>NC_143257.1:71663750-73025000 GCF_984573655.1 Nuphar pumila
TTCTTCTTCTATCTTATTTCCTGATTTTCCTTTCTTTCTTTATCAAAACACACATATAAAATCGATCTGTTTGCAACAAGATCGACCTATATACGTGCAACAAAAATGGAACACTTGTGTTCCAACACTTTATTTTCTATTTATTTATAAATTTTGTTTTAGTTTATCCTGATCCATGTCTTTTTTTTTTCTTCTTTTCCTTATTATTTTGTTCCTTTCCTTTTAATTTCGTTTTGCTAGCAGTAATTAGTTGTTCTTTTACTCTTTAATTTTCGGTTTAAGTTTTCTTTATGGATTTTCTCTCTTGATTTTACTTTAATTCTCTCTTTCTTACTTCAATTGCTGTATTACAGTCGATTCTCAATTCCCCTCTATTGATCCGTTTATATTCTGATTGTTTCACTCTTATTTTTATTTTTATCGACATTTTCCATTACGGCATACCTGCATCGATTCAGTATATGGCCTTTCTTTTATTCATTTTCCTGTAACTCATTTCTTTATTTTCCTGCAATTTCATTTGAATGGCCTACCATTCGAATTGCAAGTTTGATCCCCTATATAAAATTGGTTGTTGGAATTAATGTATCGTGAGTAGATCACTACATGTGATTTCTATTTTGAGTTACATTGTGAGTATTATAATTTCAATATTCTGTCGATTTCAATAGAAATATCTTTTGTTTTAGGATCATGTTCTTCATTTTTTCTTTTTCTTTTTTTTCCTTTTTTTCTTTTTTTTCTTTTTATTCCTTTCCTCTCTCTTATTTTACTCTTTGATTTCACTCTTGTTCTGCTCATGGTTCATCTGAACCCTAGCTCGATCTTCCCACTAATGACCAACTTTGTTTCCATTTTTATTTTACTTTATTTTTTTATTTTTTTATTTTTGAATTTTCGATTTTATGTTTATGGTATTATCTCTGTTTTGAGGGAATTCAATTTTCTGTTTCCATTGACCATTGCACTCGGATTTCTGTGAATATTGTAATTTCCTCTGATTTCTGATTGATATTTAACTCTCTGATTTCCATTGACCCTGCATCTTATCCCTGTTCCTTAAGTATGTTTATATCATAAGGCCCCCATACCATCAAGTTCAGCTGGAAAGGAGGCCATTGTTGATTTATCAGATACAAATAAAGGAAAAGGGGGCGTACCTAGCTAGCAATATGGTACAATGTCAAGAACTGTTCAAGGTTCAGAAGTCGAGCGAACTAAGGGTGCTCTTCCTGAAGGTATTAGGCTCTGTAGTGTAAAAGTTTATTGAACTGTGCTTTTTGCTGGATATGGTTCATTTGTGGTCTAGATGAATGTTGGGTGTCATTTCCCGGGGTTTGGAGAGGACAACAAACTTCATTCTTCTTTGCTGAAGATGAATTGAACTGATAACATAATAAACTTTCGCTAAGAGTTTGATGCTTATGCGTCATTAGCTTGTGATGCATATTGTGGTTTTAATGTGTCAATCTTTTGTATATCGTACATCTTGGTGACAATATCAGACTACATGTATAAGAGTTATATAATCCCCTCATTCAGGTTACATCGGCATCATGCTCATGTTAATACTCTTTTTAACTAATGAATAGGACAATTTAGCTGGAGCAACATTTATTGAATCATTGTGGCAAATTAGCTATTATAAACTCCTCTTAACAAACTGAAGCTAGTCCAGTGTAACAGAGCCATTGCTTGATATATGAAAAACCTGGTTTTGTTTTGTAGACTGTTATTGCACTTAACTTTTCTTTCTTTATGGATCCTTATTTGCGACTATGGGACAAAAATATCTGGTTTAGCGAAAAGGGGAAAAGAGATAATAGTCAGATGTCAATCAGATGTGCTCTGTGTGTGTGCATTTTGGCTTTTTGAGAAAACACCATATCATGCAAATTATGTAACTATTCTTGATAAAGGATCATCAAGATGCATTCTAGAATGTGATCATACAACAAGGTACCCTATACAAAGAGACGAGTACATAGAATTCTAGAAGGTGATTCAAGAGGACGTACAGGAATTTGACGATCGCTTGGAAGAAGAAGAGTTTGATGCTACAGAATGGAGACAGGTGGCAGATTTTCTGGAGCTAAGGTTTTCAGTCTAATCGCCATTCTTGATATTAGAAGAAGTCAAAGGGGTCATCACGATCTGGACATCTCCCATGGTTGCAGACATCAAGCAACACCTTATCTATGTGTATCAATATTCTTGAATGTTCATACTACTGGGATTTCATTACAGAAAATCTGTGTTTACCACAAAGCTCCATTGGCATATTCATTATTATCTAATCTTTCCCTTCGGTTTGTTTATCTGCTCTATACCTCACTAGCTCATGTTTTACACTTCTATTGTTTTCTTACATATTAACTAACAACATCACTTTTGAGAAGATAGTTTCTCTGTTTGCCTAAGCCTCTATTTTATCTGTTCCTGATGTTGTTTAGAACGATGCATGCCTGCGCGGTGGTGGACTCTTAACGAGTCAGTTGATCTATGTCCACCAGATCGTCTTAACACAAGGTTTGACAGGCTTTGATCTGTTGCTGAAAGCATAGCGGCAATGTTAAAAGGATAAAATCTAGTGAGAATCCAAAATGAAGGCGATATATTCCAATCCGAATCCACCAACATATGTCCTGACTACTTACTGAGATTAAATGAATGACATTGTCTAGCGGGCAATCATCATGACACTCTCACTATCAAGCTCCCCAGGGTTTCATTTCCCTGTGAGCATTGATTGAAAATAGGCTTATTTCTGTGTTGTTCCTCTCCTGATTTTTTTTTCTTTTTGTATGGTTGCAAGACTGTTCACGAATTCCTACAAAATTTTTTCTTTCTTGTGAGCATTAATTAAAGGTATGTATGTAACAATTCTTGCGTTATTAGTGTTTCTGAAAATTTTATTTTGAATGGCCACCCGAAATTCCTGCAGTTGTATAGACTCTCCTTTTTCTGTGTTTCTTTTAGAATATTAATTGAAGGTATGTTCATAATAGTGTCATCGGATGATAATGATTGTTAACAATTTGAACCTAAGTGACAATGTCATGCTGCCAATAGAGATTTTTTTTATTATTATTTCACTGTTCACCTGTCACAAGAATCACACCATCTCCAGTCATCGTCAACCTTAACATTTTTTTTTGTCCATTAAGATAGGGTTGCCAGTCATTGATAAAAGTTCTGAGGCATACAAAATGCCAGCCCATTTGTATCTTCCATACAGCACCTACGGGTTACTCTTACACTTGCACATCTTTTCATTATAAACTGTATAACACTGGCACATTCGTATTATGTTCATCACGCTGTCACCTCACAACAACTCTCAGTGTGTAGGATTTCCACAGCCATTTGCAATTTTTTTTGCAAAAGACAATTGTTGCCCACCTTCATCCTTGTGATTTGCATAGCAGGATAGTTTCCATCCCACTTTGTTGTTCCTGTATACCAGCCATTTGTCATTTGATTTCCATCTAACTTAGCCTCATATACATTGTGTTTGTTGTATCTATTGATTTTACCTTCATTAATATTTTCAACATTTGATTCACGTACTGTAGCATCTATCATTGTAATTCTTTATCTATGCATACCCCTATGACACATCCCCGTTGTATCCTTAACCATTTAAGTATTTTTCTGCACTCCACACTATATTACCATTCACATTTATTGATATTTGTCGTCCATTTCAGCCACCTACACCACACTGTTATGCCCACTGCAACTCACCACTGCAACCTTGTCGGCAGCATGTACTTCACTTAGCAGCCAGTGTGCACACACACTGTGTGCACGCACAATTGCCTGTGTTGTCATCGAATCTCGCATTCCCACAACACCCTAAGTATCATATCCCCTGTTATATACTTCCATCCACCATAATAACCCTTCATAGTCAGACTCCCCACTCATCTCATCTCACTACACTCACATACCTACCACCTTCAAATGTTAGCAGTAGCAGCAACTTGCTACTGCTGTATCAACATCTTCAACCCTTTTCATATCATCATCACTCTCTTCACTTCATATTCATGACCGTTCCACCTTTACTACTTACACTCTCCTGTAAAATAGACTAGCCACAACATCTTTTCACATATTGGTTGCTGCCACCAATGCAATGTATGTATATATATTGTCATACCCATTTCATCACCTCCTGCACGTGTCTCATTATACATTCGTTGGGATATTTCCAGAACAGTATGCTCCTCTTTGAACATAGGTACATTATGCTTATGTGAGTATCTTTCACCTGTATAAAGCATAAAACATCTTAAACAAGCATACATGGGTTCGTGTTTACTCAAGGCATATCATATTACCCATTTACATGGATATTCATATACATCCTAGCATTCATCTTTTTAATAGTCTTGGATATTACATGCATGTTTTCATTTGTAATATGACATTCTCCACCTCTCTATATATTCGTAGTTGGCTAAATAAATCACCTTTTGCAGGAATCATATAGAAAGTTTGTTTTCCCCTTTTATTTTAGGGATTTTAATTTCCATTCAATATTGTCATAGCTAGGTATTAATGAGAATATTTACATTTCCGATCTTAGATAGAATGAATGAGCATTATAAATATCATGAATTGCTTGTTTTCATACATTTTTACCTTTATCTTCACAAATGACAACACGAATGGCACGTGCACCATTTCGTAAGAGGTAAATTAATCCTAAGTTGATGATTTACATCAATGGCCATAGTCAGGATGTAAACAAGACTTAGTGTTTTTATCTTTTATAAAATAACACTGGATCCACACTGGATCCGTTTCTAAAATTCATCATATTTTTCTTAAATATTTTCTCCTTTTATCAGAATTTAACTTAAAATTAACTCAAAATATATACCAATGGACATAGTCAGGGTTATATTGAGAGTTTATTTCATTTTAAATTCTATAAAAGCACCAAATGTATTTTATTTTTCACCTGAATTTAAATATAGATTATTATATAATAGATTCAATAACCATAGTCAAGGATGTATTATATCTTCAATCTTGTTTTAATTCATTTGAAGAATGGAATAGCTTTTCAAAAATCCAATTTCAAATTCTTTAAATTCATTCATCATTTAGGATAGAATTGCATCATATTTTCAAAATTCTTTTCATAAATCCAAGTGATTCTTTTCTTCATTTCTCAGATCAAATCCTATTCATAAAATTCAAATTCAACTTTATTTCTCAAAAGGATTCAAGAATTCAATTTCAAGGTCCCATTTGACTTTGAAACTTCAGAATCATCTTGTATTTCAAATTCCAAATTCAGTTTATATTCAAAACTCCAATCAAACTCAAAGTTCAATTTAACTTTGAGATTCTTGATTCATCTTCTAAATTCCAAATTCAAACTTCAAAATTCAAGGTCTAATTTGACTTTGAAATTCATTTGTATATTCAAGATTCAAATTCTAAATTTCATTTTTTTAAAAAGTTCAATTCAAACTTGAAAATTCATCTTCTGAATTTAACAACTCCAAATCCATTTTAGGATCCAGGATTCAACATTCATATTGGATCTCAGACTTCAGATCCAATTTCCTTGTAGGATCTAGAATCCAATTTCACCTTGGAACTCAGACTTCAGATCCAAAATCTCCTTTAGGATCCATAATCCAATTCTACATTGGATCTCAGAATACAGATCCAAATCCATGTTAAGATCCAAAATCCAACTTCACCTTGGATCTCAGATTACAGATCCAAAATCCATTCTAGGATCTAGAATCCAATTCTACTTTGGATCTTAGATTTCAGATCAAAATCCATTCTAGGATCCAGAACCCAATTCTACATTTGGATCTAAGACTTCAGATCCACTCCATTTTAGGATCCAAAACCCAAGTCCATCTTGGATTCCAAATCTCGGATCCCATTCTGTTTAGTATCCGGAATCCAATTCCAAGTTCTAGATTTCAATTCCATTTTCAGATCTAATCTGAATCTCTTAAATCCATTTCTATTCTTAAATACCATTTGGATTTCTCAGATCCATTCCAAATTTCAAATCTTAAATTCAATTCCACTTTCAATCTTATCTCTTTTCCTAAATCCAAGTTCAAAGTCCATCTTCTAAAAACCTTGATAATTTCCTTTCCTTCCCCTTTATCTCAGCTTTAAATTATTCTCTTTCCAAAGTCAAGATTTATTCTTCCAACTCTAAAGACTTAGAACTTCTCTGATCTATCTCAAGTTCTAAGTTAGATTCAATCATTTCTTTCACTCCTTTACCAAGTTCATCTCAGAATACTTGGAAATTTCCAAATCAAATTTTCGAAAAGAGCATACATCCTTGCATCGCACAAGCATGATTCTTTGTGCATTAAGGTCTTTAGGATAAATTCTTATATAATGTTTAGGCAAAACAAGAGGCATAGATTCGATCCTTGGTTCGATTACCCCTGGTAAAGGCGCCAGGAACGGTTGAACCTCGTACCGACGAGCGAATCCCGTCTCCCCATTTTTCCGGCAAATTTTCGAAATGGAGGCGAGTTAAATTTTTTAAATATTTTTCAAATCAAGGTCAAGTGAGACCGCGCAAAAGAGTTCCTCTTCTCTTTTTCTTTCTTTCTTTTCTCTTCTCTTTCTCTTTTCTTTCTTTTATTCTTCTCCCTTCAAAAAAGGAGGAAAATAGAGGTTAGAAAAGGAAAAGAGAAGGGAAAAAGAGAAACCACAAGAGAGGAAAAATTTTGCGATGATCACAGTTTTGGCGACCGAGATGGGACACGTCTTCGTTCGGTCGGAAATATGCCTTTGCTTTGCTTTAATATTTTCTAAAGTCTTTATTCTTCTATGTCAGCTACATTTTTTCCATGCAAACCTTAGGAGCCTAGACTCTATCCTAAGCTGACATCATTGCATATAGGATCTAAGTATGGTTTGGTAGGACCATATTGAGGAGATTATTCCATGCTCACATTAGACTTAGGTTTTAAATACAACTCTCCTCAATTTTAGGGATTGAATGTAAACAATGTATGCAAGTGTATGCTTCTATTCATTTAAATTCTATCTCTTTAGGACTTGCATTAGAGCCTTTTGGTTTTATCTGCATGTTGATCATGTTTTTGAAAATATCCCTACCTATATTTGTCCCGGTCTTCACGTTGTTGGGCTGTCTCACTAAACCATAGTTCGAGAGAGAGCCTCACAACTGGACCACTTATTTGGGTTCGCGCCCCCTTACCACATACCTAAGGGCCATAGTCCGAGGTATATCGGTAGGTGCTCAAGGATGTTGGAAAGCCATTACCTTAGAACCGAAGAGATATCTTTATGTCACGTACTTCGATGTTCGGCTTGAGTATATCGGCATGCCTTGATTGAAATCAGATGATCTAAATCTTAGAGTTAGGATTAAGGTCCTATAAGCCATTAAAATTGCATATAGAGTCAGCTTTAGGGAGTGTTGTTTTATGCATCCTTGCTTGTATGTCTGTGATTGAATGATATTACATATATATATATCTTCCTTATATTTTCCAAAACCCTGGGTATATATTTCAAAATTTTCCTTTTTGTTTCTAAAAACCCAGGTGTATTTTCCATTCTCTTTCTCTAAATTCCTTCAAAATTCTTCTGATCCTGCCTACAAGTTCTTCAAATTTTAAATCTTTACCATTTATTCTCAAATTTTATTTTTTTCTCTTATTTTCTTTTGATTTTATATTCATGTTTATATTTTCATAAAAATCTCTTTCCGTCAATAGATATCCTTTTCAAAATGGTATTTTCTTTCATATTTTAGTTGGTTACTCTCCCTCGTGGAGTAAACAACACAATTGTCACAAATTTTGTGGTGACTCAATCCCTAGTAATGAGATACAATTTTTTAAAAGATTTCAACCTAAATCCTTCCTCTTGTCAAAAACTTCTCTAAAAAGTTTCTTGGGTCTAAAAACCTCCACTTTTCTCTATAGAGAGAGCGCTGATATCTGAAAATGGTTCAAACTAGAGTTGGAAAAGAAACAGTTCCTCAGCACAGCGACAGTGAGGCAAAAGGGATGAGCTCTCCTAAATCAGTCAGGGGACAGGGTCAGAACAAGAAAGATGACATCGACCCCGCTATGTATGATATGTTCCAAAAGATGATGTCGAGGATGCTGTCAGAACAAGCCGAGGCCAAGCTGAAAAAGGCAGTTCCTAAAAGCAAGCTCAGGAAGAAGCCTATAAAAAAGCAAATCAGAATCATCAGGAAGAAGGTACAGCCAGACACTACTTCTGAGGAATCAGAGTCAGTTGAGGAAGAATCAGAAGAAGAAGAGCAGATTGTCTACAAACAGAATCCTCCAAGGCAGTCCGTAAAAATAGCTGCAGAAGAGCCTGAATTCGTCAATAAGTCCAAGTCTGGGGCTCCAGCAGAGGACCTGATGAGCATGCAGATGAAGGAGATGAATCGAGCAATTAAAGACATTCAAGCCAAAGGTAAGGGCAAGCAGACCTACACAGGCGAGGATTTTTACGATGGTCTAGATAGGGACGATAACGTGGAGAACCTTCCTCATAAATTTCTCAAGTTTGATGGAACTGGCAACCCTAAAGCCCACTTAGCCACCTTTTATGCAGAGTGCAGTCATTTCAGAAAAGACAACCGAGCGTTGTTCATTTGCTTTCCCCGCAGTCTGGAGGGTATAGCTGCCAGGTGGTATGCTGACCACATCAATCCTATCGAACTACGAGAGTTCGATAAGGTAGTCAATTTATTCATTGAGCGCTTCCTATTCAATACTGAGGTTTCACCTACGCTCAATCACGTTTACAACCTAAAGCAGAATGAGACTGAAAGAGTAGGAGAATTCATCCACAGGTGGAGAAGCACCTGTAATAGGATGAAAGTACCCATTCCAGAGGAGCATGCATTACAAATAATCCTCAGCAATTTTTCTCAGCCCTTGAGAAGCCTCATTGCCACTTCTCCGGCAAAATCCTTTATCAAGTTGATTGAACGAGCCGAATGACTCGAGGCAGGAATAGAAAGTGGGCTTTACGAGGGCATGCCTCTGGCCAAAAGCATCCAAGACCAGAAGAAGAAAGCGCAATTCACTCATGCAGCTGATACCTCTGACAATGATCATGACAGCAGTAGAAGAAACAGAAATGACAGCAAGAATGGCCAGAACCACGGCGCAGCTCAAAGGGAGAAGTCTTCCAAGCAGAATAACAAGTCGTCTCAGTCTAACTTTCCACAAAAAGAAAAGATAAAGCGCAAAGGTTGGAGTAATGATCGTGAGTTCACTCCTCTGAAGCAAACGCTCGAAGAAGCCCATGAATTCATGCTTGCCAAGGGATTGGTTAAACTCCCAAAAGTCGCGGATCCTCCCACAGTCATGGGAAGGTTCACAAATCAGTTCTGCAATTTCCATTAAGCAGTGGGGCATGACACCGATCACTGCTTCGTCTTCAAAAATATTATTCAGGATTGCGTCGACAAAAGTCTCTTTGTTGAAGACGAAGAGGAAGATGACCTAGCCGTCATGACCAAGTCTCTCCCCGGCTACTCAGAAGACTGAAGATGTCAGAGTTCTCCTATTTTCTCCCCTTTTTACCAGTCACCTTGTAGGGGGCCAGTCAGCCCAGTCCTTTTGTGACCTTTTGGTCAAAATACTTGTAAATATTTCAGTTCTTTGTTATCAGTTTTGCCCATCAATGAAATGTCAATTTTCCTTTATATCTCTAATATCACAATACTTTCTTCCTCTGCCACATAGGGGCATTTGCTTTTTAAAATCTATATTTCAAAAATCTCTTCATCAGCTTCTATTAAAATCACATTTAAATTCCTGTTCTTTTCAGAATGCGGGACCAATCCTGATATCACTCATGAGAGAAATGATATTACCTATGAGGGCTTTTTCAAAAACCATGAAATTTTAAAAAAAAAGTCTTCGTTATGACCAAAGAGTTCAAATATTCTTTGGTCCAACCTTTGTCAAAAATCAACCCTCGTGTTGATCATGTTTTCAAAAATAGGTTTTCGAACCATTGCATTGAAAAATCAACCCTCGTGTTGATCATGTTTTTTTAAAATAGGTTTTTGAACCATTGCATTGAAGGATCAACCCTTGTGTTGGTCTTATCTTCCAAAAATAGGTCTCAAATCTTGTGTTGATCATATTTTCCAAAAGTGGTTTTTCAAACCATCACATTTAAAGATCAACCCTTGCGTTGATCTTATCTTCCAAAATGGGTTATAAATCATTATATTCAAAGATCAACCCTTGGGTTGATCTTATCTTCCAAAATGGGTTATAAATCATCATATTCAAAGATCAATCCTTGCATTGGTCTTATCTTCCAAAAATGGGTTTTAAATCATTATATTCAAAGATCAACCCCTGTGTTGGTCTTATCTTCCAAGATTAATTTTTAAACATTATCTTCAAAGATCAACCCTTGTATTGATCTTATTATCAGTTTCGAACTGTTGTTTTTAGAAATCAGATCTATTGTTGATCTTCTTCTTCAAAAAGTAGATTTCAAACCATTGCCTTCAAAAATTGACCCTCATGATGATCTCTCAAGTTTGATTTAAAGGATCAGATCTCGCGCTGATCATTCTTCATACAATGGATTTTCTTCCCCCAAATGATTTCTCATAAACATCTTTCCTTTCAAGATCCCATATGCAGGCAGGATAAAAAAAACTCCTTTTTCTCTTAAATCTTACAAATTTTCAGTTAAGTTTGATATTTTTATCAATTTGATTCATTTTATTCAAGTTTATATCAATTTTATCAAGTTTTTATCAAGTTTATCAATATTTCCTCAATTCCATTAAATTTTATCAATCTTTTTACCCTTTCAGGTTAAGGGATAAACCTGATGCCTCTTTTCCATGAGGTATTTCCTTTACTCTTCTTTCCCATTCAGGATAAGGGATAATCCTGAGACCCCTCGTAGGAGCAATAATGCTATCTATGAGGATTCTTTTGTAAATACCAGTTTCGTAAACCTTCATTTGATTTTCTAAATTTATATCAATTTTTCTTAATTTAAATTCCTTAAATTCTTTTCGCATTCAGGATAAGGGAAAATTCTGAAACCCCTCGTAGGAACACTAGTGCTACCTGTGAGAATTCTTTTCCAAAATAAATTTTCAATAAATTTCTTTTCTTCTTCTCCATTCTTATAAATTTTATTCCTTTTCCCCTTTCAGGTTAAGGGATAAACCTGAATCATTCCTTTCTAAATTTTCATCAAATGTCTATTTTATCTCCCCTTCAGGATAAGGGAAAATCCTGAAAACACCGACAACCATTCTCGCTCAATTCTCAAGTATCTTAGAATGTCGGTATCCCTTTTTCTTCAAATCACCGTCAGAAAACTCAGTACTCATACAGGGGCATTTTTGAAAAATCTAGTACTCATACAGGTAAGCCTAGTGCTCGTGCTAGTGTCTGGCTGACCGATCGGTTAGCCTCTCAGGATCAGTCTTTGCACTGAACCTTCCTCAAAAATCAAAGCTCTAAATCTAATGTTGACCTTCGGGTTATTCAAATCTCAATTTCAAGCCTTCAGGTCACAATATTTCCTCAATTTTCCTTAAAAATTCTGCCAGTCTTCTTCTATCCCTTCTCATCAATTTTCATTTGAGATTCGAGTTTCGACTCGAACTTCCAACTCTTTCCTTGAGATTCGAGCCTTGACTCGAATTTTTCAGCTCTCCTTTGAAGATTTGAGTTTTTACTCGAGTCTTCTGTTCCTTCAAAAATCTGAACCTTTCCAGTTTTCCTTTGAAATTCGGGCCCTGGCTCGAACTTTCCAGCTTTCCTTCAAAGATTAGAGTTTTAAATTTTCTTGCCTTCAAATAAATAAAGTTTCCAATTTTCCCTTGAGATTCGAGCCCTGACTCGAACCTTCCTGCTTTCCTTCGAAGATTTGAGTTTTATCTCAAGTTTTCTTGCCTTCAATAAATGAATTTTCAAAATTTTCCTTTGAGATTCGAGCCCTGACTCGAACTTTCCTACTTTCCTTCAAAAATTTGGGTTTTATCTCGAGCTTTCTTGCCTTCAACAAATGAACTTTCAAAATTTTCCTTTGAGATTCGAGCCCTGACTCGAACTTTCCTGCTTTCCTTCAAAGATTTGAGTTTTATCTCAAGTTTTCTTGCCTTCAATAAATGAATTTTCAAGTTTTCCTTTGAGATTCGAGCTCCGACTCGAATCTTCCAGTTTCCCTTTAAAGATTCGAGTTTCAACTCGAATTTTCCTGTTTTCCTTGTAAGAACCTAAGTCCTAATTCGGTTGGTTTTTTTTAAAACCAACTTCTAAGTTAGGCTTACCTTCAAAATCCAATTTTATATCAAGCTTACCTTCAGAACTTTAAATTCACATTTACCTTCAGAATTCAGCCTCATGTTGGATTCTTCCCTAGAATCCCACTGATATGTCAAAATTCGATGTTAAGCAAAGGTTTCGTCATCAAGGATTTCAGGAAAATCTTGCCAAATTGACATAAAATAGTTGTTGATCTCAAACTTTTTATTACATAAAGAATTTCCTCAAATCTCCTTAGTATTCTGATGTCTTCTTTTAAATCATTGTAATTTTGAAAAGATTTTTATATGTAAAACATGTGAAAACCAGACATCAAATAATAAAAACTGGTTCTCACTAGTGGATGAGACCGGGTCGAACTCAGGGAACGGGAATATTTTGTATTCAAGTACACAAATCTAAACTAAGCTTTATTGCCGAATTATTTGAAATATAAAATGTTTAAGAAAAGTAAAAACAACTAACTATTACAACAAATGAATTCCCATTCGCAGAGGGCGTAAAGTGCAATATTTACAAACCCAAAATCAAATTCCTAATTCTAAACTGAAAAGTAAAAATCTTCTATTCTTGCACTTCGTGTCACGTAATCAATTCTGCTCCACTCCTGTGCTATCCTGCACAATTCAAATGAACACGAGCAGTAAAAGAGATAGAAGTAGAAACAGTGCTAAACGAAGAATACTAAAACAAGGAAAGATGATGTGAAAGACATGCGATGACAAGTTTGAATGAAAATGATTAGTAAATGCTAAATGACAAGTAATACAATGTTAATGCTACGATATGCAAGGTAACTACTAAGTACTTTAAATCACTACTAACAGCATCAAACACTAAGTAATACTATTAACTATGTTAAACCTCATGACAAATCACTAATTAAGCCTAATACTTACTGTAATTTCAAAGCAACTAACAACTATTTTTAATATCAAAGAATCAATCAATCAACTCAGTAACCTATTATCGACACACTAAGCAATCTACCTACTAAGTAATATCTAAGAAAACAGCTAATCATTAACATCGAATCCAACCATTCAATTAGACATCAGTACTTCAGTAGCTCAAACCAGATCCAGATATCCAATTAATCTGGTTTAGCCACACAACACCCTTGCCGGAAAAACAAATAGGTTTGGCTTCAAGTATCAAAACAGAAATCAATTAATCGATTTCCTGAACTCCCTCACTCAACAATCAAACAATTACACACTGGAGAACAGTAGAGGCACATCAATGGGAGTTGAAATAACTATCCGATCAATTTTTCACAGCAATGGGTAAAATAAGTTCCGATAGATCAAGAGAGCTCATGCAGGAGAACATGGTTATGTTTACATAATTTCTCCAGATCCAATACAAAGACAACTGATCAGACCCGATGATCACATTTAACTTTTTATAAAAAAATTAAAGCATGTAATAAGATGAAATCAGATAATACCATGCGATAAAATGTAATCTACTGAAAATAAGCTAAGCGATGAAAAATTTCAGATGCAATGAAAATAAGAGATACAATTCTAACAGACTTAAAATGCAACAGAAATGAAACGAAAGAACAAAAGAACGAAGGGGAAAAACAAAAATGAAGCAATAATAATCAAACTAAATCAAAGAAAAACAGAATTGAAATGAAATAATGAAGGGGAAAAAGAACAGATGAGGAAATTAAGAAGAGATGAAGATGCAGCAGAAGAAGAAGATGATGAAGAAGAATGATTGAGATATGGACTTACCATAACTGGAGAGGTTAGAAGAGAATGGCCTCCACCGTGCGCCAGTCGCCGGACTGAAGATCAACCACCACCGGCTGGATATTTAACAGAGAAAGAGGAAGAAGAGGAAGAATGAGGTAAGAAACCACCGGCGGTGGTGGAAAAGGTGAGAAGAGAGGGAAGAGAGGGAAAGAGGGGAAAGGGGAACCGATTTCAGGCGTACATGGGAGACGATTAAAAAAAATCCGTTTTTGGGTTTTTAAAAACACCAAACCGGTTTGAAAAAATGCAAACCGGTTCAAGCCGGTTTGGTTATTATATATTTTTTTTCATTTTTTCAAAGAAATCAAACCATGTAAAAATTGTTTGTTATTTTATATATATTTTTTTCAGTTATTTTTTTAAAAAAAAAAACTATGTAAACCAGTTTATTATAAAGTTTTCAAAAGGTAAAAAGAAAACTTATTTATAAAGAAACTCAAAAACTATTCTAACTATTCTAAAAAAAAAAAACATTTAAAATAATTTTATCAACAATATAAAACTATTTTCTCTATTTTTTTATTTTTTTTATTTTAATTTTAATTAAAAACTAAAACTAAACTACTATGACTATAACAAAAACTAAAATATGCATAAAAAATATAAAATAAAACTATTTTTCATGCATTTTCTATTTTTAAATCATTTTAGCACATTTACTCGAAAACTAACATAAAATTGGGTTTTTGAAACATTATTTTATAAAATCACGCATATTTTAATGTTAATTAACCCTGAATTATATGCATGATCAAATACTCCCATGCTTATGTTTTGCTAGTCCTCGAGCAAACTAGAAAAATGCAAGAAATCAAACTATCACCTAACTCACTTTCGTAGGAATCACGGTTGCATTTAGCTCATGCAACAAGCCCTTTCAACCCCTGGGTTACCCCAGTGGACGAGTAAGGTCTCGTGAGGGTTTGCAGTGATGCTACCCACAAACATCTCTGTCATGTATGCATAATATTACACATCCTCATAAGCAGTAGGTAATTAAAGACTTTGTTTTCACAAATATTTCATGTTACAAAAAAAATCAAAACATAATTAGAGTCTTTTATATACCACCACAAAAAAAGAATTTCTTTCACTTTTCTAAATATCACAATTATTTATGTTTAATTCTTAGAAAATCCAATAAAAACATATTATTATTTACTTATCCTCACTCATATGTTTTCTGCACAAGTTTTCTCAATCACACTTCTAAGCATTGAACTTTTCTTTCTTTTTAAACTCTTTTCTCTCTTTTTTTTCTTTTCACGCTTTTTCTTTTTGCGCACTTATTTTTCTCTTATAGCTTGCGTGTGGTCTGCTTTTATGCCTTGTGCAATGTCAATATCTTCTATACTTTTTCAATACATACCAAAAGATATCAACTAAGACATAAAAGTGACTTCCTTCATTCACCTTTATAACATGAGAATCAAACATTTCAACTTGTATCTGTTCTCAGTTACTTAGGATCACGAAGTTTTCCACTCTCCTTTTCGAAAATGGAATTAAAAGTTTCAACTTACATCTAAGTTCCCTCTACTAAGGATTGTGGAATTATCCAAACAACATAACGCAAGCTTTTTCTCACTTTTTGAGCTCATTTTTATGCTTTTATTCATTTGCTTAGTTTTTCAAAAATAGAACTGTGCATATTCATATTTATGATTCAAAATAAATTCTAACATGTATCTATCATCATTTCTTTGAAATTCGCATAAACAACCATAATTTTTAGATCTATGTCAGAAAAAAAAATCGTGGGGCTTAAAAATCCTCTAAAAACATCAGATTTGAAATAACATTCATATAAGTTCAAACTCTTTCTTTAAAAACTTACTTTTCATGAGAGATGTGTAAACATGTGCAAGAACGTAAACAGAAATATCAAGGTGTGCAAACTACACCCTCCCCCATGCTTGAATGACACTGTCCCAGTGACACTCCCCCATGCTTATATGAAACTAAGTGAATGCACATGAGAGGAAATAAATGAGGGAAAAGAGTAGAATGACCTGACATGTACGTTCTATGAATGTAATGAATACAATGTATACATGACAAAACATGAAACTCATAAATGAAACTCATAAATGAAACAAAAAGAACATGAAAAACTCATGAAAAAAACTAAAAAGTAAAAACAAAAATAAAATCTATAAATTCTAAGCAAATCTAATAATATACAAGATATGGGTTGCCTCCAATAAAACGCTAAGTTTCACGTCCCCAGCCAGACGGATCCCTGGAAACACCTTCATCGTCCATGAGATCAATGGACATGAAGTATCGCTCAATCGGGCTCTCTATGAAAAATAGTGTCATCTGTGACACTGCGCACTATGTTCTCATCATGTCTACCTATCAATGGCTCGAAGTGCTCGATCCAATTCAACTCACCTATCTGATTTTCAAGTAATTCTAGGTGATCCTCTTCTAGTGAATCCTTATCCTCCTCATGAGGTGGATCACTCAATAACCAAGCATATTCTGCTTCTACGAGGTCTTGAATGACATCAACCTCGAAAGAAGCCTCCTCAACAGCAGGCCCCATAGCAACACGAAAAATGTTTAGCCACATCTTCGTATTTCCGAATGACACATCCATCGCACCAGTGCGGCAATTGATGCACGCATTGGCGGTAGCTAGGAAGGGGCGACCGAGAATAATAGGAGTCTGCTGTGGGCTATCAACTCCCTCCATATCTAATATCACGAAGTCGACAGGGAAATAACAATCCTCCACCTTGACTAAAACATCTTCAAGTATCCCTCTTGGGACCTTGATAGATCTATCTGCGAGCTGAAGAGTCATAGGTGTAGGTTTCACCTCTTTCAATCCAAATTGGTCATAAAAGAAACCCGGCAAGATGTTAACACTTGCCCCAAGGTCGAGCAATACACGCCCAACAGTGATGTATCCTATGACACATGAGATGATAGGAGTCCCTGGGTCCTTGAGCTTAGGTGGGGTTTGATGTTGCAATACTGCGCTCACCTGCCCAGTTAAATAAATCTTTTTTTGCACATGGGACATCGACTTTTTTTTCTGCGTACAAAGTTCTTTGAGGAACTTTGCATATGCAGGGACCTGTTGAATAGCATCTAGTAAGGGGAGGTTTATCTGAACGTGCTTGAATATCTCAAGCATCTCTTGCATGTTTACTCCGGACTTACCTAATGCTCTTGGCCTCTCTAACGCCTCAGGAAAGGGGGCTTTGGGAATGTAGGATGGTGAAGGCTCAGATGGAAGAACCTTCTTGCTTTCCTGAGGTAAAATATTAGGGACAGACTGCTTCTCGCTTATCTTCTCTCTTTCTTCTGCAACCTCCCTCGCTTGGTACTGCTTCCCACTCCTAAGGGTTACGACTTGAGCTTGCTCTTTATGTGCATTGGTCATATGCAAGCTACGCATGAGTTCCTTTCCCTTAGGGTTGACAATAGGCTGGCTAGGCAATGTCCCCTCACTTCGCCTGCTAAGTGCCTCGGCGAGCTGCCCCATTTGAGTCTCTAATTTTGCAATAGACTGATTATGCGAGCTCAAATTCGCTTTAATATCAGAAAATGCTTGTAGCATCTTGTCCTCGAAGGACTGACTATGCGAAGGCTCATGAGACTGGGGATGAGTATAAACAGGTTGGGCTGGGGGATAACTGGATCTCTGAAATCCAGGCGCATAACCGCCTTGACTGGGTTGACTCTAAGAAGGGTTAGGGGGTTGGATCTGTGAGTTGCACCATGAAAAATTGGGATGGTTTCGCCAGCCCGAGTTATAAGTGTTGGAAAATGGATTGGGTGCGGGCCTAGCGAAGTTTTGAGCCATCTAAGCTTGCTTTTGGACAAACTCAGGATACTGTGGCGCAACTGGGCACTGTAAAATATGGTGTGCAGGACTCGCACACAACGCGCACACCTGCATGGCAGGAGAGGGACCCAACAAAAACTGATCTAATTTCTGGGAAAGTTGGTCTACCCTGTTGCTTAACTCAAGGTTTATCCCTATTTCAAAAATATCTGCCTTCTTAGTACTATCCTGTGCAGGTGCAGCCCTATCGAACCGTGAAGTTGTCGCATGGTGCATCGAATTTTCGCTCAATGTCTCAAAAAGCGATCACGCTTCATCCTCACTTTTTAGCATAAAAGTGCCCCCACATGATGAATCCACTATTTGCCTGTCCTTCTCGGTCAGGCCATCGTAAAAATACTGCACCAGTTGCCAATGAGGCATCTGGTGGTGGGGACACTTGCGGAGAAGATCTTTCATCCTCTCCCAAGTCTCGTAGAATTGTTCTCCCTCAATCTGCGAGAAACTAATTATGGCTTTACGAAACTGATTCGTCTTACCAATTGGGAAGTACTTTTTAAGAAATTCGCGCTGCATTCCTTCCCAAGTGGTAATCTGAACTGTATCGAGAGCCTTTAGCCATTGTTTAGCTTTATCTTTGAGAGAGAACGGAAACAACGTCAACCTCAATGCGTCATCTCCAAAGTTGTTGATCCGCATTGTCGAGCAGATCTCCAAAAAATCATCAATATGACTATATGGGTCTTCATTGCTAAGGCCATGAAAGGATGGTAGCATTTGAATGATACTGGCCTTTATTTCAAATTGATTGGCTCCTACATCAGGTCTCGTGATGCAGAGGTGGGAGTGTATATGGTGGGCATGAAGTACTCCTTAAGGGTACGGAACAACGACCGATTTTCGGCCATGGTGATAAGATGAGGAGTTCTCCTAACAAGAAACTTGGGACTCAATTAGCTCGGGTCGAGTGATCGTTGCCTGTGCATACACCTTGAAGTAGACCGATGTAGCACCCATCCGAATTTTGGGTTTTCTACCTAACTAACGCGCTAGCGGCCAAACCACACAGCGAGTAAACTACAACAACGAAAAAACTAAACAAACACCACGCAGTTGCACACAGCAGGGATTATGCAAAAGAAATAGAAATCTATGTATACGGTACCAATCGTACACAGTCACCTCTAAAGGAATCCTAGTGGGAGGGTTGTGCAGAAAAGTAAGCTCGTCTCTACGGTATGCACATACGTGGTTCTAAACCTAAATGCAAACAAACACTAGGCAATAAAGTGAATACTAATATTACGCCATTCCCCGGCAACGGCGCCAAAAATTTGATGTCTTCTTTTAAATCGTTGTAATTTTGAAAAGATTTTTATATGTAAAACATGTGAAAACCAGACATCAAATAATAAAAACCGGTTCTCACTAGTGGATGAGACCGGGTCGAACTCAGGGAACGGAAACATTTCGTATTCAAGTACACAAATCTAAACTAAGCTTTATTGCCGAATTATTTGAAATGTAAAATGTTCAAGAAAAGTAAAAACAACTAACTATTACAACAAATGAATACCCTTCGTAGAGGGCGTAAAGTGCAATATTTACAAACCCAAAATCAAATTCCTAATTCTAAACTGAAAAGTAAAAATCTTCTATTCTTGCACTTCGGGTCACGTAATCAATTCTGCTCCACTCCTGTGCTATCCTGCATAATTCAAATGAACACGAGCAGTACAAGAGATAGAAGTAGAAACAGTGTTAAACAAAGAATACTAAAACAAGGAAAGATGATGTGAAAGACATGCGATGACAAGTTTGAATGAAAATGATTAGTAAATGCTAAATGACAAGTAATACAATGTTAATGCTACGATATGCAAGGTAACTACTAAGTACTTTAAATCACTACTAACAACATCAAACACTAAGTAATACTATTAACTATGTTAAACCTCATGACAAATCACTAATTAAGCCTAATACTTACTGTAATTTCAAAGCAACTAACAACTATTTTTAATATCAAAGAATCAATCAATCAACTCAGTAACCTATTATCGACACACTAAGCAATCTACCTACTAAGTAATATCTAAGAAAACAGCTAATCATTAACATCGAATCCAACCATTCAATTAGACATCAGTACTTCAGTAGCTCAAACCAGATCCAGATATCCAATTAATCTGGTTTAGCCACACAACACCCTTGCCGGAAAAACAAATAGGTTTGGCTTCAAGTATCAAAACAGAAATCAATTAATCGATTTCCTGAACTCCCTCACTCAACAATCAAACAATTACACACTGGAGAACAGTAGAGGCACATCAATGGGAGTTGAAATAACTATCCGATCAATTTTTCACAGCAATGGGTAAAATAAGTTCCTATAGATCAAGAGAGCTCATGCAGGAGAACACGGTTATGTTTACATAATTTCTCCAGATCCAATACAAAGACAACTGATCAGACCCGATGATCACATTTAACTTTTTATAAAAAAAATTAAAGCATGTAATAAGATGAAATCAGATAATACCATGCGATAAAATGTAATCTACTGAAAATAAGTTAAGCGATGAAAAATTTCAGATGCAATGAAAATAAGAGATACAATTATAACAGACCTAAAATGCAACAGAAATGAAACGAAAGAACAAAAGAACGAAGGGGAAAAACAAAAATGAAGCAATAACAATCAAACTAAATCAAAGAAAAACAGAATTGAAATGGAATAATGAAGGGGAAAAAGAACAGATGAGGAAATTAAGAAGAGATGAAGATGCAGCAGCAGAAGAAGATGATGAAGAAGAATGATTGAGATATGGACTTACCATAACTGGAGAGGTTAGAAGAGAATGGCCTCCACCGTGCGCCAGTCGCCGGACTGAAGATCAACCACCACCGGCTGGATATTTAACAGAGAAAGAGGAAGAAGAGGAAGAATGAGGTAAGAAACCACCGGCGGTGGTGGAAAAGGTGAGAAGAGAGAGAAGAGAGGGAAAGAGGGGAAAGGGGAACCGATTTCAGGCGTACATTGGAGACGATTAAAAAAAATTTCGTTTTTGGGTTTTTAAAAACACCAAACCGGCTGGAATCGGTTTGAAACAGAATTTTTTCAGTTTGAAAAAATGCAAACCGGTTCAAGCCGGTTTGGTTATTATATTTTTTTTTTCATTTTTTCAAAGAAATCAAACCGTGTAAAAACTGTTTGTTATTTTATATATTTTTTTTTCAGTTATTTTTATTTTTAAAAAAACTATGTAAACCAGTTTATTATAAAGTTTTCAAAAGGTAAAAACAAAACTTATTTATAAAGAAACTCAAAAACTATTCTAAAAAAAAAACAAACATTTAAAATG
Organism: Nuphar pumila; assembly: GCF_984573655.1. Lineage (NCBI taxonomy): Eukaryota > Viridiplantae > Streptophyta > Magnoliopsida > Nymphaeales > Nymphaeaceae > Nuphar > Nuphar pumila. The sequence continues at coordinate 71,685,004 of NC_143257.1, forward strand.
ATTTTATTAACAATATAAAACTATTTTCTCTATTTTTTTATTTTTTTAATTTTAATTGAAAACTAAAACTAAACTACTATGACTATAACAAAAACTCAAATATGCATAAAAATGTAAAATAAAACTATTTTTCATGCATTTTCTATTTTTAAATCATTTTAGCACATTTACTCAAAAACTAACATAAAATTGGGTTTTTGAAACATTATTTTATAAAATCACGCATATTTTAATGTTAATTAACCCTGAATTATATGCATGATCATATTCCTTCCAAAAGAGCGAAGCTTTTGTGAAGAAAGACTCAAACTTCAAATTTTCTGTTGGTCAACCAAGAGGATGAAAAAAAATCTTCGACATAACCGGTAAAGAAAATATTCAATGATGCTGAAGAGCCATAAATGAGGTGATATTGATCATAGCTATGGCACATTCTTAAAGATTATTTTTGGCAGTAAGACAGTGGAAATATCCTGGGCAGTCAGAAAAGAACCTACCCAATTCATGTCTTCTCCAGTCAGCTAAGCTGCAAATCAAATATCCGCAAAAGGGATCTCTCAATTGTCGTCAAGATGAAGGCGAATTAAGCGAGTAGACCCCCGGGGCCAAAGAAGATTTGAAACATCTCCAAGATGACAGAGTTTGTAATGGATCCTTCGAGGGAAAGTTTGGATCACCGTCGAGATGAAGGCGGATGTGGTGGACCTACCGACAAACCCTAAAAGATACTTGATTCCAGCTATCATCTAAAGACCTTTGAGCCAATACCATCATATATAATCCCTGAGATAAAAGAAGGATCGAAACATCTCCAAGATGGAGTTTGTGACATACTCTTCCCCGAAAAAGAGAGAAAAGTCAGGACATCTCCAAAATGAAAGATGATGTAAAAGCCCAAGAAAGCCCCATGACTCAAAAGAGTGCAAAAAGATCATCATGGGAAAATACCCAGGATATCAAACTGCCCAAATTGCAAAGAATCTTATTTATCTATGTGAAATTCTTCTATCAATATCTTTTCATCCAATTGCTTTTATGAAGCTAAGAATATTTCCTCTCCTTTCATATCAAGGAAATTGATAGCATCCTCGAAGAAAAACCAACAACAAAAATTGACTTTGATCCTCGATTCCATGGAGTTAACCTAGTTGGGGGTAATACTCTAGGTGGAAAAGGGAACATTTTCCGAAAGTGCTCACCTTCAATTACCTTGAAACAACTACAATTTTATCATTTTGGCAAAAATTTTCCAACTTTCCTGATAAGAAATAATAACTTGACATCTGTTTTGATACATTTTGGTGTTGCCTTCCCCGTCTTTCGCTTTGTCGAGAGACTCGCCTTCTCCTTTCTAAAAAGATCGCCTTCCTCGTCTTTCGCTTTGACGAGAGACTCGCCTTCTCCTTGATAAAAGGATTGCCTTCCCCGTCTTTCGCTTTGACGAGAGACTCGCTTTCTCCTTTCTAAAAGGATCGCCTTCCCCGTCTTTCGCTTTGTCGAGAGACTCGCCTTCTCCTTGATAAAAGGATTGCCTTCCTTATCTTTCGCTTTAACGAGAGACTCGCCTTCTCCTTGATTAAAGGATTGCCTTGTTCGTCTTTCGCTTTATCGAGAGACTCGCCTTCTCCTTGATAAAAGGATTGCCTTCCTCGTCTTTCGCTTTGTCGAGAGACTCGCCTTCTCCTTGATAAAAGGATTGCCTTCTCCATCTTTCGCTTTGTCGAAAAACTTGCCTTCTCCTTACCAAAAGGATTGCCTTCTTCATATTTCACATTTTGCCTTCTCCTTGATAAAAGGATTGCCTTCTTCATATTTCACATTTTGCCTTCTCCTTACCAAAAGGATTGCCTTCTTCATATTTTGCATTTCGCCTTCTCCTTGCTAAAAGGATTGTCTTCTTCATATTTTGCATTTCGCCTTCTCCTTGCTAAAAGGATTGCCATCTTCATATCTTCATATTTTACCTTCTCCTTGCTAAAAGGATTGCCATCTTCATCGCCATCTTCATATTTCGCTTTTAGCTTCTCTTGTCCAAAGGATTTGCCCTCTTCCATCTTTTGTCTTATCAAGAGATTCGTCTCCTTGATAAAAGGTTCGCCTTATTCATCTTTCACCCCATCGAAAGATTCATCTCCTGTCACCTTATTCATCGAATTGTCTCACATATCCTCATTTTCATCTCTTACATTCCCCGGAAGAGTTTGCTCCATTCAGTTGAAGTATCTCTCCTGTCCCATCATGGTTTTCGAGAAATCCGTATGATTGTACCCACTCAGGTTAAGGGTCAAAACCTGTATTTTCTGTGAGAGGTCATTAAAATTCAAAAGTTGATTTAGTCTCAACAATGAGATGTCCAAGTTCATCCCTTTTTCAAGCTTTAGGGAACCCCATTTCCTTCTTCCTTTCGCAAACCCCTTTCGGATTTGTTTGTCCAAACTCCGAAGGTCCCATCATGGTCTCTTCACTCGAGGATTCCATATGGTCGTCCCCTTCAAGTTAAGGGTTAAGCCTGAACCTCGCCCCTCGAGGTATTTTCCTTTTACAGGTTTGGGTTAAACCTGAGTCTCGTTTTGACGAGGTGTTTTCCTCCAGTCCTATCATGATTCTTCCCATCGAGGAATCTATGCTTTGTATATCCATACAGGACAGGGTCATACTTGAGCTTCATTTCATGAGGCATTTTCTCAAAAATGTCCCATCAAGGTCATCATATATTCTCATCCCCATTCAGGTTATTTTGAGATATATTTGTCCCATCCAAGTTAAAGGCTACACTGAGTCATTCTGAAAAGCTGATTTTGTCTCACCCATGAGACTTGATCAAAATTCTTATCTTTCATCATTTCGGGATCTTCACTCAAAGTCCAATCATGATTTTCTCATCTCTATTATTCAGTCATATCATTTCCAAGGATTTCGTCTCCCCCAAGCCATTCAAGGATAAAGTTTTAAATCTGAAAAACCATGTCTTTTAAATCAAATTCTTCCACACCCAGTTTAGATCTGCTGACTGGGGCATTTTTCAAAATTTGGAGTGTTTTCTTTGCCACTAAGCTCGGCTTTCAATCGGCTTAGTAGCAAAGAGGGGCATCTGTGAACACCCCAAATTTTTCAAAATCTTTTAAATATTCCCTTCTTGCCCCTAAATTCTTTTTTTGAGCAAATGAGTCATTTTTTTCTAAATTCCAGTTCATTTCTCGAGTTTTACTGAAATTAAACTCATTCTATATGTTTAAATTAATTTCGGATCTGGATCCATTGTCCAGATCCCAAATCTGAGTCTCGTTATCCAATTTTAAATTAAATTTACAGAAAATACCAAAAATAGTTTTAAATAGCTCGGACGGTTCGTCTGGTATCCGTTTGGATCCATCACATTATTTTCCTTGATTCGAGTCTCAAAACTCGAACATTTTCTCAAAACCTGGGTCCAAACCCATTCTTCTAAAGAAATTTCCCCAAAATAAACCTGACTTTTCAGAAAAGCTCTGCTTTTGTAAATATTTCTGAAATTTTGTAAAAAAGTAGTCAAAAATCCTTAGTTTCTAGAATTTTGTCTTCAAAAAGTACAAAAACATATATATTTAAGAAAAGAACAAAAAAATAAGAAAATCAAAAATCCAAAATTTTCAGAAACTATGTAATCTACCCTCTTTTTATAACTTTTTGTTAAAACCCTCTCTTGAAACCTCTTTTTGAAAACAAAAACCATTTTTTAGGAAACTTCTGAAAAGGAGCCCCCTCTTTGCAAATTGGAGAAGATGGCAACGGCCATCCTCCCGTGCGCCCTCCATCGCCTCCTCTCCCGCTGGATCTCCCTTCATCCTGAACGAACTCCCCCCTCTCGTTGCCTATATAAGGAGGCATCCCCTGCAAGGATCGAGATCCGTTCTCACCCCTCCATACGCCTCTTCTTCGTTTCCCTCTTCTCTCTTCTCTGGGTTCCCGAGTCTTCCTCTTCCGATCAGCTGAAGGAAGCCAATCAACCTTCACGCCAAGGTCAAGTTAAGTGACAATCCCTTTCGCCTTCTTTTTTTTTATTTCGTTTTCTTCTTCTATCTTATTTCCTGATTTTTCTTTCTTTCTTTATCAAAACGCACATATAGAATCGATCTGTTTGCAACAAGATCGACCTATATACATGCAACAAAAATGGAACACTTGTGTTCCAACACTTTCTTTTCTATTTATTTATAAATTTTTGTTTTAGTTTATCCTGATCCATGTCCTTTTTTTTTCCTTTTTTTTTTCTTTTTATTCCTTTCCTCTCTCTTATTTTACTCTTTGATTTCACTCTTGTTCTGCTCATGGTTCATCTGAACCCTAGCTCGATCTTCCCACTGATGACCAACTTTGTTTCCATTTTTATTTTACTTTATTTTTTTATTTTTTATTTTTGAATTTTTGATTTTATGTTTATGGTATTATCTCTGTTTTGAGGGAATTCAATTTTCTGTTTCCATTGACCATTGCACTCGGATTTCTGTCAATATTGTAATTTCCTCTGATTTCTGATTGATATTTAACTCTCTGATTTCCATTGACCCTGCATCTTATCCCTGTTCCTTAAGTATGTTTATATCATAAAGCCGCCATACCATCAAGTTCAGCTGGAAAGGAGGCCATTGTTGATTTATCAGATACAAATAAAGGAAAAGGGGGCGTACCTAGCTAGCAATATGGTACAATGTCAAGAACTGTTCAAGGTTCAGAAGTCGAGCGAACTAAGGGTGCTCTTCCAGAAGGTATTTGGCTCTGCAGTGTAAAAGTTTATTGAACTGTGCTTTTTGCTGGATATGGTTCATTTGTGGTCTAGATGAATGTTGGGTGTCATTTCCCGGGGTTTGGAGAGGACAACAAACTTCATTCTTCTTTGCTGAAGATGAATTGAACTGATAACATAATAAACTTTCGCTAAGAGTTTGATGCTTATGCGTCATTAGCTTGTGATGCATATTGTGGTTTTAATGTATCAATCTTTTGTATATCGTACATCTTGGTGACAATATCAGACTACATGTATAAGAGTTATATAATCCTCTCATTCAGGTTACATCGGCATCATGCTCATGTTAATACTCTTTTTAACTAATGAATAGGACAATTTAGTTTGAGCAACATTTATTGAATCATTGTGGCAAATTAGCTATTATAAACTCCTCTTAACAAACTGAAGTTAGTCCAGTGTAACAGAGCCATTGCTTGATATATGAAAAACCTGGTTTTGTTTTGTAGACTGTTATTGCACTTAACTTTTCTTTCTTCATGGATCCTTATTTGCGACTATGGGACAGAAATATCTGGTTTAGTGAAAAAGGGAAAAGAGATAATAGTCAGATGTCAATCAGATGTGCTTTGTGTGTGTGCATTTTGGCTTTTTGAGAAAACACCATATCATGCAAATTATGTAACTATTCTTGATAAAGGATCATCAAGATGCATTCCAGAATGTGATCATACAACAAGGTACCCTGTACAAAGAGACAAGTACATAGAATTCTAGAAGGTGATTCAAGAGGACGTACAGGAATTTGACGATCGCTTGGAAGAAGAAGAGTTTGATGCTACAGAATGGAGACAAGTGGCAGATTTTCTGGAGCAAAGGTTTTCAGTCTTATCGCCATTCTTGATATTAGAAGAAGTCAAAGGTGTCATCATGATCTGGACATCTCCCACGGTTGCAGACATCAAGCAACACCTTATCTATGTGTATCAATATTCTTGAATGTTCATACTACTGGGATTTCATTACAGAAAATACTAACTGTGTTTACCACAAAGCTCCATTGGCATATTCATTATTATCTAATCTTTCCCTTCGGTTTGTTTATCTGCTCTATACCTCACTACCTCATGTTTTACACTTCTATTGATTTCTTACATATTAACTAACAACATCACTTTTGAGAAGATAGTTTCCCTGTGTGCCTAAGCCTTTATTTTATCTGTTCCTGATGCTGTTTAGAATGATGCATGCCTGCGCGGTGGTGGACTCTTAACGAGTCAGTTGATCTATGTCCACCAGATCGTCTTAACACAAGGTTTGACAGGCTCTGATCTGTTGCTGAAAGCATAGCGGCAATGTTAAAAGGATAAAATCTAGTGAGAATCCAAAATGAAGGCGATATATTCCAACCCGAATCCACCAACATATGTCCTGACTGCTTACTGAGATTGAATGAATGACATTGTCTAGCGGGCAATCATCATGATGCTCTCACTATCAAGCTCCCCAGGGTTTCATTTCTCTGTCAGCATTGATTGAAAATAGGCTTATTTCTGTGTTGTTCCTCTCCTGATTTTTTTTTCTTTTTGTATGGTTGCAGGACTGTTCACGAATTCCTACAAATTTTTTTCTTTCTTGTGAGCATTAATTAAAGGTATGTATGTAACAATTCTTGCGTTATTAGTGTTTCTGAAAATTTTATTTTGAATGGCCACCCGAAATTCCTGCAGTTGTATAGACTCTCCTTTTCCTGTGTTTCTTTTAGAATATTAATTGAAGGTATGTTCATAATAGTTTCATTGGATGATAATGATTGTTAACAATTTGAACCTAAGTGACAATGTCATGCTGCCAATAGAGACTTTTTTTTATTATTTCACTGTTCACCTGTCACAAGAATCACACCATCTCCAGTCATCGTCAACCTTAACATTTTTTTTTGTCCATTAGATAGGGTTGCCAGTCATTGATAAAAGTTCTGAGGCATACAAAATGCCAGCCCGTTTGTATCTTCCATACAGCACCTACGGGTTACTCTTACACTTGCACATCTTTTCATTATAAATTGTATAACACTGGCACATTCGTATTATGTTCATCATGCTGTCACCTCACAACAACTCTCAGTGTGTAGGATTTCCACAGCCATTTGCAATTTTTTTTGCAAAAGACAACTGTTGCCCACCTTCATCGTTGTGATTTGCATAGCAGCATAGTTTCCATCCCACTTTGTTGTTCCTGTATACCAGCCATTTGTCATTTGATTTCCATCTAACTTAGCCTCATATACATTGTGTTTGTTGTATCTATTGATTTTACCTTCATTAATATTTTCAACATTTGATTCACGTACTGTAGCATCTATCATTGTAATTCTTTATCTATGCATACCCCTATCACACATCCCCGTTGTATCCTTAACCATTTAAGTATTTTTCTGCACTCCACACTATATTACCATTCACATTTATTGATATTTGTCGTCCATTTCAACCACCTACACCACACTGTTATGCCCACTGCAACTCACCACTGCAGCCTTGTCGGCAGCATGTACTTCACTTAGCAGCCAGTGTGCACACACACTGTGCGCACGCACAATTGCCTGTGCTTACCCTGTCATCGAATCTCGCATTCCCACAACACCCTAAGTATCATATCCCCTGTTATATACTTCCATCCACCATTATAACCCTTCATAGTCAGACTTCCCACTCATCTCATCTCACTACACTCACATACCTACCACCTTCAAATGTTAGCAGTAGCAGCAACTTGCTACTGCTGTATCAACATCTTCAACCCTTTTCATATCATTATCACTTTCTTCACTTCATATTCATGACCATTCCACCTTTACTACTTACACTCTCCTGTAAAATAGACTAGCCACAACATCTTTTCACATATAGGTTGCTGCCACCAATGCAATGTATGTATATATACTGTCATACCCATTTCATCACATCCTGCACGTGTCTCATTATACATTCGTTGGGATATTTCCAGAACAGTATGCTCCTCTTTGAACATAGGTACATTATGCTTATGTGAGTATCTTTCACCTGTATAAAGCATAAAACATCTTAAACAAGCATACATGGGTCCTTGTTTACTCAAGGCAATTCATATTACCCATTTACATGGATATTCATATACATCCTAGCATTCATCTTTTTAATAGTCTTGGATATTACATGCATGTTTTCATTTGTAATATGACATTCTCCACCTCTCTATATATTCGTAGCTGGCTAAATCACCTTTTGCAGGAATCATATAGAAAGTTTGTTTTCCCTTCTTATTTTAGGGATTTTAATTTCCATTCAATATTGTCATAGCTAGGTATTAATGAGAATATTTACATTTCCGATCTTAGATAGAATGAATGAGCATTATAAATATCATGAATTGCTTGTTTTCATACATTTTTACCTTTATCTTCACAAATGACAACACGAATGGCATGTGCACCATTTCGTAAGAGGTAAATTAATCCTAAGTTGATGATTTACATCAATGGCCATAGTCAGGATGTAAACAAGACTTAGTGTTTTTATCTTTTATAAAATAACACTGGATCCACACTGGGTCCGTTTCCAAAAATTCATCAAATTTTTCTTAAATATTTTTCTCCTTTTATCAGAATTTAACTTAAAATTAACTCAAAATATATACCAATGGACATAGTCAGGGTATATTGAGAGTTCATTTCATTTTAAATTCTATAAAAGCACCAAATGTATTTTATTTTTCACCTGAATTTAAATATAGATTATTATATAATACATTCAATGACCATAGTCAAGGATGTATTATATCTTCAATCTTGTTTTAATTCATTTGAAGAATGGAATAGCTTTTCAAAAATCCAATTTCAAATTCTTTAAATTCATTCATCATTTAGGATATAATTGCATCATATTTTCAAAATTCTTTTTCATAAATCCAAGTGATTCTTTTCTTCATTTCTCAGATCAAATCCTATTCATAAAATTCAAATTCAACTCTATTTCTCAAAAGGATTCAAGAATTCAATTTCAAGGTCCCATTTGACTTTGAAACTTCAGAATCATCTTGTATTTCAAATTCCAAATTCAGTTTACATTCAAAACTCCAATCATACTCAAAGTTCAATTTAACTTTGAGATTCTTGATTCATCTTCTAAATTCCAAATTCAAACTTCAAAATTCAAGGTCTAATTTGACTTTGAAATTCATTTGTATATTCAAGATTCAAATTCTAAATTTCATTTTTTTTAAAAGTTCAATTCAAACTTGAAAATTCATCTTCTGAATTTAACAACTCCAAATCCATTTTAGGATCCAGGATTCAACATTCATATTGGATCTCAGACTTCAGATCCAATTTCCTTGTAGGATCCAGAATCCAATTTCACCTTGGATCTCAGACTTCAGATCCAAAATCTCCTTTAGGATCCAGAATCCAATTCTACATTAGATCTCAGAATACAGATCCAAATCCATGTTAAGATCTAGAATCCAACTTCACCTTGGATCTCAGATTACAGATCCAAAATCTATTCTAGGATCCAGAATCCAATTCTACTTTGGATCTTAGATTTCAGATCCAAATCCATTCTAGGATCCAAAACCCATTTCTACATTTGGATCTAAGACTTTAGATCCACTCCATTTTAGGATCCAGAACCCAAGTCCATCTTGGATTCCAAATCTCGGATCCCATTCTGTTTAGTATCCGGAATCCAATTCCAAGTTCTAGATTTCAATTCCATTTTTGGATCTAATCTGAATCTCTTAAATCCATTTCTATTCTTAAATACCATTTGGATTTCTCAGATCCATTCCAAATTTCAAATCTTAAATTCAATTCCACTTTCAATCTTATCTCTTTTCCTAAATCCAAGTTCAAAGTCCATCTTCTAAAAACCTTGACAATTTCCTTTCCTTCCCCTTTATCTCAGCTTTAAATTATTCTCTTTCCAAAGTCAAGATTTATTCTTCCAACTCTAAAGACTTAGAACTTCTCTGATCTATCTCAAGTTCTAAGTTAGATTCAATCATTTCTCCACTCCTTTACCAAGTTCATCTCAGAATACTTGGAAATTTCCAAATCAAATTTTCGAAAAGAGCATACATCCTTGCATTGCACAAGCATGATTCTTTGTGCATTAAGGTCTTTAGGATAAATTCTTATATAATGTTTAGGCAAAACAAGAGGCATAGATTCGATCCTTGGTTCGATTACCCCTGGTAAAGGCGCCAGGAACGGTTGAACCTCGTACCGACGAGCGAATCCCGTCTCTCCATTTTTCCCGCAAATTTTCGAAACGGAGGCGAGTTAAATTTTTTAAATATTTTTCAAATCAAGGTCAAGTGAGACTGCACAAAAGAGTTTCTCTTCTCTTTTTCTTTCTTTCTTTTCTCTTCTCTTTCTCTTTTCTTTCTTTTATTCTTCTCCCTTTAAAAAAAGGAGGAAAATAGAGGTTAGAAAAGAAAAAGAGAAGGGAAAGAGAGAAACCACAAGAGAGGAAAAATTTTGCGATGATCACAGGTAATAGGTTTAATCCTTAGTCTGAATGGATACAGGATCCTCGAAGAGCGGGGAAACTGTGATGGGACAATGAATGCATCACCAAAGCGAGAAGGGAAAGAGAGAAACCACAAGAGAGGAAAAATTTTGCGATGATCACAGGTAATAGGTTTAATCCTTAGCCTAAATGGATACAGGATCCTCGAAGAGCGGGGAAACTATGATGGGACAACGAATGCATCACCAAAGCGAGATTCAGGTTTAACCCTTAACCTGAGTGAGGGGAATCGCACGAAGTCCTCAAATGAAGAAATCGTGGTGGGACTATAAAGGACATCTAGTCGAAATGGATTCAGGTTTAACCCTAACCTGAACGGAAGATACCTCACAGAGCGAGACTCAGGCATATCCATTAACCTGAAAGGGCGACCATACGAAATCCTCGGGTGAAGAAACCATGATGGGACCTTCAGAATTTGGATGAACAAATTCGAAAGGGGTTTGCGAGAAGAGAAAAATAAGGGATTCCCTAAAGCTTGGAAAGGGGATGATCTGGGGCATCTCATTGCTGAGACTAGATCAGCTTTCTAAAAACAGACGACCTCTCCCAGAAGGTTTTGGGTTATACCTCGAGGAGCGAGGTAACAGGTTTAATCCTTAGCCTGAATGGATATAGGATCCTCGAAGAGCGGGGAAATTGTGATGGGACAACGAATGCATTGCCAAAGCGAGATTCAGGTTTAACCCTTAACCTGAGTGGGGGGAATTGCATGAAGTCCGCAAATGAAGAAATCGTGGTGGGACTAGAAAGGACATCTAGTCGAACGGGATTCAGGTTTAACCCTAACCTGAATGGAAGATACTTCGCAGAGCGAGACTCAGGCTTATCCCTTAACCTGAAAGGGCGACCACACGGAATCCTCGGGTGAAGAAACCATGATGGGACCTTCGGAATTTAGACGAACAAATCTGAAAGGGGTTTGCGAGAAGAGAAAAATAAGGGGTTCCCTAAAGGTTGGAAAGAGGATGATCTGGGGCGTCTCATTGCTGAGACTAGATTAGCTTTCTAAAAACAGACGACCTCTCGTAGAAGGTTTTGGGTTATACCTCGAGGAGCGAGGTAACAGGTTTAATCCTTAGCCTGAATGGATACAGGATCCTCGAAGAGCGGGGAAACTGTGATGGGACCTCTAGACTTCGCACAACAAGTCCAAGAGGGGTTTGCAAAAGGATGAAAATGGGGGTCCCTAAAGCTTTGAAATGGATTTGATCTTGGGCGCCTCATTGCTGAGGCTGAAAATAGCTTTTGACAATAACAGACCTTTTGCAAAAAGTTCAAGTTTAACCCTTATCCTGAGCGGGAACTGTCTATGGCGGGACAGTGGGGATGCAGGGAAGTGTGCAAATCTGAGAGTGCTCAGATCAAACGAAAGGAAAGGACTTTTCAGTCCTAAGGAGGGATGACGTCAGGATACGTCAAAACGAATATCAAGTTCACACTTTATTTTGGGATAATGAGAAAGTATTGCCAATAAGATGCCAAAAATTATAGTTGATCTAAAATGATTGAATTCTGCATATGTGTGTGAATGTCACCTCTTTCTACCTAGAGTATTAACTCCAATTGGGCTAACTCTCCAGAATCAAGAATCAAATTTAAATTTGTTGTTGTTGAGTTTCTTCAAGGAAGATATCAACTTCTTTGATATGAAAGGAAAGAAAACATTCTTAGTCTCATAAAAGCGATTGAGTGAAAAGATATTGATAAAAGAATTTCACATAGATAAAGATGATTCCTGACAATTTTGGGCAGTTTGATATCCTGAGCATTTCCCATGCTAATCTTTTCCACACTTTTGAGTCATGGGGCTTTTTTTTTTTGGGCTTTTTACATCATCCTTCATTTTGGAGATGTTCTAACCTTCTCTCTTTTTCGGGGAAGGGTACATCACATACTCCTTCATCTTGGAGATGATCCGATCCTTCTTTTTCTTTCTCGGGTGTTAGGTTTGATGATATAGGTTTATTTGTCAAAATTCTCTAGATGATAGCAGAAATCAAATATCTTTTAGGGTTTGTCGGTAGGTCCATCACACTTGCCTTCATCTCGACGGTGATCCAAACAGAAAAAGCTTAAATTCAGTTCTTATTTCGCAAAAATCTTGCTTTTTGGAAATAATACTAAAGATAGTTGGAGGAAATTCTTTATGTGATGCAAATTTTGAGATCAACAATGACTTTTGATAGCAAATTGGCAAAATATTCTTGAAATCCTTGATGAATGTAATTGCTTGACAACCGATTGACACGTCCATGACAAAATTCTCCTCTCTTTTTCCCCAAAAAGAGAGACTCAGGCTTAGCCCTTACCTGAATGGGAAGTTGAAAATACTCCTTTCTTCCCCAAGGAGGAGGTGTTTGCAAAATGAAACTTTCGAAGAGAAATTAAGTTTTCGTCAAAACTCCCTATCTCTAGGCTTCTCTTATGGAACGGCGGCCAAAAAAACAAAGTTGAGAAAGTATCACAGAGGAACGAGTCCATCACACTCGCTCTAGAAGAGGGTCCTTTGTGAAGCGGTTGGCCAAAAGATGAGAAAATGGGGGCCACAAAAGAAACGAGCTTCCGTCAAAGCTCTCCCTGAAAAAAAGGGTTCTTTTGTGTAAATTTGGTTGTTGTTTTGCAAACTGTTCGCGAAGAAAAAGAGTCCCTTCAAACTCTCCCTGAAAAAGGGTTCTTGCGAACGAAAGATGGTTGCATGTGAAAGGAACAAGCTCCCTCGAACTGTGACGCCCCAAAACCCCGACCTTGTAAAAACCTTTGGTTTTTGAGCAAATTTTTTTTTTGAAAGGATTTAAAACGAATAGCGGAAGTACAAAGGGGTAAGCAAAGGCCGCAAGTCTGAGCGGGCCACAGTGAAAGATACAAACCACATATCCATTCCCATTACATATAATATCAGAGTTTTACAAAATGAGACTAAAAACACCCATACAACGAGTCTCTCCCAAAATGAGAGGAAAACTCCCCTCAATCCCCAAAACAAGACATAGACCAAGATCTGCAGCTAAGTGTGGGTCTCAAGTCTCCAACCGTACACCGTCGCATCGCCACTGCGCCTACTCATCACCTGTATCCCCATAAAACGGGGTCAGAACTCTTGCGAGTTGGTGAAGAACAACAACATTGCATATCCATTTTATCCAGAAAAGGCACATATCATGCAACAGGTAAAGTGACAGATATATGTGCAAGTGTCAGGTAAGTGCTCGTGCTAGAAGACTGTAAAACTACAAGTAATAGTATGACAACTGAAACAGAGCAGGAGCTAACCAGCAAGGTACAATAATTAAAGGAAGTACAAGCAGTGCCAAAGTAAGCAAGTAACCAACTACTGTACGTTAGTCTGTTTGGTTAGTCTTTATGTTCTTCTTTTTAACCTCCTTCGGGTACGCGAAGGACAGACCCTCGAGTTCTGCGAGACATGCACCCGGCGTCTGTTATTAAATTTCTAGTGTGGTAACCGGGGATGCTACAGAACGAGAAAAATCACCTGCGGGCGACACACAGCCAGGAGAAACCTTTTGCAGGGGTAAAGGATTGCAATCCGTACTACTGCAGTAGCAAAGGTCCCTGTGGAGGGCAACCTTGACCTCCCTAACTCCGAGTGACTGGAGGTCAGAGGGCACATCGGCTCCTCAAAAGAACAGGTCGTAGTAACGACACGTCACTCGGGGCTGTACCATTCACCCTCTCCCTGGGTGACCAAATTTGTAAATGGGGCGCGGCAGGATTATCTTGTTTAGGCTTATTCTTCAAGTCGTACCTCCCTTCGAGGTAGTTGTGCCTCGTGGTCTCCGCGGGGTACGCAAACGAGGACTTGGCTTGCCCATCCACGTGCTCAGCCTCTCACGGCCACCACGAGCACATCGCCTGTGAAGACGATATTATAACATTTTCATTTTTATGCCTAGGGTGACACAAGGTGTGAGTACACTCTCACAAACCCGGGCCACTGCCCGAAGACTCCAACCGAGTCCCAAACCTCAACAGGTCAAAAGTGTCATACCCTACAGTGCTTTTAGTTCTTTTCAGGAGTATGTCACATCGAGTACAAAACACACCTCTGGTGCGTCGTATATCCATTGATATACGAATGTGAGCCAAAACAAGAAGTACTCGACGGACCTGAACGGGTGACATACGTGTCATGATGTGCCACGTGCATAAACCACACATTATCACAATTTGGAACACATATTCATAGAGGCACAAATCTGAGCGATAACAGGCTCCAAATATATATATATCAACATGTTCGTACGACAACCAGTGTCCAAAGCTTTAAGCATGAATTTCCCAAATACACATATTTTCGCCGCCCTACGTCGGCTACAACACTTAGCGAAACCATTCGCTTAGGGAAGACCGTAGTGTAGACACTGATGAGTGTCGAGAAAGGTTCTTAAAGTAACCCCATGTGTACGGGGATTACGTCAATACATCCGTGATGTGCCACCGCACTAGCAAAACTCAAAAAAAAGTCAAAACGACGGTTTTCTGCTGAAAACGTCGAAAGACTCAATACTTGGGAAGCGTAATAAGGTACATGGGCAGCGTACCGCTCGCCACACTATACCCCTTTTCAAACTCACCACGATGTGGCAGCGAAGGCTAAGGTGGTCATTCTGGACCACTGACGTGACGGCAAGGGTATGATGGCACAATGTGTGCCGAAATGCCAAAAGGCTAATCGTAGCCCACCAGACCCTATAGGCAGTTCCGAACCATGCACCGTTGGTGCCAAGTGTACAAAACGGCTGCTTGGACATCATACACGTGCTACAAGGAGTCTATTAGTGACTCTCTATCGGTTTTGCCTTCATGCGTGCATTTTCGTGCTTTTTGAAATGGTGGCAAGTGGAAATCGCATATATAGGTAGTCTAGGCCTGTCGTCCCAAACTCATAGGGATGTGACAGCCACCAACACGAGCTTCACTAAGCTCTACACGAGGCTACTGGGTGGGTGCAGCAGGTCACGCAACCACCTAGTGGTTGGCTAAGCTTTGCGGGCGCACTTAGCACCCGCCGCCACCATGAGGCTCCCACCGGGGTCATTTGGGCAGCCCGGTCTGCTGGACCAGACCCGGACCTACCTTGGTCTGACCTATGTGTCAGACCCTAGGCTGCTAAGGCAGCAGCCTGCAATGGGCCGCGAGCAGCCTGCACCATGGGGTGCAGCTAGGGTGCGGTTGGAAGGCGACGGCCAGCAACCAGCTGGTCTGGTCCACGTTGGACCAGACCCTGCCAGGTCTAGGAGGGAACCTCCTTGGCCAAGGGACATCCAGCAGCAAGGCTGCGGCCTGCTGGCTGCTGGGGCGTGTCCCAACGAAAAGGGTGCTCCGGGTGTAAAGCACACCCGGTTACCCAAAACCATGGGCGTCCCCGTGTGGCGCCCCTTCCCCATATGATTGGGGAAGTCCCAATAGGTGGGTCCGAACCCCGAAGTGGGTCAGACCACCCTGCCATACCGAACGCTGCAGAGGTTGCAGCGGGACACGGCGAGTCCCGATCTCTCTCTCTCTTCTTTTTTTTTTACATATATATATAGTTATATAGTTATTTACATGGCCCAAAAATAGCCTGAAAGATGACCCGATTTGGGGTCTGTCCGCACCAAAATAGCAAAAACTTCAAACACGGAACTCGTAGATCCGCGTCTCAGCTTCGCACAGACACCAAGATCACTCCGATCTGACCATCGGTCTGGAAAAGGGCGCTGTGTTACCAGACAGTGTCTGGAACTTTCTGGACCACTGTCAAAACCCTGTCAGTCTGCTAAAACCTGACTTTTTGAAGGGTTTACAAAACGAATCAGGGAAAATTTTCAACATCGAAATCGGAGATGATCATTTTACCTTTCCGAAAAGTTATAACATGAAAAATTCTGACAAACGGTTTGAGAAATACCACCGGATTACCGGACGATGTTCAAGACTTCTTGTACACTGGCAGAAGTTCTGAACGTCTGCTAAAAACGAGGCTTTTTCGGGATGGTTTCAGACCGAACCAATGAAAACTGCAAACACGAAAGTTAGAGACCGTCATCTCCCCTTTCCGAAAAGTCCAAGAACGCTCCATTCGGACCAGTATCGAGTGAGATACGGTCTTTTGAGCAGAGGAGACTCCGGAGCTCCAGAACTCCGAATTCGCCTGAGGACAGTCCCATTGCGTGGAACGTCCGGTGTGTGCGTGTTTACCACAACGATGTGTCGATCCCTCTAAAACACACCCACACTCATACAAGTTTCATGGTATAGAAAAAGAAAAACCCAAACCAACCATAACAATTTTTACATGCATTTTTCAAAAGAAGTGGAATGCAAAGTGGAAGCTCTTCACCTTCGGGGTTTTCCGGCGTAGGGACGGAGATGGTTCCGGCGTGGTGGTGCTGGTGCCCTCACTTGCACTCTCTCAGCCACACTCACCTCACTCTCTTCACTCTCACACTTGAGAGAGGAGGGGAAAATGGAAGGATGGAGGGAGAGGGTTGAGGAGGAGGAAGAGAGAAATGAATTTCTCTCTCCTCCCTCCCTTAAATAGCCACTCCAAGAGATGGAGGGCTGGGATGAGAGGGGAAGAGATGGAGGGCTCTCCTCCCACACGCCCCCCCCTTCCTTTAGGTGCTATAAGGCTAGCCCAAGGGGATTTGACCCCCTTCATGATGGGCCTAGCTCAAGGGTGTACAACCCTTGAGCCTAGCCCACAACTACTCTCCCTAAATTAGGGAGAGTAGGTCTCCCCATAGACCACCTTTTGACCCTAAGGTCAAACCCCTTTTTAAAATAAAATCAACCCCCTTTTTTTTTGTTTTTTTTTTTTTTGACATGATGGGCTGGAGCTACCCCCCCCTAAGGGGCGCCCCCTCCAGCCCAATAGCCGTTGGGTTTTGGGCTACCACTTATGGTAATGCCAAAACCCAACCCCAACTTTTGAAAATTCATGCTTTTCAAAAATGCTATTTAAATACCATTTTTTTTTATTATTATTGTTTTATTATAATTTTTTTTTTAAAAGTAGCATGGGCTGGGCTCATGCTCACATGGGCCCCATGCTAACTACCTTTTCCAAATTCCAAATTAGGTCTTGGAGATTTTTGAAAAAAGTCTCTTCTAACTTTACAAAAAATCGAATTTTAATATCTCATAAAACCTTAGTAAATTTTTCATTTAAAAGCTAGGTTTCAAACTTTTAAGAAATTTCATTTCAAACCTTACCCTTTTGAATTAAAACTTAAGTTTTAAGCTTATTTACTTAGGCTTTCCATTCTGACAAATTCACTCTCGTCGTGACTCGTATTTACCGATATACCCGTTTCGCCCTACTACCAGAAATATTTCCTAGTTTAGGTTTCCAATTCGGGATGAACCTACTTAGATGAGTTATAAATCTAGTCTAGGGATATCGGACCTTAGTTCGCCAAGGTCGTCCTTAATTGCTTCGTAAATCGAATCTTACGCGATTAAGACTTCGTATTGCTATATTAGCACAATCACAAAAGATTCTTGCGACAAAGCAAGAGTAACAATTAATGAAGCACATGCCAATACAAAATATCTCAGAAATATCGTGGTTCTTACACGAACTCTCCCTGAAGAGGGTCCTTCGTAAGGGAAATTGATTGATTTTTTGATAAAATGATGACCCGAAGGTCGAAATTCAGAATTTAGAGTTTGAATGTTGATGATTGGTTATTATGAAAACTGAACCTGGAGGGCTAACTGATCAGTCAGCCAGACACTAGTACGAGCGCTTAGATGTACCAACACGAGCACTTGATTTCGAAAAATGCCCCAGTACGAGCGCTGAGTTTTTGAAAATGCACACCAGCACCAGCACTAAGTTTTCGAAATGCACACCAGCCCGAGCACTGGGTTTTCGAAGGTGCATACCAGTACGAGCACTGGTTCTCGAACGGGGAGTTGAAAACGAGACCGACATCCAAAGATAATTGAGAATTTAAGCGAAAAATGATTGTCGGTGTTTCAGGATTATCCCTTATCCTGAAGAAGAAGTTCAGGTCTTATCCCTTAACCTGAAAGGGACAGTTCAAGAAGAACTCCGAGCATTAGATTGACAGGGGAAATTCAAGCCGGAACTTTGAGAAAATAAGGATATACAAAAGCGAAAATCCAAGTCGGAACTTGGTTTTTCAAATATAAGAAATGAGTGAGAATTGAGTTTTGAGGACTCAAATTCTCGACACCACGATTTTTCCAACATGAGCATTGGATTCAAAAGGAAGTTCAAGTTGGAACGTGAAGTTTCAGAAAAAAGGAATATACAAAGAGAAAAATCTGAGTCAAAACCCGGTTTTCAAACGTAAGAAATGAGTGAGAATTGAGTTTAAAAACTCGAATTCTCGACACAACGACTTGTCCAACACGAGCATTGGATTCAAAAGGAAGTTCAAGTCGGAACTTGAGACTTCAGAAATAAGAATATACAAAGAGAAAAATCCGAGTCGAAACCCGGTTTTCAAACATAAGAAATGAGTGAGAATTGAGTTTGAAAACTCGAATTCTCGACACAAGGATTTGTCCAACACGAAAATTGTATTCAAAAGGAAGTTCAAGTTGGAACTTAAGACTTCAGAAATAAGAATATACAAAGAGAAAAATCCGACTCGGAACCCGGTTTTCAAACATAAGAAATGAGTGAGAATTGAGTTTGAAAACTTGAATTCTCGACACAACGACTTGTCCAATACGAGCATTGGATTCAAAAGGAAGTTCAAGTTCGAACTTGAGACTTCAGAAATAAGAATATACAAAGAGAAAAATTCGAGTCGGAATCCGGTTCTTAAACATAAGGAATGAGTGAGAATTGAGTTTGAAAACTCAAATTCTCGACACAACGATTTGTCCAACACGAGCATTGGATTCAAAAGGAAGTTCAAGTCGGAACTTGAGACTTCAAAAATAAGAATATACAAAGAGAAAAATCCGAGTCGGAACCCAGTTTTTAAACATAAGGAATGAGTGAGAATTGAGTTTGAAAACTCAAATTCTCGACACAACGATTTGTCCAACACGAGCATTGGATTCAAAAGAAAGTTCAAGTCGGAACTTGAGACTTCAGACGAAAAATAAAAAGGAAAAACCCGAGCCGGATCCCGGATTTAAGAAAAATAATGATAAAATGGGAAATGAAATCCCGAGTCGGAACTTGAAGGATTGATAAAAGCATGAATAGATTTCGACGATGAAGATGAGAGATTCATTCGAGATCCTTTCCCCAAGGTGGCCTAAGATCCGAATTTATTTATGATGGCTTCAGGATTTTCCCTTATCCTGAGGGAGTATAGAACAAAATTTGATGTGAATTGAAGAATTCATGGGAAATAATTCAGGTTTATCCCTTAACCTGAAGAAGAATAAAATTTATAAAAATGGAGAAGAATTTAAAGAAATTTATCGAAAATTTATTTTAAAAAAGAATTTTCACGGGTAGCTGCGGTGCTCCTATGAGGGGTATCAGGATTATCCCTTATCTTGAATGGGAACACCTCAGACAGCGAGGGTCAGGTTTTCCCTTAACCTGAGGGGAAAAATGAATAAAAGAATACCTCATGGGAAAAAGGCATCAGGTTTGTCCCTTAACCTGAAAGGGTTAAAAGGAAAGATCAATAAAATAAAATTGATAAAACTTGATAAAGTTTGACAAAATTGATAAACTTAACAATAAATTGATGAAAACTTGATTAAATTGGAAAATAAAACGAATGCCATTAATAAAGATAACAAGATTAATCAAAAAAATTGATAAAAAATTTTAGAAAAAGATTCGTCTGATCCTGCATGCATATGATGACGGAAGACAAATATAAATCGAAATAAAAATGCCCCAGTATCATTGAGAAGAATGCAAGAATTTGATAGAGGATTATTGCTTTATTGAGAAGACTTTTGAAGAGTACAAAAGGCTATGTTGAACAATTCAGGTGTAAAATCTCTTTAAATGTAAAGCATTGATAGGATTGGGCAGTTTCACTCCATCTGTGTTGATCAGGCGATAGGAATTGCGAGGCAACGCTTCCTTAACCACATAAAGGCCTTCCCAATTGGATGACCACTTGCCCCGTGGCCGGTGCTTGAGATGAGCTGTTGATCTGAGCACCAGATCATTAACTCGAAATCTTCTCTCAATAACTGATTTGGCGTAGTGCCGAGCTATCCTCTGACGATAGGCCTGAGCGTGTTCTGCCGCATTGAGCCTTTTCTCATCTAACAGATCAAGCGGTACCAACCTCTGCTGTTGATATTGATCAAGCGGAAGTTCGATGAGCGATGCAAATTTGAGTGCGGGCTTCTGAATGTGAAGAGGTAATACTACCTCGGTCCCGTAGACGAGCTCTGAAGGAGTAGCATTGGTTGGGGTCCGAATGGTGGTTCGGTATGCCCAAAGTGCGTCATGCATCTTCTCATGCCAATCACGGCCTGTTTTCATAGTTTTTTCTAGAATGCGGATTAAAATCTTGTTGGTGGCTTCTGCCTGGCCATTTCCTTGATGATAGTAAGGAGCTGAGAAGTGGTGATGAATCCTAAACTTTGAGCAGAAGGTCTTCATCCTCTCATTCTTGAAATGACTGCCATTGTCTGACACAATATCTTGTGGGACGCCGAAACGGCAAAGAAGATTCTTATGAATAAAAGAAATCACATGTCGGCCTTCCACTGTCCGCAGAGTGACAACTTCGACCCATTTGGTGAAGTATTCTGTAGCTGCGAGAAAATATCGATGGCCATTAGAAGCCGAAGGAGTGATTGGGCCGACTACGTCGAAGGCCCACATTGAAAAGGGCTAAGGAGAGACTACGGACTGCAAGTATGCGGCTGGCGCATGAATGGAAGGTGCGTGCATTTGACATTTGATGCACTTCCTTACAAATTGATGGCAATCCTGCTGCATGGTCTTCCAATAATACCCTGCCCGGATAATTTGCTTGATGAGTGTTTGGTAGCCGACGTGACCACCACAAATTCCCTCGTGTGCCTCTTGGACAACTTCCAGGGCTTCATTCTTATCTAAGCATCTGGCGTACTCAGAACTGAACCCACGACGGTAGAGAGTATTGGCGAGGATGAAGTAACGTGCTGACATGCGCTGAATAGCGTGTTGCTCATTTCTTGGCATTTTCGATGGAAATTTACCAGTTTCGATAAAACTTTTGATGTCTTGGTACCAAGGCTTCTCTTTCTGAGTGGCTTGGTTCACTTGCTCATTCGGAATGTAGGCAGGTTGATCAAGTCTGTCGATCTCGAAGGAGCGACATGATTCACTGTCTTTAAACGACAGGATGGAGCCTAAACAGGCTAGGTCATCTGCTATGTGATTGTATTCCCTCTTGACATGATTGAGCTGAAATTCTTCAAAGTTGCCTATGAGAGCTAAGGCAACCTTTTGATAGGGAATTAATTTTGAATCCTTGACTTGCCATTCAGCATTAACTTGATGTGAACACCCCAATTTTTTTTTAAAATTCTTTAAATATTTCTTTTCTGCCCCTGGCCCCATTTTCTCAGTAAATTAAGTCAATTTCGATCTAAATTCCGGTTCATTTCTCAGATTTTACTGGAATTAAATTCATTTTCTACTCTGACTCAATTTTGGATCCGAATCCAGTATTAAAATCTAGACCTGAGCCTCGTTAATCAAATTTTAAACCAAATTACAAAAATATCAAAAATAAATTTTGACAGGCTCAGATCAATCCATCTGGTATCCATTTGGATCCACTGTGTCATGTTTCTCGATTCGAGATCCAAAAAAAAAAAAACTCAAATATCTCCTCAAATTTCAGATCCAGACCTATTGTCTGAGAAAATTTCAAAAGCTTTTTTTTTTAGAAAATTTTGCTTCTTGTAAATATTTCTCAAAAACATAAAAATAGTTTTTAATCCCTTACTTTTGCCTAGATTTTAGAATTTTTATTTCAAAAATACAAAAAAAAAATGCAGAAAACACGAAGAAAAACAACAAAAAATTCAAAGCATAAATAAAATTTTCGAAAGAAAGTTTTCAAAACCCTTTTTAACAAAACTTTTAGACCCCTGTTTTTGAAAATTCTAAAAAAAAAACTCACAATGGTCTCTCGTTCTTCCCCATTCACGAACCGCTCTATCTCGCTTAATGGCTATCCATCGATCACCTCTCGTCTTCCTTCATCCACCCTTGATCCCCAACAAAATCCCCTTCTCGAACCTTCCTCCATCGCCTTCCTTATCCTCCTCTCACGATCATCCTCGTCTGGTCTCAACCCTTCATCTCCAACGACCACTCCCATCTGCCTTTTCCTCCTCTCGGTCGATCGATCCACCATTGGATCAGGGTCCCTCGCACCTCATCCATCGATCGCCAACTATCGTCCCCTCTCTCGAACCTTCCTCCATCTTCTATATAAGCAACCACAGGGTTCTTTCCAGAGGGGGGGGGGGTTACATTGACGAAACGTCCATCTTCATCTATCGAGCTCAGGCATCCATTAATCTCCATCCAGCAAGCCTCCTTTGATCGTCATTCTCCTTCCCCTGGTGCTTCCCCTCCTTTTGATCGATCAAAGACCCTTCAACCCCAGCGATAGTAATCAGAGAAGACGTCTGCAAGGCATCTGAACTCCTCTTCTTTGGAAGGATCGAAGAATTTTCAAACCACCAGCCGCAATAATCAAAGGTAAGCAATCCCCCCCTCCTCTATCTTATTCTCCTTGCTGCATTTACTTTAATCCTTCACGGTTTTCTTTTTATTTACTTATTATTATTATTCAAAAGCAACCTTGTATCATCGGTGTGCTTATTGCAGCCTCGATGATACATATTGCAACATTAAGGTCGCCCCTATGCTCACAGCATTTGAGGCTACATATGTAGGGCCTTTATTGTCCCGATTGGTTTCTTATTTAATTTTCTGAGATGTTATTCGAATACATCTGGTTATTGTGATTTCTTCTCTGTGAATTTCCTTCTCTCAGTCCAGTATCGTCACTTTTATTCTATTTTGATATCCTCTGCATCGGTCATAAGGTCATCAATAGCGTTCCACCTTGCATTACCTATGGCTCATGCTAGTTCATTACTGCTGCAAATCCGAGATTAGATCAATATGTCGATTATGATTCCTTGATGAGCCGATCTGCCAAAGTTGCCCTGCTAGGTTATGCTAATAAATGATTAAATCGATTTGCTGAGATCGGTTTATGGTATGAATCTAATTCTGAAACACCAATTTGCTATATGAATCCGAGTACACAACAGTGCTTGTTGTGTGATCGATTCTCAGCAAAATCCCTCTCTCTCAAAACTTCTCAAGCCTATTTAATGTGTTCACCTAATATGGTGTAAAGAGGTGTTGCGATTCTTTATCGTGAGCCGAAATTTTGATCATAAGATTGTTTAAGATTGTTGGGATTCTCAGGGACGATTTTGAGACCTCTTAGTTTTGGTTGAGTGAGGGGTTTAAGGTTGAGTGTGTCAATCTGTGTTAGGAAATGATCGAGTTGACTCTGTGTATTCAGAAGAGATCATGTTGCATGCGATTGTGGGCCCAAGATGAAGGGTGTTAACCAACAAAATGAGGAATGATTCAAGATGTTCCTAGTTCTGGTTAAAATATTGCTCTTATATGCACAGGATATTACCAGAGCAGGTTATCTTGTGTAGCAATCGATAATCATATCAATGTCTCTTCCAAAATTTATGAATGGATCTGTCGAAAGGAGAAGAAAAGTTGTCTTTAGGAGACTGCTCTGAATGGACACTATGTGCAATCGCCATTCAATATGAATATGAATGTCTCAATTGTAATGTCCCATTATGGTATATCAATACATTTGACAGGTGCTAAAAACGTTGTTTTGCATTACAGGGCATGTAGGAGGAAATGGGGAGTGTTGCTACTTTTTTTTTCTTTCTTTACAGTATTTCATATTAATTTCTTGCTATAAAGAGAAGAATCCACTGACTGGTACACACCTCGGTAATGGGTAAATATATATATATATATATATATATATATATATATATATATATATATATATATATATATATATATATATATATATATATATATATATATATATATATATAAAATAATAATAATAATTTGTTAGCTTCTTCCATGAAGTCATTAGAGTCATTTTTCATCTTGGTAATACTGTTGGTAAATCTCAGCTGGACTTGGCTAACTCTTCATCTAGGATCTCCTGGAAAGTGGGAAATTTTGAGTCAAAATTTTATAGGTTATACAGTAGAAAGGAGAAGATATCAATGTCATATCCTGTTTAGGCAATTCCATCTTACCCCTATGTTTGATATGATGAAATCATGATCTATTGTTTTATATTTTGTTTAGAAAAGCCTTTTTTGTCTAGACTACATACATGTGCAATGTTCCTTCAGCATCATGCTCACTGTTTGCTTTATGGTTTTCTGCCATTTTTTTTTATATCATGCACATGCTTCGCCTTTTATTGGATATCATGGGAACTCTCTGGGCATCAGCCATTTATAGTAGATATAGGTTAAAACAGTAGATTTTCTTTTAGGCATGCACTAGCAGGTATAATGATATTCTGGCGCATCTTTACGAGTCCCGAAAGGGCCAATGAAAGCAGAGCAGCATGAATTCCTGTTTATGTCTATTTTCTGGATCATCCGAACCCTTCTAGTGTTTCCCAGACCGATCAAGTGATTGCTAATTTTGTTGAGTTAATGCAAAGAGTCAAACTATGTGGTCGATTTAAATTTAAGACCCGAGTCAGGTTTCTAAGTGGAATCTGAATGAGCAAGTTTTCCTTTGTATTCCTAGTCCTGACTACTGGACTGTGGAGGGATTTAAAGCTGAATAATGGTTGTGCCTTGTTCAAAGAGGTTAACTTTGTGCTGGTTCTTTGGGGGAATTTATAACTGTGTGTAGTGGTTTTCGACATTTGGCTTGGTAACCACCATAACTGAAACCAAATAGCGGATCAGATCAGAGGTGCCTCATATTTTTTTTCTATATATCTCATCTTGTGTTTTATTTTTATTATGAATTTACTTTGGCAGGTTCGCGCATCATTATATGGTAACTGAAATTTTCTTTTTTATGTATAAGTGATGCTCCTTTAAGTGAATCTTCACCCAATCTAGCACCTACAACTATTTCCAGCTTCCTTCATAATCCCTCCTTCATATACGTATATAGGTATATATATATATATATAATATATATCATGTTTCCCCACTTTTAGGCCTCAAATGCTTCAACATGTGGGTGTTCTTTTACTATTCACACCCACATGGTATGTACAAATTTTTTTCTCCTTTGCATACTAACCGGTTGCTTTACAGGGAATACATGGAAAATATCATTACTTAGAGTTATAAATTTAAATTTTATGTAATAGTTAGATCTTAATGAGAATTTACATTTCATGTTTTAGATAGAATGAATGAGCATTGTAAATATCATGAATTACTTGTTTTTCATGCATTTTTTTCTTTTTCTTTCTTTATTTCTCAAATTCTCACAAATGGCTACACGAATGACACATGCACCATTTCGTAAGAGGTAAATTAATCCTAAGTTAATAATTTACATCAACGGCCATAGTCGGGATGTAAACAAGACTTAGGATTTTTATCTTTTATAAAATCACACTGGATCCACACTGGGTCCTTTTCAAAAAATCATCATATTTTCAAATATTTCATCTTTTATCAGAGTTTGACTTAAAATTAATTCAATATATATACCAATGGCCATAGTCAGGGTATATTGAGAATTAATTTCATTTTAAACTCTATAAAAGCACAAAATGTGTTTTATTCTTCACCTGAATCTAAATATAGATTATTATATAATACATTCAATGACCATAGTCAAGGTTGTATTATATCTTCAATCTTATTTTAATTCATCTAAAGAATGAAATAGCTTTTTCAAAATCCAATTTCAAAATTCTTCAAATTCATTCATCATTTAGGATAGAACTGCATGATATTTTCAAAAAATCCTTTTTCAAAACTCCAAGTGATGTAAATATCTCCTTCGATCAATCTTCAATTCTTATAAAAACCAATTCATCTTTTCATTTTTAATTCTATTTCATTTTTCAATCTCAAAGTTCAATTTAACTTTGAGATTCCAAATTCATTTTCCATTCAAAACTCCAATCCAACTCAAAGTTCAATTTAACTTTGAAGATTCTTGATTCATTTTTTAAAATTCGAATTCAAGCCCAATTTGACTTTGAAATTCATTCGTATATTCAAAATCAAAGTCCCATTTTTCAAGTTTAAATTCAAACTTGGAAATTCTTGATTCATCTTCTAAATTTAACGAACTCCAAATACATTTTAGGATCCAGGATTCAACATTCATATCGGATCTCAGATTCACATCCAAAACCCATTCTAGGATCCATAAACCAATTTTCTACCTTGGATCTCAGACTCCAGATCAAATTCCATTCTAGGATATAGAATCCAATTATATTTTGGATCTTAGATTTCAGATCCATAATCCATCTTAGGATCCAGAACCTAATTCTACTTTGGATTTCAGACTTCAGATCCAATTCCACTTTGGGATCCAGAATCTAATTCTACTCTGAATCTCAGACTTCAGATCCTATTCCACTTTTTGGATCTCAGACTTCAGATCCAAATCCATTTTAGGGTCCAGAATTCAATCACAATTCGGATCTCAGACTTCAGATCCAAAACCCATCTTAGGATCCAGAGTCCAACTCTATATTGGATCTTAGGCTCCAGATCCAAATCCATCTTAGGATCCAGAATCCAATTTCCACTTTGGATCTCAGACTTCAGACCCTAGACCCATTTTTTAAGATCCAAAATCCATTTCCAGGTCTGGATTTTGAATCCAATTCCATTTTCGGATCTAGTCTTAATCTCCTAAATCCATTTCTATTGTTAAATACCATTTGATTTTCTCAGATCCATTCTAAGATTCAAATTCCATATCACTTCAAAATTTCATCTTCTTCTCCTAAATCCATGATTAAATTCAAAGTCCATTTCTGACTTTGAAACTTCATTTCCTTTTATTTCAAAGCTTCAAATCATTCTTTCTCAGAAACAAGATTTATTCTTCCAACTCTGATTTACTTCAAAATTTTAGAACTTTCTTGATCTATTTTAAAGTTAGATTCAATCATTTCTTCAAGTTCATCTCTGAATACTTGGAAATTTTCAAAAACATCTTTTTAAAGAGCATACATCCTTGCATTGCAGAAGCATGATTCTTTGTGCATTTAGATCTTTAGGATAAAATCTTAGATGATATTTAGGCAAAGCAAAAGGCATAGATTCGATCCTTGGTTCGATTACCCCTGGTAAAGGCGCCAGGAACGGTCGAACCTCGTACCGACGAGCGAATCCTGTCTCTCCATTTTTCCCGCAATATTTTCAAAACGGTGGCGAGTTAAATTTCTAAATATTTTTTTTTTTCAAATCAAGGTCAAGTGAGACCGCGCAAAAGAGTTGCTCTTCTCTCTTTCTCTCTTTCTTTTCTCTTCTCCCTTTCTTTTCTTTCTTTTATTTTTCTCCCTTTAAAAAGGAGGAAAATAGAAGTTAGAAAGGAAGAGAGAGAAAACATAAAGAGAGGAAAATTTTTTCAATGATCACACTTGACTAACAATAAGGAATGAGTTGCCGAAGGCATGTACTCTCTTGACATCAAAGTCTTGCAAAATCTTGAGACCTTGTATTAGAGCTTCATACTCAGCCATATTGTGAGTACTTTGGAAGTCGAGCTTAAGGGAATAAGGGAGCATCTCCTTTTCAGGGGTAATTAGCAGGATCCCAATCCCTATACCGGACATGTTTCTAGCTCCATCAAAGAATAGAGTCCAAACTGGAGACTCTTGAACACTGCAGATGCGATCATCAGGAAAATCATCTTCCGCTTTGATCTCTTCTGTCAACGGGAAATCTGCCAACTGATCTGCGATGGACTGACTCTTGACTGACTTCTGAGAAACATATTCCAAATCGTACTGCATTAAGAGGACTTGCCATTTCGCAATTCGTTCAGTAAGAAAAGGCTGCTCAAGAATGAACTTGAGAGGATTGAGTCTTGATAGAATTTTGATTTCTGACGCCAAGAGATAATGTCTAAGCTTTTGACACATCCATACTAAGGCTAGACATGTCTTTTCCATCTGAGAGTATCTTTTCTCATAATCGATGAAGGTCTTGCTGATATAGTAGATGGCATGCTCTATCCGGCTGCCTTCCTCGTACTGCGCAAGAAATCCGCCACAAGCATTATGGTTGACGAAAATATATAAAAGGAGTGGCTTTTCCAGTTCTGGTGGCTTCAGAACGGGCGGATTGAGAAGATAATGCTTGATGCGCTCAAATGAGAGCTGACATTCTGGTCCCCACTCAAATTTCACTTCTTTTCTCAACAAGTGATTGAAGGGTTCACATCTCATGGCCAAATTTGAGATGAACGTCGAATAGACTGAATGCGACCCTGAATGCTTCGCAGTTCTTTAAGATTAGTGGGAGGCGGCATATCAATGATTGCCTTTGCCTTGGCAGAATCCACTTCTATGCCCTTCTTGTTGATCATATAGCCAAGCAGTTTGCCTGACTCCACTCCAAAGACGCACTTCTGTGGATTGAGTCTCAATTTGTAGAGAATAAGTCTTTCGAAGACTTGGCCGAGAGCATCAAGATGATCCTCTCCTTCTTTGGACTTGACCTGGATGTCATCAACATAGGCATCCATATTCTTGTGCATCTGGTCATGAAAGATAACTGCCATTGCTCTCTGATAGGTCGCCCCAGCATTCTTGAGCTCGAATGGCATGACCGTATAGCAAAACGTACCCCAAGGCGTGGTGAAGGAAGTTTTGGATTGGTCACGAGCGGCCAATTTAATCTGATTATAGCCTGAGTATCCATCCATAAAGTAAAACATGGCATGGCCTACCGTGCTATCGATCAAAAGATCGATGTTGGGAAGTGGATAGTCATCTTTTGGGGTTGCTTTGTTCAGATCTCTGAAATCAATACAGATTCAGACTTTGCCATTCTTTTTGGGAACTGCCATGATGTTCGCCAACCAATCTGGGTATTCAATGGTCCGAATGAATCCTGCCTTTAACAGCTCTTCAAGTCCTTCTTTAACTTGCGGTGCTACTCTAGGATCCATTTTTCTGAGTTTCTGCTTGATTGGTTTGCAATCTGGCTTCAGCACAAGGCGATGCTCGACCAACTTGGGATCTAAGCCAGACATATCTTCATAAGTCCAAGCGAAGACTTCCTGATGCTGTTTGAGAAAATAGATGAGCCTTTCCTTCTCATCTGAATTCAAGCTGGAACCAATTTTGAGGATTTTCGGATCATCTTCCGAACCGATGTTGACATCCTCTGTTGGATCTTGAACTAATGGTGATGGTTCGTCCTGCTTCTGAATACTGGCAAATCCTGAATCGCTGAGTCGAATTCTGTCAACTCTTCGATTTGCCCTATCACTTTGCTGACTTCTGCCCCTGCCTTTACTTTGCAGATTCTGGCCGGTTTGGATTTATTTTGAGAAAAGTTGGTATTGATAACGAGCTTTTTGAGCGATTTAGGAGCCATGATTCCGACAATCCTGAAAACGCAAAGAAGATTTTTGAGAAAAGGGTAAGATATTTTAAAAAAATAGCCTTTTGTACAGAAACAGAGAATGACAATACAGACAAGGATATAAGCAAAGAATTTGTGTACACCAAAATAGGAATCAAAATTTCATTGATTTGAAACATTCTTGATATTTACATATGCGTTGATGAAAAGAAGGAAACTGGGGCGCCTACAAGATGACATAGAAAAGAAAAGAAAAAGAAAGCAGAAAACACTTGCATTGTCTTCATTGTGCTCCTTTGATGAAGGTGGTCTTTCTGCCGGATAATTGACCTGTAAAACCCAGGCCTGTACCCTCAACATGCCGAGCGGGGATGATCAGTTCCAGAATGTCGTCTTCCTTGCTGCCCAGGCACCCGAAGGGCTGATAACCGTGTTTAATCAGAAGATCAAACCCCCTCTTAGCTTTTGAGAACTGAGAGAAAAGAGGGTGATCCTGAAAGGAAGTGCAGTCGAGGCACCCACCTAGCTTGAAGAAGTGAGGCCCCTGCCACTGGGTTACTACCGTTATGCTTTCTCTTGGCTGGACCTCTTTCAATTTCAGCATGTCTAGGCTTTCACTTAGATTGATTTCATCGACTTCTCTGATGCTTGGGATGTCGGCAGTGAAAGTAGGATGGGGAATCATTGGCAGCGGGAGTCGCTCTTCTGGATCCTCTCCTAGGACCGTGGTAATCATGCCTCCCTTCAAGCATTTGATACACTGGTGCAAGGTTGATGGAACAACATTGGCGTTATGGATCCAAGTGCATCCAAGCAACAAATTGTACGTAGGTGGCACATTCACTACATGGAAAAGGACAGTATGTACTGAATAATTGATGAAGATTTCGAGAAATATTTTCCCCTTGGTTGTCTGCCCATGGTTGTCAAAACCGTAGATCGTGATCGAATCTGGGGAGTATTCTTCTTCCTTCAAACCCAACGCCCTAGCCGTCATCTCTGGACAGATATTGAGGCTGCTGCCCCCATCAACTAGCACATGAGGGACTGTCATGCCCCTAGTCCGCACCACTATATATAAGGCGTTGTTGTGAAATGAGTGAGGTTTTGGCAAATCCTCATCTGAAAATGTGATCGGTGCATTTGTCATGGCCTGATTGACGATCTGAGCCATATCTTGCGGAGTGGTGTTAGGCTTGACTTTGATCTTTCTGAGAAGATCTTCTAGCACTTGTTGGTGCTCGGGCGAAGAGTGGGTCAGATCCAGGATAGAAATGTTGGATAGAGCAGTGATTGGCTTCTGAACTGGCCCTGAAGCCTCTTCTTTCTTCGAAGCGGCCTTAACGAAGCGCTTCGAAATTCTAGAGACTATCTTGGCAATGTCTGTTGCTAGTTCTTTGGTTGTTTTTTTGTGAAATGCAATAATATCCACCCTCTTGGCGGAAGATTGTGCTTGGCGAAGGACCAGGACCTGATGCTGATCCTGAATGTCCTGACTAGAACACGGTCGGATGTTGTCTCGAAGAGAGAATTTCTGCTCCGTGATGACTGAGGCTGAATGCTTGGGAAATGGCTTGGACAAGATTTCTGGCTGTTCTTCCTCATCCTCGATCAATAAATTCTTGTCAATGCAGTCTTGGATGATGTTCTTAAGAACAAAGCAATGCTCGGTATCATGTCCGACAGTCTGGTGAAATTTGCAGAATTTGTCAGTCCATTTTCCCATAGCGACTGGAGGCTCTGCGACCTTGGGGAGTTTGATCATTCCCTTAGACAACATGTACTCCAAGATGTCTTCGCGGGACTGTTCCAGAGCTGTGAACTCTCGGTCATAACTCCAACCCTCGTGTTTTGGTTTTTCTGGCTGCTTCGCTTCTGGCTGAGGCGCTGACTGGACAGGCTGTGGCTTAACAAATTTTTCTTTTTGAGTTGTCGAGTTTGTCCTTTCGGCTCTGGAATGCTCGACATTCTTGTTACCATTTTTCTTGCTCTTCTTGTTGCCAGAACTGCTGCTGCCCTGATTCGAAAATTTTGTAGAATAGGCGACGTGCGCCTTCTTCTTTTGATCGGGATTCCCTCTGACAAACGAATATCCCTCATATAGACCATTGTCCAGGTCGGTCTCGAGCCATTCGGCTTTCTCAATTAGTTTGATGAATGATTTGGCGGGCGAGGTAGAAATGAGGTTCCTCAGAGGCTGGGCAAAGTTGTTTAAAATAATCTGTAGGGCATGCTCCTCTGGGATGGGAACCTTTATTCTGTTACAGGTGCTTCTCCACCTGTGGATGAATTCGCTGGCCTTCTCATTCTCATTCTGTTTTAAATTGTACAGATGGTTGAGGGTTGGTGAGGTTTCAACATTGAACATGAAGCGCTCAATGAATAAGTTAACAACTTTATCGAACTCTCGTAGTTCGATAGGATTAATGTGGTCTGCATACCACCTGACCGCTACACCCTCTAGGCTGCGAGGAAAGCAAATGAATAACGCCCAGTTGCCTTTCCTGAAACGGCCGCACTCAACATAGAAAGTGGCCAAATGAGCCTTAGGGTTGCTTGTTTCGTCGAACTTAAGGAACTTGCGAGGGAGATTCTCTAGATTATCATCCCCATCCAGGCCATTGTAAAAATCTTCATCGAAGTAAGTCTGTTTGCTCTTGCTTTTGGCTTGGATATCTTTGATGGCCAAATTCATTTCTTTCATTTGCTCTTGCATCGGATCATTAACCGGAATGGGCTTGTTTATTGATTCAGGCTCTGCGACGATTTTTACAAACTGCGGCGGAGGATTCTGATGATAAAAAAATTGTTCTTCCTCTTCTGATTCCTCTTCAACTGATTCTGTTTCTTCAGAAATGGTGTCAAGCTATACTTTCTTTTTGACGATCCTGACCGATGTTTTCACAGCTTTCTTCTTTGGCTTGCCTTTCGGAGCAACCTCCTTCTGACTGGCCTCAGCCTGTTCTGACATCATTCTGGTCATTATTCTTTTGAACAGGTTGTACATGGCAGGGTCTATGTCATCGGTTTGGTTCTGATTCTCCCCCCTGACTGACTTAGGAGAGCTGGTCGCTTCGACTTTGTTGTCGCTGTGCTGAGGGGTAGTCTCCTTTCCAGCCCTGGTCCGAACCATTTTAACAATGTCAAATGATTTCTGCAGAGATAAAGGAATGGTTAGAGCTAGGAGGAATTTTTGAAAAATGGAGCCTTTTTGAAAAAAAAAGACAGGAAAGAAGGAATTGATAGAATATTTTGATAAGTTATCCCATCACCAGGGATCGGGTCATCACAAATTTTGCAATAATTGTGTCACAATTTTGCAGCAACAAAAAAATGCGCCTTATGACCTAGGCGAGGTCGTCCATCCCGATGAGAGATAAGTGAAGAAGAATATAAGAAAGAAGTCTCATCATTAGGGATGAGGTTATCGCGGGAAAAAATAAAAGAATAAAATTTGGCCATAAAGAGCTTTTTATCAGAACAAAAGTTGCATTTTTATTGATGATGAAATTTAAATACAAAGAGAAGGTGGGCAGACAGTTTGCCACCATTCTCGATATTCCGAAGATACATTAGGACCAGGAAATATAGACAAAGGAATGAAGGAGTCCCAAGTGTATTTGGTTACATGGTATGCCCCAGACCACTGATCTGACTGTAGATCAAACTCTGGCATGCGGCCCATTGGAAAGCGAGTGTTGACACGAATCTGTCGCTGCGAGAACTGTCTGAGACACCTCTCTGGCTAATAGTTGACACAGAACAAAGGGCCAAGCAATCTGTATCGCTTGCTACGAGCATAAGTATAGCAAGGAACTGATTCTCGTCTGTCAAAGTAGTCCCAGAGGATCTCTTCTTGGTGCAGACTCTCGATCAAGAATCGACACTGAATGGAAGACTTCGGCTTCTTGCTGTTGAACCTGAGGGAACTGGCTTTTGACGGCACATGTCGCAGGAACCACGACTGCAAGGCATACGTGCATCCTTCCACCAAGATGGTTTCTACGAGGGTGAAACGAGCTAAGCCTCTATAGAGAAAGGCTAGAGCTGCCATGGATACTGAAAGCTGACGAGTCTGCTTGCTTCCCCATCTCCGAAAGTGTTGGGCGACTTTGACATCGATAAAATTTTGACCATCCTGAAAGAATGCTAGTCCTACTGTGCATAGGACCATGGCATGCTGGATTCTTTCTTTTGCTGCTTGAGACAAGGTGTTAACTTCCTCGTAGGCTCCATACTTGCGATAAAGCCCGAACAGGTCGATGAACTGACTCCCGTTGATCTCCGTGAGAGGCCAAGATCTGCTCCCTGTAGCTCTGGCCAATGCTTCTTGAACATTTATCCCCTTGATGTTGATCAAGAACTGCTGCTCGACCGGGTCGTCTGGCTGACCAGCTGGCTCTGGCAATCCCATGATGTCGCTGAATTCGTCCATTAGCAGAGTCATTTCTCCCCATGAAAACCAGAACGTGCAGGTACGTGGATTCCACTGTTCTGCCATAGCTTGAATCAGACTATCGTTGATGGTTCGCTTGCCTACTACTGATGCCATCTCCAATCTGCAATCATCCAAGTGGTCTGGGAACATATGTGAGAAGGTGGCGAACCAGGAATAATACCACCGAGGGAAGAAGGAACGAGACTGGATGACCCGATGATCTGGGGTTCCATCCCTTATTTGATAGAAGACATGATCCCCAGAAAAGATAGCATCGGGAGATTCGTACGCCATCGGAATGATACTGAGGCAAAGAAGAAGAAAATTAAATAGAATGCAGGACTTACGGATAGATTCTTGATGAGAAAGAGGACATACACAACTCCTAAAAATTTTTGAAAGATCAAGGGATTTAGAAAAAGAATTTCTAGGGCTTTTAAAGAAAAAATTGACACAAAAGGGAAAAGAATGTAGGTAAAGGAAAAGTATACACCTGGGGTTTTTGAAAATAGAGGGAAATTTTGAATAGTACACCCAAGGTTTTGAAAAAAAAAAGGGTTTGATATATATAGGAGAATACAAGGAAATATTACACAATTATAACTCCACAAACAAGGATGCACACACAGCACTCCCTAAAGGCTGACTCTAATGCAATATTTGAAAATAGCTTGTAGGACCTTAATCCTAACTCTATGGTTCAGATCATCTGATTTCAATCAAGATACGCCGATATACTCAAGTCGAAGCTCAAAGTACGTGGCATATAAGATATCTCTCCGGTTCTAAGGTAAGGGCTTCCCAACATCCTTGAGCACCTACCGATATACCTCGGACTATGGCCCTTAGGTACGTGGTAGGGGGGCGCGAACCCAAATAAGTGGTCCAGTTGTGAGGCTCTCTCCCGAACTATGGTTCAGTGAGACATCCCAGCAACGTGAAGACCAGGACAATATAGGTAGGGATGTTTTCAAAAACATGTTCAACATGCAGATAAAACCAGAAAGCTCTAATGCAAGTCCTAAAGAGATAGATTTAATTGAAAAGAAGCATACACTTTCATACATTGTTTACATTCAATCCCTAAAATTGAGGAGAGTTGTATTTAAAACCTAAGTCTAATGTGAACATGGAATAATCTCCTCAATATAGTCCTACCAAACCATACTTAGATCCTATATGCAATGATGTCAGCTTAGGACAGAGTCTAGGCTCCTAAGGTTTGCATGGAAAATATAGCTGACATAGGAAGAATAAAGACTTAGATGAAATTAAAGCAAAGCAAAGGCATAGAGCCAACCGGACGAAGACGAGTCCCATCACGGTCACCAAAACTGTGATCATTGCAAAATTTTTCCTCTCTTGTGGTTTCTCTCTCTTCCTTCTCTTTTCCTTTTCTGACCTCTATTTTCCTCCTTTTTGAAGGGAGAAAAATAAAAAGACAGAAAAGAAGAGAGAAGAGAAAAGAAAAGAAAGAAAAAGAGAAGAGAAAAGAAAAGAAAGAAAAAGAGAAGATGAACTCTTTTGCGCGGTCTCACTTGACCTTAATTTGAAAATATTTAGAAAATTAACTCGCCTCCGTTTTGAAAATATTTGCGGGAAAATGGAGAGACGAGATTCGCTCGTCGGTACGAGGTTCGACTGTTCCTGGCGCCTTTACCAGGGGTAATCAAACCAAGGATCGAATCTATGCCTTTTGCTTTGCCTAAATATCATCTAAGAATTTATCCTAAAGATCTAAATGCACAAAGAATCATGCTTGTGCAATAAAAGGATGTATGCTCTTTTTGAAAGATGTTTTGAAAATTTCCATGTATTCTGAGATGAACTTGGTAAGAGAGTAAAGAAATGATTGAATCTCACTTAAAACTTGAGATAGATCAGAGAAGTTCTAAGTCTTTGAAGTAAATCAGAGTTGGAAGAATAAATCTTGATTTCTGAGAGAGAATGATTTGAAGTTTTTGAAATGAAAGGAAATGAAATTTCAAAGTCAGAAGTGGACTTTGAATTTAATCATGGATTTAGAAGAAGAAGATGAAATTTTGAGGTGATATTGAATTTGAATCTTAGAATGGATCTGAGAAAATCAAATGGTATTTAAAAATAGAAATGGATTTAGGAAGTCAGATGAAATCTAAAAAAAAGGATTTAGATTTGAGATCTGGAAATGAAGTGGATTTGGATTTGAAAGTTGGAATTTTGAAGAATAGAATTGGGTTTGAAAGTTGGAATTGAAAATAGAATTTGATTTGAAATTTGGAACTTAAATCCAAAGTCTGGATCTTAAGATGGATTTGGATTTTAAATCTGAGATCCAATATAGAATGGGGTTCTGGATCTTAAAATGAAATTGGATCTGGAGTTTTGAGATCCAAAAGTGGATCTGAGTTCTGGATCCTAGAATGGAGTGGATATGAAATCTGAGATCCAAAGTAGAATTGGGTTCTGGATCCTAAAAATAGAGTGGATCTGAAGTCTGAGATCCAAAGTAGAATTTGGTTCTGGATCCTAAAATGGAGTGGATCTGAAATCTGAGATCCAAAGTAGAATTGGGTTCTAGATCCTAAAAATGGAGTGGATATGAAGTCTGAGATCCAAGGTGAAATTGGATTCTGGATCCTAAAGGGAATTTTGGATCTGAAGTCTGAGATCCAAGGTAAAATTGGATTCTGGATCCTAGAATGGATTTTGGATTTTGAAAGTTCAGATGGGACTTTTGAAAATGGATCTGGGTTTTGAAAACCCAGATTGAATTTAAAATTTAGGAAGGGTCAAGCTTTGAGATTCATAATCAATCTCAAACTTTGATTTTGAATTTGAAGATAAAAGATAAACTTGGTTTTGAATTTGAAGATGAATCAGAAATTTCAAAGTTAATTTGAACTTTGAATTTGATTGGAGTTTTGAATATAAAATGAATTTGGAATTTCAAAGTCAATTTGAACTTTGAAATCTGATTTAAATTGGAATTTTTATAAAATGGATTTGAAATCTCAAAGTTAAATTGGACTTTGAGAATGAAAATGAAATAGAATTGAAAATGAAAAGATGAATTTGGATTTTACAAGAATTGGAGATTGATTGAAGAAGATATTAACATCACTTGGAGTTTTGAAAAAAGGAATTTTGAAAATATGATGCAGTTCTATCCTAAATGATGAATGAATTTAAAGAATTTAAAATTGGATTTTGGAAAGCATATCTCAATCTTTAAATGAATTAAAATAAGATTGAAAATATAATACATCCTTGACTATGGTCATTGAATGTATTATATAATAACCTGTATTTAAATTCAGGTGAAGAATAAAACATGTTTTTGTGCTTTTATAGAGTTTAAAATGAAATTAACTCTCAATATACCCTGACTATGGCCATTGGTATAGCTATTGAATCAATTTTAGACTAAACTCTGATAAAAGAGAAAAATATTTAAAGAAAATATGATGAATTTTGAAAAAGGATCCAATGTGGATCCAGTGTTATTTTATAAAAGATAAAAATACTAAGTCTTGTTTACATCCTGACTATGGCCATTGATGTAAATCATCAACTTAGGATTGATTTACCTCTTACGAAATGGTGCACGTGCCATCTGTGTTTCACCATTGTGAGATTTTGGAAAATAAAGGCAAAAAGCATGAAAATAAACAATTTATGATATTTATAATGCTCATTCATTCTATCTAAAAGCTAGAAATGTAAATTCTCATTAAGACCTAACTTATTACAATGTTTAAAATTAAAAATACAACTCCCGGGAAATGACATTTTCCACATATTTCCTGCAAAACATTTGATTAGTATGAAAACAAAAGAGAATTGCACGTATCATATTGATTTCAAAGATGCAAATGAAGAGATATTCATATACCTACCTTGTGCTTAATACCCAATGAAACTGCATTGATGATCCAAAGAAGGGTAACCATTAATGTGTTCATATATGTATATATATATATATATGTATATGTATATGTATATGTATATGTATATATATATATATATATATATATATGTATAGATATATATAACATGGATGTAGGGTGAATATGTGATGACTATGTGGGGGTTGTGGGGTTACAGCAAGAGGTAACAATATATGGGGGATGAAGATATGAGACAAGGTGAAATGAGAAAGAAAAAAAATGCTACTGTAAGGGAAAGTATCAAATGATATTGAGGGATAACAATAAGTGATGATGTTCAGCTAGGTTGAATATGCAAG
The DNA here is from genome assembly GCF_984573655.1 of Nuphar pumila. NCBI lineage: Eukaryota > Viridiplantae > Streptophyta > Magnoliopsida > Nymphaeales > Nymphaeaceae > Nuphar > Nuphar pumila. The sequence continues at coordinate 71,723,556 of NC_143257.1, forward strand.
TATTATGTGTATAGCCTAACCGAGTGTTATCATGGAATTGGTGAAAATGTATGATGAAGGCACGAAAATATGGTAGGAGGTACTATTCTGGATGCTGCCAACTATGGACAATAAATGAAGTGAACTGTAGGTGGGCTAATGCTACAACAGGTGCTACAAGTATGTGGGATGAAATGAAGGTGGCCTAAGTGAATGCCTAGGAGATATTGCTATGAAGCTGTTGGTGAAGGGGATGCTGTGAATTACAGCAACCGTTGGACTGTTGTGCTCCTGTATGCACAGGAAGCACAAGGGAAGTGGTTAGTAGGATAGATGATAAGTAGTGTGGTTGTGGACATGAGTGCTACTGGTGAATGAACGCGGAGGACTGATTTTGCAGCAACTCATAATGGTAGTATTCGCATATGCTGGAGACGGAAATGGCATAAACTATGAATGGTGAAGACGTACAGCAGTATAATGTGCATAGTGGGTATGGGCAAATGACTATGATAGGCGGATGTGCGTATGGGGCATTGCTGAGTGAAAACATTTGGAATGCTAGTGCAGAAAACTGATAATGCACGGCAAGTGATATGAGGCAACTACATGGACGCCATGATAGATAGTGAACAACAGGGGATTGGGTGAATGTAATGCTAGAGGAAAGCAAACATCAAGTGTTATAACCGTAAAAATGGACTGTGCAAAGTGATACACATTTGAATTGTGAACAGTGTGATTTTGCAGCAAGTGAGTGTTGTGTGATAAAATGGTAAGTTTGTTGCTGTAGGTATGTGTCGTGCCATGGGAACAAGCGCCAGCATCACCAGATATTACTATCTAAGCGTAAAGTTTATCATTCTGAGACCATTCAAGATGGTGAGCTGTCCCCCAGATGCCAACTGGCAGAAAACCGAGATCATCACAGAGAGGATTTTACCCAGAAGGCCAATGTTTCCTCTTTACACAGTTATAGAAGATGAACACAAGTGATCATGAAATGAAGTTAGAATGCAGGCCAACTTCTACGTTTCAGAGTTTTGGTCAACTTTTGTTATCTAAACTGAAATGAAGATGATTAACTGATCAAGAGCAAAAGTAAATAAAAAGAGAAAGAAACAAAAAAAAAAAGAAGAAAAAAAAAGTTATTATAGGAAATGGAACAGGGGATGAGATTTTCCCTCTTTTGGAAATCCTTTTTTTTTATATAATTTATCAAATTTAATAATCCATTCTATCACCCATCAATGCAGATATCATTAATGATAATCAAAATATAATGGGTTCATCGGGGAGAACGGATGAAACCTGGTTGGACTCCAATTGCTTCACATGCACCGAAAACAAAAGCTTGTTTACTTTACTCTCCAGCTCAAAAGATGCGAACAACAGAATTTTCCAGAACCTCTGGAATGAACTGTATAAAGATCTTAACTGCGTGAAGCAAAAGAAAAAAGAAAAAAAAAACTTGTCAGTAAAGCAAAGGAACCACGTAAATGACTGAATGAGGAAATTGCCAATGAATACTGGAGAAAGGGGGAGAAAGAGAGAGAAAGAGAAAGAAAAAAAAAAAACCCAAGGTTCGAAATGATTCCGTTGGTGTAGATGCCTGCCAGGGTCACTATAAATCACCACTGGTTTATTCAGTTTACAGCAAACTTCTATCGTCTTTGAGCTTTCTGCACATCTGTCACTGCCGTTACCTTTGACAATCACCTATTTTAGGCAAATCACATCACTCTATGGGGATGGAGATAGACAGTAAGATGACGAAGGACGCTATCTCAAATGTCGACAATTAGATGGTCGACCCAGATCTTGATGAATGAACTTAGCAACAAGATGATTAATCAGGATCTGAACGAATCACATCCTAGGTACCAGCCCGAGATTCAAACGATCAATCGCCCGAATCCTGTTGATTGATAACTCAACAATCTCTTACCGGTGCGAAGCAGGAACCGATAGACAGGAATCAACCTAGATTCCAGACTTCCGGTCGGTCATTTTCAAAAACACCCGATCGAACAAATTTGAATCCGTGATCACTAAACTCCACCCTTAATGAAACATTCTCGTAATCAAGCATTCTCAAGATCGCTGGAAACACACCCATCCCTAAACAACACTCAACCAATCAGAATTCCACTTAAGGTTCTGGCAATTTAATCAGATTAATCCCAAGACCAGTAACTCAATGCTTAAGACATATATGGCGATCAGGCTATTTAATTAAAACTTTGCCAGAAATCAAATCACAGTGAAACAATACTCAAATAATCAATCAAATCAAGATTTAACGATATTTTGATAAATCAGAATGGGTTAAAAAAAAAAACGATCAACATTAGGAAATGGAATCAGAGCACCTAAATGCTATGAAGTGAAGCAACACATGAAATGACAAGGTTAACGAGGATTGAAATGCAACGGCCTTTTAATGCAGAAAATCAAATTCCAATAACAAAAATGATACAAACAGAAAATAGAAAGGAAAAAAAATCTCTAAAGTAAAGAAAAAGAACCAAAAAGAAAAGATGAGGATTCAAATGAGCTATATAAACTTATTGAATCCGATAGCGTAGACATATAAGAGAAAATTTACAAAATGAAAGAGAATGTGGGAACACATTCATTCCCCTTGATATTGCATATTTAACACAGGTCGATGCTTGCTATATACAAGATCGACACTATGCCGATGCTCTGATGGGAATAAGAACGAGAGACTTTAACAGTATGGGAAGTGGAAAATTCCCAGAAAAATCAAAACAAGAGCAAAATTCGGGATTCAGCCAAATAAAAGGGGATGAGACCTAGAAGAAACACACAAGATGGTTAAATTTGGCAGTATGATCGAAACCAGAATAGAATCACGAATTAATCAAAACAATTGCAACACGAGAACTATTGGAATAGGGTTGTCCCCTTTGCTGTAGCACAATGGGGTGACGTTGCACAGGCAACTCGACACCATTGGGGGTGCTGTAATGGAACAGTAATAGGAAAATCTTTGAAGAATAGTAAGAAAAAGGGGAAATCAGAGGGAACAAGAGCAACGACTTACTGAATTACTTTGCTTTGCCGGGGACCTGGGAGCCTTCCTTACGCCTTCTTCTCAAATTCCTTTTCCAATGAAGAAGGAGAAGAAGAAGGGAGGAGGGCGCGACCGGGTGGAAAGGTGGGAGCTCGATCAATTTGTCTCAAGAGGAAGGGAGTAGAGAACTGATCTCCAAAAACCACCGATCCCCTCGCCTTCCCCTGCGGCCTCTCTTTATAACGAGAGGCCGTTAGGCATTTTATGATTTTGGTCCTTTCAAATCTTGACAGTTTTCAAAGATAATGTCGTTTTCAAAAGTTTTTGTTAAAAGAGGTTTTTAGTAGAAACGGGCTTCAAAAGGTAGGATTTTTGAATTGTTTTTTATATTTTCTTTTTTTTTCTTGACATTTTCTATATATATATTTTTTTGTATTTTTAAAGACAAAACTCCAAAAACTAGGGAGTTTAAACTACTTTTACAAAATTTCAAAATATTTACAAAAGAAGGATTTTTCTGAAAAATCAGGGTTATCTTGGGAAAATTTCTTCAGAAAAGGGGTTTGGATCTAGGTTTTGAGAAAATATTCGAGTTTTGAAACTTGAATCGAGAAATACAACATGATGGATCCAAACGGATGCCGGATGGAATGTCCGAGCTATTTAAAAACTATTTTTGGTATTTTCTGTAATTTTAATTGAAAGTTGGACAATGAGACTCAGATTTGGATCTTGACAATGGATCTGGATCCGAAATCGAGTCAGACTTATAAAATGAATTTAATTTCAGTAAAACTTGAGAAATGAATTGGAATTTAGATTTAAAAGTGACTCAATTGCTAAAAAAATGAAATAGGGGCAAAAAGGAGATATTTAAAAGATTTTGAAAAATTTGGGGTGTTCACAGCTGACATCATCAGACACACTAAAAGAAGAATCTGCTTGCTCTGCCAAGGCTAGAAACTTATCATACTGGTCGTCAAGCTTCTAAGCCTCCACGATCCTCGGCAAAAATTCTGATCGGATGGTCAAACCAAACAATCTGATCGAACCACCTCCAATTGAAAAAGGTTTCTAGGCTACGAAATCCTCAATAAGCTTCTGGCTCCACACAAGACTAGCCAGAACACCACTCGGTTTACGGCTAAGCACATCTGCCACAACGTTTGCCTTACCAGGATGGTAAGACAACATGAAGTCGTAGTCCTCGATGAACTCGAGCCAACGTCGATGCCTCATGTTCAACTCCTTCTGAGAGAACAAATATTTGAGGCTCATGTGGTCTGAGAAGACCTCGAACGATTCCCCATATAGATAATGTCACCACGATTTCAGAGCAAATACAACTACCGCTAACTCCAAATCATGAGTCGGGTAATTCCTCTCATGAGTCTTCAACTGTCTAGAAGCATAGGCAATCACTCGGCCGTGCTGCATTAGCATGAAACCCAATCTGGTACCAGAGGCATCCGTGTACACCACAAACCCACCTTTGCCAAAAGGTAAAGCTAACACCAGCGAGGTCATCAGCTTCCCCTTCAGAATCTGGAAATTGTCTTCACAAGCATTGTTCCACTCAAACTTGATACCTTTACGCAAAAGCTTCGTCAAAGGTAAAGCAATTCTCGAAAAGTCTTGGATGAAACATCGATAGTAACTTGCCAATCCAAGAAAGTTGCGAATCTCAGACACATTCTGAGGCTGCTTCCATCCCAGAACTGCTTCAACCTTAGCGGGATCGACAGACACTCCGTCCTTCGATATAACGTGCCCAAGAAATATAACTCGCTCAAGCCAAAATTCACACTTGGAGAATTTGGTGAACAACTGATGCTCACGAAGAGTACTCAAAACAATACGCAAGTGCTCTCGATGCTGCTCCGAACTCTCTGAGTAGACCAGGATGTCATCGATAAACACTATCACGAACGAATCCACAAACGGATGAAATATCTAGTTCATCAGATCTATGAATGTTGCTGGAGCATTTGTGAGGCCGAAAGGCATCACCACGAACTCGTATAAACCATATCTCGTTCGGAAAGTTGTCTTCACAATGTCCTTTTCTCGGATACGAAGTTGATGATAACCCGACCTGAGATCAATCTTTGCCTTTTGCAACTGATCGAAAAGATCTTCGATCCTGAGTAACAGATACTTGTTCTTGATCATCGCTGGGTTGAGCATCCTATAGTTGATGCACAACCTCAGGGATCCATCCTTCTTCACAAACAACACTAGTGCCCCCCATGGAGAAGCACTGAGTTGAATAAAACTCTGATCTAAGAGCTCTTCCAACTATCGCTTCAATTCTTCTTGTGACGCCCCAAACCCCGACCTTGTAAAAACCTTTGGTTTTTGAGCAAAAAAAAAATTTTTTTTTAAGAGTTTAAAACAAATAGCAGAAGTGCAAAGGGGTAAGCAAAGGTCGCCAGTCTGAGCAGGCCACAGTAAAAGATACAAACCACATGTCCATTCCAATTACATATAACATTAGAGTTTTACAAAATGAGACTGAAAACACCCATACAATGAGTCTCTCCCAAAATGAGAGGAAAACTCCCCTCAAACCCCAAAACAAGACAAGGACCAAGATCTGCAACTAAGTGTGGGTCTCAAGTCTCCAACCGTATGTCGTCGCACTGCCATTGTGCCTACTCATCACCTGTATCCCCATAAAATGGGGTCAGAACTCTTGCAAGTTGGTGAAGAACAACAACATTGTATATCCATTTTATCAAGAAAAGACACATATCATGAAACAGGTAAAGTGACAGATATATGTGCAAGTGTCAGGTAAGTGCTCGTGCTAGAAGACTGTAAAACTACAAGTAAGTAACAGTGCAACAACTGAAACAGAGCAGCAACTAACCAACAAAGTACAATCGTTAAATAGAAGTATAAGCAGTGCTAAAGTAAGCAAGTAACCAACTACTGTACGTCAGTCTGTTGGGTTAGTCTTTATGTTCTTCTTTTTAACCTCCTTCAGGTACGCGAATAAAAGACCCTCGAGTTCTGTGAGACATGCACCCGACGTCTGTTATTCAATTTCTAGTGTGGTAACCGGGGATGCTACAGGACGAGAAAACCATCTGCGGGCAACACGCAGCCAGGAGAGACCTTTCGCAGGGGCAAAGGATTGCAATCCGTACTACTGCAGTAGCAAAGGTTCCTGTGGAGGGCAACCTTGACCTCCCTAACTTCGAGTGATTGGAGGTCAGAGGTGTTATCGTCGCAAAAAATTTTCCCGTCTTCCCTTCCTTGCGGAAGAGAGAGGGAAACACTTTCGCGATTCAAACTTGACCGGATTTTGGAAATTGTTTTGAAATACTCGCCTCCATTTTGAAAATTGTGGGAAAATCCATGGGATGGGGCTCGACCTGTCAGTACGAGGTTCGACCGTTCCTGCCGCCTTTAACAGGGGTAATCAAACCAAGGACCAAAATTGTGCTTAACTTAGTGAAATTATCGAAATTGTGTTCTATCCTAAATGCACATAGAATTCAGGCATGTGCTATGAGATTTGGTAAAATATAAGTTGGAAAACTATGATGTATGCTTAGAAAGTATTTGAAATTGAAAAGTAGTTCTCAGGAAAAGAGGGAAATCAATCTCTCAGAAAAACTCAGACGAAGAAGGTTTGAAATCTCGAGAAAGTTTATAAAGAGTTGGAAAATCTTGAAGAAGTGAGAATCTCGAGAAAATCTTGAGAAAGTTTAAATGAGAATCTCGGGAAAATCTTGAGAAAGTTTATAAAGACTTAGAAAATGAGAATCTCAGGACAATTTTGAGAAAGCTTAGAAAGACTTGGAAAATCATGAAGAAATGAGAATCTCAGGAAAACTGTAGGAATTCTTGAGAAAATATGAACATTTGAAAAAATGGAAAGCACTTGTTGGGAAAACTCAGACTTTGAGAATTTTCTTAAGAAAAGGATAGAAAATTTATAGGAAAGATTCATTGGAGAATGAAACTTAGAACTTGGGAAATTGAAATCCTGAAAACATTGTCCTTGAAATCTCTGAAAATCGATTTTTGATTCTTGAGAAATATGAAAATTCCTTTTGAAAATGGATCTTAAGAAAATAACTTTTTAAGGAAAATCACGGGAAAACTTTGATTTGGGAAATCCAACTCCGAATATCATCATAGTTTCTTGAGAAAATCGATTCCATGAAGTGAAAATCTTTTGAGAAAATCATGAGAAAAACGAATGAGGCAGATGATTTGAATGAATGAATGCACTTTGAAAAACTTTCTGAAAAGTTTGTTGGAAAAATGTGGATTAAGCCAAAGTAAATCCTTTACATATTCTGACTGTGGCCATGAATATGTTAAGAATTTATTTGAGTTAATTCACAATATTTTGAAAACATTGGAAATATGAGGTGCATTTTCAAGATAGCCTAAGAGTGTAGGCTCAATGTGACTGGTAGAGAAATGATGGATCTGGGTCTCGTCCATATTCCGACTAGGGCCGTAAATATGGACTCCACCGAGTTCATCAACTCTCTAAGAGTTGGTGCACGTGCCATTCGTGTTCATCCACGGTGGGTTTTGAAAATTGAGATATATGCATCATAGAATCAGGATATTACTGAAATCAAACTATATGAGATGCGGCCTAATCTAAGCAGTAAAAGTAAATCTTATTCCAAGGTTTACATTGGATTGTTACATTGCTTAACATAAAGTAAAAGAAAATTGAAATGGAGCCAAGGAATCAACCTCTTCTAGATTTTCCTACAAAATGAGAGTTAGTACAAAATAAACAAGGAAATGGACATATATATATATATAATATATACAACTAAGAGACATATACATATATCAAAAGCTAAAATAGGTGCTAAATGTCATGTAACAATGGAGGTGTAACTATATGAGAAAATACATAGATGTTCATACATGGAAATAAGAGCACATGAAGATATATATATATATATATATATATATATATATATATATATATATATATATATATATATATATATAAGTATATATCTATGTATATATATATATACATATATATAGATATACATATATATATAGATATATATATACATATAATGAGAAAATATATACATACTAATGGAAATTACATATAATAGGTAAAACCAGAAATTACAAGTATATACAGTTTCTGTAGGTGATTTCACACAACCATACTTCTCAAATTATAATGCAATTTCCAGTAAAAATGGGTATGAAGTTTTCCTATAGATCCATAATGAAGCACGCCAAAGATGGTTGGGAGATCATGATTGGATATAGAGATATCCGTTCATGAATATGGCCAAATATCAAGACTGCACACTTGCAGCAGAAAATGAATATATGCAGGAAATGGATTGTGGAAGTATCATGGGCTATTTCAAGGATATCATGAAAAGGATATGAAAAGCTTGGTGAAAAGGTGAGAATGTCGTGGAAAATGATGAAACAATATGTATAATTGGTGCTGCAAATGGGGTGATATTATAACAATATAGCAAACAAGAATTTAGCACTAAGCTAAGCAAAATCTCATAAAACCAAGGGTGATATTCCAGCCATAGCTTCATAAAACAGGGATTTTAACAACAAGCTAGACAAAATCTCATAAACCGAATGATGGTGTTCCAGCCATAACGGCATAAAACAGAATTTTAGCATATATATATATATATATATATATATATATATATATATATATATATATATATATATATATATAAACAGAATTTTAACATAACTCCATAAAACAGGAGTTTGAACATCAAGCTCATAAATCAAATGATGAAGTTCCAGCCATAACTTCATAAAACAGGAATGATTGAAATGAAAGCAAACAAAAAAAAAATATTTGAAAAACAGAAAACTGCATAAAAACAGGAAATTACAAAGGAGAATGAAATCAAATGATGAACAACCGGAATCCAATAAATGAAAACATGAATTCAATCGATGAGTAGCAATAGATGAGAAAACTTAGGAAGTACAATGCTGCAGAAAATAATAAAAAAAATAAATAAATCAAAAGAATGCAAAACAAGAAATCGAGGAATGAAAGAAAGGAAACTGAAATTACAGGGAATGAGAACTAGATATCGGATCATCGATTGAAACAAGAAATCAAAATTTGTAAAATACAAAACAGAGAAAATAAAAAAAATGAAAACCTCACATACTCACCAGTCCAATTTAGATTAGATGGCTGGAAACCAGAACATGTCAAAACTGTTCTTTTGGCCAGAGCTTCCAATAATACTTATCCGAGAAAATCTCAGGATTTAGAAATCACAACGTCTTTGTAAGACCCGCAATTTTTCAGAAAATATCTGAATAAAATTCATGAGGCATTTACCGGTAAAAATAGCATTTCTTCTCAGAATGCGAAACGAATCAATTCCTGCGAGCCAGTTATACTTAGGATATTCGTCGAATCGTGAATATATGCTCAAACACTCTGGAAGCCATAACTTCCTACCTGAATGAAATCAAAGGATTCCTGCGAGCCAACTTTCTTAGTTACGTCAATACGAAGGGAATGGCGTACTCAGAATTTTTCGGAAAAAATCGCCGGAAACCCGAAATTCTTGCGGGACCCACGGAAATATTGGTGGGCCCCACAGAAATATTCCTCAGAAAATATCTGGTGGGACCCACAAAATATCCCATGGAAATATCTAGGTGAGCCCCACACCAAGGAACCTCTTGGAATTAAAACGAAGCCAAGGGGTAGAAGGGGCATGGAAAAACCCAAGAGGAGGTGGGCTTGGGCTATAAATAGCCCTCCCCACTCTCTCTCTTCTCATAAAAATCGACCCCCCCTCTCTCTCTTGCCTTCTCTCTCTCTCCTAATCCTCCCCTACCTAGCCTAGCCCACCTGAGCCCACCTGACCTGGTCTGAGCCTGCCTGACTTAGCCTGAGCCTGCCTGACCTGGTCCTAACCCACCTGACCTGGGTCTGAACCCACTTGACCTGGTCCAAACCCAGTTGACTTGACTTGAACCTAGTTGGGTTTAAAGTCAAAGTCAAAGTCCTTTTTGGTCCAGATTCCGGTTTGGATTTCTGAACCCAGACTTAGCCTACTTAAGCTGAGTTCGAACCTGCTGAACCCAGTTGACTTGGATCGAACCCTGTTTGGTTCAAACCACTTAGGTTGAGTAGCTTGACCTACTCTACCTCTTTCTCAACTAAGTCAGCTTCATTTGACTTAGTATGACCTCTCGAAGGAAGGCTCGAAGCCAAAGAAGCAACCCGGAGCCGTTTCTTCCATGATTTGAAGTAAGTTCGCTTCGTTGATCCATCTCTCTCAAGTATTTGATTGTTTGTATATAGAATATACTTTCTGAAGTAGTATCTTGCTTTAGTTCTTGATTGAGCCCTTTTTGGACACTTCGGTGTTCACCCGCTCGTCTAGGAACTATCGTCAGATATATCTATGTTCAAACACGCAGTATATGCGTTTTTAAAATGGTATCTCGCCCTAGTTCTTGGTTGAGCCCTTCAGAACACTTCGGTGTTCACCCGCTCGCCTCGTAACTATCGTTGGATACGGATCTAGGTGTATATCTGCTGATTCTGCCGACGCGTCTTATATCGCACAGGCTATGTAATTTACCTTTGTCGTCGCGTCGTATGATGCCAAGGCTCCCTGTTTTCTGCACTTCCGATTATGCATTTACTTACGCCGTCGCGTCGAACGATGCCAAGGCTCCTGCTTTCTGCAATGTATTTACTTACGCCGTCGCGTCGAACGATGCCAAGGCTTCTGCTTTGTTATATATGTAGAATATTTTGTTCAGTTACACACCCTGAACAATAGTATATGCATTTCTTTACGCCGCCGCTGTATAAAGCACAGGCTTCTGCTTATACTACATATATAGCGCGTAAATGAGCATTCAAACGGAGATCAAACTCCAAATCACCCATGCGATTCCTTGACCGCTCCTCGTTCAAGATTCTGCTTGACGAATGAAGCCCCTATTGGAAAGGCTTCAGCTTTTTGGCAAAATGCTCTTTACGTAAAGACTAAGTCAATTACGTATGGCCTGGCTATGGCCAAGGGTTCCTGCAACCTTGATGGATGCAAAGTACGCACAACGGTGCACATCCATTTCCCGAATTAAGCATGGCGATTTCCTACCAAAGAGGGGAGATGCCGCTGAAATGGATAAAAGAAACACACGCTTTCTCCGTAAAAGAGAGGAAGTGCTGCTGAAATTTCTGAAGAAGCTAAGAATAGCTCAGAAAGAACGTAGCAGGATACTCTGACATATAGCAGAGTGCTACCCAGTTCATGGTTTGCCCTCTACAACGTAGAAGGGTTCGTCGCACCACTACCGGTAGAGCAGGGGAGGTGCTGACGAAATGGTTGGCAGAAGAGCTGCTGGAACCAATGGAACGACATAATGATGTCCGTTGATGGAACGATGCCAGATCGGCTCGTATCCTTGTGCCTGCAAGGGCACCTTGCTCGTTAGGGCCGCTGAGCCGGAGTAGAGGTTGCGCCTTGGCTAGGTTTGGACTCGTTGCGTAAAAATACGCCGAGTAGCCGATCTATTTAGATCGAGTCATATGCATGCTCATTGAGAACGGTTACGCAACCAGACTCGTAAGGGCCGAAGAACCAGAGTGTGTTGTTTCCACCCAAAGAGGTGTGATGCTCGTGGTGGCCGAAGTGCCAAAGAGCGGTGTTCTGCATGCATATGAATAAGACTTAAGGTCGCATATACCCCGCGGTTGAAGATCGTGTTAGGGGTACCCCCTCAGTAATGACTGTGTTGGGGCAGACTGAATGGGGTCGGGTACATACTCCCGTAGTGCTGAAAGCACGGGCTGCCTAAATGGCATGCAGATTCTGTCCAAGTAATTGTAAGACTGGCAGACCCCTTCAGGAATTATGCTCACTGTGGAATGATAGTGATGGTACAGCCTTGAGTGACATGTATTTTACTTTGGACCTGATAGAGTCCACGATGGCCTCAGTCACTCATGGGTTTTGGGGTCGTGGTTACCCTTAAGATCTAAGGATTGAACCCAACTACTGCAAGTAGAGGATGCATCCGAATATGGGCCTAGTAGGATTCTCCCAGTTGAAACACACTGCCCTACTATGGATAGGGTCAACAGGCCTCTAGGGTATCTAAAATACATAGAATAATTAACCCCTAGAACGTCGCGTTGATGCCCGGACAATAGCTCTTCCTGCGTACCAAAGGTGGGAGCGGTTAATTATCAAACAATGCATTAGTTCTAGGTACAGCGATGCTTTGAATGTATGAGTGGATGACGTGTTGAGTCAGTCCTGCATAACCTTTGTGAAGGTGTCATGTTCGGTATACTACTGGACCGACTGGGCAAAGACCCGTGTTGTATCCGCACGACTAAGCGAAGCTCGAAGAGTTGTCCTTAGATGCGTGGGATACGGATGTGCCAAGTATGAAGACTTGAGCTAGACATCACTTTGAGACCCGGTAGAGGTCATGGCTAAGTCATGGAGACTTAAGCGACTATTCAAATCACAGCCCTGAAAAGGCTTGCTCTAAGTCATGAGGACTTGAGCGGATGCTCAACTCATAGCCCTGAGGAGGCTCTTGCGAAATACGCTAAGTCTTGGAGGCTTGAGCATCGTTATTGCGCATTGCGACCCTGAGTGGTCATTATCGTATTTGAGTTGAATAGATGTATGACTGTATGCTTACCAGACCATCAGTGGTTCTGACCCCGTTTAATGGGGATTTCAGGTGTTGGACCTACGTGGCGATATGCGGAGCAAGGCGGCATCGAGTTCCAGGGTTTCTCTAGACAGAGTTGTACTGCTTCCTTTTATTGAACCTACACTGCTTTTCTAAGCAGTAGTGTTGTAATAAACATGAGTTTTCGATAAAATGGAACACCTTGGTGGTCAATGAATTGCTTGGCCACATACCTGCAACGTGCTCGGAGTTTTCTAAAACCGACGACTCATTATCGTCTTATTCCGCTGCTAAAAGCTTTTCTAAGTTCCGCTGCAAAGAAAAAAAAAAAAGAAATTCATGAAAATTTTAACTTAGCTTTGTTTTGGAAATCCGGGGCGTTACAGAATTGGTATCAGAGCATGAGTCTGAGAAACCTGGTTCAAGATCCGTCATAGTCCCGATATCGCACTGTAAGTATATGTTTTTATACTTTTGTTCTGATCTGGGTGCATCTTTGTATAGATGGCAACTCATGACTCGCGTGGATACTGCTATCGCTGCAAGGTCATGCACGATGAGTGGATATGCCCGTATGAAGTCTAAGACTGCCAATACTGTGGTGAAGATGGGCATTCCGCCAACGAATGCCAAAGGAAATGTACCGCCGATATGGGTCGGCGGGCTTCAAAGGGTCTCAGGGATGAGACTTCGCGTGTTAGTGGACCGCATCACTCTAGTGTTGGGAGCAACCATACCCCAACATCTTTTGATGAATTACCAAGGCTGAGGGATTTTGATTTGAACTTCCCTGCGGAGGTCTATCACTCGCCAAGCTACCATCCGGCATCACATATGCCGAGCGTAAATGGCAGGAACAAAAGAGGGGATTCTTTCTGTTCGCCAATCATTATTCCAGACTCCCAGAGTCTTGATCTTGCTGACTGGGAAAGTGGACTGGAGTCCCTCATATATCCCCAATATTCGCTTGCTAGTGCGGAAGTGCCGCCCAAGCCAAAGCTAGTAGTGCCTGCTCCAAGGTCATGTGGCAATAGATGGACCTTTTGGAGTTCGTCATCATCAAAGAAATCCAAGTCTTAAAGAGACTGGTGATGCTTTGGAGTCAGTAGACTCATATATATAGTTTCTCAACGCCTAAAGTCTGCCAGTGCGGCATGACGTTTTGTTTAAGGCGATGCTTGTGTAAATGTGATGTATATTAAGTAAATAAAGCTTTTACTTCCATATATACATTGAGAAACTAAAAACAAGTGCTTGTGTGTGCATAGATAAATGGCTCCTACGACGAGGAGAACCATACCAAGCGAGGAGTCCCATACGCAGGGATTCCTGTTGGAGACACTCAACAACCTGGTTACAGCCATCCGTGAAACGAGGCCAGAACCAGTCGCACCACGAAACGAGCACCTGGGAGGAGTGACTTATGAGAAGTTCCTCAAGCTTGACCCGCCAGTTTTCATTGGCAGAGCCGATCCTGAGCTCGCGGAGAGTTGGATCGAAGAGACGGAACGTGCCTTCTTAGTACTGGGAGTACCAGAGGAAAAGAAGACCAATTTTGGCACGTATCGGTTGAAAGACAATGCACGGAAGTGGTGGGATACCACTAAACTTATCCAGTTCTCACAAGTCAAAGTCATTTCTTGGACTGACTTTCGGAGGACTTTTATGGATAACTACTTCCCATTGCATTCCAGAAACAAGAAAAAGATGGAGTTTCTGGAGTTGGAACAGGGCGGTATGAGTCTAATGGACTATACCACCAAATTTCAGAATCTAGAGCGCTACTGCTCTCGATTGTTCGAAACAGACCAAGAAAGGGCCGACAAATATGTAAATGGTCTGCGCGAAGGGCTGCGATCTCGAGTGATAACAAGCATGCCTTCGACTTTTCAGGCTGCGGTAGCAGCAGCTTCAAAAATCCAAGAGGACTGGGCACGATCTAAAGTGATCGTAGAAAAGAAGCCCATAGTGAATGGTGGGAATCGTAAAAGGACATTCCCAAGTGGCCAGGGTTCACGACAACCCTTTCAAAAGAAGAAGTTCCAAGGAGGGAACAACACTCAGCAAGTCGTGAGGCCAAGACAGAACACAACTCTGAATGGTCAGCAGTCCAACTTCAGCTGCCCAAGGTGTCGTATGAACCACCCCGGAAAGCCATGTCCTCGTGACATTGGTGGGTGCTTGTATTGTGGCAAGATGGGCCACTTTATAAGGGATTGCGCCAAGAAGGCTGCAGATGAACAGAGGAGTAGTGCCAGATCTGCCGGACCCTCTCGACCAGCACCACAACGTTCTCAGTTTCAACGACCTCCACCTAGAGTAGAACAAAGGCCTGTTGCAGGTCGTGTATATGCTGTAACGACTAAACAAGTCGAAAATGGTGACCTGATTGAAGGCACCGTACCTGTTAATGGACATGCAGCTTACGTCTTGTTTGATTGTGGTGCTACTCATACGTTTATCTCTGACGATTTCACCGAACAACTCCACGCTTCGGTGCAACCGATTGATAAAATGATCGAAGTGTATAACCCGTTGGGTTCACGCACCAAATGTATCCGGTGTGTGAAAAATTTGGATATTGAGATAGCAGGGCAACACTTGCCTACCGACGCCATCCTGATCGATATGATACAGTACGATGTCATTCTGGGAATGAATTGGTTGGCTCAGAATAATGCCAAGATTCTGTGCCGCGAGGGCAGAGTGATTCTATCTCGACCCGGATTGCCTAAGATGGAATACCGGTTATCCAAACCTGTTCCACAGAAAAGACTCATATCATCACTTAAGGTACAAAAATACCTTAGGAAGGGTTGTGTGGCCTTCCTGTTGAGTCTCTCGGTGGAAAAATCCAATGACCAACCCCTTGAGAGTTTGTAAGTGGTGCGGGAGTTTCCCGATGTGTTTCCTGAGGAATTGCCAGGACTTCCGCCACTTCGTGAGGTTGAATTTGGAATTCAATCCTTACCTGGAACAGCGTCGATATCCAAAGCCCCGTATCGAATGGCGCCAGCTGAACTCAGTGAATTGAAGTGTCAGTTGGAAGAACTGATGGAACAAGGGTTCATCCGACCGAGTGTGTCACCGTGGGGAGCCCCGGTACTGTTTGTAAAGAAGAAGGATGGATCCCTTCGGTTATGCATCGATTATCGGATGCTTAACCAGGCAACTGTTAAAAATAAGTAGCTGTTACCTCGGATTGAGGACTTATTCGATCAACTCAGAACAGCGAGGGTGTTCTCCATGATTGACCTCAGGTCTGGGTACCATCAGCTCAGAGTAAAGGAAGAGGATATACCCAAGACTGCCTTCAGAACGAGATACGGCCATTATGAGTTCGTAGTAATGCCCTTCGGACTCACTAATGCCCCTGCTGCCTTTATGGATCTAATGAACCGGATATTCAGACCATATTTGGATAGCTTTGTCATCGTCTTTATTGATGACATTCTCGTATATTATGAGAACAAGGAACAACACATGGAGCACTTGAAAATCGTCTTGAAAACCCTTCAAGATAACCAACTCTATGCTAAGTTTTCAAAATGTGAATTCTGGCTAGATAAAGTGATGCTCCTTGGTCATGTGATCTCAAAAGATGGAATCGCAGTGGATCCTGCGAAGGTGGAAGCTGTGATGGACTGGAAGCAGCCAGAAAATATCACTGAGGTCCGTAGCTTCCTTGGACTTGCCGGATATTATCGGAAGTTCATACAAGACTTCTCCCGAATCGCAGTACCGATGACGAAATTACTTAAAAAGGGAGTCAAGTTTGAATGGACTGACCAGTGTAAGGAGTGCTTTGAGGTTCTCAAACAGAGGCTTACCACTGCCCCTGTCCTTACCTTACCTTCTGGTCAGGGAGGCTTCGTGGCTTATACCGATGCCTCGGGAACAGGTCTGGGTTGTGTGTTGATGCAGCATGGCAAAGTAATCGCCTATGCGTCACGACAGTTGAAAGTCCATGAGAAAAATTATCCAACCCACGATCTTGAGCTTGCCGCGGTAGTGTTCGCACTTAAAATTTGGCGACACTACCTTTATGGAGAGAAATTTGAGGTCATGTCGGACCATAAAAGCCTAAAATACCTCTTTTCTCAAAAAGAACTCAATATGCGGCAACGGCGATGGCTGGAATTCCTCAAAGACTATGAATTCACGCTTTCCTATCACCCTGGAAAGGCGAATGTTGTAGCAGATGCCCTTAGTCGCAAGACTGTTGGCACTCTGGCCAGCCTAACCGGACAATGGAAGTTGATGGAGGATTTCGTCAACTAGAGGCCATTTTTGGCTGATTCTGGCCGAATCCAAATGTCATGTTTGACGATCCACATTGAGTTCCTCGATCGCATCGTAGCCGAACAGTTCACGGATCCCCAGTACTTGGAATTGAAAGCTCGTGTTGAAAAAGATGACACTTTCTTCCATTTGAAAGGAGATGGAGGAATATGGATGGAAGAAAGGATTTGGGTTCCAAATAACCCTGAGCTAAGACAGGAAGTACTCCAGGAGGCTCATAATAGCAAGTACACCATTCACCCTGGAGGTACGAAGATGTTCCGAGATTTGCAGAGGAAGTACTGGTGGAAGGGTATGAAGCGTGATGTGGCTACGTTTGTCTCAAAGTGTTTGATCTGCCAGCAAGTTAAGATTGAACATCAGCGCCCTGGTGGAAAGATGCAATGGATCGAGATTCCAGAATGGAAATGGGAAGGCATTACGATGGATTTCATCGTTGGATTGCCTCGATGCAAGAGACAACACGATTCGATATGGGTGATCGTGGACAGACTCACCAAGTCTGCTCACTTCCTGCCAATCAACACTCGATACTCAACTGAACGATTGGCAGGGATCTACATTCGGGAAATCGTTAGACTCCATGGACTGCCGATTTCGATCATATCCGATCGTGACCCGAAGTTCACCTCTCACTTTTGGGAGCAGCTTCAGAGAGCCCTGGGGATGAAACTCAAGTTCAGTACAGCATTCCATCCCCAAACAGATGGGCAATCAGAACGAACCATACAGACTCTTGAAGATATGCTAAGAGCCTGTATGCTGGAATGGAAAGGTGATTGGGATTCCCACCTAGCGTTGGCTGAATTTGCTTATAATAATAGCCACCACGCTAGCATTGGGATGGCACCGTATGAAGCCTTGTATGGACGACCCTGTAGATCACCAATCCATTGGGGTGAAGTGGGTGAGCGAACCTTGGACTCGCCCATTGTGTTGCAGCATTATACTGAGCAGGTCCACATGATCAGAAAGAAGCTATTGACTGCTCAGAGTCGACAGAAGAGCTACGCCGATCAGCGGCGTAGGGAACTCGCTTTTGCGGTTGGAGATAAGGTTTTTATCAAGGTCTCTCCAACCAAGAGTGTGTTTCGTTTTGGAAAGAAGGGGAAGCTCAGCCCCAGATTCGTTGGTCCCTTCGAAGTTTTGAGCCGGATCGGAGAGACTGCCTACCGAGTAGCATTGCCACCACAATACGCGCAAATACATGATGTATTTCACGTATCAATGCTTAGAAAGTACGTTCATGATCCTTCTCACGTCATTCAACATGAAGACATTGACATCCGAGAAGATATGACGGTAGAAGAAAGGTCAGTGGAGATCATGGACCGACGGGAGCAAGTGCTAAGAACAAAGGTCATTCCACTTGTTAAAGTGAGGTGGCAGCATCATGGAATCGATGATTGCACTTGGGAGCCCGAATCGGATATGCGAGATAAATATCCTGAACTCTTCACCTTGTACTCTTAGCTGAATTTCGCGGACGAAATTCCTTTAAGGGGGTAATGATGTAAGACCCGCAATTTTTCAGAAAATATCTGAATAAAATTCATGAAGCATTTACCGGTAAAAATAGCATTTCTTCTCAGAATGCGAAACGAATCAATTCCTGCGAGCCAGTTATACTTAGGATATTCGTCGAATTGCGAATATATGCTCAAACACTCTGGAAGCCATAACTTCCTAACTAAACGAAATCAATAGATTCGTACGAGCCAACTTTCTTAGTTACGTCAATACGAAGAAAATGGCGTACTCAGAATTTTTCGGAAAAAATTGCCGGAAACCTGAAATTCTTGCGGGACCCACGGAAATATTGGTGGGACCCACAAAAATATTCCTCAGAAAATATCTTATGGGACCCACAAAATATCCTATGGAAATATCTTGTGGGCCCCACCTCAAAAGGAACCTCCAGGAATTTAAAAGAAGCCAAGGGGTAATAGGGGCATGGAAAAACCCAAGAGGAGGTGGGCTTGGGCTATAAATAGCCCTCCCCACTCTCTCTCTTCTCATAATTTCGACCCCCCCTCTCTCTCTTGCCTTCTCTCTCTCTCCTAAACCTCCCCTACCTAGCCTAGCCCACCTGAGCCCACCTGACCTGGTCTGAGCCTGCCTGACTTAGCCTGAGCCTGCCTGAGCCTGCCTGACCTGGTCCTAACCCACCTGACCTGGGTCTGAACCCACTTGACCTGGTCCAAACCCAGTTGACTTGACTTGAACCTAGTTGGGTTTAAAGTCAAAGTCAAAGTCCTTTTTGGTCCAGATTCCGGTTTGGGTTTCTGAACCCAGACTTAGCCTACTTGAGCTGAGTTCGAACCTGCTGAACCCAGTTGACTTGGATCGAACCCTGTTTGGTTCAAACCACTTAGGTTGAGTAGCTTGACCTGCTCTACCTCTTTCTCAACTAAGTCAGCTTCATCTGACTTAGTCTGACCTCTCGAAGGAAGGCTCGAAGCCAAAGAAGCAACTCAGAGCCGTTTCTTCCACGATTTGAAGTAAGTTCGCTTCGTTGATCCATCTCTCTCAAGTATTTGATTGTTTGTATATAGAATATACTTTCTGAAGTAGTATCTTGCTTTAGTTCTTGATTGAGCCCTTTTTGGACACTTCGGTGTTCACCCGCTCGTCTCGTAACTATCGTCGGATATATCTATGTTCAAACACGCAGTATATGCGTTCTTCAAAATGGTATCTCACTTTAGATCTTGGTTGAGCCCTTTAGGACACTTCGGTGTTCACTCGCTCGCCTCGTAACTATCATTGGATGCGGATCTAGGTGTATATCTGTTGATTCTGCCGATGCGTCTTATATCGCACAGGCTATGTAATTTACCTTTGTCGTCGCGTCGTATGATGCCAAGGCTCCCTGTTTTCTGCACTTCCGATTATGCATTTACTTACGCCGTCGCGTCGAACGATGCCAAGGCTCCTGCTTTCTGCAATATATTTACTTACGCCGTCGCGTTGAACGATGCCAAGGCTTCTGCTTTGTTATATATGTAGAATATTTCATTCAGTTACACACCCTGAACAATAATATATGCATTTCTTTACGCCGCCGCTGTATAAAGCACAGGCTTCTGCTTATACTACATATATAGCGCGTAAATGAGCGTTCAAACGGAGATCAACTCCAAATCGCCCATGCGATTCCTTGACCGCTCCTCGTTCAAGATTCTGCTTGACGAATGAAGCCCCTATTGGAAAGGCTTCGCTTTTTGGCAAAATGCTCTTTACGTAAAGACTAAGTTAATTACGTATGGCTTGGCTATGGCCCAGGGTTCCTGCAACCTTGATGGATGCAAAGTACGCACAACGGTGCGCATCCATTTCCCAAATTAAGCGTGGCGATTTCCTACCAAAGAGGGGAGATGCCGCTGAAATGGATAAAAGAAACGCACGCTTTCTCCGTAAAAGAGAGGAAGTGCTGCTGAAATTTCTAAAGAAGCTAAGAATAGCTCAGAAAGAACGTAGCAGGATACTCTGACATATAGCAGAGTGCTACCCAGTTCATGGTTTGCCCTCTACAACGTAGAAGGGTTCGTCGCACCACTGCAGGTAGAGCAGGGGAGGTGCTGACGAAATGGTCGGCAGAAGAGCTGCCGGAACCAATGGAACGGCATAATGATGTCCGTTGATGGAACGATGCCAGATCGGCTCGTATCCTTGTGCCTGCAAGGGCACCTTGCTCGTAAGGGCCACTGAGCCGGAGTAGAGGTTGCGCCTTGGCTAGGTTTGGACTCGTTGCGTAAAAATACGCCGAGTAGCCGATCTATTTAGATCGAGTCATATGCATGCTCATTGAGAACGGTTACACAACCAGACTCGTAAGGGCCGAAGAGCCAGAGTGTGTTGTTTCCACCCAAAGAGGTGTGATGCTCGTGGTGGCCGAAGTGCCAAAGAGCGGTGTTCTGCATGCATATGAATAAGACTTAAGGTCGCACATACCCCGCGGTTGAAAATCGTGTTAGGGGTACCCCCTCAGTAATGACTGTGTTGGGGCAGACTGAATGGGGTCGGGTACATACTCCCGTAGTGCTGAAAGCACGGGCTGCCTAAATGGCATGCAGATTCTGTCCAAGTAATTGTAAGACTGGCAGACCCCTTCAGGAATTATGCTCACTGTGGAATGACAGTGATGGTACAGCCTTGAGTGACATGTATTTTACTTTGGATCTGATAGAGTCCACGATGGCCTCAGTCACTCATGGGTTTTGGGGTCGTGGTTATCCTTAAGATCTAAGGATTGAACCCAACTACTGCAAGTAGAGGATGCATCCGAATATGGGCCTAGTAGGATTCTCCCAGTTGAAACACACTGCCCTACTATGGATAGGGTCAACAGGCCTCTGGGGTATCTAAAATATATAGAATAATCAACCCCCAGAACGTCGCGTTGATGCCCGGACAATAGCTCTACCTGCGTACCAAAGGCGGGAGCGGTTAATTATCAAACAATGCATTAGTTCTAGGTACAGCGATGCTTTGAATGTATGAGTGGATGACGTGTTGAGTCAGTCCTGCATAACCTTTGTGAAGGTGTCATGTTTGGTATACTACTGGACCGACTGGGCAAAGACCCGTGTTGTATCCGCACGACTAAGCGAAGCTCGAAGAGTTGTCCTTAGATGCGTGGGATACGGATGTGCCAAGTATGAAGACGTGAGCTAGACATCACTTTGAGACCCGGTAGAGGTCATGGCTAAGTCATGGAGACTTAAGCGGCTATTCAAATCACAGCCCTGAAAAGGCTTGCTCTAAGTCATGAGGACTTGAGCGGATGCTCAACTCATAGCCCTGAGGAGGCTCTTGCGAAATACGCTAAGTCTTGGAGGCTTGAGCGTCGTTATTGCGCATTGCGACCCTGAGTGGTCATTATCGTATTTGAGTTCAATGGATGTATGACTGCATGCTTACCAGACCATCAGTGGTTCTGACCCCGTTTAATGGGGATTTCAGGTGTCGGACCTGCGTGGCGATATGCGGAGCAAGGCGGCATCGAGTTCCAGAGTTTCTCTAGACAGAGTTGTACTGCTTCCTTTTATTGAACCTACACTGCTTTTCTAAGCAGTAGTGTTGTAATAAACATGAGTTTTCGATAAAATGGAATACCTTGGTGGTCAATGAATTGCTTGGCCACATACCTGCAACGTGCTCGGAGTTTTCCAAAATCGACGACTCATTATCGTCTTATTCCGCTGCTAAAAGCTTTTCTAAGTTCCGCTGCAAAGAAAAAAAAAAAAGAAATTCATGAAAATTTTAACTTAGCTTTGTTTTGGAAATCCGGGGCGTTACAGCTTCGTTGATCCATCTCTCTCAAGTATTTGATTGTTTGTATATAGAATATACTTTCTGAAGTAGTATCTTGCTTTAGTTCTTGATTGAGCCCTTTTTGGACACTTCGGTGTTCACACGCTCGTCTCGGAACTATCGTCGGATATATCTATGTTCAAACACGCAGTATATGCGTTTTTAAAATGGTATCTCGCCCTAGTTCTTGGTTGAGCCCTTCAGAACACTTCGGTGTTCACCCGCTCGCCTCGTAACTATTGTTGGATACGGATCTAGGTGTATATCTGCTGATTCTGCCGACGCGTCTTATATCGCACAGGCTATGTAATTTACCTTTGTCGTCGCGTCGTATGATGCCAAGGCTCCCTGTTTTCTGCACTTCCGATTATGCATTTACTTACGCTGTCGCGTCGAACGATGCCAAGGCTCCTGCTTTCTGCAATATATTTACTTACGCCGTCGCGTCGAACGATGCCAAGGCTTCTGCTTTGTTATATATGTAGAATATTTCGTTTAGTTACACACCCTAAACAATAATATATGCATTTCTTTACGCCGCCGCTGTATAAAGCACAGGCTTCTGCTTATACTACATATATAGCGCGTAAATGAGCGTTCAAACGGAGATCAAACTCCAAATCGCCCATGCGATTCCTTGACCGCTCCTCGTTCAAGATTCTGCTTGACGAATGAAGCCCCTGTTGGAAAGGCTTCAGCTTTTTGGCAAAATGCACTTTACGTAAAGACTAAGTCAATTACGTATGGCCTGGCTATGGCCAAGGGTTCCTGCAACCTTGATGGATGCAAAGTACGCACAACGGTGCGCATCCATTTCCCGAATTAAGCGTGGCGATTTCCTACAAAAGAGGGGAGATGCCGCTGAAATGGATAAAAGAAACGCACGCTTTCTCCGTAAAAGAGAGGAAGTGCTGCTGAAATTTCTGAAGAAGCTAAGAATAGCTCAGATAGAACGTAGCAAGATACTCTAACATATAGCAGAGTGCTACCCAGTTCATGGTTTGCCCTCTACAACGTAGAAGGGTTCGTCGCACCACTGCCGGTAGAGCAGGGGAGGTGCTGACGAAATGGTTGGCAGAAGAGCTGCCGGAACCAATGGAACGACATAATGATGTCCGTTGATGGAACGATGCCAGATCGGCTCGTATCCTTGTGCCTGCAAGGGCACCTTGCTCGTTAGGGCCGCTGAGCCGGAGTAGAGGTTGCGCCTTGGCTAGGTTTGGACTCGTTGCGTAAAAATACGCCGAGTAGCCGATCTATTTAGATCGAGTCATATGCAAGCTCATTGAGAACGGTTACGCAACCAGACTCGTAAGGGCCGAAGAGCCAGAGTGTGTTGTTTCCACCCAAAGAGGTGTGATGCTCGTGGTGGCCGAAGTGCCAAAGAGCGGTGTTCTGCATGCATATGAATAAGACTTAAGGTCGCACATACCCCGCGGTTGAAGATCGTGTTAGGGGTACCCCCTCAGTAATGACTGTGTTGGGGCAGACTGAATGGGGTCGGGTACATACTCCCGTAGTGCTGAAAGCACGGGCTGCCTAAATGGCATGCAGATTCTGTCCAAGTAATTGTAAGACTGGCAGACCCCTTCAGGAATTATGCTCACTGTGGAATGACAGTGATGGTACAGCCTTGAGTGACATGTATTTTACTTTGGACCTGATAGAGTCCACGATGGCCTCAGTCACTCATGGGTTTTGGGGTCGTGGTTATCCTTAAGATCTAAGGATTGAACCCAACTACTGCAAGTAGAGGATGCATCCAAATATGGGCCTAGTAGGGTTCTCCCAGTTGAAGCCCTACTATGGATAGGGTCAACAGGCCTCTGGGGTATCTAAAATACATAGAATAATCAACCCCCAGAACATCGCGTTGATGCCCGGACAATAGCTCTACCTGCGTACCAAAGGCGGGAGCGGTTAATTATCAAACAATGCATTAGTTCTAGGTACAGCGATGCTTTGAATGTATGAGTGGATGACGTGTTGAGTCAGTCCTGCATAACCTTTGTGAAAGTGTCATGTTCGGTATACTACTGGACCGACTGTGCAAAGACCCGTGTTGTATCCGCACGACTAAGCGAAGCTCGAGGAGTTGTCCTTAGATGCGTGGGATACGGATGTGCCAAGTATGAAGACTTGAGCTAGACATCACTTTGAGACCCGGAAGAGGTCATGGCTAAGTCATGGAGACTTAAGCGGCTATTCAAATCACAGCCCTGAAAAAGCTTGCTCTAAGTCATGAGGACTCGAGCGGATGTTCAACTCATAGCCCTGAGTAGGCTCTTGCGATATATGCTAAGTCTTGGAGGCTTGAGCGTCGTTATTGCGTATTGCGACCCTGAGTGGTCATTATTGTACTTGAGTGGAATGGATGTGTGACTGCATGCTTACCAGACCATCAGTGGTTCTGACCCCGTTTTATGGGGATTTCAGGTGTTGAACCTGTGTGGCGATATGCGGAGCAAGGCGGCATCGAGTTCCAGGGTTTCTCTAGACAGAGTTGTACTGCTTCCTTTTTATTGAACCTACACTGCTTTTCTAAGCAGTAGTGTTGTAATAAACATGTGGTTTTCGATAAATGGAACACTTTGGTGGTCAATGAGTTGCTTGGCCACATACCTGCAACGTGCTCGGAGTTTTCTAAAACTGACGACTCATTATCGTCTGATTCCGTTGCTAAAAGCTTTTCTAAATTCCGCTGCAAAAAAAAAAAAAGAAATTCATGAAAATTTTAACTTAGCTTTGTTTTGGAAATCCGGGGCGTTACAGTCTTCACGCTGCAAATGTAGAAGCCGCAACAACAGACCTCTGTTTAGCAGTAAAAAAATGGTGATTCTCATGCTGCTGGGCTTAAGCAAGAGGGAGACGGTGGCTGGTTCTTCTGCTGAGCTGAAGAAGATGCAGAGGCTGGGTTTCCTGTGTAATGATAATTAACAAGTTAGAGACCAACTTCAAGGAATCCAAAACCTGCTTGGGAGAACAGATGAGGCCATCTCAAGACATGGAGGAATCCTGGAATCAATGTCAAACTTGCAATTTCACGGTCTGGTTTCAGCAGAAGACAACTCATAAGATAGATCATGAACTGGAATACATAGTGCCCTGGACAACATCGCCGCCGATGTCCAATGCTCGGAAAGGAGAGACCATGAAGACTATTTGGTTAGTTCACGGCCTTGTACAACATCCAAATTGGGGAACGTAAACTCACCACAAACACAACCACAAACAATGCGTGAATGGTGACAAATTCTTAATTTCCTGTCCAGCAATTGCAGATCCGTCACAATGGAGGTGGCTCCAAGAAGAGAATTTGCAGCCTCTCAAGCTCCAAATTCGAAGTCAGCAGCAGGATGTTGGATCCTCATGAAAGCTGTATATTATGCATCACCATTTGATGTTGAATAAAAAGATTGAGGAAGACCATGGAGCCTTGGCAAGCCAGTGAAATTGGAACCCAGAGTAGAAACCACCATTGTTACTTCAGAATTAAGTGGTAGTTCATCCAAAGTTCAGAAAGCTTGCTGCAAAACCCGGAACATCTCTTGACTTTGTTTTCTTTTTGTAGCAATTTATTCAGGCTCTTGTAACATCTCTTCAAAGAGATTTTCTGTCATAGCTAGAAGGGAGCCTCACGCTTAAGAGGCAAGATCCCTGCTGGATCCTCTGCTGATGGGGCTGAAGGCTGATGAAGGATGGCGCTGGCTGCTGTGGCTGAAGGATGGTATTGCAGTTGGCTGGAAGTGGAAGGTCATTCGTTGCTGCAACAAGGGTCGATTTTCAATGGCTGGACCAGTTCTTCTGCTGGTGGGGGCTGAAATAGGCTGGAGCTCTGGTTGGTAGGTTGGAGGTGGTGAGAAACCTGCGGCTGGGCTGAAATGGAGGTGAAGATGGCGCCCGGTGGTGGCTCTTCTGTGGTTGGAGTTGAAGTGGGGATGTGTGGCAGCTGTTGTGGTGCTGGAATGACGAAAAGTCGATGCTGGTCACCTCCTTCTCCCCTGCCAAAACCCCAAAAGAGCAAATTTCAATCCCCCCCTTTGGTGAATCTCCTGCAATAAGCACCAAAACTCTCAATCGACCCCCTTGTCAGCTGAGAGGAACAGGGGTGAGAAGAAGAGGGAATGGAGAGAAAGGGTTCAGAAGAAAAAAAAAATGCTGATTCGCCTCCCCCCCTCTTTTCCATCAAAACCTCTTTTTTAAAGATTTCAAAACCTTTCCAAAACAAAAAAAAATCACATTTCCTCTCTGCGGTTCCGTTACTATTTTTCTTTCTTTTGAAAATTTTGAAACGGAACATTTAACTGGTTTTGCAAATTGGCCGTTTTCAAAAGGGGGCGAATCTTTATGACTTTCAAAATTTTGGTTCATAAAGTGTTTTTTTTTTTTATTATTTATTTTAAAAAAATAAATAAAAAAATTAAATGGGAGATGCCACCTCAGCCATCTTTAAAATTCTTTTGAAAATAAAGCTTTATTTTGTTTTGTAAAATCTTTTATTTTCAAATGGGGTGCCACATGTGTGTGGGCCCACTAACTAAAAATGAATAATATTGAGAAAAATAAAAAAGAAAATTTGCAAATTGGTATGAACTCCAGGTGGGTCCCGCTTGAGCATAAGAAGCTTACCTGGGAGTCTGAGTATGATGCTAGTTCAAAGGCGGGTCCCGCTCCATTTATTTGAAAATACGAGATAAAACATTATTTATTTTCAAGAATTTGGAAAAATTGGGTTTTCAGGGCAAAAAAATATGGATAAATGTAAAAAAAAAATTTGTAAAGAGATTAAAACTCTTTTGCAAAAAGTTTTGAGATAAAATCTTTAAAATCAATATCCAAATATCCAGATTGTTTTCTTGAGAAAAAATTTTGAAATTCAAAGTCCTGGGGGTAAAATGGGAAAATTTGGTAATTTTGAATACCCAGGGTTTTAAAAATCAATTTGAAAAAGTTTAAAAATCAAATCTGGATGGACAATTTTGAAAAATCAGGAGTTCTGGATCTCAAAAATGACATGCTATGCAGTAAATTGATGCAAAGCGTTCATGCAATGCGATGCAAAGACATGTTTCAGTGAAATGTCACTCTGAGCTTAGACTTGGAAATTCTAACTTTTTGTCCAGAAAGAGGATTTTGAAATTTTGCCATTTGAAGATGTCTCTGAACCTAAATATAGAAATTTTGAGGCTCAAGCGTGAAATTTAGGACTTTCTGCAGGGTTTAAACTCAGAAATTGACCATTTTGCCCTTCATTGATTCCAGAGAACTGAAATGTGCCGATTGAGGGCAATGTCAAGAAGGTGAGTGAAAATTTGGGGTGTTTACAAGAGGGCACATCGACTCCTCAAAAGAACAGGTCGTAGTAACGACAAATCACTCAGGGTTGTACCATTCACCCTCTCCCTGGGTGACCAAATTTGTGAATGGGGCACCACAGGTTTATCTTATTTAGGCTCATTCTTCAAGTCATACCTCCCCTCGAGGTAGTTGTGTCTGCCCATCCACATGCTTAGTCTCTCATGGCCACCACGAGCACATCGCCTGTGAATATATTATAACCTTTTTATTTTATGCCTATGGTGACACAAAGTATGAGCACACTCTCACGAACCCGGGCCTCTGCCCCAAGACTCCAATCGAGTCCCAAACCTCAACAGGTTGAAACTGTCATACCCTACAGTGCTTTTAGTTCTCTCTATGTCACATCGAGTGCAAAGCACGCCTCTGGTGCGTCGTATATCCATTGATATACGAATGTGAACCTAAACAAGATATACTTGACAAATCAAGACTAGTGACATACGTGTCATGATGTACCGTGTGCATAAACTATACATTATCAAGATTGAGAACACATATTCATAAAGGCACAATTTGAGCGATACCAGGCTCAAAATATATATATATCATCATGATCGTACGACAACAAGTGTCCAAAGCTTTAAGCATGAATTTCCCAAATATACATATTTCCGCCGCCCTACGTCGGCTCCAACGCTTAGCGAAGCCATTTGCTTAGGGACAATCGTAGTGTCGACACTTATGAGTGTCGAGAATGGTTCTTAAAGTAACCCCATGCACACGGGGATTACGCCAATACATCCATGATGTGTCATCATACTAGCGGAACCTAAAAAGGCCAAAACGATGGTTTTCTGCTAAAAACGTCAAAAAACTCAATACTTAGGAATCGTAATAAGCTACGTGGGCAGCGTACCGCTCGCCTCACTATACCCCTTTCAATACTCACCACGATGTGGTAGCGAAGGCTATGGTGGTCATTCTGGACCACCGACGTGACGTGCAAGGGTAAAATGGCACAACGTGTGCCAAAATGCCAAAAAGGCTAACTGTAGCCCACCAGGCCCTATAGGCAGTTCCGTACCATGCACCATTGGTGCCAAGTGTACTAAATGAGCTGTTTGGACAACATACATGTGTCGCAAGGATTCCATTAGTGACAGCCCATCTGTTTGCCTTCACACGCGCATTTTCGTGCCTTTTTAATTGGCGGCAAGGTAGAAATCGCATAAGTAGGTGGTTTGAGCATTTTGTACCAGACTCATAGGGTTGAGACAGCCACCAATACGAGCTTCACTAAGCTCTACAACGAGGCTACCAGGTGGATGCAACAGGACGTGTAACCACCTAGTGGTTGGCTAAGCCTTGTGGGCGCGCTTAGCACCCGCCAGCACCGTAGGGCTCCAACCAGGGTCTTTTGGGCAGCTTGGTCTGCTGGACCAGACCTGGCCCCACCTTGGTCTTACCAATGTGTCAGACCCCAGGCTGCTAAAGCAGCAGCCCGCAATGGGCCACATGCAGCCTGCACCATGGGGTGCGGCTAAGGCGCCGTTGGAAGGCAAACTGGCCAGCGACCAGCTGGTCTGGTCCACGTTGGACCAGACCCTGCCGGGTCTAGGAGGGAACTTCCTTGGCCAAGGGACGGCCAGCAGCAAGGCTGCAGCCTACTGGCTGCTGGGGCATGTCCCAACAAGAGGGTGCCCCAGGGGAAATGCGCACCCGGTTACCCAAAACCGTGGGGAGTCCCATGTGGCACCCCTTCCCCACGTGATTGGGCGAAGACCCTATGGGTGGGTCCAAACCCCGAGGTGGGTCAGACCACCCTGCCTTACACAACGCTGCAGAGGTTGCAGCGGGACATAGTGAGTGCCTTACCATTTTTTTTATTATATATATATATATATATATATAAATAAATAAATATATATATATATAGTTATATATAGTTATATACATTGCCCAGAAATGGCCTAAAAGATGACCCGATTCGGGGTCCGTACGCATCGAATCAGCGAAGATTCTAAACACGGAACTCATAGATCCATGTCTCAGCTTCGCACAGAAACCAAGATCACTCGGATCCGGCCAGCGGTCTGGGAAGTGGAACCAGGTTACCAGACAATGTTTGGAACTTCTAAGACCACTGTTGAAGACCCATCAGTCCGCAAAAAGAGAACTTTTTGAGGGGTTTACAGATAAAATCAGAAGCAATCATCAACACCGAAGTCGTAGCTAAAGGTCTTACCCTTCCGAAAAGTTATAGAGTGAAAAATTCCAGTGATCAGTTTGAGAAATACTCCCGAATCACCGGACAGTGTCCGGGACTTCCTGGACACTGACAGAAATCCCTGGACGTCTGCTAAAACGGGGATCTTTAGAGAGGTTTTCATACCAAACCAGAAAAAACTGTAAACATGGATGTTGGAGAGAATCGTCGCCCCTTTCCATAAAGTTCAAGATCGCCTCATTTGTACCTATATCGAGTGAGATATGGTCTTTTTAGCATAGCGGACTCTAGAACTCCAGAACTCCGAAAACGCCTAAGGACAGTTCCATTGCGTAGAACGTCCGGTGTGTGTGTGTGTGTTCGTGCTTAGATGATATATATATTTTGTCATGGGACAGCACAACCCATGCAACCAAACCATTTGTCATCATGCACATCATACAACACGTATTTTCCAAAATGAAATAGACGAAAAGGTTGAAGTCCTTCACCTTGAGGTTCCGGAATGAGGAAGGAGTTGAGGTTCCGGCTTCCACCATGTAAAACTCACACTCTCTTAACTCTCACACTTGAGAGAAAGAAAAAAAAGGAGAAATGGAGGGAGACGGTGGAGGAGGAGGAAGAGAGAAATGAATTTCTCTCTCCTCACTCCCTTAAATAACCCCCTCCATGATGGAGGGCTGGGATGAGAGGGGAGGAGATGGAGGGCTCTCCTCCCACACGCCCCCCCTCCCTCTAAGGTGCTATAGGGGCTAGGTCCAAGGGATTTGACCCCCTATTGATGGGCCAAGCTCAAGGGTGTACAACCCTTGAGCCTAGATCCCAACCACTCTCCCTAAATTAGGGAGAGTAGGTCTCTCCATAGACCACATTTTTTACCCAAAGGTCAAACTCTTTAAAAAAATCAAATTTTATTTATTTATTTATTTTTATTTTTTTGAATGTTGGGCTGGAGCTACCCCCTAAGGGGGCTAAGTCACCCACTTCTATAATTTCCAAAAACCAACCCCCTTTTCTGAAAATTTTCATCCTTTTCAAAAATGCCTATTAAATACCAATTTTTTTGTATTATAGTTTTTTTCTGAAAAGTAGCATGGGCTGAGCTCTTGCTCACGTGGGCCCCATGCTAACTACCTTTTCCAAATTCCAAATCAAGTCTTGGAGATTTTTGAAAAAGTTTCTTTTAACTTTACAAAAATCCAATTTTAATATCTCATAAAACCTTAGTAAAAATTTCATTTAAAAGCTAGGTTTCAATCATTTAAACAATTCCATTTCAGACCTTATCCTTTGTAAATTAAAACCTAAGTTTTAAGTTTATTCGTTTTGGTTTTCCATTCTGACAAAAATTCGCTCTCGTTGTGACTCGTATTTACCGATATACCCATTTTTCGCCAATTCCATGAAATAACGAGGTATCTTTCTCGTTTAGATCCCAAATTTGGGGTGAAAGTAATTTAGTATAATATAAATATACTCTAGAAATATCAAGGCTAGATTCATCGTGGTTAGCCCTGAATCGCCTCGTAAAGCAAATTTACGCGATTCAGACCCTAAGAAAACAATATACGCCAAATTTATGAGCAATTCTCGCTTAGAACACGATTTTTCAACACTAAAGCATACTTCATATAAAATTTCCTTAGAAATGCAATGGATCTTACATCCTTTCCTCCTAAAAAGGGATTTTGTCCGCGAAATCACGAACGCTAGGCCACAAAAAGATCAGGGTATTTCTCCCTCATGCTGGCCTCTGGCTCCCATGTGCATTCTTCAATGCCATGGTGTTGCCACCGTACCTTAACCAACAAAATGGTTTTGGTACGCAGAACTTGATCACGACGATTGAAGGTCTCAACAGGCCTCTTGGCCACAGTTAAGTCCTCTTGTACCTCGACATCTTCGTATCGGATAACGTGTGATGGGTCTGGAATGTACTTCCTCAGCATCAACACGTGAAAAACATTATGAATTTGAGCATACTATTGTGGTAGCTCAATCCGATTGGCTGCTCCACCGATCCTCTCAAGGATCCTGAACGGCCCAACATATCTAAAACTCAACTTTCTTTTCTTTCCGAAACAAAAGACGCTCTTCGTCGGTGATACTTTCACGAAAACCATGTCGTCCACCTCAAACTGAAGCTCTCGTCGCCTCTTATCAGCGTAACTCTTTTGTCTGTCCTGAGCTGCCTTCAGACGCTCTCGGATCTTCTGCACTTGCTGAGTGTAGTGCTGAAGAACAATCGGCGCTTCACTGGATCGATCGTTGATATCGTCCCAATATGACGGTGATTGGCAAGGTCTCTCATACAAAGCCTTGTACGGAGCCATACCGATACTAGCATGATAACTGTTGTTGTAGGCAAACTCGACCAGACACAAGTGTGAATCTCATTCACCCTTCCAGTCGAGCATACAAGCCCGCAACATATCTACTAACATCTGAATCGTTGTCTCTGACTGGCCATCAGTCTGAGGGTGAAAAGCTGTACTGAACTTCAACTTCGTTCCCAAAGCTGACTGCAACTGTCCCCACAGTCGCGATGTGAATCTGGGATCACGATCTGAAATGATAGATGTAGCAGGAGAGACCTTTCGCAGGGGCAAAGGATTGCAATCCGTACTACAGCAGTAGCAAAGGTCCCTGTGGAGGGCAACATTGACCTCCCTAACTCCAAGTGACTGGAGGTCAGAGGGCACATCGGCTCCTCAAAAGAACATGTCGTAGTAACGACACGTCACTCGGGGCTGTACCATTCAACCTCTCCCTGGGTGACCAAATTTGTGAATGGGGCGCGACAGGTTTATCTTATTTAGGCTCATTCTTCAAGTCATGCCTCCCCTCGAGGTAGTTGTGCCTCGTGGTCCCCGCAGGGTACGCAAACGAGGACTTGGCCTGTCCATCCACGTGCTCAGCCTCTCACGGCCACCACGAGCACATCGCCTGTGAAGACAATATTATAACCTTTTTATTTTATGGCTAAGGTGACACAAAGTATGAGCACACTCTCACGAACCCGGGCCTCTACCCCAAGACTCCAATCGAGTCCCAAACCTCAATAGGTTGAAAGTGTCATACCCTACAGTGCTTTTAGTTCTCTCTATGGCACATCGAGTGCAAAGCACGCCTCTGGTGCATCGTATATCCATTGATATACGAATGTGAACCTAAACAAGATATACTTGACAAATCAAGACTAGTGACAAACGTGTCATGATGAATAAACAACACATTATCAAGATTGGAAACACATATTCATAAAGGCACAATTTGAGAGATACCAGGCTCAAAATATATATATATATATATATATATATATATATATATATATATATATATATATATATATATCATCATCATGATCGTACGACAACAAGTGTTTAAAGCTTTAAGCATGAATTTCCCAAATATACATATTTCCGCCGCCCTATGTCGGCTCCAACGCTTAGCAAAGCCATTCACTTAGGGACAATCGTAGTGTCGACACTTATGAGTGTCGAGAATGGTTCTTAAAGTAACCCCTTGCACACGGGGATTACGCCAACGCATCCATGATGTGTCATTGTACTAGCGGAACCTAAAAAGGCCAAAACGAGGGTTTTCTGCTAAAAACGTCAAAAAACCCAATACTTAGGAATCGTAATAAGCTACGTGGGCAGTGTACCGCTCGCCTCACTATACCCCTTTAAATACTCACCACGATGTGGCAGCGAAGGCTATGGTGGTCATTTTGGACCACCGACGTGACGTGCAAGGGTAAAATGGCACAACGTGTGCCAAAATGACAAAAAGGCTAATTGTACTAAACGAGCTGTTTGGAAAACATACACGTGCCACAAGGATTCCATTAGTGACTTCCCATCCGTTTGCCTTCACACACGCATTTTCGTGCCTTTTTAATTGGCGGCGAGGTAGAAATCGCATAAGTAGGTGGTTTGGGCATTTCGTACCAGACTCATAGGGCTGCAACAGTGATGTCTTCTTTTAAATCGTTGTAATTTTGAAAAGATTTTTATATGTAAAACATGTGAAAACCAGACATCAAATAATAAAAACCGGTTCTCACTAGTGGATGAGACCGAGTCGAACTCAGGGAACGGGAATATTTTGTATTCAAGCACACAATTCTAAACTATTCTTTATTGCCGTATTATTAAAATGTAAAATGTTCAAAAAAAGTAAAAACAACTAACTATTACAACAAATGAATACCCTTCGCAGAGGGCGTAAAGTGCAATATTTACAAACCCAAAATCAAATTGCTAATTCTAAACTGAAAAGTAAAAATCCTCTATTCTTGCACTTCGTGTCACATAATCACTTTCGCTCCACTCTTGTGCAATCATGCACAAATAAAATGAACACGAGCAGTACCAGATACTAACAAGTATGCTATGAACAATGTAAATCTAGAACTGACTAAAGATCTAAGATATGATGAAACTATATAAAGCAACTATATCAACTCAATAACCTAGATGCAATGCAATGCAAAAACAACTAAACTGATGATGATATATCTAATGATGAAATACGATGAAATAATGTGTGCAAGTAATCTACTGCAATGAATATTGAAGCTAATTAGGGAAACACAAACACTTATGCAAAGGAAGCAAAAAGACTAAACAGAACTTTTACAAGAATGAAAAACTAAAAGATTAACAAAAATTAATAAAACAAGAAATGCAGACAAGGAATTATCTAAACATGAAATGCAATGATCAAAAGCAAACATAGAAAAATGAAACAAGAAAATAAAGAGAAAAACACAATTGGAAATTGAAATACAGGAAAACAGAAAAATGATTGAACTTGTAAAAAAAAATCAGGAAAATAAAATTGAAAAGAAAAAAAAAACAGGAATTAAATGCTATAAAACTGGAAAGTTACGATGAACAAACAGGAATTTATTATTGAGAAAAACAGGAAATGGCTGAATGAGGAAAAACAGAAAAATTAGAAAATGAGATTCAGAATGTAAAACAAAAGAAACTCAGAATGTAAAAAAAAATACAGGAAATGCATAATGTGAAAAATAGGAAACAAGTGATGCACTGCAAATAAAAACAACAAATCAAGGTTTTAAAAAAAAACTACAAAAAGAAATCAGATATTGAAAACAGGAAATTAAATGACATGAAATCAACAGGAAATCAGAATCAATACAAACAGACAATGAACTCTAACAAATGAAAAGCAATGAATCTAAAGATGAACAACGCAGGAAAAAAAAAAACAAGCATGAAACGCAAACAGTAAAATCAATGAAATGAAATGAAATGAAAGTAGACAGGAACAATGCATAGAATTCTAAATAGTCAGGGAATCAGAATGAACAAAACATGAATGCAGAATAATAAAAAAACAGGGAATGCGATGAAATTGAAATCAATTGCTTACAAAGATGAATACTCGACAGAAAATGAATTCAAAAAATAAAAAAAATGAAGCTGCAATTACTGAAGAAGAAGAAGAAGAGGAATGTAATGAACGCAAAACACAAAGAATCAGGCAATGAATAAAGAAAAAAAATAGAGAAACAACACCTACAGAGTTCGATCTACTTTTTTTATTTTCGGTTTTAAAAAAAACAAACACAGCATGACAGAAACAAGTTGAAAGAAGAAGAAGAAGAAGAAATCTGAAGAAGAAGAAGAAGAAGAAGTAGAATAAGAATCAGACTTACCAGAGGGATTAGGAAAGAAAGGTTGGCCTCCACCGTCCACCGTCGCCGGATATAGAATCCACCACCACACCGGCTCGAGTATCATTAGAGGAAAAGGGAGAAGGGGAAGGAAGGGCAAGGAAGGGCCGGTGGTGGTGGAGAAGGGTGAGAAGAGAGAGAAGAGAGGGAAAGAGGGGAAAAGAAGCAGGGTTAGGCGTACACGGTGAAGATGCTCGATTTTCTATTTTTGGGGGTTTTTAACAAAGCTCAAACCTGCTTGAACCGATTTGTAACAGATTTTTTTCAGTTTTAAAAAAACGTAAACCGGTTCAAGCCGGTTTGCTATTATTATTTTTTTTTTCCAGTTTTTTTTTTTTAAAACTCAAAAACCGTATAAACCGGTTTATTATAAAATTTTCAAAACAACAAAACTATTTATTTATAAAGAAACTCAAAATAAAACTATTCTACTTATTTATATAATTTTTTCTTTTTTAAAAAAAACAACAACAATTAAAATGATTTATTAACAATATAAAACTATTTTCTCCATTTTTTTTTTTTTTTTTTTTTTATTTTTAATAAAAACTAAAACTAAACTACTATATTAATATCAAACATTAAAATATGTACTAAAATATACAAATAAAGCTATTTTTCATATATTTTCTGTTTTCAAATCATTTTAACTCATTTAATGAAAACTAGCATAAACTTGGGTTTTAAAAGCATTTTTTCATAAAATCATGCATATTTTAATGTTAATTCTCCTTAAAATATATTCATGATCAGACAACCACCAATACGAGCTTCACTAAGCTCTACAACGAGGCTACCAGGTGGATGCAGCAGAACGTGTAACCACCTAGTGGTTGGCTAAGCCTTGCGGGCGCGCTTAGCACCTGCAACCACCGTAGGGCTCCAACCGGGGTCTTTTGGGCAGCCTGGTCTGCTGGACGAGACCTGGCCCCACCTTGGCATGACCTATGTGTCAGACCTCTGGCTGCTAAGGCAGCAGTCCGCAATGGGCCACATGCAGCTTGCACCATGGGGTGCGGCTAAGGCGCCGTTGGAAGGCAAACTGGCAAGCGACCAGCTGGTCTGGTCCACATTAGACCAGACTCTGTCGGGTCTAGGAGGGAACTTCCTTGGCCAAGGGACGGCCAGTAGCAAGGCTCCAGCCTACTGGCTGCTGGGGCGTATCCCAACAAGAGGGTGCTCCGGGTGAAATGCGCACACGGTTACCCAAAACTGTGGGGCATCCCATGTGGCGCCCCTTCCCCACGTGATTGGGAGAAGACCCTACGAGTGGGTCCGAACTCCGAGGTGGGTCAGACCACCCTGCCTTACACAACGCTGCAGAGGTTGCAGCAGGACACGGTGAGTCCCTTATAATTTTTTTATTATATATATATATATATATATATATATATATATATATATATATATATATATATATATATATATATATATATATATATAGTTATATACATTGCCCAGAAATGGCCTGAAAGATGACCAAATTCGGGGTTTGTACGCACCAAATCAGCAAAGATTCCCAACATAGAACTTGTAGATCCATGTCTTAGCTTTGCACAGAGTCCAAGATCAACCCAATTTGGCCAGCGGTTTGGGAAGTGGCGCCGGGTTACCAGACAGTGTCTGGAACTTCTGGGACCACTGTCGGAGACCCGTCAGTCCGCAAAAAGGAAACTTTTTGAGGGGTTTATAGACCAAATCAGAAGAAATCATCAACACCGAAGTCGTAGCTAAAGGTCTTACCTTTCCGAAAAGTCATAGAGTGAAAAATTTCAGTGATCATTCTGAGAAATACTCCCGAATCACCGGACAGTGTCCGAGACTTCCTGGACACTGACAGAAATCCCTAAACGTCTGCTAAAATGGGGATTTTTACAGAGGTTTTCATACCGAACCAGCAAAAACTGTAAACATGGATGTTGGAAAGAATCGTCGCCCATTTCCAAAAAGTTCAAGATCGCCTCATTTGGACTTGTATCGAGTGAGATATGGTCTTTTTAGCAGAGCAGACTCCGGAGCTCCAGAACTCCGAAAACGCCTAAGGACAGTTCCATTGCGTAGAACATCCGGTGTGTGTGTGTGTTCGTGCTTAGATGATATATATATTTCGTCATGGGATAGCACAACCCATGCAACCAAACCATTTGGCATCATGCACATCATACAACACGTATTTTCCAAAATGAAATGGACGAAAAGGTTGAAGTCCTTCAGCTTGAGGTTTCGAAATGAGGAAGGAGTTGAGGTTTCGGCTTCCACCACGTACGCACCACCCTTACCAGCCTCTTGCACCACACACTCACTCCCTACAGCTCACACAAGCCCTGGACAAGGCCTCTCTCTCGCACCCACTTCACTCTCACACTTGAGAGAAAGAAAAAAAAGGAGAAATGGAGGGAGACGGTGGAGGAGGAGGAAGAGAGAAATGAATTTCTCTCTCCTCACTCCCTTAAATAACCCCCTCCATGATGGAGGGCTGGGATGAGAGGGGAGGAGATGGAGGGCTCTCCTCCCACACGCCCCCCCCCCCTCTCCCTCTAAGGTGCTATAGGGGCTAGGTCCAAGGGATTTGACCCCTTATTGATGGGCCATGCTCAAGGGTGTACAACCCTTGAGCCTAGCTCCCAACCACTCTCCCTAAATTAGGGAGAGTAGGTCTCTCCATAGACCACCTTTTTGACCCAAAGGTCAAACTCTTTAAAAAAATCAAATTTTATTTTTTATTTTTAATGTTGGGCTGGAGCTACCCCCTAAGGGGCGTCCAGCCTATGGGGGCTAAGCCACCCACTTCTATAATTTCCAAAAACCAACCCCTTTTTTTGAAAATTTTCATCCTTTTCAAAAATGCCTATTAAATACCAATTTTTTTGTATTATAGTTTTTTTTTGAAAAGTAGCATGGGCTGAGCTCATTCTCACGTGGGCCCCATGCTAACTACCTTTTCCAAATTCCAAATCAAGTCTTGGAGATTTTTGAAAAAGTCTCTTTTAACTTTACAAAAATCGAATTTTAATATCTCATAAAACCTTAGTAAATTTTTCATTTAAAAGCTAGGTTTCAATCATTTAAACAATTCCATTTCAAACCTTATCCTTTGTAAATTAAAACCTAAGTTTTAAGTTTATTCATTTAGGTTTTCCATTCTGAAAAAAATTCGCTCTCCTCGTGACTCGTATTTACCGATATACCCGTTTTTTGCCAATTCCTAGAAATAACGAGGTATCTTTCTTGTTTAGATCCCAAATTTGGGGTGAAACTAATTTAGTATAATATAAATATACTCTAGAAATATCAAGGCTAGATTCATCGTGGTTAGCCTTGAATCGCCTCGTAAAGCAAATTTACGCGATTCAAAACCTCAGGAAACAATATACGCCAAATTTATGAGCAATTCTCACTTAGAACACAAATTTTCAACACTAAAGCATACTTTATATAAAATTTCCTTAGAAATGCAATGGATCTTACACTTCTAGTTCTGCTGGAGCCATACAGTATGGTGCCTTGGAAATAGGAGTAGTTCTAGGCAACAACTCGATACAAAATTCGATCTCTCGCTTCGGAGGTAAACCAGGTAATTCCTCTGGAAATACATCGGCAAATTCTTGGACCACGTCCAAGTCATCAATCAAAACCATTTCAAGTTCAACTAGGGCTATACTGACCAAGAATGCAGTACCCCCATTCCGCAGATACTTCTGAGCCTTGAAAGAAGAAATCATGCAACTATCGCGCAAAGATCGAGGAAGCTTGTTCTCTAAAACAGGACGATCAGGCTGACAAAGAACAACTTTGCCTTCTCGACAAAAGATTTGAGCATGATACTCAAAAAGTCAATCCATGCCTAGAATGACATCGAACTCTGTCATGTCTAGCAGGATCACGTCAGCCGACAGGTTCTGCCCTACCACTGACACCTCGATGCTCAAAATATATAGATTATAAAAAGACTGTTCACCAATCGGAGTGCGAACCTCCAACGGGTAATTCAAGGATTCTACTGTCAACGGTAAAGTACGAGCAAATCTAGCAGCTATGAAAGAATGAGAAGCACCATTATCAAACAATGTAAAAGTTGCATGTCCGGCGACTGAGATAGTACCTTGGACCAACTCTTCCTTGGTCACTTGTTCTATCATTGCTGCGTACGCACATCCGACAATAACTTTCTGGTTGGTCTGCTTCGTTTGATGCGATTGTTGCTGCTGGTACGCCTGGGGTTGTCTCTGTTGCGCCTGCTGAGAAGTACTAGGCATATTTCTACTCTAGTCATCTTCCTGTTTCTTCCTACAATCCTTGATGTAATGTCCCATCTTGCCACAATATAAGCAACCGCCTATGTCACGCGGACAAGGTCGCCTTGGATGGTCCATGGTGCACTTTGAGCAACTAGCCGCAGTGATCTGTTTCTGTAGCTGGTTGGTGTTATTGTTGTTGTTGTGATTCCTCTTTGACGGAGGATGGAACTTCCTTCCACCCTGGTTCTTCTGAAACTGTCTCTTCCTCGACCAACTCTTTTGGCTTGGATGATGCTGCTGCTAACGAGATGCCGGAGTCTTCTGAGATTTCATCCAATCATGCTCTAGTAAGGAGGCCGTCTCCAAAGCCTCGTCTACTGTCGTTGGTGCACGGGTGTACACCTTCGTTTGCAAAGCTGGCTTTAGACCCCGAGGAAACTTCAGTGCTCACTCCTTCTCCATCGTGTATAAATTCAGACAAAATCTCTCCAAGCTGCGGAAATGAGTGACGTACTCCGCAAGAGAAGAACTACCCTGCTACAGATCAAGAAACTCTTGCATCTTCATGCTCCTCTCATGAGCCAAAAAGTATGCAACGTAGAAGGCTTCAACGAACTATTCCCAATCAATCGGCTG
Source organism: Nuphar pumila (assembly GCF_984573655.1). Taxonomy (NCBI): domain Eukaryota; kingdom Viridiplantae; phylum Streptophyta; class Magnoliopsida; order Nymphaeales; family Nymphaeaceae; genus Nuphar; species Nuphar pumila. Next base: position 71,763,992 of record NC_143257.1, read on the forward strand.
GTTGTCAAATTTAATCTCCTGGGTGGTCACCCACCATCTTTCAGCATCTTTCCTGAGACGATACGTCCCAAGGTCCACCTTGCGATCATCACCGACTTGCAGAACATGGAATCTCCACTCCATTTCCCGGACCCAATCTTCAGTTGCCTCAGGTGTCGCTTTCCCGTCGAACGAGGGGGGGTTCATGCTCATGAACTGTTTGTATGGTACCGCTGCAACTGGAACTTGGGTAGGTACTCCCTAACCGTGGGCGGCCTGCTGGATATGCTCGCCCATGTTCCACATTGTTTCTGTCTGGCGTCCGACAACCTCCGTAAGGTTATTCAAGGTCTCTATGAGATCATCACATCTCGTACGCTACGCCATCTAAATAAGTAAAATTTACACATAAGAAACTGGCAAGTACACAGAGATATAAAATTTTATTTCATTAATAAGGAAACTGCAAGCATTACAGAAACACCCTTCATCCAGACAGGGTTAAACAAGCACTGCTAACAGCTTAAGCAAAAACCAAAAATGAAACACTGACTCCGTGTTTCTAACAACATAACAAAGCATTTTCAAGACTGGCTAGTGTAGAAATCTTTGCAGTCCTTCCGACTTCCATAGCGCCTCGGCCTGACACGACGAGGCGAAGCAGGATTCCTCAACGGTGTGTCAGAGATCTCTTGGACTTCCATCTGTACTGGCGGCACGTACTCTAAGGAAACAACATATGGATAAGACTCGGGAGAATACTGGGGAGAATCTATCGCTCCATGCCTTTCTCCGTCTTGACTATCCATTTCTACAACCAATGGTCCAGTGACTGAAGATACATCCTCTATGTCATCCGCATTGCTCCTCCAAAGCTCATCCCCTTGCTTCGTCTGACATTCATCCTCGACATGCCCACGAAGACTGCAGTAGGGGCAATCAGCCAACTCACGGGGACAGATTTGTCCCGCGTGATCCACATAACACTTGGCACAGAGAGGTGCCAACATATGCACACTATGTGCCAAATGTTGCACAGCTCCACTCGAGGCCTCTTCGCCTTGAGTCAGGTTCTGGAGAGCTTCCAAAATCTTGCCATAGCTCGGATTTGTCGACATCTAACCCACACAGAGAACCACATACACAATACTAACTAAAAAGCAAGAAACAATAAAATAAATAAAGTTTAACTTATACTTACAGTGCGATGGACGATGCACGATGAAACTCAGACCACACTTAACTCTGCTCTGATACCAAACACTATGGCGCCCCAAACCCCGACTTTGGAAAAACTTAGAATTTTCTGTGATTTTTTTTTTTGAAAAGTTTTAACAAGAAAACAGCGGAAAACACAGTGTAAGTAAAACAGCAAAGCCGCGAGTCTGGGCAACCATAGGTGAGTGCAACAAGTAAACAACAATGTAAACCAAAAGTATAACTACAACGTAAAAAGGGCATACAACCCAACAGTTTAAATGTTTACAAAAAACCAGAGTACAAAATGTCCAAAATAGGGAATACATCCCAACAACACCCAAAACCCAAAACCACAAGGGACAGGATCTGCAGAGCAAGTGTGGGTCCCCCAAGCCTCCAACTTATATCATCGCATCAGCACTGCACCTGTTCGTCACCCACATCCCCATAAAACGGGGTCAGGCCTTTTGCGAGGTGGTGAAGAAACAACCACAAGCATATACATATCAATTCTGACAAGGAAAAACAGGAACTAAACTAACAAGTGTAAGTGCCTGTGTCAGGTAAGTGTGAAGGTGACAAGTACTAGTCAACTGAAAAGTAACACGTTGAAGTAACTGTAAAACAAGTGCTCCAAACAGTAACAGACTGTAACAAGTGCGGTACAAGTAAAGTAACTAAATTATCAGCTGAAACAAGTAAGGTAACTGAATTAAAGACTACAGAACAAGTAAAGTAGCAACTACAGTAAGTCAGCTGTTTGGTTAGTCTTTAAGTTCTTATGATTACTCCTTCGAGTACGCGAAGGAACCTCGCATTCTGTGAGACATGCACCAGGCATCTTTTATTCAATTCTAGTGTGATAACTGAGGAAGCTACAGACCGAGTCAACCTCATGCGAGCAGCACACAGCTGGGAGAAAACACTCGCATAGGCAAGGATTGCAATCCATACTACTGCAGTAGTGAGGTCCCAAAAAGGTAACCTCGACCTCCCTGACTCTGAGTGACTGAAGTACAAAGGACGCTACAGCTCCTGTCAAAACACGTGTCATAGTAATGACGAGTCACTCAGGGTTGTACCATCCACCCTCTCCCAAGGTGAACCGTTTTGTGAATGGGGCGAAGCAGGTTTATCTTTCTTAGGTGCATTGCTCAGTCTGAAAGTGCACTAGGATCGAGGCAACAAGCACTAGAGGGGGTGAATAGTGCTTTTAAAACTTTTCTGCGGAATATTGAATGATTTTGCAAATCTCAAAGCAAACACACAAAGAACACAAGATTTTATCCTGGTTTGGTCAAACCCGACCTACATCCAATCCCCAAGCAAAACCCGCTTGAGATTTTCCACTATCAACCTTGTAAACTACAAGATCACACAGACCATAATCGGTCCCACTTTCAGTAACAACCCAACTGAAAGCAAACAACTCCTTTACACCAAGGAGTCCTTCTTTTTACAGAAAAGAAATAAGAACTTACAATACAACCTATGAGCCTTCCTTTTGAATGCAAATGAGATGCAATTGGCTTTTGAGGTTGTTGAAACACTCTACTCACGAATTCACTATCTCTCAAAGTGATTTGAGTGAAAAACTGAAGTGAAAATATCACGTGAGTGAGAAAACAAATACTTGAATGAATAAGAGTGAAAAGCAAGATTCAAATCGATTGAATTTGATATTTTTGAGTGTAGAATGCACTCATATTTATAGTTCAAAGATTTCATACGTTGAGAGTATGAAAGGGTGTCAAAACTGTCCATTTTGAACGATCAAAACGTTTAAAAAATGAAAAGACACGCCTTTTTGAAGTTTCAGGAAAACGGCAAAATTAGTCGACTGAAACATCAGTTAGTCGACTAATAGTTAGTTATTAGTAGACTGACAGTTATCGTTGGTCGACTGATCTGTTAATCGAGCCATTTGAAAATCTGAACTTTTGAAACTTAGTCGACTTAAGAAAAGTTAGTCGACTGATAATATCATCAGTAGACTGAAAAACCTTTTAGTCGACTGCTGCTAAAAACTTCTGAAAAACAAACATTCTGTTCGGTCGACTGATAAAAAGCATTAGTCGACTGTTGCTAAATTTTCAGAAAACACATGTTCTGTTCAGTCGATTGAAAAACCATTAGTCGACTGCTGCTAATTTTCCAGAAAACAGACATTCTGTCCAGTCGACTGATAAAACCTTCGGTCGACTAATTTGACAAAAATGACTTTTTAGAAAATATGGCGCGAAAGGATTAGTCGACTGATAAGTCTATTGGTTGACTAATAAATATGAAAATTTAAGAAAAGAGTTTTCTAAAAAGATTTTCAAAAGAGTTTCTTTTAGAAAAGTTTTTCTAAAGACTTTTAAGGTGAAATGCAACCTAAATATGCACTCTAAGTAAGGCTCTTACAAGAATCTAAGACTTTTAATGAATTAAACATTTGCACACTAGTCTTCAAGGATTCTTCACCGAATTCTTCAATTTCTTCATAGCCTTAGCTGAAATGCAGTTGATTCTACTTGCTCATCATCAAAACCTTGTACTTGAAGTATCATGTATGGCTTCATTGTCGTAACAATCTCCCCCTTTTTGATGATGACAAACTTAATCAAAGATGAAGCATTTAGATGCATAGATGGAGATTTTACTCCCCCTATCAATATGCTGCAAAACATTAAAAGGTAGCACATTTAAAGCACAGATATCACATATTGATTGGTTTGCATTTCCATTCATCATGTATTCATGTATTTAGAAATACATTCATTCAAAGCTTTCTTTTTCTCTCAATTTTGCATTTCTCATGCAAGATCTCTTGTAATGTAATTGCTATCATCTTTTTCTCAAGATCTCCTGTAATTTCAATGTAATGCTATCTTTATCTTTTTCTCCCCCTTTGTCAGAATCAAAAAGAGTAAGGGCAAAAATAGCATAAGCAGAAATAGAGATAAGTTTAAAATATTACAACCCATAAAGTATGTTTTTCAAAGATCAAAGATCAGAAAAGCGAGTTTAGCAAATCCTTAATGGCAGTTACATCCTTCTGAATTGAAGCAAGTTGTTGAGTCACATCTTCACGAAAGGTGTGTTGATGTAGCTCCAAAGCTTCCAGTCTCTGCATAACTTCATCATGGTCTTGATTTGTCGAAAATTTCTTTCTTTTTGCATGAGATGAAGGTGTCGCAAAAGGTGAAGGTTCAGAAATAGATGGTTCATTAGGATCAGATGGTTCAGTTTGATCAACATTTAAGGGAGGCAGATATTTAATTTTCATTCTTTTAAAAATTGTTTGATCAAAGAACTCTTTTTGCTCAATGTACTTTTCATTTGTTAAAGGAACTTTAAAATGTCTAAAAATACGGGTTAAAAGACAACCATAAGGAAGAAATGGTTTTTGTTTCCACAAGTTTGTAAAATACACATTGGCCCAGTTGACAGAAATATTCCCAAATAAAACATAAAGAGCCGTAGATAGATCTGTGGAATAATAATCAAAAGAACCAGTTTTGGGTAGAACATTGTGGGCAAGGATTCGTCCAGCAATGCGTGCACGAGTTTGAAGATTAGTATTTTTGAAAGGAGGGCAGTGAGGTACTTCTGGAAGAAGAATTTGTTCAAAAACTCTTTCATCATTCATTTCAATAGTGTTGAAAAGAGTGTCTGAAGATGGAATTTCAAGAATTTCTCCAAGTAATTTTGAATCAAACTCGATTTCAACATCACGAACAAGAGAAGATAAAATTCCAGTTTCATGGTTCATTTGTAAATTTGTGTAAAACAAGTGAATGAGAAAAGGATAGTGAAGTGTATCTGCACAAGCATAAAAAAGATGTGAAATACCAGGAAATAATTCTTTTATTTTGTAACGAGAAAACAAGTGAAATAGAACATTTCAGCCTGGTAAAATAGGTAGTGCAGAAATTGATCCAAAAGTGTCATAGAGAAGAGGGTTACGAAGTAATCTTAGTGAAAAACCATGTCTTGAAGTAGGTGTAGGAGGAGGAGAACCTAAACCTTTTGCAGATGTAGACTTCGTGCGAGGCATGGTTACCAAAATGTCAGCTTCCAAATGACGTCTGGCAAAGGGAAAAAGCTTTTCGGCGATAAAAAACAAAGGACAATGTGGTGGCTGACGGTGAGGAGAGGTCGGCCAAAAGTGGATTCCGGTAATGCACTGTCACGGCAAGAGAGTTCCGGAGTGTTTTGAAGATGCGCCAGTCGCTGCAAGAGGATTCCGACGTTTGAAGATCACGGCCAGAAGATTCCGGCGTCTCCCTGTTACGGTAAGAAACTCCCGGCGATGATGGAGTCGAACGGTACTCCGAGGGTTTTTCAGAAGAGAGAGAGACAAAGGAGAAAGAGGGGTTTTCGGTTTAAGGGTTTTGTTAAAAAAAAATGAAAATGTGCGAGAATGAAACGATGACTTCTTTAAAAAAAAAACGGGTTTTTAAAAAACAAATCCAAGGGGTGTCGGGTCCCTTCATTTAAGTTTTTAAAAAAAAAATTAGTCGACTAAAACTTTATCGGTCGACTAAAAAAGTGCGACTTATTCTAAAAATATCATCAGTCGACTAGAACTATATCGGTCGACTAATATGATGCGATACATTCCAAAATATAAAAACACCAGTCGACTAGAATTTTATCGGTCGACTAATATAGTGCGATTTTGAGATTTTGTTCAAAAATCAGCATTTTTATAAATCCAAAAATGAGCAAATACCTAGCTCTCTCCTAATTCTCATAAAATCTTCATTTTTAAGAGGTTTAGTGAAGATATCAGCATGTTGTTCTTTAGTGGAAATAAAATTTAACGAAATATCTCCTTTTAACACATGATCTCTTAAAAAATGATGTCTAACTTCAATATGCTTAGTTCTTGAGTGTTGAATAGGATTTTTCGAAAGATTTATAGCGCTAGTGTTATCACAATAAATAGTTGTTGTGGAGTAGTTCAAACCAAAATCTTTTAAGGTCTGTTTCATCCAAAGTACTTGTGAACATGCTAAACTAGCCGCTATATATTCAGCTTCAGTTGTTGAGAGTGATACTGAATTTTGCTTTTTACTAAACCAAGAGACTAAGGAATTTCCCAAGAAATGACAAGTTCCACTAGTACTCTTGCGATCAGATTTACTTCCTGCAAAATTTGCATCACTATATGAAACTAAATCAAAGGAAGATGATTTTGGGTAAAACAAACCGAAATTTGAAGTATCTTTCAAATAACGAAGAATTTGTTTTACTGCAGTTAAGTGAGATTCCTTTGGATTAGCTTGAAATCTTGCACACATACAAACACTAAACATAATATTAGGTCGACTAGCAGTTAAGTATAATAGAGATCCGATCATACCTCTGTAGAGCTTAGTATCTACACTTTTACCATTTTCATCTTTATCAAGAGAAGTAGTTGTACTCATATGATTCCTTCTTGATTTCGATGAGTCCATCCCAAATCTCTTGAGAAGTTCTTTTGTATACTTACCCTGATTGATGAAGATTCTTTCTTCAGTTTGCTTTATTTGAAGTCTAAGGAAGTAGTTTAATTCACCCATCAAGCTCATTTCAAACTCTTCCTGTATAGCCTTAGCAAATTCTTTATAAAGAGAATCATTAGTAGAACCAAATATTATGTCATCAACATAAATTTGCACAATAAGAATATCTGAATTAAAATGTTTAATAAATAAAGTGGAGTCTACCCGACCAATGGAAAAACCAGATTGTTCTAAAAAATTTCGTAGTCTTTCATACCACGCTCTTGGTGCTTGTTTGAGTCCATACAAAGCTCTTTTCAATTTGAAGATCTTTTCTGGATATTTCTCATTTTCAAAGCCTGGAGGTTGCTCTACATACACTTCTTCATTGATGTGTCCATTTAAAAATGCACTCTTAACATCAATTTGATATAACTTGAAGTTCATGTAACTAGCAAAAGCAAGCATCATACGAATTGACTCTAATCGAGCCACTGGTGCATAGGTTTCATCAAAATCTATGCCTTCTTCTTGATTATAGCCTTGTGCCACAAGCCTTGCTTTGTTACGAATGACTTCACCATTTTCATCCAGCTTATTTCGGAAGACCCATCTTGTTCCAATTACTGGATGATCCTTTGGTCTATCAACTAGATCCCAAACATCATTCCTAGTAAATTGGTTAAGTTCTTCAGACATGGCTAAAAGCCAAAATTCATTATCACATGCCTCATTGATATTCTTTGGTTCTAATTTAGATATGAAAGCAACATTTGCAATATATTTTTCTAACTGCCTTTTAGCTTGGACACCACTCTTTATTTCACCAATAACTTGTTCATGTGGATGATTAGGAACTTCTTTCCAAACCGGTTGTGTAACGCCCCGGATTTCCAAAACGAAACTAAGTTAAAATTTTCATGAATTTCTTTCTTTTTTTTTTTCATTGCAGCGGAACTTAGAAAAGCTTTTAGCAGCGGAATAAGACGATAATGAGTCGTCAGTTTTAGAAAACCCTGAGCACGTTGCAGGTATGTGGCCAAGCAACTCATTGACCACCAAAGTGTTCCATTTTATCGAAAACCACTTGTTTATTACAACATCACTGCTTAGAAAAGCAGTATAGGTTCAATAAAAGGAAGCAGTACAACTCTGTCTAGAGAAACCCTGGAACTCGATGCCGCCTTGCTTCGCATATCGCCACGCAGGTACAACACCTGAAAACCCCATGAAACGGGGTCAGAACCACTGATGGTCTGGTAAGCATGCAGTCATACATCCATTCAACTCAAGTACGATAATGACCACTCAGGGTCGCAATACGCAATAACGATGCTCAAGCCTCCAAGACTTAGCGTATATCGCAAGAGCCTCCGTAGGGCTATGAGTTGAACATCCGCTCGAGTCCTCATGACTTAGAGCAAGCCTTTTCAGGGCTGTGATTTGAATAGCCGCTTAAGTCTCCACGACTTAGCCATGACCTCTTCCGGGTCTCAAAGTGATGTCTAGCTCAAGTCTTCATACTTGGCACATCCGTATCCCACGCATCTAAGGACAACTCCTCGAGCTTCGCTTAGTCGTGCGGATACAACACGGGTCTTTGCCCAGTCGGTCCAGTAGTATACCGAACATGACACCTTCACAAAGGTTATGCAGGACTGACTCAACACGTCATCCACTCATACATTCAAAGCATCGTTGTACCTAAGCTAATGCATTGTTTCGATAATTAACCGCTCCCGCCTTTGGTACGCAGGTAGAGCTATTGTTCGGGCATCAACGCGACGTTCTGGGGGTTGATTATTCTATGTATTTTAGATACCCCAGAGGCCTGTTGACCCTATCCATAGTAGGGCAGTGTGTTTCAACTGGGAGAACCCTACTAGGCCCATATTCGGATGCATCCTCTACTTGCAGTAGTTGGGTTCAATCCTTAGATCTTAAGGATAACCACGACCCCAAAACCCATGAGTGACTGAGGCCATCGTGGACTCTATCAGGTCCAAAGTAAAATACATGTCACTCAAGGCTGTACCATCACTGTCATTCCACAGTGAGCATAATTCCTGAAGGGGTCTGCCAGTCTTACAATTACTTGGACAGAATCTGCATGCCATTTAGGCAGCCCGTGCTTTCAGCACTACGGGAGTATGTACCCGACCCCATTCAGTCTTCCCCAACACAGTCATTACTGAGGGGGTACCCCTAACACGATCTTCAACCGCGAGGTATGTGCGACCTTAAGTCTTATTCATATGCATGCAGAACACCGCTCTTTGGCACTTCGGCCACCACGAGCATCACACCTCTTTGGGTGGAAACAACACACTCTGGCTCTTCGGCCCTTACGAGTCTGGTTGTGTAACCGTTCTCAATGAGCATGCATATGACTCGATCTAAATAGATCGGCTACTCGGCGTATTTTTACGCAACGAGTCCAAACCTAGCCAAGGCGCAACCTCTACTCCGGCTCAGCGGCCCTTACGAGCAAGGTGCCCATGCAGGCACAAGGATACGAGCCGATCTGGCATCGTTCCATCAACGGACATCATTATGCCGTTCCATTGGTTCTGGCAGCTCTTCTGCCGACCATTTCGTCAGCACCTCCCCTGCTCTACCGGCAGTGGTGCGACGAACCCTTCTAAGTTGTAGAGGGCAAACCATGAACTGGGTAGCACTCTGCTATATGTCAGAGTATCCTGCTACGTTCTTTCTGAGCTATTCTTAGCTTGTTCAGAAATTTCAGCAGCACTTCCTCTCTTTTACGGACAAAGCGTGCGTTTCTTTTATCCATTTCAGCGGCATCTCCCCTCTTTGGTAGGAAATCGCCACGCTTAATTCGGGGAAATGGATGCGCACCGTTGTGCGTACTTTGCATCCATCAAGGTTGCAGGAACCCTTGGCCATAGCCAGGCCATACGTAATTAACTTAGTCTTTACGTAAAGAGCATTTTGCCAAAAAGCGAAGCCTTTCCAATAGGGGCTTCATTCGTCAAGCAGAATCTTGAACGAGGAGCGGTCAAGGAATCGCATGGGCGATTTGGAGTTGATCTCCATTTGAACGCTCATTTATGCGTTATATATGTAGTATAAGCAGAAGCCTGTGCTTTATACAGCGGCGGCGTAAAGAAATGCATATACTATTGTTCAGAGTGTGTAACTGAACGAAATATTCTACATATATAACAAAGCAGAAGCCTTGGCATCGTTCGACGCGATGGCGTAAGTAAATACATTGCAGAAAGCAGGAGCCTTGGCATCGTTCGACACGACGGCGTAAGTAAATGCATAATCGGAAGTGCAGTAATCGGGGAGCCTTGGCATCATACGACGCGACAGCAAAGGTAAATTACATAGCCTGTGCGATATAAGACGCGTCGGCAGAATCAGCAGATATACACCTAGATCTGTATCCAACGATAGTTACGAGGCGAGCGAGTGAACACCGAAGTGTCCTAGAGGGCTCAACCAAGAACTAGGGTGAGATACTATTTTTGAAGAACGCATATACTGCGCATTCGAACATATATATCCGACGATAGTTACGAGGCGAGCGCGTGAACACCGAAGCGTCCTAGAGGGCTCAACCAAGAACTAAAGCAAGATACTACTTCAGAAAGTATATTCTATATACAAACAATTAAATACTTGAGAGAGATGGATCAACGAAGCGAACTTACTTCAAATCGTGGAAGAAACGGCTCCGGGTTGCTTCTTTGGCTTCGAGCCTTCCTTCGAGAGGTCAGACTAAGTCAGATGAAGCTGACTTAGTTGAGAAAGAGGTAGAGCAGGTCAAGCTACTCAACCTAAGTGGTTTGAACCAAACAGGGTTCGATCCAAGTCAACTGGGTTCAGCAGGTTCGAACTCAGCTCAAGTAGGCTAAGTCTGGGTTCAGAAACCCAAACCGGAATCTGGACCAAAAAGGACTTTGACTTTGACTTTAAACCCAACTAGGTTCAAGTCAAGTCAACTGGGTTTGGACCAGGTCAAGTGGGTTCAGACCCAGGTCAGGTGGGTTAGGACCAGGTCAGGCAGGCTCAGGCTAAGTCAGGCACGCTCAGACCAGGTCAGGTGGGCTCAGGTGGGCTAGGCTAGGTAGGGGAGGTTTAGGAGAGAGAGAGAAGGCAAGAGAGAGAGGGGGGGTCGAAATTATGAGAAGAGAGAGAGTGGGGAGGGCTATTTATAGCCCAAGCCCACCTCCTCTTGGGTTTTTCCATGCCCCTTTTACCCCTTGGCTTCTTTTAAATTCCTGGAGGTTCCTTTTGAGGTGGGGCCCACAAGATATTTCCATAGGATATTTTGTGGGTCCCACAAGATATTTTCTGAGGAATATTTCTGTGGGTCCCACCAATATTTCTGTGGGTCCCGCAAGAATTTCAGGTTTCCGGCGATTTTTTCCGAAAAATTCTGAGTACGCCATTTTCTTCGTATTGACGTAACTAAGAAAGTTGGCTCGTACGAATCTATTGATTTCGTTTAGTTAGGAAGTTATGGCTTCCAGAGTGTTTGAGCATATATTCGCAATTCGACGAATATCCTAAGTATAACTGGCTCGCAGGAATTGATTCGTTTCGCATTTTGAGAAGAAATGCTATTTTTACCGGTAAATGCCTCATGAATTTTATTCAGATATTTTCTGAAAAATTGCGGGTCTTACATCATTACCCCCTTAAAGGAATTTCGTCCGCGAAATTCAGCTAAGAGTACAAGGTGAAGAGTTCAGGATATTTATCCCGCATATCCGGTTCGGGCTCCCAAGTGCAATCATCGATTCCATGATGCTGCCACCTCACTTTAACAAGTGGAATGACCTTCGTTCTTAGCACTTGCTCCCGTCGGTCCATGATCTCCACTGGCCTTTCTTCTACCGTCATATCTTCTCGGATGTCAATGTCTTCATGTTGAATGACGTGAGAAGGATCATGAACGTACTTTCTAAGCATTGATACGTGAAATACATCATGTATTTGCGCGTATTGTGGTGGCAATGCTACTCGGTAGGCAGTCTCTCCGATCCGGCTCAAAACTTCGAAGGGACCAACGAATCTGGGGCTGAGCTTCCCCTTCTTTCCAAAATGAAACACACTCTTGGTTGGAGAGACCTTGATAAAAACCTTATCTCCAACCGCAAAAGTGAGTTCCTTACGCCGCTGATCGGCGTAGCTCTTCTGTCGACTCTGAGCAGTCAGTAGCTTCTTTCTTATCATGTGGACTTGCTCAGTATAATGCTGCAACACAATGGGCGAGTCCAAGGTTCGCTCACCCACTTCACCCCAATGGATTGGTGATCTACAGGGTCGTCCATACAAGGCTTCATACGGCGCCATCCTAATGCTAGCGTGGTGGCTATTATTATAAGCAAATTCAGCCAACGCTAGGTGGGAATCCCAATCACCTTTCCATTCCAGCATATAGGCTCTTAGCATATCTTCAAGAGTCTGTATGGTTCGTTCTGATTGCCCATCTGTTTGGGGATGGAATGCTGTACTGAACTTGAGTTTCGTCCCCAGGGCTTTCTGAAGCTGCTCCCAAAAGTGAGAGGTGAACTTCGGGTCACGATCAGATATGATCGAAATCGGCACTCCATGAAGTCTAACGATTTCCCGAATGTAGATCCCTGCCAATCGTTCAGTTGAGTATCGAGTGTTGATTGGCAGGAAGTGAGCAAACTTGGTGAGTCTGTCCACGATCACCCATATTGAGTCATGTTGTCTCTTGGATCGAGGCAATCCAATGATGAAATCCATCGTAATGCCTTCCCATTTCCATTCTGGAATCTCGATCCATTGCATCTTTCCACCAGGGCGCTGATGTTCGATCTTAACTTGCTGGCAGATCAAACACTTCGAGACAAACGTAGCCACATCACGTTTCATACCCCTCCACCAGTACTTTCTCTGTAAATCTCGGAACATCTTCGTACCTCTAGGGTGAATGGTGTACTTGCTATTATGAGCCTCCTGGAGTACTTCCTGTCTTAGCTCAGGGTTATTTGGAACCCAAATCCTTTCTTCCATCCATATTCCTCCATCTTCTTTCAAATGGAAGAAAGTATCATCTTTTTCAGCACGAGCTTTCAATTCCAAGTACTGGGGATCCTTGAACTGTTCGGCTACGATGCGATCGAGGAACTCAATGTGGATCGTCAAGCATGACATTTGGATTCTGCCAGAATCAGCCAAAAATGGCTTCCAGTTGACGAAATCCTCAATCAACTTCTATTGTCCGGTTAGGCTGGCCAGAGTGCCAACAGTCTTGCGACTAAGGGCATCCGCTACAACATTCGCCTTTCCAGGGTGATAGGAAAGCGTGAATTCATAGTCTTTGAGGAATTCCAGCCATCGCCGTTGCCGCATATTGAGTTCTTTTTGAGAAAAGAGGTATTTTAGGATTTTATGGTCCGACATGACCTCAAATTTCTCTCCATAAAGGTAGTGTCGCCAAATTTTAAGTGCGAACACTACCACAGCAAGCTCAAGATCGTGGGTTGGATAATTTTTCTCATGGACTCTCAATTGTCGTGATGCATAGGCGATTACTTTGCCATGCTGCATCAACACACAACCTAGACCTGTTCCCGAGGCATCGGTATAAGCAACGAAGCCTCCCTGACCAGAAGGTAAGGTAAGGACAGGGGCAGTGGTAAGCCTCTGTTTGAGAACCTCAAAGCACTCCTTACACTGGTCAGTCCATTCAAACTTGACTCCCTTTTTAAGCAATTTCGTCATCGGTACGGCGATTCGGGAGAAGTCTTATATGAACTTCCGATAATATCCGGCAAGTCCAAGGAAGCTACGGACCTTAGTGATATTTTCTGGCTGCTTCCAGTCCATCACAGCTTCCACCTTCGCAGGATCCACTGTGATTCCATCTTTTGAGATCACATGACCAAGGAACATCACTTTGTCTAGCCAGAATTCACATTTTGAAAACTTAGCATAGAGTTGGTTATCTTGAAGGGTTTTCAAGACGATTTTCAAGTGCTCCATGTGTTGTTCCTTGTTCTCAGAATATACGAGAATGTCATCAATAAAGACGATGACAAAGCTATCCAAATATGGTCTGAATATCCGGTTCATCAGATCCATAAAGGCAGCAGGCGCATTAGTGAGTCCGAAGGGCATTACTACGAACTCATAATGGCCATATCTCGTTCTGAAGGCGGTCTTAGGTATATCCTTCTCCTTTACTCTGAGCTGATGGTACCCAGACCTGAGGTCGATCTTGGAGAACACCCTCGCTGTTCTGAGCTGATCGAACAAGTCCTCAATTCGAGGCAACGGGTACTTATTTTTAACAGTTGCCTGTTTAAGCATCCGATAATCGATGCATAACCGAAGGGATCCATCCTTCTTCTTTACAAACAGCACTGGGGCTCCCCACGGTGACACACTAGGACGGATGAACCCTTGTTCCATCAGTTCTTCCAACTGACACTTCAACTCACTGAGTTCAGCTGGCGCCATTCGATACGAGGCTTTGGATATCGGCGCTGTTCTAGGTAAGGTATGAATTCCAAATTCAACCTCACGAAGTGGCGGAAGTCCAGGCAATTCCTGAGGAAATACATTGGGAAACTCCCGTACCACTTCCAAACTCTCAAGGGGTTGGTCGTTGGATTTTTCCACCGAGAGACTCAACAGGAAGGCCACACAACCCTTCCTAAGGTATTTTTGTACCTTAAGTGCTGATATGAGCCTTTTCTGCGGAACAGGTTTGGATAACCGGTATTCTATCTTAGGCAATCCGGGTCGAGATAGAATTACTCTGCCCTCGCGGCACAGAATCTTGGCATTATTCTGAGCCAACCAATTCATTCCCAGAATGACATCGTACTGTATCATATCGATCAGGACGGCGTCAGTAGGCAAGTGTTTCCCTGCTATCTCAATATCCAAATTTTTCACACACCGGATACATTTGGTGCGTGAACCCAACGGGTTATATACTTCGATCATTTTATCAATCGGTTGCACCGAAGCGTGGAGTTGTTCGGTGAAATCGTCAGAGATAAACGTATGAGTAGCACCACAATCAAACAAGACGTAAGCTGCATGTCCATTAACAGGTACGGTGCCTTCAATCAGGACACCATTTTCGACTTGTTCAGTCGTTACAGCATATACACGACCTGCAACAGGCCTTTGTTCTATTCTAGGTGGAGGTCGTTGAAACTGAGAACATTGTGGTGCTGGTCGAGAGGGTCCGACAGATTCGGCATTACTCCTCTGTTCATCTGCAGCCTTCTTGGCGCAATCCCTTATAAAGTGGCCCATCTTGCCACAATACAAGCACCCACTAATGTCACGAGGACATGGCTTTCCAGGGTGGTTCATACGACACCTTGGGCAGCTGAAGTTGGACTGCTGACCATTCGGAGTTGGGTTCTGTCTTGGCCTCACGACTTGCTGAGTGTTGTTCCCTCCTTGGAACTTCTTCTTTTGAAAGGGTTGTCGTGAACCCTGGCCACTTGGGAACGTCCTTTTACGATTCCCACCATTCACTATGGGCTTTTTTGCTACGATCACTTTAGATCGTGCCCAGTCCTCTTGGATTTTTGAAGCTGCTCCTACAGCAGCCTGAAAGGTCGAAGGCATGCTTGTTATCACTCAAGATCGCAGCCCTTCGCGCAGACCATTCACATATTTGTCGGCCCTTTCTTGGTCTGTTTTGAACAATCGAGAGCAGTAGCGCTCTAGATTCTGAAATTTGGTGGTATAGTCCATTAGACTCATACCGCCCTGTTCCAACTCCAGAAACTCCATCTTTTTCTTGTTTCTGGAATGCAATGGGAAGTAGTTATCCATAAAAATCCTCCGAAAGTCAGTCCAAGGAATGACTTCGACTTGTGAGAACTGGATAAGTTTAGTGGTATCCCACACTTCCGTGCATTGTCTTTCAACCGATACGTGCCAAAATTGGTCTTCTTTTCCTCTGGTACTCCCAGTACTAAGAAGGCACGTTCCGTCTCTTCGATCCAACTCTCCGCGAGCTCAGGATCAGCTCTGCCAATGAAAACTGGCGGGTCAAGCTTGAGGAACTTCTCATAAGTCACTCCTCCCAGGTGCTCATTTCGTGGTGCGACTGGTTCTGGCCTCGTTTCACGGATGGCTGTAACCAGGTTGTTGAGTGTCTTCAACAGGAATCCCTGCGTATGGGACTCCTCGCTTGGTATGGTTCTCCTCGTCGCAGGAGCCATTTATCTATGCACACACAAGCACTTGTTTTTAGTTTCTCAATGTATATATGGAAGTAAAAAGCTTTATTTACTTAATATACATCATATTTACACAAACATCGCCTTAAACAAAATGTCATGCCGCACTGGCAGACTTTAGGCGTTGAGAAACTATATACATGAGTCTATTGACTCCAAAGCATCACCAGTCTCTTTAAGACTTGGATTTCTTTGATGATGACGAACTCCAAAAGGTCCATCTATTGCCACACGACCTTGGAGCAGGCACTACTAGCTTTGGCTTGGGCGGTACTTCCGCACTAGCAAGCGAATATTGGGGATATATGAGGGACTCCAGTCCACTTTCCCAGTCAGCAAGATCAAGACTCTGGGAGTCTGGAATAATGATTGGCGAACAGAAAGAATCCCCTCTTTTGTTCCTGCCATTTAAGCTCGGCGTATGTGATGCCGGATGGTAGCTTGGCGAGTGATAGACCTCCGCAGGGAAGTTCAAATCAAAATCCCTCAGCCTTGGTAATTCATCAAAAGATGTTGGGGTATGGTTGCTCCCAACACTAGAGTGATGCGGTCCACTGACACGCGAAGTCTCATCCCTGAGACCCTTTGAAGCCCGCCGACCCATATCGGCGGTATATTTCCTTTGGCATTCGTTGGCGGAATGCCCATCTTCGCCACAGTATTGGTAGTCTTGGACTTCATACGGGCATATCCACTCATCGTGCATGACCTTGCAGCGATAGCAGTATCCACGCGAGTCATGAGTTGCCATCTATACAAAGATGCACCCAGATCAGAACAAAAGTATAAAAACATATACTTACAGTGCGATATCGTGACATGACGGATCTTGAACCAGGTTTCTCAAACACATGCTCTGATACCAATTCTGTAACGCCCCAGATTTCCAAAACGAAACTAAGTTAAAATTTTCATGAATTTTTTTTTTTTTTTTTTCATTGCAGCGGAACTTAGAAAAGCTTTTAGCAGC
This sequence comes from Nuphar pumila, assembly GCF_984573655.1. Classification (NCBI taxonomy): domain Eukaryota; kingdom Viridiplantae; phylum Streptophyta; class Magnoliopsida; order Nymphaeales; family Nymphaeaceae; genus Nuphar; species Nuphar pumila. Next base: position 71,780,836 of record NC_143257.1, read on the forward strand.
GGAATAAGACGATAATGAGTCGTCAGTTTTAGAAAACCCCGAGCACGTTGCAGGTATGTGGCCAAGCAATTCATTGACCACCAAGGTGTTCCATTTTATCGAAAACTCATGTTTATTACAACACTACTGCTTAGAAAAGCAGTGTAGGTTCAATAAAAGGAAGCAGTACAACTCTGTCTAGAGAAACCCTGGAACTCGATGCCGCCTTGCTCCGCATATCGCCACGCAGGTACAACACCTGAAAACCCCATGAAACGGGGTCAGAACCACTGATGGTCTGGTAAGCATGCAGTCATACATCCATTCAACTCAAGTACGATAATGACCACTCAGAGTCGCAATACGCAATAACGACGCTCAAGCCTCCAAGACTTAGCGTATATCGCAAGAGCCTCCGTAGGGCTATGAGTTGAACATCCGCTCGAGTCCTCATGACTTAGAGCAAGCCTTTTCAGGGCTGTGATTTGAATAGCCGCTTAAGTCTCCACGACTTAGCCATGACCTCTTCCGGGTCTCAAAGTGATGTCTAGCTCAAGTCTTCATACTTGGCACATCCGTATCCCACGCATCTAAGGACAACTCCTCGAGCTTCGCTTAGTCGTGCGGATACAACACGGGTCTTTGCCCAGTCGATCCAGTAGTATACCGAACATGACACCTTCACAAAGGTTATGCAGGACTGACTCAACACGTCATCCACTCATACATTCAAAGCATCGCTGTACCTAAGCTAATGCATTGTTTCGATAATTAACCGCTCCCGCCTTTGGTACGCAGGTAGAGCTATTGTCCGGGCATCAACGCGACGTTCTGGGGGTTGATTATTCTATGTATTTTAGATATCCCAGAGGCCTGTTGACCCTATCCATAGTAGGGCAGTGTGTTTCAACCGGGAGAACCCTACTAGGCCCATATTCGGATGCATCGTCTACTTGCAGTAGTTGGGTTCAATCCTTAGATCTTAAGGATAACCACGACCCCAAAACCCATGATTGACTGAGGCCATCGTGGACTCTATCAGGTCTAAAGTAAAATACATGTCACTCAAGGCTGTACCATCACTGTCATTCCACAGTGAGCATAATTCCTGAAGGGGTCTGCCAGTCTTACAATTACTTGGACAGAATCTGCATGCCATTTAGGCAGCCCGTGCTTTCAGCACTACGGGAGTATGTACCCGACCCCATTCAGTCTTCCCCAACACAGTCATTACTGAGGGGGTACCCCTAACACGATCTTTAACCGCGAGGTATGTGCGACCTTAAGTCTTATTCATATGCATGCAGAACACCGCTCTTTGGCACTTCGGCCACCACGAGCATCACACCTCTTTGGGTGGAAACAACACACTCTGGCTCTTCGGCCCTTACGAGTCTGGTTGTGTAACCGTTCTCAATGAGCATGCATATGACTCGATCTAAATAGATCGGCTACTCAGCGTATTTTTACGCAACGAGTCCAAACCTAGCCAAGGCGCAACCTCTACTCCGGCTCAGCGGCCCTTACGAGCAAGGTGCCCTTGCAGGCACAAGGATACGAGCCGATCTGGCATCGTTCCATCAACGGACATCATTATGCCGTTCCATTGGTTCCGGCAGCTCTTCTGCCGACCATTTCGTCAGCACCTCCTCTGCTCTGCCGGCAGTGGTGCGACGAACCCTTCTACGTTGTAGAGTGCAAACCATGAACTGGGTAGCACTCTGCTATATGTCAGAGTATCCTGCTACGTTCTTTCTGAGCTATTCTTAGCTTCTTCAGAAATTTCAGCAGCACTTCCTCTCTTTTACGGAGAAAGCGTGCGTTTCTTTTATCCATTTCAGCGGCATCTCCCCTCTTTGGTAGGAAATCGCCACGCTTAATTCGGGGAAATGGATGCACACCGTTGTGCGTACTTTGCATCCATCAAGGTTGCAGGAACCCTTGGCCATAGCCAGGCCATACGTAATTAACTTAGTCTTTACGTAAAGAGCATTTTGCCAAAAAGCGAAGCCTTTCCAATAGGGGCTTCATTCGTCAAGCAGAATCTTGAACGAGGAGCGGTCAAGGAATCGCATGGGCGATTTGGAGTTGATCTCCATTTGAACGCTCATTTATGCGCTGAACGAAATATTCTACATATATAACAAAGCAGAAGCCTTGGCATCGTTCGACGCGACAGCGTAAGTAAATACATTGCAGAAAGCAGGAGCCTTGGCATCGTTCGACGCGACGGCGTAAGTAAATGCATAATCGGAAGTGCAGAAAACAGGGAGCCTTGGCATCATACGACGCGACGGCAAAGGTAAATTACATAGCCTGTGCGATATAAGACGCGTCGGCAGAATCAGCAGATATACACCTAGATCTGTATCCAACGATAGTTACGAGGCGAGCGAGTGAACACCGAAGTGTCCTAGAGGGCTCAACCAAGAACTAGGGTGAGATACTATTTTTGAAGAACGCATATACTGCGCATTCGAACATATATATCCGACGATAGTTACGAGGCGAGCGCGTGAACACCGAAGCGTCCTAGAGGGCTCAACCAAGAACTAAAGCAAGATACTACTTTAGAAAGTATATTCTATATACAAACAATCAAATACTTGAGAGAGATGGATCAACGAAGCGAACTTACTTCAAATCGTGGAAGAAACGGCTCCGGGTTGCTTCTTTGGCTTCGAGCCTTCCTTCGAGAGGTCAGACTAAGTCAGATGAAGCTGGCTTAGTTGAGAAAGAGGTAGAGCAGGTCAAGCTACTCAACCTAAGTGGTTTGAACCAAACAGGGTTCGATCCAAGTCAACTGGGTTCAGCAGGTTCGAACTCAGCTCGGTAGGCTAAGTCTGGGTTCAGAAACCCAAACCGGAATCTGGACCAAAAAGGACTTTGACTTTGACTTTAAACCCAACTAGGTTCAAGTCAAGTCAACTGGGTTTGGACCAGGTCAAGTGGGTTCAGACCCAGGTCAGGTGGGTTAGGACCAGGTCAGGCAGGCTCAGGCTAAGTCAGGCACGCTCAGACCAGGTCAGGTGGGCTCAGGTGGGCTAGGCTAGGTAGGGGAGGTTTAGGAGAGAGAGAGAAGGCAAGAGAGAGAGGGGGGGTCGAAATTATGAGAAGAGAGAGAGTGGGGAGGGCTATTTATAGCCCAAGCCCACCTCCTCTTGGGTTTTTCCATGCCCCTTTTACCCCTTGGCTTCTTTTAAATTCCTGGAGGTTCCTTTTGAGGTGGGGCCCACAAGATATTTCCATAGGATATTTTGTGGGTCCCACAAGATATTTTCTGAGGAATATTTCTGTGGGTCCCACCAATATTTCTGTGGGTCCCGCAAGAATTTCAGGTTTCCGGCGATTTTTTCCGAAAAATTCTGAGTACGCCATTTTCTTCGTATTGACGTAACTAAGAAAGTTGGCTCGTACGAATCTATTGATTTCGTTTAGTTAGGAAGTTATGGCTTCCAGAGTGTTTGAGCATATATTCGCAATTCGATGAATATCCTAAGTATAACTGGCTCGCAGGAATTGATTCGTTTCGCATTTTGAGAAGAAATGCTATTTTTACCGGTAAATGCCTCATGAATTTTATTCAGATATTTTCTGAAAAATTGCGGGTCTTACATCATTACCCCCTTAAAGGAATTTCGTCCGCGAAATTCAGCTAAGAGTACAAGGTGAAGAGTTCAGGATATTTATCCCGCATATCCGGTTCGGGCTCCCAAGTGCAATCATCGATTCCATGATGCTGCCACCTCACTTTAACAAGTGGAATGACCTTCGTTCTTAGCACTTGCTCCCGTCGGTCCATGATCTCCACTAGCCTTTCTTCTACCATCATATCTTCTCGGATGTCAATGTCTTCATGTTGAATGACGTGAGAAGGATCATGAACGTACTTTCTAAGCATTGATACGTGAAATACATCATGTATTTGCGCGTATTGTGGTGGCAATGCTACTCGGTAGGCAGTCTCTCCGATCCGGCTCAAAACTTCGAAGGGACCAACGAATCTGGGGCTGAGCTTCCCCTTCTTTCCAAAATGAAACACACTCTTGGTTGGAGAGACCTTGATAAAAACCTTATCTCCAACCGCAAAAGTGAGTTCCTTACGCCGCTGATCGGCGTAGCTCTTCTGTCGACTCTGAGCAGTCAGTAGCTTCTTTCTTATCATGTGGACTTGCTCAGTATAATGCTGCAACACAATGGGCGAGTCCAAGGTTCGCTCACCCACTTCACCCCAATGGATTGGTGATCTACAGGGTCGTCCATACAAGGCTTCATACGGCGCCATCCTAATGCTAGCGTGGTGGCTATTATTATAAGCAAATTCAGCCAACGCTAGGTGGGAATCCCAATCACCTTTCCATTCCAGCATATAGGCTCTTAGCATATCTTCAAGAGTCTGTATGGTTCGTTCTGATTGCCCATCTGTTTGGGGATGGAATGCTGTACTGAACTTGAGTTTCGTCCCCAGGGCTTTCTGAAGCTGCTCCCAAAAGTGAGAGGTGAACTTCGGGTCACGATCAGATATGATCGAAATCGGCACTCCATGAAGTCTAACGATTTCCCGAATGTAGATCCCTGCCAATCGTTCAGTTGAGTATCGAGTGTTGATTGGCAGGAAGTGAGCAAACTTGGTGAGTCTGTCCACGATCACCCATATTGAGTCATGTTGTCTCTTGGATCGAGGCAATCCAATGATGAAATCCATCGTAATGCCTTTCCATTTCCATTCTGGAATCTCGATCCATTGCATCTTTCCACCAGGGCGCTGATGTTCGATCTTAACTTGCTGGCAGATCAAACACTTCGAGACAAACGTAGCCACATCACGTTTCATACCCCTCCACCAGTACTTTCTCTGTAAATCTCGGAACATCTTCGTACCTCTAGGGTGAATGGTGTACTTGCTATTATGAGCCTCCTGGAGTACTTCCTGTCTTAGCTCAGGGTTATTTGGAACCCAAATCCTTTCTTCCATCCATATTCCTCCATCTTCTTTCAAATGGAAGAAAGTATCATCTTTTTCAGCACGAGCTTTCAATTCCAAGTACTGGGGATCCTTGAACTGTTCGGCTACGATGCGATCGAGGAACTCAATGTGGATCGTCAAGCATGACATTTGGATTCTGCCAGAATCAGCCAAAAATGGCTTCCAGTTGACGAAATCCTCAATCAACTTCTATTGTCCGGTTAGGCTGGCCAGAGTGCCAACAGTCTTGCGACTAAGGGCATCCGCTACAACATTCGCCTTTCCAGGGTGATAGGAAAGCGTGAATTCATAGTCTTTGAGGAATTCCAGCCATCGCCGTTGCCGCATATTGAGTTCTTTTTGAGAAAAGAGGTATTTTAGGATTTTATGGTCCGACATGACCTCAAATTTCTCTCCATAAAGGTAGTGTCGCCAAATTTTAAGTGCGAACACTACCACAGCAAGCTCAAGATCGTGGGTTGGATAATTTTTCTCATGGACTCTCAATTGTCGTGATGCATAGGCGATTACTTTGCCATGCTGCATCAACACACAACCTAGACCTGTTCCCGAGGCATCGGTATAAGCAACGAAGCCTCCCTGACCAGAAGGTAAGGTAAGGACAGGGGCAGTGGTAAGCCTCTGTTTGAGAACCTCAAAGCACTCCTTACACTGGTCAGTCCATTCAAACTTGACTCCCTTTTTAAGCAATTTCGTCATCGGTACGGCGATTCGGGAGAAGTCTTATATGAACTTCCGATAATATCCGGCAAGTCCAAGGAAGCTACGGACCTTAGTGATATTTTCTGGCTGCTTCCAGTCCATCACAGCTTCCACCTTCGCAGGATCCACTGTGATTCCATCTTTTGAGATCACATGACCAAGGAACATCACTTTGTCTAGCCAGAATTCACATTTTGAAAACTTAGCATAGAGTTGGTTATCTTGAAGGGTTTTCAAGACGATTTTCAAGTGCTCCATGTGTTGTTCCTTGTTCTCAGAATATACGAGAATGTCATCAATAAAGACGATGACAAAGCTATCCAAATATGGTCTGAATATCCGGTTCATCAGATCCATAAAGGCAGCAGGCGCATTAGTGAGTCCGAAGGGCATTACTACGAACTCATAATGGCCATATCTCGTTCTGAAGGCGGTCTTAGGTATATCCTTCTCCTTTACTCTGAGCTGATGGTACCCAGACCTGAGGTCGATCTTGGAGAACACCCTCGCTGTTCTGAGCTGATCGAACAAGTCCTCAATTCGAGGCAACGGGTACTTATTTTTAACAGTTGCCTGTTTAAGCATCCGATAATCGATGCATAACCGAAGGGATCCATCCTTCTTCTTTACAAACAGCACTGGGGCTCCCCACGGTGACACACTAGGACGGATGAACCCTTGTTCCATCAGTTCTTCCAACTGACACTTCAACTCACTGAGTTCAGCTGGCGCCATTCGATACGAGGCTTTGGATATCGGCGCTGTTCTAGGTAAGGTATGAATTCCAAATTCAACCTCACGAAGTGGCGGAAGTCCAGGCAATTCCTGAGGAAATACATTGGGAAACTCCCGTACCACTTCCAAACTCTCAAGGGGTTGGTCGTTGGATTTTTCCACCGAGAGACTCAACAGGAAGGCCACACAACCCTTCCTAAGGTATTTTTGTACCTTAAGTGCTGATATGAGCCTTTTCTGCGGAACAGGTTTGGATAACCGGTATTCTATCTTAGGCAATCCGGGTCGAGATAGAATTACTCTGCCCTCGCGGCACAGAATCTTGGCATTATTCTGAGCCAACCAATTCATTCCCAGAATGACATCGTACTGTATCATATCGATCAGGACGGCGTCAGTAGGCAAGTGTTTCCCTGCTATCTCAATATCCAAATTTTTCACACACCGGATACATTTGGTGCGTGAACCCAACGGGTTATATACTTCGATCATTTTATCAATCGGTTGCACCGAAGCGTGGAGTTGTTCGGTGAAATCGTCAGAGATAAACGTATGAGTAGCACCACAATCAAACAAGACGTAAGCTGCATGTCCATTAACAGGTACGGTGCCTTCAATCAGGACACCATTTTCGACTTGTTCAGTCGTTACAGCATATACACGACCTGCAACAGGCCTTTGTTCTATTCTAGGTGGAGGTCGTTGAAACTGAGAACATTGTGGTGCTGGTCGAGAGGGTCCGACAGATTCGGCATTACTCCTCTGTTCATCTGCAGCCTTCTTGGCGCAATCCCTTATAAAGTGGCCCATCTTGCCACAATACAAGCACCCACTAATGTCACGAGGACATGGCTTTCCAGGGTGGTTCATACGACACCTTGGGCAGCTGAAGTTGGACTGCTGACCATTCGGAGTTGGGTTCTGTCTTGGCCTCACGACTTGCTGAGTGTTGTTCCCTCCTTGGAACTTCTTCTTTTGAAAGGGTTGTCGTGAACCCTGGCCACTTGGGAACGTCCTTTTACGATTCCCACCATTCACTATGGGCTTTTTTGCTACGATCACTTTAGATCGTGCCCAGTCCTCTTGGATTTTTGAAGCTGCTCCTACAGCAGCCTGAAAGGTCGAAGGCATGCTTGTTATCACTCAAGATCGCAGCCCTTCGCGCAGACCATTCACATATTTGTCGGCCCTTTCTTGGTCTGTTTTGAACAATCGAGAGCAGTAGCGCTCTAGATTCTGAAATTTGGTGGTATAGTCCATTAGACTCATACCGCCCTGTTCCAACTCCAGAAACTCCATCTTTTTCTTGTTTCTGGAATGCAATGGGAAGTAGTTATCCATAAAAATCCTCCGAAAGTCAGTCCAAGGAATGACTTCGACTTGTGAGAACTGGATAAGTTTAGTGGTATCCCACACTTCCGTGCATTGTCTTTCAACCGATACGTGCCAAAATTGGTCTTCTTTTCCTCTGGTACTCCCAGTACTAAGAAGGCACGTTCCGTCTCTTCGATCCAACTCTCCGCGAGCTCAGGATCAGCTCTGCCAATGAAAACTGGCGGGTCAAGCTTGAGGAACTTCTCATAAGTCACTCCTCCCAGGTGCTCATTTCGTGGTGCGACTGGTTCTGGCCTCGTTTCACGGATGGCTGTAACCAGGTTGTTGAGTGTCTTCAACAGGAATCCCTGCGTATGGGACTCCTCGCTTGGTATGGTTCTCCTCGTCGCAGGAGCCATTTATCTATGCACACACAAGCACTTGTTTTTAGTTTCTCAATGTATATATGGAAGTAAAAAGCTTTATTTACTTAATATACATCATATTTACACAAACATCGCCTTAAACAAAATGTCATGCCGCACTGGCAGACTTTAGGCGTTGAGAAACTATATACATGAGTCTATTGACTCCAAAGCATCACCAGTCTCTTTAAGACTTGGATTTCTTTGATGATGACGAACTCCAAAAGGTCCATCTATTGCCACACGACCTTGGAGCAGGCACTACTAGCTTTGGCTTGGGCGGTACTTCCGCACTAGCAAGCGAATATTGGGGATATATGAGGGACTCCAGTCCACTTTCCCAGTCAGCAAGATCAAGACTCTGGGAGTCTGGAATAATGATTGGCGAACAGAAAGAATCCCCTCTTTTGTTCCTGCCATTTAAGCTCGGCGTATGTGATGCCGGATGGTAGCTTGGCGAGTGATAGACCTCCGCAGGGAAGTTCAAATCAAAATCCCTCAGCCTTGGTAATTCATCAAAAGATGTTGGGGTATGGTTGCTCCCAACACTAGAGTGATGCGGTCCACTGACACGCGAAGTCTCATCCCTGAGACCCTTTGAAGCCCGCCGACCCATATCGGCGGTATATTTCCTTTGGCATTCGTTGGCGGAATGCCCATCTTCGCCACAGTATTGGTAGTCTTGGACTTCATACGGGCATATCCACTCATCGTGCATGACCTTGCAGCGATAGCAGTATCCACGCGAGTCATGAGTTGCCATCTATACAAAGATGCACCCAGATCAGAACAAAAGTATAAAAACATATACTTACAGTGCGATATCGTGACATGACGGATCTTGAACCAGGTTTCTCAAACACATGCTCTGATACCAATTCTGTAACGCCCCAGATTTCCAAAACGAAACTAAGTTAAAATTTTCATGAATTTTTTTTTTTTTTTTCATTGCAGCGGAACTTAGAAAAGCTTTTAGCAGCGGAATAAGACGATAATGAGTCGTCAGTTTTAGAAAACCCCGAGCACGTTGCAGGTATGTGGCCAAGCAATTCATTGACCACCAAGGTGTTCCATTTTATCGAAAACTCATGTTTATTACAACACTACTGCTTAGAAAAGCAGTGTAGGTTCAATAAAAGGAAGCAGTACAACTCTGTCTAGAGAAACCCTGGAACTCGATGCCGCCTTGCTCCGCATATCGCCACGCAGGTACAACACCTGAAAACCCCATGAAACGGGGTCAGAACCACTGATGGTCTGGTAAGCATGCAGTCATACATCCATTCAACTCAAGTACGATAATGACCACTCAGAGTCGCAATACGCAATAACGACGCTCAAGCCTCCAAGACTTAGCGTATATCGCAAGAGCCTCCGTAGGGCTATGAGTTGAACATCCGCTCGAGTCCTCATGACTTAGAGCAAGCCTTTTCAGGGCTGTGATTTGAATAGCCGCTTAAGTCTCCACGACTTAGCCATGACCTCTTCCGGGTCTCAAAGTGATGTCTAGCTCAAGTCTTCATACTTGGCACATCCGTATCCCACGCATCTAAGGACAACTCCTCGAGCTTCGCTTAGTCGTGCGGATACAACACGGGTCTTTGCCCAGTCGATCCAGTAGTATACCGAACATGACACCTTCACAAAGGTTATGCAGGACTGACTCAACACGTCATCCACTCATACATTCAAAGCATCGCTGTACCTAAGCTAATGCATTGTTTCGATAATTAACCGCTCCCGCCTTTGGTACGCAGGTAGAGCTATTGTCCGGGCATCAACGCGACGTTCTGGGGGTTGATTATTCTATGTATTTTAGATATCCCAGAGGCCTGTTGACCCTATCCATAGTAGGGCAGTGTGTTTCAACCGGGAGAACCCTACTAGGCCCATATTCGGATGCATCGTCTACTTGCAGTAGTTGGGTTCAATCCTTAGATCTTAAGGATAACCACGACCCCAAAACCCATGATTGACTGAGGCCATCGTGGACTCTATCAGGTCTAAAGTAAAATACATGTCACTCAAGGCTGTACCATCACTGTCATTCCACAGTGAGCATAATTCCTGAAGGGGTCTGCCAGTCTTACAATTACTTGGACAGAATCTGCATGCCATTTAGGCAGCCCGTGCTTTCAGCACTACGGGAGTATGTACCCGACCCCATTCAGTCTTCCCCAACACAGTCATTACTGAGGGGGTACCCCTAACACGATCTTTAACCGCGAGGTATGTGCGACCTTAAGTCTTATTCATATGCATGCAGAACACCGCTCTTTGGCACTTCGGCCACCACGAGCATCACACCTCTTTGGGTGGAAACAACACACTCTGGCTCTTCGGCCCTTACGAGTCTGGTTGTGTAACCGTTCTCAATGAGCATGCATATGACTCGATCTAAATAGATCGGCTACTCAGCGTATTTTTACGCAACGAGTCCAAACCTAGCCAAGGCGCAACCTCTACTCCGGCTCAGCGGCCCTTACGAGCAAGGTGCCCTTGCAGGCACAAGGATACGAGCCGATCTGGCATCGTTCCATCAACGGACATCATTATGCCGTTCCATTGGTTCCGGCAGCTCTTCTGCCGACCATTTCGTCAGCACCTCCTCTGCTCTACCGGCAGTGGTGCGACGAACCCTTCTACGTTGTAGAGTGCAAACCATGAACTGGGTAGCACTCTGCTATATGTCAGAGTATCCTGCTACGTTCTTTCTGAGCTATTCTTAGCTTCTTCAGAAATTTCAGCAGCACTTCCTCTCTTTTACGGAGAAAGCGTGCGTTTCTTTTATCCATTTCAGCGGCATCTCCCCTCTTTGGTAGGAAATCGCCACGCTTAATTCGGGGAAATGGATGCACACCGTTGTGCGTACTTTGCATCCATCAAGGTTGCAGGAACCCTTGGCCATAGCCAGGCCATACGTAATTAACTTAGTCTTTACGTAAAGAGCATTTTGCCAAAAAGCGAAGCCTTTCCAATAGGGGCTTCATTCGTCAAGCAGAATCTTGAACGAGGAGCGGTCAAGGAATCGCATGGGCGATTTGGAGTTGATCTCCATTTGAACGCTCATTTATGCGCTGAACGAAATATTCTACATATATAACAAAGCAGAAGCCTTGGCATCGTTCGACGCGACAGCGTAAGTAAATACATTGCAGAAAGCAGGAGCCTTGGCATCGTTCGACGCGACGGCGTAAGTAAATGCATAATCGGAAGTGCAGAAAACAGGGAGCCTTGGCATCATACGACGCGACGGCAAAGGTAAATTACATAGCCTGTGCGATATAAGACGCGTCGGCAGAATCAGCAGATATACACCTAGATCTGTATCCAACGATAGTTACGAGGCGAGCGAGTGAACACCGAAGTGTCCTAGAGGGCTCAACCAAGAACTAGGGTGAGATACTATTTTTGAAGAACGCATATACTGCGCATTCGAACATATATATCCGACGATAGTTACGAGGCGAGCGCGTGAACACCGAAGCGTCCTAGAGGGCTCAACCAAGAACTAAAGCAAGATACTACTTTAGAAAGTATATTCTATATACAAACAATCAAATACTTGAGAGAGATGGATCAACGAAGCGAACTTACTTCAAATCGTGGAAGAAACGGCTCCGGGTTGCTTCTTTGGCTTCGAGCCTTCCTTCGAGAGGTCAGACTAAGTCAGATGAAGCTGGCTTAGTTGAGAAAGAGGTAGAGCAGGTCAAGCTACTCAACCTAAGTGGTTTGAACCAAACAGGGTTCGATCCAAGTCAACTGGGTTCAGCAGGTTCGAACTCAGCTCGGTAGGCTAAGTCTGGGTTCAGAAACCCAAACCGGAATCTGGACCAAAAAGGACTTTGACTTTGACTTTAAACCCAACTAGGTTCAAGTCAAGTCAACTGGGTTTGGACCAGGTCAAGTGGGTTCAGACCCAGGTCAGGTGGGTTAGGACCAGGTCAGGCAGGCTCAGGCTAAGTCAGGCACGCTCAGACCAGGTCAGGTGGGCTCAGGTGGGCTAGGCTAGGTAGGGGAGGTTTAGGAGAGAGAGAGAAGGCAAGAGAGAGAGGGGGGGTCGAAATTATGAGAAGAGAGAGAGTGGGGAGGGCTATTTATAGCCCAAGCCCACCTCCTCTTGGGTTTTTCCATGCCCCTTTTACCCCTTGGCTTCTTTTAAATTCCTGGAGGTTCCTTTTGAGGTGGGGCCCACAAGATATTTCCATAGGATATTTTGTGGGTCCCACAAGATATTTTCTGAGGAATATTTCTGTGGGTCCCACCAATATTTCTGTGGGTCCCGCAAGAATTTCAGGTTTCCGGCGATTTTTTCCGAAAAATTCTGAGTACGCCATTTTCTTCGTATTGACGTAACTAAGAAAGTTGGCTCGTACGAATCTATTGATTTCGTTTAGTTAGGAAGTTATGGCTTCCAGAGTGTTTGAGCATATATTCGCAATTCGACGAATATCCTAAGTATAACTGGCTCGCAGGAATTGATTCGTTTCGCATTTTGAGAAGAAATGCTATTTTTACCGGTAAATGCCTCATGAATTTTATTCAGATATTTTCTGAAAAATTGCGGGTCTTACAGGTTGAAGAGGAATATTTTCTTGAGAAGTACTCTTTATCAAGGGTTCTTCTTGAAGTGTTGCTTCTTCTTCTTCGCTTAGAGGAATAACCTGCTCACAATTCTCATCAAATGCAACATGTAAAGATTCTTCAATACAAGATGTTCTTTTATTGAAAATAGGATATGCTTTACTTCTAGAAGAATATTCAAGAAATATTGATTCATCTGATTTTGAATCAAACTTATCAAGATTATCTTTGGTATTTAACAAGAAACATTTACTACCAAAAATTTTGAAATATGAGATCTTGGGTATACGATCATAATACAATTCAAAACATGTTTTATGTAAAATTGGTCGAATAAGAACACGATTTAAGACATAACATGCTGTATTAATTGCTTCAGCCCAAAAATATTTTGGTAAATTTTTATCTTGAAGCATGGTTCTAGCACATTCTTGCAACGTTCTATTCTTTCTTTCAACAACTCCGTTTTGTGGAACCGCTCTAGGAAAAGCAAAGTTGTGAAATATACCATGTAAATCACAAAACTTTAGAAAAGATTCATTTTCAAATTCACCACCATGATCACTACGAATTTTAATAATAGATGTAGATTTTTCATTTGCAATTCTTCTACAAAGTTTAGAAAATTCTGAAAAAGCATCATTTTTGCTTTTTAGAAAAATCACCCATGTAAATCGAGAATAATCATCTACTATAACAAAAGCATACTTGCTACCATTCAAACTTTGAATTCTAGATGGTCCAAATAGATCTAAATGTAAAAGTTCAAGAGGACGTTTTGTTGAAACTATATCTTTTGCTTTAAAAGAACTCTTGATTTGTTTACCCCTTTGACAAGCATCACATAAGTGATCCTTTTTATATGGTATTCTAGAGGCCTCTTACAAGATCATTCTTGGATAATTTTGAAATAATTTTAAAGTTAACATGTCCAAGTCTCTTGTGCCATAACTGTAAGACCCGCAATTTTTCAGAAAATATCTGAATAAAATTTATGAGGCATTTACCGGTAAAAATAGCATTTCTTCTCAAAATGCGAAACGAATCAATTCCTGCGAGCCAATTATACTTAGGATATTCGTCGAATCGCGAATATATGCCCAAACACTCTGGAAGCCATAACTTCCTACCTGAACGAAATCAAAGGATTCCTGCGAGCCAACTTTCTTAGTTACGTCAATACAAAGGGAATGGCGTACTCAGAATTTTTCAGAAAAAAATCGCCGAAAACCCGAAATTCTTGCGGGACCCACGAAAATATTGGTGGGACCCACAGGAATATTCCTCAGAAAATATGTGGTGGGACCCACAAAAATATCCCATGGAAATATCCAAGTGGGCCCCACTCCAAGGAACCTCTTGGAATTTCTGGAATAGCCAAGGGTAAAAAGGAGATTATGAAACTTGGGGCCCAAGTTTCAGAATCTATAAATAAAGGAGCCCCCCTCTCTTTAAAAATCGCCAACCCCTCTCTCTCTCCTCCTTTCCCAAACCTCCCCTACCTAGACTAGCCCACCTGACCTGGTCTGAGCCTGCCTGACTTAGCCTGAGTCTGCTTGACCTGGTCTGAGCCTGCCTTACCTGGTCCTAACCCACCTGACCTAGGTCTGAACCTACTTGACCTAAGTCTGAACCCAGTTGACTTGACCGGAACCTGGTTTGGTTCAAAGTCAAAGTCCAAGTCCTTTTTCGTCCAAAGTTCGAAGTTGATCCTTTTTCGAAGTCGAGCCTCGTTCGAAGTGTTTGAAGCAATCACAGTCGTTTCTTCCACGATTCGAAGTAAGTTCGCTTCATTAAACCATCTCTCTCAAGTATTTGATTATTTGTATATAGCATATACTTTCTGAAGTAGTATCTTGCTTTAGTTCTTGGTTGAGCCCTCTAGGACGCTTCGGTGTTCACGCGCTCGCCTCGTAACTATCGTCGGATATATATATTCGAATACGCAGTATATGCGTTCTTCAAAATAGTATCTCACCCTAGTTCTTGGTTGAGCCCTCTAGGACACTTCGGTGTTCACTCGCTCGCCTCGTAACTATCGTTGGATACAGATCTAGGTGTATATCTGCTGATTCTGCCGACGCGTCTTATATCGCACAGGCTATGTAATTTACCTTTGCCGTCGCGTCGTATGATGCCAAGGCTCCCTGCTTTCTGTACTTCCGATTACTGCACTTCCGATTATGCATTTACTTACGCCGTCGCGTCGAACGATGCCAAGGCTCCTGCTTTCTGCAATGTATTTACTTACGCCGTCGCGTCGAACGATGCCAAGGCTTCTGCTTTGTTATATATGTAGAATATTTCGTTCAGTTACACACCCTGAACAATAATATATGCATTTCCTTTACGCCGCCACTGTATAAAGCACAGGCTTCTGCTTATATTACATATATGGCGCATAAGTGAGCGTTCAAATGGAGATCAACTCCAAAATCGCCCATGCGATTCCCTTAACGCTCCTCGTACAAGATTCTGCTTGACGAATGAAGCCCCTATTGGAAAGGCTTCGCCTTTTGGCAAAATGCTCTTTACGTAAAGACTAAATCAATTACGTATGGCCTGGCTATGGCCCAAGGTTTCTACAACCTTGATGGATGCAAAGTACGCACAACGGTGCACATCCATTTCCCGAGTTAAGCGTAGCGATTTCCCACCAAAGAGGGGAGATGCCGCTGAAATGGATAAAAGAAAACGCACGCTTTCTCCGTTAAAGAGAGGAAGTTCTGCTGAAATTCCTGAAGGAGCTAAAGAATGGCTCAGAAAGAACGTAGCAGAAGTGCTAACCAGTTATGGAACGCCTTCTACGATGTAGAAAGGTTCGTCGCACCACTGCCGGTAGAGCAGAGAAGGTGTTGAAAAAATGGTTGGCGGAAGAGCTGCCAGAGCCAGTTAAGTGGCACAATGATGCCCTTTGTTGGAACGATGTCAGAATGACTCGTCTCCCTAGCACCTGCAAGGGCACCATACTTGTAAGGGCTGTTGCGCCAAAGTAGTGGTAGCACCTTGACGAGGTCCTGAGCTGGTTGCGTAAAAATACACCGAGTAGCCGATCCGTAGAGATCGAGTCATGTGCATGCTCATTGAAAATTATCAGACAACCAGACTCGTAAGGGCCGCTGAGCCGGAGTGTGTTGTTTCCACCGAAAGAGGTGAAGTGCTCGTCAAGGCCGAAGTGCCGAGAGCAGAGTTAAGCATGCATATGAATAAAACCTTTGTTCCACGGTGAAAACCGTGTAGTTGATTGGGGTCGGGTACATACTTCTCAAAGGCTACCCTATAGGCATGCAATGTTCGTCAAGTAATTGTAAGACCGGCAGGCCCCTTTCAGAATTTCTCACCGAGGAAGACGGTGATGGCGCAGCCTTGAGTGACATATATTTCACCCGAACCTGATAGAGTTCATTGATGGCCTTCGTCACTCAGAGGTATAGAGGTCGTGGTTATCCTTAAATATCTAAGGATTGAACCCAACTACTGCAGTAGCAGAATGCATTCGGATACCTAGTAAGGATCTCTTCCGGTATGTTGTACCGTCCTACTAGGGGGATGGGGTCAACAGGCCTCTGGGGTATCTAAAATACATAGAATAATCAACCCCCAGATCGTCGCGTTGTCACTCAGATATGAGTCCCTTAAGCCCAGGGGGAGGTGCAATTATCGAAACAAAGCATTAGCTTAGGTACAGCGCTACTTTGAATGTATGAGTGGATGACGTTGTTGAGTCAGTCCTGCATAACCTTTGTGAAGGTGTCATGGTCGGTATACTACTGTACCGATTGGGAAAGAACCCCATTGATATCCATAGGACTAAGTGAAGCTCGGAGAGCTGTCCTTAGATTCGTAGGATACGGATGTGCCAAGCATAAAGGCTTGAGCTAGACATCCATTCGTGACTATGAGGAAGTCAAGGCTAAGTCGTAGAGACTTAAGAGGTTATTCTAACTCACAGCCCTGAAGAGGCTTATGCGAAGTCATGAAGACTTACGTGGATGTTCAACTCATAGCCCTGATGAGGCTTTTTGCGATATACGTTAAGTCATGGAGGCTTGAGCGTTGTATTACGAACTGCGACCCTGAGTGGTCTATGCATTTACTTGAGTTGAATAGATAGGTGTTTGCCTACTTACCAGACCATCAGTGGTTCTGACCCCGTTTAATAGGGATTTCAGGTGTTGGACCTGCGTGGCGATATGCGGAGCAAAGCGGCATCGAGTTCCAGGGTTTCTCTAGACAGAGTTGTACTGTTTCCTTTTATTGAACCTTCACTACTTTTCTAGGCAGTAGTGTTGTAATAAACATGTGGTTTTCAATAAAATGGAACACTTTGGTGGTTAATGAGTTGCTTGGCCACATACCTGCAACGTGCTCGGAGTTTTCTAAAACCGACGACTCATTATCGTCTTATTCCGCTGCTAAAAGTTTTTCTAAGTTCCGCTTCAAAGAAAGAAAAAAAAAGAAATTCATGAAAATTTTAACTTAGCTTTGTTTTGGAAATCTGGGGCGTTACAGAATTGGTATCAGAGCAAGAGTCTGAGAAACCTGGTTCGAGATCCGTCTTGTCCACCATATCGCACTGTAAGTATATTTTGTACTTCTTGTTCTGATCTGGGTGCATCTTTGTATAGATGGCAACTCACGACTCCCGAGGATACTGCTATCGTTGCGGGATCATGCACGATGAGTGGGTATGCCCATATGAAGTCCAAGACTGCCAGTATTGTGGCGAAGAAGGGCATTCCGTCAACGAATGCCAAATGAAGCATACCGCCGATATGGGTCGGCGGGGATCGCTTGGTCTTAGGGATGAGACCTCGCATGTTAGTGGGCCACATTACTCCAATAGAAGGAGTAGCCGTACTCCAGCAACTTCTGATGAACTACCGTCTCTGGTAGGATTTGACTTGAACTTCCTTGAGGGATTTGGTCAATCGCAAGGCTATCAACAGGCATCATGTACGCCTAGCTTGCACAGTTGGGAGGAGGGATGCAACAACTCCTTCTATAATCCCATTATGATTTCAGATTCCTCGAATCAAAGTACTATTATATGGGGGAACAGAGCGGCTTCACCAACGCCGTGTCTGAATGGCCAGGAAGAGGGATACAACTTATATCATCCCGTTATGGTATCGGATTCCCCGAGCCAAGATGCCACTGAATGGGCAAGTGGACCGGCATCACTGATCTATCCACAAGAGTCGCTTCAGAGTGCGGAAGTGCCGCCCAAGCCAAAACTAGTAGTGCCTGCACCAAGGCAATGTGGAAGTAAACGATACTTCGGGTTCTTTGGGTCAAGAAAGAAATCCAGTTCCTAGAAGAGACTTGTAGTGTTTTGGAGTCAATAGACTCATGTACCTAGTTTCTCAACGCCTAAAAGTCTGCCAGTGCGGCATGACGTTTTGTTTAAGGCGATGCTGGTGTAAATGTGATGTATATTAAGTAAATAAAACTTTGCTTCGATATATACATTGTGAAACTAAAATACGTTGTTTGTATGTGGTAGATAAATGGCTCCTACGACGAGGAGAACCATACCAAGCGAAGAATCCCATACTCAAGGATTTCTGCTGGAAACACTCAACAATTTGGTTACTGCCATTCGAGAAACAAGGCCAGAACCAGTCGCACCTCGAAGCAAAAACCTTGGTGGAATAACCTATGAAAAATTCCTCAAGCTCGATCCACCAGTCTTCGCCGGTAGAGCCGATCCTAAACTGGCAGAAAGTTGGGTCGAAGAGACCGAACGTGCCTTCCTGATGCTGGGAGTACCAGAAGAAAAGAAGACCAACTTTGGCACGTACAGGCTGAAAGACAACGCACGGAAGTGGTGGGATACCACTAAGATTATCCAGTTCTCGGAAGTTGAAGTCATTCCTTGGACTGACTTTCGGAGAGCTTTCATGGATAATTACTTTCCATTACACTCCAGAAACAAGAAAAAAATGGAGTTTCTGGAATTGGAGCAGGGTGGCATGAGTCTGATTGACTACACCACCAAATTTCAAAATCTTGAACGGTACTGCTCCCGGTTATTTGAGACCGACCAAGAAAGGGCCGACAAGTACATCAATGGACTGCGAGAAGGGCTAAGGTCACGGGTTATCACCAGCATGCCCCAAACATTTCAAACGGCTGTGGCAGCAGCTTCAAAAATACAAGTGGATTGGGAGCGATCAAAAGTGATCATAGCAAAAAGGTCCATAGTTGATGGTGGGAACAAGAAGATAATGTTTCCAAGTGGCCAGGGTTCACGACAACCCTTTCAGAAGAAAAGGTTCCAAGGTGGGAACAACACTCAACAAGTTGTAAGGCCAAGGCAGAACATGGCTCCAAACAACCTGCAATCCAACCCAAACTGCCCAAAATGCCAGGTTAATCACGCAAGAGGACCATGTCCACGTGACACAGGTGGATGCTTCTACTGTGGCAAAATGGGCCACATTGCAAGACAGTGCAGGAAGAAGCTTGCTGATGAGCAAAGGAGGAATGCCGGATCTGCCGGACCCTCTCAACAAATACCACAACGAACACAAGTCCAACGACCCCCACCTAGAGTAGAACAAAGGCCTGCTGCAGGTCGTGTATACGCTGTAACGACTGAACAAGTCGAAACCGGTGACCTCATTGAAGGCACCGTACCTGTTAATGGACATGCAGCTTACGTCTTGTTTGATTGTGGTGCTACTCATACGTTTATCTCTGACGATTTCACCGAACAACTCCATGCCTCGGTGCAACCGATTGATAAAATGATCGAAGTATATAACCTGTTGGGTTCACGCACCAGATGTATCCGGTGTGTGAAAAATTTGGATATTGAGATAGCAGGGCAACACTTGCCTACTGACGCCATCCTGATCGATATGATACAGTACGATGTCATTCTGGGAATGAATTGGTTGGCTCAGAATAATGCCAAGATTCTGTGCCGCGAGGGCAGAGTGATTCTATCTCGACCCGGATTGCCTAAAATGGAATACCGGTTATACAAACCAGTTCCACAAAAAAGGCTCATATCAGCACTTAAGGTACAAAAATACCTTAGGAAGGGTTGTGTGGCCTTCCTGTTGAGTCTCTCGGTGGAAAAATCCAACGACCAACCCCTTGAGAGTTTGGAAGTAGTGCGGGAGTTTCCCGATCTGTTTCCTGAGGAATTGCCAGGACTTCCGCCACTTCGTGAGGTTGAATTTGGAATTCAATCCTTACCTGGAACAGCGCCGATATCCAAATCCCCTTATCGTATGGCACCAGCTGAACTCAATGAGTTGAAATGTCAGTTGGAAGAACTGATGGAACAAGGGTTCATCCGACCAAGTATGTCACCATGGGGAGCCCCAGTGTTGTTTGTAAAGAAGAAGGATGGATCCCTTCGGTTATGCATCGATTATCGGATGCTTAACCAGGCAACCGTTAAAAATAAGTACCCGTTGCCTCGGATTGAGGACTTATTCGATCAGCTCAGAACATCGAGAGTGTTCTCCAAGATCGACCTCAGGTCTGGATACCATCAGCTCAGAGTTAAGGAGGAGGATATACCTAAGACTGCCTTCAGAACGAGATATGGCCATTATGAGTTTGTAGTAATGCCCTTTGGACTTATAAGTGCGCCTGCTGTCTTTATGGACCTGATGAACCGAGTGTTCAAGCCATACTTAGACACTTTTGTCATCATCTTCATTGATGACATTCTCGTGTATTCAGAGAATGAGGAACAACACAAGGAGCACTTGAGAATCGTCTTGAAAACCCTTCAAGATAATCAATTATATGCCAAGTTTTCAAAATGTGAATTCTGGCTAGACAAAGTAATGTTCCTTGGCCATGTGATCTAAAAAGATGGAATCGCAGTAGATCCTGCGAAGGTCGAAGCTGTGATAGACTGGAAGCAGCCAGAAAATATCACTGAGGTCCGAAGCTTCCTTGGACTTGCCGGATATTATCGGAAGTTCATACAGGACTTCTCCCGAATCGCCGTACCAATGACGAAATTACTGAAAAAGGGAGTCAAGTTTGAATGGACTGACCAGTGTAAGGAGTGCTTTGAGGTTCTCAAACAGAGGCTTACCACTGCCCCTGTCCTTACCTTACCTTCTGGTCAGGGAGGCTTCGTTGCTTATACCGATGCCTCGGGAACAGGTCTGGGTTGTGTATTGATGCAGCATGACAAAGTAATCGCCTATGCATCCCGTCAATTAAGAATTCATGAGAAAAACTATCCAACCCACGATCTTGAGCTTGCCGCGGTAGTGTTCGCGCTTAAAATCTGGCGACACTACCTATATGGAGAGAAATTCGAGGTCATGTCGGACCATAAAAGCCTAAAATACCTCTTTTCTCAAAAAGAACTCAATATGCGGCAACGGCGATGGCTGGAATTCCTCAAAGACTACGAATTCACGCTTTCCTATCACCCTGAAAAAGCGAATGTTGTAGCAGATGCCCTTAGTCGCAAGACTGTTGGCACTCTGGCCAGCCTCACCGGACAATGGAAGCAGATGGAGGATTTTGTCAGTTGGAAGCCATTCCTGGCTGACCCAGGAAAGATTCGATTGTCATGCCTGACAATCCATATCGAGATCCTCGATCGCATTGTAGCCGAACAGTTCAAGGACCCCCAGTACTTGGAATTAAAAGCTCGTGCTGAAAGAGATGACACTTTCTTCCATTTAAAAGAAGATGGAGGAATATAGATGGAAGAAAGGATTTGGGTTCCAAATAACCCTGAGCTAAGACAAGAAGTACTCCAGGAGGCTCATAATAGCAAGTACACCATTCACCCTGGGGGTACGAAAATGTTTCGGGACTTACAGAGAAAGTACTGGTGGAGGGGTATGAAACGAGATGTGGCTACATTTGTCTCAAAGTGTTTGATCTGCCAGCAAGTAAAAATCGAGCATTAACGACCTGGTGGAAAAATGCAACGGATTGAGATTCCAGAATGGAAATGGGAGGGCATTACGATAGATTTCATCGTTGGATTGCCTCAGTCCAAGAGACAACATGACTCAATATGGGTGATCGTAGACAGACTCACCAAGTCTGCTCACTTTCTGCCAATCAACACTCGATACTCAACTGAACGATTGGCGGAGATCTACATTCGGGAAATCGTTAAACTCCATGGAGTGCCGATTTCGATCATATCCGATCGTGACCCGAAATTTACCTCTCACTTTTGGGAGCAGCTTCAGAGAGCCCTGGGGACGAAACTCAAGTTCAGTACAGCATTCCATCCCCAAACAGATGGGCAATCAGAACGAACCATACAGACTCTCGAAGATATGCTAAGAGCCTGTATGCTAGAATGGAAAGGTGATTGGGATTCCCACCTAGCGTTGGCTGAATTTGCTTATAATAATAGCCACCACGCTAGCATTGGGATGGCACCGTATGAAGCCTTGTACGGGCGACCCTGTCGATCACCAATCCATTGGAGTGAAGTAGGTGAGCGAACCTTGGACTCGCCCATAGTGTTGCAGCATTATACTGAGCAGGTCCACATGATCAGGAAGAAGCTACTGACTGCTCAGAGTCGACAGAAGAGCTACGCTGATCAGCGGCGTAGGGAACTCACTTTTGCGGTTGGAGATAAGGTTTTTATCAAGGTCTCCCCAACCAAGAGTGTGTTTCGTTTCGGAAAGAAGGGGAAGCTCAGCCCCAGATTCGTTGGTCCCTTCGAGGTTTTGAGCCGGATAGGAGAGACCGCCTACAGAGTAGCATTGCCACCGCAGTATACACAGATACACAACGTATTTCATGTGTCAATGCTTAGAAAATACGTTCACGACCCTTCCCACGTCATCCAACATGAAGATATTGACATCCAGTAGGATATGACGGTGGAAGAAAGGCCAGTAGAGATCATGGACCGACGGGAGCAAGTGCTAAGGATAAAGGTCATTCCACTTGTCAAAGTGAGATGGCAACATCACGGAGTCGATGATTGCACTTGGGAGCCTGAATCGGATATGCGGGATAAATATCCTGAACTCTTCACCTTGTACTCTTAGCTGAATTTCGCGGACGAAATTCCTTTAAGGGGGTAATGATGTAAGACTCGCAATTTTTCAGAAAATATCTGAATAAAATTCATGAGGCATTTACAGGTAAAAATAGCATTTCTTCTCAGAATGCGAAATGAATCAATTCCTGCGAGCTAGTTATACTTAGGATATTCGTCGAATCGCGAATATATGCCCAAACACTCTGGAAGCCATAACTTCCTACCTGAACGAAATCAAAGGATTCCTGCGAGCCAACTTTCTTAGTTACGTCAATACAAAGGGAATGGCGTACTCAGAATTTTTCGGAAAAAAATCACCGAAAACCCGAAATTCTTGCGGGACCCACGAAAATATTGGTGGGACCCACAGGAATATTCCTCAGAAAATATCTGGTGGGACCCACAAAAATATCCCATGGAAATATCCAAGTGGGCCCCACTCCAAGGAACCTCTTGGAATTTCCGGAATAGCCAAGGGTAAAAAGGAGATTCTGAAACTTGGGGCCCAAGTTTCAGAATCTATAAATAAAGGAGCCCCCCCTCTTTAAAAATCGCCAACCCCTCTCTCTCTCCTCCTTTCCCAAACCTCCCCTACCTAGCCTAGCCCACCTGACCTGGTCTGAGCCTGCCTGACTTAGCCTGAGCCTGCTTGACCTGGTCTGAGCCTGCCTGACCTGGTCCTAACCCACCTGACCTAGGTCTGAACCTACTTGACCTAAGTCTGAACCCAGTTGACTTGACCTGAACCTGGTTTGGTTCAAAGTCAAAGTCCAAGTCCTTTTTCGTCCGAAGTTCAAAGTTGATCCTTTTTCGAAGTCGAGCCTCGTTCGAAGCGTTTGAAGCAATCGCAGTCGTTTCTTCCACGATTCGAAGTAAGTTCGCTTCATTAAACCATCTCTCTCAAGTATTTGATTGTTTGTATATAGCATATACTTTCTGAAGTAGTATCTTGCTTTAGTTCTTGGTTGAGCCCTCTAGGATGCTTCGGTGTTCACGCGCTCGCCTCGTAACTATCGTCGGATATATATATTCGAATACGCAGTATATGCGTTCTTCAAAATAGTATCTCACCCTAGTTCTTGGTTGAGCCCTCTAGGACACTTCAGTGTTCACTCGCTCGCCTCGTAACTATCGTTGGATACAGATCTAGGTGTATATCTGCTGATTCTGCCGACGCGTCTTATATCGCACAGGCTATGTAATTTACCTTTGCCGTCGCGTCGTATGATGCCAAGGCTCCCTGCTTTCTGTACTTCCGATTACTGCACTTCCGATTATGCATTTACTTACGCCGTCGCGTCGAACGATACCAAGGCTCCTGCTTTCTGCAATGTATTTACTTACGCCATCGCGTCGAACGATGCCAAGGCTTTTGCTTTGTTATATATGTAGAATATTTCGTTCAATTACACACCCTGAACAATAGTATATGCATTTCCTTTACGCCGCCGCTGTATAAAGCACAGGCTTCTGCTTATATTACATATATGGCGCGTAAGTGAGCGTTCAAATGGAGATCAACTCCAAAATCGCCCATGCGATTCCCTTACCGCTCCTCGTACAAGATTCTGCTTGACGAATGAAGCCCCTATTGGAAAGGCTTCGCCTTTTGGCAAAATGCTCTTTACGTAAAGACTAAATCAATTACGTATGGCCTGGCTATGGCCCAAGGTTCCTGCAACCTTGATGGATGCAAAGTACGCACAACGGTGCACATCCATTTCCCGAGTTAAGTGTAGCAATTTCCCACCAAAGAGGGGAGATGCCGCTGAAATGGATAAAAGAAAACACACGCTTTCTCCGTTAAAGAGAGGAAGTGCTGCTGAAATTCCTGAAGGAGCTAAAGAATGGCTCAGAAAGAACGTAGCAGAAGTGCTACCCAGTTATGGAACGCCTTCTACGATGTAGAAAGGTTCATCGCACCACTACCGGTAGAGCAGAGAATGTGTTGACAAAATGTTTGGCGGAAGAGCTGCCAGAGCCAGTTAAGTGGCACAATGATGCCCTTTGTTGGAACGATGTCAGAATGACTCGTCTCCCTGGCACCTGCAAGGGCACCATACTTGTAAGGGCCGTTGCGCCAAAGTAGTGGTAGCACCTTGACGAGGTCCTGAGCTCGTTGCGTAAAAATACGCCGAGTAGCCGATCCGTAGAGATCGAGTCATGTGCATGCTCATTGAGAATTATCAGACAACCAGACTCGTAAGGGCCGCTGAGCCGGAGTGTGTTGTTTCCACCGAAAGAGGTGAAGTGCTCGTCAAGGCCGAAGTGCCGAGAGCAGAGTTAAGCATGCATATGAATAAAACCTTTGTTCCACGGTGAAAACCGTGTGGTTGATTGGGGTCGGGTACATACTTCTCAAAGGCTGCCCTATAGGCATGCAATGTTCGTCAAGTAATTGTAAGACCGGCAGGCCCCTTTCAGAATTTCTCACCGAGGAAGACGGTGATGGCGCAGCCTTGAGTGACATATATTTCACCCGAACCTGATAGAGTTCATTGATGACCTTCGTCACTCAGAGGTATGGAGGTCGTGGTTATCCTTAAATATCTAAGGATTGAACCCAACTACTGCAGTAGCAGAATGCATTCAGATACCTAGTAAGGATCTCTTCCGGTATGCTGTACCGTCCTACTAGGGGGATGGGGTCAACAGGCCTCTGGGGTATCTAAAATACATAGAATAATCAACCCCCAGATCGTCGCGTTGTCGCCCAGATATGAGTCCCCTAAGCCCAGGGGGAGGTGTAATTATCGAAACAAAGCATTAGCTTAGGTACAGCGCTACTTTGAATGTATGAGTGGATGACGTTGTTGAGTCAGTCCTGCATAACCTTTGTGAAGGTGTCATGGTCGGTATACTACTGTACCGATTGGGAAAGAACCCCATTGATATCCATACGACTAAGTGAAGCTCGGAGAGCTGTCCTTAGATTCGTAGGATACGGATGTGCCAAGCATAAAGGCTTGAGCTAGACATCCATTCGTGACTCTGAGGAAGTCAAGGCTAAGTCGTAGAGACTTAAGAGGTTATTCTAACTCACAGCCCTGAAGAGGCTTATGCGAAGTCATGAAGACTTGCGTGGATGTTCAACTCATAGCCCTGATGAGGCTTTTTGCGATATACGCTAAGTCATGGAGGCTTGAGCGTCGTATTACGAACTGCGACCCTGAGTGGTCTATGCATTTACTCGAGTTGAATAGATAGGTGTTTGCCTACTTACCAGACCATCAGTGGTTCTGACCCCGTTTAATGGGGATTTCAGGTGTTGAACCTGCGTGGCGATATGCGGAGCAAGGCGGCATAAAGTTCCAGGGTTTCTCTAGACAGAGTTGTACTGCTTCCTTTTTATTGAACCTTCACTGCTTTTCTAAGCAGTAGTGTTGTAATAAACATACGCTTTCGATAAAATGGAACACTTTGGTGGTCAATGAGTTGCTTGGCCACATACCTGCAACGTGCTCGGAGTTTTCTAAAACCGACGACTCATTATCGTCTTATTCCGCTGCTAAAAGTTTTTCTAAGTTCCGCTGCAAAGAAAGAAAAAAAAAGAAATTCATGAAAATTTTAACTTAGCTTTGTTTTGGAAATCCGGGGCGTTACAATAACCATTGAATTTCATTTGAAACAATAAGACATTTTTCATTAAAAGAGGGTATTTCATCTAGATATAGTTCATACACATTGTTTCTTCTTTTACCTTTAAAAATGATCTTTTTAGATTGAAAATCAGAAATTAAGCATAAATCATTTTCAAAAGAAACATGAAAACCTTTATCACATAATTAACTAATAGATATTAAATTATGCATTAAACCATCTACTAAAAGAACATTTTCTATCAAGGGAAATTTTGGATTACCAATATTACCAATACCTATCACTTTTCCCTTGTTATTGTCACCAAAGGTGACGGTTCCTCTATCCTTATTTTGGAGGGTGGAAAATTGAAATTCCACTAGAGGGGGGGTGAATAGTGAAATATGATTATGATCGAAAAAATAAAATAATTAAGCAATAAGGCACAACACATAAAACACAGAAGTTATACTGGTTCGGTCAATATCCAGACCTACATCCAGTCCCCAAGCAAACCACTTGAGATTTCCACTATAACATCCGAGTCTCCGGATAAATAGTACAACACCCTCTTCCCAAGAGGTCTTCTTCTCTCAACAGAGAAGGGGCACACCCTCTTCCCAAGAGGTCTTCTTCTCTCAACAGAGAAGGGCAACACCCTCTTTCACAGAGGTCTACTTCTTTAAACAAAGAAGGAATACAGTGGATAAACAGAGTTACAATACTTCCTATAGAACCTTCAAAATGATATGAATGCACAAATGAAGGATTCTAAGAATGTTCTGTTTGTCACTCAGAGGATACTCTTTGTCAAAGAGCTGGACTTGACTTTTTCTCTTTTCTTTCTTTTTCTTTTTCTCTTTCTTTTTCAAGGCTCTCTTTTCAAATCACGAATAGAAGATTTTTCTCTTTGTAAGCTCACACGTCTATTTCATTCCTCTTGTCTGAATAGTTTATGTGTGTGTGTTTATATAGCTTATAAAAAGTAGTCGTTACATTTTTGGAATTGTAACTTTTTGAAATATGAAATGTTAGGTCATTTCAAAAACATCTTTTAGAGAAGTTCGAGAATGCCTTTTTCCATAAAGGTGAAATAGAGGGTACACTAGTCGTTGTAATATTTTCAGGTAATACATATTTTATGTAAAAAGTCTATTTCTTACAATAGTACATTTGAACGTTGGGTTGTAGTTTTGTCTTTATTCTAATTAATGATTTGAGGTACATTAGTACTTCTTTACTTTAAATGAGTGTAAGTACTATGAGTGCTTTGAGATATTTATTTGTACATAGTCATGTCAAGTGTATTCTTTATGTAGTGTATTTCAAAATCTCCAGAGAGAATGAGGACCAAAAAGAAGGTCGACATTCTTTGGGAAGGATATTTAGAAAGGATTTGTTACAGAAGGCATTTAATGCTTTGTAGAGAGAATGATGACTTCAAGTAAGTCGACATTCTATGGTTATGAAAAAAGGTAACTAGAGTCCTTTTAAAACCATATTTTATTTGTTTTTCTTATGTGTAGCCGATTTATGTTTTTGTCTTCTTCTTGTATTAAGAAACATTTCATTAGAGAAGATAACTAAAGTCTTTTCAAAAACATATTTTATTTGTTTTTCTTATGTAGTCGATTTTATGTTTTTGTCTTCTTCTTATATTAAAAAACATTTCATTAAAGAGGATAACTAAAGTCTTTTCAAAAACATATTTTATTTGTTTTCTCCATGTAGTCGATGTTATGTTTTTGTCTTTTTCCTACATTCCTTTTTTCATGTTGTCTTGTATATGGTGTAAGGTACAATGATTATATGACAAAAAGTCTTTTTCATAAAAGGTTGTAAGAAGGTACACTTATTGGTTTTCAAAAAAGAAGCTTTTTGAAACTATCGTATACTTTTATGATATAGTATGTATGAATGAGTATGTAATATGCAAAAGGCAAGTTCCTGAAGGTTCTGTTACATATGACTCTAAAGAAGAAAAAATCTTCATCTTGAGGTAGCCGATTTCATCATTTGAACTTTAGGAAAGCATGGCTCATCAAGCTTTTTCTTCAAGGAGTATGATTGCACCATAGTTGTACTTGAACAGGAAGTCTCCATCCTTATTGGGTGAGATATCCTTGCATCAAATACTCGTTAGATTTAAGGCAAAACATATTCAGTCATAATATAACATTATTTTAAGAGAACATATTATCATATCATATAAAATCAAATGAGACAGTGTATCATATTATGTGACATCAAAACCGAGTTTCTCAACATTCTCCCCCTTTTTGATGATGACAAAATATGCTCCCCCTGTCAAAAAGACATTATGCATAGAAATAATAATATGATAAAAAAGTGAAATAATGTTTTTAAAGAGAGAATATTTCTCCAATAATGGAGACAGGTTTTCTCCCCCTTTGTCATGGACAAAAAGGAGGGATTAGTGTAAAAAAAATATTACAGACCGAAAGTATTTAAAAGTTATTACAGACCAAATATAATAAAAAATGAGTCTATCTCGAAGGTGGAGAAGTTGAAGGTGTCCGGTTGGCACGATTCCGCTTGCGAGTCTGCTGCAACAGGGCTTGATTACGAAGGATTCGATCCTGAGTTTGCTCGATATCCATCATAGCAGAAAAGTAATTGAAGGAGGACATTGGATCTGCTTCATCAAAGCCGGGCATGTGCATGGACCTTAGATTGAAGATGGTTCCATTGAGGACGTGAGAGGGACGGAGGATGACTTCGTTGTGAAGTGGTACTTGGAAGTATTTGAGAATGGGAGTTATAAAACACCCAAAAAGAAGAGGCTCAAATTTCTGATAACGAATAAAGAGGTCGAAAATAATGGATGACCAATTTATCGGAAGAGAAGAAAGGATGGCGTAGATAAGAAGAGAGATTTTTCGAGGAACTAATCCCTGGCGGGGATGCTTGGGATAGATGTTGTGGAGAAGAATCTGGGCAAGTAGCTGAGCATGAGGTTGGAGATTCCTCATGTGCCACGGAAGTTGGTAGCAGTTGGTGCAGAGAAGTATTTTTCAAAGTACCGATCGGTTGATTGGTACTATGGTGTTAAGGTCGGTACCGGTGGAAGGTAAGTTTAGAATTCTACCTAGGTCGAAAGCATCGAAAATCATCAGCTGTCCTCGGACTTTGCTGGTGATTGATGTTTGTTCATGATCAGAGGAGAAGTTGGTGTAAAACAGTCGGACTAGTTCGGGATAGTAGGCAGCTGGAGATGAAGATCCTATGAGAGGTTTGAGTTCAGGGAGATAGGTGTCTAAGTCGAAGAACTTGAAGTCGTCAAAGTTGATCAATTTTCCATCATGAATGGGGCGAGAGCAGAGTGAGTTGTAGGTGTGAAACAAATCAGGATACCTTAGATCGGCGGAGGTGATCAGATTGGTAGAGGAGGAAGCCATTATCGAATGCCTTGAAAATAAATCACTAGGAGAGAAAGGAGCTAGAACCGAGAGAAAGTTTGTATAAGGATAGAAAAGTTTGAATGGAATGGAAGAGATGAACCAATTGATTAAATAGAAGGAAGAAAATAATTGTTGATATGAAATGAATGACATTGGAAGTGAGTAATTTTTAGATTTTAGTCAAATAAGGAAATCCGTGAGGAGTAAGTTAAGAGACTTGTGAATGACAAATCAAATCAATGTTTGAGGATAGTGTATTATATTAGATTGAGGAGGACATAGTATTGAAATATATAGATTTTACTATGGGTGAGTTTATCGACTAGTGAGAGAAAACATTAATAGAGTATGGGGTGTCATGTTGAATAAAAAATGATTGATCTTAAAAATAATGGCCTAATAAAACAAACAACTTGTTACTCAATGTGGAGGTATTCTAAATTCGTGAATGGAGAGTTAAAGACATAAAAAAAGATGATGTGGATATCTAGAGAGGAGAGAAAGAAAATAAAGGACAATATTTACTTGATTTAGATATGACATAAAGTAGAGTTAGAATAAAGGTTTGCTTGGAGAAAAGACTTTAAAGGTTCTCGATTTTAGAGGGATATACAATAAGAGAGAGGCAAGGTCACGGATGGAAAGAAAGGTCATAGGGTGATCATGTGATGTGTACTTTGAAAGATATGACATTTTAAAGAAAAGAGTGCCTTTTAAAAAAAATGTTTCATGATTAATATTTGTAATTTTTATGAGTATACGTGGATATGAGGACACATTTTGACTTTGACTACTGGTAAGAGATATGATGAGACAAGAAGGAGAAAGAGTTAAAAATATATAAGAATTTAAATAAGAATAGACATGGAGGAGTCGGATTAAAAAATGTATAATAAAAAATGTATTCGAGAGATGAAATGAGGAGACAAAGAAATATTTATGAATGAAGAGTAATAAATGTGAGTTGTCATAGAGAGAAGTGAGATGACATATATGGATTTTTGTGAAGAATAAAGAAGTAATAAAAAAAGATTGATGAAAGACATAAGGTTATGATTGATATAAATTATTATTTATATTCTTAAAGAAACTCGACAAGGTTAAGTTTTAAACAAGAGTTGACAAGAATGGAGGCTTAATTTGTATACGAAAGAGATGATAATAGATAGTTTGTAGGGCTATGATATAACAGATGATATAGTAAAAAAAACAATTTACGTGAGAATATAGCAACTAGATCTTTTAAAGGAACTAAATAGTCATTCGATTTTAACTAATGAAGAGTATGAGTTCTCATAAACTAAGTAGGACCATTTATCGTAAGAAAAGTTTTTATAAAAGGACAAAAATAATAAAGGAGTTGAGTGATGTGAACATTGTTATGATGGCTTTTAATATAATTAGCTTTTATGGATATGAGAGAAAGGAGATAGGACAAGGAGTTATAATGGATGTGTACTTGAAAGATGACAAGTTAAATGACATAAAGAATGAGTCTTATAAGAATACGTGAATATGAAAACTTAGTTTGACTAACTAAAATCGATAAGAAGGAAAGCAATTTAAAATAAGATTTAAACAAGACTTATAAGAAGTATTATAATAAGTGTGATTAATTTATAAGTCACTTAGTTTGCATATTCCTAGTTCTCTTCTAATTCGTGTGAAGTCTTCATGTTTTAATGGTTTAGTGAATATGTCTGCTAACTGTTGATTAGTGGGTATGAATTCTAATTTAATTATGTTGTTTAAGACTTGTTCTCTTAAGAAGTGGTGTCTTATTTGAATGTGCTTAGTTCGTGAGTGTAAAATAGGATTCTTAGATAGGTTTATAGCACTCGTATTATCACAGAAAATAGTTGTATTTTCAAAATTTAAACCAAAATCTTTTAAAGTTTGTTTCATCCAGATGACTTGAGTACAAGCTAGGCTAGCAGCAATGTATTCGGCTTCAGTAGTTGATAATGATACACAGTTTTGTTTCTTACTGAACCATGATACTAGTGAGTGCCCTAGCATGTGACATGTTCCACTTGTGCTTTTTTTGTCAGATTTACTTCCAGCAAAGTCAGCATCGCTGTATGAGATTAGATCAAATGTAGAGGATTTTGAATAGAATAATTCAAAATCAACTGTGTCTTTTAAATATCTCATTATTCTTTTTACAGCTTTAAGATGTGATTCTTTTGGATTTGACTGAAATCTAGCACACAAGCAAACACTGAACATTATATCTGGACGGCTAGCAGTTAAATAAAGAAGTGATCCTATCATACCTCGGTATACCTTTGTATCAACAGACTTACCATCTTCATCTTTGTCCAACACAGTAGTAGTGCTCATAGGAGTAGATTTTGAAGCAGTTGAGTTCATGTTGAACCTCTTCAGAAGTTCACGAGCATACTTAGATTGATTGATGAAAACTCCATCCTTGGTTTGCTTAATATGCAGTCCAAGAAAGTAGGTGAGTTCTCCCATCATACTCATTTCGAATTCATTCTGCATGGACTTAGAAAAATCTTCACAGAGAGTGTTGTTAGAAGATCCAAAGATGATGTCGTCGACATAAATTTGAACAATTAGGGTATGATTATTCACTACTTTGACAAATAGTGTAGAATCTGCTTTGCCAACAGAAAAACCAGTTTTTAATAAAAAGGTTTTAAGTCTTTCGTACCAAGCACGAGGTGCTTGTTTTAAACCATATAAAGCACGTTTGAGTTTAAAAACATGATCTGGGTATTGTTCATTTTCAAATCCTGGAGGTTGTTTTACATAGACTTCTTCATTTATAAAACCATTTAAGAAAGCACTTTTAACATCCATTTGAAATAATTTGAAATCCATATAGCTTGCATATGCTAAGAGCATTCTAATAGATTCAAGTCTAGCAACAGGAGCAAATGTTTCATCAAAGTCAATACCTTCCTCCTGGTTGTATCCTTGAGCTACTAGTCTGGCCTTGTTTCTTATAACATTACCTGTTTCGTCTAGCTTGTTTCTGAAGATCCATCTTGTCCCAACGATTGGATGATCCTTTGGTCTAGGTACAAGATCCCAAACGTCATTTCTTTGGAATTGATTCAGTTCTTCAATCATGGCTAGCATCCAGAACTCATCAATGATGGCTTCATCAATCTTCTTTGGTTCAAGTTGAGAAATGAATGCCATGTTTGCAATCCGTTGTAGCTGAGCTCTAGTTTGAACCCCCTTTGTTAGTTCTCCCAAAATCTGCTTTTGAGGATGATCTTTGATATCGACAAAGGTTCTTTGGTGATCATCTTCATTAGACTTAGCTGTGTTATCTAAAAATAAATCTGTACTTTCAACATCATCATCATTAGTTTGTATATGAACAGATTGATCAATAGATTCACAAAAACTAACATGCATAGATTCTTCAATAGTATTATGACTCTTATTGAAAACTCTGTATGCTTTACTATGACTTGAATATCCTAAGAAAATGCCTTCAACAGATTTAGCATCAAACTTATCCAGGCTATCTTTTGTGTTTAGGATAAAGCATTTACATCCAAAGACTTTGAAATAGTCTATTCTTGGAGTTCTGTCATAGAATAGTTCATAGGGAGTTTTATTTAATAAGGGTCTAATGAGAACTCTATTTGTTATGTAGCATGCAATATTAACAGCTTCTGCCCAAAAGGATTTTGCAAGATTATTGTGTTGGAGCATAGTCCTGGCAGATTCCTCAAGGGTTCTATTCTTTCTTTCTACTACACCATTTTGAGGTGCAGCTCTAGGAAAGGCAAAGTTATGAGAAATACCATGCAAGTTACAAAAATTTTCAAAGAGTTCATTTTCAAATTCTCCTCCATGGTCACTACGGATTTTAACAATAGAACACGATTTTTCGTTTTGTAATTTTTTACATAAGATTTCAAACTGACAAAACGTGTCACTTTTGTTTTTCAAAAATATTACCCAAGTAAATCTTGAGTAATCATCTACAATGACAAAAGCATATCTATTTTGATTAAGGCTAGCTACCCTAGAAGGACCAAAGAGGTCCAGGTGGAGAAGCTCTAAAGGTCTTTTACTTGAAATGACATTTTTTGATTTGAAAGAAGATTTTGACAATTTTCCTAATTGACATGCATCACAAAAATAATCCTTTTTAAAAGATATGTTGGGTAATCCACGTACTAACTTATCTTTAGCTAGTTTAGACATGTATTTAGAATTGACATGGCCCATTCTCATGTGCCATAGATGTTGAGTGTCATTATTAGCTATGAGGCAATGTTCTGTGATGTTTTCTAGGTATAGTTCATATATATTATTCTTTCTTATACCTTTTAAGATGATGTTTTCATTGGTGTCAGCTATGAGGCATGCATCATGATTAAAGCTAACATTATAACCTGTGTCACACATTTGACTGATACTTAGTAGGTTATGTTTTTAAGCCTTTAACAAGGAGAACGTCTTTGATAAGAGGTTTGTCTATGTTACCAATATTTCCAATACCAATTATCAAACCTTTGTTGTTATCTCCAAAGGTGACGGTTCCTCCTTCTTTATGATGAAGAACAGCAAAAAGGTCTAGATGTCCTATCATGTGCTTTGAACATCCACTATCTAGTATCCATCTGTTCTTCTTCTTTGGAGCCTGCAAAACATTAAGTAAATCTCCTTTTTGGTACCCAATCGGGTCCTTTTTTGTTAGACTTTGGAACCCATATCCATTTTGATTTGGGTTTGTCTATCTCTTTAGAGGAGTTAAAAAGATTATCATTATAATACTCCTTATTTGGTTCAGATGAACTTTTCACAAACGTGGTCTTTTGATTTATACGGGAAGGTTTTTTGAAATGAGAATAGCCAATACCATTCTTGTAAAAAGAGACCTTCTGAGAGGATAAGAGTTTATCCAAGTTCTCTTTACCTTTAGTAAACTTGAAAACCGTTTTCATGAGGTTCTCAGTTTTACTTTTTAGCTCTGAAATTTCTACTTGCATATTTTTAGTTTTGGAGCTAGTAGAAGAAATTTCAGATATAAGCATAAGATTTTTCTTTTTCAACTCGGAATTTTCACTGCTGAGTTTTTCATTCTCTTGAGAGAGCTTTAAATTTTCAGATTTTAAAACTTTATTTTTGAAACTCAATTTTCTAGATTCTTCAAATAGTTCTTGAAAAGCATCTAGAAGTTCTTAAAAGGAAAAATCAGAGATTTCACTTACCGAACTTTCGTTTGCCATGAAGCACATATTTGCAGTTTCGGCTTCATCATCACTTGACTCTTCACTAGTGGATGGTTCTGAATCATCCCATTGAGCATGCAGAGCCTTTTTCTTGAAGAACCTCTTCTTTGGTTCCTCAGTTTTGGACTTTCTTTTGAGAAGGGGACAGTCACGTTTTAAGTGGCCTGGCTTATTACACTGAAAGCACATGGGATCTTCTTTAAGATCTTTTCTTTCCTTGTGCCTGTTTGGAAGCCGGTTTCTTCTCATGAAGCGCTGGAATTTTCTGGTAAGTAGCGTAATTTCGGATTCTTTATCTGAGTCTTCATTCTCAGATAGGGCTGGGAAAGCTAGAGTTTTCTTTACTGGTTGCTCTTCTTCCCTTCTTTCTTTCATGTGGACTTCATAGGCCATAAGATTGCCTATTAAGTCGTCCAATGTAAGTTTAGATAAATCTTGAGCTTCTTCAATAGCAGTAGTCTTTTTTTCCCAATCAGTTGTGAGAGATCTCAAGATTTTCTTCACCTTTTCAGTCTGGGAATATGTTACACCCAGAGATTTGAGATCATTGGTGATGTTGGTGAATCTGGTAAACATCTCTGTGATGGGTTCATCTTTGTTCATTTTGAACAACTCATATTTTCTAACAAGAGATGATATTTTGGCTTCTTTAACTTTGTTGGTTCCTTCATGAATAACCTCCAAAGAATGCCAAATGTCATATGCAGATTCACATATAGATATTCTGTTGAATTCATTCTGATCAATGGCACAATATAAGGCATTCATAGCCTTTGCATTTAGGTTTGCCATTTTCTTTTCTTCATCAGACCATAAGTTATAGTCTGCGGATGGAGATGTGTATGGATGCTCAACAATTTTCCATACAGCAAAGTCTATGGATTTGAGAAAGATAACCATTCTGCACTTCCAATATCCATAGTTGGAGCCATTGAAGAAAGGAGGACGAGATGCGTGTTGCCCTTCAATATCACGAGCATAAGAGGTAGATGCTATTTGTGCTGGAAGACTTGTTATGTAGAAACCAGCAAACCTGCTCTGATACCAAATGAAATTCCACTAGAGGGGGGGTGAATAGTGAAATATGATTATGATCGATAAAATAAAATAATTAAGCAATAAGGCACAACATATAAAACACAAAAGTTATACTGGTTCGGTCAATATCCAGACCTACATCCAGTCCCCAAGCAAACCACTTGAGATTTCCACTATAACATCCGACTCTCCGGATAAATAGTACAACACCCTCTTCCCAAGAAGTCTTCTTCTCTCAATAGAGAAGGGGCACACCCTCTTCCCAAGAGGTCTTCTTCTCTCAACAGAGAAGGGCAACACCCTCTTTCACAGAGGTCTACTTCTTTAAACAAAGAAGGAATACAGTGGATAAACAGAGTTACAATACTTCCTATAGAACCTTCAGAATGATATGAATGCACAAATGAAGGATTCTAAGAATGTTCTGTTTGTCACTCAGAGGATACTCTTTGTCAAAGAGCTGGACTTGACTTTTTCTTTTTTCTTTCTTTTTCTTTTTCTCTTTCTTTTTCAAGGCTCTCTTTTCAAATCACGAATAGAAGATTTTTCTCTTTGTAAGCTCACACGTCTATTTCATTCCTCTTGTCTGAATAGTTTATGTGTGTGTGTTTATATAGCTTATAAAAAGTAGTCGTTACATTTTTGGAATTGTAACTTTTTGAAATATGAAATGTTAGGTCATTTCAAAAACATCTTTTAGAGAAGTTCGAGAATGCCTTTTTCCATAAAGGTGAAATAGAGGGTACACTAGTCGTTGTAATATTTTCAGGTAATACATATTTTATGTAAAAAGTCTATTTCTTACAATAGTACATTTGAACGTTGGGTTGTAGTTTTGTCTTTATTCTAATTAATGATTTGAGGTACATTAGTACTTCTTTACTTTAAATGAGTGTAAGTACTATGAGTGCTTTGAGATATTTATTTGTACATAGTCATGTCAAGTGTATTCTTTATGTAGTGTATTTCAAAATCTCCAGAGAGAATGAGGACCAAAAAGAAGGTCGACATTCTTTGGGAAGGATATTTAGAAAGGATTTGTTACAGAAGGCATTTAATGCTTTGTAGAGAGAATGATGACTTCAAGTAAGTCGACATTCTATGGTTATGAAAAAAGGTAACTAGAGTCCTTTTAAAACCATATTTTATTTGTTTTTCTTATGTGTAGCCGATTTATGTTTTTGTCTTCTTCTTGTATTAAGAAACATTTCATTAGAGAAGATAACTAAAGTCTTTTCAAAAACATATTTTATTTGTTTTTCTTATGTAGTCGATTTTATGTTTTTGTCTTCTTCTTATATTAAAAAACATTTCATTAAAGAGGATAACTAAAGTCTTTTCAAAAACATATTTTATTTGTTTTCTCCATGTAGTCGATGTTATGTTTTTGTCTTTTTCCTACATTCCTTTTTTCATGTTGTCTTGTATATGGTGTAAGGTACAATGATTATATGACAAAAAGTCTTTTTCATAAAAGGTTGTAAGAAGGTACACTTATTGGTTTTCAAAAAAGAAGCTTTTTGAAACTATCGTATACTTTTATGATATAGTATGTATGAATGAGTATGTAATATGCAAAATGCAAGTTCCTGAAGGTTCTGTTACATATGACTCTAAAGAAGAAAAAATCTTCATCTTGAGGTAGCCGATTTCATCATTTGAACTTTAGGAAAGCATGGCTCATCAAGCTTTTTCTTCAAGGAGTATGATTGCACCATAGTTGTACTTGAACAGGAAGTCTCCATCCTTATTGGGTGAGATATCCTTGCATCAAATACTTGTTAGATTTAAGGCAAAACATATTCAGTCATAATATAACATTATTTTAAGAGAACATATTATCATATCATATAAAATCAAATGAGACAGTGTATCATATTATGTGACATCAAAACCGAGTTTCTCAACAAAAATAACTCCGGCCTTCCAGTCATATATTTGGAACAGCCACTGTCCAATATCCATTTGCTCCTTATGTTGTGTACCTACAACAAAATCAAAAAACAGAGCATTTGACCCCTTTCTATTTTCGGGTCCATGAGAGTTAGTCTTAGGAACCCATATCCATTTGGATTTTGGTTTCCTTTGATAATAGATATTCTTTCTATAAAAAGATTTAGAATAAACATTTCTAGAATAATCATTTCTAGATGTATTTCTATTAGAACTAGAAAGTTTAGTTTTATGAACAAAAGGTTGAGAATAATGTCTTTGATTTT
This sequence comes from Nuphar pumila, assembly GCF_984573655.1. NCBI lineage: Eukaryota > Viridiplantae > Streptophyta > Magnoliopsida > Nymphaeales > Nymphaeaceae > Nuphar > Nuphar pumila. The sequence goes on from NC_143257.1 coordinate 71,819,051, forward strand.
TCACCACAAGGTTTGGTCTATTTTGAGTATCAAAGAAGCTATATCCCAATCCGGTTTTATTAACCGAGCATCTTTGAGAACCAAGAAGTTTTTCTAGATTCTCTTGACCATTTGTGAATTTGGTCACTATAGAAAGAAGATCTTTTGACTTTTCTTTAAGACTAAATATTTCATTTTGTAAGAGATTGGTTCTAACTCCAATTTCTTTTATCTCAAGTGCTTGGCAAGAATTTTCCTTCTTGAGATCTTCTATTTCTTGAAGTAACACTTTATTGTGAGAGTCAAGAGTTAAATTTTCAGTTTTTAACTCTTTATTTTTAGAACTAAGACTCTTAAATTTAGCATATAAATCATTAAATGCTTCAAATAACTCATCATAGTCAAATTGACTTACCGAATCTTCTTGTGCTACAAAACACATGTTGGCAACTTCTTCATTTGATTCTTCATCGGAAGAGGAGTCACTATCATCCCAACAGGCTTGAAATGCCTTTTTCTTTTTGAATTGATCCTTGGGCTTGAATTTGAGAAGAGGACAATCTTTCTTGATATGTCCTGCCTTTTTGCAGTTAAAGCACTTTACTTCATTGGGAATGGAAGAATCTGCTTTCTTTGCCTTTCTTTAAAATTTTCCCTTTTTGATGAATCTTCTGAATTGCCTTGTGATGAGGGCAATATCTTCATCTTCATCTTCATCTTCTTCAGAATCTTCTGAGTCAGAAGTAGCCTTAAAAGCAGGAGACTTCTTTTTAGGCTATTCTTCTTGTCTGTCTTGAAGTTGGACCTCATATGCCATTAGGTTACCAACTAAGTCTTCAAGAGTGAGAGTATTGAGATCATTTGCTTCTTCAATAGCAGTGGTTTTTCTCTCTCATTCAGGAGTTAAACACCTTAGAATCTTTCTGACTAAATCCACTTGTGAATATTCTTTTCCATGGGATTTCAAAGTGTTAGTTATATCGGTCATTCTAGTTACCATGTCAGATATAGATTCATTTTGCTTCATTTTGAACAATTCAAATTTATGAACTAAAGAAGCAATTTTAGATTCCTTTACCTTTGACGTACCTTCGTGTGTTACGAGAAGAGTATGCCAGATTTCATTAGCTGTAGAGCATTGAGAGATGCGATTGAACTCTACCTTGTCAACGCCACAATATAAGGCATTCATTGCCTTGGCATTAAGTGAAGCAGTTTTCTTTTCATCATCGGTCCATCGGCTGAAATCAGTTGATGGAGTTTGGTACTTTTCTGAAACAACTCTCCAGATATCGAGATCCATGGATTGCAGGAATATTGTCATTCTTACTTTCCAGTATCCATAGTTTGTTCCGTCGAAGAGAGGAGGACAAACAGAGGAACTTCCTTCTTTGTGCTGAGATGTTGTAGTTGCCATGCTAGATGATGGTCAAATCAAAGTAATAGCAAACCTATGCTTTGATACCAAATGAAAGTGCACTAGGATCGAGGCAACAAGCACTAGAGGGGGGGTGAATAGTGCTTTTAAAACTTTTCTGCGGAATATTGAATGATTTTGCAAATCTCAAAGCAAACACACAAAGAACACAAGATTTTATCCTAGTTCGGTCAAACCCGACCTACATCCAGTCCCCAAGCAAAACCCGCTTGAGATTTTCCACTATCAACCTTGTAAACTACAAGATCACACAGACCATAACCGGTCCCACTTTCAGTAACAACCCAACTGAAAGCAAACAACTCCTTTACACCAAGGAGTCCTTCTTTTTACAGAAAAGAAATAAGAACTTACAATACAACCTATGAGCCTTCTTTTTGAATGCAAATGAGATGCAATTGGCTTTTGAGGTTGTTGAAACACTCTACTCACGAATTCACTATCTCTCAAAGTGATTTCAGTGAAAAACTGAAGTGAAAATATCACGTGAGTGAGAAAACAAATACTTGAATGAATAGGAGTGAAAAGCAAGATTCAAATCGATTGAATTTGATATTTGTGAGTGTAGAATGCACTCATATTTATAGTTCAAAGATTCCATACGTTGAGAGTATGAAAGGGTGTCAAAACTGTCCATTTTGAACGATCAAAACGTTTGAAAAATGAAAAGACACGCCTTTTTGAAGTTTCAGGAAAACGGCAAAATTAGTCGACTGAAACATCAGTTAGTCGACTAATAGTTAGTTATTAGTAGACTGACAGTTATCGTCGGTCGACTGATCTGTTAATCGAGCCGTTTGAAAATCTGAACTTTTAAAACTTAGTCGACTTAAGAAAAGTTAGTCGACTGATAATATCATCAGTAGACTGAAAAACCTTTTAGTCGACTGCTGCTAAAAACTTCTGAAAAACAAACATTCTGTTCGGTCGACTGATAAAAAGCATTAGTCGACTGCTGCTAAATTTTCAGAAAACACATGTTCTGTTCAGTCGATTGAAAAACCATTAGTCGACTGCTGCTAATTTTCTAGAAAACAGACATTCTGTCCAGTCGACTAATAAAACCTTCGGTCGACTAATTTGACAAAAATGACTTTTTAGAAAATATGGCGCGAAAGGATTAGTCGACTGATAAGTCTATTGGTCGACTAATAAATATGAAAATTTAAGAAAAGAGTTTTCTAAAAAGATTTTCAAAAGAGTTTCTTTTAGAAAAGTTTTTCTAAAGACTTTTAAGGTGAAATGCAACCTAAATATGTACTCTAAGTAAGGCTCTTACAAGAATCTAAGACTTTTAATGAATTAAACATTTGCACACTAGTCTTCAAGGATTCTTCACCGAATTCTTCAATTTCTTCATAGCCTTAGTTGAAATGCAGTTGATTCTACTTGCTCATCATCAAAACCTTGTACTTGAAGTATCATGTATGGCTTCATTGTCGTAACACAGTCATACCTCTCAACGAGGAATTTGCCTCATGGTCCCCGTGGGGTACGCAAAACGAGGACTTGGCTTGGCCATTCACGTGCTCAGCCTCACGCGGCCAACAGAGCACACTGCACGTGAAAGCAGTCACAACGCCATATTATTTCTTTTCTAATTCAGGATATATTCACATAAGAGTCCATTTACAATACAAGGGCCACTACCCAAGGACTCCAACTGAGCCCAGAACAAGTCATTTTCATTCATACCCTATGGTGTTCAAATTCAATGTTTTCATTACATAAAGTAAGTGCACCTTGTGCGGTTACCAATGCCTCAACAATATACCTCCTCAGGGTACGCACTACTCAGTACGAGTGTCAGGATGTGCCACGTGCAAAGTGTAAGAGTATCACATGCTTTTTAACTTTTGCACAACATAAATAACAGAGGCATTACATAAATTATTTCTGAGAGACAAGTAAAGGTGTAAGCAAATACACATTCTCATGCATACGACATTTCATCCAATTTCATTATTTAAGAGATGGTTTCTAAAGCATTAACATTGGCGCTTTGCATAACATGCAATTATTTCTCACTGTGAATAAGTACTATTTTGCATACTTCAGTGAAGAGATTGCACTTAACAATGTTCTCATACGTGGTTCAACACACTTACATGTTTATGGTGAAATCTGGGATATTTTTGTCTTATGGGAATAACATTAGCTATTTCCACGGTATGGGGTGCCGCGCCTGCGGACCCGAAACAAAGATATTACACAATAGTTGTGATTTTAAATCAACAAAGTCTCTAAGTTCATGGGTTTGTAATAGTATTCTTCTGTTTATTTTATGAGTATGTTGAACATAACCCAAGACATAAGGGTTTTCCTTACGCAGCACGACACACATACGTGTCGAAGGTGATTTCTGAAATTAACCCATCTAATGGGTATTACATTAGCATTACCATGGTTCAGGGTGCCGCGCCCATGGACCCTAAACGAACCAATGACCAAACGAACGTAGAACAACACTATAGAATTCATACTCAGTTTGGAGTGTGGAATCATTTGAAGAAAGTATCTGGACGGGACACCAGAGTGTCGCATGTTCATTCGGTCACACCGAAACAATCATTTATGTGGTATGTATTTATGTATATATATCTATATTGTGAAGCTTACACTTATAAGAATATATATATATATATATATATATATATATATATATATATATATATATATATATATATATATATATATATATATATATATATACATATTTACAAGTACCATCATAAATTGCAAGTCACTTAAATGTGTGTGTATATATATATATATATATATATATATATATATATATATATATATATATATATATATATATATATAGTTTTCTAACATGAGAGCATCCCCACGGCATTTGCCTGCATGCCAAACACCCTAACCGAAGTGCGAAAAGGGTGCAGGGCAAGACCAAGACTAGCTTGAACCTGATATGGTTCGGTTCGAAGTAGATTCGTGCTGGTTTTGAAAGAAAAGCGTTGACAGCCACATTAATGGGATTACGGGGCTGCAAGTGTGCCAACACAAGGATCCGCACACTTGCTGCCAAAGAGCTCCTACTGAAACGTTGGTCTGGTCCTCCGGACCAGACTCTCATGCTTACTAACAGGTTCTGGTCTGACTTATGGTTCAGACCAGATTGTCAAAGGGTTCAATTGGGGCTGAGTCAAGCTGCCAACAAGTGCAGCCGCAGCTAAGTCAAGAAAAATTTGGGTCACCAAGGGAGCTGGTCACGGTGGGGCTGGTCCACAGGACCCTGCTGCCCTCAGTCATATACAGGTCTGAACCATTCGGTTCAGACCTGGACCCATAGGGGTCGGCCACCACAGTCTTGGTGCCCAACACCTTGCGGCTGGCACCCTGCTCCATCTAAAGAAAGGCCAAGGCTGGCATCGGGTGCCAGCCTGGCTGCCAATGCACACACAGGTCTCAACCCTGGGTTCAAACCTATATGCAATCGAATACAGCCGAAGGGAGGGAAGGCCTGGGTGCTCAGCACTGCACGGTTCCACCCGGTTCAAACAAAGGGGAAAAACGGGCTGGGTCCAGGCTTACTAACAGCCAGTCTAGTCGGACTAAGGTGCTGGTCTGAACCCATGGTTCAGACCGGCACTTCAGTCCAAACCGAAATAAATAAAGAAAAAAAACTTTAACTTAACACTGAATTACATTATGTATATTACGCTTCTTAGGCTGGGCGCGCGGGCCAACCGCAATGCACCAAACTCCAAACCGGGTTCAGAAAGGATGGCTGAAGGGTCTGGTCCGCGGGACAAAACCGTGCCATCACTAGAACCAAGGACCAGAGCCTATGGCTCACACCCAAACTGAAGGAAAAGAGTTGGGCGCCTGCCATGGGCTGGCCCCAACCTACATGCCAAATCCGGTTGGTCATGCGCCAACCATAAAACCCCAACAAAAAAAAGAGAACAAAACGATGACAAAACAAAAAAAAATGTCTTTGCTGGAAGCCACGACTTCCCACAACAAATGGGGCTGGGTCACACTGTGACCCAATCCACACCCATGGTTGAAGCACCAGTCCCATCGATTTGGGACTGGATTGAGCCCATCACGCCCAAAAGGGGTGTCCAAGGTGAGGAGCGACGGCTGCAGCGCACGGATGTGTCTGCATGCACCCCAAAAGAGCTTCAAAAGGGTTGGGTGCGTGCTGGACAAGCCATGCTCAGTCCAGCACACCCAGTATTGTCTGCCAAGCCCAAGAACAAACCATAATTGAAAAGAAAAAGTAAAGGCATTCATTACTGCAACCAAATAAAAAACTACATGCATCGCCAAAGAAGAACTGAAAAAGCACTTAGGAAAAATGGAGGAAACCTATTTCAAGACATGCAACCATTAAGACAGATCATATGAAAAGGAAGACATTTTAGAAAGTTAATCCACCTTTGGAGCACACATGCATGGATGCGTTTCTCCATCGGTTTCATTATATTCTGAAACCTTTGAACAAAAAGAAAACGTTGAATCTTCACCTTTGAGTTGGAGATAAGGGAGGTGGGCTGCAGCTCTACACGTCAAGAGGCTCCCACGACTGGAGGGAGGAGGCAAGTGAGAGAGAAGGAGAGAGAGTGAGAGAGAGAGTGTGTTAAACAAAAAAAATCGCCCCTTAATGGGGCACGGCTTTTCAAAAGGGGTTTTATAAGGTGTTGGGTTGAGATGGATGGCTAGGATCCACCCATCCAAGATGGAGGGCTGGGGTGGAACACGGTTTTCCACCGCCGCCCAGCCCTTCCAATGGGTTTCAAGGATTTGAAATGTTTTTCAAAAATTTCCAAGATGCCATGGGGCTGCCACTCCATGCATCCAATGGTGGCTAGTCCACCCTAATGATGGCTTTTTCCTTGGAAAGAGCCTCCTTGGCATTTCCTTAAAATCCCAAGGCACAACATCATGAGCCCACACCTTCCCCAAGGGGGAATGGCGCCCTCCAAGGCTCCAACGTCTCCTCCTAATCCCTTAATGACTTGACTATTTAATTTTTAACATTTTAAAATTTATCTTTTAAATGATTTGGGTAGGGCCAATCGTGGCCCTCCCTTTATAAGTTATAAAAAGTCTTTTACAACCTTGCCACTAACTGTAAACACCCCAAATTTTTACCCTCATCCAGTACTTACATTTCATGTGTCATTGCATGCATTCGGCATACCATTTCATTGCATTGCATAGCATTGCATGTCATTACATCTCATTATTCAGATCCAGCACTCTTGTTTTTAAAACATTTAATCCATATTCTATTTTTAAAACCTTTCTTTCAAAAATCAATTTCAAAACCTGGGTTTTTATTCAATATTCTGTCGTTTTCCAACCACAGGACTTTATATTTCGAAATATTTTCTCAGAAATCAATCTGGATTTATTTTAAATTCAAATTTTAATTGATTTCAATTCTCAGATGAGACCCATTTAAGTGGTGTCGCTTCTGGCTTCCTTTATTTGTCAAATTTCTCAAAATTCGAGAGTTTCAGTCTGGTCAGGGCTCTGTCTCAGAATCTTGATCCAGTCAAAAGTCTGTTTTGAAGTCTGTTTCACTTTCCTTTTGAATCTTTTCCATCTGTTTTCAAAACTTAGGTCATTTTACAGAGTCCAGTTAGTTCAGGACTCTATTTCAGAGTTCGATCGAGTTAGGAGTCTAACCCTGACTGTGTTTTTTTCAATTAATTTCACCATTTCTTGATAAAATCTTTCAAAAATCCTTTCATCTGGTTTTTAAATCCAAAATCTCAGAGTCCTAAGAGTTCAGGACTCTAACTCGGAGTTCCAGTTCGCTTGAGACCCTATTTTCAAAAATCTTGAATTTCAAATATGGATTTTAACCCCTTTTCAAAGTTGTTTTCAGTGTTTATTTCAAAAACTCGATGTGGGCCCACTCAGTTGGCACCATATCCAGAGGAGCTCTGACCCAGTTAGAACCCTATGTCATTTCAAAATGTTAGTTTCAAAGTTTACTTATGAAAATCTTTTGAAAACTTTCTCAATTTCAAGTTTTAAAATCGCTTTTTGAAAAACTCAAGTAGAGCCCACTCGGGGTGGCACCATATTCGAGTAAGTCAGGGCTAGACTAGGGTTAGTCAGTGTCTTGGTTAGTGTTAGAGGTTTAGAAGAGTCAAAAGTTATTTCAAAAACTCATTTTGAACTTTGGATTTTAAAACTAGTGTTTTTAAAGGTTTTTTTTTAGAACTTAAAAAACCCAAATATAGAGAATGCCAAGTGGCATCACATTTGGGGGATTTCTAGGATAGTCTAGGGGTTAATTAGGCATTTGTTAGGATAATTTAGGCTAGGAGTAGGATAGTAACTACACCTTAAAATCGCCCCCCTTAGAAGAGTCCAAAAATTTCAAAATTGATAATTTTCAAGACCTAAAAAAAATTTTATAAATTGAGACCCATAGGGGGTCGATTTCTCCAGCCACCTCTTGAGCAAATCTTGGAGCTTCTCTCTCCTCTCCAGCCTTCCTCCATTGCTGCAATTCCAAGGTAAATAATTTCTTCACTTTTTAATATTTTATTTAGTGTTTTTAATGATTTAAACCTAGATTTAGCCTTGGACACCCCTCCTTATATGGATTCAACCAAGATTCAACCTCAAGAACCATCAAGAACGGTCCAAGAAGGTGATCTAACACTGTTTTATGTGTTTTACAGGGATTCTAATCCATTAGAATCGATTTTAGTATTATTCTTTTCGTTATTAACCAATAAAACATGTGATTTACCCTTTTAATGGGTTAAATCCATGTCTTTAAAGGTAACATCAAATTCCAGCCATTGATTCCCTAATTTTTATTTATTTATTTGTTTATCCATGTTTATTACACGTTTTTCAGCATAGAAATAATTTTTATTTACTGTTTTATGGTTTGTTTTATTGTTTTTTTTATAGTTAATGCATGATTTCTTAAGTTTCTTAGATTTCTGTGTGTTTTAAGTTTAGAACAGTCAAGATCATACTATTTCGGGTTGAAGTACTTGCTGTTAATGTCTGCTTTTTTTATATGTGATACCTGCATATGTAAATGAGCTACTGTAGAAAAATTAGAGATTTTTGGATTGAGGAACTCTGTCAGAAAAATCAGACATCAAATCGGGTTTTTAAAGCTTTAAAATCATTGTTAAAATCAAGAAGGTAACTTGCTGTTTTGATATTTTTCTTATCCTATATCCGATTTGAGATCTGTAAAGTTTCATGGATTTGTATTGGTTAGATCTATCTACTGTGAAATTTTGAGATTTTTCTATTACTGTTTAGTATTTTTCCTCTGTCAGAGAATCTGATTTTAAATTTAAAACTCGTTAGGGTTCACCAAAACCCTAATCAGACTTGTGTTGTTCATAGTTCCCAAACCACAGATCCGATTCATGATCTGTAAATAATGAGTATTGTTATTTTTCTGTCTACGGTTCACTGCTAAAATTTCAGATATTTTTTATTAAATTTTCCATTTATTTCGGTATTTTCAATCTGAAGTAGCTGTTTTAACCCCTGTTAGGTTTGTTAGATTTTAGTTCAGATTGCCGAAAGGGTTTCTCCCTAACCGAGGATGCTTTTTCCAATCTGTAAATTGGGAAATTGATGTCTTCTTTTAAATCGTTGTAAATTTTGAAAAGATTTTTATATGAAAAACATGTGAAAACCAGACATCAACTAATAAAAACCGGTTCTCACTAGTGGATGAGACCGGGTCGAACTCAGGGAACGGAAATATTTCGTATTCAAGTACACAAATCTAAACTATTCTTTATTGCCGAATTATTGAAATGTAAAATGTTCAGAAAAGTAAAAACAACTAGCTATTACAACAAATGAATACCCTTCGCAGAGGGCGTAAAGTGCAATATTTACAAACCCAGAATCAAATTCCTAATTCTAAACTGAAAAGTAAAAAGAAGCTTCTACTCTTCGTACTTCGTGTCACGTAATCGCTTCCGTTCCAGTCTGTGCTATCCTGCATAGTTCAAATGAACACAAGCAGTACCAGAGCTAGAACATGAAAGAAATGATAAAAGACATCTAAATGACTAATTACAATTGAAAAACTAATTCTAATTAAACTACTAATCAATTAACTAATTAAAAAAAACACTTAACTAACAATTACAAAATGAAGAAGACAATCAAGAAATGCAAAATAGAAAGAAATAAGAATTGACATGAAAACAGAAATTCAAGGTATTGAAAGGCAGGAAAACAGCATGTAAAAACGAAAAATTGAATGTAAAACAGAATTTGAATGTACAATGGAATGTAAAAACGAGAAATGCAATCAATTAAAAACAAGAAATGCACTGCTGTAAAACAAACAAGAGAAGCATTAAGGAAATCAGAAAATGCAGAATGAGAAATTCAGAACAGCAAAACATGGAAATGAAGAACTATGCAGGAAATAAAAGAAATTGAAAACAGTCAAATCAAAGAGAAAACAAAACAACAATGCAAAGTAGAAAATTAATCAATAACAGGAAAGTGCATAAAGAAAATACAGGAAATTCAGCTAATTAGAAAAAAAAAATGGAAATGACTTAATTGAAAAACTAACATTCAGTAAAAACAACATGTAAAAAAAACTCAAATAGAATTTAAAGATACTAGACGAAACAGGAATTTAGAGAAACGAATTAAAACAGGAAATCAAGGGATTCCGAACATCTAACATGCCTATGAATTTCAAACAGGAATTTAAAATTGACTCAGAAAAATGAAAACATAAAAATCAATGACTTGAAATGGAAATCCGATGTAAATGAACCAGAGTTTACAAGAATTTTAAACAAAATGAAACAGGAAGTGCGATTCTTGCAGAAATTACAATCGGATACACATATATTTTTTTCTGTTTCTCCTTTTTACGTTTTTTTTTTCATTTTAGTTTTACACAGAAAATCACTAGTAATTGAATAACAAGAACAAATGAAGAATTCTGAATGAAAAGAAATTACAGAATTTATGCTTTTGACACAGAATTTATGGAAGAAAAGAAAAAGAAAATGCAGATCGAAAGAAGAAGAAGAAGAAAAAAAGGATGAAGAAGAAAACTAAGAAAAAGAAGAAGATCTGAAGGAGAAAAAATAGAAAAAGATGAAGAGGAAGATGACGACTTACCAGGAAATGAGATAGAAAATGGCTTCCAAATCGTGCGCTGCAATCGATTGAAGAACTCCTTGCCACCGGATGATGAAGATCTTTGCTGCTACTGGAAGAAAAAGAAGAAGAAGAAGAAGAAGTAGAAGGAATCCGGCAACTGGGAAACGGAAGGAAGAGGTGAAAAGCAGAGGGGGAAAAGAAAATTTTGAAGCACAAAAATGGAGCCCCCTCCGATCTGCTTTACGCCCCTTTTTAAAAGGTTTCAAACCGGTTGGAACCGGTTTGAAACAACCATTGGTTATTTTCAAAACTTCCAAACCGGTTCCAGCCGGTTTGGTTTTCACTTTCTCCTTTTTAGAAATACAAACCGGTTCCACCCGGTTTGTATTATTATTTAGATATTTTTTTTCTTTATTTATTATTTTTATTTTTATTTTTTTCAAAAGTAAAGAAAACTGTGAAACTTTTCAAAAACCAAACTATTTATAAAAGAACTTCAAAAACTAATCTACTATATTTTTCTTCTTTTCTAAAAACAACACTTAAAATGAATAAAACTATTTTTCTCTAATTTTTTTTATTTTTTTATTTTTAATAAAAACTAAAACCACTAAAAAAACTAAAATAGGCATAAGAATGTAAAATAAAACTATTTTTTATTCATTTTCTAATTTTAAATCATTTTAGCACATTTACTCAAAAACTAACATAATATTGGGTTTTTGAAACATTATTTTATAAAATCATGCATATTTAAATGTTAATAACCCTGAATTATATGCATGATCAAATACCCCCATGCTTATGTTTTGCTAGTCCTCGAGCAAACTAGAAAAATGCAAGAAATCAAACTATCACCTAACTCACTTTCGTAGGAATCACGGTTGCATTTAGCTCATGCAACAAGCCCTTTCAACCCATGGGTTACCCCAGTGGACGAGTAAGGTCTCGTGAGGGTTTGCAGTGATGCTACCCACAAACATCTCTGTCATGTATGCATAATATTACACATCCTCACAATCAGTAGATAATCAAAGACTTTATTTTCACAAATATTTCCTGTTATTTCAAAATCATAATATAATTAGAATCTTTTATGTACCACCACAGAAAAAGAATTTCTTTCACTTTTCTAAAAATCACAATTATTTATGTTTAATTCTTAGAAAATCCAATAAAAATATATTATTATTTACTTATCCTCACTCATATGTTTTCTACACAGGTTTTCTCAATCACACTTCTAAGCATTGAACTTTTCTTTCTTTTTAAGCTCTTTTCTCTCTCTTTTTTTTTTTTTTTTCTTTTCACGCTTTTTCTTTTTGCGCACTTATTTTTTGTCATATAGCTTGCGTGTGGTCTGCTTCTATGCCTTGTGCAATGTCAATATCTTCTATACTTTTTCATACCAAAAGATATCAACTAAGACATAAAAGTGACTTCCTTCATTTACCCTTATAACATGAGAGTCAAACATTTCAACTTGTATCTGTTCTCAGTTACTTAGGATCACGAAGTTTTCCACTCTCCTTTTCGAAAATGGAATCAAAAGTTTCAACTTACATCTAAGTTCCATCTACTAAGGATTGTGGAATTATCCAAACAACCTAACGCATGCTTTTTCTCACTTTTTGAGCTCATTTTTATGCTTTTGTTCATTTGCTTAGTTTTTCAAAAATAGAACTATGCATATTCATATTTATGATTCAAAATAAATTCTAACATGTATCTATCATCATTTCCTCGAAATCCGCATAAACAACCATAATTTTTAGATCTATGTCAGAAAAAATTTTCGTGGGGCTTAAAAATCCTCTAAAAACATCAGATTTGAAATAACATTCATATAAGTTCAAACTCTTTCTTTAAAAATCTACTTTTCATGAGAGATGTGTAAACATGTGCAAGAACGTAGACAAAAATATTCTGGTGAGCTACTACACCCTCCCCCATGCTTGAATTACACTGTCCCAGTGGCATTCCCCCATGCTTATGTGAAACTAATTGAATGCACATGAGATAAAATTAATGAGGGAAAGAAAGTAAACTCAATGAAATCTAAAATGTGAAAATATGCCTACCCTGATCATGATTTATGAATTATGCACATGAACTATATGAAAGTACTCTTAAAAAATTATTTTTCTATGAATATTTACAAAATTTTAAAATATATACAAACATGTGTGAGTCCTAAACTTCTAAAAGATCAACATCCTCAATGTCTTGTCCTGTCAGAGTATCTGAGATATAAGGCTTCAGCCGTTGCCCATTTACTTTAAAAATAGCACCCGTACGAGGGTCAAAAAGATCTATCGCTCCATATGGAAACACCCTATGCACAACAAATGGACCATTCCATCTTGACTTCAACTTACCTGGAAAAAGATGAAGACGTGAATGATAAAGCCAAACCTTTTGCCCAGGCTCGAACTGTTTCCTAACAATATATCGATCATGAAAATGCTTAGTTCGAGCCTTGTAAATCTTTGCACTCTCATAGGCCTCATTACGCAATTCCTCTAGCTCACTCAACTGTAATTTTCTCTCGACTCCAGCTTGGGTCATGTTGAAATTGAATTTTTTTATAGCCCAATATGTTCTAACTCAACAGGAAGATGGCAAGGTTTCCCGAAAACTAATCGAAATGGTGACATACCAATCGGGGTCTTAAAAGCAGTCCTATAAGCCCACAAGGCATCATCAAGGCGCTGAGACCAATCCTTGCGGTCTGGTCTGACTGTCTTTTCAAGAATCCTCTTTATCTCCCTGTTAGATACCTCAACTTGGCCACTGGTTTGTGGGTGGTAAGGTGTAGCAATCCGATGATGCACAAAATATTTCCTAAGTAAGGAAGCTACCTGCACATTACGAAAGTGCGTACCACCATCACTGATGATCGCTCTAGGAACTCCGAACCGACTAAAAATGTTGTGCTTAATAAATCGAAGCACCTCTTTATGATCATTGGTCCGGGTGGCCACAGCCTCGACCCATTTTGAAACATAATCAACCGCCACTAAAATATATGTAAATCCAAATGATGGCGGAAAAGGACCCATGAAATCAATGCCCCAAACATCAAAAATTTCCACTATCAGAATAGGTAAAAGAGGCATCATGTCGCGCTTGGTAATGCGACCTGTTTGCTGACATCGCAAACACTTCCTACAGAATTCGTGAGCATCTTTATGAAGTGTGGGCCACCAAAATCCAGACTGAAGGACCTTTGCAGCGGTCTTCCGATTAGAAAAATGACCTCCACAAGCTAAAGAATGACAAAAGGATAAAATGAAATGATACTCTTCTTCGGGCACACATCTCTGAATCATCTGGTCCGGGCAGGATCTAAATAATTCTGGTTCCTCCCAAAAATAATGTTTCACCTGCGCAAAAAATCTATCTTTTTCATTCCGGTTCCAGTGCGCAGGATACTCTCTAGTAACCAGAAAATTTACAATATCCGCGAACCAAGGTAAACGCTTGACATGAAATAACTGCTCATCCGGAAAAGAATCAACAATCTGTCCTTGATCAATAGATGAATCTATAGTCAGTCTAGACAGATGATCTGCTACAAGATTCTTACATCCACTCTTATCTCGAATCTCAATATCAAATTCTTGTAACAGAAGAATCCAACGAATGAGACGCGGTTTAGCATCCTTTTTACTCATCAAATATCTCAATGCAGCATGATCTGAGTAAATGATAACTTTGGAGCCTAACAAATATGATCGAAACTTCTCAAGTGCAAATACAACGGCTAGTAACTCCTTCTTAGTGGTAGTATAATGTATTTGTGTGTCAGAAAAAGTCCTACTAGCATAATGAATAACATGAGATCGTTTCTCAATCTTCTGTCCTAAAATTGCTCCAACCGCATAATCTGAAGCGTCACACATAATCTCAAAAGGCACTAACCACTCAGGAGATCTGAGAATAGGAGCAGTGGTCAATGCTTCCTTTAGGGCTAAAAATGCCTTCAGGCATCATCAAACACAAACGACTGGTCTTTCGACAACAGGTTACACAACGGTCTAGAAATCTGACTAAAATCCTTAATAAACCGTATATAGAAACCTGCATGCCCTAAAAATGAACGCACTTGCCTCACAGAAGTCGGTGGAGCTAATCTGACAATGGTCTCCACTTTGGCCTTATCGACCTCAATACCTTTCTCGGACACAATATGTCCAAGAACAATCCCCTGCTGTACCATGAAATGACTCTTTTCCCAACTAAGCACTAGATTTGTCTCCCTACAATGCTGAAGTACACGAGATAATTTTTGGAGACAATCATCAAAAGAAGAGCCATAAACTGAGAAATCGTCCATGAAAATCTCAAGGACATCATCCATCATGTCAGAGAAAATCGCCATCATACATCTCTGAAATGTAGCCGGGGCATTACAAAGGCCAAACGGCATCCTCCTATACGCAAATGTACCATAGGGACAGGTAAATGTCGTCTTATCCTGATCCTCGGGATGAACGGCCACCGGATTATATCCGGAATATCCATCTAAAAAGCAATAATATTGCTGGCCTGCAAGTCTTTCTAAAATCTGGTCGATGAACGGTAACGGGAAATGATCTTTCCTAGTTGCACTGTTCAACTTCCTATAGTCAATACATACTCGCCATCCTGTAGTAATCCTCATGGGAATGCTCTCTCCTTTCTCATTCTTCTCCACAGTGAGCCCGGACTTTTTGGGAACAACCTGGGTAGGACTCACCCACTGACTATCGGAGATGGGATAAATAATCCCAGCATCTAACAATTTAACTACTTCCTTCTTCACCACTTCTTTCATGTGATGATTTAATCTCCTTTGTGATTCTCTTGAGGGTTTAGCTCCCTCATCCATAATGATCCGATGCATACAAAAGGAGGGGTCAATCCCCTTTAAATCCGCAACAGACCATCCAATAGCTTCCTTGTGCTCATGCAAAACCTGTAACAACTGATGCTTCTGTGAATCTGTCAGATTTGCAGAAATAATAACTGGGAGAGTCTGCTTTTTTCCTAAAAAGACATACTTGAGTGAAGCTGGTAAAGGCTTCAACTCCAACTCTGGGGGACTCTCTATCGATGGCTTTGCGGGCTTCTCAGCTAACTCTGGAAGTGGTTCGGAATGCCAAATCCCACTGACATTATCTGCCTCACTATCTATCATATCAAGGCGACCCTCTTTGAATGATTGATCAATCTCCTCTTGAGGTGGATCACTCAACAACCAATCATGTTCAGCTTCTATAATATGCTGAATGATATCAACCTCAAAAGAAGCTTCTTCAGTATCAGACTCCATCGATGCACAAAAAATGTTCATCCTCATTTTCCTATTTCCAAATGAAACATCCATCTCACAAGTGCGGCAATTAATGCACGCATTGGCGGTAGCTAGGAAAGGGCGACCAAGAATAATAGGAGTCTGTCTGATGCTATCAACTCCCTCCATATCTAATATCACGAAGTCGACAGGGAAATAACAATCCTCCACCTTGACTAAAACATCTTCAAGTATCCCTCTCAGGACCTTAATCGATCTATCCGCTAATTGAAGCGTCATAGGTGTAGATTTCATCTCTTTCAATCCAAATTTGTCATAGAAGAAACCTGGCAAAATGTTAACACTTGCCCCAAGGTCAAGCAAAGCACGCTCAACAGTGATGTTTCTTATGACACATGAGATGATAGGGGTCCCTGGGTCCTTAAGTTTGGGTGAAGTCTGGTGTTGCAATACTGCACTTATTTGCTCCGTCAAATATATTTTCTTCTGTGCATGGGACCTCAACTTCATTTTCTGCGTACAAAGCTCTTAGAGGAACTTTGCATATGCAGGGACTTGCTGGATGGCATCTAGTAAGGGGAGGTTTATATGGACATGCTTGAATATCTCAAGCATCTCTTGCATGTTTACTCCCGACTTACCTAATGCTCTCGGTTTCTCTAACGCCTCAGGAAAGGGGGCTTTAGGAATATGGGTTGTGGAAGGCTCAAATGGAAGAACCCTCTCACTTTCCTGAGGTAAAACATTAGAGACAGGCTGCTTCTTACTTATCTTCTCTCTTTCTTCTGCAGCCTCCCTCGAATGGTACTGCTTCCCACTTCTAAGGGTTACTACTGCCTGAGCTTGCTCTTGATGTGTATCTGTCATATGCAAACTCTGCAGAGGTTCTTTACCCCTAGGGTTAACTATAGGCTGACTAGGCAATGCTCCCTCACTTCTCCTGCTAAGTGCTTTCGCGAGCTGCCCCATTTGAGTTTCTAATTTTGAAATCGACTGAGTATGTGAGCTCAAATTCGCCTTAATATCTGAAAATGCTTGTAGCATTTTGTCCTCGAAGGACTGACTATGTGAAGGCTCCTGAAAATGGGTTTGATTATAAGCAGGTTGGGCTGAAGGATCATTGGATCTGTGAAATCCAGGTGTATAACCACCTTGCCTGGATTGATTCTGGGAAGGGTTAGGAGCTTGGGCTTGTGAGTTATGCCATGAGAAATTTGGATGGTTTCGCCAGCCCGGGTTGTAAGTATTGGCAAATGGATTGGGTGCGGGCCTAGCGAAGTTTTGAGCCATCTGAGCTTGCTCTTGGACAAACTCAGGATACTGTGACGCAGCTGGACACTGGAGAACATGGTGTGCAGGACTCGCACACAACGCACACACCTGCATGGCAGGAGAGGGACCCAACAACAATTGATCTAATTTCTGGGACAGTTGGTCTACCTTGTTGCTCAACTCAAGGTTCATCCCTATTTCGAAAATACCTGCCTTCTTAGCGCTATCCTGTACAGGTGCAACTCTATCAGACCGTGAAGCTGTCGCGTGGTGCATCGAATTCTCGCTTAATGTCTCAAAGAGCAACCACGCTTCATCCTCACTCTTGAGCATGAAAGTGCCCCCACATGCGGCATCAACCATTTGACGATTCTTCTCAGTAAGACCGTCATAGAAATATTGCACCAGTTGCCATCGAGGCACCTGGTGGTGGGGACACTTGCGGAGAAGATCCTTCATCCTCTCCCAAGTCTCATGGAACAGTTCCCCCTCTATTGCGTAAAACTGGTGATGGCTTTTCGATACTGATTCGTCTTACTGATTGGGAAATATTTCTTTAAAAATTCTCTTTGCATATGTTCCCACGTGGTAATTCTAACTGTATCTAATGCCTTCAGCCAGTGTTTGGCTTTATCCTTCAGAGAGAAGGGAAACAAGGTCAACCTCATAGCATCATCTCCAAAGTTGTTTATTCTCACTATCGAACAAATCTCTAAGAATTCGTCGAGATGACGATATGGGTCTTCATTGCTAAGACCATAAAATGAGGGTAGCATTTGGATTACACTGGCCTTAATCTCAAACTGATTCGCTCCTACATCAGGTCTTGTGATGTAGGAGGCGGAAGTATAGGTGTTAGGCATGAAGTACTCCCTAAGGGGACGAGTAATCTGCTGATTCTCAGCCATGGTTGCAGATCTTTAGGCTCTCCTAATAAGGGACTTGGGGTCCTCAATCGGCTCTACCAGCTCAGGGTCAAGTGAGCGTCGCCCTTGCATACACCTCTTACTAGACCGGTGTAACTCACGTCCTAATTTTGGGTTTTCTACCTAACTAACGCACTAAGCGGCCAAACCACGCAAACCACAAAGCGAGTAAACTAAAAACAACAAAAACTAAACAACACCACGCAGTTACACAAAACAGAGATTATGCAAAGAAATATAAAATCTATGTGTACGGTACCAATCGTACACAGTCACCTCTAAGGGGATCCTATTAGGTGGGCTGTGCAGAAAAGTAAACTCGTCTCTAAGATATGCACATATGTGGTTCTAAACCTAAATGCAACACAAACACTAGGCAATAAAGTGAATACTAATATTACGCCGTTCCCCGGCAACGGCGCCAAAAATTTGATGTCTTTTTTTAAATCGTTGTAAATTTTGAAAAGATTTTTATATGAAAAACATGTGAAAACCAGACATCAAATAATAAAAACCGGTTCTCACTAGTGGATGAGACCGGGTCGAACTCAGGGAACGGAAATATTTCGTATTCAAGTACACAAATCTAAACTATTCTTTATTGCTGAATTATTGAAATGTAAAATGTTCAGAAAAGTAAAAACAACTAGCTATTACAACAAATGAATACCCTTCGCAGAGGGCGTAAAGTGCAATATTTACAAACCCAGAATCAAATTCCTAATTCTAAACTGAAAAGTAAAAAGAAGCTTCTACTCTTCGTACTTCGTGTCACGTAATCGCTTCCGTTCCAGTCTGTGCTATCCTGCATAGTTCAAATGAACACAAGCAGTACCAGAGCTAGAACATGAAAGAAATGATAAAAGACATCTAAATGACTAATTACAATTGAAAAACTAATTCTAATTAAACTACTAATCAATTAACTAATTAAAAAAAACACTTAACTAACAATTACAAAATGAAGAAGACAATCAAGAAATGCAAAATAGAAAGAAATAAGAATTGACATGAAAACAGAAATTCAAGGTATTGAAAGGCAGGAAAACAGCATGTAAAAACGAAAAATTGAATGTAAAACAGAATTTGAATGTACAATGGAATGTAAAAACGAGAAATGCAATCAATTAAAAACAAGAAATGCACTGCTGTAAAACAAACAAGAGAAGCATTAAGGAAATCAGAAAATGCAGAATGAGAAATTCAGAACAGCAAAACATGGAAATGAAGAACTATGCAGGAAATAAAAGAAATTGAAAACAGTCAAATCAAAGAGAAAACAAAACAACAATGCAAAGTAGAAAATTAATCAATAACAGGAAAGTGCATAAAGAAAATACAGGAAATTCAGCTAATTAGAAAAAAAAAATGGAAATGACTTAATTGAAAAACTAACATTCAGTAAAAACAACATGTAAAAAAAACTCAAATAGAATTTAAAGATACTAGACGAAACAGGAATTATATGCATGATCAGAAATCTCTGTTTTTATTCCTAGTTTATCTCTGTAAAAATTCAGAAGTTTTCATGGAGGATTGACCCCTGATTCGGGTCTAACTTTGAAACTGGTATGTGACCTAGGTTAAAAATAGCTTATTTTAGGTTGTTAATGCAATTTTCGGATTAAAATAATGTCAAAAAATTATTTTTGCAATTCCAATATGATTTTAGGGTTATAATAAGTGTATGTGCCAATTTTTATGAAATTTAGGATTCATTTAATGTCTGAATTAATAAAATTGCAAAACAGGGTACTTGAAAGATCCAAAAACACTGCCAAAATCACAATTTTTGTGATATTTCTTGATTTTCGTGCATAAGTGTGTGTTTTTAGGGTTTGTTCATGTTTATAATCATATTAGGATGTTTCATGTTTGATTTTGTGTTTACTTTAATCATAAATCCCAAGTTTTTACCAAAATCTATTTCAGAAAACCCTGATTTCAAGGCCATAGTCTTGCTATCAGGGGCATTTTGGTCATTTGACCTCAATTTCGAAATTCTAAACCCTAATTTTCATATTTTTAATCATGTCATATATTACTTAGTTCAATTTATCATTATTTGTATTTCAAAACTTGTATTTTTACAAAATATCTTTCTAAAAACCCTGATCTCAAGGCCATAGTCTTGCTATCAGGGGTATTTTGGTCATTTTGACCCAAATTTCGAAATTTAAAATTCTATTTTCATATTTATTCAATTTTATTTCATATTTTATCAATTTTGATTTAAGGGAATCATGGAAAAGGCTTATATCTAGCAAAATCCAGTAATTTCTAGATATTACTAGATAAACCTAGAAAAGCCAACATATCATCACTAACAAAGTTTTCTAGTTTTGCAGGGACATGGAGGACTTTACTTTCCTTTAATTTCTTGTATTTAAATTCAATAGTGATGTAAATTAAATTAAATTTGGAATAAGAATTTAAATTTCAGCTTAGACTAGGATTGCATTGCATATAGTTTAATTCTGCAAACATTAATATCTAATGAATGCATTATTCATGCACATATTTCAAATTCACTATGGTCTACACGAATGGCATGTGCACTAGATCTTATGGAGTTGACAAACTTGGTGGAATTTGTATTTATGGCCATAGTCAGAAAATGAATGATACCCAGATTTGTAATCTTCGTATTAGCCACATTCAGCCTACACTCTTAGGCTAACTTCAAAAATGCATTGCATTTCTCAAAAATACAAAAAGATTTCCTCAATTCCTCAAAATCAAGTATTTCAAATCCATATTCATTCAATTCATGCATTTACAAATTTCAATTTCAATTCAGAAAAATCAATTGTCTCAAAAATTTTCTAAGTCTTATTCAAAAATCGATTTTCTCAAAATATTGATTTGCCAATGATATTTCAAGTATTTCCCAAGTTCCAAATCCGATTTTCTAAGTTATATTTTCAATTTCAAAGTTTCAATTCAAAGAAATCAAGTTCTCCAAAGATATTTCACATTTCTCAGAATCGATTTTCACAAAATCCTTATATTTCTTCAGAAATCGATTTTCACTTTCTCAAATACAGTATCTCAATCATGATTCACGATTTTCAAAGAGTTTATTTTCCAAATATTTTCCAATATTCAAATCAAACATCATGTTTTCAAATATGCATTTTCAGAAATTCATAGCACATGCCTGATTCTTTTTGCATTTAGGAATTAGAATATGGTTTAGACAAGTTGAGCAAAGTTAAGCACACAATTGATCCTTGGTTCAATTACCCCTGGTAAAGGCGCCAGGAACGGTTGAACCTCATACCGACAAGCGAGTCCCATTCTTCGAAATTATCCCGCATTTTAAAACGGAGGCGAGTTATTTTCAAAATATTTTTCAAAGGTCAGTTTGACTCGCAAAAAGTAAAAATTTTGTGATGATAACAGGTTTGGCGACCGAGATGGGATCTGTCTTCGCCTGATCAATTGTGTACTTAACTTAGTTCAAATTGTCAAAATCGTGTTTCTTGGAATGTCAACTTTTATTTCATGATATCATGTGAACCTAGGAGCCTAGACTTGAACTCAGCTGACATGGATCTCATATAGACTAAGTATGGTTTGGTAGGACCATATTGAGGAGGAAATTTTCATGCTCACATAGACTTAGGTCTAATACAACCCTCCTCAATCTAGGTTTAATTGAAAACAATGTTTGCTTCTTCAAAATTTTCAAAATTCTATCTCTTTAGGACTTAGAACCTTTTGTTTGCTTGTATGTGATCATGTTTTCAAAAAACCACCCCACCTATCTTTACCCGGTCTTCACATTGTTGGGCTCTCTTCCAGAACCATAGTTCGGGACAGAGCCTCACAACTGGGTCACTTATTTGGGTGAAAACCCCCCTGCCACGTACCAAGGGCCATAGTCTAACGTATATCGGCAGGTGTTCAAGGATGTTGGAAAACTTGAACCTAGAACCGGAGAAATTGATTTTATGCCACGTACATCGAGCCTTGGCTTCAGTATATAGGCATAGCATGATTGGACACAGATGATCTGAACCTTAGAGATAGGATTAAGGTCCTACAGCTATTTCAAAACTTGTGCATCTAGAGTCAGCTTTTAGGGAATGTTGTATGTGCATACTGGTTTGTGCAGGAGGTGTTTAAATGTGTTGTAGTCATTTCTTTTTATTTTCCATATTTTCCCAATTTTCCAAGATACTGAATGATTTTTCAGAAATCCCAATCCATTTCCATATATTGTCCATGCTTTAAACCTTGGACGATTTTTCAAATACTTCATTTTCCATATTATGAAGTATTCCTTCATATTTTATCAAACCCTGGACGATTTTCCAAATGTCCCTTAATTTCCTTCAAAACTCCAGGTGATTTTTCATCCTTTCTCTCTTCTGGATCTCGAATTTCCTACTTCATTTTATCTTGCCTGCATTTTTTTTCAAAATCTCTATATTTTCCCAAGTCTTATTCCAATTTTTCGTGTTTTCCAGTCTGATGGCATCCAATCAGCTTGATTTAGTCTTCCCTGAGGGTCACATCTCCTACAAGGTGCGACAAAGTCTTCCTGAACATCGAGTCCTCAGCACCGGATCCTTCATTTCCCGGTGGTATTATTCATGGTTCAAGAACTTCTCTCGTATGTTTCCGGACCACTTGAACGATTGTGGGTTAAAACTGGCGTCCGCAGTGGGAAAACAGACAGTTAACGACAATTTGATCTACGCACTGGCGGAGCGGTGGAATCCGAGCACTTCTACCTTCTGGTTCCCATGGGGAGAGATGACAGTACTGATAGATGAATTTTCGGAGATTATGGGATTACCCGAGCCAGCCGGTCAGCCTGGAGATCCATTGGAGAAACAATTTTTGATTAATGTCAAGGGTCTGGATCCCCGAGACGCTTTAGCTCGCATGACAGGACGCAAGTCTTGGCCATTGATAGAGGAGGATGAAAATGAATATGTGGACCTGCTCAAAATCTACAGACAGTATGGGGCATTTGTAGAAGTCAGCTCATTGTCTAGGACAGCTCGAGAGAGAATCCAGCATGCGATGGTCTTATGCACTGTGGGGCCCTCTCTCTTTCCAGACGGACGGAATTACATGGATATCAGGATAGTTCAACTTCTGCGAAGGTGGGGAAGTCGACAGACTAGCCTCCTCTCCATAGCCATGGCCGCACTCGCCTTTCTATACCGAGGGTTGACCCGTTTCACGCTCGGAGAATCCATTCTAGTCGAAGGGTGTACCTATGCATTGCAATCTTGGTTTCTCCGGCATGTGCCAGCCCGAGCCAGTTCATTCAGATACAATGGTGAAAAGCTCCTTCCAGTTGCACAATACCGGTTCTTGATCGACAACCTTCAGGAGGAAGAAGTCGTATGGGACTACTTTGATCGTCAAGAATCACCTCCCAGATACACTTATGCTCGCAGCAAGCATTACAGATTGCTCGGCCCATTCTTCTGCGCATACTACCATCCAGAGCGGTGTGTCAGGCAGTTCTCTCAGAGACAAAAACGTGTAGAGATTCGTCCACTACCAGGGGTCTTGCCAGAGTTCGATCTCACATCAGATCAGTGGTTCAAAGCATACCATTCTGCCAGACATGGCTGGGATTCTTTTGTCACTCTCACTATTTTTCCTGGTCCTCGAGTGTCCTCTGATTATCAGGAGTGGTGAAAAATTGTCTCTCCCCCTCCCCTCTGTCAAGTGTATTATTAAAATCATATTTTCAATAAAATTCCTTTAATCTTCATTTCACTTTGGTTTGACGACCTCGCCTAGGTAACAAGGCATATTTTCAGTTGTTTATTTTGCAAAGAATAGCAGCGCAATTGTCGTAACTCCAGCGACGACTCAATCCCTAGTAATGGGATACTCTTTCAAATTGTCTACCAAAATTCTCAACAAATATTTTCCCCCAACCAAATCTCCTTCAAAAGCCTAATCATCAGTCCTGCCTTGCAGAGAGAGCATCATTGGCATTCAAGAGAGCATTTTGTGATACTTGATGGTTCAGACAAGGTCCGGGTTTCACTGGCAGAAGATCTCAGAAGGGCACTGTTTTCATCAAGGGGACACATTAAAAGAATCTGCTTGTCTTTTCATTTCTATTCTTTTGTCGGGATAATATCCCATTTCATTTTCATCACTGTCATTTGATCAATTCTATCTTTCAATAAAGTTGCAAATTTTCTTTATCTATCTGGATGCCATTTGTCTCTTTACTTCTCATTATCAAATCTTTGCAAAATTATCATTACCTTGATCTCTTATTTTTCCAATTATCTTCTCAATAAAAGCAATTTGTTTTATGATGGGCGATTTCCCTGAATCAATTTACTCTTCAATTTTCAGAATGTCTTCCCGATCTATCAAGAAGCTCGTCCTTAATCCAAATGCTTGTTCGAAGTCAGCAGTAATTCATCAGGTCAAAATAAGAACAGAATGCAGACAAACTACAAAGCAGTCAGAAGAACCTGCAGAGTTCCATTCAGCTCTTCAAGAACTACTAGAATTTGCATCAGTCTAGGGTCTGACTGAGGATATCAATATCAGATCAGAAAATGATCCTAGAATTCTCAAGATTGGCAGCGGTTTGAGTCCGAGAGAGAAAGAAAGGCTCACTAATTTTGTCAAGTAGCATGAAGAAGTATTCGCATGGACTTATGAGGATATGCCAGGTTTAGATCCTAGATTGGTGGAACATCGCCTCGTTCTGAAACCTGATGCGAAACCAGTTAAGCAGAAGTTAAGAAAAATGGATCGTCGAATCGAGCAACAGGTCAAGGAAGAACTTGAGGATCAGCTCAAAGCGAATTCATTCGAGCAATAGATTATCCGGATTGGTTGGCAAATATCGTAGCAGTTCCCAAGAAGAATGGTAAAGTTCGAATCTGTATCGACTTTCGTGATCTCAATAAAGCCACTCCAAAAGATGATTATCCGCTCCCAAATATTGATCTCCTAGTTGATAGCACGGCTGGACATGCTATGTTTTCCTTTATGGATGAATACTTCGGATATAATCAGATCAAATTGGTTGCTCGTGACCAATCCAAAACGTCCTTCACCACTCTTTGGGGCACTTTCTGTTATACGGTCATGCCTTTTGGGCTTAAAAATGTCGGAGCCACCTATCAGCGTGCTATGGCTGTTATTTTCCATGATCAAATGCACAAAATCATGGATGCATATGTTGATGATATTCTGGTGAAATCAAAAGAAGAGGAAGATCACATCGAAGCTCTCAATCAAGTTTTCAAGCGGCTCATTCTTTACAAGCTAAGACTCAATCCACAAAAATGTGTTTTTGGAGTCGAATCTGGCAAGTTGCTAGGCTTCTTGGTCAGCAAGAAGGGGATAGAGATGGTTCCCGCTAAGACCAAGGCTATCATTGGCATGCCGCCCCCGACTAATCTCAAAGATATGCGTAGCCTTCAGGGACACATGCAATCAATTCGGTGATTTATTTCTAATTTGGCCATGAGATGTGAGCCTTTCAATCATTTGCTCAGAAAAGGAGTGAAGTTCGAATGGGGACCATAGTGTTAGCAATCGTTCGAACGCATAAAGAAATATATGCTCAACCCTCCTGTTTTAAAACCGCCAGAATTGGGGAAACCCCTATTGCTATACATTTCAGTCAATCAAGTTGCTTGCGGCGGTTTCTTGGCACAATACGAGGGAGGCAGTTTGATTGAGCATGCCATTTACTATGTGAGCAAAACCTTCATTGATTATGAGAAGAAATACTCTCAAATAGAGAAGACATGTCTAACTCTGGTTTGGATGTGTCAGAATTGAGACACTATCTGCTGGCGTCTGAAGTCAAGATTCTATCCAAATTAAATCCTCTCAAGTACATTCTAGAGCAACCATTTCTCAGCGAACGAATTGCTAAATGGCAAGTCTTATTGATGCAATATGATCTGGAGTATGTCTCCCAACAATCTATCAAAGGCCAAGCAATTGCAGATCAATTGGCAAATTTTCCTCTAGCAGAGGACATTAAAGCTGAGGATGATTTCCCCGATGAGCGGATCTGCAATATTCAACAGTCCTCAATTTGGAACTTAT
Organism: Nuphar pumila; assembly: GCF_984573655.1. Taxonomy (NCBI): domain Eukaryota; kingdom Viridiplantae; phylum Streptophyta; class Magnoliopsida; order Nymphaeales; family Nymphaeaceae; genus Nuphar; species Nuphar pumila. Next base: position 71,845,143 of record NC_143257.1, read on the forward strand.
TCTTCGACGGTTCCAAGAATATGGCAGGCATAGGAATCGGGATTCTGCTAATCACACCAGAGAAGGAGATGATCCCCTTTTCTCTCAAACTGGATTTTCAGTGCACGCATAATATGGCCGAGTATGAAGCTTTGATACAAGGTCTGAAATTTCTACAGGACTTCAATGTCAAAAGAGTGCATGCTTATGGCGACTCTTTGCTCGTTGTTAATCAAGTCCTAGCCGAATGGCAAGTGAAGGATCAAAAATTACTTCCTTATCAGAAGATCGTCTCAGCTCTCGCCGACAAATTCGAAGAATTCCAACTTTTCCATATTAAGAGAGACTTCAATCAAGTTGCAGACAGTTTAGCCAATCTGGGATCCATCATGTCTTTCAAGAGCAGAGAATCTTGTCGTTCCTTTGAAATTGGTAGACTTGATCAACCTGCTTTCATCCCAGCAGAGCAGATAAACCAGGCTGAGCAAAAGAAGAAGCCCTCGTATCATGACATCAAGAATTTCATTAAAACTGGCGAATTTCCTCGAGAATTCTCAAAAAAAGAGCAGTGAGCAATTCAGCGCATGTCTACTCGATATTTTATCCTCGTGGATTCAGTTCTGAATATTCTAGATGTTTGGACGAAGACGAAGCCAAAGAAGTTGTGCAAGAAGCGCACAAAGGCATTTGCGGTGGTCATGTTGGCTATCAAACTCTTGTCAAACAAATCATCCGAGTAGGATATTACTGGAGGACCATGCAACAAGATTGCTATCGTTTTGTGAAGAAGTGCGTTCAATGTCAGATGCATGCGCCTTTCATTCATGCACCAGCGACATACTTGCAATCTGTTGTCTCGCCATGGCCATTTTCCATGTGGGCTTTTGATGTCGTAGGCCCCATTACTCTGTCCGCCTCAAATGGTCACAAATACTTTCTTGCCGCAACAAAATATTTTACTAAATGGGTAGAAGCAGTCACTCTACAAACAGTAGAAGGCAGACATGTGGTCTTATTCATCCACAAGAATATCTTATGTCGTTTCGGCATACCGCATGATATTGTGTCAGATAATGGCAGTCATTTCAAGAATGAGAGAATGAGGACATTTTGCTCAAAGTTCAGAATTCATCATCATTTTTCCGCTCCTTATTATCCTCAAGGGAATGGTCAAGCAGAGGCCACCAATAAGATTCTGATTTGAACCCTGGAGCGAACCTTGGAAACAGGTCGTGACTGGCATGAAAAGATTCATGATGCGTTGTGGGCGTATAGAACCACCATTCGAACTCCAACTAATGCTACTCCGTCAGAACTTGTCTACGGAACTGAAGTAGTACTGCCTCTACATGTTCAGAAACCTGCTCTGAAATTTGCATCACTTCTAGAATTACCTCTTGATCAATATCAGCAACAACGGCTAGTGCAACTTGATTTGCTAGATGAGAAAAGGCTCAGAGCAGCAGAGCACACTCAATCGTATCGTCAAAGGATAGCCAGACAATATGCAAAATCTGTCATTGAAAGAAAATTTCGAGTCACTGATCTAGTGCTCAGATCAACGACTTATCTCAAGCACCACCCAGGTGGCAAGTGGTCACCAAATTGGGAAGGTCCCTATGTTGTCAAAGAGGCATTACCCCGCAATTCATATCGGCTCATCAATGCCGATGGAGTGGAATTACCAGATCCTATCAATGCTCGGCATTTGAAAAAAATTCTATACTTAAATCATGTCCTATTCTTTGTAATTCCTCCAAAATTTTCTTCAAATAATAATCAAGATTCTCTTTTCCCAGTTACACTGGGGCATTTTTAAAAAAATTTGTTTTCATCTATATGCAGGCAGGAGAAACAAATCTTTCATTTCGCACGCATGTGCATCCATTTACATTTATTTGCATTTGCATGCATTCATTTGCATTCACCTGCATTCATCTGCATCAATTTGCATTTGCATCGAACTTCCCATTCAGGATAAGGGATAAAATCCTGAGACCCCGGCAAGTCGTCCGAGCCATCGTCAATCTTTTTAAAATCCAGTGCTCGTACTGGTAATCTTTCAAAATCCAGTGCTCATACTGGTGATCTTCCAAAATCCAATGCTCACACTGGTAATCTTTCAAAATCCAGTCCTCGTACTGGTAATCTTTCAAAATCCAGTGCTCGTACTGGTGATCTTCCAAAATCCAGTGCTCACACTGGTAATCTTTCAAAATCCAGTGCTCATACTGGCAATCTTTTTAAAATCCAGTGCTCATACTGGTAATCTTCCAAAATTCAGTGCTCGTACTGGTAATCTTCCAAAACCCAGTATTCATACTGGCAATTTTTCAAAACATAATGCTTGTATTGGTACATCCTTAAAATTTGGTGTTCGCACTAGTACACTTTAAGATTCAGTGTCCACATTGATCTAGTTTTCCTTCGGGATTCGGGTTCTGACTCGAATTTCCTTTCTTTCTAACCGGTCTAGTTTTTATTTGGGACTCGAGTTCCGACTCGAGTCTTCTTTCCTTCTAGTTGATCTAGTTTTCCTCTGGGATTCGAGTTCCGACTCGAATTTCCTTTTCTTCTAACCGGTTTAGTTTTCCTTCGGGATTTGAGTTCTGACTCGAATCTTCTTTCCTTCCAGTTGATCTAGTTTTCCTTCGGGATTCGAGTTCCGACTCGAATTTCCTTTCCTTCTAACCGGTTTAGTTTTCCTTTGGGATTTGAGTTCCGACTCGAATCTTCTTTCCTTCCAGTTGATCTAGTTTTCCTCCGGGATTCGAGTTCCGACTCGAATTTCCTTTCCTTCTAACCGGTTTAGTTTTCCTTCGGGATTTGAGTTCCGACTCGAATCTTCTTTTCTTCTAGTTGATTTAGTTTTCCTTTGGGATTCAGGTTCCGACTCGAATTTTCTTTCCTTCCAAGTTGATCTAGTTTTCCTTTGGGATTCGGGTTCCGACTCAAATTTCTTTTCCTTCCACATTGGACCTAGTTTTCCTTTGAAGATTTGGGTTTTGACCCGAGTTTTCTTTTCCTTCAGAGTTGGTCTAGAAAATTAGAGTTCCGACTTGAATTTTCTTCCAAATCCAATCCGCCTATCTTTCCTTTAAAAGTTTGAACTTCTCAAACTATCCTGCGAGTTGGTCTAGAAGATCCGAGTTCTGACTAGAATTTTCTTTCAAAATCCAATTCATCTAGTTTTTCCTTCAAGAGTTGAATTTTGATTCGAATCTTCCCTCAAAAACCCAGTTTAGCACCTGGTCCATTTAAAGCTCACAAGTTGGAATCATTCCTCCTTAAACCATGATCCTTAGGTTAAATCCCTATGAAATTGATAGTTCGTAGGTCAAACCCCTGCGAAACCAATGTCGTTCTCAATGGAACCAATGTTGTTCTTAGGCTGAATCCATACAGAACCCATGTCGTTCCCAGTAAACCAATCCACAATTTTGACCTCCAGGTCATCCAATTTCCAATTTCCAATTTCAAATTTAAAACTTCAAATTTCAAATTTCCAATTTCGACCTTTAGGTCAATCAATTTTCAATTTCGAATTTCAAACTCTCAAATTCCCAATTTCCAAATTCCAAACTTCCAATTTCTAATTTCAAATATTAAAATTCAAATTTCAAAAATTCAAAATTCCAACTTTCAAATTTCGACCTTTTGGTCACTCAATACCAATATCAAAAAAAAAAAAAATCTTGCGAGAGACCCTTTGTATAGGGAGAGTTTGAGGGAGCTCGTTCTTTTCGCATGCTATCCTTTGTTCACTTAGTCTCTTTTCAGGAAGAGTTTGAAGGGACTCGTGTCTTTGTGAACCGTTTGCAAAACAAAATTCTAATTTCATACAAGGAACCCTTAGTTCAGGGAGAGCTTCGACGGAAGTTCGCCTTCCTTGTGACCACAATTTCGTACTAGGCCATTTCATCGTGAAGGACCCTTTTTTCAGGGAGAGTGTGATGAACTCGCTTCTTCATGACCAATTCACTGACCTCACCAATACCGGCCCCTTTTCCATAAGAGAAGCCTAATGTTAGAAAGTTTTGACGAAAGGTTTGGCGACCGTGATGGGACTTGTTCTTGTCTGACCAAAAAGGTGCTTGACTTAATTCAATTATTGAAACCGTGTTCACAAAATGTCAGCTCTTTACTTTTGATATCATGCGAACCTAGGAGCCTAGATTCTGACCTAGCTGACATTGAATGCATATAGCTTAGGCATGGTTTGGTAGGACCAGATTGAGGAGATATTTTCATGCTCACATAGACTTAGGTCTAAACATAACTCTCCTCAATTTAGGATCTGAATGTAAATAGTGTATGCTTCTTCAAAGATTTTCAAAATCTATCTCTCTAGGATTTAGAGCCCTCTATTTCTTGCATGTGATCATTTTTCAAAATCTCCCTTACCTACTATTACCCGGTCTTCACGTTGCTGGGCTCTCTTCCAGAACCCTAGTTCGGGATAGAGTTTCACAACTGGGCCAATTATTTGGGTTAATACCCCCCTACCACGTACCGCGGGCCACAGTCCGAAGTATATCGGTAGGCGCTCAAGGATGTTGGAATTATATGCCACATACCTCGAATTTCGATTCGGGTATAACGACATAACTGGATTGGACAAAGACGATCTAAACCTAGAGTTAGGATTAGGGTACTACAGCTGTTTTCAAAATGATGCATCTAGAGTCAGCCTTTTAGGGAGTGCTGAATGTGCATAAATGTTTGTGCAGGGTGTGATTGCTTGTAGCTACATTTATTTCCTTCGTATTTTCCCAAAATATTTTCAAATATCCATATTTTTTACCTTTTCCCTTTATTTTCTCAAACCCTGAATGATTTTCTCAAATATCCAATTTCTTTCAAAACTCTAGGTGATTTTCTATTCTCTCGTTCCACTGGATCTCGAATTTCCAACTGCATTTTTTTATCCTGCCTGCAATTTTCCAAAATCATATATTTTCTCTCATTAGATTTTCAATCCTTTTGTCTATTTGCAAAATTCTTCACCTTATTTTCCTCTTGCATACCTTGACTATTGCGGTGAAAATTGTTTACTCACTTGCCTTCTCCTTATTCTAAATCCGTTTGTGGATTGTTTTTCCAAAAGATATCTCTTTCCTTCAAAAATGGTGTTTTCCTCGTGGTTGACGACCTCGCCTAGGTAACAAGGCACATTTTCCGTTGTTCATTTCTCTTACAAAGAATGACATCACAATTGTCGTGATTCCAGCGACGACTCCATCCTTAATAACGGGATATTCTTCCAATTGTCCACCATATAATTTTCTTCCCAATCCAAAAATTTTCTCAGAGTCTAATCAAGACTTTATCCTGCAGAGAGCCTTCGCAGCATTTGATGGTTCAGACAAGGTCAAGGAAGAAGACCGCACAAATTCAACGTATCAGCTACTCATCAACATCAGAAGGGGAGATGAATTTGCCAAGGTAAGACAAAGACCAAGAGCAGCCAAAAGATGACGGTATCGACCCTCAGATGTACACGATGTTTCAGAAAATGATGAAGAGGATGATGAGTGAGCAGGCTGGCACCAGCTCAGACAAAAATCCATGCAGTCAGAGAATTAGAGATCGTGTAGCCAAGAGGTCAACCAAGTCCTCTGAGGAGAATGTTCAAGATACTTCAGATGAAGATGATACCGATGAAGAATATGAGGTGGCTCCGGCATTTCAGAAACATGGCCAAAGGAGGAGTCACAAATCAAAAAGTCAGGGCGCAGAAGAGCCCCTGCAGACACAATTCATAGAAATGGCCAGAGTGGTAAAAGATCTGCAAGCCCGTGACAAGGGCAAGAAACTCTCGCATAGGCAAGGATTGCAATCCATAATACTGCAGTAGTGAGGTCCTAAAAAGGCAACCTCGACTGGAGGCCAAAGGACGCTACAGCTCCTGTCAAAACACGTGTCGTAGTAATGACAAGTTACTTAGGGTTATACCATCCACCCTCTCCAAGGTGAACTGTTTGTGAATGGGGCGAAGCAGGTTTATCTTTCTTAGGCTCATTATTCAGTTATACCTCTTGACGAGGATTTTATGCCTCATGGTCCCTGTGGGGTACGCAAAACGAGGACTTAGCCTGCCCATCCACGTGCTCAGCCTCACGCAGCTAACAAGAGCACATCACTTGTGAAAGCGATCATAACACCATATTATTTCTTTTCTAAATTAGGGTATAGCCACATGTGAGTTCACTCAAGACAGAAGGGCCTTTTCTCTAAAGACTCCAATCAAGTCCAAACACAAAATCATATTCATTCATACCCTATGGTGTTTAAGTTTAAGTTTCAGCCTTTTCATTTCATGGAGTAAGTCCACCTTGTGCACTCATCAATGCCTCAAGCAATGTACTAGTCGAGGTACACACTACTCAGTACGAGTGTCAGGATGTGCTACGTGCAAAGTGTAATTAAATACCACATGCTTTTCTATCAATTGCACAAACATAAGGTACAGAGGCATTATACCATTTTATATATGAGAGACAAGATAATGTGCATGTGAGTGTACAGTTCATAAATTCCAAGAGACATGCATATGCAATTTCATCGATTTCATCACTCAAGTAGTTAAACTAAATCATTACAATTGGCACTTTGCGTAACATGAGACCATTCTTGTAGGGAAAACTCATGATTTGGCGTACTTAGGTGTTGAGATTGAAATCTACGATATTCCCAACTTATGGGAATAACATTAGCATTTCCACGGTGTAGGTGTACAGTTCGTAAATTCCAAGAGACATGCATATGCAATTTCATCGATTTCATCACTCAAGTAGTTGAACTAAATCATTACAATTGGCACTTTGCGTAACATGAGACCATTCTCGTAGGGAAAACTCATGATTTGGCGTACTTAGGTGGTGAGATTGAAATCTACGATATTCCCAACTTATAGGAATAACATTAGAATTTCCACGGTGTGGGTGTCGCGCCTGCGGACCCGATACACAAATACTGAACAGTGTTCATGACTTGTAACCAACGTAGATTCTATGTACGTGGGGTTTGCAATAGTGCTCATCCGCTTACACAACTTAGTCAATCGAAACGGAAACCAAGGTGTGAGTATTTTCCTTAAGAAGTGCGACACATATACGTGTCAAAAGCAAATTTTGGAAATAACATATCTAATGGGGATTACATTGGATTTTCCATGGTTTGGGGTGCTGCGCCCGCGGACCCGAAATGAAACATTTGACAATGCCCGAGGCTCGGAATCACTTAGGCTCCAAACATGTAGGGTTAGCAACAGTGCTTACCTTCGGACACAACTAGTCAACCAACATGAAAACTGAGGATAGTGTGAGGTCCCACTACGGACCTACCAACAAGAATCTTGGGACATCCGACGGGACTGTTGCAAAACAAACACTATGTAACTCATACCCATTTTGGAGTGTAAAATATTTGTGAAAACACTTGGACAGAACACAAGAGTGTCACATGTCCATTCGGTCGCACAGAAACACCCAACTCAACTATGTGTTAACCTATATATATATATATATATATATATATATATATATCTAAATGTACATATACACATGTACAAACATGTTACAAATGTATATACACACGTGCTCCAGTGCACGCAGCTAGCCGATTGCTTGCAACCGAAAACCCATACTCAAGGCCTTCAATGTTTGCAAAGATGTGAGGCACAAAGTGATCGGGTCTGGCCATTCGGGCTAGACCATAACTGTTCTTTCGCTACACTCAAGGGCCTTGACGAAGTCAGCTGATCACTAGTGGTGACAACATGCTCACGGTACCAAGTCTACAAGGGATCCGGGTGCAATTGCACCCGGTAGCCTAAGACTGCTATACAACAAATGGGTAGGTGTGCAGGTCTGGTCATGTGGGCCAGACCAGGCTGGTAATATGGCTGAACTCAACAGTCATGTTCAGCCTCAAAGTCAACGGTGGTGACAGCAGCCAACAGAACACCAAGGCGGCTGGGGACCCGAGTGCAAATGGCACCCGGTAACCCCTACAGAAAAACGCTAAACTGAAATTTCAATTATGCTGGTCTGGTCCTCCGGACCAGATCACATGGTTAATTAAGGGTTCTGGTCTGAACCCACGGTTCAAACCAGTCCCTTCGTCGAACTGGGTGAGCCCAGATTGGCTACCCAAAACCGAAGTCTTTCGGTAAGGCCATGGCGTCAAGACCGGCGGGTGTGGGCTCGACCTGTCATAGGTCCGGTCCACTGGTCCAATCATACAACTGCGAAAAGTGGGGTCTGAACCCATGCTTCAAACCAACCTCCACGCGGTGCTGGTAGCAGCTACAAGCCACAGCAGCAACAAACTCTTGGGCAGCTGCCACGGGATCGGCGCTAAGCCAAAACGAGAAGGGCTGGGGTCTGGTCACTAGGACCAGACCCACACGGCCTGACATAGGTCTGGTCTGAACCCTGGGTTCAGACCAGTTACATAGGTTTGTGCCTCAGTCCCTTGAAATAGGGCCCAACCATGTGCCCAAAACCCCGGGTGACCCAATGCCCAAACACAAAGAACCATAAAAACAAAAACAAAAAAGGAAGGTAACACCGAAGGGCCAACGACCCTTTCCTCAAATGGAGCCTGGTCACGCCGTGACCCAGGCCCAAGGTGCTGTTGTGCCAGCCCCAAACGCATTGGGACTGGGTTGAACCCAGCATACCGAAGGAAATCAAAGAGGGAGGTGGCGGCTGCGGTGCACTAGCCGCGGCACGTCGGCACTCAAAGAAGGTGCAGACGAGGGTTGGGTGCATTCTAGATGAGCCCAGCTCGGTCCAGTGCACCCCAGCAAGCCCAACACACCCACGAACGCGCCACCAAGCCCAGCATTGAGAGCGAAAGGCGCAAGAAGGATGGAGCTTCAAAAGTGAAAAAGAAAGGAAGACAAGAAAGAAAGAAAAAGAATGCTATTGAAAAAAAAAGAAAACTGAATGTAAATGGATACAACAAAACAACGAATGCAACAATGGTGATTCAATACTAAAAATGAAAAGCTTATTCAAGCTAATCCACCAATGGAGCATGCATGCATAGATGCATTAGCTCATCGGTTTCACAATGTACCGAAACAAGGTGCAATGCGTGTTGAACCTTCACCTCGGAGGTTGAATGAAGAAGGTAAGTGCAGCTGCTCTTAAAACGTTGATGGTGGAGAAACACCCCACGGCTGGGAGGAAGAGGAAGGAGAAGTGAGAGAGTATGGGAGAGAGAGAGAGAGAGTGAAAATGGTCTTTGAAAAAAAATCGCCCCCCTCAATGGGGTTCTTGATTTTTTAAAAGAGGCTTAAAGGGGTTGTGTTAAGATGGAGGATGGAGAATCGCCCTCCAAGATGTGGGGCTGGGGGTGGGTCACGGATTCCCACAGCCGCCCAGCTCCACCACTCATCTCAAAGGATTTGAAAATCCTTTTAGAAATAACGGAAATGCCATGGGGCTGCCGCCCCATGCATCCAATGAGGTTCTTTCAAGCCTCATAATGGCTCTTCCCTCTTGGGAAGAGCCCTTGGCATCCCCTGAATCCCAAGGCAAGGGCTCTCATAATCCCATGCACTCCCCTAAGGGGAATGTCGACCCCCTCTAGCCTAGCTTCTATTCCTTTTTGGTTCCTTCATTAAAATCATTATTACATTTATTTATTTCTCCTTTTCTTTTTTTGATTTGGGTTGGGCCAATCGTGGTCCTCCCTTTTAGATTACTTTTTAGTCTCTTACGAGACTGCCACTCATCCAGCTGGTCAACGTGACCAGCTAGTTTCATGGCCATGGTCGTCCCAAGGCCATCCTGAAGGGACAGTCATGGCCTTGGTCGACCTTGACCAATGAAAGAAATGATTATTTATTATATCGATTTTATTTTTAATTGAATTTCAGATTTTTTCCATTATGTATAATCATTTTATTTTATATTATCAACGTAAATGACATTTCAAATCTACCCAAGCGAAGAAATCTCCATTACAAACAAAATGGGTCTCGTTTAGGCCCTCGCTAAGTTTCTAAGCGATCTTCCGTAAATCACATGCACTGACGGGTTTTTTTCGTCATTTAGACTTCAAATTTGGAGGCAATCACAATATACGTATTATAATTTTGCCCTAAAAAATTTGGAGGTTAATTCGCTATAGATTTTCCTCAATTTCCTTTTTATGTAAAATTACGCGATTTGACCTGTATATCTATGTAGGCTTAAACATGAAAGTTGCCAAATTCAACAAAAACTCTCAATCTCGACACAATTTGCGTAATATTACCACAAAATAAATCATGGACCTTATATAAGGCCCTGGCCGTCATCTTTGGACAGATGTTGAGGTTGCTGCCTTCGTCAACAAGCACATGAGGGATAGTCATGCCCCTGGTCCGCACCACTATATACAAGGCATTGTTGTGGAATGAATGAGGCTTTGGCAAATCCTCATCTGAAAATGTAATTGGTCCATTCGTCATTGCCTGGTTGACGATCTAAGCCATGTCCTGCGGAGTTGTGCTTGGTTTGACCTTGATTTTTTGCAATAGGTCTTCTAGAACCTGCTGATGTTCCGGGGAAGCATGGGTCAAATCCAAAATGGAGATGTTTGATAGAGCAGTGATTGGTTTCTGAATTGATTCCAATGTCTCACCCTTCTTTGAAGCTGCTTTAATGAAGCACTTCGGAATCCTGAAAGTTTGCTTGGCAACCTCTGCTGTCACCTTTGCTGGCTCATTTACTGACTTTTTGTTGCTAAAAAATGAAGTGATACCCACCCTCTTGGTGGAAGACTGTGCCTGACGTAGGACTAGGACCTGATGCTGATCCTGGATGTCCTGGCTGGAGCACGACTGAATGTTGTTCTAAAGAAAGACTGTTTGCTCTGAAATCACTGAAGCTGAATGCTTGGGGAAAGGCTTGGACAAAATCTCGGGCTGCTCCTCGTCCTCATCCTCAATTAATAGATTCTTGTTGATGCAATCCTGAATGATGTTTTTGAGGACAAAATAATGTTCTGTGTCATGTCCGACAGTCCGATGAAATTTGCAGAATTTGTCTATCCATTTTCCCATAGCAACTGGAGGATCTGCCACCTTGGGGAGTTTGACCATCCCCTTCGATAGCATATATTCGAGGATATCCTCCCGGGATTGTTCCAGAGCCATGAATTCTCGATCATAACTCCATCCACCAAGCTTTGTTTTCTCTTGCTGCCTTGCTTCAGGTTGCTGCACTGGCTGGGCCGACTGTTATATGATGAACTTCCCCTTTTGGGCTGCAGAATTTGTTCTTTCAGTCCTGGAGCTTCCTAAGTCTTTGCGGTGGTTCTTCTTGTTTTTCTTGCTGTTAGAATTGCCGCTATGGCCTGGAAATTCTGTAGAATAAGCAATGTGTGCCTTCTTTTTCTGCTCTGGATTACCTCAGATGAAAGGGTAACCTTCATAGACGTTGTTGTCCAGTCCTGTTTCGAGTCATTTGGCTCTCTTAATCAACTTAATGAATGATTTTGCAGAAGACGTGGAAATGAGATTCCTCAGAGGTTGGGCGAAGTTGTTTAGGATGATCTGCAAGGCATGTTCCTCTGGAATGGGAACCTTCATTCTGTTACATGTGCTTCTCCACCTATGGATGAATTCTCCAGCTCTTTCATTCTCATTCTGCTTAAGATTGTACAAATGGTTGAGAGTTGGCGAGGCCTCAACATTGAACATAAAGTGCTCGATGAACAGGTTTACGACTTTATTGAACCCTCATAGTTCGATAGGGTTAATGTGGTCTGCATACCACCTGGTCGTTGTTCCTTCTAGGCTGCGAGGGAAGCAAATGAACAGAGCCCAGTTATCTTTCCTGAAACGGCCGCACTCCGCATAGAACGTGGCCAAATGATCTTTTGGATTGCCCATTCCATAAAACTTGAGAAATTTGCGAGGGAGATTTTTCAGATTGTCATCCCCGTCTAGTCGTTGTAGAAATCTTTGCCAGAATAGGTTTGCTTGCCTTTGCTCATGGCCTGAATGTCCTTGATTGCCCGAGTCATTTCTCTCAATTGCTCGTGCATCAGATCCTCAACTGGAGTGGGTTTGTTCACAAATTCGGGCTCTGCAGTGACCTTCATGAACTGCCGTGGAGGGTTTTGACTGTAGACAAACTGCTCTTCCTCTTCTGACTATTCCTCTGCTGATTCTGATTCCTTAGAAGTACTGTCAGGCTGGACCTTTTTTCTGACGATCCGGACATGCTTTTTCATAGCCTTCTTCTTCAATTTGCTCTTAGGAACAACCTTCTTCAGACTGGCCTCTGTTTGTTCTAACATTATTCTGGCCATCATCTTTTGAAATAGACCATATATAGTGGGGTCGATATCATCTCCTTTGTTCTGACCCTGTCCTCTGACTAACTTGAGAGAGTCCATTCCTTCGATTTCACTATCACTGTGTTGAGCCGTTGTTTCTTTCTCAACTCTTGTTTGAACCATTCTGACAATGCCAGTGTTTTCTGGAGAATAAGGGAATGGTTAGAGCGAGGAAGAGCTTTTTGAAACACAACTTTTGAGAAAAGACAAGAACAGAGGATTTGATAGACAATTAAACAGGTTATCCCATCACCAAGGATCGGGTCATCACAAAACTTGTGATAATTGCGTTTACCATTTTTGCGATAACGGAAAATGCCCCTTGTTACCTAGGCGAGGTCGTCAACCATGATAAGAGATATTTGAAGAAGAATAGAAGGAATGTCCCATCACTAGGGATGAGGTCGTCACGAGAATCGTGACCATTTATGCTATAAAACAAATAAAGGATATATAAAAAAAAAAAAAACTTTTTAACAGAACAAAAGTTGAACTTTATTGATGACAAATTCAAAGACAAAAAGAAGGTGGGTAGCAGTTTGCCACCATTCTTGATATTCAGCAGATACATTGGGTCCAGGAAATAGAGACAAAGGAATGAAGGAGTCCCAAGTGTATTTGGTTACATGGTATGCCCCAGACCATTGATTCGACTGCAGATCAAATTCTGGCATGTGGCCCGCCGGGAAGCGAGTGTTGACATGAACCTGCTGCTGCGAGAACTGTCTAAGACACCTCTCTAGCTGATAGTCGATACAGAAGATGGGACCAAGCAATCTGTAGTGCTTGCTATGAGCAAAAGTGTAGCGAGGAACTGACTCTCGCCTGTCAAAGTAATCTCAAAGGATCTCTTCCTGATGCAGACTCTTGATCAAAGCTCGATACTGAATGACAGATTTTAGCTTCTTGCTGTTGAACCTGAAGGAACTGGCTTTTGACGAAACATGTCGCAGGAACCAGGACTGCAAGGCATAAGTACATCCTTCTACCAGAATGGTCTCTCCATGGGTGAAGCGAGCTAAGCCTCGGTAGAGAAAGGGTAAAGTTGCCATGGAAACTGAAAGTTGATGGGTCTGCTTGCTTCCCCATCTTTGAAAGAGTTGAGCGACTCTGACATCAATGACATTCTTACCGTCCTGGAAGAATGCTAATCCTACTATGCATAGGACCATGGCATACTGGATTCTGTTTTTCGCTGCTCGGGACAAGGTGTCAACTTCCTTGTAGGCTCCATATTTGCGATAGAGCCCAAACAGGTCGATGAACTGACTTCCGTTGATCTCAGTGAGAGGCCAAGATCTGCTCCTTGTTACCATGGCTAATGTTTCTCGAATATCAATCTCCTTGACAATGATTAGGAACTGCTGCTCGACCGGATCATTTGGCTGACCAACTGGTTCTGACAATCCCATGATATCACTGAATTCATCCATTAGCAGAGTCATCTCTCCCCATGGAAACCAAAATGTCCAGGTACGTGGATTCCACAGTTCTGCCATAGCTTGAATTAGACTGTCGTTGATGGTTCGCTTGCCCACTGCTGATGCCATCTCCAATCCACAATCATCCAAGTGGTCTGAGAACATACGCGAGAAGGTGGCGAACCAAGAAAAATACCACCGGTGGAAGAAGGGTTGAGTCTGGATAACCCGATGATCCGGGGATCCATCTTTTATCTGATAGAAGATATGATCTTTGGGAAAGATAGCATCGAGGGAATTGGATGGCATTGAAAATGACACTGGGGCAAAGAAGAATGAGGAAAATTAGATAGAAATGCAGGACTTATGGATAAAATCTTAAAGAAAAGAGGATAAACACCAATCCTAGAAATTTTGAAAGATCAAGGGATTTTTAGAAAAGGGATTTCCAGGGTTTTTAAAAAGAGTGTAGATAGAGAGAGAGAAAAAATACACCTGGGTTTCTGAAAATAAGGGGAAAATTTTGAATAATATACCCAGGGTTTTGAAAAAGGTTTGATACATATATATAAGAGAATACGAGAGATATCACATAACCAAAGCTGCACAAACAAGGATACGCACACAACACTCCCTAAAGGCTGACTCTAAATGCAATATTTGAAATGGCTTATAGGACCTTAATCCTAACTCTATGGTTCAGATCATCTGATTCCCATCAAGGTATGCTGATATACCCAAGCCGAAGCTCGAAGTATGTGGCATATAAAGTATTTTTCTGATTCTACGGTAATGGCTTCCCAACGTCCTTGAGCACCTACCGATATACCTCATACTATGGCCCTTAGGTACGTGGTAGGGGGGCGCTAACCCAAATAAATGTTCCAGTTGTGAGGCTCTCTCCCGAACTATGGTTCAATGAGATAGCCCAGCAACGTGAAGACCGGGATAATATAGGTAGGGATGTTTTTTGAAAACATGTTCAACATGCAATAAATCAGATGGCTCTAATGCGAGTCCTAAAGAGATAAAATTTAAATGAAGAGAAACATACACTTGCATACATTGTTTGCATTCAATCCCTAGAATTGAGGAGAGTTGTATTTCAGACCTAAGTCTAAGTGAGAATGAATATATCTCGTCAATATTGTCCTACCAAACCATACTTAAATCCTATATGCATTATGTCAGCTTAGGACAGAGTCTAGGCTCCTAAGGTTTGCATGAAAATGAAGCTGACATTTGTAGAATAAAGACTTAGATAATATCAAAGCAAAGCAAAGGCGCAAATTCAATCAGACGATGACGGGTCCCATCTTGGTCGCCAACTTCTGTGATCATCGCAAAATTTTTCCTCTCGGTTTTCTCTCTCTTCCTTCTCTTTTCCTTTCTAACCTTTATTTCCTTTTTTGAAGGTGAAAATAAAAGATAGAAAAGAAAA
This sequence comes from Nuphar pumila, assembly GCF_984573655.1. Taxonomy (NCBI): domain Eukaryota; kingdom Viridiplantae; phylum Streptophyta; class Magnoliopsida; order Nymphaeales; family Nymphaeaceae; genus Nuphar; species Nuphar pumila. The sequence goes on from NC_143257.1 coordinate 71,860,326, forward strand.
GAAAGAAAGAGAGAGGAACTCTTCTGCAAGGTCTCATCTGACCAAAATTTTGAAAATGTTTTAAAATTACTTGCCTCCATTTTTTTAAAAATTTGCAGGAAAATGGAGAGACGAGATTCGCTCGTCGGTACAAGGTTTGACCGTTCCTGACACCTTTACCAGGGGTAATCGAACCAAGGATCGAATTCATGCCTTTTTGCTTTGCTAAAATATCATCTAAGAATTTATCCTAAGTCTAAAATGCATAAAGAATTATGCTTGTGTGAATGCAAGGATGTACGCTCTTTTGAGAAAAAATGATTTGGAAATTTCTAAGTATTTCTGAGATGAACTTGATAATGGAGTGAAGAAAATGATTTTTGAAAGTTGAATCTAACTTAGAACTTTGAGATAGATCTTTGGAAGATATTTGGAGTTCTAAGTTTTGAAATAATCAGAGTTGAAGAAATAAATCTTGATTTAAAAAGAATGAAGAAAAGGGGATTTTTGAAGCTGAGATAGAAAAAATGAAGTTTTTAAAGTCAAAATAGACTTTGAATTTGAATTTTGAATCTGGATTTCGAAGTAGATGAAATTTGAAATGGAATTGAATTCCAGATTTAAAGTTTGAAATCAGGATGGAATTTGGATTTGAGAAATCCAAATGGAATTTGAACATTGGATTTAAGAAGTCTAGATGTGATTTGAAAATGGAATTGGTTTTGAAATCTGGAATCCTAAATGGAATTTGATCTGAAGTCTGGAATCCAAAATGGGATTGGATCCAAAGTCTGGAATCTTAGATGGAACTGAATCCAAAGTGTAGTGCCCCCAAAATTTCCCGACTTGGAAGTCCTTTGGATTTTTGAGTAAACTTTTTTTTTTGAAAACCAAAGGCAAGCACGGAAGAAACCGAAAGGAAAAGAAACAAGCGGAAACTCTGGCCGGCCGCTACGGAAGTGGAACAAAAGTATATGAAACAACTTTTATTAATCATTTTACAATTTTACAAATCATTCCCTTATACAAAACCAAACTGCCAGGATCCAACAGGCGAGGTTCTGAAGTATGGGTTCAGAGTCCGCTGCAGCACACCGAGCTCCATCGCATGCCTAAGTAAAACCTGCATCCCCATAAAATGGGGTCAGTACTCTCTCGAGTTGGTGAGACAAACCAAACCACAATACCAAAGTGTGGAGTTTGAAAGCAAGCTATACAAAACATACATAGCAGGCAAATCTTACATTTCTTGAGCACATAAAGCATGAACAAGTATAAACTACACATGGATCTACGAAGGACTGCAACTAGCATGAATCAGTGCAAATAGGCAAAGCATGAGTGATTAACTATGACTATTCATGTTACAGCTCATATCGAATAGTGAGGTATGCATCACAGAACATAAAGTGCTAACAATAGGCTATGCTATGCAAGTGGATGTATCATTGTGAACTGTGCACAAGTACAAGTGAACAAGTATGTGCATCGTGTCATAAGTGAGAGAACTAGCTAAGTAACGATACAAAACATTGCACGTTATGATGAGACAGTTAGAAACATTTTCCACAGAAAGGAGTGACTCCAAAGCAGTGCCAAGGTCCATAATCCATACATCTCGATCATGAGCGATCTCAATCTCGCTAACAACTCGCTAAGGAGTTCCAAGGTCACGTAAGTCTCGCACGATTGCAATATCCATAGAATCCCTTAATGCTTAGGGAAAATCATTCAATTGCCAAAGACACTAACACATCCAAGTAGTGCGAGCAAAACAAGTAATTACATTCATTGAGCAATCGCTATCCTGCTAAAACATGTATGGCCGTACTCATGCCATTCCAATACCATCAACCACGCCACAAGTAAGTGTTGACAATTCTTAAGTAAACACACATGTAGTTGCAACTGCCTTATGAGGCAAGGGAGGAGCCATGATCATTCAATTCCTTTGATCTACGCTATAGGTTTCCCAATTATTCCAAAGCCTTATGTTCTTTAAATTAATTCCATAGGGTGTTATTACAAAATATTTGTGTTCCATAGCGAAAATGGACTCACGTGCAAGGCTAGGTCCAGACAATCATATTGATGACATTATCAATTATTTGCGCACATATAACTATATGTATTATTTTGCTACTTACTTTGGCAACCATGCACTTATCTAAGTCACAATGAGTCAACAACAAGGAATTCATTGGGGCATTGGACTCCGTGCTACATAGGCACACATGCAACCGCATGGGCTGCCTCTCAGAGGTCTGCTAACTATGCGTAAAAGCTTCTAAAAAAATTTGGGACCAGCATCTAAAAGGCTGAACACAGGTCAGCCAGCTCACTAGCCACTCGGCGCCATGGGGAGCCATGACCCTCACAACACAGGCCCTGCTGAAAACAAACAATCGGAAGCGCAAGCCCTCGGTCCGCACCCACTTGCTGCAGCCAAGCTACAACACCTCAAACGATAATAGCTCAAAGTTGGGCACGAACAATGAGCCCATAACTGAAATTGGGTTCGGTTGGGAGCCTTTAACAGGTCTAGACCCATTCGGCCCAGACCATGTTAGGCCGAGCAAATACACCAGCCACCCGAAATGGCTGCTGGCATAGGCTGAGGAAAAAACGAATTGGGAAAGGGGGAAATCGCCCCAACAAACATGCGGGCGACAGGCCTTGGACAGGTCAACAAGGGGTGACCGAACCCCACGAACCCACATTGGGTCCGGCTCACAAATCGGACCAGGTCTGGACCGATTGGTTCAGACCAAAGAAGGCGCTCTCAACCCTGAGCACGGTCTGGACCGATTGGTCCAGATCCAGCTGGCAACAGCCAGCATCGGAAAGGGGGATGTGGGGGTGCAGGCCCACTGCCTGCACCCAGCTGCAGCCGCAAGGCTGCAGCCAAGGCCGAAATGCTACCCCAAAAAAAAAGAAAGGCAAAAGGGCTTAATGCCCAACCTAGCTATGTTCGGCCATGGCCTTTGACAGGTCTGGACCAGTTCGGTCCAGACCATGTCAGGCTCCAACGAAACCCCCATCCATCCACAATGGGCACTGGCAAGGGGTTTACTCAAGATTGGACTAAAATAAGAAGAGGGAAGTGCCCCGGACTAACCCAGCTGCGGTTGGTCTGGGCTAAACCCTGCTGGGCATGTCCAGCATGTCTGGACTGTCCAGCCAAGAAGCAAAGTAATGACCCAACGTGCAACGAAAATAAAATAACTGAAAATGAAAAAGCTTGATGCGCATCGAGTCGCGGCTCAACCTGTTTGGCCAAAACCAGCAGCACCCTCAAAGGGGCTAAACCGCATGAGTTGGGTTTGCTGGCCAAGTGCCAACCGTGGCCTCCTTGCCACCCGAAACAAGGCATTAGAAAAGCCTTGTTGCTACAACCCAAACCATGCAATAACAAACTTGAAACTTTTGGGGGAAATGTGAGGCCAAAATGTTTTCTTGTAAACACATTTTACCAATACTAAAACGAAGTTAAAAGAGTATCAATAGTCGTGCAAACACGAAGAACCATATTTCCTTAAGCTATAATGCCAATATTGCATAAGGAAAAAGCTTAAAAATGTACTTAACCGAACATTCATAATGCATGCAATCCTACCCATTAAAATCCACAAATCCGAAGTATAAGCATGTATTAGCGGCTCTCGAAAATGCATGCACAAGGATGCATTTGTTCAATAGAAATCCACGGTTTGGACAAGTGAAGGAGTGTCTCACCTTCGCGGCTTTGAAAAGGGAGGAAATGGAGAAGGTACCATGACTGGAACTAGGTGGTGCTCCTCACCACACTCACACGCCTAGGGGAAGAAGAGCAAGAGAGGAGAGAGAGGAGGCTCCAATAAAAATCGCCCCTTTCTCTCTCTTACTTCCCTTAAGTATGTAGGGTTAGGAGGGACAAACGGCTGGGATTGATCCAGCCTAGATGGAGGGCTGGAGTGCTCCACGCCCCTCCCCCAGGAATTCACGCCCAATGCATGTCCATCTTTTGAAATCTTCAACTTTTCTTTCAAAAACACCATTTAAGAAGGCCTTTAATGTTTGAAAGTTTTACAAAAGAGCCATCCCAACTCACCCAATCAGTTTTTGTTATTTCAATCACTTTGAAACATTTACAAAAACACCATGGGGCGTCAACCCCATGGTCTCCTTTATTGGAAAATGCCTTTCATGATGAGCTTCAAGGCTCATCATGAGTTTCAAAAAGAAGAAAATGGCGAATCGTGGCCTATATTTTAAAACTCATGCAAATCTTTTCAAAAGTTCCACCCAGCTGGTCAACCATAAACAAAATCGTCCCCCTAGAGGGGCGCACCTAAGGTTTGGGTCCTCTAGTTGACCCGGATCTAAGATCCAAAATCGCCAATTCAATATGTTTCAAAACAACACTTAATTAATGCATTAAAACATTAAATAAATTTCAATAAATTATTTAGTGCTCTACTAAACCTCAATGAACACGAAATGATCAATGCTTCTCAAGAAAATTCTCATCCGATTGCGAGAATTAAGCATATCACGATTCGGGTCCAAACTTGGGTCAAAACTCGTAATTCATATGCACTGACGAGGTTTTTACATTGTATAGGTCCCAAATTCAGGGACAAACCATAAAAACATACTATAAATTAACCCTTAAATTTTTAGAAGCTAATTTGTCCAGAATTAGACACTTTTTACTTACACAGTGAAACTACGTGATTTTCCGGTCGCGCGTACAAAGCCAAAATACAAAGCACAATCAATTTTCATCAAATCACGTGCTATATCTCATAAATACACAAAAGCATACATATCAACATCAAATAAGCAATAAATTTTCTCATAAAAATTTGTGCGTCTTACACAAAGTCTGAGATCCAAGATGGAGTTGGATCCGAAATCTGGAATCCTAAATGAAATTGGATCCGAAGTCTGAGATCCAGGATGGAGTTGGATCCAAAATCTGGAATCCTAAATGGAATTGGGTTCTAATTTTAGAACCCAAGATGGAATTTGGATTTTGGAAGATTCAAAATGGGATTTTGAGGATGGATCTGGATTTTGAAAATCCAGATCTTGACTTTACAACTTTGGAAAATTCGAATTTCGAGATTCAAAATCAATCTCAAAACTTGGATTTTTGAATTTGAGAATCAAAGCTCAATGAAAATAAAGGGTAAACTTGATTTAAAGCTTGAGTTTTTGAAACCAGGAGATGAATCAAGAATTTCAAGGTTAAATTGAACTTTTGAATTTTGATCCGGGATGTTAAATTGATTTTGAAATTGAATCCTAGAAATGATATTGGAATTCCAAAGTTGAATTGAACTTTGAAATCTTGAATTGGAAATTGAACTTTGAATACAAGAAGAGAATTTTGAAATTTCAAAGTCAAATTGGACTTTGAAATTGAATTTTGAATTTTTGAAGTGAGATAGAAAGATGCATTGACATAGAAATTGAAGATCAATTTGAGAAGTGAAGAAGATACTTGAAGAATTATCTCAAAAATCAATTGGATTTTGAAATCAAAAGAATTTTCGAAAATATGATGTAATTTTATCCTAAATGATGAAATGAATTGAAGAATTTTGAAATTGAATTTGAAAAGCATATTTCATTCTTTAAATGAATTGAAATAAGATTGAAGATATAATACATCTCTGACTATGGTCATAAGATGTATTATATAATAATCGTATTTAAATTCAAGTGAAGAAAAAAATGTATTTTTGGTGCCTTTATAGAGTTTAAAGTAAAGTTAACTCTCAATATATCCTGACTATGGCCATTGATATATATCTTGAGTTAATTTTAAATTAAACTCTGATAAAGGAAGAAAATATTTAAAAATATAATGATTTTTGAAAAGGGATCTAGTGTGGATCCAGTATTATTCCATAAAAGATAAAAACCCTAAGTTTTGTTCACATCCTGACTATGGCCATTGATGCAAATCATCAACTTAGGATTTTAATCACCTCCTATTAGAATGGTGCATGTGCCATTCGTGTTCCCATTTGTGAAATTTTGAAATAAAAGAATGATAGGGAAACAGATAATTCATGATATGTACATGCTCATACATTCTAATCTAAGACCAAAAATGTAAGGTTCTCATTAATATCTAGCTATTACAATTGAAACTGAAATTACAACTTCTGAGCTACGAAGAGAAAATAACCCCCTTTTTTTTATACATTTTCGTGGCTTTCTGCTATACGACCGACTTCCTTCAATTGATGGAGAAGATGATCAGAGAGAGAGAGAGGGAGGAGGAAGAGGGCGATGCTCGACCAGCGATGGAGAAGCAACTTGATCGTGAAGGAAAAGACGGAAACCGGATGCCCATAGCCTTCCCCTGCAGTCTCCCTTTATAGCGTGAGGTCGTTAGGGAAGTTACGAATTTGGTATGAGAAATTGTTTTAAAACTTCAGATAGGCGGCTCCTTTTTCAAAGATTTTCTAAAAGGGGGTTTAAAATAACAAAAAATTTCAAAAGGGCTCTTAAACTATATATATATATATATATATATATCAAAAACACCAAAAAAATAGAAAATACAAATATATATATATATATATATATATATATATATATATATATATATATATTTGTATTTTCTATTTTTTTGGTGTTTTTGATATAAAAACTTTGAAAACTAAAAAGTTTTAAACTAATTTTGCCAGGTTTTAAAAATATTCACAAAAGAAGTGTTTTCTGAGAATTTGGATTTGAAATTTTGAAGATTTCTTCCAAAAAACGGGTTTAGACCTAGATTTTGAAGAAATATTCAAGTTTTGAACCTTGAATCGAGAAATACAGAGCAGTGGATCCAAATGGATATCGGATGGACTGTCTGAGCTTTTCAGAAATTATTTTGATATTTTTGCAATTCAAATCTTTGAGAAATTGTCTAACGGGGCTCAGAATCGAATTTTGACACTAGATCTGGATCTAAAATTGAGTCAGATATAGAAAATTGATTTGATTCCAGTAAATTTGAGAAATAAACTGGAATTTTGAGCGAGAATGACTCAATTTACTCAGAAAATGGGGGTCAGGGGCGAAAAGGGAGTTTTTATAAGATTTTGAAAAAATTGGGGTGTTCACACTTAGCAGCAAAGAGGGGCATCTGCAAACACTCCAAATTTTTCAAAAAATTATAAAAATTCCCTTTTTGCCCCTGGCCTCCATTTTCTGAATAATTGAGTCAGTTTTGATCAAAATTCCATTTATTTCTTGGATTCACTGAAATCCAAAATCTATTTTCCATATCTGACCAAATTTCGGATCCGGATTCGATATTAAAGTCCAATTCTGAGCCCTGTTATCCAATTTTCAAATCAAAGTTATAAAAATACAAAAAATAGTTTTTGAATGGTTCAGACAGTTCATCTGGTATCCATTTGGATCCACTGATCTTTATTCCTCGATTCAAGATCCAAAACTTAAACATTTTCTCAAAACTTCGGATCCAGACCCATTTTTTTTTAAAAATTCCTTAAGTCTAACCCTATATTCTCAGAAAACCCATCTTTTGTAAAAATTTCAAGCTTTACAAAAAATGTTTCAAAATTCCTTATTTTTCCCATAATTTTAGAAAGTTTTCTTTCAAAAACATAAAAAAATAGAAAAACACAAGGAAAAGAACAAAAAAAAAAGAAAAAGAAAAAGAAATTCAGAAAAGGAAAATAGCCTAGAAACCTCTTTTGAAAGCATTTTATAGTTAAAACCACTTTCTGAGAATTTTTTTGAAAAGGACCACCATTTTGAAAAACTTTCAGAAAATTAAGGACCCAATTGGTAAAACCCCTAACGGCCTTTTGTTATAAGAAGGGCCGGGGTGGGGGGGTCGAGAGGCACCCATTTTCACTGCTCCATCTTCTCGCAAGTCTTCTTTCTCCCCCAACATTCCCTTCCTCTTCATTTCCCCCTATTTTCTTTTCTTCTTCCCCTGGTTTCTCTCTTTCAATCAACCTTTAGAGTTTCACCATATCCACAGAATACAGGAGGTGTCACTCCTTCAATTGAAACAAAACAATCCAGTAAGAGCCTCCCCCTCTCTTTTCTCTTGGTTATTCCTGATTTTTCTCTTTTTTTTTTGTTTTCCTTTTTAATCGCCTCATTAGAGCACTACTGTGGTGTCGGTTTGCATATAGCAAACACCGATCCACACACATTGTGCAATATCAATGGAATCCTCAGATTCTGACATTTCCTTTCTTTAGTTGTAAATTTTCTTTAGTTTTTGATTTCTTGTTTTCACCATGCATCTCTCTGTTATTTCTTTTTCTTCTTAGAGATATTGTCCATGTCTGCAATTCATATTTTCTGAGAATGTATTTACCTCATTTGTGAAATGAAGTTATCAATCATTTTTGCGATTTGCACCTTCTGGGAGTGTGCTTCTGCAAATTATGGTTTAAATGTATTGTTCATCTGGACGATCTGCGTTTCTTGGGGTGATATCCCTGTGATATCCCAGTAATATCATTTACCTTCTTTGACTCAATGATCCATCATCACTCATTCACCAATAGCATATGCAAACATTCCCTTCACGATACCCCTCTCATCTATTTTTTTTTCATTTCACTTCCAACATGATCATTCATTATTTAGGCATTTCATTATGTGCATTGATCTGTGCCATCATCGGTTTATATATGGTAGTTCTGACCCATATTCCACTTTCAGTTTGGTTTTCAGTTTTGTGTTTAACTTCTTGTTTCAATTTATATAGTTTTTTACCTTGCATAAGGGGGTTCAATCATCATACCTTTTGTTTAAATCCTCCATGATACGTTCCACCACAGTGTCTGCTGCGAGAATTTGGCTCACAACAGTGTTCGTCGTGAGAATCTCAATCTGGTGAAGGCAGTTGCTAAAATCACTTAGATCTCATTTGTAAGATTGGTTTTGGTTTGCTTATTATGTAAAATCTATTTGAAAACATGTTGTTTTCCTCTCATTTGTTGTATCGTTAATGTATAGTTTGTCATTTGCACCTTCTCCATCTCCATATACCATCGCCCCTCCACCCTTCTGCTCTCTGATCGCCTTCACTTGCACTGTACACATCCATGTCCTGCCACTTTCACAACACAACACATTTGTTGTCAATATTTTTCCCAGCAACATTCACCCCATAGCACCCATGCCTCAGATGAATGTTGTTGTACCATCTGCAACACAGATAAGTGTTGTTGTGCCACCTGCACTCCAGATAAATACTGTCACACAACCAGTGCCTCAGATGAGTTCTGGAGCACCACCTGCAACTCAAACTCCTGCCTTTCGAAGATCACAACCAACAGGTGCTCTGAGCCAATAGTTTGCTTCATCCCTTGATAATCAGTTTATGAGACCTCCAGCTACGTAGGTATCTCCACTTCCAATGCAAGGGATTAATCAAGGAATCCCACCAGGTAATGTGATGGCACCATGCCTTCCAAACTCAAATATATCAGCTGATTGTCTTGGTAGTAGGACATTCAATACATCAACAGGGGTTGGTTCACTAGTTCCTAATAGAGAAGTTGTAACTTCCAGTGCTTCCATGTACTCATTAACTTCTATAACACCATCAATCTTTCCAAAACCATCTCAAGATACAACATTGTCTACTATTCAGGTTGTCACTAAAGATTCTAAAGGTATTGTTTTTGGAAATGGTTTGTCTTCGGACTCAATCTTTGGAGGCAATGTGCTTTCTGCCACCCCATCTCAACCTAAGCAAGAGATTGTCCCATCCCCTATATTTTCTGTGTCCAACATTTTAAACTCATCTTCCATTGTTCCAGTAACTTTTGGGTCCCAATCTTCAGCAAAGTCGGGCCTTGACACAATTCAGGGCTCTTGGATCAAGCCACCTACCGGTGGCCAGCTCCAGTGAGCTTCATCGTTGATCAAGCAAAGCCAAATCGATTCACAAAGAACTACTCCTGTATTACCTAGACCTGTAAATTCAGTCAGATTTGCTGCTTCTACAGCTAGTCAGGTGCAGCCTCCATGGCCAAGAATAACCCAGTCTGACATTCAGAGGTACAATGCCATCTTTGTTGAGGTAGATACATATCATGATGGGAAAATCACTGATGAGCAAACTCGAAATCTTTTCTTAGTTGGAGGTTGCCCAGATATGGATGCATGTAGATCAGAACCGGACAAATTTCCTAGGTCGTCTAGAGTTCTATAATGCTTTGAAGCTTGTAACAGTGACATAAGGTAGGAGAGAATTAACTCCAGACATAGTCAAGGCAGCTTTGTTTGGTCCAGCTGCAGCCAAAATTCCTGCATCACAGATAAATCTTGTTCCTACACCTTACTAACCGAACATAGCATCCTATGTTTTACAGGATTATGTGCTCTTCAATACAACATTTGCACCAGCATTTCCTCTTACAACACATCACCATTTAGTACCTTGCTGCACCTAACATCCTTTAAGCATAACATTCATGCTTCTGCACTTGCACTCTCTGCTATCGCACCCCCTGCATGTTCCATCCCATGCTACTTTCAAACAACACATCCTCTGTTCACTTTCATTATTGGGTACTCTACCATATCCCCACACCACTTCATTATACTCCACCTGCACAACCACTTTTTACACCCCATCACTGCTACACTCCTCACAGTAAGTTACATTACCTACCCTACTTCACACCTCCTTCACCTTGCAGCACACACATACATGCACTTGTCACCCTTATCTGTTGCACCCCTGCTACTTGCCTTCCTTCATGCACTTCCACTCCATCACAACACTCCACCTACATGCTGTAACCACTTACTACCTCACCTCAGCTTCACGACTTGCTACCAGTTCACAACATATATCATTTATATTCACTTACTGTGCATTCATTTAGGCGCACCTTTGTCTTCATCACTAGATATGTTCATACACAATACCTTCATATCATCTTCAATTACTAGCCATTATACCTATTCTACCTAACCACCTGTTGTGATTCCTATAGAAGTACCTTCGTTATCATTTTACTACTTCATCTTCAACCCCACTGTTTCATCTTACATTAGCATCACTAACCACATACTTTCCCAGTCTGCAACACCGCATCCCATGCATTCATTCAGCCCTATCCACCACTTGCATTTTCCCTACACATACCTTGCATGCAAGGCTCACTGCTATTATAATTTTTTTGCACCTGTATGACCATTTTAATGGCTACCCTTCACAAACACTTCATCTAACCACTTGTCCAACTGCATCCCATCTCACTTAATACCTTTTACTTTTCATATTCCCTATGCACTCATATTCCTTCCACTCACTCAGCACTATCACTCCTTCCCTCCATTTGCATTTCCACTATTATCCATTTGGCTCATTATATCCACTATCTCTGCATTACACCAATCTTGAATCATGCATGTCATGCCATTACCTTTCGTATAATAAATTCCATATGCATCTTAGCATCTATTTCATCATCTAGCCCAACTGACACCTGGCATATAGATTCTAACCCATGCCTTTCTCACTAGCATAATGAATCATGTATACATCTCTACATCTACTGTCTTAGCAATATGATGCATTATATCTTCATATAGAGATTTCTCATTATCTAGGCATGATTATATGTATGTGGAGTCTTTAAACGTGGTGTTTTCATATTCTTCTATATTTTACATTCTTGCCTCATACATTTTGCAGAAAATAGGTGAAAAATGCTACTTCCCTTCTTTGATTAGGGATTTTTATTTCAATTTCAATTCAAAGTTGTAATAAATAGATATTATTGAGAATTTTATATTTCCAGTATTAGATTAGAATGTGTGAGCATGAATTTTTCATAGAATTACTTGTTTCATCTTATTTTCTCTTTTATTTCAAAAATTCATGAATGGTGAAACACGAATGACACATGCACCTTTCTAATAAGAGCTAATTAATCCTAAGTAAACGATTCACATTTATGGCCATAGTCAAAATGTGAACAATACTTAGGGTTTTTATCTTTTATGGAATAACATTTGACCTTCACTTAGGTCTCTTTTGAGAATCATCATATTTTCTGAAATTTTCTTCCTTTATCAGAATTTGACATGTAATTTAATTTGAAATATATTCATGGTCATAGTCAAGATATATTGAGAGTTAACTTCATTTTAAATCTTATAAAGGCACCAAAATATATTTTATTCTTTATTAGAATTAAAATACAGATTATATTATAATACATCTGTGACCATAGTCATTAATGTATTATGATATTAATCTTATTTCAATTCTCCTAAAGAATGAAATAGGCTTTTCAAAATTCCAAATTTTCAAATTCTTTTCAAATCATTCATCATTTAGAATAGAATTGCATTTCCTTTTCAAATCATTTCAAATTATCTTCAAAAATCCAAGTGATCTTGAGATAAATCTTCAAATATACTTTTCAAATCATTTTCAACTCTTATTTACAGATTCAAAATTCATCATTTATTCTCAATTCTATCTTATTTCAAAATTCAAACTTCAATATTTCAATTTCAAAGTTCAATTCAACTTTGGAATTCCAAATTTATTTCCAAATTCATTTCCAAGTTCATTTCCAAGTTCAAAATTCAATTTCAAAATCAAATCAATGTTCCAATTTCAAAGTTCAATTCAACTTTGAAATTCCCTTATGATTTCAAATTTCAAGTTTTATTCTCTATTTCAAACTCCAAAACCTCCAAGTTCTATCCAAATTCTGAGTTTGATTGTCAAATTCAATTCACTTTGAAATTCAAAATCAAGTTTTGAAATTGACTCTGAGTCTCAAAATTGATTTTCTCTAATTCAATCCTAATTTCAAAACTTATTTCAAAATCACTTGAAAAAGTCCCAAATTTTCTGAAGAACTTTTCCAAAAGCATACATCTTTGCATTTGCATTGCACATGCATGATTCAATGTGCATTTTAGACTTAGAATAATTTCTTAGACATTATTTAGGCAAAGCAAAAGGCATAAATTCGATCTTTGGTTCAATTACCTCAGGTAAAGGTGTCAGGAACGGTTGAACCTCGTACCGACGAGCGAATCCCGTCTCTCCATTTTTCCCGCAAATTTTCAAAAATGGAGGCGACTAATTTTTAAAATATTTTTGAATAAAGGTCAAGTGAGACCTTGCAAAAGAGTTCCTCTTTTCTTTCTTTCTTTCTCTTCTCTCTTTCTTTTTTCCCTTTCAAAAAGGGAAAAGTGGCTAGAAAGGAAAGAGAAGGAAGAAGAAAAAGGAAAAAGGAAAAGAGGAAAAAATTTGCAATTATCACACCCACACTTCTTCATGGAGGTTCCCAATCAAGAATCTATACTCAGAAGTGGGTAATGGTTTCTTGTTGTTATATTTGAATGAGCTGGTTCAAGTTGGTACATGCCGAAGGAACCAAGATTGTAGTGCTTAGATGCACCCTTCTACTAAAATAGAATCTTTAAGCACGAAACGGGTCAATCCACGATATAAGAAGGCGATCGCAGCCATGTCATAAGAGAGACTGTTGGTATGTCGGCTTCCCCATCTTCGCAGAAGTTGTACTATTCTGATATTCACGTAGTTTTGTCCATCCTGGAAGAAGGCTAGCCTACGGTGCACAAAACCATCATATGTTGAATCCTTTCTGACGCTGCTCGGTATAAGGAGTCAATTTCTTCAAAAGCTCCATATTATTGGTATATCTCAAACAGATCGACATATTGGCTCTCATATGCCTCGATCAGTGGCCAGGATCTACGTCCAGTCATAAGGGCTAAAGCATCTCTGGGGTCAAGCCCTTTGACGCTGATCAGAAACTGCTGCTCTATCGGATCATCGGGCTGACCAGCTGGCTTAGGTAGACCCATAATATCTGAAAATTCATCCAGTAGTAGAGTCATCTCTCTCCACGGGAACTAAAAGGTACAGGTACGCAGATTTCACCGCTCTGCTAATGCTTGAATCAAACTGTCATTGGTGATATGTTCCCTTACTATTGATGGCAGTTCCAATCCGCAGTCACTCAGATGGTTTGGAAACATATGAGAGAAGTTTTTGAACCAAGAATAGTACCATCGGGGAATGAAAGGTTCGGTGTTCAGAGTTTGATAATCGGGGAGACCTTGTCGCACCTTATAGGAGACATGGCCCTCAGGAAAGGCAGAATCAAGCTGACTGGATGCCATCAGGATAGACTGGAAAATACAGAACAAGTAAGGACAGAATTTAAGAGAAAAACCACACGATTTTTAAAGAAATTGCAGGCAGGATAAAAACAAGGCTGGAACTTCGAGATCCAAGGGAAAGGAAGGATGGAAACCACCTGCAGTTTTAAAGAAAATAAAGGTTTTGGGAAAATTGTCCAGGGTTTGAAGAAAACAAAAGGGAAATGTTTGGTAATATATGAAAGTAAATGGAAAATAAGAGATTTTGAAAAATCATCCAGTATTTTCTGAAAATTATGGAAAATGTTAGAAAATAAAGAGAATAAAAGAAAATAACCAAAGTATATTCAATCACATCCTGCACAAACAAGTAGGCATATACAACATTCCCTAAAGGCTTACTCTAGATACACAAGTTTTGAAATAGTTGTAGGACCCTAATCCTAACTCTAAGGCTCAGATCATCTATGTCCAATCATGCTATGCCTATATACTCGAGCAGATTCTGATGTACGTGGCGTATAAAGATTTCTCTGGTTCTAGGCTTGTGTTTTCCAACATTCTTGAGCGCTTGCCGATAGACTTTGGACTATGGCCCTTGGTGCATGGCAGGGGGGATCAACCCAAATAGGTAGCCCAGTTGTGAGGCTTTGTCCCGGACTATGGTTTTGGAAGAAAGCCCAACAACGTGGTGGCCAGGTAAAAGTAGGTGGGGTTGTTTTTTGAAATATGATCAACATGCAAGAAAACAGAAGGTTCTAATGACCTAAAGAAGTAGAGTTTTAAAAATTTTATAAGAAGCAAACATTATTTTCAATCAGATCCTAGATTGAGGAGGATTGTATTTGACCTAAGTCTAAGTGAGCATGAATAATGCCTCCTCAATTGGTCCTACCAAACCATGCCTAAGTCTACATGAAATCCATGTCAGTTGGGTTTGATTCTAGGCTCCTAGGTTCACAAGATATAGTGCTGACATGGTAGAACACGATTTTGACAAGTTGAATAGAGCAAAGCACTAGATTGATCAGGCAAAGACAGGTCGCATCTCTGTCGCCAAACCTGTTATCATTGCAAAATTTTACTCTTGCAAATCAAACTGACCTTTGAAAAAGATTTTAAAAATAACTCGCCTCCATTTTAAAATGCAGGATAATTTCAAAGAATGGGACTCGCCTATTGGTACGAGGTTCAACCATTCCTAGCACCATAACCAAAGGTAATTGAACCAAGGATCAATCCAGTGCTTTGTTTTGCTCAACTTGTCTAAATCGATGTTCTATTCATAAATACACAAAGAATCAGACATGTGCTATGACTTTCAGAAAATGCAGTTTTGAAAACATGATGTTTGCTTAGAATAATTGGAAATATTTGGAAAAGGATACTTTGAAAATCGTGAACCATATTTAGAGAACATTTCTGAAGAAAAGAAAATTGGTTTCTAAGACAATTCAAATAACTTTGAGACAATTGATTTTTCTGAGATGAATTTGGAAAATATATCAAAAGGGATAGGCGTGTGGCCCTATGAAAATTATTTCATGATGCAATCTAACTTAGATGAATGAATGGAATTTTGAAGAAAATATTTTCTGAAGAACTTTTGAGAAAATTGTTTGAAAAAGGAAGTTTATGTGTCTTATAGAATTTCAATAAAATAGATTTTCCTCATATCCCTGACTATGGCCACAAATATGGATTGAATCTAATCCATTTGATTCTAGAAAGAGAATTTTTTTTATAAAAGATTGAAATATGCAATACTTTTTTAAGATAGCCTAAGAGTGTAGGATGATTGTGGCTTAAAGGAAGATGATAAATCTAGATTTGGTTCGTATTCTGACTATGGCCATAAATATGAACTCAATCGAGTTTACCAACTCCCTAGAAGCTAGTGCACGTGCCATTTATGTAGACCATGGTGAGTTTAAACATGCATGAATCATCATTCATCACACATTAACATTATTATAAAATTAAACTATATGCACATGCAAACCCTAATCTAAGCAGAAATTTAAATTCTTATTCCAAATTTATTTATAATTTATATCACTAATTGAATTTAAACAATAAAAAAACAACAGAAATACAGCCTTGAGTGTCCCTGCAAAACTAGAAAACTTGTTAGTGAAGATTTGTTGGTTTTTTTGAATTTATCCAGTAATATTTGGAAATTACTGGATTTATCCATATATAAGCCTTTTTCCATGTTTCCCTAGGATAAACATAATAACGGACAATGTAAAATTAAAGAAATAATAAAAATAAATAACTTTGAAATTCAGAATTTGGGGAAAAATGACAAAAATACCCCTAAAACAATACTATGGCCTTGAAATGAGGGTTTTCAAAAAATATTTTTGTAAAATCTTGGATTTAGGGTTCAAATAAAATCAAATAACCAAAAAATTGGGTGTAAAGCACCCTAGCATGATTAAAGACATGAAAAAACCCTAAAAACATAAACTTTTATGAAAAAAAATTAGAAATATCACAAAAATCATGATTTTGCCAGTGTTTTGCTTGAATCGGGACTCCGCAGGCACTCTGTTTTTGCAATTTGATCAAACCAAGCCTTAACCGAGTTCCAAAATTAATAAAAATTGATACATGCACTTATGATAACCTTAAAATTAAACTAAAATCGAAAAAATCTATTTTTGACATTATTTTAATACAAAAATTAAATAAAAACCTAAAATATATAATTTTGTCCGCAGGCACAAACCTGTCACAGTGTCAGACCTGAATCAGGGATCAAATCACCATCAAAATTCATACACTTTTACAGAGAGATACTAGACAGAAAATTAGAGATTTTCTTTTTTACAGATTGGTAAAATCATTTTCGGTTAGGGAGATATCATTCCAGTAATATACACTTGGATTTAACAAATATAAAACATGTTAAAACAGGTATATATGGTTTCGGGTACAGGGAAAAATAGCAAATCTCATTCAAAATTTATGAATTTTAAGTAGTAAATATCAGACACATAGATAAAAAATTTACTTTTTACAGATCATCGATCGAATCTTTGGTTAGGGAGATACGATCAACACAAGTCGATCTAGGGTTTAAACGAAGCATAACAAGTTCTAAGAAACCGATTCTACTTTCTGACAGGGAAAATAGCAAACAGAAACATAAAAATATGAAAAAAATACAGCAAATACTAGACACCAAGACAAAGCTACTGTAATTTACGGATCAAAAATAGGATCTTGGATGACAGAAATATTGCATATGCAAGTTGTGCATGAATCTCAATAGCGATTTCCCGGGTTAGAAATCATAGTTCAACTTTCTATTTTTTTGACAAAGTTCCCAAACCAAAACTATCTGATTTTTTTACAGAGAGTCGCTGACAAATCTGTAAACCAACCCTAAACAAATCAGATTTTTTTAATGAAGATTTAAGCATGAAACAATACAAATTCTATGGATCCAGGATCGAAACACATGGATATCCAATAAAGCACTAAAAACCCTAATTTAAACATGCAAAATAATGAAAAAAATATGCAAATAATACAAAAAAAATGAATTTGATGCTAGAATAAGTAAATTAACCATTAATATGATAAGAAAATAAAAAAAAATCCAGGGAATACACGGTTGGATTTGATTTACCCTTTGAAAAGAGAGGTTCGACCCATTTAACGGGCAAATCTCATCTTTCATTGGTCAAAAACATAAAAAACCCTATTTTAAACCATTCTAATGGATCAAAAACGAAAAATAAACCATAGAACAACAGTAAATCATGTTTTTTTTTTTCATTTTAGGGTTCTTGAAGGTAGATCACACATAAAACCCATAAACAAGGGGGGCGCCAATGGTGGGATTCATGATAAAAAGTATAAAATTAACAAAAACATGAAATCCATGGTGAAATCTTACCGTGGATGGCTGCATCTGCAATGAAGGAAGAAGAGAGTGTTGGGAAGAGAGAGAAGCTTCAAGAAAAGAGAGGGAAAAAGTCTAGGGGTCGACCCCCCTTTGGCTTCTTTAAATAGAAAAAAAATAGGTTTAATTAGGAGGAGTTCTAGTTTAATTAGAACTCCTCTTAATTAAGCATATGGGGGGTGATTTTTTAATAGGGTTCTAACCTAAGTGGGGCACTAACCTAATTAGCTTAATTGACTCCTAACTAAACCCTAAAAAGTCCAGATGTGGCACCACCTAGTGTGGGCCCCATTTGATTTTTCAAAAAACTATTTTAAAACTTGAAAATGAGACATTTTCAAAAGAGGCTTAAAATTAGAGTGAGAATTGAAAGTTTTTTAAACAACACAGAGTTCTGACTGGATCAGAACTCCTCTAGATATGGCGCCAACTGAGTGCGCCCCACATCAGAGTTTTAAAAAGTTGAAATAAAGACTGAAAATGGTTTTAAAATGGAGTTAAAATCAACAGATGAAATTCAGAGGTTTTAAAAATAGAGTCCTAAGCGAACTGAAACTCTTGACCAAAGTCCTGAACCAACTAAGACTCTGACATTTAGGTTTTTAAAAGCCAATTAAAGAAGTTTTTGAAAGATTTTCTCATAACTGGTGAAAATAAGTCAAAAATACAGTCAGGGTTAGAGTCCTAACTCAACCGAAACTTTGAAAGAGTCTTGAATCAACTGGGATTCTGCAAAATGGACTAATTTTTAAGAAACAAGTGGAGAAAATAAAAATAGAGGTAGAAACAATAATTAGGATAGAGTCCTGATCAGATTAGGACTCTGAGACAGAGTCCTGGTCGATTTGAAACTCTAGATTTTTGGCATTTTCTAAAAAACATATGAAAGAATTTTTGAAAACCAGTGAAGATAGCAACAAACAGTGAAATCAGAACAAAGTTTTGATCCAACTGGGACTCTAGAGACAGAGTCCTAATTTGACTAAAACTCTACACCTGGTTCAAAATCAAAATAGAGTTTTGAAAATGTTTAAAAAAATGAAAAGACCGAGTCCTGATCCAACTAGGACTCTAAAATTTTGAGAATTTTGATAAATGAAGGAATCCAGAAGCGACACCACCAAGATGGATCTCATTTGAGATTTGAAATCAGTTAAAAATTGAGTATGAAATAAATCGAGATTATTTTCTAAGGAAAATATTTTGAAATATAGGATCCTGGGGTTGACAAAATGGTGAATGTTGATCTAAAACCCAGGTTTTTTGAAATTGATTTTGAAAGAAAAGTTTTAAGATCAAATCTGGATTGAAAGATTTTGAAAAACAAGAGTGCTGGATCTCGAAAATGAGATGCAATGACACGCAATGCCATGAAATGATATAAAATGATATGCCAAATGCATGTAGTGACATACAATGTCACCTGAAATGTAAACCCTCGATGTGGGACTTGGAATCCCGGACCCCTCGCAGAGACAAAGAATTTGAAGATTCTCATCTGAGGATGAGGGCTGATAATTGAAATTGAGCCAAAATGAGGATTTAATCTTGATTGTAGGATGGAGTACTGAAATTTTTGTAAAATTTGGGCTATGAATAGCCCTGGCTCAAATATCGACCAGTTTGTTCCCTGAAGACTGCAAAGAGTTGGTCCCATTGGCAGGAGGTAGGTGTTTGTGAATGAGAGTAAAAATTTGGGGTGTTTACAGGTCCTTTAGGTTTTTTGAAATTTTAAAAAAATAATGGTCTTAAAAGGATAGTTTTTTTTCAAAAATGAGGGTAGAGTCCCTTTTCTGAAAGCTTTTCTTTTAAGTTTTTTAAAGAAAACCTAGAAATATGAGGAAAATACGAGGGATTTTACAAATGGGATCCAAAAAAAGCCTTTACGAAAACAATAATTTTGAAATCTTGAGGATTTTACAAAAAGAGAGATTTTGAAATAAGAGTTTTTAATTTTAAATTTGGGTTTTAAAACGGATTTGGATTCAAGGTTTTGAGGAAAATACTCAAGTTTGGACCTCAAAATTTAGGAAATGAAGTGAATGGATCCAAATGGATACTCGATGAAAATATTTGAGCCTATTCAGAAAATTATTTTTGTATTTTTAGATTTTGAATTGAAAACATGAGAATCGGGCTCAGAATTGGATTTGGATATTCTGGATCCAAGATTGGATCATATATGAAAGTTGAATTTGGATTTCCGATATTCAACCAGTGAATTCGAGGAATGAATAGAAATTAACATAATTGGCCTTCTAAATATCTTAGAAGGTGAATGCTAGGGGCAAAAAGAGAATTTTTGAAAATTTGAAAATTTTGGGGTGTTCGTAGATGCCCCTCTTTGCTGCTAAGTCGGTTGAAAGTCGAGCTTAGTAGCAAAGAAAACACACCAAATTTTGAAATGCCTCAGTCAAAAAATCTGAACTGGGTGTAGGAGAAGTGTTTTGACAAATTATTTTCAAGTTTAACACCTTGGGCGAAATCCTCAAAAATGAAATAAATGGACAAAAAAAACGAGAAAATCATGATGGGACTTTTGAATGAAGATCCCAAAGAATTGTGAAAGAGTGATTTTGATGAAGTCTCATGGCTGAGACAAAATAAGTTTTTTGAAAAGACTCAGGTTTAGCCCTTAACCTAGATGGGACGGAGATATCTCAAAATGAATTTCAAGTTTAACCCTTACCTGTATGGGGGGGGGGGAGAATACATGAATTCCTTGTTTGAATGAGGAAAACATGATGAAACATTTTTAAAAAATACCTCGTGAGACGAGGTTCAGGTACAATCCTTACCTGAATGGATATGAAAAATATGGATTCCTCGCCAGGATGGGGGAAAACCATGATGGGACTGAAAGAAATACCTCATCAGAATGGGGCTCAGGTTTGACCATTACCTAAATGGGAAGGAAACACCTCGAAAAATGAGGTTTAGGTTTAATCCCTTAACCTGAAGGGGGAATGGAGAATATGGGACTTCCAAATTTTACACAAAGGACCCGAAAGAGGTTACAAAAAGGCAAGGAAAGTGAGATAGCAGGAGAAAGATGAATAAGGCAATTCTTTTGAAGAAGTATAAGGTGAAAATTTATCAATGTGAACAGATGAATAAGGCAACATGAGGTTATTCTTTCGACAATGCAAAAGATGAATAGAGAAATATGAGGCAATTCTTTCGACAACGCGAAAGTCGAATAAGGTAACATGAGGCAATTCTTTCGACAATGCGAAAGATGAATAGGGAAATATGAGGCAATTCTTTCAACAACACGAAGGATGAACAAGATAATATGAGGCAATTCTTTCAAAAATGCGAAAGACGAATAAGGTAAATATGAGGCAATTCTTTCGACAATGCAAAAGATGAATAAGGTAACATGAGGCAATTCTTTTGGTGACGCGAAAGATGAACATGGTAATATGAGGCAATTCTTTCGACAAGACGAAAGATGAAATAGGGAAATATGAGGCAATTCTTTCGATAATGCGAAAGATGAATGAGGTAATATGAGGCAATTCTTTCGACAACGCGAAAAGATGAATAAGGTAACATGAGGCAGCTCTTTTGAAAATGTAAACCATGCTAGGTCGCATCAAGATAGACATTGAATATTTATTTCATATTTGGATAGCCAAAAAAAATTTGTCAATAAGATGAAATTGTAGTTGATTCAAAATGCTTGAAAATGTGCACGTATGTGCAAAAGATGTTCCCTCTTTTACCTAGAGTATTTTTTCCTAAATGAGGTTAACTCCCCGGATTCAAGGGTGAAATTCAAATTTTAACATTGATGATTTTCTTCAAGGAAGCTATCCATTTCCTTGATGTGAAAAGAGAAGAAATATTCTCAATTTCATAAAAGCAAGCAATGAAAAGATATTGATGAAAGAATTTTGCACGATAAAAGATGACTCTTGGCAATTTTTGGCAATTTTGATATCTGAGACATACTTTTTTGCATTTTCTGAGACATAGAATGAATTCTTTTGTTGGGGTTTGGCAAAAATTTTATCACATCAACCTTCAACTTGGAGATGTTCTAATTTTTCCTAGAAGAACACTTCACACGCTCCTTCAACTTGGAGGTGATCAGGGTCTTCCTTGTCCCCAGAAATTGATAAAGATGTCTCTTTTGATTGAAAATCTCTTGATAATATGAATCAAATATCTTTAAGGGATTGTCGGGAGATTCATCGCATCAGCCTTCATCTTGGCGATGATCCAAACTTTTCATGGAAGGATACGTCACACACTCCATCTTGGAGGTGATCTGAATCTTATTTGTCCCCGGGGGTCTGACTCGCATATCAATCTTCAACTTGACGATAGTTGAGAGATCTCTTTTGTAGATAATCAATTATACTTGATTTATTAAGAACTTTTAGTGGATTCTATATTGCTCAGAATACTTCCACTGCTTTCTTGCCAGAAGAATCATCTTTAAAATAGCACCATAGCTATGATTAATATCAATTCGCTTCTGGCTTTTTGACATCTTTGAAATTTCTTCGCTAATCATACCAAGGATATTTCTTTCATCCTTTTGGTTGATCATCAAGGAAAAAGTTTGAATTTTGCTTGTTTTCACAACAAGCTTCACCTTTTAGGAAAGAATACTAGAGATAATACGAGGTGATTCTTTTGTGTCGTAAAATATTGGAATCAACAAATATTTTTAAGCAAATTGGCAAAGATGTTCGAGAATCCTTTGTGAAATAATTACTCAACATTAATTTTGATGGGACCTTGAGCTGAAATCTAAAAGAAGTAATGTGAAAATTGAGAACAACATTAATTTAAATAAAAACATCGGTTGAACAGGGATTCGACCTAAGAACCGCAAAGAATATTGGATCAGTAGGGATTCAACCCACATATCGAATTTTTGAAAAACACTAGTCAAAAAAAGGGGTTCAACCTAAGGATTGTGGATCAGTAGGAATTCAACCT
The DNA here is from genome assembly GCF_984573655.1 of Nuphar pumila. Classification (NCBI taxonomy): domain Eukaryota; kingdom Viridiplantae; phylum Streptophyta; class Magnoliopsida; order Nymphaeales; family Nymphaeaceae; genus Nuphar; species Nuphar pumila. The sequence goes on from NC_143257.1 coordinate 71,883,325, forward strand.
ACAGATCACATTTTTGAAAAACACAAGTCCAACAGGGGTTCAACCCAAGGACTGTAGATCAGTAGGAATTCAACCCACATATCATATTTTTGAAAAACACTAGTCCAATAGAGGTTCAACCTAAAGACTCTGAATCAGGAGGGATTCGATCTACTGATCACATTTTTTGAAAATGAGATTGGTTCAAAAGGGATTCAACCTAAGAACAACATTGGTTCAATAAAAAACACCATCGGTTCACTAGGAACAATATCAGTTCAATTAAGAACAACATCGATTCACTGGAAACAATATCAGTTCAATTAAGAACAACCATCGGTTCACTGAGAACAATATCAATTCAATTAAGAACAACTATCGGTTCACTGAAAACATTATCAGTTCAATTAAGAACAACCATCGGTTCACTAGGAACAATATCAGTTTAATTAAGAACAACCATCGGTTCACTGAGAACAATATCAGTTCAATTAAGAACAACCATCAGTTTATTGCGAATAATATCAGTTCAATTAAGAACAACCATCAGTTCACTTGGAACAATATCAGTTCAATAGGGGTTCAACCTAAGAACAATCGGTTTCATAGGGATTCAACCTAAGGACCATGAAGAGAATGAGACTAATGCAAAAGATTGGTTTCTGACAAAAGAGATACATCCTGAAGTTGGGATTTTGAAAGAAACATCCGAGTCAGAACTCGGGTATTCAAAGGAAAAAGACCAACTTGAGAGTTGGATTTTGGAAAAAAGGGAAATCTGAGTCGGAACTCGGGTATTCTAAAGAAAATAGACCAACTTGAGAGTATGATTGGAAAAAGGGAAATCTGAGTTGAAACTCAGGTATTCAAAAGGAGAAATAGACCAACTTGAGAGTTGGGTTTTGAAAAAGAAGGAAATCTAAGTCAGAACTTGGGTATTCAAAAGAAAATAGACCAACTTGAGAGTTGGGTTTTAAAAAAAAGAAAATCCAAGTCAGAACTCAAATATTCAAAAGAAAATAGACCAACTTGAGAGTTGGATTTAAAAAAAAGAAGAAAATCTGGGTAAGAACTCAGGTATTCAAAAGAAAATAGACCAACTTGAGAGTTGGATTTTGAAAAAAAAGGAAATTTGAGTCAGAACTTAGGTATTCAAAAGAAAATAGACCAACTTGAGAGTTGGATTTTGAAAAAAAGAAATCTGAGTCGGATCTCAGGTATTCAAAAGAAAATAGACCAACTTGAGAGTTGGATTTTGAAAAAAAAGGAAATCTGAGTCGGATCTCAGGTATTCAAAAGAAAATAGACCAACTTGAGAGTTGGATTTTTTGGAAGAAGAAAATCTGAGTCGGAACTCGGGTATTCAAAAGAAAATAAACCAACTTGAGAGTTGGGTTTTGAAAGAGAAAGAAATCCAAGTCAGAACTCAGGTATTCAAAAGAAAATAGACCAACTTGAGAGTTGGGTTTTGAAAAAAGGAAATCTGAGTCGAAACTCGGGTATTCAAAAGAAAAATAGACCAACTTGAGAGTTGGGTTTTGAAAGAAAGGAAAGTCCAAGTCAGAACTCGGGCTTTTAGAAGAAAGCTTTAATTAGAAGATTGAATTTTTTAAAAATGCCAGTGCGAGGACCGGATTCAGAAGACGGTTTGATCTAGGATCGAGAGTTTTGAGAATGACTAGTTCGAGGACTAGATTATTTAACTTGCAATGAAGAATTTTTAATTTAATAGACCATCATAGTTAACTGTATGTAGCCTACTTTCAGGATTATTCCCTTATCCTGAATGGGGAATGAATAAAATTGAGTAGAATTGATGAAAAGGGATAGAAATTCATGAAAGATTGATAGAAATTATCTTATAAAAGAATTCTCATTGGTAGCCTTATTGCTCCTATGAATGGTCTTAGGATTATCCCTTATCCTGAATGGGAATACCTTGATGAACGAGGTTCAGGTTTACCCCTTAACCTGAAGAGGAAGCTCAGGTTTATCCCTTAACTTGAAAGGGGAATAAGGAGATACCTCGAAGGACGAGGTTCAGGTTTATCCCTTAACCTGAAAAGGAAATAAAGGATGAAAGATTTTATTTGATCTTGCCTGCATACAGGGTTTTTGAAAAATGATTTTTTTATAAAATAATAAAAAAAATGCCCCAGTATAACAGGGAAGGAAGAATAATATTTGAAAAAGGTTCTTTGAGAAAATATAACAATAATAAGAGAAAGTTAGAATGGGTAAGAAGTCAAAAAGGGATTTTTTTTGAGAAAAATCACCTATCACCAAAGACACCTTGCAAGACAATCGGAAGAAATTTTTACAAAAGAATGAATCAGATTGACAATTTGAAAATGATATCCCATTACTAGGGATTGGGTCATCACAAAATTTGTGACAATTGCGTTGTTACTCTGTGAGAGGGAATAAACAACTAGAATATGAAGGAAAATGCTATTTTGCAAAGGATATCTCTTGACAAAAAGAGATTTTATTATGAAAAGGCAAAGAATTTTTTGAATAGAATCAGAAGATACACTGAAAGATAGGAAGAAAAAAGTTTGAAAATAGATGGCAAGATTTTGAAATTTGAAAAATTGCAGGCAGGATCGAAGAAATTGAAGAAATCAAAAGAAGAAAAGAAAATACACCCGAACTTTGAAAAATAGAAGAAGACTTCAAAATATCTAGGGTTTTAGAAAATAATTTTGAAGAAATATGAAAAGAAAAATATATACCTAGATTTTGAGAAATATAGGGAAATCTTAAAAGAATATCTAGGGTTTGAAAATTTTTCTGAAGAAATAATGGAAAATAAATATATACCTAGATTTTTTAAAAAGTATAGGGAAATCTTGAAAAAAATGTCCAAGGTTTAAGAAAATTATTATAAAGAAATAAAAAAGAGGAATGCATACCAGGATTTTGAAAAATAGAGGAAATTTTGAAATAAATATCTAGGGTTTTAAAATTGTGAAGTAAATGAAGATTTACAAGATAATATTCACAAAAGAAACAAATCTATACAAGCAATGATGCACAGAACAACACTCCCTAGAAGCTGACTCTAAATGTAATCTTTGAAAAGGCTTGTATGACCTTAATCCTAACTCTAAGGTTTTAATCATCTGATTCTGATCAAGATATCTCTGGTTCTAAGGTAAGGTTTTCCTAACATCCTTGAGTGTCTGCCGATATATTTCAGACTATGGCCCTTAGTACGTGGCAGAGGGGTGTTAACTCAAATAAGTGATCCAGTTGTGAGGCTCTTTCCCGAACTATGGTTCAGTGAGACAACCCAGCAACGTGAAGACCGGGACAATATAGGTGGTGATGTTTTGAAAATATGCTCAATATGCAAGAAATCAGATGGCTCTAATGCAAAGTCCTAAAGAGATAGAATCTTGAAAATAATAAAGAAGCATACACTTGCATACATTGTTTTTATTCAATCCCTAGATTGAGGAGAGTTATATTTCAGACCTAAGTCTAAGTGAGCATGCATAAATCTCCTCAATATGGTCCTACCAAACCATACTTAATCCTATATGCATTATGTCAGTTGGGATAGAGTCTAGGCTCTTAAGGTTTGCATGAAAATGAAGCTGACATTTGTAGAATAATGACTTAAACGATTTTAAGCAAGAAAAAAAGCATAAATTCGACCGAACGAAGATGAGTCCCATCACGATTGCCACTTCTGTGATTGTTGTAAAAAAATTTCCTTTTCCTTTCTTCCTCCCTTTAATGAAAAAGAGAGAAGAAGAGTGAAACTCTTTACAAGGTCTCACTTGACCTTTATTTGAAAAAGATTTAAAATTTTACTCTCCTCCGTTTTTGAAAATTTGCAGGAAAAATGGAGAGACGGGATTCACTCGTCGGTATGAGGTTCAACCATTCCTAGCTCTTTTACCAGAGGTAATTGAACCAAGGATCGAATCAATGCCTTTTGCTTTGCCTAAATTTGTCTAAATAATTATTCTAAAATCCTAAAATGCACATTGAATCATGCTTGTGCTTATAAAATGCAAAGATGTAGGCTTTTGAGAAATGCTTCAGAAATTTTGGATTTTTCCAAGTGATTTTGAAATAAGTTTGAATATATCTTTGAAGATGAGGTTCAGGAATTGAACTTGGTTTGGAAAAGTTGAAATTGAAATCTAAACTTGGAATTTTGACTTTTGAAATAGATTGGAGATTTGAAATCAGAATTAAGCTTGAAAATCGAATTGGAAATTCAAACTGGAATTTTGAATTGATTTTGAAATTGAAATTTAACTTGGAAATTTGAAATGAATTTAGAAATTTAGAGTTTGAAATTGGAGTTGAAATTTAAAGAATGAATTTAGAAATTGAAAACTTAGAACTTTAAAATAAACTTTGAAATTGGATTTTGAAATTGCGAATAGGATTTGAATTCAAACTTGAAATTTGAAATCAGAAGGGATTTTGAAAATTAGATTGAATTTCAAAGTAAATCTCAAAATTCGATTTGGAATCTCAAAAATGAATTTTAAAACTCAGGATTTCAAATAGAATTCGAAAATAGAAATAATGAATTTTGAATGAAATTTGAAGTTAAATTAGGAAATTTAGAAATGAGAATTGAAAATTGGAAATTTAAAACTGAATGGATTTGAGAATAAAAGAATAAATCAGAATTTATAAATGGAAGTTAAAATGATTTTGAATTTTAGAAATGAAAACTGTATTTGAAAATTTATTTCAAAGATCACTTGGAACTGGGAAAATAACTTGAAAATAATTTGAAAAGGAATGCAATTCTATCCTAAATGATGAATGCTTTGAAATTTATTTAAAGATTGGAATTTAAAATCATATTTTATTCTTTAATATAATTGAAATAAGATTAAATCATAATACATTCATGACTATGGTTACAAACATATAATATAATCTTTATTTAAATTCTAATAAAGAATACAATAATTTTTTTTTGCCTTTATAGGATTTAAAATGAAATTAACTTTTAACATATCCATGACTATGGCCACAAATATATCTTAAGTTAATTCACATATTAAATTCTGATAAAGGAAGAAAAGAGTATTTCAAAAAAATATGATGATTTTCAAAAGAGACCTAAGCAGAGGTCAAATATAATTCCATAAAAGATAAAAATCCTAAGTATTGTTCACATTTTGACTATGGTCATAAATGTGAATCATTTACTTAGAATTATTTACCTCTTATTAAAAAGGTGCACGTGTCATTCATGTTCCACAATTGTGAATTTTTGAAATAAAGATAAAAATAAAATGAGATGTCACAGGCAATTATGAGATCTATATGCTCATACATTCTATTCTAAGCTGAAAAGATAAAAGGTCTCATTAATATCTAATTTATTACAATCTTGAATTGAAATTGAAATTATAAAATTCCTAATCAAAGAAAGAAAATCTAAGTCTTTCATGCTTTTCCTGCAAAAATGAGTTAGCACAAAGCAAAAATGTAAAATATGGAATATAATGGAAAATGTCATGTCAAAAGCGTATATGCATATATATAAGTAGGATGTCTATATGAAGGGTATATATATGCAAATGCATATGCTCATGCTTCAATGAAAATGAGAATTCCTATACTGATGCTTTATACTTAAATGAGAATGAGATGAAATATCATAATGCATATGAACTGGCTATTATAAGATTCAGAAAAAGCACATAGCTATAATGTAATTCAAGACCTGAAGCATGTGACTGTGCTTAAGACATGGTGCCTACGAACATGCTATGCTATGACATGCTAAAATTTAGAAAAATGAAACAAAAGGAGTGAACTATTGTAATAAATGAGGTATTTAACATGACATGAAATGTGCAGGAGATGTGCTACCTAATTGCCATAGACTGATATCAAAGGGGCTGCAAAAAGTGTTTTGGAAGTGTAGTGGAGGTGTTGTTGGTGAAGTGATAGCGCAAGTGCAGTAGGGGAAGATGTGCTGAAGGTGAAATAAGGTGAAATAGTAAGTGAAAGGTTGTGCAAGTGCAGGTGCAGCAGTGATGTGGTAGGCTGGAGGTTGCAGTAGGTAGTGCTATGAGGAAGGTTGCAGGTAGTGCTCTGAGGAAGTGTAACAATGATGATGAAAGTGTTGTGCACAGGGGAGACAAATGCAATAGGACAGGTGAAAGTGTGTGTGCCAGTGGCTGGAGGTGGGATGAAATAGCAGGCCACAGCAGGGCTGTTGTGTTATGAAGAATAACAACAAAGATATAAAAGCTACAACAAAGATATAAAAAGCCACAGCAAGGATATAAAAAGCCACAACAGGTGACTTCAATAGCTGCAACGAGTGAAGGTGTAAAAATGGTGGGGCTGATATGCAGGTGAAGATGAGTGCAGTGAAGTGAGGCAAATGCATAGGTGTTGTAGCAGTGATGACAGCAAGTGAAGAAGGTGTGTAGTAATGGTGTGGCAGTGAATGATTACATGCAGATGTTGTGTTCAATGAACTGCTGTAAGAAAATGAAGTGTCGCAAGATGAGGTGCTGAAATGTTATAATTTGTAAGTGCAGGAGTATAATAGGCTGTGAAGACATGCTGTGGGCAAGTGTGATGGAGCTGTGAGAGTGTTATACAGGGACAAGTGTTTTTGCTGCAGCAAATGCTTGTGCTGAAGGTGGAATGGCAGGTGATAGTGAAATGAAGTAAAGGTGCTTATGCAATATGTGGTAAAAGATGCACATATGCTATGTGTAAGGGAAAATGCAAGTGCAAATGGGTGTGCAGCTAGCGCAGGAAGTGAGTGAAATGTTGCATTATATAATACAGTGATACCACATAATGATGTGCAAAGGGAATGCAGTTATATGGTGGTGATGTTGTAAGAAAAGGAAGACACATAACAGTGGGCTAATGCAAAGGTGTGTATGAAAATGTACTGATGCAAATATATCTACAGGAAATGTAACAACAAGATGCAACCGAAAATTCCTAGAAAATCCAGTGTAAATTCAAGTCTGAATTTTGTAGTAAATGAGGCTAATCTTTTCAAATTTGTTGCATCAACACCATGTGGTATGTTGACGCCTTAGGAGAGATACCTCTCTTTTGCATTTCATTGACAAATTCCCTTGCTTGATCCACCTGTCATTGAAACAAGTGCTGCTTTGGAATTTCGTGATCATAGAGAGGCTTCCAACCCCAGGCAAAGCTCATGGAAGCAGCCCAGGGAATCTATACGAGGAAGAGCTTCACTGATTTCAAACAGAAGACTAACTAAAGTTAAATCAAAATAGGGAGCACTTGGACAGAAAGTCTGGGAATTTTGGCTAATGAATAAAATAAAAAAATCGTAGAGGAGAAATAGAAGAAAAAGATTCTGCAATAGAGATGCTGAACTAACTTCTGAATGCTGGATATAAGAGTGAGCATAGTTGTTTGATTATTGATTTGAGTGATGCACTTTACACTAAAATGCAATGCATCTGCTGATGCACAGGGGGTGGATCGATGAATCATGATAGACAACAAATGACCCATGTGCTGGATTATGTGTTAAAGAATGAAAAGGACATCAACAAAAGAAAATATAAAACAATAAAGAAAATGCTACGAGCAATAGACTATGAATCAAGCCCTTATGCTAACATGAGTAGGATAGACAATCTATGCCAATGCTCATGAAAATATGAAATGCAAGATCAACCTCAGTAAAAGAAAATTTTGACAATCGCCCAATAATTGAGATGATCTTTATGCTTGTGATTCTCATGAACTGGGAACGTTAAAATTAAAGAGTTCTATAAGATGGGCCTCAGTCAGTTTGGTCTTCTTGTTAAACTCACGCTTCTTCATCTTTGATATAGGCTTGATTCCCCTGTGCCTGCGCCACTCCTTTTCTTTTGACAATGTTGGTTGCTAGTTTCATCCCACTTTTCTGCAGGTTCTTCTCCATATCGATCATGTCCTTGGGCCATTCAATTCCTTTGAAAAGGCTGCGTGAGGTCATTATTTACCTTAAATGTTGGCCCTGGGATCATTTAGATACACAACATCCTCCTGAGAGTCCAAGTTTGGGAACACCCAAACCATGTCAACTGTTTTCAGAACCTGCGAATCTTCAATGACAGATGGGTATGCATCCTTGAGATCAATGACCATAATTCCCTCTAAGCTTTACTCGTAAGAACAAAAAAATCTTGTTTACTTTGATATCAACATAGTAAGCCTTATAGATTTATTCTGGCGTGAGGGCTTGATTTGTCTAAAAAAAGGAAAAAAACAGGTCTATAACATGTTTGATCTGTGTACCATCTATGGGATTTTTGATGGCATTGACATACTGAAGTCCTTCAATATTATTTGAAAATTTGGCTGGAATAGGGGATCTTTGGAACTTGATCATCATTAGCCTCCAGATTGTTCATAACATCTTCTGTAAGACCCACAATTTTCAGTATCTTTCTGAAGAAATTCGTGAGGCATTTTCAAGTAAAAATAGCATCTGAATCCGAAATACGAATCAACTCGATTTGTACGAACCAGTTATACTTAGGATATTCGTTGCTTCATGAATATATGCTCAAACACTTTGGAAGTCATAACTTTCTATGTAACGCCCCGGATTTCCAAAACAAAGCTAAGTTAAAATTTTCATGAATTTCTTTTTTTTTTCTTTGCAGCGGAACTTAGAAAAGCTTTTAGCAGCGGAATCAGACGATAATGAGTCGTCAGTTTTAGAAAACTCCGAGCACGTTGCAGGTATGTGGCCAAGCAACTCATTGACCACCAAAGTGTTCCATTTTATCGAAAACATATGTTTATTACAACACTACTGCTTAGGAAAGCAGTGTAGGTTCAATAAAAGGAAGCAGTACAACTCTGTCTAGAGAAACCCTAGAACTCGATGCCGCCTTGCTCCGCATATCGCCACGCAGGTACAACACCTGAAATCCCCATAAAACGGGGTCAGAACCACTGATGGTCTGGTAAGCATGCAGTCATAGATCCATTCAACTCAAGTACGATAATGACCACTCAGGGTCGCAATGCGCAATAACGACGCTCAAGCCTCCAAGACTTAGCGTATATCGCAAGAGCCTCCTCAGGGCTATGAGTTGAATATCCGCTCAAGTCTTCATGACTTACAGCAAGCCTTTTCAGGGTTGTGATTTGAATAACTGCTTAAGTCTCCACGACTTAGCCATGACCTCTTTCGGGTCTCAAAGTGATGTTTAGCTCAAGTCTTCATACTTGGCACATCCGTATCCCACGCATCTAAGGACAACTCCTCGAGCTTTGCTTAGTCGTGCGGATACAACACGGGTCTTTGCCCAGTCGGTCCAGTAGTATACCTAACATGACACCTTCACAAAGGTTATGCAGGACTGACTCAACAACGGCCATCCACGCATACATTCAAGCATCGCTGAACCTAAGCTAATGCATTGTTTCGATAATTAACCGCTCCCGCCTTTGGTACGCAGGTAGAGCTATTGTCCGGGCATCAACGCTACGTTCTGGGGGTTGATTATTCTATGTATTTTAGATACCCCAGAGGCCTGTTGACCCTATCCATAGTAGGGCAGTGTGTTTCAACTCGGAGAATCCTACTAGGCCCATATTCGGATGCATCCTCTACTTGCAGTAGTTGGGTTCAATCCTTAGATCTTAAGGATAACCACGACCCCAAAACCCATGAGTGATTGAGGCCATCGTGGACTCTATCAGGTCCAAAGTAAAATATGTGTCACTCAAGGTTGTACCATCACTGTCATTCCACAGTGAGCATAATTCCTGAAGGGGTCTGCCAGTCTTACAATTACTTGGACAGAATCTGCATGCCATTTAGGCAGCCCGTGCTTTCAGCACTACGGGAGTATGTACCCGACCCCATTCAGTCTGCCCCAACACAGTCATTACTGAGGGGGTACCCCTAACACGATTTTCAACTGCGGGGTATGTGCGACCTTAAGTCTTATTCATATGCATGCAGAACACCGCTCTTGGCACTTCGGCCACCACGAGCATCACACCTCTTTGGGTGGAAACAACACACTCTGGCTCTTCGGCACTTACGAGTCTGGTTGTGTAACCGTTCTCAATGAGCATGCATATGACTCGATCTAAATAGATCGGCTACTCGGCGTATTTTTACGCGACGAGTACAAACCTAGCCAAGGCGCAACCTCTACTCCGGCTCAGCGGCCCTTACGAGCAAGGTGCCCTTGTAGGCACAAGGATACGAGCCGATCTGGCATCGTTCCATCAACGGACATCATTATGCCGTTCAACTGGTTCCGGCAGCTCTTCTGCCAACCATTTCGTAAGTACCTCCTCTGCTCTATCGGCAGCGGTGCGACGAACCCTTCTATGTTTGTAGAAGGCAATACATGAACTGGGTAGCACTCTGCTATATGTCAGAGTATCCTGCTACGTTCTTTCTGAGCTATTCTTAGCTTCTTCAGAAATTTCAGCAGCACTTCCTCTCTTTTATGGAGAAAGCGTGCGTTTCTTTTATCCATTTCAGCGGCATCTCCCCTCTTTGGTAGGAAATCGCCATGCTTAATTCGGGAAATGGATGCGCACCATTGTGCGTACTTTGCATCCATCAAGGTTGTAGGAACCCTTGGACATAGCCAGGCCATACGTAATTGACTTAGTCTTTACGTAAAGAGCATTTTGCCAAAAAGTTGAAGCCTTTCCAATAGGGGCTTCATTCGTCAAGCAGAATCTTGAATGAGGAGCGGTCAGGGAATCGCATTGGCGATTTGGAGTTTGATCTCCATTTGAACGCTCATTTATGCGCTATATATGTAGTATAAGCAGAAGCCTGTGCTTTATACAGCGGCGGCGTAAAGAAATGCATATACTATTGTTCAGGGTGTGTAACTGAACGAAATATTCTACATATATAACAAAACAGAAGCCTTGGCATCGTTCGACGCGACGGCGTAAGTAAATACATTGCAGAAAGCAGGAGCCTTGGCATCGTTCGACGCGACGGCGTAAGTAAATGCATAATCGGAAGTGCAGTAATCGGAAGTGCAGAAAACAGGGAGCCTTGGCATCATAGGACGCGGCGACAAAGGTAAATTACATAGCCTGTGCGATATAAGACGCGTCGGCAGAATCAGCAGATATACACCTAGATCTGTATCCAACGATAGTTACGAGGCGAGCGAGTGAACACCGAAGTGTCCTAGAGGGTTCAACCAAGAACTAGGGCGAGATACTATTTTTGAAGAACGCATATACTGCGCATTCGAACATATATATCCAACGATAGTTACGAGGCGAGCGCGTGAACACCGAAGCGTCCTAGAGGGCTCAACCAAGAACTAAAGCAAGATACTACTTCAGAAAGTATATGCTATATACAAACAATCAAATACTTGAGAGAGATGGTTTAATGAAGCGAACTTACTTCAATTTGAGGAAGAAACGACTCTGATTGCTTCAAACGCTTCGAACGAGGCTCGATTTGGAAAAAGGATCAACTTCGAACTTCAGACGAAAAAGGACTTGGACTTTGACTTTGAACCAAACCAGGTTCAAGTCAAGTCAACTGGGTTCAGACTTAGGTCAAGTAGGTTCAGACCTAGGTCAGGTGGGTTAGGACCAGGTCAGGCAGGCTCAGACCAGGTCAAGCAGGCTCAGGCTAAGTCAGGCAGGCTCAGACCAGGTCAGGTGGGCTCAGGTGGGCTAGGCTAGGTAGGGGAGGTTTGGAAAAGGAGGAGAGAGAGAGGGGTTGGCGATTTTCTAAAGGAGGGGGGGTCCTCTATTTATAGGTTCTGAAACTTGGGCCCCAAGTTTCAGAATCCCCTCTATACCCTTGGGCTTTTCTGAGAATCCCTTCTCTGGAAGGTGCTGGAAGGAGCTGGAAGGCTCTGGAAGGTGCTGAAATATTCTAGAATCTTCTAGAATATTTTTTGAGAACGAACCTATTGAACCCAGTTGACTTGGACAGAACCGAGTTTGGTTCAAACTACTTAGGTTGAGCAGCTTGACTTGCTTTACCTCTTTCTCAACTAGGTCAACCTCATCTGACGGAGTCTGACCTCTCGACGGAAGGATCGAACTTCGTTTGAAGCGTTGGAGCGTTCAGAAGTCATTTCCTTCGCAATTTGAAGTAAGTTTACTTCGTTGATCCATCTCTCTCAAGTATTTACTTGTTTGTATATAGCATATACTTTCTTAAGTAGTATCTGACCCTAGTTCTTGGTTGAGCCCTTGGGGACACTTCAGTGTTCAACCGCTCGCCTCGTAACTATCATCAGATATATATGTTGATTACACAGTATATGCGTTCTTAAAAATGGTATCTCTACCTAGTTCTTGGTTGAGACCTTTAGAACACTTCGGTGTTCACTCGCTCGCCTCGTAACTATTGTTGGATACGGATCTTGGTGTATATCATCTGAAAATAGGCCACCGCGTCTTATATCGCCAAGGCCATGTACTTTACTATTCGCCGTCGCATCATGATGTCTTCTTTTAAATCGTTGTAATTTTGAAAAGATTTTTATATGAAAAACATGTGAAAACCTGACATCAAATAATAAAAACCGGTTCTCACCAGTGGATGAGACCGGGTCGAACTCAGGGAACGAGATTATTTCGTATTCAAACACACAATTCTAAACTATTCTTTATTGTCGTATTATTAAAATGTAAAATGTTCAAGAAAGGTAAAAACAACTAACTATTACAACAAATGAATACCCTTCGCAGAGGGCGTAAAGTGCAATATTTACAAACCCAATTAAATTCCTAATTCTAAACTGAAAAGTAGAAAAGAAGCTTCTACTCTTCGCTTCCTCGTGTCACGTAATCGCTTCAGCTCCACTCCTGTGTTATCCGTAACTGGAGAGGTTAGAAAAGAATGGCCTCCACCATGCGCCAGTCACCGGACTGAAGATCTACCACCACCACCGACTGAGGAAGATGAGAAAAATAGGGAGAAGGGGAAGAAAGAGGTAAGAAACCACAGGCTGTGGTGGAGAAGGTGAGAAGAGAGGGAAGAAAAGGAAAGAGGGGAAAGGGGAAACTGTTTCAGGCGTACAGGGGAGACGCCTGAAATTTTTTCAATTCGTGGGTTTTAAAAACCGCAAACCCGCTGGAACCGGTTTGTAACAGATTTTTTTTTCAGTTTTAAAAAAACGCAAACCGGTTCAAGCCGGTTTGCTATTATTATTTTTTTTCAGTTTTTTAAAACTCAAAAACCGTATAAACCGGTTTATGGTTTATTAGAAAATTTTCAAAAGTTAAAAACAAAACTTATTTATTTATAAAGAAACTCAAAATAAAACTATTCTAACTATTTATATTGATATTTAATTTTTTCTTCTTTTCTAAAAAAAACAAACACTTAAAATGATTTTATTAACAATATAAAACTATTTTCTCTATTTTTTATTTTTTTATTTTTATTTTTTATTGAAAACTAAAACTAAACTACTATGTTAATATCAAACATTAAAATATATACAAATAAAGCTATTTTTCATATATTTTCTATTTTGAAATCATTTTAGCTCATTTAACGAAAACTAGCATAAACTTGGGTTTTTAAAACATATTTTCATAAAATCATGCATATTTTAATGTTAATTCACCTTGAAATATATGCATGATCAAATACCCCCATGTTTATGTTTTGCTAGTCCTCGAGCAAACTAGACAAATGCATGAAATGAAAACTATCACCTAACTCACTTTTGTAGGAATCACGGTTGCATTTAGCTCATGTAACAAGCCCTTTCAACCCCTGGATTACCCCAGTGGACGAGTAAGGTCTCGTGAGGGTTTGCAGTGATGCTACCCACAAACATCTCTGTCATGTATGCATAATATTACACATCCTCACAAGTAGTAGGTAATTAAAGACTTTATTTTCACAAATATTTCCTGTTATTTCAAAATCAAAACATAATTAGATTCTTTTATATACCACCACAGAAAAAGAATTTCTTTCACTTTTCTAAATATCACAATTATTTATGTTTTATTCTTGGAAAATCCAATAAAAACATATTATTATTTACTTATCCTCACTCATATGTTTTCTACACAGGTTTTCTCAATCAGACTTCTAAGCACTGAACTTTTCTTTCTTTTTTAAGCTCTTTTCTTCATTTTTTCATTTTTCACTCTTTTTCTTTTTGCGTATTCATTTTTCTCTTATAGCTTGCGTGTGGTCTGCTTTTATGCCTTGTGCAATGTCAATATCTTCTATACTTTTTCAATGCATACAAAAAGATATCAACTAAGACATAAAAGTGACTTCCTTCATTCACCTTTATAACGTGAGAATCAAACATTTCAACTTGTATCTGTTCTCAGCTACTTAGGATCACGAAGTTTTCCACTCTCCTTTTCGAAATGAAATTAAAAGTTTCAACTTACATCTAAGTTCCATCTACTAAGGATTGTGGAATTATCCAAACAACCTAACGCATGCTTCTTTTTTTCTCTTTTGAGCTCTCTTTTTTACGCTTTTGTTCATTTGCTTAGTTTTTCAAAAATACAACTGTGCATATTCATATTTGAAATTCAAAATAAATTCTAACATGTATTTATCATCATTTCTTTGAAATTCGCATAAACAACCATAATTTTTAGATCTATGTCAGAAAATTTTTTCGTGGGGCTTAAAAATCCTCTAAAAACATCAGATTTGAAATATCATTCATATAAGTGCGAACTCTTTCTTTAAAAATCTACTTTTCATGAAAGATGTGTAAACATGTGCAAGAACGTAAACAGAAATATCAAGGTGTGCAAACTACACCCTCCCCCATGCTTAAATGACACTATCCCAATGACACTCCCCCATGCTTATATGAAACTACGTGAATGCACATGAGAAGAAATAAATGAGGGAAAAGAGTAGAATGACCTGACATGAATTAAAAATACACGTTCTATGAATGTATTGAATGCAATATATACATGTCATGACATGAAAACCATGAATGAAACAAAAAGAACATGAAAAACTCACGAAAAAGTAAAAACAAAAGAAAATCTATAAATTCTAAGCAAATCTAATAATATACAAGATTTGGGTTGCCTCCCATAAAGCGCTAAGTTTCACGTCCCCAGCTAGACGGATCCCTAGAAAAACCTTTATCATCCATGAGATCAATGGACATGAAGTCAGGATCAATGAGGCTCTATGAAGAAAAGAGTGTCATCTGTGACACTATGCACTGTGTTTCCATCCCGTCTACCTCTAAATGTGGGATCATGACTCTCTTGATATGAAGAACGGAAAATAGTCTCATCTGAGAGACTGGTCGAGAAATGAGAGTCTAGGACCGACCGACTATCAATGAATACAACTTCAGACGAGTGGTGAATATGATCAGGCTTGACTTGGTCAAGCACCTTCTGCATTTGTACCTCTTGCTTACTGAAAACAATCGGTGATCCTAAAGGCTGAGAGAATGGGGTTCTATATGATGATAATGCATGCTGTGGGTCTGGCCCCTTCTGCTGAGGTATCATGGAGATCGACTCGTCAGTAGAAATGATAAGGGGCTCATGAATCGATTCCTGAGTGGGGTGACACACCTTCTCATACTGAAGGGATGTAACAAATTTAACCTGCTCATGATGTGAATCGGTGGGTTGCAAGTCAAATGACAAGGAATCCTCCCCCTTTGATGTGAGAACAGATTGACTATGAAGGTTCCCCTGGCTTTGCCTACTGAAGGTCTCAACCAACTGTCCCATTTGAGTCTCTAGCTTGGCTATTGACTGCGTATGGGAGCTCAGAACTTGTAATATCCTATCTTGGAAGGATTGACTAGGTGAAGGCTCATGAGAATGGGGTTGAGTATAAGCAGGTTGGGCTAGGGGATGAACCTATGGAAAAATGGGATGCAAGTAACCTTGTGAAGGGTTACTGGGTCTATACTGTGTCTGGGAGGGCTGATGGGATGGGGAAATGGACTGGTTTTGCCAACCTGGGTTATATGATGATGTAAATGAATCAGGCATGGGTTTAGCGAAACCTTGGGCAGCATTCACCTGCTTCTGAACGAATTCAGGATATAATGGTGCTGCCGGACAATCTGAAACACAATGTGCAGGGCTAGCACATAGCTCGCACACTCTTCCTATTGAACTTCTCGAGGAATTGGCTAGGAATTGATCTAACTTCCTAGTCAACTGGTCAACCTTGGTACGCAATTCTAACTCGAACCCAACTTCGGAAATCCCAACTTTTCTAGGACCACTAGACAGAGATGTAGTTCTATCGAGCCGTGAAGACAAGGTATGATGCATCGTGTTTTCACTCAAGATCTCGAATAGAGACCACGCCTCATCTTCACTCTTGAGCATAATAGTGCCCCCACAAGACGAATCAACCATTTGACGATGCTTCTCAGTAAGCTCGTCATAGAAATACTGCACCAACTGCCAACAAGGCACCTGGTGATGGAGACACTTGCGGAGAAGATCTTTCAATCTCTCCCAAGACTCGTGAAACTGTTCTCCCTCAAGTTGAGAAAAACTGGTTATAGCTTTACGAAATTGATTTGTTTTACCAATTGGGAAGTACTTTTTGAGGAATTCGCGCTGCATTCCTTCCCAAGTAGTAATACGAACCGTCTCAAGAGATTTTAGCCAGTGCTTGGCTTTATCTTTGAGAGAGAACGGAAACAAAGTCAACCTCATAGCATCATCTCTAAAGTTATTGATTCGCACAGTCGAGCAAATCTCAAGGAATTCATCGAGATGACGATATGGGTCCTCATTGCTAAGGCCATAAAACGAGGGTAACATTTGAATCACACTGGCCTTAATCTCAAAATGGCTCGCTCCTACATTAGGTCTCGTAATGCAGGAGGCGGGAGTATATGTATTTGGCATAAAGTACTCCCTCAAAGGATGAATCAAATGATGATCGTCAGCCATTGCGTACACCTTGGAGTAGACCGGTGTAGCACACGTCCTAATTTGGGTTTTCTACCTAACTAACGCACTAAGCGGCCAAACCACGCAAACCACAAAGCGAGTAGACTAAAAACAATAAAAAACTAAACAAACACCATGCAGTTACACATAACAGAGATTATGCAAAGAAATATGAAATCTATGTGTACGGTACCAATCGTACACAATCACCTCTAAGGGGATCCTAGTAGGTGGGCTGTGCAGAAAAGTAAGCTCGTCTCTAAGATATGCACATACGTGGTTCTAAACCTAAATGCAAGCAAACACTAGGCAATAAAGCGAATACTAATATTACGCCGTTCCCCGGCAACGATGCCAAAAATTTGATTTCTTCTTTTAAATCGTTGTAATTTTGAAAAGATTTTTATATGAAAAACATGTGAAAACCTGACATCAAATAATAAAAACCGGTTCTCACTAGTGGATGAGACCGGGTCGAACTCAAGGAACGGGATTATTTCGTATTCAAACACACAATTCTAAATTATTCTTTATTGCCGTATTATTAAAATGTAAAATGTTCAAGAAAGGTAAAAACAACTAACTATTACAACAAATGAATACCCTTCGCAGAGGGCGTAAAGTGCAATATTTACAAACCCAATTAAATTCCTAATTCTAAACTGAAAAGTAAAAAAGAAGCTTCTACTCTTCGCTTCCTCGTGTCACGTAATCGCTTCAGCTCCACTCCTGTGCTATCCGTAACTGAAGAGGTTAGAAAAGAATGGCCTCCACCGTGCGCCAGTCGCCAGACTGAAGATCTACCACCACCACCGGCTGAGGAAGATGAGAAAAATAGGCAGAAGGGGAAGAAAGAGGTAAGAAACCACCAGCTGTGGTGGAGAAGGAGAGAAGAGAGGGAAGAAAGGGAAAGAGGGGAAAGGGGAAACGGTTTCAGGCATACAGACACCTGAAATTTTTTCAATTCGTGGGTTTTAAAAACCCCAAACCGGCTGGAACCGGTTTGTAACAGAATTTTTTTCCCGTTTTAAAAAAACGCAAACCGGTTCAAGCCGGTTTGCTATTATTATTTTTTTTCAGTTTTTTAAAACTCAAAAACCGTATAAATCGGTTTATGGTTTATTAGAAAATTTTCAAAAGTTAAAAACAAAACTTATTTATTTATAAAGAACCTCAAAATAAAACTATTCTAACTATTTATATTGATATTTAATTTTTTCTTCTTTTCTAAAAAAACAAACACTTAAAATTATTTTATTAACAATATAAAACTATTTTCTCTATTTTTTATTTTTTATTGAAAACTAAAACTAAACTACTATGTTAATATCAAACATTAAAATATGCACAAATAAAGCTATTTTTCATACATTTTCTATTTTGAAATCATTTTAGCTCATTTAACGAAAACTAGCATAAACTTGGGTTTTTAAAACATTTTTTCATAAAATCATGCATATTTTAATGTTAATTCACCTTGAAATATATGCATGATCACATCATATGATGCCAAGGCTCTCTTCTTTCTACACTTTCTGATTAATGCACTTCTGATTATACATTTACTTATGTCGTCGTGTTGAATGACGCCAAGGCTCCTACTTTCTGCAAATATATATATAGAATATTTTGTTTAGTTACACACCCTTAACAATAGTATATGCATTTTCTTTACGCCATCGTCATATAAAGCACAGGCTTCGGCTTATATTACATATATGGCGTGTAAGTGAGCATTCAAATGGAGATCAACTCCAAATCACCAATGTGATTCCCTTACCGCTCCTCGTTCAAGATTCTGCTTGACGAATAAAGTCCCTATTGGAAAGGCTTCATTTTTTGGCAAAACAGCTCTTTACGTAAAGACTAAGTCATTTGTGTATGGCCCGACTATGGCCTAAGGTTTCAAGCAACTTTGATGGATGCAAAGTATGCACAACAGTGCACATCCATTTCCAGAGTTAAGCGTAGCGATTTCCTGCCAAAGAGGGGAGATGCCGCTGAAATGGATAAAAGAAATGACGCTTTCTCCGTCAAAGAGAGAAAGTGTTGTACAAATTTCTGAAGAAACTAAAAATAGCTCAGAAAGAACGTAGCACGATACTCTGTCATATAGCGGAGTGCTACCTAGTTCATGGTACACTTTCTATAATATAGAAAGGATTGTCACACCTCTGTCATTGGAGAAGGGAAGATGCTGACGAAATAGTTGGCAGAAGAGCTGCCAGAACCGGTTAAATCGCACAACGATGCCATTGTTGGAACGATGCTAGATTGACTCATTTCCCTAATATCTATAAGGGCACCTTACTCGTAAAGGCTGTTGTGTCAGAGTAGTGGTTGCACCTTGACTAGCTTGTGGGCTCGTTGCGTAAAAATACGCCGAGCAACCGATCTATTATGATCGTGACATATGCATGATCATCGAGAGACTAATATACAACTAGACTCGTAAGGGCCACAGAGCCAGAGTACGTAGTCCACCTGAAAGAGGTGTGATGCTCGTGATGGCCGCAGTGCCGAGAGCAGACTCAAGCATGCATATATGAATAAAATAAAAAGACCTCGTGGTTGATGACCGTGTTAGGGGCATACTGAACGAGGTCGGGTACATACTCCTCAACGGCTGCCCTATAGGCATGCATTAAGTAGCTTGTCAGACAGGCAAACCCCTTCAGAATTACTCACCAAGGAAGACGGTGATGGTGCAACCTTGAGTGACTTATATTACCTTCGAACTTGATAGAGTTCATGATGGCCTCCATCACTCAGAGGTATGGACGTCGTGGTTATCCTAAGGATTGAACCCAACTACTGCAGTAGCAGAATGCATTCGAATATCTAGTAGGGACTTCTTCTAGTATGATTATACTGTCCTACTAGAGGGATGGGGTCAACAGGCCTCTGGGGTATCTAAAAATACATAGAATAATCAACCTTCAGATCGTCACATTGGTGCTCAGATATATCTTCCTTAAGCTCAGAGGGAGGGGTTAATTATCGAAACAAAGCATTAGCTTAGGTGCAGCAATGCTTGAATGTATGAGTGGATGAACGTTGTTGAGTCAGTTCTGTATAACCTTTGTGAAGGTGTCATGATCGGTATACGACTGAACCGACTGGGCGAAGACCCATGTTGTATCCGCATGACTAAGCGAAGCTCAAGGAGCTGTCCTTAGATGCATAGGATACGGATGTGCCAAGTATGAAGACTTGAGCTAAACATCCCTTTGAGACCCGGAAGAGGTCAGGGCTAAGTCATGGAGACTTGAGCGGTTATTCAAATCACAACCCTGAAGAGGCTTGCGCTAAGTCATGAAGACTTGAGCGGATGTTCAACTTGTAGCTCTGAGGAGGCTCTTGCGATATACGCTAAGTCGTGGAGGCTTGAGCGTTGTTCTTACAAACTGCAACCGTGAGTGGTTTACGCATTTACTTGAGTTGAATGGATGTATGATTGTTTGCTTACCTGACCATCCATGGTTCTGACCCCATTTAATGAGGATTTTAGGTGTTGAACTTGCATTGCAATATGCAGTGTAAGGCAGCATCGAGTTTCAGGGTTTCTCTAGACAGAGTTGTACTGCTTCCTTTTATTGAACCTATACTGCTATTTGAAGCAGTGATGTTGTAATAAACATGTGGTTTTTGATAAAATAGAACACTTTGGTGGTCAATGAGTTGCTTGGCTATATACTGTGATGCGCCCAGAGTTTTCTAAAACTGATGACTCATTATCGTCTGATTCTGCTGCTAAAAGTTTTTCTAAGTTTCGTTGTAAAAAAAAAAAAAAGGAATTCACAAAAATTTTAACTTAGCTTTGTTTTGGAAATTCGGGGCGTTACCGAATTGGTATCAGAGCATGTGTATGAGAAACCTTGTTCACGATCCGTCATGTTTGCGGTATTGCGCTGTAAGTATAAATTTTATACTTTTTCTGATTTGAGTGTATTTGCATGAATAGATAAATGACTCATAGGACGAAAAGAACCATGCCGAGCGAGGAGTCTCATATACAGGGGTTTCTGCTAGAAACACTCAACAGGCCTGTGTCTGCCATCCGTGAAATGAGGCAAGCACCAGCCCCACCTCGCAACGAGAACCTCGAAGGAATAACTTATAAAAAAATCCTTAAACTCGACCCATCGGTTTTCGTTGGTAGTACTGATCTAGAGCTTGCAGAAAGCTGGATCGAGGAGGCAAAGCGCGCATTCCTGGTACTAGGAGTACCGGAAGAGAAAATTACTAATTTTAGCACATACATGTTGAAGAATACTGCACGAAAGTGGTGGGATACCACTAAGATTATCCAGTTCTCACATCACAAAGTCATCTTTTGGGATGATTTTCGGAGAACTTTTTTGGATAACTACTTCCCGTTGCACTCTAGAAATATGAAAAAGATGGAGTTTCTGGAACTAGAACAGGGTGGTATGAGTCTCATCGACTATACTACCAAGTTTTAGAACCTTGAGCGGTACTGTTCTCGGTTATTCAATACTGACCAAGAGAGAGCCGATAAATATATCAACGGATTTCAGGAAGAGCTACGGTCTCGTGTGATAACGAGCATGCCCCAGACATTCTAAGCCGCTATGGCGACAACTTTAAAGATTAGCATGGACTGGGAGCGATCTAAATGGGTTGTAGTAAAGAGACCGATAACAAGTAATGGGAACAATAAGAGGACGTTTTCAGGTGACCAGGAATCACAACCACCTTTATATAAGAGGGATTTTCAAGAGAAGAACTTTACTCCATCGGCCGAGGGCCATTGCAGATGGTAGAAGTCAATTAGTCCTACCAACAATCTAATTTCTGATGCCCAAGGTGTAGCTCAGATCACCCCGGAGGGGTTTGTCCTTGCGATACTAGATGTTGCCTATATTGCGGCAAACCAAGGCATCATATAAGTGAATGTCGCTAGAAGGACTCAAATCTTCAACGGAGAAATATGAGAGTTGGAGGACCCTCTCAACAAACACAACCATGACGACTGCCACTACCTAGGGCAGAGCATAAACTTGTTGCAGGTCGTGTCTATGCTGTGACAGTCGAACAACTCATAGATAATGATCATATCAAGGAATCTGAATACCTTAATAGATAGAGTTGTAATGGGTAAAAAGCTATCGAAAGACAAAATCCAATGAATGCTGGAGGCAAGAGGCTTATGACCTTGTGTATGATCATCTGGATTGATATGTATCCTTGCTCTCTAAAGTAATTTTGGATTTGTCAAATTAAATCTTAAGTGCTTATACTCAAAATTAATGGCTATAGACCCCATGATTGAGAAATTAAGTTTGCGTAATTAGAACTCTAAAAGTCACTGAATAAAATAAATCATCGAGGAATTGTTCCCAAGAAGAGAGTCCTGTGGGGGTTTACATATTCAAGATCAGATAGTCTAGCCAGGGCGAGCCTGTGAGGGTATACTACTCTGTGCGAGTGTATATGCTCTAAAACCAGTAGCTTGGCCAGTATGACTCTGTGAGGGTGTACTGATCCAATATCAGGTAAGTCTGATGAGGGCGAACCTGTGAGGATGTACGTTTCCAATACCAGGTAGTCTGATGGGGGACTTGTTCCAAAATGGTTAAATCCTAGTAAGAATGATCTGTGTGTATGAAATAGTTACACAAGATGACTATGTTGATAGCCGGTTGGAAGAACATCGATTCAACAAAATTACCGTTGTTGTAGCGTAATTTGAACTCAGATATGAGGATTATACCTCATCGATCATGAATCATGATATGAGGTTATGATTGGAATAAATACGATGCTAAACTAAGTGAATAACATTATGAATCTAACATGTGGGAGAAATATCCTGCGTTACGCACTTAGTACTCTTAACAAAATTTTTGCAGACGAAATTCTTTTAAGGGGGTAATGATGTAAGACCCACAATTTTTAGTATCTTTCTGAAGAAATTCGTAAGGCATTTCCAAGTAAAAATAACATCTGAATCTGAAATATCAATCAACTCGATTTGTATGAACCAGTTATACTTAGGATATTCGTCGCTTCATGAATATATGCTCAAACACTTTGGAAGTCATAACTTTTTACCTGGACAAAATCAAGAGATTTCTTCGAGCCAACTTTCTTAGTTACGTCAATATGAATGGAATGACGTACTAAATTTTTTTTCAGAAAAAAATCACCGAAAAGCCAAATTTTTTGCGGGACCCACAGAAATATTGGTGGTACCCACAAAAATATTCCTCAGAAAATATTATAGAATGTTCTGAAATATTCTCAGGATATTTTCAGAACCTTCCAAAAAATATTTCATGGAATATTCCATCTGGATAAGATCAAACAGTCATCCGGATAAGATCAACTTGGATTTCTGAAAAAAGCCAAGGGCATTAAAGTAAATGGGGTTGCTTAGGGGCTAAGCAACCTTGGTTATAAATAGAGGATCCCCCCCTTTTAGAAAAATCGCCAACCTCTCTCTCTCTCCTCCTATCTGAACCTCCCCTACCTAGCCTAGCCCACCTGAGCCCACACGACCTAGTCTGAGCCTGCCTGATCTGGTCCTAGCCTGCATGACCTAGTCCTAGCTCACCTGACCTGGTCCAAACCTAGTTGACTTGACTTGAACATGGTTTGGTTTGAAGTCAAAGTCAAGGTCCTTTTTGGTCCAGATTCTGGTTTCGTTTTCTGAACCCAGACTTAGCCTGCTTGGGCTAAGACCAAACCTGTTGAACCCAGTTGACTTGGACCGAACCCAGTTTTGTTCAAACCACTTAGGTTGAGCAGCTTGACCTGCTTTACATCTTTCTCAACTAGGTCAACCTCATCTGACCTAATCTGACCTCTCGACGGAAGGATCGAGCCTCGTTTGAAGTGTTGGAGCATTCAGGAGTCATTTTTTCTGCAATTTAAAGTAAGTTCACTTCGTTGATCCATCTCTCTCAAGTATTTACTTGTTTGTATATACCATATACTTTTTGAAGTAGTATCTGACCCTAGTTCTTGTTTGAGCCCTTTGGGACACTTCGGTGTTCATCAGCTCGCCTCATAACTATCTTCGGATATATATGTTGATTACGCAGTATATGTGTTCTTAAAAATGGTATCTCACCCTAGTTCTTGGTTGGTCCCTTTAGAACACTTCGGTGTTCACTCGCTCACCTCGTAACTATCGTTGGATAAAGATCTTTGTGTATATCGTCTGGAAATGGGCCGCCACATCTTATATCGCCAAGGCCATGTACTTTACCATTCGCCATCGCATCGTATAATGCCAAGGCTCCCTGCTTTCTGTACTTTCCGATTAATGCACTTCCGATTATGCATTTACTAATATCGTCGCGTTGAATGATGCCAAGGCTCCTACTTTCTACAAATATATATATAGAATATTTCATTCAGTTACACGCCCTAAATAATAGTATATGCATTTCCTTTACGCCATCGCCATATAAAGCACAGGCTTCTGCTTATATTACATATATGGCGCGTAATTGTGTGTTCAAATAGAGATCAACTCCAAATCGCCAAAGTGATTCTCTTACCGCTCCTCGTTTAAGATTCTGCTTGACGAATGAAGCCCCTATTGAAAAGGCTTCGCTTTTTTGCAAAACTGCTCTTTACGTAAAGACTAAGTCATTTGTGTATGGCCTGACTATGGCCGAAGGTTTCAAGCAACCTTGATGGATGCAAAATACGTACAATGGTGCACATCCATTTTCCGAGTTAAGCGTAACGATTTCCCGCCAAAGAGGGGAGATGCCGCTGAAATGGATAAAAGAAATGCATGTTTTCTCCTTCAAAGAGAGGAAGTGTTGCAGAAATTTCTGAAGAAGCTAAAAATAGCTTAAAAAAAAAGTAGCAGGATATTATGTCATATAGCGAAGTGCTACCCAGTTCATGGTATACTTTTTACAATGTAGAAAGGATCGTCACACCCCTGTCGTTGGAGCAGGGGAGATGCTAATGAAATAGTTGGCAGAAGAGCTGCCAGAATTGCTTAAATGGCACAACGATGCCATTGTTGGAATGATGCTAGATTGGCTCATCTCCCTAATACCTGTAAGGGCACCTTGCTCATAAGGGTCATTGTACCAGAGTAGTGGTTGCACCTTGACGAGGTTGTAGGCCCGTTGCATAAAAAATATATCGAGCAATCAATCCATTGTGATCGTGTCATATGCATGCTCATTGAGAGACTGATATACAACTAGACTCGTAAGGGCCGCATAGCCAGAGTACGTAGTCCACCCAGAAGAGGTGTGATGCTCGTGATGGCCGCAGTGCCGAGAGCAGAGTCAAGCATGCATATGAATAAAATGAAAAGACCCTATGGTTGATGACCGTGTTAGGGGCATACTGAACGGGGTCGGGTATATACTCCTCAACGGCTGCCCTATAGGCATGCATTAAGTAGCTTGTCAGACCGACAGACCCCTTCAGAATTTCTCACCGAGGAAGACGGTGATGATGCAGCCTTGAGTGACTTATATTACCTTCGAACCTGATAGAGTTCATGATGGCCTCCGTCACTCAGAGGTATAGAGGTCGTGCTTATCCTAAGAATTGAACCCAACTACTGCAGTAGCAGAATGCATTCGAATATCTAGTAGGGACTTCTTTCACTATGATTGTACCATCCTACTAGGGGGATGGGGTCAATAGGCCTCTAGGTATCTAAAAATACATAGAATAATCAAACCCCAGATCGTCACGTTGGTGCTCAGATATACCTCCCTTAAGCTCAGGGGGAGGGGATAATTATCGAAACAAAGCATTAGCTTAGGTTCAGCGATGCTTGAATGTGTGAGTGGATGAACGTTGTTGAGTCAGTCCTGCATAACCTTTGTGAAGGTGTCATGATCGGTATACGGCTGGACCGACTGGGCGAAGACCCATGTTGTATCTTCACGACTAAGCGAAGCTTGAGGAGCTGTCCTTAGATGCATAGGATACAGATGTGCCAAGTATGAAGACTTGAGCTAGACATCCCTTTAAGACCCGGAAGAGGCCAAGGCTAAGTCATGGAGACTTGAGCGGTTATTCAAATCACAGCCCTGAAGAGGCTTGCGCTAAGTCATGAAGGCTTAAGCGGATGTTCAACTCATATCTTTGAGAAAGCTCTTGCAATATACGCTAAGTCGTGGAGGCTTGAGCGTCGTTCTTACGAACTGCAACCCTGAGTGGTTTACGCATTTACTTGAGTTGAATGAATGTATGATTGCTTGCTTACCAGACCATCAGTGGTTCTGACCCCGTTTAATGGGGATTTCAGGTGTTGAACCTGCGTTGCGATATGCGGAGCAACGCGGCATCAAGTTCTAGGGTTTCTCTAGACAGAGTTATACTGCTTCCTTTTATTGAACCTATACTACTATTTGAAGCAGTGATGTTGTAATAAACATGTGGTTTTCGATAAAATTGAACACTTTGGTGGTCAATGAGTTGCTTGGCCACATACCTGTGATGCGCCTTGAGTTTTCTAAAATTGACGACTCATTATTGTGTGATTTCACTGCTAAAAGCTTTTCTAAGTTCCGCTGTAAAGAAAAAAAAAAGAAATTCTTGAAAATTTTAACTTAGCTTTGTTTTGGAAATCCGGGCCGTTACATCTTCAATGTGATTTCTCGATTGAAATTCATTGTGAATCGAACTTTGTTCATATTGAATCTAGCAGGGCTATGCTCAGGATATATTAACGCATGAGTTCCCAGCAGCTTCCTTATAACTACAAGGTTTTGCAGTAGATTTTGCTATGGATCTGAATCGATTCACGGTGAAATCGAGGCAATCTAATGTAACATACTATATCAACAAGACATAATGCTGCTATAACCAAAGTAAACTAAAAGTTTATACAAAACAAAAGATAGAATCAGAAATTATAATGAAAGAAAACATAAGGCAGATCGCGATCCAGATGAAATACAAAGGAGTATCGAATCTAAATAGTATAAGTAGAAGAATAAATTGAAAAAACAGAAGGAAAATGTTAGAACACGATCATTCCATTGATATTGTACATATGTGGAGTGATATTGCTATAAGCAAATCAATACGACAAGGAGTGCTTTAATGGGGCGATGAAAAAGAAAAACCAAGAAAAATCGAGTAAAAAAGAGAAAGAGTAACTCTTACCGTGGTTGGGCTTCAACTGAGAAAAAGGAGACATTGCTTCAGCCGATTTGGGAAGAGGACTAGAGAAAATCAAGAGGAGAAGGAATGAGAAAAGGGAGAAGGGAGAAAGAGAAGAGGGATCAAGAGGAAGAGGAAGGCGATGGGGAGGTGAAGGAGCGATCAGAGCAATGGAAGGGTGGAAAATGGATCAGAGGGTGCAGAGGTGAAGAAGCGATAGATCAAGACGACTCCTGCAGCTTGTTTTTATAACAGAAGGCCGTTAGGCTATTTTTCAAAAGAGGTCCTTTAGGTTTTTTGAAATTTTAAAAAATGATGGTCTTAAAAGGATATTTTTTTTCAAAAATGAGGGTAAAGTCCCTTTTCTTGAAAGGTTTTCTTTTAAGTTTTTGAAAGAAAACCTAGAAATATGAGAGATTTTACAGGTGGGATCCAGAAAAAGCCTTTATGAAAACAATAATTTTGAAATCTTGAGGATTTTACAAAAAGAGAGATTTTAAAATAAAAGAGTTTTTAATTTTAAAATTGGGTTTTAAAACGGATCTGGATCTGAGGTTTTGAGGAAAATACTCGAGTTTGGACCTTGAAATTTAGGAAATAAAGTGAATGGATCCAAATGGATACTGGATGCAAATATTTGAGCCTGTTCAGAATTTTTTTTTTGAATTGAAAACATGAGAATCGGGCTCAAAATTGGATTTGGATATTTTGGATCTGAGATTGGGTCAGATTTGGAAGTTGAATTTGGATTTCTGATCTTCAACTAGTGAATCCGAGGAACGAATGAAAATTGACACAATTACCCTTCTGAATATCTCAAAAGGTGAATGCTAGGGGCAAAAAGGAAATTTTTGAAAATTTAAAAAATTTGGGGTGTTCACAGGTTTCTAGAGCCTTCCCCTTAATTAGCATAATTACACTTAATTAGGGGGGGGGGGGGCAATTTTGTTTTTTTTAAGAAAAAGGGTGACATATGGCGCTATTTCATGTGTGTGCACATGTGGGTTTTTAAAAACAATGGGGAAAGGTTAAAGACAAGTGAAACAAGGTTTTAAAAAGGTAATGTGAGAATTAATATTGAAATTGGTGCCATTTGGAGCTTAAAATCAAAGTGGATCCAAGATCCACTTTGAAAAATTTTTAGAATGAAATCCAAATTAACATTTTAAATGGGACCCAGATTGTTTTTCTTTTGAAAATGTTTCGAGATATTGAATTTTTGAAATGCAAAGATTGGTTTTAAAAATTGGATAGAAATTGGATTTTGACTTTGGATCTGGATCCGTTTTGAAGTTCAAGTTTGATAAAAATTAAAATTTGATCTGGATCCAGATCTGATACATTGAAAAAGTTATTTCTTTGAAAAGCATTTCAAAATATCCAATGTAAAGCACTGGGTTTTGAATTTAAAAGATATGTTTCAAAACCAAGTTTAAAATCGAAAGACAGTTTGAATTCGGATATGGATCCGAAGTTTAAAAATGATAAATGGATCTAGATTTTAGAAAGTGAGTATGGATCCAAATTGTTTTTTTTTAAAGGAGACTTTTAAAAACATTGGATTTTGGATTTTGAAATGCAAAGATTGATTTTGAAATTGGATCAAAATTGGTTTTTAAAATTGGGTCTGGATCCGAAGTTTTGAATAAAGTGGATCTAGGTCTTGATTAAAGATGAAAATGAAAGGAATTGATCTGAAATGATGTTCGGACCCTGGATATGAATTTATGAAATGGAATTTGATGAAAAATCTAGGCCCATGATAGAAATCAGATTTAGATCTTGGACTTGATAATAGATTGGGCCTAGAAATGGAATTGGATCTTGAATATTGATAAAATATCAGATAAAAGAATTGATCCGAGTCTAAATTGGGAATTTTCCTAGTTTGAAAATTGATAAAAACGATGTTCTGAGCAAATTATTTATTGATTATTTTTTTTTGCTCTGTAGGGGTAGTGTAACACAGTACTAGACTGGTTTGAACTAATTTAAACTGAACAGGACTGAAATAAACTGAATTGAAAGTTAGTTATATTGAGGTGAACTAAATTTGGAGCTGAAACACTAGCTGGGTTGACTGGGGTTATCTCAATTTTGACTGAATTGAGCTGAAACGAGCTAAAATGAAGGTCCAAGAGTGTGGGAAGTGACTTAGAACTGAAACTAAGCCGTTCAAACTCTTGATAAATTCAAATTAGATTCGTGAGGATAGGATCTACTGGATTTGACTGACTCAGGAACACTTTGGCTAAAATCTGAGCTACAAATGAGCTCATTTCACCTGAAATGAACCAAATTTAGCCAGAATGAACTGACACTACTCATCGTGAGCTCAGGAGAGCTAGAAATGACTAGCATTCTAACTCTTCTGAACTTAAGATGAGTTTGGCAAAGTCTTACTAACGAAGGGCGAAGGGTGATTTAGGGGTAAAATGGTAAATTGGTTGTCAAAGTGGGGGTAAAATGACCTCTAAACTGAGATAACCCTAAGGGTGAGACCCTTATATTGCCCTGCAGAGGTTTGACATCTGTGAAAGAGGGTGTTCAGAACGGACCTAGAAAATTTAGGGTGTTTACAGATGCCCCTCTTTGCTGCTAAGACGGTTGAAAGCCGAGCTTAGTAGCAAAGAAAAACACCAAATTTTGGAATATCAAAAATGCCCCAGTTAGAAAATTTGTACTGGGTATGGAAGAATGTTTTGAAAATGGTCCTCACGGAGTAAGGTTGCAAAAGGTGAGAGAAATGAGATCCCTAAAGGTTTGAAAAAGGAGATTGATAAAAAAGAAGACTCATGATTGAGCCAAGACAAGCTTTTGAAATGGCCTTTTTTCATAAATTCAGGTTTAGCTCTTAACCTGGATGGGACGAAAAACACCTCATGGAATGAGGCTCAGGTTTGAGCCTTACCTGAACAGGGAGAAAATACCTCATGAAATGAGACTCAGGTTTAACCCTTACTTGAATGGGGACGAAAATACCCCTTGGAATGAGGCTCAAGTTTGACCCTTACCTGAATGGGGATAAAAATACCCCTTGGAATGAGGCTCAGGTTTGACCCTTACCTGAATGGGGAGAAAAATACATCATAGAATGAGGCTCAGGTTTGACCCTTACCTGAATGGGGCCAAAAATATAGAATCCTTGATTGAAGAAACCATGATGGGACTTTCAGATCTCACACAAAGAATCCAAAAGGGGTTGTAAAAGGCAAGAAAAATGGGGGTCCCTAAAGCTTTGGAAAAGGGATTGAAATTGGGTGTCTCATGACTGAGACTAAAAAAAGCATTTGAAAATGACCTTTTGTGAGAAAAACAGGCTCAACCTTTGACCTGAAAATGAACTGTCTATGGCGGGACAGTGGGGAGAGCAGGAAAATGTGCGGATCTGAGAGCTCGGGCGCTCAAATAAAAAAGAAGGGAAGGATCTTAAAAACCCAGGTTATCAAGTCCTAATGAGAGCTAAAGCAACACCAGGATATATTAAAATAGACATCAAGTTCTTGCTTCATGTCGGAATAGCCAGAAAATATTGCCAATAAGATAAAAATTACAATTGATTTAAAATGATTAAAATGTGCACATCTGTGCAGAAAATATTCCCTTTTTCTACCTAGAGTATTACATCTAGTTGGGCTAACTCTGTAGAATTAAGAATCAAATTCAAATTTGTTGTTGGGTTTCTTTAAGGAAGCTATCCATTTCCTTAATATAAAAAGAGAGAACATATTTTTAATTTTATAAAAGCAATTGGATGAAAAGATATTGATAAAAGAATTTCACATAGATAAAGATGATTTTGGGCAATTTAACTGTTTGATATCTGGGGTTTACCCATCATGATCGTCTTTGCATTCTTTGAGACATAAGAATTGAGCTCTCTTGGGGTTCGGCGGGAAGTTCATCACATTAGCCTTCAACTTGGAGATGTTCTGATTTTCCCTAGAAGGACACGTCACATGCTCCTTCAACTTGGAGATGATCGAGTCTCCCTTGTCCTCGGGAATTAGGCTGATGATATTGCCTCTTTGATTGGAAATCTTTTGATGATAACATAAATCAAATATCTTTTAGGGTTTGTCAGGAGGTTCATCCCATCAGCCTTTAACTTAGCGATGATCTGAACTTTTCCTAGAATGACACATCACACACTCCATCAACTTGGAGATGATTTGAATCTTCTTTGTCCCTAGGGGTCTAACTCGCCTATCAACCTTCAACTTGGTGATGATTGACAGATCCCTTTTTGTAGATAATAAATTATGTTCGCATGGTTAAGGAAATTGGGTGGATTCTTTTATCGTGCAGGATATTTCCACTGCCTTATTGTCAGAAGAATTGCCTTTAAAAATGTGCCATAGATATGATCAATATCAATTCATTTCTGGTTTTTCAACCTTATTGAATTTTCCTCTGCTGACCATATCAAGGATTTTTCTTCATCCTTTTGGTTGACTAACAGAAAAAGTTTTAAATGTTGTTTTTTCTTTGCAAAAGCTTCACCCTCTTAGAGAGAATATTGAAGGTAGTTTGAGGTAATTCTTTTGTGCAATGAAATTTTGAAGTCAACAAATATTTTTGGTAACAAATTCGCAAAATATCCTAAAACCCTTTGTAAAATAATTGTTTAATATCAGATTGACACATCCGTGACTAAATTCTCGTCTCTTTTCCCCAAAAGAGAGACTCAGGCTTGATCCTTGACCTGAATGGGTAGAAAATACTCATCTCTTCCCTGAAGAGGAGGTGTTTACAAAATGAAACTTTTGAAGAGAAATTAAGTTTTCATCAAAACTCCCTAATCTTAGGCTTATCTTATGGAAAGGCAGTCAATGGGTAAGGTCGATAAGTATCATAGAGAAGCGAGTCTATCACACTCTCCCTGGAAAAAGAGTCCTCTATGATGGGGAGGCTAGAATAAAATTGGGGGCCATAAAAGAAAATGAGCTTTCGTTGAAACTCTCCCTGAA
Source organism: Nuphar pumila (assembly GCF_984573655.1). NCBI lineage: Eukaryota > Viridiplantae > Streptophyta > Magnoliopsida > Nymphaeales > Nymphaeaceae > Nuphar > Nuphar pumila. The sequence goes on from NC_143257.1 coordinate 71,915,289, forward strand.
AAAAGGGTTCTTTGTGTAAGATTTGGTTGTTGTTTTGCAAATTGTCTATGAAGAAACGAGTCCCTTCAAACTCTCCCTAAAAAAAGGGTTCTTGCGAACAAAAATTGATTGCATGTGAAAGAAACGAGCTCTCTCAAACTCTCCCTAGACAAAGGGTCCTTCGCAAGAGAAAATTGATTGATATATTGGGCTAGTTCGAAAACTGGTTCAGCCCGAAGGTTGGATCCTTGAAAAAGATTGGCCTTTGGCAAAAATTGTAACCCAAAGGTTTGATTATAAAATATTGGCATTGACAAATTGGATTTGATGAAAGAAAGATCGGATCAAGAGGGATTCAACCTGCATACCGCATCTTTTCGAAAAAGCAATCAGTTCAAAAGGGATTCAACCTAAGAACTACATTTTGAGAAAAAAGACTAGATCAGAAGGGATTCAACCTACAGATCGAAGTCCGGGTCAGGAGGGATTCAACCTAAAGACTGGATTTCTAAAAAAGACTAGTCCAAAAGGGATCCAACTTAAGGACTGTATTTTTGAGAAATAGAGATCGGGTCAGAAGAGATTCAACCTAAAGACAAAATCTTTTTTTAAAAAGACTAGTTCAAAAGAAATTCAACCTAAGGACTGCATTTTTGAGAAAAAGAGATCCGGTCAGAAGGGATTTTACCTAAAGACCAAATCTTTTTTAAAAAGACTAGTCCAAAAGGGATTCAACCTAAGGACTACATTTTAAAAAAAAAGACCAGTCCAAAAGGGATTCAACCTAAGGACTACATTTTAAGAAAAAGAGATTGGGTAAGAAGAGATTCAACCTAAAGACTGAATCTTTTTGAAACAGAGATTGGATCAAAAGGGATTTAACCTAAAAACCACATTTTTGAAAAAGAACTAGTCCAAAAGGGATTCAACCTAAGGACTACATTCTTGAGAAAGAGAGACCAGTGCAAAGACTGGTTTTGATAAAAAGAGATCAACCCGAGGATTGAACCGGCTCGAAAGCTAAATTTTGATAAGGTGTTCAAACCTAAAGTTGAGTTTGAAAAGACTGATTTGAAAATAGTTTTTGATAGAAAGACTCGACTCGAAGGTCGAATTCGAAAAAGACCAATGCTCTGAAAGTGCTTGATGATTGTGATGAGAATTTTCAATTTCACCTTCACGATTGTCATAGATAACTGTAGGGGTATTAATATTATCCCTTATCCTGAATGGGTAAGAAATGTATGAAAATTGCTTAAAAGTTGGTGATGAAAGATTCTTTTGGTCCTGCCTGCATACAAGACATTCGAAGTGAAAACAAAATTTTGTAATAAAAAGATGGCCCAGTGTAGCAAAGGAAAGAAATTTTGGACAAAGAAATAAGGATAAATGATCATTGTTATTGAAAGAAGCTCTTTTGAAGAATACAAAAGATAGAATAGGCATTTAGGTATAAAATTTCTTCAGATGTAGAGCATTGATAGGATCTGACAACTCCACTCCATCTGCATTTATTAGACGATACAAATTGCAGGGCAATGCTTCTTTAACCACGTAAGGGCCTTCCCAATTCGGTGACCATTTGCCATGCGAGTGGTGCTTGAGACGAGTTGTTGATCTCAGGACCAGATCATTAACTCAGAATCTTCTTTCGATGACCGACTTGGCATAATGTCGGACTATCCTTTGAGATAAGTTTAAGCATGCTCATCTGCCTTGAGCCTTCTTTCGTCTAGTAGATCAAGTTGCACAAACCTCTGTTGCTGATACTGATCAAGCAGTAGCTCTATAAGGGATGCAAATTTGAAAGCGGGCTTTTGAACATGAAAGAGTAATACCACCTCGGTCCCATAAACAAGCTCTTGAGGAGTAGCATTGGTTGGAGTCTGAATGGTAATTCGATATGCCCAGAGTGCATCATGGATTTTCTCATGCCAATCATGGCCTGTTTCCACGGTTCTTTCCAAGATGCGAATCAGGATCGTATTGGTGGTCTTTGTCTGACCATTCCCTTGAGGATAATAGGGAACTGAAAAATGGTGATGGATCCTGAACTTCGAATAAAAGGTCTTCATCCTTTCATTCTTGAAATGACTGTCGTTGTTAGAGACAATATCATGTGGTATGCCAAAATGACAAAGGATATTCTTGTGAATAAAATAAACCACATGTCGGCCTTCAATTATATGCAGAGTAATAACTTTAACCCATTTAGTAAAATATTTTGTGGCAGCAAAAAAAAATTGTGACCATTGGAAGCAAAAGGCGTAATTGGGCCTACGATATCGAAAGCCCACATAGAAAACAACCATGGAGATACAACAGATTGTAAATAAGAGGCCGGTGCATGAATGGAAGGTGCATGCATTTGGCATTTGAAGCATTTCTTCACTAAGCGATAGCAGTCTTGTTACATGGTTTTCCAATAATACCTTGCTTGAATGATCTCCTTAACAAGGGTTTGGTAGCCAACATGGCCACCACAAATACCTTCATGTGCTTCTTGAATAATTTTCATGGCTTCATCTTTGTCTAAGCATCTGGCATACTCAACATTGAACCCATGACGATAAAGGACATCGGCAAGAATGAAATATCGGATAGACATGTGCTGGATCGCTTGTTGCTCCCTTTTTGGCAGTTCTGGTGGAAAGTCACCAGTTTCAATAAAATTGTTGATGTCTTGCAACCAAGGCTTCTTCTTTTGCTCTGTCTGGTTTATCTGAAGGGTTGGAATGAAGGCCGGTTGGTTGAGTCTGCCGACTTTGAAAGAGCGACAAGATTCACCATCTTTGAAAGACATGATAGAGCCCAGGCTAGCCAAGCCATCGACTATTTGGTTATATTCCCTTTTGATGTGATAGAGCTAAAATTCTTCAAAACTATCGATGAGAGCTAAGGCAATCTTCTGGTAAGGGATTAGCTTCTGATCCTTTATCTGCCACTCAAGTTTGACCTGACTGACGATGGGAAATTGTAAACACCCCAAATTTTCCTCATTCATCCTCATACACCACTTTTCAGCAGATGTCAATCCTCTTAGGAGTCTAACCCTAGGTCGATCCAAGTTTAGGTGTCATTTTACCCCATTTTATCAGAAAATTTACCATTTTACCCCTAAATAACCTTAGATTCCTTTCAGTTAGATCCAGTCAAGCTTATTTTTAAGTTTAGAGCAGTTAAAATGTCTATCATTTCTAGCTCACCTGAGCTCACAATGAGCAAATCATGTTCATTCCTTACCATTTTAGCTAAAATTAGTTCATTTCCTAAGAAATGAACTCATTTCTAGCTTGAATTGTAGTCAATTGTCCCCGAGTCTGTCAAGTCTAGTTAATCTTGTTCCCCTGAGTCTAACTTGAGCTCACCAGGAGTTCAATTGGCTCGGTTTCAGTTCAAATCCATTTCCCACAATCTAGGAGTCCATTTCAGCTGAAATTAAGCTAAGTTCTGTCAGCTTAGCTAGTGTTTGAGCTCTAAAATTAGTTCACCTCAATATTTTTGACCTCCATTTTAGCTCAAACCCAGTGCATTTTGTGGTCCATTTCATTTTAGTGTGCATTTCTCACCATTTCTCTGAGAATTATATCATTTCTTGATCTTCCAGCCTAAGATTTTAGTTGAGTCAATCTTTTTTTAGTTCCTCCGAGTTTAAAAACCTTAGGATTCAGTTTAAACCTCAGTCCTCAATGTCACTCCATGCCCTGTAGCGGCAAAATCATTTCTTTGATCATTTTGTCTGAAATATCATTTTGTCATTTCCTAAGCTGGTACAACTGCTAATATGGGCTCAAAACAATTCCTTCCCTAAAATCTTAGATATATCCGAGACCCAATTCAGATTTACATCAGATCCAACATCAGATCTGATGTTCAATCATCAATTATTGCCTTTGGACAGAAATTTCCAATTCCTTGTCTCTGCCAGGGGTCCAAAACTTTAAATCCCTCACCCAAGGTTCATATTTTGCATCGCATTGATATCATTTCATATCATTTCATGTCATTTCTTGTCATTTTATCGCATTGCATGTCATTCTCGAGATCCAACACTCTTGTTTTTCAAAATCTCAAATCCAGATTTGTTTTTAAAACCTCTCTTTCAAAATTAATTTCAAAAACATGGATTTTAAATTGAAATTTGCCATTTGGCCAACTCCCCATGGCTTTATATTCCTCTATTTCAAAAGTATTTCCTTCGAAAAATGATCTGGATTCATTTTAAACATGATTTTTAACTCAATTTCCAATTGTTATCAACTTTCTTCATGTGGAGCCCGCCCCGCAGGGGTGCAAACCCTAGTTTTTCATTTTTTGTCAAATTTTATTTCATTTTCACATCTTACACATTTCAAAAATACAAAAATATTAGTGAGTCTAGGTGTCCTTTTGAAGTTTTTTGAAAAAAAACTTTTTTAACCCCTTTATTTTCAAGTTTTTAAAATCATTTTCTGAAAAACCAAATGGGGCCCACATTAGGTGGCACCACATTTGAGAGTGTTTAGGTTTAATTAGTGTTTTACTAAAGTTAGAAGTTTGAAAAAGTCAAAATTGATTTTAAAATTTCACCTTTATTTTGAGCATTTTAAACCTTGTTTTTAAACCTTCAATTAAGGTTTTAAAAAAACAAATGTGGGCCACATAGGTTGTGCCACATTTGAGATTTTTTAGAGTTAATTAGGAGTCTTAATTAGGTTTAATTAAGGTTGACTAATGAGAGTTTTAATAGGTTGAAACTCCCTAGGAAAATCCCCCCCCCCCATTTATTTTATTTTTTTGAAACTCTTTAACTTAATCCAACTCTTAATTAAAAGCTCCAAAAAATCTATAAATAGGGGCTATAGGGGGGTAGATCAGCCCATCTCTCTCTCTCATTGGGATTTCTCTCCTCTCTCGCTCAGCCCTCTTTCATCCTCCATTGCTGCAACTAAGGTGAGTGCCTCCTCCTTCTTCTTATTTTTATTTATTTTATTATTTTTATGTAATTCCACCATTGCCGCCCCCTATGTGTTGGACTTTTTCCTTTTTTTTTATTCAAAGCCCATGCTCATGACCCAAGATGATGATCTACTGATCATCCATGATGTGTTGCATGATTTTGATCTGTTAGAATCATTGGTAATGTGTTTGTTATGCTAAACACCCGAAAAATATTGAGATTTGACCTTTCTATAGGTCGAATCCCTCTTTTAATGGCTAAATCGAAATCTCAGGCATGCTTTCCTGATTTTTTTGTTTATTTTATCATATACATGTCTATTTTAATTGTTTATGCATTAAATCATATTTCATATCATTGTTTACATGTTTTTTTATATTTTTAGCATGATCAATCAATTTTATTTTGTTGTAGGGTTTTAGATTATATATTTACAAATCTGGCCATCTGTTAATTTGATTATTTTGTCAGTTTATATTCATTAATAAAATCTGAATTTTTTATGATGAAATCATGCATAGGCCTACGGTTCTCAATAAAAAAATGGAAATTTTAGAGTCTGTAACCCTATGTTCAAACATCAAAGTCGGAACCTATTTTCTGAACCGGGAAAATACTGTGAAAATCCAAGAGCATCTTTCCAAGGTCATATCTCCCTCGTCGAAGATTGTATCGACAATCCGTAAAGATCAGCATACTTGTCAGGATGTCTACTTTAATATTTAATTTTTTTATAAATTTCTATTATAGATTTATATTTGTTTTAACCCAACAACAACATATATGTTTCTTGAACTGATAGACCCAGTTCAGGATCAAGGCCAAGTTGTCGAAGCAATTTCTCCATAACCGGAGATCGTATCGACAATCCGTATAAACCACTGATCTATATGCATGTCTATTTTCTATGCTGTGATTATTATAAATTTTTACAGTTGATTTTTATTTTCTTGAAGCTCACAATCAGAACCTATGTTTCTTGAGTGACAGTCTTGGTTCGATCCCTAGTTCGTATAACCGGAATGATTTCTCCCTCATCAAAGATCGTATCTCCAATCTGTAAATGGGGTTCTTCATGTTGTAATTTTTAATTTGACTCTGTAAAATTTTATAAATTTTGAAGGTTGTTTGCTATATTTCCCTGCACCCAAAACCGGATCTATCCTTTTTGTATCGTTATGCATAGACTAGAATCAGGTACATATTGCCGAAGTCGTATCTCCCTAACCGGAGATCGTATTCCAGATCTGTAAAAAGGGTTATCTTCATTAATTTGTTTAATTTTTCTCTGTCAAGTTTCATAAATTTATATGGCTTTTTGTTATCCAATTCTGGTCTGACACCATGATAGGTATGTGACTGCAGGTAAAATCGTATAATTTTTCTTTTTTTTTTGTTAATACTTATATTCAAAATAATCCCAAAAATATATTTTTCAATTGCATTTTATTTTTAGGGTTATTAGAAGTGTTCATGTAGATTTTTATGATTTTTGAAATCTATTTGATGTGTCATTTACTTATTTCATAAAAGCAGAATGCCTGTGAAGTTTCGATTTAACCAAAACACGAGCAAATTTCATCTTTTTCTGCATATTAAATTATTTTTGTCCATTATTTTTATGATTTTATGATTTGATCATCTTTATAATCATATTAGGGTGCCCTCCACCCGTTGTTGCATTGTTTTGAATCTGTTTGATCCCTGGATTAAGCATTTTACAAAAATCTTTTCTGAAAAAACCATGTTTTCAACCCTGTTTTGCAATAAAGGTCAATTTTAAGGGTATTTTAGTCATTTTCACCAAATTTTGAATTTCAAAGTTATTTATTTATTTATTTATACATCATCCATTATGTTATTTAATAAGTTTTATTTCAATAAAGCATGGAAAAAGGTTTACATCTGGATAAATCCATCAATTTCTAGATATTATTGAATAAATCCTGAAAAGCCGACATTGAGCTACTAACAAGTTTGCTAATTTTGTAAGGATACTCAAGATTAGATTCTTCATTTTCTTTCCTTTATTTTCTTTCAATTATTGATGTAAATTAAATTGTAATATTGAAATAAGAATTTCCTTTTCTACTTAGATTAGGGTTGCATTGCATATAGTTTATTTTCAATAATATTAATCGTGTGATGGATGATGATTCATGCATATTCAAATCCATAATGGTCTATATTAATGGCATGTGCACTCGCTTCTAAGAAGTTAATAAACTTGATGGAGTTCGTATTTGTGGCCATAGTCAGAATACGAATAATATCCATATTTATCATCTTCTTTTAAGTCACAAATGACCTACACTCTTGGCTATTTTCAGAAATCATGGCATATTTTTCAAAACTTTTCTAAGTATTTTCCCCTTTTAGAATCAAATGAGATATATTCAATATGTATTTGTGGCAATAGTCAGGGATATATAGAGGATTTATTTTATCTAAATTCTATAAGGCACAAAATCCTTTTACAAATGATTTTCTCAAACTCTTTAGAAAATATTTTTATAAATTACATCCATGCACCATCTAGGTTAGATTGCATCAAGGAAAGGGTTTCATAGGGCCACACACCCATCCCTATTAAGTTATTTCACAAATCCATCTCAAAGAAATCAATTTTCTCATAGTTGTTCAGTTTTTCCTCAAAATCGATTTTCTCAAAACCCTTGGTTTTTCAAGAAATTTCCAATCTTTTCTGAGTCCAATTCACGATTTCCCTTTTCTTCAAAAGTGTTTTCCCAACTCTGATTCATGATTTTCCAATCATTCATTTTTTCTAAAAAAAATTATAAATATTTCAAGCATACATCATGTTTTCAGTCAGAATTTTTCTAAGCACAGGTCTGATTCTTTGTGCATTTAAGAGACAAAACATCGATTTAGACAAGTTGAGTAAAGCAGAGCACATGATTGATCCTTGGTTCGATTACCTCTGGTTATGGCACTAGGAACAGTTGAACCTCGTATCGATAGGCGAGTCCCATTCTTCAAAAAAAAATCGCATTTCAAAATGGAGGCAAGTTATTTTCAAAATCTTTTTCAAAAGTCAGTTTAACTTGCAAAAGTAAAATTTTGCAATGATAACAGGTTTGACGATCATGATGGGACCTATCTCCGCCTGATCAATCTAGTGCTTTGTTCTATTTAACTTGTCGAAATCGTGTTCTACAATGTTAGCTTTATTTCATGTGAACCTAAGAGCCTAGAATCAAACTCAGTTGACACGAAAAACATATAGACTTAGGCAAGGTTTGGTAGGAGCGATTGAGGAGGCATTATTCATACTCACATAGACCTAGGTCTCATAAAATCCTCCTCAATCTAGGATCTGATTGAAAACATTGTTTGCTTCTTAAAAAAATTCAAAACTATACTTCTTTAGGTCATTAGTGTTATCATCGCAAAAATTTTCCCCTCTCTTGCGAGAGAGAAACGATCCTGTGAGTCAAACTCGACCAAAGTTTTGAAATTGGTTTTTGAAAATTAACTCGCCTCCGTTTTGAAAATTTGCGGGAAATTTCATGGAATGGGATCCGCCTGTCGGTACGAGGTTCAACCATTCCTAGCGCCTTTACCAGGACTAATTGAACCAATGACCAATTATGTACTTTAACTCGACTCAAATATCTAAATTATGCTCTATTTTTTCTAGAATGCACAAAGAATCAGGCTTGTGCTATGAAATTTTGAAACTAATGCAAGTTTGAGAAAATATGATGTTTGCTTTGGAAAATTGAGATGTACTTGGAAATTGACTGAAAAAGTGCTTGAAAATGGAATTCCTGGGAAAATCATTGAATTTAATTGGAAATCAGAAATTTGCATTGGAAAATCTTGATTTAAACTTGGGAAATGCTTTGAAATGTCATTTAAAAACTCAAAATTCTGAGAAAATCAAATCCTGAGAAAAACTTGGTAAATCCTTGAGAAAATTGATTTTTCTGAAATTGAAATTGGAAAATGAATTTGAAAATAATGCAATTTGAATGATATGAATGAATGAATGAATATGAATTTGAAAGGGAATTTCAATTGAAGAATTGAGAAATTCTTTTGAAACTTTGAGAAATGCAGTGTTTTTTTGAAGTTACCCTAAGAGTGTAGGCTGAATGTGGCTAATATGAAGATCAGAAATCTTCGTTTTCTTCGTATTCTGACTATGGCCATAAATATGAATCCCACCGAGATTATAAACTCCATAAGAGATTGTGCGTGTACCATTCGTATCAACCATAGTGGATTTGAAATAAATGCACATGAATCATACATCAAATATTGGATTTTGTAGAAATTAAACTATATGTAATGCAGTCTTATTCTAATAAAAAAAATGTAACTCTTATTCCAAATTATTACATTTGATATTACATTGAATTAAAATAAAAGAATAAAAACTAAGTCCTCTTCTTGAATATTCCTGCAAAACTAGAAAACAATGTTAGCACATAAATGTAGGTTTTTCTGAATTTATCCAAAAATATTGGAAATTATCGAATATTATTCAGATATAAACCCAAATTCATACCCCATTTGATATAAACATGACAAATAATGAATAAATTTTGCAAATAAGCTTGAAAATTCGAATTTGGGGTCAAAATGACCAAAATGCCCCTGATGACCTTGAAATGAAGGTTTTCTGAAAGAATTTTTGTAAATTTTTAAATTTTCAAATTTTAAAATTTTGAAAATCAAATGAAATAAATCAAATACAATATGATGAAATATGATGATATGCATGAAAATTTGGAACTAAAGATTGAAATTTCGAAATTTAGGTCAAAATAACCAAAATACCCCTGATAACAAGACTATGGCCTTAAAACCAGGGTTTTCATAAATAAATTTTGCAAAAATGGAAAATATGAAATGCAAATGACATTTACATTAACCCTAATATGATTCTATATGCTTATTTACATGAATAAAACCTTAAAATGATAAAAATATCAAATTTAACTTGATTTTCACCTAATTTTCGCTTCTGAATTTAAAGATAAACTAACATATAAAGCAAATGAACTTGGAATTGAGCCAAATTTGGCATGGACATCTAGACTAACCCTAAAAACAGAATAGAGCTCTAAAATCTATTTTTTTGTATTTTTTTAATATGGAAAATAGTTAAAATCCTAAGAAAATCAAAATTTTGCCTAAAATGCTTATTCTAAAGGGGATTTCGGATATCAAACTTCCATAAAAATTTCCCAAATTTTATGGGGTGACAAAGGACAGTTAGTAATAAATTGTTTTCTGTTACACTTTCTGGTTTTGACCTATGGTGGGAGCTGTACCACTCCGGCAAGTCGGATCAGAATCTAGTGACTCTAGGATTTAGGGGAAACAAATAGGTTTTGGTAGAAAACGTGGGAAAAATAGTAAACAGATGGAAAAAAGGCTGAAATTGTGGAAAAATATCCCTGACAAATAGGGGAAAATTTGATATTTATGCTTCATTGGGATTCGTGTTACATTTTGGGAAAAGGCATACTGTTATCAGAGACCCGAATCTTTGGAATTTCTGGATATTGGAATTTGTCAGACAGAAAAGAAATTTTTGGGAAAAATAATGAAACAGTTCCAAAAATCTCCAAATTTTGGGAAACGACAATAACATATGCTAGGAACAACTTTTGTGTTGAAAGTTTTTGCAGACGGCTATTGATTGAATGGACTCGGTGCATTAGGGTTTGTCTACACTCTGACAAAGGAAAATTGAGATTTTCCAGGGGTCTGGGAAATCTGATTTTTGATAGATAGCAAAACTACTTGGAAAAACCTCAAAATTTCCAGATCATTAGTATATTCCATAGTGAATGTACTATGATTTTTGGAGGACGATTCGAATTCTGCACAAGGGTGAATCCAAAGGTTCTTGTCTGCTAAAGCAGAAATTGAAAATTCAGAGAAGTAGAAAACCCAATTTAAGGTTTGATCGGTTTAGATGGGTTCCGAAACCCGAACGAACCTGGATATTTGGCAGAATATCACAAACGAATAAACTCAACTGAAATAAAAAAATTTGGGATTTATTGAGTAAACAATAAACATAAAATAACAGCTAGACTTTGTCTAAAACTAAAATTTTACAGATTCTAAACTAAGTAAAGCATGATTCATATATAAAATGAAATAAATAACGAAACAAATTAATCTAAGTGCATTTTCTAACATGAGATGGCATGAATCATAAAACTAAAACACAAATCGAGGAGGATATGATCCATTTAATGTTGGCTCCCAAAGAGTGATTCGATCCAACCGGCGGATGAATCCTATATTCAATGTAGCCTTAATGAACAAAATAAACATTTTATCATATTTGCTTAATTTAAAATCAAGAAAGAAGCATTTATGTGACTGTAAATCAATATTCAATTTGATCCCATGACATTTATATAAAACAAAAATAAATAAGGCCTATAGATCCCGAATTGATAGGCTCCTTGGATGATTACTATAGGGCCTTGACAACCACTTAGTGAAAATCATGAAAGACGAAAAATAGGGCTCACCTTAAGGTTTTGGGTGCAACAATGAGGTTGTGACAACTTGTGATGAAGAAGATGGAGCCGGACTTGAAGGGATCGTGAGGAGATGGCTGCAAGGAAAAGCAATGGCTGACGTTGAAGGAGGGAAGCTTCAAAGGAGCTGGCGTCAAGGGCTGTTGGATGCTTCTTGGAGGTTACACTGCCTTTGGCTGAACCGAAGAAGAGGGATGCTTCAATGTGGACAGACCGGCTGGAAGTGGTGGTGCTGGAGCAAAGGTGGCTGCACCGGCTGAAGGTGGTTGTGTTGTGATAGCTGTTGAGACAAAGGAGGCCGCACTGCTGGAGGTGATTGTGTGATGCTGCAATGAGAGGCTGGAAGAGGTGCCTTCAAGGTTGGTAGATTGGCTGCAAGCAATGATGGTGGCTGGAGCAATAATGGAGGCTGAAGACAATGGGATTGGAGTGCTATGTTGCTGTAATGAGAACCAAGGGAGAGAGAGAGAGAGAGAGAGAGAGAGAGAGAGAGAGAGAGAGAGAGAGAGACGTGGAATCAATGGCCAGCCGTATGGTCTCTTTTCCCTTCTTATGACAACTTAGGTTTTGATAAAAATCAAAACCTAAGTTTCTAATAATGTTTTTTGAAATAGCATACGTGAATGGTTGTAGACATTTGGTTTTTGAAAAAGATGGAAAGAAGGTAAGGAAGAAAGGGGAAAGAAGGAAGGGAAGGAAAAGGAAAGAAGAGGGGAAGAAGGAAAAGGAAAGAAAGGAGAGGAAAAGAGGAAGAAGGAGGGGCTGGAAATTATCATACATGAGTGGAGGGAGAGGAAAGAAAGAAAGAAAAGAAAAAGGAAGAAGAAAGGAAGAAAAGAAAGCAAGAAGGAAAAAAAGAAAGAAAGAAGGAAAGAAAGGAAGGAGGAAAAGGGAAAGGAGAGGAGGAGAGAAAGGAAATGAAGAGGAGGAGGGCTAGGGGGTTGACCTCCTCCTTGTGGGTCCCACCTTAAAAAAAATTAAAAAATTAAAAAATGAAGAAAATGAGGAAAAAGGAATTTTTTTTTCTTTTTTATAAACTAAAACAGAGAATGCAAATGGATGGACCATCTTAGAGTGGGTCCAAATTCCACTTTTGAAATTCATTTTGACGATTATAGGGGTAAAATAGTCTTTTCAGAAAATTTCTAGACGAAATGAGTTATTTTTAGCAGTTTTTGAAACGAGCTCGGATTTTGAAGTTCAATACCCCGTAGCGAAGCAAATCCAATGTAGAATTTGAAAATTTAATTTTGAAAGAAATCCATATTGTTTTTCTCGAGAAAATATATCCAAATTTCGAGTCTTGGGGGTAAAGATGTCAATTTTGGAAACCCGGGGTTTGAAATTGATTTCTGAAAACTTTTAAAACTCAATCTGGATTAAAATTTATAAAACTGGAGTTCTGGACTTTGAAAATGGAATGAAAAGTGATGAAATGTTATGGAATGCTGAGAAATGATATAAAATGATGAGAAATGACATGCGAAATGCAGACCCTGAATGAAGAATTTTGGACTTTAAACCCCGATTGGTAGTTGTACCAGTTCAAAAAGCATTAAAATTGATAAAATTTGCAAAATAGCTCAAGAAATGGTTTTCGGGACTCTATTGGGTTAGAGTGACACTGGAAATTGGGGCTCGAGCTGGATTGAACTGAGATGAGCTGGATTGAGCTGGGTTTTAGAGTTTCAGAACTCAAATGAACTGACAAGGTACTGACTCAACTGGACTTGTCGACTAAATTTTCAAGAAATACTGTCATTTTTAGAGAAATGGTACAGAATGGTCACTGGAGTGAAGTGAATTACGAATCTGAGCTGAGTTTGAGCTGGGTTAAAGGTCAGTAATACTGACATGAACTAAGATTGAAGCTCGGACACTAGCTCAATTGACTGGATTCAACTCAATTTCAGCTGGATGAGCTTAAATGGGCTAAAATGGGCTCTTGGACACTTGGAAATGGTTTTGAAGTAAAACTGGAGCACTTGAACTTCTGGTGAGCTCAGGCTAGACTCTGGGGAATATGATTGACTGTGAATGACTGACTCAGAGACAATTGGCTTGGATTTGAGTGAGAAATGAGTTCATTTCTGAAGAAATGATCTCATTTTGGCAGGAATGGTCAGAAATGAAAATGGCTTTCTCACTATGAGCTCAGATGAGCCTAAAATGACTGATATTTTAACTATTCTGAACTGACCAATGAGCTTGGTTGACTCCGACTGACTGGGGTTCGGGATAACCTAGGGGTAAAATGGTAATTTTCTAAATGAAAATGGGTAAAATGGTGATTTTTTGAAGCTGACTCGGGGTTTGACTCCTACACTGACCTAACAGGGTTGACACTGCCCGAGGAGGATTGTTTGAGAATGGATGATGAAAATTTGGGGTGTTTAGAGATGCCCCTCTTTGCTACTAAGCCGGCTTGAAGACGAGCTTAGTGGAACAGAAAAATACACCAAATTTGGGCTATAAAAATGCCCCAGTTAGAAGGATCTGTCTGGTTATGAGGATTAGCCCTGACGAGAATGGTAGATATGAAGTGAAGAATGAAGAAGAAAAATTTACTTCAAAAAGAAGTGAGATTCAGGTCTTGCCCTTAACCTAGATGGGACGGGAAATACTTCGTGTAGAAACGAAGCTCAAGTTTCACCCTTAACCTGACCGGGAGATGAAATACCTCATCAAAATGAGGCTCAGGTTTAACCCTTAATCTGATCGAGAAATGAAATACCTCATCAAAATGAGGCTCAGGTTTAACCCTTAACCTGACCGGGAAATGAAATACCTCATCAAAATGAGGCTCAGGTTTAACCCCTTAACCTGATCGGGAAATGAAATACCTCATCAAAATGAGGCTTAGGTTCAACCCTTAACCTGATCGGGAAATGAAATACCTCATCAAAATGAGGCTCAGGTTTAATCCCTTAACCTGATCGGAAAATGAAATACCTCATCAAAATGAGGCGCAGATTTAACCCTTAACCTGATCGAGAATCTTGTTATAAATGCAAATTGATGCATATGAATGCGAATAAATGCATGCAAATGCAAATGATGTAAATGGGTGCACATGTGTGCAAAATGAGAGATTTGTTTGATCCTGCCTGCATACAGGATGTTTTAAAGACAATTTTCAAAATAATGCCCCAGTATAACTGAGGAGTGAGAAGTTGGATGAAAGAATAAGTAATTGATATTTGAAGATTGCTTTCTAACTTTTGATTGATTCTGGAGGGACTTTGAAGAGGTCATTCCTCATGAAAGAACATTTTTCAGAGAAGGAGGATAAAAAGGTGGCATCAAGCTCATGAAGAAAATTGATAGTTTTATTGATGCACTGAAAAAAAAGTGACAAATTAATGAAAGATAAATGGGATTTACATCATCCCTTCAAAATAATAAAAGCAAGATGGAAAATGGGAAGATGTTGGTATTGTCAGCTTTTTTTTTGAGTGATTAAGGAAAAGCTCGATCAAGATGACTGACTAGTATCCTTTTCATCTACCGTCAGGACTTTTTTGTCGATGCAGTCTTAAATAATGTTCTTGAGGACAAAGCAACGCTCAGTATCATGTCCCATTGCTCGGTGGAACTTGCAGTAATGATCTTTCCATTTTCCTAGGGCAACTGGAGGATCGTCAACCCTTGGAAGTTTGATCAAATCTTTTTCGAGCAGGTATTTGAGAACTTCCTCAAGTGGCTGATCTAAAGAAGTGAATTTACGGTCATAACCCCAACCATCACGCTTTATCTTTTCTCGAGTGCTTGGTTTCTGCGGGGAGCCAGAAGACTTGTCATCATGCTTGAGGGCATTCCCGCTTTTGCTTTTCACGCCGCTGCTATTACCTTGGACTGTGGTGTTGGTTGCGCAAGTGGCTCATACCTTTCCTTTGACATCTACGCTATTTTTCAAGAGCGTGAGGTTCTCATATACACCATTTTCTATCCCCATTTCGATCCATTTGGCTCGTTCTATTAATTTGATGAAAGATCGCGCTGGAGAAGTAGAGATCAAGCCTCTCAAATGTTGGGAGAAATTATTCAGGATGACCGACAATGCATGACCTTTTGATATTGGATCCTTTATTTGATTGCAAGTGGATCTCCATTTGTGAATGAAGTCTCTAGCCTTTTCATCCTCTTTCTGCTTCAAATTGTAGAGATGATTGAGGGTTGGTAGCGCCTCGGTATTGAACAAGAATCTTTCAATGAACATATTCACCACTTTGTCAAATTCTTTCAGCTCAATCGGATTCACATGTTCTGAATACCACTTAGTTGTGGTTCCCTCTAGACTGCAAGGGAAACAAAGGAAAAGAGCCCGATTATCTCGCTTAAATTTGGCACATTTAGTGAAGAATATAGCCAGATGTGCCTTGGGGTCGCCAGAACCATCAAATTTGATAAACTTTCTAGGGAGATTCTCGAGATTATCATCCCCGTCTAAACCATCATAGAAGTCTTCGCTGGTGAAGACTTTCTTGCCCTTGTCACGGGCCTGAAGATCTCGAATCATTCTAACCACATCTCTGAATTGCGGCTGGTCAGAGTCATTGATGAATTGCTCTTTGAATTTATGGGCTGACCCCTGCCCCTGAGTTGATTTCCGAAATGCCTGATGAGTCTCAAATTCTTCATCTAAATCTTTCATTGATTCTTCTTCATCGGTTGTATCAGCATTCTGAATAGACTTCTTAGCTACCTTCGAGGCCTTCTTGACTGCCCAACCTTTTGCCTTTTTCTTGACTTGAGTGTGCTCTACGCTGACATCCACTTGCTCTGCCAGCATTTTGGTCATCATTTTTTTGAACATGGCATACATTTGAGGATCAATGTCATCCTCGACGTGCTGCCCTTGATTTCTGCCTGAACGCGGGGAATCCATTTCTTCTTCTAAAGCTGTTGAATGTGCCATGCCTTCAACTGGTGCAATTTTCTTCCATGACCTTGTCTGAACCATTGAATGTCACGAATGCTCTCTGCAAGGCAAAATTGATGGTTAGGCTTTTGAAAGAGATTTTAATTGGAAGAAAATACTTGCTGAGAATTTTGGCAGACGATTGAAAGAATATCCCATTACTAGGGATTGAGTCGTTGCTGGGATTACGACAATTGTGTTGTCATTCCTTTTCAAATAAAATAAACAACTGAAAATTATGCCTTGTTACCTAGGCGAGGTCGTCAAACCAAGAATTGAAGAATTTGTAAGATTTTTATTTATTGAAAGGAAAACATGATTGCATCAATAATAAGCTTGAGAAAGAGGGGGCAGACAGACAATTTGCCACCACTCTTTATAATTAGCAGAGACACGAGGATCGGGAAAAAGTGGAAGAGTAACAAAAGAGTCTCAGCCATATCTGGCAAAATGGTATGTTCTAGACCACTGTTCTGACATAAGGTCGAACTCTGGCACGACTCTTGATAGCAGTCGCATTTCTATGTGCTTCTGTCTTTGAGAAAATTGTCGAACACACCGCTCTGGATGATAATAAGCGCAGAAGAATGGACCAAGCAGCTTGAATCTCTTGCCATATGCATAAGTGTATCTGGGAGGTGATAACTCTTGATCAAAATAGTCTCATACCACTTCTTCTTCCTGCAGATAATCGATCAGGAACCAGTACCATGAAACTGGAAGGAGCTCCTTGCTGTTGTATCTGAACAAACTAGCTCTGGTCGACATATGCTGAAGGAACCAAGACTGAAGAGCATAGGTACATCCCTCGACTAAGATGGACTCTCCAAGTGTGAAGCGGGTCAGTCCTCTGTATAGAAAAGCAAGTGCGGCCATAGCTATCGTAAGATGGCTGGTTTGTCGACTTCCCCATCTTCTCAGAAGCTGCACTATTCTAACATCCACATAATTCTGTCCATCTGGAAAGAAAGCAAGTCCCACAATGCACAAAACCATCGCATGCTGAATTCTCTCTCAAGCTGTTTTGGATAGCGTGCTGACTTCTGTGAATTCTCTATACTGTCGGTAGATCTCGATCAGGCTCACGTATTCATTCTCATTATCTTCAATCAGTGGCCAAGACTTGCGCTCTATAATGCGAGCTACGACATCTTTAGGGTCCAAACCCTTGACATTGATCAGAAACTGCTACTCTAACGGATCTCCAGGCTGACCGACCGGCTCAGGTAGCCCCATAATTTCTTAAAATTCGTCCATCAATAGTGTCATCTCGGCCCATGGGAACCAAAATGTGCAAGTGCGCGGATTTCACCTCTCCGTCAATGCATGGATCAGATTGTCATTAACTGTCAACTTTCCCACTGTAGATGCCAGTTCCAACCCACAATCGCTCACGTGGTCCAGAAACATACCAGAGAAGTTTTTGAACCAAATGTAGTACCACCGGGGGAAGAAGGGTCCGATGCTGAGAGATCGATGCTCAGGAAGACTTTGTCGCACCTCATAGGAGATGTGACCCTCAAGAAAAACAGAATCGAGCTGACTGGAAGCCATTAAACTGAAAGATAGGAAGATTGGAATTAGACTTTGGAAAAATACAAGAATTTTGAAAATTGCAAGCAGGATAAAATAAAAAGCTGGAAATTCGAAGTCCAAAGGAACGAAAGAATGAAAAATCACCTGGAGTTTTGAAGAAAAGGTGTATAATTTGGAAAAAT
Source organism: Nuphar pumila (assembly GCF_984573655.1). NCBI lineage: Eukaryota > Viridiplantae > Streptophyta > Magnoliopsida > Nymphaeales > Nymphaeaceae > Nuphar > Nuphar pumila. The sequence continues at coordinate 71,933,379 of NC_143257.1, forward strand.
CGTCCAGGGTTTTTGAGAAAAAAGAGATATTTCATAAAAGATGGAAAATGAGGTATTTTAGAAAATTATCCGGTATTTTGGAAAAAATGGGAAAAATATGAGAAAATAAAACAAAAAATCATACATTCAATCACAAACAATTACGCACATACAACAATCCCTAAGAAGCTGACTCTAAATGCATTGATTTTGAAAGAGCTTTAGGACCCTAAAACTAACTCTAGGCTCAGATCAACTGTGTCCAATCATGCTATGCCGATATACTCGAGTCGAGGCTCGATGTACGTTGCATAAAACTCATCTCCGGCTCTAGGCTTGTGTTTTCCCATCATCCTTGAGTGCCTGCCGATATACGTTGGACTATGGCCCTTGGTACGTGGCAGGGGGCGTTAGCCCAAATAAGTGGCCCAGTTGTGAGGCTTTGTCCCGAACTATGGTCTTGGAAGAGAGCCCAACAATGTGAAGATTGAGTAGACATAGGTGGGGTGGTTTTTGAAATATGATCACATGCAGGCAAACAGAGGGCTCTAAACCTAAAAAGATAGAGATTTTAAAACTTTTGAAGAAGCAAACATTATTTTCATACAATTCCTATATTAAGGAGTGTTGTATTTCAGACCTAAGTCTAAGTGAGCATGAATAATTCTCCTCAATATGGTCATACCAAACCATGCCTAGTCTATATGCAATCCATGTCAGTTGGGTTCAAGCCTAGGCTCCTAGAACACATGATATCAGAAAATACAGCTAACAGTTCATAGAACATGATTCAGAAAATTGAACTAAGTCAAGCACACAATTGATCAGACGAAGACAGGTCCCATCTCGGTCGCCAAACCTGTTATCATCGCAAAAATTTTCCCCATCTCTTGCGAGAGAGAAACGATCCTGCGAGTCAAACTCGACCAAAATTTTGAAATTGGTTTTTGAAAATTAACTCGCCACCGTTTTGAAAAATTTGTGGGAAAAATCTGTGGAATGGGATTTGCTTGTCGGTACGAGGTTCAACCGTTCATGGCGCCTTTACCAGGGGTAATTGAACCAAGGACCAATTATGTGCTTTAACTCGACTCAAATATCTAAATTATGCTCTATTTTTCCTAGAATGCACAAAGAATCAGGCTTGTGCTATAAAATTTTGAAAATAATGCAAGTTTGAGAAAATATGATGTTTGCTTTGGAAAATTGAGATGTACTTGGAAATTGATTGGAAAAGTGCTTGAAAATGGAATTCTTGGGAAAATCATTGAATTTCATTGGAAATCATAAATTTGCATTGGAAAATCTTGATTTGAACTTGGGAAATGCTTTGAAATGTCATTTAAAAACTCAAAATTCTGAGAAAATCAAATCCTGAGAAAAACTTGGTAAATCCTTGAGAAAATTCAGTTTTCTGAAATTGAAATTAGAAAATGAATTTGAAAATAATGCAATTTGAATGATATGAATTTGAAAGGGAATTTCAATTGAGGAATTGGAAAATCCTTTTAAAACTTTGAGAAATGCAGTGCATTTTTGAAGTTAGCCTAAGAGTGTAGGCTGAATGTGGCTAATATGAAGATCATAAATCTTGGTTTTCTCCGTATTCTGACTATGGCCATAAATACGAATCCCACCAAGTTTATAAACTCCATAAGAGCTTGTGTGCGCGCCATTCGTGTCAACCATAGTGGATTTGAAATAAATGCACATGAACCATACATCAAATATTGGAATTTGCAGAAATTAAACTATATGCAATGCAGTCCTATTCGAAGCAAAAAAATGTAACTCTTATTCCAAATTATTATATTTGATATTACATTGAAATAAAATAAAAGAATAAAAACTAAGTCCTCTTCTTGAATATTCCTGCAAAACTAGAAAACAATGTTAGTACAGAAATATAGGTTTTTCTGAATTTATCTGAAAATATTAGAAATTATCGGATATTATTCAGATATTATTCAGATATAAACCTAAATTCATACCCCCTTTGATATAAATATGATAAATAATGAATAAATTTTGAAAATAAGCTTGAAAATTTGAAATTAGGGTCGAAATGACAAAAATGCCCCTGATGACCTTGAAATCAGGGTTTTCTGAATAAATTTTTATAAATTTTGAAATTTTGAAAATCAAATAAAATAAATCAAATACAATATAATGAAATATGATGATATGCATGAAAATTTGGAATTAAATATTGAAATTTCGAAATTTAGGTCAAAATGACAAAAATACCCCTGATAACAAGACTATGACCTTGAAACCAGGGTTTTCTGAAATAAATTTTGCAAAAATGGAAAATATGAAATGCAAAAGATATTTAAATTAACCCTAATATGATTCTATATGCTTATTTACATGAATAAAACTCTAAAATGACGAAAATATCAATTTTAACTTGATTTTTGCCTGATTTTTGCTTCTGAATTTAAAGATAAACTAACATATAAAGCAAATGAACTTGGAATTGAGCCAAATTTGGCATGGACATCTAGACTAACCCTAAAAATAGAATGGAGCTCGAAAATTTATTTTTTTTGTATTTTCTTAATATGGAAAATAGTTAAAATCCTAAGAAATCAAAAGTTTGCCTAAAATGATGATTCTAAAGGGGATTTCGGATATCAAACTTTCATAAAAAATTCCCAAGTTTTATGGGGTGACATAGGACAGTTAGGCAAGAATTGTTTCCTTTTACACTTTCTAATTTTGACCTATGGTCGGAGCTGTACCACTCCGGCAAGTCGGTTTGGAATCCGGCGACTCTAGGATTTAGGGGAAACAGATAGGTTTCGGTAGAAAACATGGGAAAAATAGTAAACAAATGGAAAAAAGGCTGAAATTGTAGGAAAATGTCTCTGACAAACAGGGGAAAATTTTATTATTTTACATCATTGGGATTAGGGTTACAGTTTGGAAAAAGGCATACCGTTTTAAGAGACCCAAATCTCTGGAATTTCTGGATATTGAAATCTGTCAGACAGAAAAAACATTTTCAGGAAAAATAATGAAAATATTCCAAAAATCCCCAAATTTTGGAAAATGACAGGAAAATATGTTAGGAACAACTTTTGTGTTGAAAGTTTTTACATACGAGCTACGGATTGAACAGACTCGGTGCATTAAGATCTGTCTACACCCTAACAAAGGAAAATTGAGATTTTCCCAAAGGTCTGGGAAATCTGATTTTTGACAGAAAGCAAAACTACTTGGAAAAACCTCACAATTTTCAGATCATTAGTATATTCCATTGTAAATCTACTATGATTTTTAGAGAATGATGCGAATCCCCCATAAGGGTGAATCCGAAGGTTCTTGTCTGCTAAAGCAAAAATTGAAAATTCAGACAAGCAGAAAACCCAATTTAGGGTTTGATCGGTTTAAATAGGTTCTGAAACCCAAACGAACCTTGGTTTTTGGCAGAATATCACAAACAAATAAACTCAAATGAAATAAAAAATTTTGGGATTTAATGATGAAACAATAAACATAAAATAACAGCTGGACTTTGTCTAAAACTAAAATTTTACAGATTCTAAACTAAGTAAAGCATGATTCCTATATAAAATGAAATAAATAACGAAACAAATTAATCTAAGTGCATTTTCTAACATGAGATGGCATGAATCATAAAACTAAAACACGAATTGAGGAGTATATGATCCATTTAATGTTGGCTCCCAAAGAGTGATTCGATCCAACCGGTGGATGAATCTTATATTCAATATAGCCTTAATGAACAAAATAAACATTTTATCATATTTGCTTAATTTAAAATCAAGAAAGAAGCATTTATGTGACTGTAAATAAAAATTCAATTTGATCCCATGACATTTATATAAAAATAAATAAATAAGGCCTATAGATCCCCAATTGATAGGCTCCTTGGATGATTACTATAGGGCCTTGACAACCACTTAGTGAAAATCATGAAAGACGAAAAATAGGGCTCACCTTAAGGTTTTGGCTGCAACAATGAGGTTGTGAACTTGTGATGAAGAAGATGGAGCCGGACTTGAAGGGATCATGAGGAGATGGCTGCAAGGAAAAGCAATGGCTGACGTTGAAGGAGGGAAGCTTCAAAGGAGCTGGCGTCAAGGGCTGCTGGATGCTTCTTGGAGGTTACACTGCCTTTGGCTGAACCGAAGAAGAGGGATGCTTCAACGTGGACAGACCGGCTGGAAGTGGTGGTGCTGGAGCAAAGGTGGCTGCACCAGCTGAAGGTGGCTGTGCTGTGATAGCTGCTGAGACAAAGGAGGCCGCACTGCTGGAGGTGACTGTGTGATGCTGCAATAAGAGGCTGGAAGAGGTGCCTTCAAGGTTGGTAGATCGGCTGCAAGCAATGATGGTGGCTGGAGCAATAATGAAGGCTGAAGACAATGGGGTTGGAGTGCTATGTTGCTGTAATGAGAACCAAGGGAGAGAGAGAGAGAGAGAGAGAGAGAGAGAGAGAGAGAGAGAGAGGCGTGGAGTCAATGGCCAGCCGTATGGCCTCTTTTCCCTTCTTATGACAACTTAGGTTTTGATAAAAATCAAAACCTAAGTTTCTAATAATGTTTCATGAAATAGCATACGTGAATGGCCGTAGCCATTTGGTTTTTGAAAAAGATGGAAAGGAGGTAAGGAAGAAGGGGAAAAGAAGGAAGGGAAGGAAAAGCAAAGAAGAGGGGAAGAAGGAAAAGGAAAGAAAGAGGAAGAAAGGAGAGGGAAAGAGGAAGAAGGAGGGGCTGGAAACTATCATACGTGAGTGGAGGGAGAGGAAAGAAAAGAGGAAAGAAAGAAAGAAAAAAAAAGAAAAAGGAAAAAGGAAAAAAAGAAAGCAAGAAGGAAAAGAAGAAAGAAAGAAGAAAAGAAAGGAAGGAGGAAAAGGGAAAGGAGAGGAGGAGAGAAAGGAAATGGAGAGGAGGAGGGCTAGGGTGGTCGACCCCCTCCTTGTGGGTCCCACCTTAAAAAAAATTAAAAAATAAAAAAATGAAGAAATTGAGGAAAAAGGTAATTTTTTTTCTTTTTTATAAACTAAAACAGAGAATGCAAATGGATGGACCATCTTAGAGTGGGTCCAAATTCCACTTTTGAAATTCATTTTGACGATTATAGGAGTAAAATAGTCTTTTCAGAAAATTTCTAGACGAAACGAGCTATTTTTAGCAGTTTTTGAAACGAGCTCGGATTTTGAAGTTCAATACCCCGTAACGAAGCAAATCTAGTGTAGAATTTGAAAATTTAATTTTGAAAGAAATCCATATTGTTTTTCTTGAGAAAATGTATCCAAATTTCGAGTCTTGGGGGTAAAAATGTCAATTTTGGAAACCCGGGGTTTGAAATTGATTTCTGAAAACTTTTAAAACTCAATCTGGATTAAAATTTATAAAACTGGAGTTCTGGACTTTGAAAATGGAATGAAAAGTGATGAAATGTTATGGAATGCTGAGAAATGATATAAAATGATGAGAAATGACATGCGAAATGCAGACCCTGAATGAAGAATTTTGGATTTTAAACCCCGATTGGTAGCTGTACCGGTTCAAAAAGCATTAAAATTGATAAAATTTGCAAAATAGCTCAAGAAATGGTTTTCGGGACTCTATTGGGTTAGAGTGACACTGGAAATTGGGGTTCGAGCTGGATTGAACTGAGATGAGATGGGTTTTAGAGTTTCAGAACTTAAATGAACTGACAAGGTACTGACTCAACTGGACTTGTCGACTAAATTTTCAAGAAATACTGTCATTTTTAGAGAAATGGTACGGAATGGTCACTGGAGTGAAGTGAATTACGAATCTGAGTTGAGTTTGAGCTGGGTTAAAGGTCAGTAATACTGACATGAACTAAAATTGAAGCTCGAACACTAGATCAATTGACTGGATTCAACTCAATTTCAGCTGGATGAGCTGAAATGGGCTAAAATGGGCTCCTGGACACTTGAAAATGGTTTTGAAGTGAAACTGGAGCACTTGAACTTCTGGTGAGCTCAGGCTAGACTCTGGGGGATATGATTGACTGTGAATGACTGACTCAAGGACAATTGGCTTGGATTTTTGTGAGAAATTAGTTCATTTCTGAAGAAATGATCCCATTTTGGCAGGAATGGTCAGAATTGAAAATGACTTTCTCACTATGAGCTCAGATGAGCCTAAAATGACTGATATTTAACTGTTCTGAACTGACCAATGAGCTTGGTTGACTCCGACTGACTGGGGTCCGAGATAACCTAGGGGTAAAATGGTAATTTTTCTAATGAAAATGGGTAAAATGGTGATTTTCTGAAGCTGACCTGGTTTGACTCCTACACTGACCTAACAGGGTTGGCACTGCCCGAGGAGGATTGTTTTAGAATGGATGATGAAAATTTGGGGTGTTTATAATTAGAGCCTTCTATTTTCTTGCATGTTGATCATATTTCAAAAAAAAAAACCACCTACTTTTACCTAGCAAGCATGTTGCAGGGCTTTCTTCCATAACCATAGTTCGGAACAAAGCCTCACAACTGGGCCACTTATTTGGGTTGATCCCCCCTGTCGTGTATCAAGGGCCATAGTCCAAAATATATCAGCAGGTGCTCAAGGATGTTAGAAAACATGATCCTAGAACCAGAGAAATTGTTTTTATGCCACGTACATCAAGCCTCGACTCGAGTATATTGGCATAGCATGATTGAACATAGATGATCTGAGCCTTAGAGTTAGGATTAGGGTCCTACAACCATTTCAAAATTTGTGTATCTAGAGTCAACCTTTTAGGGAATGCTGTAAGCGCATACTTGTTTGTGCAGGATGTGACTGAATGTATCTTAGTTATTTTCTTTTATTCCCTTTATTTTCTTATATTTTTTTCAATAATTTTTCTGAAAATTTTGGACGATTTTCAAAATCCCTTATTTTTCATTTATTTTTCTTGTATTGCCTTACATTCTCTTTTTACAAAGATTTTATCAAACCCTAGACAATTTTTCAAAAAAATACTCTATTTTTCCTTCAAAACTCTAGGAGATTTCTATCCTTCTGTTCCTCTGGATCTCGAATTTCCAGCCTTGTTTTGATTTTGTCTGCAACATTTTTTCAAAAAATTATGTATATTTGTGATCATCGCAAAATTTTTCCTCTCTTGTATTTCTCTCTCTTCCTTCTCTTTTCCTTTTCTAACCTCTATTTCTTTCCTTTTTGAAGGGGAGAAATAAAAGACAAAAAAAGAAGAGAGAAGAGAAAAGAAAGGAAAGAGAGAGAGAGAGGAACTCTTTTGCGAAGGTCTCACTTGACCTTAATTTTGAAAATATTTAAAAGATTACTCACCTTCGTTTTGAAGTATTTGCGGGAAAATTGGGAGACGGGATTCGCTTGTCGGTACGAGGTTCGACCGTTCCTGGCGCCTTTACCAGGGGTAATCGAACCAAGGATCGAATTTATACCTTTTTGCTTTGTTTAAATATTATCTAAGAATTTATTCTAAGTCTAAATGCACAAAGAATCATGCTTGTGTGAATGCAAAGATGTATGCTCTTTTGAGAAATTGATTTGGAAATTTCCAAGTGTTTCTGAGAAGAACTTGATAATGGAGTTAAGAAATGGTTTTGAAATTTGAATCTAACTTAGAACTTTGAGATAGATCTTAAGAAGATTTTTGTTGTTCTAAGCTTTGAAATAATTAGAGTTGGAGAAATAAATCTTTGATTTTAATGAAAAAAAGGAGAATTTTTAAAGCTGAGATAGAAAAGAAAAAATGAAGTTTCAAAGTCAAAAAAATATGTTTTGGATTTGAATTTTGAATCTGGAGTGCTAGATTGATTTGGATCTGAAATAGGAAAATGGAACTTGGATCCGAAGTCTAGAATCCAAGATGGAATGGAATCCGGGATCTGAAATAGAATTGGATTCGAAGTCTGGGATCCGAGAAATGGAGTTGAATATGAAATCTAGAATCCTATATTGAACTGGATTCGAAGTCTGGAATTCAAAATGAAGTTGAATTCTAGAATCCTAAATGGAATTGGATCTGAAGTCTGGAATCCAACATGGGATTGGGTCCGAAGTCTGGAATCCTAGATGGAACTGGATCTGAAGTCTGAGATCCGAGATGGGGTTGGATCCGGAATCTGGAATTTCTAAATGAAATTTGGATCCAAAGTTTGAGATTCAAGATTGAGTTGGATTTGAAATCTGGAATCCTAAATGGAATTTGGATTCAAAATCTGGACTCCAAATTGGAATTAGATCTGAATTTTGGGATCCAAGGTGAGATTGGTTTTTAAAGATTTGAATCCAATACTGAATTGGGTTCTAAATTTAGAATCCAAGGTAGAATTTTGGATCTTTTGAAGATTTAAAATGGTACTTTTGAAGAGGGATTTGGGATTTTGAAAACCCAGATTGAATTTAAAACGTAGGAAAATTTGAATTTTTGATATTTTAAAATCAATCTCAAAACTTTGATTGAGAATCAAGACTCAATCTTTAGGTATAACTTTGAAGAATAAGTTTTGATTTTGAAGTTTGAATTTAGAAGATGAATCAGGAATTTCAAAGTTTAAATTGGACTTTAAAATTTGATTTGAATTTGGAAATGGAATAAAAAATGAATTTGAAATTTTGAAGTCAAATTGAACTTTGAAATTGAATTTTGAATAGAAGAATGAATTGAATTTGAAATTTTGATATTCAAGATCACTTGGATTTTTGAAAAGGAATTTTGAAAATATGATGTAATTCTATCCTAAATGATGAATGAATTTAAAGAATTTAAAAATGGATTTGAAAAGCATATTTCATTCTTTAAGTGAATTAAAATAAGATTGAAGATATAATACATCCCTGACTATGGTCATTGAATGTATTATATAATAATCATATTTGAATTTAGGTGAAGAATAAAATATATTTTGGTGCTTTTATAGAGTTTTAAAATGAAATTAACTCTCAATATATCCTGACTATGGCCATTGATATATATTTTGAGTTAATTTTAAGTTAAGCTCTGATAAAAGAAGAAAATATTTAAAAATATGATGATTTTTTAGAAGGATCCAGTGTGGATCCAGTGTTATTCCATAAAAGATGAAAATCCTAAGTCTTGTTTACACCTTGACTATGGCCATTGATGCAAATCATCAACTTAGGATTTAATCACCTCTTATAAAATGGTGCACGTGCCATTCGTGTTTCTCATTTGTGAATTTTTGAAAATAAAAGGGGAAAATGATATGCAAACAAGCAATTTCTAAGATATATATGCTCATACATTCTAATCTAGTGCAGGAAATGTAAAGAATTCTCATTATATCTAGGTATTACAAGTTTTTGAAATGAATCGAAAATCAAATTCCTGAATTAAGAAGGAAAACAAACCCTTTTCACATAATTCCTGCAAAATCTCAAGTTAGTGCAAGGTAAAAGAAGCATATAGAAAAGGAATGTCATGCTGTATTTAAGATGCAGGATGATGTATATGCTATGTACAATGCATGATGAACAGTCGATATACTATAAAAGTGGCAAGGAATGAACACTATTTGTAATGCATTGAGAGTATGTGCCTGGTGGTGAAATATCGGATATATATAGGATGAGGTGGACTTATGACAGATGTTGTGGACACCAATAAAGTATACTTGGATTTTATGACAAGTGAACAAAAATGCCTCTGTAGCGTAACTTCAGGCAAATATCAACAAAGTGTTTTTGTAAATCTAGTTTTAACAAACACTGCCCATGTTTGTAATGCCTATAGCAAAATGCTATGGAGAGGAGGGTTTGCAGGTAGAAATGGTGTTAGCAGCATGGAAAATGATAAGTGCAAAGGGAACCAAGTGATGTCTGTGTTGTGAAGGTGTAGCCAGTAAAATGGCTGTGAAAATTGAGCACGATGAGACTGCTAGGTGTTGCTGTAATAGGGTGACAACAACGAGGGGATGTCGACCACGCAGGGTGGCCATAGTGCTGCTAGAATGGGAAACACTTGGGTGGCTGGAAAGGTGAAATACAGCAGCTGTGCTACTATGAAAATTCATAACAGGGTGAGGGCTGGGGTGTGCATTTGTGAAAACAAATGGATGTAACATATGCGGCAGATAAAATGGCAGGAAATGTATAATGTTGTTTTGAAGGTATGAGAAGATGCAATAGATGATGCTGCAAAATGAATATGATGCACCAAAGGAGGTGTGTTGATGTACTTTCAATAGGCAACGGGGAAGAAATGTCACAATGGACAACAACAGATGCAGTGGTAAATATTGATAGGTTGTGAAAGTATTGAAAAGGGTTAAAAATAATAAGCTAGAGAGGATGATGGTGAATGTTACTACATTAGTGCTGATGATGAATTGGGATGGGGTAGAGGTGATTCAGATTAACTATAGAAGGCATTCCCAAGGAATAAGTAGAACCAAGTAACTCGAATATGCAAGTCTGAAAACAGATTTTTGAAGAGCTGGTTCAGACAAGGCACTATTGAAGACCACCAACATGGGTCTTAGTCTCTGTCAAACAATGATTCTGTTGTATCTTCTTCATTTGAGGACTCATATAAGTCTCTTAACCATTATGACCATAGCCATTGTGGGATCCCAAACGTATCAGATGGGTTTGAAATCTTGTTTACAGGGGTTTTTGAAGAAAGGGGAGTTCGGCTGAGGGATGTAGCCTGATATTGCAGTTGGGATCGATCCTTTATCTTGATGGGCTTTTGTAATGAGGTTGACTTCCTTCTATCGATGAAGAGGGCCCAGGGAAAAATGGAGGGGAAGAAGGAGGAGAAGAGATTTTTGGGTGGTTACTGGAGGGAAACCGATGAGCAAAACGATGGATCGTCGAATGGCGCAAAGAAAATCTGATCCCCTGGCTTCCCCCTTACGTCCCCTTTTATAGAAGGGCAGGAAGGATCTGGATGAGGAGTGTCGGTTGGGCATCGACGGGCTGAGGCGAATAAGGATGATCGAAGGGTTGGCGATGGAGGGATGAAGGAAGATGAGGATGGCAATGGAGGCACATGGGTGCTTCCAGAGGGAGAGTGTGCGAGAGAGAGAAAAAGCGCGAGGCAATCGACCATTGTAAACTTTCAAAATTTCTAAAACAAGGTTCTAAAATAAAAAATTTCTTAAACAGGGTTTTAAAACTCTATCTTTTATAATTTTTATGTTTTTTGTTTTTAAATTTTTTTGTTGTTTTTCTTCATGTTTTCGCATTTTTTTGTATTTTTGACAATAAAACTCTAAAATTTATGAGAAAACAAAAGGATTTTTGACATATTTTTGTAGAATTTGAAAATATTCACAAAAGAAAGGTTTTTCGAGAATTCAAGGCTATTTTCTGAAAAAATCTTCAGAAAACGGGTTTGGATTCAGAATTTGAGAAAATCTTCGAGTTTTGTACTTCAAATTGAGAAATATAGAGCAGTGAATCCAAACGGATGCCAGATGGACTATCCGAGCCATTCAAAACTATTTTTAATATTTTTGTAATTTAAATTTAAAATTTGGACAATGAGGCTCAGATTTGGATTTTGATATTAAATCCGGATCCGAAATGGAAATTGATTTGATTCCAGTAAATTTGAGAAATAAACTAGAATTTTGCGCAAGAATGACTCGATTTACTCAGAAAATGGGGGTCAGGGGCAAAAAGTGAATATTTACAACATTTTGAAAAATTTGAGGTGTTCACAGATGCCCCTCTTTGCTACTAAGTCAGTTATAAGTCGAGCTTAGTGGCAAAGAAAATACTCCAAATTTTGAAAAAAATACCCCAGTCAGCAGATCTGAACTGGGTGTGAAAGAATATATTCTGAAAGACATGGTTTATCAGGCTTAATACCTTATCCTGAATGGCTTTGGGTAGATGAAATCCTCGAAGATGGTATGACTGAATAACAAAAATGAGGGAATTGTGATGGGACTTTGGGTGAAGGTCCCCAAATGGCAGAAAATAAGAATTTTGATCAAGTCTCATGGTCGAGACAAGATCAGGTTTTTGGAATGATTTAGGTTTAGCCCTTTAACCTGGATGGGACGAAGATATATCAAGATGAATTAAATGGGGAAAAGAATACATGTGGACCTTGAGGGGACATTTTTTAGAGAAGTGCCTTGTGAGATGAAACTCGAGTATAATCCTTTCCTGGATGGATATGAAAGGTATGAATTTCTTTGATGAGGAAGATCCTGATGGGACTGGGAGGATTGCCTCGTCGATACGAGGCTCAGGTTTTAACCCAAACCTGAACGGAAGATACCTCTTGGAGTGAGGTTCAGGCTTAACCCTTAACCTGAAAGGGATGATACCTCAAGGAGTGAGGTTCAGACTTAACCCTTATCCTGAAAGGGACGATCATATGGAATCCTCGAACGAAGAAACCGTGATGGGACAGAAAGAAATGCATCGCCAAAACACGATTCTAGTTTTGCCCTTGATCTGAGTGGGGGGAACCGTACAGACTCCTCGGATGAAGAAATCGTGATGGGACTAGAAAGGATATCTAGTCGAAACGTGACTCAGGTTTAACCCTAACCTGAATGGAAAGTACCTCGTGAAGCGAGGTTCAGGCTTAACCATTATCCTGAAAGAGGCGACCATATGGAATCCTCGGATGAAGAAACCATGATGGGACCTTCGGAATTTTGGACGAACAAATCCGAAAGGGGTTTGCGAGAAGAGAAAAACGGGGTTCCCTAAAGCTTGGAAAAGGGATGATCTTGGGCGCCTCATTGCTGAGACTAAATCAGCTTTCTAAAAACAGACAACCTCTCGCAAAAGGTTTTGGGTGATACCTCAAGGAGCAAGGTAACAGATTTAATTCTTAACCTGAATGGATACAAAATCCTCGAGAAGCAAGGAAACTGTGATGGGACCTCTAGACTTCGCACAACAAGTCCAAGAGGGGTTTGCAAAAGGATGAAAATGGGGGTCTCTAAAGCTTGGAAAAGGGATTGATCTTGGGCGCCTCATTGCTAAGAATGAAATAACTTTTGACAATAACATACCTTTTGCAGAGAGTTCAGATTTAACTCTTATCCTGAGCGGGAACTGTCTATGGCAAGACAGTGGGAAACACAAGAAAGTGTGCAGATCGAGAGCGCTCAGATCAGACGGAAGGAAAGGACTTTCCAGTCCTAGCAAGGGATGACGTCAGGATACGTCAAAACGAACATCAAGTTCTTACTTCATGTTGGGATAATGAGAAAATATTGTCAATAAGATGCCAAAAATTTTAATTGATTCGGAATGATTGAATTGTGTTTATGTGTGAAAATAGCACCTCTTTCTACCTCGAGTATTAACTCCATTGGGGCTAACTCTATAGAATCAAGAATCAAATTCAAATTTGTTGTTGTTGAGTTTCTTCAAGGAAGATATCAATTTCCTTGATATGAAAAGAGAAGAAATATTCTTAGCTTCAAAAAAGCAATTGAGTGAAAAGATATTGATAAAAGAATTTCACATAGATAAAGATGATTCTTGGCAGTTTCGGGCAGTTTGATATCCTGGGGATTTTCCCATGATGATCTGTTTGCACTCTGATCATGCATATATTTCAAGGTGAATTAACATTAAAATATGCATGATTTTATGAAAAAAATGTTTTAAAAACCCAAGTTTATGCTAGTTTTCGTTAAATAAGCAAAAATGATTTCAAAACAGAAAATGTATGAAAAATAGCTTTATTTGTATATTTTAGTACATATTTTGATGTTTGATATTAACATAGTAGTTTTTGTTTTTGTTTTCAATAAAAATAATAATAATAAAAAAAATAATAAGTAGAATTAGGTTAGAGTAAACTAATTTTGTTTTGAGGTTTTTAGCAATTAAAATTTCTTTAAATGGTTTTTAGATTTTTAAAAGAAATAAAAACAAACTGGTTTACACGGTTTGAGTTTTGTGAAAAAAAGCTGAAAAATGGTTAGAAACCGGTTCAAGCCGGTTTGGGTTCTTTAAAACCCAAAAACAGAAAAAAAAACTCGTCTTCACCATTTGCGCCAGACCCTTCTTCTTTCCCCTCTTTCCTTCTCTTCCCTCTTTTTCTCACCCTTCTCCTCCATCGCCGGCTCTTCTTAACCTACCTTCCCCTTCACCCTCTTTCTCTGTTCAATCTCCAGCCGGTGGTGGTGGTGGCTCTTCAGTCCGACGACGTCGTGGTGGTGGAGGCCGCCATTTCTCCTCTAACCCTTCTCGTACGGTAAGTTCTGCAACTTCATCTACTTCTTCATCTTCTTCTTCTTCCTCTATAGATTCAGCTTCTTCATTCTTCTTCTTATTTATCTTTTCAATTGATGTGGTTGCTGTTTCTGTAAAACGAAAAAAACAAAGAAAAACTGAAAAACTGAAAAACGAAAAGAGAAAAAAAAATCGATAGTTGTTTCAGATTTGTGTTCATCCGATCTTATATTCTGTAGTTAAGTCTTTGCTTAGATTTCTCTGATCCATTCAAAATTTTGTTTTTTATTTTTAATTTGTTCATTAGTTGGTTAATCGAGTCATTACCTGTAATTTCTTTTTTCTCATTCATTCGTATTTTCCCTATTTTGTTCATTTGTGTAATTTCTGTTTTTCTTTTAATTCTTTCATTTTTTTCTTTTATTCGGTTGTTATAGCATCGTTATTATTTCCATTTCTTCATAGTTTTTCCTGTTCATAGCATTGTGTAATTCTTGTTTTCTGTTTTGATTGTTTTCTTTCCTTTCCATTTCTTCATAGTTTGTTTTCTGTTTCTTTTCAGTTGTAGCAGAAATTTCTTGTTTTGATTGTTTTCTTTTCGATCTTCTGTGTTTCAGTCTTGTTTTTCAGTTTGTCATAGTTAGTGATTCAATATCTATTTTGATTCATTGCAATTCCTTTTCTTTTTTATCTGTATTGTTTGTTTGTTAGTCGTTCATTACATTTGGTTGGTCTGCAATTTCTTGTTATCGATTAATTTTCTGTTTTGCATTGTTGTTTGTTTTTTTTTTCTGATTTAACTGTTTTCAATTTCTTTTATTTCCTACATAGTTCTTTATTTCCCTGTTTTGCTGTTTTGAATTTCTCATTTTGCATTTTCTGATTTCCTCAATGTTTCTCTTGTTTGTTTTACAACATTGCATTTCTTGTTTTTAATTGATTGCATTTCCTGTTTTTGTTTTATCATCCGATTTTCTGTTTTTGCATTTAGTACATTCTATGTAATTCATTTCCTGATTTTTTTTATGTCTTCCTCATTCAGTCATTTATTGTTTGTTCAATCTTTGTTTTTCCATTTTTGTTTAAGTGTTCAAATTCTTTCTTATTCATTGACTTTCTGTTTTGCTTTCACATGCTTTCTTAAGTAGTATAATCTACTATTAGTTAAGTAGTTAGATAATTAACTGCTAGATATTAGTTAATCAAGTAGATTAATTGTTAGTTAAGAAAGAGAATTAACATAGTTAATTGCTTTGTAATTAGTTAGTTAGTAAGTAGATGTAATTAGAATTAGTTTTCAATTTTAATTAGTCATTTAGATTTCTTTTATCATTTCTTTCATATTTCTAGCACTTAATTAGTATTTTTTTTAGTATAGTTTTACTTCTATCTCTTGTACTGCTCGTGTTCATTTGATTTGTGCAGGATAGCACAGGAGTGGAGCGGAAGCGATTACGTGACACGAAGTACGAAGATAGAAGATTTTTACTTTTCAGTTTATAATTAGGAATTTAATTCTGGGTTTATAAATATTGCACTTTACGCCCTCTGCGAAGGGTATTCATTTGTTGTAATAGTTAGTTGTTTTTACCTTTTTTGAACATTTTACATTTTAATAATACGGCAATAAAGATTAGTTTAGATTTGCATGTTTGAATACGAAATATTCCCATTCCCTGAGTTTGATCCGGTCTCATCTACTAGTGAGAACCGGTTTTTATTATTTGATGTCTGGTTTTCACATGTTTTACATATAAAAATCTTTTCAAAATTACAACGATTTAAAAGAAGACATCAAATTTTTGGTGTCGGTGCCGGAGAACGGCGTAATATTAGTATTCACTTTATTGCCTAGTGTTTGTTTGCATTTAGGTTTAGAACCACGTATGTGCATATCTTAGAGACGAGCTTACTTTTTTGCATAGCCCACCTACTAGGATCCCCTTAGAGGTGACTGTGTACGATTGGTACCGTACACATAGATTTCATATTTCTTTTGCATAATCTCTGTTATGTGTAACTGCATGGTGTTTGTTTAGTTTTTGTTATTTTTAGTTTACTCGCTTTGTGGTTTGCGTGGTTTGGCTGCTTAGTGCGTTAGATAGGTAGAAAACCCAAAGTTCGGACGTGTGCTACACCAGTCTACTCCAAGGTGTACGCAATGGCTGACGATCATCATTTGATCCGTCCTTTGAGGGAGTACTTCATGCCAAATATGTATACTCCCACCTCCTGCATCACGAGACCTGATGTAGGAGCAAGCCATTTTGAGATTAAGGCCAGTATCATTCAAATGTTACCTTCGTTTTATGGCCTTAGCAATGAAGACCCATATCGTCATCTCGACGAATTCCTTGAGATTTGCTCGACTGTGTGAATCAATAACCTTGTTGACGACGCTATGAGGTTGACTTTGTTTCCGTTCTCTCTCAAAGATAAATCCAAGCACTGGCTAAAATATCTTGAGACGGTTCATATTACTACTTGGGAAGGAATGCAGCGTGAATTCCTCAAAAAGTACTTCCCAATTGGTAAAACAAATCTATTTTGTAAAGCTATAACCAGTTTTTCTCAAATTGAGGGAGAACAGTTTCACGAGTCTTGGGAGAGATTGAAAGATCTTCTCTGCAAGTGTCCCCATCACCAGGTGCCTTGTTGGCAGTTGGTGCAGTATATCTATGACGGGCTTACTGAGAAGCACCGTCAAATGGTTGATTCGTCTTGTGGGGGCACTTTTATGCTCAAGAGTGAGGATGAGGTGTAGTCTCTATTCGAGACCTTGAGTGAAAATACAATGCATCATACTTTGTCTTCACGGCTCGATAGGACTACATCTTTGTCTAGTGGTCCTAGGAAAGTTGGGATTTCCGAAGTAGGGTCTGAGTTAGAATTGCGTACCAAGGTTGACCAGTTGACTAGGAAGTTAGATCAATTCCTAGTCAATTCTTCGAGAAGTCTAGTAGAAAGAGTGTGCAAGCTAAGTGCTAGGCCTGCACATTGTGTTTCAGATTGTCCGGCATCGCCATTATATCCTGAATTCGTTCAGGAGCAGGTGAATGCTGCCCAAGGTTTCGCTAAACCCATGCCTGATTCATTTATATCATCATATAACCCAGGTTGGCGAAACCAGTCTATTTACCTATCCCATCAGCCCTCCCAGACAGTATAGACACAGTAACCCTTCACAAGGTTACTCACATCCCATTTTTCCACAGGTTCATCCCCCAGCCCAACCTGCTTATACTCAGCCCCATTATCATGAGCCTTCACCTAGTCAATCCTTCCAAGATAGGATATTACAAGTTTTGAGCTCCCATACGCAGTCAATAGCCAAGCTAGAGACTCAAATGGGACAGTTGGTTGAGACCTTCAGTAGGCAAAGCCAGGGGAACCTTCATAGTAAGTCTGTTGTCACATCCAAGGGAGAGGAGCCCATGTCATTTGACTTGCAATCCACCAATTCACATCATGAGCAGGTTAAGTCTGTTACATCCCTTCAGTATGGGAAGGCGTATCATCCCATTCAGGAATTGACTCATGAACCTCATATCATTTCTACTGATGAGTCGATCTCCATAATACCTCAGCAGAAGGGGCCTGACCCACAACATGGATTATCATCATATAGAGCCCCATTTTCTCAGCCTTTAGGTTCATCGATTGCTTTTAGTAAGCAAGAGGTACAGATGCAGAAGGTGCTTGACCAAGTCAAGCCAGATCATATTCACCACTTGTCTGAAGTTGCATTCATTGATAGTCGGTCGGTCCTAGACTCTCATTTCTTGACCAGTCTCTCAGATGAGACTAATTTCCGTTCTTCATGTCGAGAGAGTTATGATCCTACATTTAGAGGTAGACGGGATGGAAACACAGTGCGTAGTGTCACAGATGACACTCTTTTCTTCATAGAGCCTCATTGAGCAATACTTCATGTCCATTGATCTCATCGACGATGAAGGTTTTTCCAGAGATCCGTTTGGCTGGGGACGTGAAACTTAGCGCTTGATGGGAGGCAACCCATATTTTGTATAGTATTACATTCGTTATTAAGAATTATAGATTTTTTTTTGTTTTATTTTTTTGTTTTCTATCTTTTTCTATGAGTTTCATGTTTTGTCATGTATACATTGCATTCATTACATTCATAGAACGTACATGTTAGGTCATTCTACTCTTTTCCCTCATTTATTTCCTCTCATGTGCATTCACTTAGTTTCATATAAGCATGGGGGAGTGCCACTGGGACAGTGTCATTCAAGCATGGGGGAGGGTGTAGTTTGCACACCTTGATGTTTCTGTTTACGTTCTTGCACACGTTTACACATCTCTCATGAAAACTAGGTTTTTATAGAAAAAGTTTGAACTTATACAAATGTTATTTCAAATCTGATGTTTTTAGAGGATTTTTAAGCCCCATGAATTTTTTTTCTGACATAGATCTAAAAATTATGGTTGTTTATGCAGATTTCAAAGAAATGATGATAGATACATGTTAGAATTTATTTTGAATTGCAAATATGAATATGCATAGTTCTATTTTTGAAAAACTAAGCAAATGAACAAAAGCGTAAAATTGAGTTTAAAAAGTGAAAAAGAGCATGCGTTAGGTTGTTTGGATAATTCCACAATCCTTAGTAGATGGAACTTAGATGTAAGTTGAAACTTTTAATTCCATTTTGAAAAGGAGAGTGGAAAACTTCATGATCCTAAGTAGCTGAGAATAGATACAAGTTGAAATGTTTGACTCTCACGTTATAAAGGTGAATGAAGTCACTTTTATGTCTTAGTTGATATCTTTTGGTATGTATTGAAAAAGTATAGATGATATTGACATTGCACAAGGCATAAAAGCAGACCACACACAAGCTATAAGAGAAGAATGAATACGCAAAAAAGAAAAAGCATGAAAAAAAATCAAGAAAAGAGCTTAAAAAGAAAAAAAAGTTCAGTGCTTAGAAGTGTGATTGAGAAAACCTGTGCAGAAAACATATGAGTGAGGATAAGTAAATAATAACTTGTTTTTATTGGATTTTCCAAGAATAAAACATAAATAATTGTGATATTTAGAAAAGTGAAAGAAATTCTTTTTCTGTGGTGGTATATAAAAGAATCTAATTATATTGTGATTTTGAAATAGCAGGAAATATTGGTGAAAATAAAGTCTTTGATTACTTACTGCTTATGAGGATGTGTAATATTATGCATACATGACAGAGATGTTTGTGGGTAGCATCACTACAAACCCTCACGAGACCTTACTCGTCCACTAGGGTAACCCAGGGGTTGAAAGGGCTTGTTGCATGAGCTAAATGCAACCGTGATTCCTACAAAAGTGAGTTAGGTGATAGTTTTCATTTCATGCATTTGTCTAGTTTGCTCGAGGACTAGCAAAACATAAGCATGGGGGTATTTGATCATGCATATATTTCAAGGTGAATTAACATTAAAATATGCATGATTTTATGAAAAAATGTTTTAAAAACCCAAGTTTATGCTAGTTTTCGTTAAATAAGCTAAAATGATTTCAAAACAGAAAATGTATGAAAAATAGCTTTATTTGTATATTTTAGTACATAATTTGATGTTTGATATTAACATAGTAGTTTTAGTTTTAGTTTTCAATAAAAATAATAATAAAAATAAAAATAATAAGTAGAATTAGGTTAGAGTAAACTAATTTTGTTTTGAGGTTTTTAGCAATTAAAATTTCTTTAAATGGTTTTTAGATTTTTGAAAGAAATAAAAACAAACCGGTTTACACGGTTTGAGTTTTGTGAAAAAAAACTGAAAAATGGTTAGAAACCGGTTCAAGTCGGTTTGGGTTCTTTAAAACCCAAAAATAGATAAAAAAAACTCGTTTTCACCATTTGCGCCATACCCTTCTTCTTTCCCCTCTTTCCTTCTCTTCCCTCTTTTGCTCACCCTTCTCCACCATCGCCGGCTCTTCTTAACCTACCTTCCCCTTCTCCCTCTTTCTTTGTTCAATCTCCAGTCGGTGGTGGTGGTGGCTCTTCAGTCCGGCGACGACGTGGTGGTGGAGGCCGCCATTTCTCCTCTAACCCCTCTGGTACGGTAAGTTCTGCAACTTCATCTACTTCTTCATCTTCATCTTCTTCTTCTTCTTCTTCTTCTTCTTCTTCTTCTTCTTCTTCTTCTTCAGATTCAGCTTCTTTATTCTTCTTCTTCTTTATCTTTTCAATTGATGTTGTTGCTATTTCTGTAAAACGAAAAAAACAAAGAAAAACTGAAAAACAAAAAGAGAAAAAAAAATTTGATAGTTGTTTCAGATTTGTGTTCATCCAATCTTATATTGTGTAGTTAAGTCTTTTCTTAGATTTCTCTGATCCATTAGAAATTCTGTTTTTAATTTTTAATTTGTTCATTAGTTGGTTAATCGAGTCATTACCTGTAATTTCTTTTTTCTCATTCATTCGTATTTTCCCTATTTTGTTCATTTGTGTAAGTTCTGTTTTTCTTTTAATTCTTTCATTGTTTTCTTTTATTCGGTTGTTATAGCATCGTTATTATTGCCATTTCTTCATAGTTTTTCCTGTTCATAGCATTGTGTAATTCTTGTTTTCTGTTTTGATTGTTTTCTTTCCTTTCCATTTCTTCATAGTTTGTTTTCTGTTTCTATTCGGTTGTAGCAGAAATTTCTTGTTTTGATTGTTTTCTTTTCGATCTTCTGTGTTTCAGTCTTGTTTTTCAGTTTGTCATAGTTAGTGATTCAATTTTTGTTTTGATTCATTGCAATTCCTTTTCTTTTTTATCTGTATTGTTTGTTTGTTAGTCGTTCATTACATTTGGTTGGTCTACAATTTCCTGTTATCGATTAATTTTCTGTTTTGCATTGTTGTCTATTTTTTTTCTGATTTAACTGTTTTCAATTTCTTTTATTTCCTACATAGTTCTTCATTTCTCTATTTTGCTATTCTGAATTTCTCATTTTGCATTTTCTGATTTCCTTAATGTTTCTCTTGTTTGTTTTACAACATTGCATTTCTTGTTTTTAATTGATTGCATTTCATGTTTTTGTTTTATCATCCGATTTTCTATTTTTGCATTTAGCACATTCTATGTAATTCATTTCCTGATTTTTTTATGTCTTTCTCATTCAGTCATTTATTGTTTGTTCAATCTTTGTTTTTCCATTTTTGTTTAAGTGTTCAAATTCTTTCTTATTCATTGATGTCATCGTCGCAAAATTTTTTTTCCTCTTCCCTTCCTTGCGGAAGAGAGAGGAAAATGCTTTCGCGATTCAAACTTGACCGGATTTTGGAAATTGTTTTGAAATACTTGCCTCCGTTTTGAAAATTGCGGGAAAATCCTTGGGATGGGGCTCGACCTGTCGGTACGAGGTTCGATCGTTTCTGCCGCCTTTTACAGGGGTAATCGAACCAAGGACCAAAAATGTGCTTGACTTAGTTAAATCTTCGAAACCGTGTTCTATCCTAAATGCACAGAGAATTCAGGCATGTGCTATGAGATTTTGTAAAATGTAAGTTGGAAAAATATGATGTATGATTAGAAAACATTTGGAGTTGAAAATCATTTCTCAGAAAATGGAAATTAATCTCTCAAGAAACTCAGATAAAGAAGATTTGAAATCTCAAGAAAGTTTATAAAGATTTAGAAAATCCTGAGAAAATGGAAAGAATTCTTGAGAAAAGGGTGAACCTTTGAAGGGAAAATGTTTGTCAGAAAACTTCAAGTTTCGAAAGCTTTCTTTGGAAAATGGTTGAGATTCATTGGAAAATTTTTTGGAGATGGAAAATCAAAACTCAGGAAACTCAAATCATGAGAATCTTATCCTTGAAATCGATTTTGAGAAAGATGAGAAATTCCTTTTTGAAAATCTTAAGAAAATAACATTTTCCAGAGAAAATCACAGGAAAACTTAACTTGGGAAATCCAATTTTGAAAAATTCTCAGAGTTTCTTGAGAAATCGATTTGCTTGAAATGAAATTTTCTTGAGAAAATCATGGGAAAATAAGATGATTTCATGATGCAAATGATATGAATGAATGTCACTTTGTAAAAACCTCTTTTCAGAAAACATGCTATTTTAGAATTAAACTAAGTAGAATTGTCACATATTCCGACTATGGCCGTGAATATGTTTATAATTTCCTTAGTCCATTCTAAAATATGTTGTAGAATTAGAAATATGCAGTGGGATTTTGGAAGATATCCTAAGAGTGTAGGCTTAGTGTGACTGGTAGAAAGATGATGGATCTGGGTCTCGTCCATATTCCGACTAGGGCCGTAAATATGGACTCCACCGAGTTCATCAACTCCTTAAGAGTTGGTGCACGTGTCATTCGTGTACATCCATAGTGCTTTTTGGAATAGAATGCATGAATCACTTAAACAGGATATTGCATGAATTCAAACTATATGATATGCATCATAATCTAAGCAGAAAATAAAATTTCTTACTCCAAAATTTACATTATTACATCACTAAATAAATGAAAGAAAGGGAAATTGCAGACTTCAACACCTTCTTTTGAATGTCCCTGCCAAACTGAAAATGGGGTTAGCTCAAATATGTGGGTTTTTCCAAGATTTTCCAATAATATTCTGAAATTATTGGACTTAATTGGATATAAACCCTATTCTCATGCTTTTTTGATATTTGAAATGAAATAAATGCAAGAAATTCAATAGTTTGAAATTCGAAATTGTGGTCAAAATGACCAAAATACCCCTATTAAAGTTATACCTTTAAAATCAGGGTTTTTTGAAGAAAATTTTGGTAAAGTCGAGATTTTGAAATTTGAATTGGACCAAATGATGATGAAATGCAAGATGAGACATGATGACATGCTGTTAAACACCTTAAGACTGTAAAATCAGAATTTGACATTTTGCAATTCATCCAAAATAATGAATTTCGCTTGGATTCGGGTCCCGCGGGGCCCTGTTTTGATGATACGGCTAAACCGAGCATCAAACGAATTCCAAATGCTGTCAAATTCAAAATACCCCTAGAATGCTAAAACACACGAAATGACATGGTTTAGATGCTAAAATTTAAAGAAAATCCTAAAAAGGGCGAATTTCGCCTACGAACCCGAAACAAATGCAACACTTAATGCAGTAATATAAGAATTCCACCATAGAAACATCTGAGATTTGGCAGACTGCTAAATGACATAAAAATAAGCAATTTTGTATTTTACAGCCTTGGGATTTGAACTACGGTGAGTTTGGTAACAAGAATTTGGTTCTGACGGAGGTAAAATCAACCTAATCCAATGTAAAATTGCATAAAACATAGCATCGGACCATAGAAATTTCTGATATTTAACTTAGAAACAAATGACACACAGAGGAACAACTTTTATTTTTATGAATTTGGCATTTAATTAACAGAAACAGAGATAAAAATACGACTTTTCATGCCTAAATCAATAGAGCAGACAAATATCTCAAAACAGAAGACTGACAAGAAAAATCCAAAACTGATAGTAAGACTACTCTAAAAATCATAAAATTTCAGATGCAAACAGAGGACATCCCGAGCATGGCATTTACTTTTTATAGATTTGGATTTGGAGTAACACCCAAAGAGCACCTATCGACTTAAGTCGATCCAAAGTCTCAGAGGCCCAAATCAGGCTCTGACATGTGTCCTGAACTCTCGGATTTTTGTTAGATGTAAAAAAAATCATAAAAATCTGATAAAATCAAATTAAAAACTAGACATCATTCCGAGTTCATAACATTTTTTGGATTGAAAATCGGACCTCATATGAGATAGATCTTGATTTTAAAAGTCGGAAATGACTTTTCAAAATGTGTCCCGGGTAACAAAACCCGACCTACCATTTCGAACATTTACTGCAGTAAATAAATACAAATCATTCTTACTTTTTGGCAGATTGTTAAAGACACCTAAGGACGCTTACTGTGATTTTTTTGGCATTTTTAAAGAAAAATAAATACATGAAATGATGAGTGGACTGACTGACAAAAACAGAGAATCACTAAAATAACACAGGATACATGAAACATCAAATAAATTCCTAAACGATGCTATTTTAATGAAATAAGATATAAATCTACCTTATTTTAATGCATGAACATGATGAAATGCTAAAATTTGAATCAAGAAAGCATGAAAAACTCGTTTGCTATATGTCATTTTACGAGAATAGCTCGATCCATCCTTCGGATGAGCTCTTTTCTCAAAACGACAATACGAATTGAATAAAGATATTACTATAATGAAATCAATAGGGATAGAAGTGCACATTGTGTTTTCCTGCAGCTTTGGAACTCCCAAAATAAGTGGGTATGAATGGATTTTCTCGTCCTTTGATCCGAGCTTCGGAAGGTTCACGAAATTCGATCCACATGCTTAGATCGAGTTGGAATTGATGCGAGCAAGCTTGGTGCTTCAATGCACCCTCTCAACTGAGCCCAAAGGGGCGTGAACTCAAAAAATCAAAATCGTGTACTAGAGGAAATCTAAGTTGAAATGCAAAATCCAAAAGTAGCTCCCCTAGGCTGGGCGTGGGGCCTTGTATTTATAGAAATTTTTGGAAAATTTTGAAATTCAAAGAGGCTTAATCTGAGCCCTCCATGTGGCGCCATCTAAGAGGGTGTTGTCTTGGAGTTTGAAATTCAAATTCTGCTTTATTCTGGAAGGAGGAGAGACTGCCATATGGCGCCATCTCAGAGCATCCACGTTGACATGTGTCAGAAGGAAACGCAGAGGATTTAGATGGTGCCACCTCAGAGAGAGTTTGAAATTTAAATTTATGCTTTTTCTAGTGGAAAGGAGAGACTGACATGTGGTGCCACCTCAGGGTGGCTCCACATTGACATGTGTCAGGAGGCAGGAGCTGAAGAAGCAAAGACGCCACCTTAGAGGGGAGATGTTCCTACTTTTTCTGATGCAGGGAGGTCTGGCCATGTGGCGCCACCTCAGGGTGGCTCCTACAATGCCATGTGGCAGGAGGGAGGAACAAGGAACATGTGGCGCCATCTTAGGCCAGATAGAAAAGGTAAGGTTCAGGATTTGCGCCACCTCAGCCTGGGTTTGAATTTTTTTGAATGGTTGCTTTTTCTGAAGAAGGCCAGGGGTGACACGTGTCTTCTACTTTTTCTGAAGGAAGCTAGGAGTCACATGTGTCACTTACTTTTCTGAGAAAAGTAAGGAGAGACATGTGTCATCCTGCTTTTTCTGAAGGAGGGAGAGATTGACACGTGTCCTCTGTAGGAGACACACTTCAACTGGAGCCACCTCAGGGGAGACAAGCTTTACTTTTTTTGAACAGGACAACACATGACACTTGGCATCTCATGGTGACCTTGGAATGACACATGGCACAGGGTGAAGATGGTGGACACTGACACGTGGCATGGAATGAAGAGGATGTCTAATGACATGTGGCACCACTTCTAGGTGAACCCCACGCTGACACATGGCAAGGAAATGGGAGGAGAGAGAAAAAGACCCAGTGGCGCCAATCCAGGGACAAGGCTCCTATATTTTTGGGTTTTTCAAAATTCAGGTTTTTCAAAATAAAAGCCCATGTGACACCACCTCAATGTGGGTCCCACATTGCTTCTTTATTGAAATAAAGACAAGACAACAAAACCTTTTTTTTGGAATTTTCATAAAATTTTGGAGTAATTGGCAAAACTGAAATTTTGAAAAGAGTTAGCCCCTGTAGGGCGATTTTGTAAAAGGAAGTTATTTGAAATTGTTGACAAAAGGGCAAAATCTGATATAAGGCGGCTGAAATCCATATTAAAAACTATCTAGATCGTTTTCCTGAGAAAATATTTTGAAATTCAGAGTCTTGGGGGTAAAATGGGAAGAATTGATAATTTTGAAGACCCAGGGTTTTGAAATTGATTTTAAAAATAGTTGAAATTCTAATCTGGATTGAAAATTTTGAAATCAAGAGTTCTGGACCTCGAAATGACATGTTGTACAGTGTAGTGATATGAAATGTTCATGCAATGCTATGCAATGACATGTCTTCTGAAATGTAATCTTGAATCAGGATTTAGAGATTCCCGTCTCCTGTCAGGATTAGAATTTTGAATATCTGAGCTAAAATAGAGAAATTTTGAGAGTTCCAGATGAAATTTGGACTTTTGCGGGTTCTAGGCTCAGAAAATGACCATTTTGCCCTTCGGCGGTTTCAGAGGCTGGATCCTGATGCTTGGTGGAAATGTCGGAGGGGTGAGTGAAAATTTAGGGTGTTTACAGATGCCCCTCTTTGCTACTAAGCCGACTTGTGGCCGAGCTTAGTGGCTAAGAAAAACACACCAAATTTGGGCCACATAAAATGCCCCAGTTAGAAGGATCTGACTGGGTATGAGGAATTAGCCTGGTGAGGATGGTAGATATGAAATGAAGAATAAAGAGAAAATAGTCTTGCTTTGGTGAGAGTGAAGTTCAGGTTTTGCCCTTATCCTGGATGGGATAGAAAATGCTTCGTATGGAACGAAGTTCAAGTTTTAACCCTTGACCTGATTGGGGAATGAAATATCTCATAAAATGAGACTCAGGTTTGTACCCTTAACCTGATCGGACGGAAAATGAAATACCTCTTTGATTGAGGCTCAGGTTTGTACCCTTATCCTGATCAGGCGAAAAGTGAAATACCTCTTTGATTGAGGCTCAGATTTATACCCTTATCCTGATCGGGCGGAAAATGGAATACCTCTTCAAATGAGGCTCATGTTTGTACCCTTATCCTGATCGGGCGGAAGATGGAATACCTCTCTGAATGAGGCTCAGGTTTGTACCCTTATCCTGATTGGGCGGAAAATGGAATACCTCTTTGAATGAGGCTCAGGTTTATACCCTTATCCTGATTGGGTGGAAAATGGAGTACCTCATTAAATGAGGCTCAGGTTTGTACCCTTATCCTGATTGGGCAGGAATCAAATCCTTAAGAGGGATTTAAAATTGGTGTCTAGATATATCAAAGACGGACATCAAGCTATCACTTCGCGTCCGGATAGCTAGAAAATATTGTCAAAGTGTTGAGAATTTTGTTGTTGATCCAAAATATTTGAAAATGATGCATATTGTGGCAAAAACATTCTTTCTTTTCTACCTGAAGCACTACCTCCAAACGAGATTCACTTCATAGAATCGAGATTGAGAATCCAAATTACTTGTGTTTGACCTTCTTCAAGGAAGTTATCAATTTTCTTGATATGAACAGGAAAGAGAATTTGATATTATGAAAGCAATTGATGAAAGAATATTGATAATATAATTTCACAAATTTAAAGAAGATTCTTGATAGATTTAGCAGTTTGATATCCTGGGAGCTTCTCTCATGATAATCTTTCTGCACTCTTTTGGATCTCTTGGGCTTCGGGTTATATTCTCCTTCATTTTGGAGATATCTTGCCTTTTTCTCTCTTTCTTTTTCCTCTCTTACTCTCTTTTAGAAGGGTACGTCATAAACTACTTCAACTTAGAGATGTTTTGATCCTTCTTTGATGGTATTGGCTTATGGATTAGAGATCTTTGAAGGATAGCTGAAATTAAATACCTTTTAGGGATTGTCGGTAGGTTCATCGCATCTGCCTTCATCTCGACAGTGCTTTGGACTTTCCCTAGAAGGATCCGTCACAAACTCCGTCATCTTGGAGATGTTTCAAATCTTCTTTGGCCCTGGAGGTCTACTCGTTTAATTCGCCTTCATCTTGACGACAATTAAGAGATCCTTTTTGCGGATATTTAATTGCAGCTTAGATGATTTTGAGGAGACAGGGCTTGGATGAATTCTCTCTTTTTCTAGCACTCAGGATATTTCAAGTGCCTTATCTTTACAAGAATAATCTTTAGAGATGTGCCATTGACTGCGATCAATATCAATCACTTATGGCTTTGCAAACATTGAATCTTCTTTGATGGCCATATCGAGGATTTATCCTTCATCCTTTTGGTTGGCCAATAAAAGATTTTGAATTTTGAATCTCTTTTCGCAAAAGCTTCACTCTCTTGGAAGTAATGCTAAAGGTAAACTGAGGTAAAATTTGTAAGACAAAGTTTTTGGAATCAACAAATAATTTGGTTGACAAATTGACAAAATTTTCTTGAAATCCTTGGTGAAAGAGAGCATTTGAAGTCCGACTCAACACATCCGTGACTAGAATTATCATCTCCTTTTATTAGTTCAATGAAGAACGACCATCAGTTCACTGGAAACAATATCAATTCAATTAAGAACGACCATCGGTTCACTGAGAATAATATCAGTTCAATTAAGAACGACCATCAATTTACTGGGAACAATATCAGTTCGATTAAGAACGACCATCGATTCACTGGGAACAATATCAGTTCAATTAAGAACGACCATCGGTTCACTGGGAACAATATCAGTTCAATTAAGAACGGCCATCGCTGGGAATAATATCAGTTAAATTAAGAATAATCATCGGTTCGCTAGGAACTATATCAGTTCAATGAAGAACGACTATCAGTTCATTTGGGGGAACAATATCAGTTCGATTAAGAACGACTATCAGTTCACTTGGGAACAATATCAGTTCAATAAAGAACGACTATCAATTCACTTGGAACACTATCAGTTCAATGAAGAACAACTATTAGTTCACTTGGAACACTATCAGTTCGATGAAGAACGACTATCAGTTCACTTGGAACACTATCAGTTCAATAAAGAACAACTATCAGTTCACTTTGAACACTATCAGTTCAATGAAGAACGATTATCAGTTCGCTTGGAACACTTATCAGTTCAATGAAGAACGAATATCAGTTCGATGAAGAACGATTATCAGTTCGCTTGGAACACTATCAGTTCACTTGGAACACTATCAGTTCAATGAAGAACGATTATCAGTTCGCTTGGGAACACTATCAGTTCACTTGGAACACTATCAGTTCAATGAAGAACGATTATCAGTTCGCTTGGGAACACTATCAGTTCGATGAAGAACGAGGATCATTATAGAGAGTTAGATTGCTTCTATGAACGGTTTCAAGATTATCCTCTTATCCTGAACGGGGAATGGAAATTGGATGACCTGGCGGTCGAAATTGAGAATTTTGGTAATTTAAAAATTGGAAATTGGATGACCCGAAGGTCAAAATCGAAGAATTGGATGACCCGAGGGTCGAAATTGGAATTTGGTGGGCAAAATATCAAATTTGAGCAATTGACAAACCCTGAGGATTGAAATGACTTGGATTAACAAAGGAGATTAATGAGTTCGAGTCAGAGCTTGAATAAAATACAGAGATCACGAGTCGGAACCCGGATCAACAAAAGAAAATGAAGAGCTCGAATTAGAGCTCGAATGATGTAGAGAGATCATGAGTCGGAACCCAGATCAACACAAGACAATGAAGAGCTCGAATCTGAGCCCGAATGAATAAAGAGATCTCGAGTCGGAACCCAGATCAACAAAAGAAAATAAAGAGCTCGAATCTGAGCTCGAATGAATAAAGTGATCTCGAGTCGGAAACCGGATCAACAAAAGAAAATGAAGAGCTCGAATCAGAGCTCGAATGATGTAGAGAGATCACGAGTCGGAACCCGGATCAACAAAAGACAATGAAGAGCTCGAATCTGAGCCCGAATGAATAAAGGGATCTCAAGTCGGAACCCGGATAAACAAAAGAAAATGAAGAGCTCGAATCTGAGCTCGAATGAATAAAGAGATCTCGAGTCGGAACCCGGATCAACAAAAGAAAATGAAGAGCTCGAATCTGAGCTCGAATGAATAAAGAGATCTTGAGTCAGAACCCGGATCAACAAAAGAAAATGAAGAGCTCGAATCTGAGCTCAAATGAAGTAATGAGATCACGAGTCGGAACTCGGATCAACAGAGAAAAATGAAGAGCTCGAGTTAGAGCTCGAATAAAGTAGAGAGATCACGAGTTGGAACTCGGATCAACAATAAAAAATGAAGAGCTCGAGTCAGGGCTCGAGTAAATAAAGAGATCTCGAGTCGGAACCCGGATCAACAAAAGAAAAATATGGACCAACTTGAAAGTTGGAGTTTGAAAGAAAAGGAGCTTGGATCGAAATTCAGATCTTCAGAGGAGAACCCGGTTAGGGGATCAAAATTTTGCAAATTATCAGTGCGGGAACTGTATTTTTGAAAAGAGGATCCTATCTGAAGAATTTTGAGAAAAAATCAACAGAGATTGTAGACTAGAGTAAGAGATTGATGATTAAGATGGGAAATCATTCATAGTCTCAGGATTTATCCCTTATCTTGAATGAGAAATGAAATTGGGTGCATAGTTAATGCAAATGCAATGCACATGCATATGAAATGCAAATGAAGTGAAAATGAATATGATTGAATGCAAATTGATGCAAATGAATGCAAAATTAATGCAAATGAGTGCATATATATGCAAAATGAGAGATTGGTTTATTCTGCCTGCATACAGTATGTCTTGATGTAAAGATAAATTTTCAAAAAAAATGCCCCAGTGTAACTACGGAGGAAAATTTTGAATAAAAGAAGGATAATTGATGAATAAGGCTACAAGCTTCTTGAATAAGAGACGTCCTCAAGATTATTCCTCACAAGAGAGACATTGTGAAAAGGAGAAACAAATAAGATGGCACCAAGCTATTGAAAAGTTTAATGACTTTATTGATGCTTTAAAATCAAGGAACGAGAATGAGATTACATTATTCTTTTGGAAAAGCAAGATGAGAAATGGGAAATTGTTGGCATTGTCATCTTCTTGAATGATTGTGAGAAAATCTTAGTTAGGATGACTAGTCCTCCTTTTCATCTTCAACGAGGAGCTTCTTGTCAATGCAGTCTTGAATAATGTTCTTAAGGACGAAGCAGTTTTCTGTATCGTGCCCTACTGCTCAATGAAACTTGCAAAACTGTTCTTTGAATCTGCCCATAATTGCTGGAGGATCGGTGGCTTTAGGCAACCGGATAATGTCTTTTGCAAGCATATACTCGAGGATACTCTCGAGTGTCTGATCCAGAGGAGTGAATTCTCGATTAGTTCTCCAGTCCTTGTGCTTTGATTTTTCCTGATCTTTCTTTTGATGTTGAGGGCTGGATTGGAGAGGTTTATCACTGTTGATGTCCTTCCCTTTTTGCTTTTTGATTTTCTCCAAACTGTTGTCATGATCATTCTTGTTGCCTTTGCTATTATTGAAAGATTTGGCCGCAAAAGTGAAGTGAGCCTTCTTTTTGGCATCTTGACTGTTTCTTGCAATGGTAAGGCCTTCATAGACTCCATTCTCCACTCCCATTTTGAGCCATTCAGCTCGTTCAATGAGTTCAACGAAAGACTTGGAGGGTGAGGTAGAGATTAATCCTCTCAGAGGTTGCGAAAAATTATTGAGGATCAATGATAAAGCATGCCTTTCTGATATAAGATCCCTCATTTTGTTGCAGGTCTCTCTCCATCTGCGAATGAAGTCCCTTCCCTTTTCATTTTCATTCTGCCTTAGATTGCAGAGATGGCTCAATGTTGGGAGTGCTTCAGTATTGAACAAAAATCGCTCAATGAATAGGTTGACCACCTTATCGAATTCTCGCAGCTCGATTGGATTGATATGCTCAGAGTACCACTTGGCGACAGTGCCTTCTAGGCTACGAGGAAAACAGAGAAATAGGGCCCTATTGTCTCTCTTAAATTTGGAGCATTCGACGAAGAACATGGCAAGGTGGGCTTTGGGATCACCAGAACCATCAAATTTAATGAACTTGTGGGGCGAATTCTCCAGATTTTCATCCCCTTCTAAATCGTCATAAAAATCCTCACTGGTAAAGACTTTCTTGCCCTTGTCGCAAGCTTGCAGATCTTTAACAACTCTTGCCATTTCCCTGAATTGCGCTTGCAAAGGATCTGTTACTGCTTGAACTTTTGTCTTGCGAGTGATCTCTGGAATGATCTCGCATTCTTCCTCGGTATCCTCTTCGTCTGAAGTATCTTGAACATTCTTCTCAGAGGACTTGGTTGATCTCTTGGCCACACGGTCTCTAATTCTCTGACTGAATGGATTTTTGTCTGAGCTGGTGCCAGCCTGCTCACTCATCATCCTCTTCATCATTTTCTGAAACATCGGGTACATCTGAGGATCGATACTGTCATCTTCTGGCTGCTCTTGGTCTTTGTCTGACCTTGGCGAATTCATCTCTCCTTCTGATGTTGATGAGTATTGAGATGTCGTTGTTCTTTTGCCTGATCTTGTTCAAACCATCAAATGCTGTGGATGCTCTCTTTTATTCTCTTTGTTTTTCTTTCTCTACAGGACTCTGCAGGGCAAAGACAAGATCAAATTTTGAGGAAAATTTTTGGAGGAAAATATTGAGAAAAATATGGTAGACCATTGGAAGATTATCCCATTACTAGGGATTGAGTCGTCGTAAGGATTACGACAATTGTGTTGTCATCCTTTTGCAAGAGAAATGAACAACGAAAAATGTGGCTTGTTACCTAGGCGAGGTCGTCAACCACGAGGAAAACACCATTTTTGAAGAAAAGAGATATCTTTTGGAAAAACAATCCGCAAATGGATTTAGAATAAGGAGAAAGCAAGTGGGTAAATAATTTCCACCGCAAAAAAAAATTAAGGTATTCACAAGGAAAATAAGATGAAGAATTTTGCAAATAGACAAAAGGATTGAAAATCTAATGAGAGAAAACATATGGTTTTTGAAAAAAATTGCAGGCAGGATAAAAAAAATACAGCTGGAAATTCGAGATCCAGTAGAACGGGAAAATGAAAAATCACATGGAGTTTTGAAAGAAATTGGATATTTGGGAAAATCTTTCAGGGTTTGAGAAAATAAAGGGAAAGGATGAGAATATGGAAATTTGAAAATATTTTGGGAAATATAAGAAAATAGAGGTAATATACGAACAATCACATCATGCACAAACATTCATGCACATACAACACTCCCTAAAAGGCTGACTCTAGATGCATCATTTTGAAAAACAGTTGTAGGACCTTAATCCTAACTCTAGGTTTAGATCATCTTTGTTCAATCCAGTTATGCCGATATACCTGAATTAAAATCCGAGGTACGTGGCATACATTCTCAACTCCGGTTCTAAGGTAAGGTTTTCCAACATCCTTGAGTGCCTACCGATATACTTCGGACTGTGGCCCGCGGTACGTGGTAGGGGGGTGTTAACCCAAATAGGTGGCCCACTTGTGAGGCTCTGTCCCGAACTAAGGTTCTGGAAGAAAGCCCAGCAACGTGATGACCGGGTAATAGTAGGTAAGGGAGATTTTGAAAAATGATCACATGCAAGAAATAGAGGGCTCTAAATCCTAGAGAGATAGATTTTGAAAACTTTGAAGAAGCATACATTGTTTGCATTCAGATCCTAAATTGAGGAGAGTTATATTTAGATCTAAGTCTATATGAGCATGAAAATATCTCCTCAATCTGGTCTTACCAAACCATGCCTAAGCTATATGCAGTCAATGTCAGCTAGGTCAGAATCTAGGCTCCTAGGTTCGCATGATAGCAAAAAGTAAAGAGCTGACATTTTGTGAACATAATTTCGATAATTGAACTAAGTCAAGCACAATTCTGATCAGACAAGGACAGGTCCCATCTCGGTCACCAAACCTGTCATCGTCGCAAAAATGTCTCCCTTCCTTGCGGAAGAGAGAGGAAAATACTTTCGCGATTCAAACTTGACCGGATTTTCGAAATTGTTTTGAAATACTCGCCTCCATTTTGAAAATTGCGGGAAAATCCATGGGATGGGGTTCGACCGTTCCTGCCGCCTTTAATAGGGGTAATCGAACCAAGGACCAAAAATGTGCTTGACTTAGTTAAATCATCGAAATTGTGTTCTATCCTAAATGCATAGAGAATTCAGGCATGTGCTATGAGATTTTGTAAAATGTAAGTTGGAAAAATATGATGTATGCTTAGAAAACATTTGGAGTTGAAAATCATTTCTCAGAAAATGGAAATCAATCTCTCAGGAAACTCAGATAAAGAAGATTTGAAATCTCAAGAAAGTTTATAAAGATTTAGAAAATCCTGAGAAAATGGAAAGAATTCTTGAGAAAAGGGTGAACCTTTGAAGGGAAAATGTTTGTCAGAAAACTTCAAGTTTCGAAAGCTTTTTTTGGAAAATGGTTGAGATTCATTGGAAAATTCTTTGGAGATGGAAAATCAAAACTCGGGAAACTGAAATCCTGAGAATCTTATCCTTGAAATCGATTTTGAGAAAGATGAGAAATTCCTTTTTGAAAATCTTAAGAAAATAACATTTTCCAGGGAAAATCACGGGAAAACTTAACTTGGAAAATCCAATTTTGAAAAATTCTGAGAGTTTCTTGAGAAATCGATTTGCTTGAAATGAAACTTTCTTGAGAAAATCAGATGATTTCTGCAAATGATATGAATGTCACTTTGTAAAAACCTCTTTTCAGAAAACATGCTATTTTAGAATTAAACTAAGTAGAATTGTCACATATTCCGACTATGGCCGTGAATATGTTTATAATTTCCTTAGTCCATTCTAAAATATGTTGTAGAATTAGAAATATGCAGTGGGATTTTGGAAGATAGCCTAAGATTGTAGGCTTAGTGTGACTGGTAGAAAGTTGATGGATCTGGGTCTCGTCCATATTCCGACTAGGGCCGTAAATATGGACTCCACCGAGTTCATCAACTCTCTAAGAGTTGGTGCACGTGCCATTCGTGTACATCCATAGTGTTTTTTGGAATAGAATGCATGAATCACTTAAACAGGATATTGCATGAATTCAAACTATATGATATGCATCCTAATCTAAGCAGAGAATAAAATTTCTTACTCCAAAATTTACATTATTACATCACTAAATAAATGAAAGAAAGGGAAATTGCAGACTTCAACTCCTTCTTTTGAATGTACCTGCCAAACTGAAAATGGGGTTAGCTCAAATGTGTGGGTTTTTCCAAGATTTTCCAATAATATTATGAAATTATTGGACTTAATTGGATATAAACTCTATTCTCATGCTTTCTTGATATTTGAAATGATATAAATGCAAGAAATTCAGTAAGAAATAGTTTGAAATTCGAAATTGTGATCAAAATGACCAAAATACCCCTAATATTAAAGTTATACCTTTAAAATCAGGGTTTTTTGAAGGAAATTTTGGTAAAGTCAAGATTTTGAAATTTGAATTGGACCAAATGATGATGAAATGCAAGATGAGACATGATGACTTGCTGTTAAACACCTTAGGACTGTAAAATCAGAATTTGACATTTTGCAATTCATCCAAAATAATGAATTTCACTTGTTTTTCGCTTGGATTCGGGTCCCGCGGGGCCCTGTTTTGATGATACGGCTAAACCGAGCATCAAATGAATTTTAAATGCTGTCAAATTCGGTATGGAGCATCTACTTATTTTGATAAATATCCTAAAATGCTAAAACGCAGAAAATGACATGGTTTAGAGGCTAAACTTTAAAGAAAATCCTAAAAAGGGAGAATTTCGCCTACGGACCCGAAACAAATACAACACTTAATGCAGTAATACAAGAATTCCACCATAGAAACATCTGAGATTTTGCAGACTGCTAAATGACATAAAAATAAGCAATTTTGTCTTTTACAGCTCTGGGATTTGAACTACGGTGAGTTTGGTAACGAGATGTTGGTTCTGACGGAGGTAAAAGCAACCTAATCCGATGTAAAATTGCATAAAAAATAGCATATGACCATAAAAATTTCTGATAATTAACTTAGGAACTAAAGACACACATAGGCACAACTTTCATTTGTATGACTTTAGCATTTGATCAACAAGAACAGAGATAAAAATACGACTTTTCATGCCTAAATCAACAGAGCAGATAAATATCTCAAAACAGAAGACTGACAAGAAAAATCCGAAACTGATAGTAAGACTATTCTAAAAATCATAAAATTTCAGATGCAAACAGAGAACATCCCAAGCATGACATTCACTTTTTACAGATTTGGATTTGGAGTAACAACCAAAGAGAACCCATCGACTTAAGTCGATCCAAAGTCTTAGAGGCCCAAATCGAGCTCTAACATGTGTCCCGAACTCTCTGATTTTTGTTAGATGTCCAAACAAAATCATAAAAATCGGAGAAAATCAAATTAAAAACTATACATCATTACAAGTTCATAACATTTTTCGGATTGAAAATCGGACCTCATATGAGAGAGATCTCGATTTTACAAGTCAGAAATGACTTTTCAAAATGTGTCCCGGGTAACAAAACCCGACCTACCATTTCGAACATTTACTGCAGTAACTAAATTCAAATCATTCCAAATTTTTGGCATATTGTTAGGGACACCTAAGGACGTGTACTGTGATTGTTTTGGAATTTTTAAAGAAAAATAAATACATGAAATGACGAGTGGACTGACTAACAAAAACAAAGAATCACTGAAATAACACGGGATACATGAAACATCAAATAAATTCCTAAACGATGCTATTTTAATGAAATAAGACATAGATCTACCTTATTTTAATGCATGAACGTGATGAAATGCTAAAATTTGAATCAAGAAAGCATGAAAAACTCGTTTGCTATATGTCATTTTACGAGAATAGCTCGATCCATCCTTCGGATGAGCTCTTTTCTCAAAACGACAATACGAATTGAATAAAGATATTACTATAATGAAATCAATAGGGATAGAAGTTCACCTTGTGTTTTCCCGCAGCTTTGGAACTCCCAAAATAAGTGGGTATGAATGGTTTTTCTCGTCCTTCGATCCGAGCTTCGGAAGGTTCACGAAATTCAATCCACATGCTTAGATCGAGTTGGAATTGATGCGTGCAAGCTTGGTGCTTCAATGCACCCTCTCAAATGAGCCCAAGGGGGGCATGAACTCATAAAATCAAAATCGTGTACTAGAGAAAATCTAAGTTGAAATGCAAAATCCAAAAGGAGCTCCCCTAGGCTGAGCATGGGCCTTGTATTTATAGAAATTTTTGGAAAATTTTGAAATTGAAAGGGGCTTAATCTGAGCCCTCCATGTGGCGCCATCTCAGAGGGTGTTGTCTTGGAGTTTGAAATTCAAATTTTGCTTTATTCTGGAAGGAGGAGAGACTGCCATGTGGCGCCATCTCAGAGCATCCACGTTGACATGTGTCAGAAGGAAAGGCAGAGGATTCAGATGGTGCCACCTCAGAGAGAGTTTGAAATTTAAATTTCTGCTTTTTCTAGTGGAAAGGAGAGACTGACATGTGGCGCCACCTCAGAGTGGCTCCACATTGACATGTGTCAGGAGGTAGAAGTTGAAGAAGTAGAAGACACCACCTCAGAGGGGAGTTGTTCCTACTTTTTCTGATGCAGGGAGGTCTGGCCATGTGGCGCCACCTTAGGGTGGCTCCTACAATGCCAAGTGGCAGGAGGGAGGAACAAGGAACATGTGGCGCCATCTTAGGCCATATAGAAAAGGTAAGGTTTAGGATTTGCGCAACCTCAGCCTGGGTTTGAATTCTTTTGAATGGTTGCTTTTTCTGAAGAAGGCCAGGGGTGACACGTGTCTTCTACTTTTTCTGAAGAATGCTAGGAGTGACATGTGTCACTTACTTTTCTGAGAAAAGTAAAGAGAGACATGTGTCATCCTGCTTTTTCTGAAGGAGGGAGAGATTGACACGTGTCCTCTGCAGGAGACACACTTTAACTGGCGCCACCTCAGGGGAGACAAGCTTTACTTTTTCTGAACAGGACAACACATGACACTTGGTATCTCATGGTGACCTTGGAATGACACATGGCATAGGGTGAAGATGGTGGACATTGACACATGGCATGGAATGAAGAGGATGTCTAATGACATGTGGCACCACTTCTAGGTGAACCCCACGCTGACACATGGCAAGGAAATGGGAGGAGAGAGAAAAAGACACAGTGGCGCCAATCCAGGGAGAAATCTCCTATATTTTTGGGTTTTTCAAAATTTAGGTTTTTCAAAAGAAAAGCCCATGTGACACCACCTCAATGTGGGTCCCACATTGCTTCTTTATTGAAATAAAGACAAGACAACAAAACCTCTTTTTTAAAATTTTCATAAAATTTTGGACTAATTGGCAAAACAGAAATTTTAAAAAGAGTTAGCCCCTGTAGGGCGATTTTGTAAAAGGAAGTTATTTGAAATTGTTGACAAAAGGGCAAAATCTGATATAAGGCGGCTGAAATCCATATTAAAAACTATCTAGATCATTTTCCTAAGAAAATATTTTGAAATTCAGAGTCCTGGGGGTAAAATGGGAAGAATTGATAATTTTGAAGACCCAGGGTTTTGAAATTGATTTTAAAAATAGTTGAAATTCTAATCTGGATTGAAAATTTTGAAATCAAGATTTCTGGACCTCGAAATGACATGCTGTGCAGTGCAGTGATATGAAATGTTCATGTAATGCTATGCAATGACATGTCTTCTGAAATGTAATCTTGAATCAGGATTTAGAGATTCCTGTCTCCTGTCAGGAGTAGAATTTTGAATATCTGAGATAAAATAGAGAAATTTTGAGAGTTTGAGATGAAATTTGGACTTTTAAGGGTTCTAGGTTCAGAAAATAACCATTTTGCCCTTCGGCAGTTTCAGAGGCTGAATCCTGATGCTTGGTGGAAATGTCGGAGGGGTGAGTGAAAATTTGGGGTGTTTATAATTGACTTTCTGTTTTGCTTTCACATGCTTTCTTAAGTAGTATAATCTACTATTAGTTAAGTAGTTAGATAATTAACTGCTAGATATTAGTTAATCAAGTAGATTAATTGTTAGTTAAGAAAGAGAATTAACATAGTTAATTGCTTTGTAATTAGTTAGTTAGTAAGTAGATATAATTAGAATTAGTTTTCAATTTAAATTAGTCATTTAGATTTCTTTTATCATTTCTTTCATATTTCTAGCACTTAATTAGTATTTTTTTTAGTATAGTTTTACTTCTATCTCTTGTACTGCTCGTGTTCATTTGATTTGTGCAGGATAGCATAGGAGTGGAGCGGACGCGATTACGTGACACGAAGTACGAAGATAGAAGATTTTTACTTTTTAGTTTAGAATTAGGAATTTGATTCTGGGTTTGTAAATATTGCACTTTACGCCCTCTGCGAAGGGTATTCATTTGTTGTAATAGTTAGTTGTTTTTACCTTTTTTGAACATTTTACATTTTAATAATATGGCAATAAAGATTAGTTTATATTTGCGTGTTTGAATATGAAATATTCCCGTTCCCTGAGTTCGACCCGGTCTCATCCACTAGTGAGAACCGGTTTTTATTATTTGATGTCTGGTTTTCACATGTTTTACATATAAAAATCTTTTCAAAATTACAACGATTTAAAAGAAGACATCACACTCTTTTGAATCATTGAGCTTTCTTGGGTTTTTGGGAGGAGCTTATTACATCATTCTTCATTTTAGAGATGTCTTGACTTTTCTCTCTTTTTTTTCGGGGAAGGGTACGTCACAAACTCCTTCATCTTGGAGATGATCCGATCCTTCTTTTTCTCTTTCAGGAATTATACTTGATGATATTGGTTCATTGGTCAAAACTTTCTTGATGATTGCCGAAATCAAATATCTTTCAGGGTTTGTCGGGAGGTTCATCGCAGTCGCCTTCATCTTGGCGGTGATCTGAACGTTCCCTGGAAGGATCCATCACTAACTCCTTTATCTCAAAGATGATTCAAGTCTTCTTTGGCCCCAGAGGTCTAGCTCGCATATTCGTCTTTATCTCGACGACAATTGAGAGATCCCTTTTGTAGATATTTGATTGCAACTCGAGGAGATATGGATTGGGTAGGTTCTTTTTACTGCCCAAGAAATTTCCACTGTCTTACTGCCAAAAGAATGATCTTTAAGAATATGCCATAGCTATAGTCAATATCAATTCTCTTATGGCTTTTCAACATCATTGAATTTTTCTTTTGTCGGTCATATCAAAGATTTTTCTTCATTCTCTTGGTTGACCAACAGAAAAAGCTTGAATTCTGCTCTTTTTCCGCAAAAAGTCTTGTTCTTTTGAAAATAATACTGAAGGTAGTTTGAGGTAATTCTTTATGCGATAAAAATTTCTGAGATCAACGATGGTTTTTTATAGCAAATTGGCAAAATATTCTAGAAATCCTTGATGAAAGTAATTGCTTGAAATCGAATCGACACATCCGTAACAAAATTCTCCTCTCTTTTCTCCAAAAAGAGAGACTCAAGCTTAGCCCTTACCTGAATGGGAAGTTGAAAATACTCCCCTCTTTCCCAAAGAGGAGGTGTTTACAAAACGGAACTTTCGAAGAGAAATTAAGTTTTCGTCAAAACTCCCTATCTCTAGGCTTCTCTTATGGAAAGGTGGCCGGAAAATAAAGTTGAAAAAGCATCACAGAGGAACGAATCCATCACACTCTCCCTTGAGGAGGGTCCGCTGTGAAGGGGTTGGCCAAAGATGAGAAAAACGGGGGCCAAAAGAAGAAACGAGCTTTTGTCGAAGCTCTCTCTGGAAAAAGGATTCTTTTGTGTAAAGTTGGTTGTTGTTTTGTAAACTGTTCGTGAAGAAAAGGAGTCCCTTCAAACTC
Source organism: Nuphar pumila (assembly GCF_984573655.1). NCBI lineage: Eukaryota > Viridiplantae > Streptophyta > Magnoliopsida > Nymphaeales > Nymphaeaceae > Nuphar > Nuphar pumila. Next base: position 71,974,055 of record NC_143257.1, read on the forward strand.
TCCCTAGAAGAGGGTTCTTGTAAACGAAAGATGGTTGCATGCGAAAGGAACGAGCTCCCTCGAACTCTCCCTAAAGAGGGTCCTTCGCAAGAGAAAAAGATTGATTTTTGACAGAATGGTAACCCAAAAGGTTGAAATTGAGATTTTAAAACTTGATTGGTTAGTACAAAGACTGAACCTGGAGGGCTAACTGATCAGTTAGCCAAACACTAGAACGAGCGCTAGATGTACCAGCACGAGCATTGGATTTTGAAGATGTACCAGATCGAGCACTGGGTTTTGGAAAACACACCAGTACGAGCACTGGATTTTGAAAAAGCAGAAGTACGAGCACTGGATTTTTAAAATGTACCAGTACGAGCACTGGGTTTTGAAAAACACAACAGTACAAGCACTGGATTTTGAAAAGGCACCAGTATGAGCACTAGATTTTGAAAATGCCCAGTACGAGCACCAGGTTCTTGAAAATGCACACCAGTACGAGCACTGGATTTTGAAAATGCCCCAGTATGAGCACCAGGTTCTTGAAAATGCACACCAATACGAGCACTGGGTTTCGAAAATGTACACTAGTACGAGCACTGGATTTTGAAATGCACACCAGTAAGAGCACTAGGTTTTGAAAATGCACCAGTACGAGCACTGGATTTTGAAAGACATACCAGTAAGAGCACTGGGTTTTGAAATGCACTAGTACAAGTACTGGGTTTTCAAAAATGCACACCAGTACGAGCACTGGGTTTAAAAAATGCACATCAGTACGAGCACTGGGTTTCGAAATGCAGCAGTACGAGCACTGGATTTTTGAAAATGCACACCAGTATGAGTACTGGGTTTAAAAAATGTGCCAGTACGAGCACTGGATTTTGAAATGCACACCAGTACGAGCACTGGGTTTCAAAAATGCACCAGTATGAGTACTGAATTTTGAAAGACATACCAGTACGAGCACTGGGTTTTGAAATGCACCACTACGGGCACTGGGTTTTCGAAAATGCACACCAGTACGAGCACTGGGTTTTGAAAATGCACACCAGTACGAGCACTGGGTTTCAAAATGCACTAGTACGAGCACTCGATTTTCAAAAATGCACACCAGTACGAGTACTGGGTTTCGAAAATGCACCATTACGAGCACTTGATTTTGAAATGCACACCAGTACGAGCATTGGGTTTTGAAAATGCACCAGTACCAGCACGGGATTTTGAAAGACATACTAGTACGAGCATTGGGTTTTGAAATGCACCAGTATGAGCACTGGGTTTTCGAAAATGCACACCACTACGAGCACTGGGTTTCAAAAATGCACACCAGTACGAGCACTGGGTTTCGAAATGCACCAATACGAGCATTGGATTTTCAAAAATGCACACTAGTATGAGTACTGGGTTTAAAAAATGCACACCAGTATGAGCACTGGGTTTAAAAAGTGCACACCAGTATGAGCATTGGGTTTCAAAATGCACCAGTACGAGCACTGGATTTTTGAAAATGCACACCAGTACGAGTACTGGGTTTCAAAAATGCACCAGTACGAGCACTGGGATTTGAAAATGTATATCAGTATGAGAAATGGGATTTGAAAATTGTATACCAGTACGAGCATTGGATCTTGAAGAAGAGACTGACACTCCTAAGATATTTAAAAATCGAAGCGAGAATGATTGTCGGTATTTCAGGATTATCCCTTATTCTGAAGGGGAAGTTCAAGTTTGTCCCTTAACCTGAAAGGGGATGTAAGAAAAAAACCTCGGTCCATTATGAGCATTGGATCAAAAGGGGAAATCCGAGTCAGAACTCGAAATCGTGAAAATGGAAGATAAAGGGGAAAGTCTGAGTCAGAACCCGATTTCTCAAAATAAAAGAATGAATGAGAAAATCGAGTTTGAGAACTCGAATTTTTGACACAACAATTGGTCTAATGCGAACATCGGATCCGAAAAGAAGCTTGAGTCAGAACTCGCAACCCCGGAAATAAGAATATATACAAAAAGGGAAAACCCGAGTTGGAACCCGTTTTTTCAAAATAAAAGAATGAATGAGAAAATTGAGTTTGAGAACTCGAACTCTCGACACAACTATTGGTCCAATGCAAACATCGGATCCGAAAGGAAGCCCGAGTCGGAACTCGAAACTCCGGAAATAAGAATATATATAAAAAAAGAGAAAACCCGAGTCGGAACCCGGTTTTTTTAAAATAAAAGAATGGATGAGAAAATCGAGTTTGAGAACTTGAATTCTTGACACAACAATTGGTCCAATGCGAAAATCGGATCCGAAAGGAAGCCCCAGTCGGAACTCGAAACTTCAGAAACAAGAATATATAAAAAAGGGAAAACCCGAGTCGGAACCCGATTTTTTAAAATAAAAGATAAAAGAGAAAATCGAGTTTTTGAAAACCTCAAATTTTCAAAGGATGGATCGGTTCCAACACGAGTGTTGAATCCAATAGGAAGTCCGAGTCGAAACTCAAAACTTCAAATGAAAAGATAAAAGGGAAAACCCGAGTCGGAACTCGGATTTTGAAAATAAAAGATAAAATGGAAAATCCGAGTTTGAAAACTTGAATCTTCAAAGAAACAATCAGTTTCAACACGTGCATTGAATTCGATAGGAAGTCCGAGTCAGAACTCAAAACTCCAAATGATAAGATAAAAGGAAAGACCCGAGTCGGAACCTGGATCTTTAAAAAAATAATGATACAAGGGGAAAACCCGAGTTTGAAAACTCAAATCTTCAAAGGAATGATCGGTTTCAACACGAGCATTGAATTCGATAGGGAGTCCGAGTCGGAACTCGGAACTCCAGACAATATATAAAAAGGGAAGACCCGAGTTGGGACCCGGATCTTAAAAATAAAATGAAAACAAAAACCTGAGTCGGAACTCAGATGGGAAAAATAATTCCTACCCAAGAGTCGGATTTTGGAAGAATTGACAAAAAGCATGAATAGATTCCGACAATGAAGATGAGAAACCTATTCAAGATCCTCGACCCAAGGTGGCCTAAGATTTGAATTTTATTTATGATGGTTTCCAGGATTATCCCTTATCCTGAAGAGAATTCGACAAAATCAAAAAAGATTGATAGAGATTGATAAAGAATAAAAGGAATTGATGAAAGAAAAGAATCAATAAAGTTAGTGAATTTAACAATAAAAAAGGATTGGTAGAAATTTGGGGGAAAATTGATGATAAAGACTTCAGGATTATCCCTTGCTCTGAAAAAGAAAAAGGACCTCGCGGGACAAGGTTCAGGTTTATCCCTTAACCTGAAAGGGAAAAAAGAACAAGGAGTACCTCATTGAAAAGAGGCATCAGGTTTGTCCCTTAACCTAAAAGGGCATAAAGATTGATAAAATTTAATAAAATTGATAAAAACTCGATAAAACTTGACAAAATTTAAAAAATGGATAATAAATTGATGAAAATTTGATTAAATTGATAAACAAAATGAATGAAATTAAAAGAGAATATGATTAACTGAAAATTGATAAGATTTTTTAGAAAAAGAGTTTGTTTGACCCTGTCTGCACATGATGAAAGAAGATAAGTATAGATCAAAATAAAATGCCCCAGTATCATGGAGAAGAATGTGAGAATTTGATAGAAGATTATTGCTTTATTAAGAAAGGCTCTTTGAAGAGTACAAAGGCTAGAATGAACATTTTAAGTATAAAACTTCTTCAGATGTAGAGCATTGATAGAATCTGGCAGTTTCACTCCATCTGTGTTGATCAAATGATAGGAATTGCGAGGCAGCACTTCCTTAACCACATAAGGGCCTTCATAATTGGGTGACCATTTGCCCCGTGGTCGATGCTTGAGATGAGCTGTCGATCTGAGCACAAGATCATTAACTCGAAACCTTCTCTCGATAACTGACTTGGCATAATGCCTGGCTATCCTCTGACGATAGGCTTGAGCATGTTCTGTTGCCTTGAGTCTTCTCTCGTCCAACAGATCAAGCTGTACCAACCTCTATTACTGATACTGATCAAGCGGGAGTTCTATAAGCGACACAAACTTGAATGCAGGCTTTTGAACGTGAAGAGGTAATACTACTTTAGTTCCATAAACAAGCTCTGAAGGAGTAGCATTGGTTGGGGTCCGGATGGTGGTTCGGTACGCCCAGAGTGCATCGTGCATCTTCTCGTGCCAATCACAGCTTGTTTCCACAGTTCTTTCTAGAATGCGGATCAAGATCTTGTTGGTGGCCTCTACCTGACCATTCCCTTGAGGATAATAAGGAATTGAGAAGTGGTGATGAATCCTGAACTTCGAGCAGAAGGTCTTCATCCTCTTATTCTTGAAGTGACTGCCGTTATCTGACATAATATCATGTGGCACACCAAAATGACAGAGAAGGTTCTTATGAATGAAGGAAACTACGTGTCGGCCTTCCACCATTTGGTGAAGTATTCTGTAGCTGCGAGAACATATCTATGGTCATTAGAAGCTGAAGGAGTAATTGGACCCACCACGTCGAAGGCCCACGTTGAAAAAGGCCAAGGAGAAACCATAGACTGCAAATATGCGGCTGGCGCATGAATGGAAGGTGCGTGCATTTGACATTTGACGCACTTCCTCACAAATCGATGGCAATCCTGCTGCATGGTTTTCCAGTAATACCCTGCTCGGATAATCTGCTTGATGAGTGTTTGGTAGTCGACGTGGCCACCACAAATTCCCTCGTGTGCCTCTCGGACAACTTCCATGGCTTTATCCTTATCTAAGCATCTGGCGTACTCAAAACTGAACCCACGACGATAGAGAGTATCAGCAAGGATGAAGTAACAGGCCGACATGCGTTGGATCACACGTTGCTCTATTCTTGGCATTTCTGATGGAAATTCACCAGTTTCAATAAAATCTTTGATGTTTTGATATCGAGGCTTCTCTTTCTGAGTAACTTGGTTCACTTGTTCGGCCGAAATGAAGGCAGGTTGATCAAGTCTGCCGATTTCGAAGGAACGACAAGACTCACTATCTTTGAACGTCAAAATGGAACCAAGACAGGCCGAACCATCAGCTATGTAGTTGTATTCCCTTTTGACATGATTGAGCCAAAATTCTTCAAAGTTGCTTATGAGATCTAAGGCAATCTTCTGACATGGAATCAATTTTGAATCCTTGACTTGCCATTCAGCATTAACTTGACTGACAACAAGTAACGAATCACCAAAGGCATGTACTCTCTTGAGATTGAAGTCTTGCAGAATCTTGAGGCCTTGTATCAGACCTTCATACTCGGCCATGTTGTGAGTACATTGAAAGCTGAGTTTGAGGGAACAAGGGATCATCTCCTTTTCGGTCCTTTTCGGGAGTGATTAACAAGATCCCAATCCCTATACCAGACATATTTCTGTCTCCATCAAAGAAAATGGTCCAGACTGAGGACTCCTGAATACTGCTGATGTGATCATCGGGAAAATCATCTTCTGCTTTGATCTCTTCTGTCAACGAGAAATCTGCCAACTGATCTGCGATGGACTGAGCCTTGACTGACTTCTGAGATACATACTCAAAGTCGTATTGCATCAGGAGGATTTGCCATTTTGCAATCCATCCAGTAAGAAAAGGTTGCTCAAGGATATACTTGAGAGGATTGAGTCTTGACAAAATTTTGATTTCTGATGCTAACAGATAATGTCTCAGCTTCTGACACATCCACACCAAGGCTAGACATGTCTTTTCCATCTTAGAATATATTTTCTCATAGTCGATGAAAGTCTTGCTTATATAGTAGATGGCGTGCTCTATCCGGCTGCCTTCTTCATACTGTACAAGAAATCCGCCACAAGCATTTTGATTGACAGAAATGTATAAGAGAAGTGACTTTCCCAGTTATGGTGGCTTCAGAACGGATGGATTGAGAAGATACTGCTTGATGCGCTCAAATGAAAACTGACATTCTGATCCCCACTCAAATTTCACTTCTTTTCTCAACAAGTGATTGAAGGGCTCGCATCTCATGGCCAAATTGGAGATGAAGCGCCGAATCGACTGAATGCAACCTTGAAGGCTTCGCAGTTCTTTTAGATTGGTGGGAGGCGGCATATCAATGATTGCCCTTGCCTTGACAGGATCCACCTCTATGCCTTTCTTGCTGATCATAAATCTAAGCAGCTTGCCTGACTCTACCCCGAAGATGCATTTCTGCGGATTGAGTCTCAACTTGTACAAAATAAGTCTTTCAAAGACTTGGCCGAGAGCATCAAGATGATCTTGTCCTTCTTTCGATTTGACCAGGATGTCATCTACATAGGCATCCATGTTCTTGTGCATCTGGTCATGAAAAAAATAGCTGCCATCGCTCTCTGATAGGTTGCTCCAGCATTTTTGAGTCCAAACGGCATGACTATATAAAAAAAAGTACCCCATGGTGTGGTAAAAGAAGTTTTGGACTGGTCACGAGCGGCCAATTTAATTTGATTGTAGCCTGAGTATCCATCCATAAAGGAAAACATGGCATGACCCGTCGTGCTATCGATCAAAAGATCGATGTTGGGGAGTGGATAATCATCCTTTGGGGTGGCTAGTTGATCTTTTGAAATGATATTTTTAAAACAATGATTTTTAATAAAACTTTGGAAAATCGTCAACCAAAAGTATAAAAACCGATTTTCCACAAAGTGGTAAGTACGGGTCGAATCCTCAGAGAACAGGAATTACTCAGAATATTTCTAAAAATTTAATTTATTAATTATAAATGTCAATCTACAATTACACAACTAATAAAATTACAATTAATCACTAAAGGGCTTGAAAAAAACTATCTAGTCTTCAGTTGCACGCCAAGGGTATTTTGGTCCTTTCACCACTTAGACGAGCTTTGCACTTGGACAATGAACCCTGGAAAAATGAATATGCTTTTCAACCTAAACACAAAGGAAAATGCAAAGTTAGTAGTTTGTTCTAAGAATGAAAACTATAAATGAAACTAAATCTAATTTTTAAGAAATTAATAAAACAAGTTCTACTTATCAGAAATAATTAAATAAAATATTAAACTAATTCTAATAATGATGTATGATGCTAATGCAGCTCCTAAAATGCAGAAAATGCTGAAAACAGTCCTAAAATGCCGAAACTAAAGAAATTACAAATATGCCCCTAACTAGTGTAAAATAGAGTTCTGACAGGTTGTCGGAAAACCACTGTTTGCCAGAAAAAATGAGGTCCAATTTTCCCAAAATTTGTTCTGTTCTGTAACTGACAAATTAAATAATCTGACAGTTTTTACAGAATAAAAAAACAATATTTGGAACTCCAGATATAAGTGTTTCAAAATTGGGAAAAATCAGGATATCGAAAGTCCCGAAATTTAAAATCCAGAAAAAGACGTTTTCAAAAAACGCTTAAAAATCAGACCAAACCAACACGGATCGAGCTGAAATTTGGTCTGCAGTTAGCTAACACGTTGATAAAGTGAATAGAAAAAGAATTTTATAAAAACTCAGAATTTTTGCACATAAAATTACGACAGTGTGATGGGGCAAAAATCAGGTTTTTCTTTCAATACATTATTCACTCTATGAATCTATTTTAAACACTATGAATGTAATCTAAATGTAATACAGACCTAAATGACCCTAAATGACAGATGATATGCTGATATTAACTACGATGAAGCTAAATGCGATCTAAATGAAATATGATATGCATTTTATGACTATATACTAAATGAGCTAATAATGCAAATGTAACTAAGGTACTAAAACATGCATTTAACTATATGACTAAGTAATGCACTAAATATAAACTGAATGCAACTAAACTAACTAAATTAATACTATATAAAAAATTAACAATCACACGTTAAACTAACAATGATAAACTTTAACTAAAACGATTACGTAAGTAACTACACTAGCTATTCTAACGGCAATATGAATTAAATCTAAAGGGAATGAGGCCACTAAAGAACAAAAAGGTTCGGATTTTAAAATAGGACTAGGGTTGACTCGACTAGACTCGGTCTTGGCTATGTTTGGTGTGGGTTAGGTACACGACTCCTCTACTAAGTCAATTAGATTGACTAGGTTAGGTTAGGAGAGGTAGGCTCGATTGACTTAAGGTTGGTTTAGGTTTGATCTAGGACTTGACTTAGACTAGGTTTGACTGAGCTAACTGGGTTCGGTTGACTCAACTAGGTTCGGTTTTGACTAGGTTAGGTTAGGTTTGACTCAACTAATTAGGTCAACTAAATTAACTAGGTTGAACCCTATTTAAGACATATCTAATTAGTAACCTACTAACTAACCTAAAATTAATTCAAAGCTAAACGAATTTAAAATAGAAGGTTGGAAAAATAAGGTAATAAATGTCAATTCTCGAATTTTGGAATAATTGGATTATCAAAAATCGCCCAATTAAATAGGGAGTTACACTCCTTAAATAGATTTAAAGTTCACTTTGGAAAAAGGAAAAGTCCAACCTAGAGAACCCACGATTTTTGCTTTCCAAGATTGAATTAAATTGCATTTATTTCTTTCTTGAAATCGTGAACACCTAAATTGGAAATTTAATTGAATTTCAAAATCTCTTTTCAAAGCTAAATCAATAACCCCCTTTTAATAGACAATCAAAAATTAATTATTTCTTTAAATGCTCCACACGATTTTTGAAGAATCCACTATTTCCAAAAACTTTTCAAATCCAATTACCTTAATTGCCTTCCTTCTCAAAAATCGTCAACCCTAATTGAGCTACTTTCTAGGCTAAGGCATTTAAAACTACCTAAGGAATGAAAAGACTCAAATAGAAACACGATTTCCTAGAATTAAATGCTACACCTAATTCCAAAACTTACTTAAATGGCTCCTAAAAACGTCTAAGGCAATAAAACCTAATACACTGAATGTAGACACCCTAATAAACCTACCTAACTGCAATTAATACTTACTAAAAATGCCTAGAGCTCAATTGGAGCTCTAATGGCTGCCGCCCCACCTTGGGGAAGAAGAAGACTGAAAAATAAAAAAATAAAAAAAATCAAAATTGAACAACTAAGCTAAAATGAGAATGAACATGATAAAACTAATTGAACATAGAATTATACCAACTAATTCAACTACTTAAAACACAAATAACTTAGCTACATACTGGAAATCATAAAATACCTAAGACCTCAAATCATCTAAACACTATTCTATTGAACAAATCATCAAAAAAAATACAAACGACTAAATCTCTTTCTAAGACTATCTAACTTCAAGAAACACTAAATCATGAACACAAGAATACCAACTAAACTAAATATCAAACATGCAGCTGGATGAATACATTATTCAAAAACACAAACGAAATAAAATTCGATTTTTGTAATTTTTTTCTTTCAAATAAGAGAAAATACCTAAAACTTGAAAACACTAACAAAACAAGAATTAAGACAATCCTAAAACAATGAATTTGACTCACTCAACTTTTCGAGACTGTCAACTACTACCCAAACAGTAAATCACACGAATGGCACAAGAGAATCACCTACACTTGCATGATTTCAAACATTCATTCACGATTTTGGCAAAAACCTCTCATGCGACACATAAGAAATCCACTTTCCCTAAAACGAAAAATAAATGATATTGAAATCAACAAAACACCCACAGAACAAACAGCAACACTACAGAAAAAAAATAAAACACGAATAATTTTATAAAACCCAAGAATCGGCTAGAAATAGTCTAGCCGATTTTTGTGTTTTCTTTTCTATTTAATTGAAACACACAACAAGCAATCCCAACGATTAAATTGAATCAAAATGAACAAATTTTTTATTGGATTTTCTGTAGAACAGAACCACGAACACACTGGACAAACTTGAAGAATCGGCTAGACGAAGATCTAGCCGTTTTGCACGATTTGGGTGAAAAATCTTAAAAAAGAACAAGATTCAAACGAATCAATCAATCAAATAAACCTAATCTAACGTGCTGGTTTGTGCACGGGGTCTATTCTAAGGTTGAAACAAAAAGAAAAATAAGAAACACACAGAAAATAAGAAAAGCAAATCACACACACAATTCTGTTTTAGCTAGAAGAGAAGGGAGAAGAAGACCTACCTCTCGGGTGATCCGACGATCGTGGGGGTGAAGAAGAGCGGACGGTGGCTTGGCCTTGACGTTCCGAACGGTTCGAGGATGCTGGAACCTCACCAAGAACAGAACTTTTGCAGCTGCTACACGTTGGAGATCCACCGAGGATGGGATGTGCGCCGATTCGAGATCGGAGGGCTCAGAAAACCGGATGGAGGTAGGGCCGGCTCACGTTGATGTGTGTTTCGCACTACGGATCAAGGTTAGTAGTCTCCCCTCTGCTACACCTGCAAAAACACAGAAAATGGTGAAAAACGCAGCAAGGAATAGGAAGAAATGTAAAGAAATCACAAGGGAGATCGAGAGATGCTTGATTTCCAAGCATAAACCGGTCTTCAATGGCCAAAACGAGATGGAATGGAAAAGGAAGATGATGCTGGAGCTAGAGGCACTGCAGGGGGAATCAAATCCAAGCCAAAGACGCATAGGGTTCTTCTAAAAAGTCTATTTATACTTTTTTGGAATTTCAGAAACAAGGTTAAAAAAAACTATTTTGCTAGGCGCCACTTTCCGAGGGGTTTTCTGCAAAACTTTTTGAAATGGATATGGATATGCGTGTGGGTTGGATTTTGTACTTTCTAAAGGTTGATCCAAGGTCCAAACTGCCTAATTGGGTCGGATATGGATCTGATCTACCTCGAAATCCATGCCTAAACACTGAAATCGCCATAACTCTATCATTTTAACTCCGATTTCTCTGAAATTCGAACCATAACCCCTTACTATCAAAATGCATCTAAACATGGGTTTCAAACCTTAAGCTCGTTACAAAATGCATGAAAAACTTGTTAATATGATGTGCATTTCATGCATCATCAAATACCCCCTTGCTTGAATGTTTGTTAGTCCCTTAACTAACCCTAATTATGCTATGCAACAAAGACAAGAAATGCTGAACATGAATGCATAAAACTAACTCACTTTCGTAGGAATCACGGTTGCATTTAGCGTATGCAACAAGCCCTTTTAACCCCTAGCCTACACCAGTGGACGAGTAAGGTCTCTTGAGGTTTTACAGAGATGCTACCCACAAACATCAATGAAATGCAAGGATGATTTTTCAAAAATATTAGGCTCTTAAGAAAGCAGTTGGAACAAATATTTCATGTAATTGACATTCTCAAAACAAGTTTAGAAATCTCATGCCACCACAGAAAAAATTCTTTTTCCTTCACTTTTCTAACATTGTAGCTATTTTATGATTTTTCTCAGCAAGTCAAGTATTCTCATGTTTTACTCATTTATTCTCACTTGTATATTTTCTGCACAGTAATACACACATATGCCTAAGCAATGAAATTTTTCTCATTCAGCACATTCTTTTTCTTTCATTTTTCACCCTTTTTCATTTTTTTTTTCTTGAGCATTCTTCTCACATGAGCACTATTTCGAATAGTCAGTTTTCGTGACCCGTGTAGCGAGCTTTGGGTCAGTGACTCCCAGACCGGCCGACCTTAGGGCACTAGATACAAAGTATCCCTCGAACTTAATTGCTCGAGTCACTAGACCTTCTATTCTAATAGTTTACGTATAGTCTTCCTCTCGTCATGTGCAATGTCTCTATATCTTAGGCTTTCTATGCAGTCCATGTAACAAGCTTTCGAACCGATGGCTCCCAAACCAGCTGGCTTTGGGGCACCAGGTGTAAAACACCCTTCAGATTCTACTTACTCGAACTACAAAGGCCACATATATCAACTAGACAAGAAAATGATCTCCTTCATTATCATTTTCGTTAAGAGACTCAAACACTTTATCTCGTGTCTGAGTTCTACTACTAGGATTCACGAAGACATCAACAACTAAACGTAGCTCTATTCTTTTTAAACTCATTTTTCAAAAACATCTTTCCATTGCTTATTTCTTTCACAAAACATACTGTGCATACTTATACTAAAGTGATTCAAAATTTTCTAACAATCAAATACTATCTTTCTTTGAATTTTCTCATAAATAACTACTCTATTTGAATCAGTTTAGAAAAAAAAAATTACATGGGGCTTAAAAATTTCTCAACTGTTAGATTATGCCAAAAACAATCATATATGCTACAACTTGTTCTCAAATGCCTACCTTAGTTACCAGACATAACAAAAAAAAATTTAGTGTGCATCTAAACCACCCCCCCTTGCTTGAATGACACTGTCCCTAGTGGCATACAAAATATACAAAAATGCAATGCACATGCACACTAAAAGACAATAAGAATATGGGAGAAAGGATAGATACAACCTGATCTGCTCTGAACTTCTGAAGTTAAATTTCATCTGATCTTTGAATTCTTCGAAAGCTCTTCTCTGTACCTGGTAACTGATACACTAAGTGTTAGATTCATCCTGCATGAATCAAAAACAAATGTCAGCACATATGAAATAAAATACTGAATAAAGAAAAATACTGAAATGAAAAACAAACTAGTGTACATATGATACATCCCTCTGGTTGAATCCTCATGCCTTCGTGAGATGCACTATCTCACACTCACCATCCTGCAAGGAATCTGAAATAAAGGGCTTCAATCTTTGCCCATTCACCTTGAATATACCTTGGGTCATAGGATCGAATAATGCAACTGCTCCATGGGGAAACACTTCTTTCACAATGTACGGTCTTGTCCATCTCGATCTCAACTTCCCTGGAAATAAATGCAAACGAGAATTGTATAGCCACACTTTCTGCTCTGGCTCAAACACTTTTCTGACAATGTACTTATCATGAAATGCTTTTGTGCGAGCTTTGTATAATTTGGCATTCTCATACGCATCATTCCTGAGTTCCTCTAATTCTGAGAGCTGCAGTGCTCTCTCTTTGCCAGCCTGGGTGAGGTCAAAATTCAACTTCTTGATGGCCCAATACGCTCTATGCTCTAGCTCGACAGGAAGATGGCATGCTTTCCCGAATACAAGGCGATACGGTGACATGCCAATGGGAGTCTTAAATGCAGTTCTATATGCCCAAAGTGCATCATCTAAGCGCTGGGACCAATCCTTGCTGTCTGGGCGAACTGTTTTTTCTAAAATCCGCTTAATCTTCCTATTCGAAACCTCAACCTGTCCACTAGTCTGTGGATGATATGGAGTGGTGAATCTATGATTGGCAGAATATCTTCTCAACAGAGAAGCTATCTGTACATTCCTAAAATGCTTGCCACCATCGCTAATCATCGCACGTGGCACACCAAAATGACTGAAAATGTTGTGCTTAATGAACTTAAACACTACTTTGTGATCATTGGTCTTGATTGCCACAACCTCGACCCACTTGGACACATAATCAACTGCCACAAGAATGTATAAATTTCCGAATGAAGGCGGAAATGGTCCCATGAAATCAATGCCCCAAACATAAAAAATCTCGACTATCAAAATCGGAAGCAAGGAAATCATGTCCCTCTTGGACATGTTCCCAATCTGCTGACATCAAAGACAATGCCTACAGAACTCATGAGCATCCCTGTGGAGTGTGGGCCAATAAAATCCAGACTGCAAAACCTTTGAAGCCGTCTACCTACTGCTAAAATGCCCTCCACAGGCTAATGAATGGGAAAAATTAAGAATGGACTGGTACTCCTCCTCTGGAACACATCTCCTAATGATCTGGTCTGCACAGTATTTGAACAACTCTGGTTCATCTGAATAATAGTGCCTCACCTGAGATAGGAATCTCTCACGCTCATTCTTGTTCCAATGCTCAGGGATCTGTCTAGAAACCAGGTAGTTCACAATATCTGCAAACCAAGGTAACTGCGATGTACTGACTGACATGATCTGCTCGTTAGGGAAAGAATCACTGATCGGCCTCTGATCCTGCGTGGTCTCTACGATCAGTCTGGAAAGATGGTCTGCTACTACATTTTCGCTTCCCTTCTTATCTCGAATCTCGAGATCAAACTCCTGTAGTAGTAGAACCCAACGAATCAATCTCGGTTTGGTGTCTTTCTTATTCAACAGATATTTCAATGCAGCTTGGTCCGAATAGACAACCACCTTTGAACCGAGTAAATATGACATAAACTTGTCCAATGCGAAAACTACCGCAAGTAGCTCTTTCTCTGTCGTAGTATAATTCATCTGAGCATCACACAGACTTCTACTCGCATAGTAGATCACATAGGGCTTTCTATCAATGTGTTGTCCTAAAATAGCCCCCATATCATAATAAGATGCATCACACATAATCTCAAATGGGAGAGTCCAATCCGGAGGTCTCAAAATGGGTGCAGTAATCAAGGCCTCTTTGAGAATCTTAAAGGCCTTCATACAATCCTCGCTAAAAACAAAGGGTTGGTCTTTCTCTAATAAAGTACACAGCGGTCGAGAGATTTTACTGAAATCTTTTATGAACCGCCTATAAAAGCCCGCATGCCCTAAAAATGACCGAATCTGCCTCACAGAGGTGGGTGGAGTCAAACGGGAAATGGATTCCATCTTCGCTCTGTCAACCTCAATACCTCGCTTGGACACAATGTGTCCAAGCACAATCCCCTCCTGGACCATAAAATGGCTATTTTCCCAACTCAGAACAAGATTTGTCTCTGCACACCTACTCAGTACTCGAGTAAGTTTTTGGAGGCAATCTTCAAATGAAGAGCCATACACAGAAAAGTCGTCCATGAAAACCTCCATCACATCATCTATCATGTCCGAGAAGATAGCAAGCATACACCTCTGAAAAGTTGTTGGGGCATTACAAAGCCCGAACGGTATACGTCTGAACGCGAAGGTGCCATAAGGACATGTAAATATAGTCTTTTCCTGGTCGTCAGGATGGACAGCTACCTGATTGTATCCTGAGTATCCATCTAAAAAGCAGTAGTAGCTCTGTCCTGCGAGTCTCTCTAATATCTGATCAATGAATGGCAATGGGAAATGATCTTTCCTAGTTGCCACGTTCAGCTTCCGATAATCGATACAGACCCGCCATCCTATAGTGGTCCTCATCGTAATTCTCTCACCCTTTTCGTTCTCCACAACAGTGAGTCCTGACTTCTTCGACACAATCTTAATCAGACTGACCCACTGGCTATCATAAATAGGGTAAATGATTCCGGCATCCAACCACTTCACCACCTCGTTCTTCACCACTTCCTTGATGTTAGGATTTAGCCTTCTCTGCATATCTCTCACTGGCTTAGCTTCTTCATCACAATGAATTCTATGCATGCAGAATGAAGGATCAATCCCCTTCAAATCAGCAACTCCCCAGCCAATCGCTGCCTTGTACTCTCGAAGAATAGTCAACAATCTCTGCTCTTGCTCCTCAGTTAGCAGGGATGAGATGATCACAGGCAGAGTTTTATCATCTCCGAGGTAAGCATATTTGAGTGAATCCGGTAAGGGTTTCAACTCGAGTTTCAAAGGTGACTCGATCGAAGATTTGGCGGGGGTCTCCGCAAGTGGTGAAGAGTCTCAATGATAGCTCCCACAGGTAATCTCTTCGACGACACTCTAGACACATCTACGCTATCTATACAACTATTCTTCTCTATATAGTACAATTCTAAGGAATCCTCAGTAATATACAACTCGAGCTGCTCCTCCAATAATTCATGTGCAATATCTACATGAAAGCAGTCCATGCCTCCTGCTGGTCCCATCGCGCCATTGAAAATATTCAGCTTGACCTTCCTATTGCCGAATGAGAGATCCATGGCTCCAGTCCTACAATTGATGCACGCATTGGCAGTCGCCAAGAATGGTCTGCCTAAAATGATCGGAGTCTGGTGCTGGCTATCTACTCCTTCCATATCTAGAATAATGAAATCGACGGGGAAATAAAAGTCATCCGCCTTAACTAGCACGTCCTCCAAGACACCTCTCGGTACCTTGACAGAACGATCTGCCAGCTGAAGTGTAATAGGAGTTGATCTCATCTCTCCTAGCCCAAAAGCATCAAATAAATACTCTGGCAGAATGTTCACGCTTGCTCCAAGATCGAGCAATGCACATTCTATCCGGATGTTCCCTATGGTACAGGCAATAATCGGGGCTCCAGGGTCCTTGAGCTTTGGTGGTGTCTGATGCTGAAGTACTGAACTCACCTGCTCAGTAAGATGGACCCTGTTAGGAACTCTCTCTCTAGATTTTTGCTTCTGCGTACATAGTTCATTCAGGAGTTTGGCATTTGTCGGCACCTGTTGAATCGCATCAAGCAAAGGTAAGTTGATCTGCACATGCTTGAATATGTCAAGCATGTCCTGGATCTTCGCACCTTGCTTCGTAAGTTGATCTGCACATACTCGGGTGGTTCCTCCTCTTTGTGAGAAGGCTCACTCCTATCCTTCCTCTGCACTGAGGATGAAGATAATGATGATGGTACTCAAGATGATGGTGATGATGGCTGAGCCGACGAAGGTGAAACAATGGTCACTGGCTCCTCTATCTTCCCTCTACTGTCTCTGCTCTCGATGTGATACTCACGTCCACTCCTCAGGGCCATAACAGATTTGGCCTGCTGCTGTGTCTCAGTATGAAACAGGCCTCCAGTCATCTGGTCCTTGCCCTTCGGGTTCATGTCAGCCTGGCTCGGCAATGTACCCTCGGGTCTCCTACTGATCGCCTCTGCTAACTGTCCCATTTGCAACTCTAACTTCGCAATGGACTGCGTATGTGAGCTCAATATCTGGCTACACTTCTCGAAGGCGTTCTGATTAGAGGTTTTCACCTCTTGGAATGCTTGGAGAAGTCTCTCCTCAAAAGATGTCTGTGGGGCAGACTCCAGATAAATCGGGAGAAAAATGAAATAGAAGACTGAGAATAACTCGGCCTCTGAAATGTCTGAGAAAAAGATGGCGGCCGAGCTGGCTGGGAAGAAGTAGGCATCTGCATGGAAGACTGTGGATTCTTCCATGAAAAATTGGGATGGTTACACCAACCCAGATTATATGTCGATGAGAATGAGTTATTCAGTGGTCTGACGTAACCCTGAGCTGCCTGAACTTGTTCTTGAACAAATTCAGGGTACTGAGCTGCCGAAGGGCACTCAGTAATATCGTGTGCTGGACTGGCACATAGAGTACACACCTGTTGTGTAGTGGGTGGTCCTGAGAGAAGCTGGTCCAGCTTCTGAGCAATCATGTCTACCTTGCACTGTAGTGCAGTAGATGGACCAATCTCAAGAACACCAACTTTCTTCTGAATGCTGGGTGTGGCTCTATCCGAATGAGAGCTCGAAGCATGGTGGAGGGAATTCTCGGCCAAGGTATCAAATAACATCCATGCTTCATCCTCGCTTTTCAGCATGAATGTTCCCCCACATGAAGAGTCGACCATCTGACGATTCCTGTCAGACAATCCATCGTAGAAGCTCTGCACCAGTTTCCATCTCGACACCTAATGATGGGGACATTTCCTGAAGAGATCCTTCATTCTCTCCCAGGTATGATGGAAGTGCTCACCATCTAGCTCCGCAAAACTAGTAATGGCTCGACGATATTGGTTCGTACGACCAATGGGAAACTATTTCCGAAGAAACTCCTGCTGTAACTGATCCCAAGACTCTATTTGTACAGAATCTAAGGACTTTAGCCAATACTTGGCTTTGTCCTTCAATGAAAAGGGAAATAGAGTCAACCTCAAAGCGTCATCATCGAAATTTTGTATCTCTACCGTAGAACAGATTTCGAGGAATTCATCTAAATGCCGGTAGGGAGTCTCGTGACTAAGGCCATAAAAAGATGGGAGCATCTGAACAATGCTGGCCTTAATCTCATAATGAGGCGCTCCTACATCGGGTCTCCGAATGCAAGATGCCTGGACATAGTCTGTGGGAATGAAGTATTCCCGCAGAGGACGTGGATGAACTGGGGGTGGAGGTGGAGGATCCATGTCAGCCATTGTTGTCAAACTTCGATGAGAATGTAAAATTCTCTCTGGGTTGTCAACAAATAGATGTAATGGTGTTCCTAGCCCTCGTCACCTCTGCATAGAGTGGTACTAAGACCAGATGTAAGCACACGACCTAAATCTAAATCTAAACTAACACAATTACTAAAATGTAAATAAAACAAATAACAACAACTAAGAAACAAATATGCTAACTATCTATGTCAGAATTATATAACTAAATAAATAAATAACTAAACTAACAGAATAAACTATTCTAAAATACTGAAAAGATAAATACAGGAAATCACAAACTAAGTTTTTCTAAAACCCACCTGTCTAATCGCTCCTTGTAGAATAAAAATTAAGTGAATCCTAGAAAGAACAGTATGTGATTCCTATATTTACTAACTATGTTAATCCTATATTCACTTCTTAATCCTACTAACTAAAAATAAAACAACTAAGTAACTAACTAAAACAAATTAATAAATTAAACCTAAGAAATAAAGTAAGTAATTCGCCGTTCCCCGACAACGGCGCCAAAATTTGGTTGATCTTTTGAAATGATATTTTTAAAACAATGATTTTCAATAAAACTTAGGAAAATCGTCAACCAAAAGTATAAAAACCGATTTTCCACAAAGTGGTAAGTACGGGTCGAATCCTCAGGGAACAGGAATTACTCAGAATATTTCTAAAAATTTAATTTATTAATTATAAATGTCAATCTACAATTACACAACTAATAAAATTATAATTAATCACTAAAGGGCTTGAAAAAAACTATCTAGTCTTCAGTTGCACGCCAGGGGTATTTTGGTCCTTTCACCACTTAGACGAGATTTGCACTTGGACAATGAACCCTGGAAAAATGCATATGCTTTTTAACCTAAACACAAAGGAAAATGCAAAGTTAGTAGTTTTTTCTAAGAATTAAAACTATAAATGAAACTAAATCTAATTTTTAAGAAATTAATAAAACAAGTTCTACTTATTAGAAAATATTTAAATAAAATATTAAACTAATTCTAATAATGATGTATGATGCTGATGCAGCTCCTAAAATGCAGAAAATACTGAAAACAGTCCTAAAATGCCGAAACTAAAGAAATTACAAATATGCCCCTAACTAGTGTAAAATAGAGTTCTGACAGGTTGTCGGAAAACCACTGTTTGATAGAGCAAAAGAGGTCCAATTTTCCCGAAATTTATTCTGTTCTGTAACTGACAGATTAAATAATCTGACAGTTTTTACAGAATGAAAAAACGATATCTGGAACTCCAGATATAAGCATTTCAAAATTAGGAAAAATCAGGATATCGAAAGTCCCGAAATTTAAAATCCAGAAAAAGCGGTTTTCATAAAACGCTTAAAAATCAGACCAAACCAACTCGGATCGAGCTGAAATTTGGTCTGCAATTAGCTAACACGTTGATAAAGGGAATAGAAAAAGAATTTTATAAAAACTCAGAATTTTTGCACACGAAATTACGACAGTGCGATGGGGCAAAAATCAGGTTTTTCTTTCAATACATTATTCACTCTATGAATCTATTTTAAACACTATGAATGTAATCTAAATGTAATACAGACCTAAATGACCCTAAATGACAGATGATATGCTGATATTAACTATGATGAAGCTAAATGCGATCTAAATGAAATATGATATGCATTTTATGACTATATACTAAATGAGCTAATAATGCAAATATAACTAAGGTACTAAAACATGCATTTAACTATATGACTAAGTAATGCACTAAATATAAACTGAATGCAACTAAACTAACTAAATTAATACTATATAAAAAAATTAACAATCACACGTTAAACTAACAATGATAAACTTTAACTAAAACGATTACGTAAGTAACTACACTAGCTATTCTAAAGGCAATATGAATTAAATCTAAAGGGAATGAGGCCACTAAAGAACAAAAAGGTTCGGATTTTAAAATAGGACTAGGGTCGACTAGGGTTGACTCGGTTAGACTCGGTCTTGGCTATGTTTGGTGTGGGTTAGGTACACGACTCCTCTACTAAGTCAATTAGATTGACTAGGTTAGGTTAGGAGAGGTAGGCTCGATTGACTTAAGGTTGGTTTAGGTTTGATCTAGGACTTGACTTAGATTAGGTTTGACTCGGCCTAGGGTTGACTGAGCTAACTAGGTTCGGTTGACTCAACTAGGTTCGGTTTTGACTAGGTTAGGTTAGGTTTGACTCAACTAATTAGGTCAACTAAATTAACTAGGTTGAACACTATTTAAGACATATCTAATTAGTAACCTACTAACTAACCTAAAATTAATTCAAAGCTAAACGAATTTAAAATAGAAGGTTGGAAAAATAAGGTAATAAATGTCAATTCTTGAATTTTGGAATAATTGGATTATAAAAAATCGCCCAATTAAATAGGGAGTTACACTCTTTAAATAGATTTAAAGTTCACTTTGGAAAAAGGAAAAGTCCAACCTAGAGAACCCACGATTTTTGCTTTCCAAGATTGAATTAAATTGCATTTATTTCTTTCTTGAAATCGTGAACACCTAAATTGAAAATTTAATTGAATTTCAAAATCTCTTTCCAAAGGTAAATGAATAACCCCCTTTTAATTGACAATCAAAATTTAATTATTTCTTTAAATGCTCCACATGATTTTTGAAGAATCCACTATTTCTAAAAACTTTTCAAATCCAATTACCTTAATTGCCTTCCTTCTCAAAAATCATCAACCCTAATTGAGCTACTTTCTAGGCTAAGGCATTTAAAACTACCTAGGGAATGAAAAGACTCAAATAGAAACACGATTTCCTAGAATTAAATGCTACACCTAATTCCAAAACTTACTTAAATGGCTCCTAAAAACGTCTAAGGCAATAAAACCTAATACACTGAATGTAGACACCCTAATAAACCTACCTAACTGCAATTAATACTTACTAAAAATGCCTAGAGCTCAATTGGAGCTCTAATGGCTGCCGCCCCACCTTGGGGAAGAAGAAGACTGAAAAATAAAAAAATAAAAAAAATCAAAATTGAACAACTAAGCTAAAATGAGAACGAACATGATAAAACTAATTGAACATAGAATTATACTAACTAATTCAAGTACTTAAAACAGAAATAACTTAGCTATTATGCTGGAAATCATAAAATACCTAAGACCTCAAATCATATAAACACTATTCTATTGAACAAATCATCAAAAAAAATACAAACGACTAAATCTCTTTCTAAGACTATCTAACTTTAAGAAACACTAAATCACGAACACAAGAATACCAACTAAACTAAATATCAAACATGCAGCTGGATGAATACATTAATAAAAAACACAAAGAAAATAAAATTCGATTTTTGTAATTTTTTTCTTTCAAATAAGAGAAAATACCTAAAACTTGAAAACACTAACAAAAAAAGAATTAAGACGATCCTAAAATGATGAATTTGACTCACTCAACTTTTCGAGACTGTCAACTACTACCCAAATAGTAAATCACACGAATGGCACAAGAGAATCACCTACACTTGCATGATTTCAAACATTCATTCACGATTTTGGCAAAAACCTCTCATGCAACACATAAGAAATCCACTTTCCCTAAAACAAAAAATAAATGATATTGAAATCAACAAAACACCCACAAAACAAACAGCAACACTAAAGAAAAAAAATAAAACACGAATAATTTTATAAAACCCAAGAATCGGCTAGAAATAGTCTAGCCGATTTTTGTGTTTTCTTTTCTATTTAATTGAAACACACAACAAGCAATCCCAATGATTAAATTGAATCAAAATGAACAAATTTTTTATTGGATTTTCTGTAGAACAGAACCACGAACACACTGGACAAACTTGAAGAATCGGCTAGATGATTTTCACGATTTGGGTGAAAAATCTTAAAAAAGAACAAGATTCAAACGAATCAATCAATCAAATAAACCTAATCTAACGTGTTGGTCTGTGCACGGGGTCTATTCTAAGGTTGAAACAAAAAGAAAAATAAGAAACACACAGAAAATAAGAAAAGCAAATCACACACACAATTCGGTTTTAGCTAGAAGAGAAGGGAGAGGAAGACCTACCTCTCGGGTGATCCGACGATCGTGGAGGTGAAGAAGAGCGGACATTGGCTTGGCCTTGACGTTCCGATAGGTTCGAGGATGCTGTAACTTCACCAAGAACAGAACTTTTGCAGCTGCTACACGTTGGAGATCCACCGAGGATGGGATGTGCGCCGATTCGAGATCGGAGGGCTCAGAAAACCGGATGGAGGTAGGGCCGGCTCACCTTGATGTGTGTTTCACACTACGGATCAAGGTTAGTAGTCTCCACCTCTGCTACACCTGCAAAAACACAGAAAATGGTGAAAAACGCAGCAAGGAATGGGAAGAAATGTAAATAAATCACAAGGGAGATTGAGAGATGCTTGATTTCCAAGCATAAACCGGTATTCAATGGCCAAAACGAGATGGAATGGAAGAGGAAGATGATGCTGGAGCTAGAGGCACTGCAGGGGGCGTCAAATCCAAGCCAAAGACGCCTAGGGTTCTTCTAAAAAGCCTATTTATACTTTTTTGGAATTCAGAAACAAGGTTAAAAAAAACTATTTTGCTAGGCGCCACTTTCTGAGGGGTTTCCTGCAAAACTTTTTGAAATGGATATGGATATGCGTGTGGGTTGGATTTTGTACTTTTTAAAGGTTGATCTAAGGTCCAAACAGCCTAATTGGGTCGGATATGGATCCGATTCACCTCGAAATTCGTGCCCAAACACTGAAATCGCAATAGCTGTCTCATTTTAACTTCGATTTCTCTAAAATTCGAATCATAACCCCTTACTATCAAAATGCATCTAAACATGGGTTTAAAACCTTAAGCTCGTTACAAAATGCATGAAAAACTTGTTAATATGATGTGCATTTCATGCATCATCAAATACCCCCATGCTTGAATGTTTGTTAGTCCCTTAACAAACCCTAATTATGCTATGCAACAAAGACAAGAAATGTTGAACATGAATGCATAAAACTAACTCACTTTCGTAGGAATCACGGTTGCATTTAGCGTATGCAACAAGCCCTTTTAACCCCTAGCTTACACCAGTGGACGAGTAAGGTCTCGTCAAGGTTTACAGAGATGCTACCCACAAACATCAATGAAATGCAATGATGATTTTTCAAAAATATTAGGCTCTTAAGAAAGCAGTTGGAACAAATATTTTATGTAATTGACATTCTCAAAACAAGTTTAGAAATCTCATGCCACCATAGTAAAAATTCTTTTTCCTTCACTTTTCTAACATTGTAGCTATTTTATGATTTTTCTCAGCAAGTCAAGTATTCTCATGTTTTACTCATTTATTCTCACTTGTATATTTTTTGCACAGTAATACAAACATATGCCTAAGCAATGAAATTTTTCTCATTCACCACATTCTTTTTCTTTCATTTTTCACCCTTTTTCAATTTTTTTTTCTTGAGCATTCTTCTCACATGAGCACTATTTCGAATAGTCAATTTTCGTGACCTGTGTAGCGAGCTTTGGTTCAGTGACTCCCAGACCGGCCAACCTTAGCGCACTAGATACAAAGTATCCCTCATACTTAATTACTTGAGTCACTAGACCTTCTATTCTAATAGTTTACGTATAGTCTTCCTCTCGTCATGTGCAATGTCTGTATCTCTTAGGCTTTCTATGCAGTTGATCATGCATATATTTTAGAGATTTTTCATATAAAAATATGCATGATTTCATGAGAAAATGATTTAAAAACCCAATTTTATGTTAGTTTCGAGTAAATGTGCTAAAATGATTTAAAAATAGAAAATGCATGCAAAATAGTATCTGAATTTTTCTGCAAACTTTCTTTTCAATTCAAATTGTGTTTTCAATTTCATTTCAATAGCTATATAGTTTCATAGATTTAGTTTATACATAAGTCTGTTTCATTTCTATTTGATTTTCTGTATTTCGAATTTTTTTTTACAAAATAAAATAATAAAAATAAAGAAAACAAAACATTGCCGCTGTGCTTGTACAAAAGAAATCTTAGAAATCCGATGGCTGTGAAATTTGTTTCCTGTTTGCTTGGATCTGAAGTTCTGAAAAAAAAAATAGATTAGAATCATTAAATTTGTTTGTGCAATCGTTGGATTTCAATATTTCTACAGGAACTTAATCTGAAATCTGTCACCGGATTTCAACACATTTCTACAGAAATTTGATCGATCATTTGGATCGATTTCCATTAATTTTTTATCCGGCGATCATTATTTTTAAAGCTTATTAAATTGATTTCTAACTATCAATCAGAGAACTGGATCAAATCCAGTCGATCATAATCTCTTTGTTCTCTGATTGATAGTTGAAATCCTCTGATGTAGCCGGATTCACATCACATTTATCGTGAAAATGTGAAAGAGGCACTTTCATTTGAGTTGCCATGAAATTCATTTCACGGTTGTTGAAGAGTTCCAGTGGAAGATGTTGAGAGTTCTGGTAGGCTGTTGAGAGTTCCGGTGGAGGATATTGAGATTTCATTTGAGTTACCTAAACCACAGATCAATCGGATGTTGTGAAACAGGAGGATTCGCCGGAAGTTCTGGTGGCTCAGCTCCCTGAACCACAGATTGATCAGATGTTGTGAAACAGGAGGATTCGCCGAAAATTCTGGTGGTTCAGCTCCTTGAACCACGGTGGGAACTGAAATCACCTGTGTGAGGTTGTGGATTTTGATTCAATCCTGAAAATTCCCTGCTACGATAATGTGTTTTTTTTTATTTTCAGAGTTTGTTTTTACAACACAATTTTCCTAATTGCTTGTTTTTTTTTTATTCTCACGGCAAAGAATTGTTTTGAAATAAGTGTTTTCCAGCAAATGTAGTTGTTTCCTAATCTTTGGTGCTTACTGTCTAAAGTTTGTTTGATTGATCTTTGGCATTAGTTAACTGTCTGTTTTGAATTAAACTAGTGATTTCTGATTTTTGAACATATGCTACTAGCTGATTAGTTAATACATTTACTTAGATGTTTTGAAATTAGGCTTAATTAGTTGATTTGAACTAATTAGCAATGACAAGTACTTTGTAATTAGAATATCTAGCCAATTAGTAATTAGTTTACTTAGTAAAAAAAAAAATTGATGTTAGTTAGTTTGTAATACTACTTTTAGTCTTAGAAGTAATTAGTTAATTGTCATTAGTTTAATATAGTCTTAATTGTCATCAGTTTCCTTTCATGATATCTTTCATAAAAAAATTTTAAGTGTACTTTGTTTCATATAATTTCTATTTCTATCTCTGGTACTGCTCGTGTTCATTTGATTTGTGCAGGATAGAACCAGACTGGAGTGGGAGTGATTACTTGACACGAGGAAGCACAAGAATAGAATATTTTTGCTTTTATTTTTAGAATTAGGAATTTAATTGGGTTTGTAAATATTGCACTTTACGCCCTCTGCGAAGGGTATTCATTTGTTGTAATAGTTAGTTGTTTTTACTTTTCTTGAACATTTTACATTTCAAATAATTCGGCAATAAAGAATAGTTTAGATTTGTGTACTTGAATACGAAATATTCCCGTTCCCTGAGTTTGACCCGGTCTCATCCACTAGTGAGAACCGGTTTTTATTATTTGATGTCTGGTTTTCACATGTTTTACATTTAAAAATCTTTTCAAAATTACAACGATTTAAAAGAAGACATCAGCAGTCCATGTAACAAGCTTTCGAACCGATGGCTCCCAAACCAGCTGGCTTTGGGGCACCAGGTGTAAAACACCCTTCAGATTCTACTTACTCGAACTACAAAGGCCACAGATATCAACTAAACAAGAAGATGATCTCGTTCCTTATCCTTTTTGTTAAGAGACTCAAACACTTCATCTCGTGTCTGAGTTCCACTACTAGGATTCACGAAGACATCAACAATTAAACGTAGCTCTATTCTTTTTAAACTCATTTTTCAAAAACATCTTTCCATTGCTTATTTCTTTCACAAAACATATTGTGCATACTTATACTAAAGTGATTCAAAATTTTCTAACAATCAAATACTATCTTTCTTTGAATTTTCTCATAAATAACTACTCTATTTGAATCAGTTCAAAAAAAAATTTACATGGGGCTTAAAAATTTCTCAACTGTTAGATTATGCCAAAAACAATCATATATGCTACAACTTGTTCTCAAATGCCTACCTTAGTTACCAGACATAACAAAAAAAAATTTAGTGTGCATCTAAACCACCACCCCATGCTTGAATGACGCTGTCTCTAGTGGCATACAAAAATGCAATGCACATGCACACTAAAAGACAATAAGAATATGGGAGAAAGGATAGACACAACCTGATCTACTCTGAACTTCTGAAGTTGAATTTCATCTGATCTTTGAATTCTTCGAAAGCTCTTCTCTGTACCTGGTAACTGATACACTAAGTGTTAGATTCATCCTGCATGAATAAAAAACAAATGTCATCACATATAAAATAAAATACTGAATAAAGAAAAATACTGAAATGAAAAACAAACTAGTGTACATATGATACATCCCTCTAGTTGAATCCTCATGCCTTCGTGAGATGCACTATCTCACACTCACCATCCTGCAAGGAATCTGAAATAAAGGGCTTCAATCTTTGCCCATTCACCTTGAATGTACCTTGGGTCATAGGATCGAATAATGTCACTGCTCCATGGGAAAACACTTCTTTCACAATATATGGTCCTGTCCATCTCGATCTCAACTTCCCTGGAAATAAATGCAAACGAGAATTGTATAGCCACACTTTCTGCCCTGGCTCAAACACTTTTCTGACAATGTACTTATCATGAAATGCTTTCGTGCGAGCTTTGTATAATTTGGCATTCTCATACGCATCATTCTTGAGTTCCTCTAATTCTGAGAGCTGCAGTGCTCTCTCTTTGTCAGCCTAGGTGAGGTCAAAATTCAACTTCTTGATAGCCCAATACGCTCTATGCTCTAGCTCGACAGGAATATGGCATGCTTTTCCGAATACAAGGCAATACGGTGACATGCCAATGGGAGTCTTAAATGCAGTTCTATTTGCACAAAGTGCATCATCTAAGCTCTGGGACCAATCCTTGCGGTCCGGGCGAATTGTTTTTTCTAAAATCCGGTTAATCTTCCTATTCGAAACCTCAACCTGTCTACTAATCTGCGAATGATATGGAGTGGTGAATCTATGATTGACAGAATATCTTCTCAGTAGAGAAGCTAACTGTACATTCCTAAAATGCTTGCCACCATCGCTAATCATCGCACGTGGCACACCAAAATGACTGAAAATGTTGTGCTTAATGAACTTAAGCACTACTTTGTGATCATTGGTGTTAGTTGCCACAACCTCGACCCACTTGGACACATAATCAACTGCCACAAGAATGTATAAATTTCCGAATGAAGGCGGAAATGGTCCAATGAAATCAATGCCCCAAACATCAAAAATCTCGACTATCAAAATCGGAAGCAAGGGCATCATGTCCCTCTTAGACATGTTCCCAATCTGCTGACATCAAAGACAACGCCTACAGAACTCATGAGCATCCCTGTGGAGTGTGGGCCAATAAAATCCAGACTGCAAAACATTTGCAGCCGTCTTCCTACTGCTAAAATGCCCTCCACAGGCTAATGAATGAGAAAAATTAAGAATGGACTGGTACTCCTCCTCCGGAACACAACTCCTAATGATCTGGTCTGCATAGTATTTGAACAACTCTGGTTCATCTCAATAATAGTGCCTCACTTGAGATAGGAATCTCTCACGCTCATTCTTGTTCCAATGCTCAGGGATCTGTCTCGAAACCAGGTAGTTCACAATATCTGCAAACCAAGGTAATTGCGATGTACTGACTGACATGATCTGCTCGTCAGGGAAGGAATCACCGATCGGCCTCTGATCCTGCGTGGTCTCTACGATCAGTCTGGAAAGATGGTCTGCTACTACATTTTCGCTTCTCTTCTTATCTCGAATCTCGAGATCAAACTCCTGTAGTAGTAGAACCCAACGAATCAATCTCGGTTTGGTGTCTTTCTTATTCAACAGATATTTCAATGCAGCATGGTCCCAATAGACAACCACCTTTGAACCGAGTAAATATGACCTAAACTTGTCCAATGCGAAAACTACCGCAAGTAGCTCCTTTTCTGTCCTAGTATAATTCATCTGAGCATTAGACAAAGTTCTACTCGCATAGTAGATCACATAGGGCTTCCTATCAATGCGTTGTCCTAAAATAGCCCCCATAGCATAATCAGATGCATCGCACATAATCTCAAATGGGAAAGTCCAATCCGGAGGTCTCAAAATGGGTGCAGTAATCAAGGCCTCTTTGAGAATCTCAAAGGCCTTCATACAATCCTCGCTAAAAACAAACGGCTGGTCTGTCTCTAATCAAGTACACAGCGGTCGAGAGATTTTACTGAAATCTTTTATGAACCGCCTATAAAAGCCCGCATGCCCTAAAAATGACCGAATCTGCCTCACAGAGGTGGGTGGAGTCAAACGGGAAATGGATTCCACCTTCGCTCTGTCAACCTCAATACCTCGCTTGGACACAATGTGTCCAAGCACAATCCCCTCCTGGACCATAAAATGGCTATTTTCCCAACTCAGAACAAGATTTGTCTCTGCACACCTACTCAGTACTCGAGTAAGTTTTTGGAGGCAATCTTCAAATGAAGAGCCATACACAGAAAAGTCGTCCATGAAAACCTCCATCACATCATCTATCATGTCCGAGAAGATAGCAAGCATATACCTCTGAAAAATTTTTGGGGGCATTGCAAAGCCCGAACGGTATACGTCTGAACGCGAAGGTGCCATAAGGACATGTAAATATAGTCTTTTCCTAGTCGTCAGGATGGACAGCTACCTGATTGTATCCTGAGTATCCATCTAAAAAGCAGTAGTAGCTCTGTCCTGCAAGTCTCTCTAATATCTGATCAATGAATGGCAATGGGAAATGATCTTTCCTAGTTGCCACGTTCAGCTTCCGATAATCGATACAGACCCGCCATCCTATAGTGGTCCTCATCGTAATTCTCTCACCCTTTTCGTTCTCCACAACAGTGAGTCCTGACTTCTTCGACACAATCTGAATCAGACTGACCCACTGGCTATCATAAATAGGGTAAATGATTCTGGCATCCAACCACTTCATCACCTCGTTCTTCACCACTTCCTTGATGTTAGGATTTAGCCTTCTCTGCATATCTCTCATTGGCTTAACTTCTTCATCACAATGAATTCTATGCATGCAGAATAAAGGATCAATCCCCTTCAAATCAGCAACTCCTCAGCCAATCGCTGCCTTGTGCTCTCGAAGAATAGTCAACAATCTCTGCTCCTGCTCCTCAGTTAGCAGGGATGAGATGATCACAGGCAGAGTTTTATCATCTTCGAGGTAAGCATACTTGAGTGAATCTGGTAAGGGTTTCAACTCGAGTTTCGGAGGTGACTCGATCGAAGATTTGGCGGGGGTCTCCGCAAGTGGTGGAAGAGTCTCAATGATAGCTCCCACAGGTAATCTCTCCGACGACACTCTAGACACATCTACGCTATCTATACAACTATTCTTCTCTATATAGTACAATTCTAAGGAATCCTCAGTAATATACAACTCGGGCTGCTCCTCCAATAATTCATGTGCAATATCTACATGAAGCAGTCCATGCCTCCTGCTGGTCCCATCACGGCATTGAAAATATTCAGCTTGACCTTCCTATTGCCGAATGAGAGATCCATGGCTCCAGTCCTATAATTGATGCACGCATTGGCAGTCGCCAAGAATGGTCTGCCTAAAATGATCGGAGTCTGGTGCTGGCTATCTACTCCTTCCATATCCAGAATAATGAAATCGACGGGGAAATAAAAGTCATCCGCCTTAACTAGCACGTCCTCCAAGACACCTCTCGGTACCTTGACAGAACGATCTGCCAGCTGAAGTGTAATAGGAGTTGATCTCATCTTTCCTAGCCCAAAAGCATCAAAGAAATACTCGGGCAGAATGTTCACGCTTGCTCCAAGATCGAGCAATGCACATTCTATCCGGATGTTCCCTATGGTACATGCAATAATCGGGGCTCCTGGGTCCTTGAGCTTTGGTGGTGTCTGATGCTGAAGTACTGAACTCACCTACTCAGTAAGATGGACCCTGTTAGGAACTCTCTCTCTAGATTTTCGCTTCTGCGTACATAGTTCCTTCAGGAATTTGGCATGTGCCGGCACCTGCTGAATCGCATCAAGCAAAGGTAAGTTGATCTGCACATGCTTGAATATGTCAAGCATGTCCTGGATCTTCGCACCTTGCTTCCCTCTAAATCCGGGAGATTCTAATGCTTTGGGATAGGGTGGTGGGGGAATATACTCGGGTGGTTCCTCCTCTTTGTGAGAAGGCTCTCTCCTATCCTTCCTCTACACTGAGGATGAAGATAATGATGATGGTGATGATGGTTGAGCCGACGAAGGTGAAACAATGGTCACTGGCTCCTCTATCTTCCCTCTACTGTCTCTGCTCTCGATGTGATACTCACGTCCACTCCTCAGGGCCATAACAGATTTGGCCTGGTGCTGTGTCTCAGTATGAAACAGGCCTCTAGTCATCTGGTCCTTGCCCTTCGGGTTCATGACAGCCTGGCTCGGCAATGTACCCTAGGGTCTCCTACTGATCGCCTCTGCTAACTGTCCCATTTGCGACTCTAACTTCGCAATGGACTGCGTATGTGAGCTCAATATCTGGCTACACTTCTCGAAGGCGTTCTGATTAGAGGTTTTCACCTCTTGGAATGCCTTTAGAAGTCTCTCCTCAAAAGATGTCTGTGGGGCAGACTCCTGCTAAATCGGGAGAAAAAATGAAATAGAAGACTGAGAATAACTCGGCCTCTGAAATGTCTGAGAAAAAGATGGCGGCCGAGCTGGCTGGGAAGAAGCAGGCATCTGCACGGAAGACTGTGGATTCTTCCATGAAAAATTGGGATGGTTACGCCAACCCGGATTATATGTCGATGAGAATGGGTTATTCAGTGGTCTGACGTAACCCTGAGCTGCCTGAACTTGTTCTTGACCAAATTAAGGGTACTGAGCTGCCGAAGGGCACTCAGTAATATTGTGTGCTGGACTAGCACATAGAGTACACACCTGCTGTGTAGTGGGTGGTCCTAAGAGAAGCTGGTCCAGCTTCTGAGCAATCATGTCTACCTTGCACTGTAGTGCAGTAGATGGACCAATCTCAAGAACACCAACTTTCTTCTGAATGCTGGGTGTGGCTCTATCCGAATGAGAGCTCGAAGCATGGTGGAGGGAATTCTCGGCCAAGGTATCAAATAGCATCCATGCTTCATCCTCGCTTTTCAGCATGAATGTTCCCCCACATGAAGAGTCGACCATTTGACGATTCCTGTCAGACAATCCATCATAGAAGCTCTGTACCAGTTGCCATCTCGACACCTGATGATGGGGACATTTCCTGAAGAGATCCTTCATTCTCTCCCAGGTATGATTGAAGTGCTCACCATCTAGCTCCGCAAAACTAGTAATGGCTCGACGATATTGGTTCGTACGACCAATGGGAAAGTATTTCTGAAGAAACTCCTGCTGTAACTGATCCCAATACTCTATTTCTACAGAATCTAAGTACTTTAGCCAATACTTGGCTTTGTCCTTCAATGAAAAGGGAAATAGAGTCAACCTCAAAGCGTCATCATCGAAATTTTGTATCTCTACCGTAGAACAGATTTCGAGGAATTCATCTAAATGCCGGTAGGGAGTCTCGTGACTAAGGCCATAAAAAGATGGGAGCATCTGAACAATGCTGGCCTTAATCTCATAATGAGGCGCTCCTACATCGGGTCTCCGAATGCAAGATGCCTGGACATAGTCTGTGGGAATGAAGTATTCCCGCAGAGGACGTGGATGAACTGGGGGTGGAGGTGGAGGATCCATGTCAGCCATTGTTGTCAAACTTCGATGAGAATGTAAAATTCTCTCTGGGTTGTCAACAAATAGATGTAATGGTGTTCCTAGCCCTCGTCACCCCTGCATAGACTGGTACTAAGACCAGATGTAAGCACACAACCTAAATCTAAATCTAAACTAACACAAATACTAAAATGTAAATAAAACAAATAACAACAACTAAGAAACAAATATGCTAACTATCTATGTCAGAATTATATAACTAAATAAATAAATAACTAAACTAACAGAATAAACTATTCTAAAATACTGAAAAGATAAATACAGGAAATCACAAACTAAGTTTTTCTAAAACCCACCTGTCTAATCGCTCCTTGCAGAATGAAAATTAAGTGAATCCTAGAAAGAACAGTATGTGATTCCTATATTTACTAACTATGTTAATCCTATATTCACTTCTTAATCCTACTAACTAAAAATAAAACAACTAAGTAACTAACTAAAACAAATTAATAAATTAAACCTAAGAAATAAAGTAAGTAATTCGCCATTCCCCGACAACGGCGCCAAAATTTGGTTGATCTTTTGAAATGATATTTTTAAAACAATGATTTTCAATAAAACTTAGGAAAATCGTCAACCAAAAGTATAAAAACCGATTTTCCACAAAGTAGTAAGTACGGGTTGAATCCTCAGGGAACAGGAATTACTCAGAATATTTCTAAAAATTTAATTTATTAATTATAAATGTCAATCTACAATTACACAACTAATAAAATTATAATTAATCACTAAAGGGCTTGAAAAAAACTATCTAGTCTTCAGTTGCACGCCAGGGGTATTTTGGTCCATTCACCACTTAGACGAGATTTGCACTTGGACAATGAACCCTGGAAAAATGAATATGCTTTTTAACCTAAATACAAAGGAAAATGCAAAGTTAGTAGTTTATTCTAAGAATTAAAACTATAAATGAAACTAAATCTAATTTTTAAGAAATTAATAAAACAAGTTCTACTTATCAGAAAATAATTAAATAAAATATTAAACTAATTCTAATAATGATGTATGATGCTGATGCAGCTCCTAAAATGCAGAAAATACTGAAAACAGTCCTAAAATGCCGAAACTAAAGAAATTACAAATATGCCCCTAACTAGTGTAAAATAGAGTTCTGACAGGTTGTTGGAAAACCACTGTTTGATAGAGCAAACGAGGTCCGATTTTCCCGAAATTTCTTCTGTTCCGTAACTGACAGATTAAATAATCTGACAGTTTTTACAGAATGAAAAAACGATATTTGGAACTCCAGATATAAGCATTTCAAAATTAGGAAAAATCAGGATATCGAAAGTCCCGAAATTTAAAATCCAGAAAAAGCGGTTTTCATAAAACGCTTAAAAATCAGACCAAACCAACTCGGATCGAGCTGAAATTTGGTCTGAAATTAGCTAACACGTTGATAAAAGGAATAAAAAAAGAAGTTTATAAAAACTCAGAATTTTTGCACACAAAATTACGACAGTGCGATGGGGCAAAATTCAGGTTTTTCTTTCAATACATTATTCACTCTATGAATCTATTTTAAACACTATGAATGTAATCTAAATGTAATACAGACCTAAATGACCCTAAATGACAGATGATATGCTGATATTAACTATGATGAAGCTAAATGCGATCTAAATGAAATATGATATGCATTTTATGACTATATACTAAATGAGCTAATAATGCAAATATAACTAAGGTACTAAAACATGCATTTAACTATATGACTAAGTAATGCACTAAATATAAACTGAATGCAACTAAACTAACTAAATTAATACTATATAAAAAAATTAACAATCACACGTTAAACTAACAATGATAAACTTTAACTAAAACGATTACGTAAGTAACTACACTAGCTATTCTAAAGGCAATATGAATTAAATCTAAAGGGAATGAGGCCACTAAAGAACAAAAAGGTTCGGATTTTAAAAAAGGACTAGGGTCGACTAGGGTTGACTCGACTAGACTCGGTCTTGGCTATGTTTGGTGTGGGTTAGGTACACGACTCCTCTACTAAGTCAATTAGATTGACTAGGTTAGGTTAGGAGAGGTAGGCTCGATTGACTTAAGGTTGGTTTAGGTTTGATCTAGGACTTGACTTAGATTAGGTTTGACTCGGCCTAGGGTTGACTGAGCTAACTAGGTTCGGTTGACTCAACTAGGTTCGGTTTTGACTAGGTTAGGTTAGGTTTGACTCAACTAATTAGGTCAACTAAATTAACTAGGTTGAACCCTATTTAAGACATATCTAATTAGTAACCTACTAACTAACCTAAAATTAATTCAAAGCTAAACGAATTTAAAATAGAAGGTTGGAAAAATAAGGTAATAAATGTCAATTCTCGAATTTTGGAATAATTGGATTATCAAAAATTGCCCAATTAAATAGGGAGTTACACTCCTTAAATAGATTTAAAGTTCACTTTGGAAAAAGGAAAAGTCCAACCTAGAGAACCCACGATTTTTGCTTTCCAAGATTGAATTAAATTGCATTTATTTCTTTCTTGAAATCGTGAACACCTAAATTGAAAATTTAATTGAATTTCAAAATCTCTTTCCAAAGGTAAATGAATAACCCCCTTTTAATAGACAATCAAAATTTAATTATTTCTTTAAATGCTCCACTCGATTTTTGAAGAATCCACTATTTCCAAAAACTTTTCAAATCCAATTACCTTAATTGCCTTCCTTCTCAAAAATCGTCAACCCTAATTGAGCTACTTTCTAGGCTAAGGCATTTAAAACTACCTAGGGAATGAAAAGACTCAAATAGAAACACGATTTCCTAGAATTAAATGCTACACCTAATTCCAAAACTTACTTAAATGGCTCCTAAAAACGTCTAAGGCAATAAAACCTAATACACTGAATGTAGACACGCTAATAAACCTACCTAACTGCAATTAATACTTACTAAAAATGCCTAGAGCTCAATTGGAGCTCTAATGGCTGCCGCCTCACCTTGGGGAAGAAGAAGACTGAAAAATAAAAAAATAAAAAAAAATCAAAATTGAACAACTAAGCTAAAATGAGAATGAACATGATAAAACTAATTGAACATAGAATTATACTAACTAATTCAACTACTTAAAACACAAATAACTTAGCTATTATGCTGGAAATCATAAAATACCTAAGACCTCAAATCATATAAACACTATTCTATTGAACAAATCATCAAAAAAATACAAACGACTAAATCTCTTTCTAAGACTATCTAACTTCAAGAAACACTAAATCACGAACACAAGAATACCAACTAAACTAAATATCAAACATGCAGCTGGATGAATACATTAATCAAAAACACAAAGAAAATAAAATTTGATTTTTGTAATTTTTTTCTTTCAAATAAGAGAAAATACCTAAAACTTGAAAACACTAACAAAACAAGAATTAAGACGATCCTAAAATGATGAATTTGACTCACTCAACTTTTCGAGACTGTCAACTACTACCCAAACAGTAAATCACACGAATGGCACAAGAGAATCACCTACACTTGCAAGATTTCAAACATTCATTCACGATTTTGGCAAAAACCTCTCATGCGACACATAAGAAATCCACTTTCCCTAAAACGAAAAATAAATGATATTGAAATCAACAAAACACCCACAGAACAAACAGCAACACTACAGAAAAAAAATAAAACACGAATAATTTTATAAAACCCAAGAATCGGCTAGAAATAGTCTAGCCGATTTTTGTGTTTTCTTTTCTATTTAATTGAAACACACAACAAGCAATCCCAACGATTAAATTGAATCAAAATGAACAAATTTTTTATTGGATTTTCTATAGAACAGAACCACGAACACACTGGACAAACTTGAAGAATCGGCTAGATGAAGATCTAGCCGATTTTCACGATTTGGGTGAAAAATCTTAAAAAAGAACAAGATTCAAACGAATCAATCAATCAAATAAACCTAATCTAACGTGTTGGTCTGTGCACGGGGTCTATTCTAAGGTTGAAACAAAAAGAAAAATAAGAAACACACAGAAAATAAGAAAAGCAAATCACACACACAATTCGGTTTTAGCTAGAAGAGAAGGGAGAAGAAGACCTACCTCTCGGGTGATCCGACGATCGTGGGGCTGAAGAAGAGCGGACAGTGGCTTGGCCTTGACGTTTCGAACGGTTCGAGGATGCTGGAACTTCACCAAGAACAGAACTTTTGCAGCTGCTACACGTTGGAGATCCACCGAGGATGGGATGTGCGCCGATTCGAGATCGGAGGGCTCAGAAAACGGGATGGAGGTAGGGCCGGCTCACCTTGATGTGTGTTTTGCACTACGGATCAAGGTTAGTAGTCTCCACCTCTGCTACACCTGCAAAAACACAGAAAATGGTGAAAAATGCAGCAAGGAATAGGAAGAAATGTAAAGAAATCACAAGGGAGATCGAGAGATGCTTGATTTTCAAGCATAAACCGGTCTTCAATGGCCAAAACAAGATGGAATGGAAGAGGAAGATGATGCTGGAGCTAGAGGCACTGCAGGAGGCGTCAAATCCAAGCCAAAGACGCCTAGGGTTCTTCTAAAAAGTCTATTTATATTTTTTTGGAATTTCAGAAACAATGTTAAAAAAACTATTTTGCTAGGCGCCACTTTCTGAGGGGTTTTCTGCAAAACTTTTTGAAATGGATATGGATATGCGTGTGGGTTGGATTTTGTACTTTCTAAAGGTTGATCCAAGGTCCAAACAGCCTAATTGGGTCGGATATGGATCCGATCTACCTCGAAATCCATGCCCAAACATTGAAATTGCCATAACTCTCTCATTTTAACTCTGATTTCTCTGAAATTTGAACCATAACCCCTTACTATCAAAATGCATCTAAACATGGGTTTAAAATCTTAAGCTCGTTACAAAATGCATGAAAAACGTGTTAATATGATGTGCATTTCATGCATCATCAGTGGCCTTGTTGAGATCCCTTAAATCAATGCAGATCCGGACTTTGCCATTCTTTTTGGGAACTACTACGATGTTCGCCAACCAGTCTGAGTAGTCAATAGTCTGGATGAATCCTGCTTTTAACAACTCCTTAAGTCCTTCTTTAACTTGCGGCGCCACTCGGAGATCCATTTTCCTCAATTTTTGCTTGATTGGCTTAACATCTGGCTTTAGCACGAGACGATGTTCGACCAACCTTGGATCCAACCCTAGCATATCCTTATAAGTCCATGCAAAGACTTCCTGATGCTGTTTGAGAAAATAGATGAGCCTTTTCCTCTCATCTAAACTTAAGCTGGAACCAATTTTGAGGATTTTTGGATCATCTTTTGAGCCGATATTGACATTTTCTGTCGGATCTTGAACCAACGACGATGGTTCATCCTGTTTCTAAATACTGGCAAATTCTGGCAATTCTTGAATCGCTGAGTCAAACTCTGCTAATTCTTAGATCTGCTTTGTTACCTTGCTGACCTCTGCCCTTGCCTTTGCCTTGCGGATTCTGGCCGGTTTGGATTTATTTTGAGACAAATTTGAATTGATAATGAGTCTTTTGAGCGATTTAGGGGCCATGATTCCGACCATCCTGAAAGCGCAAAGAAGGTTTTTGAGAAAAAGGTAGGAGATTCAAAAAAACAACCCTTTGTATAGAAACAGAGAATGTTGGCGTAGACAAAATATAAAGAGAAAAGGATATATGCCAAGATATGAAAAAAAAAATCATTGATTCAATAAAGTTTGAGAATATCAACTCAATATTTACAGAAGATTTTGACCAAGACAAAACTGGGACTAAGTTGTCCCTACAGATGACGAGAAAAGAAAGCAAAAAATAATGGCATTGTCTTCACTCTGCTCTTTTTATGAAGGTGGTTCTTCTGCCTGACAATTGACCTGTGAAACCCAAGCCTGTACCATCAACATGCCGACCGGGGATGATTGGCTCCATCATGCGGTCCTCGTTTTTACCAAGGCCCCTCAAGGGCTGGTAGCCATGCTTCATCAGTAAATCAAATCCTCTTTTGGTTTTCGAGAACTGAGGGAAAAGAGGGTGATCCTTAAAAGAAGTGCAATTGAGGCACCCGCCCAGCTTGAAGAAAGGAGGTCCCTGCCACTGTACCACTGCGATGACATTCTCTGTTGGTTGGACTTCTTTCAGTTTGAGCATATCCATGCTTTCAATAAGATTAATTTCATCAACTTCCCGAATGCTCGGGATGTCGGTAGTATGTGATCATCGCAAAAATTTTCCTATCGTTCCTCTTTTTCTTTCTAACCTCTATTCCCCTTTTTGAAGGAGAATAAAAGGATAGAAAAGAGGAAGAGAGAATGAGAAAAGGAAGAAGAGAGAGGAACTCTTTTGCAAAGTCTCACTTGACCTTAATTTTGAAAAGATTTTCAAAAGATTACTCGCCTCCATTTTGAAATATTTGCGGGAAAATTGGAAGACGGGATTCGTTTGTCGGTACGAGGTTCGACCATTCTTGGCGCCTTTACCAGAGGTAATCGAACCAAGGGTCGATTTAATGCCTCTTTGCTTTGCTAAAAGATTATCTAAGAATTTATCCTAAGTCTAAATGCACAAAGAATCATGCTTGTGCAATGCAAGAACGTATGCCCTTTTTGAAAAATGATTTGGAAATCTCCAAGTGTTTCTGAGATGAATTTGATAATAGAGTGAAGAAATGGCTTTTGAATCTTAACTTAGAACTTGAGATAGATCAGGAGAGATATTTTAAAGTTCTTAGTCTTTGAAAATAATCAGAGTTTTTGGGAAAATAAATCTAGACTTTGAAAGGAATGATTTTGAAGTTTGAGATAAAAGGAGAAGAAATGGAAGTTTCAAAGTCATAAATGAACTTTGGATTAGAATTTTGAACCTAGATAAATGTTTGAAATGGAATTAAATTCTAGATTTGAAATCAGGATGGAATTTTGGATTTTAAGAAATCCAAATGGAATTTTAGAAATGGATTTAAGAAGCCCAAATGGAATCTGAAAATGGAATTGGATTTGAAATCTGAGAATCAAGATAGAATTTGAATCCAAAGTCTGAATCCTAAATGGATTTTGGATATGAAGTCTGAGATCCAAAATGAGGTTGAATTCTGGATCCTAAATAGAATTTGGATCTGAAGCCTGAGATTCAAAATGAAGTTGAATTCTAGGATCCTAAATGGAATTTGGATCTGAAGTCTGAGATCCAAAATGAAGTTGAATTCCAGGATCCTAAATGGAATTTGGATCTGAAGTCTAAGATCTAAAATGAAGTTGAATTCCAGGATCCTAAATGGAATTGGATCCAAGATCTGGAATGAAATTTGGATCTGAAGTCTGAGATCCAAGAGGGAATTGGATTCTGGACCCTAAAATGGATTTTGGATCTGAAGTCTGAGATCCAAAAGTGGAGATTGTATTTGAAAATCTGGATCCAAGTTGGGATTCGGTTCTAACTTTGGATTTGGATTTTGAAAGTCCAAATGGGACTTTTGAAGATGGGTCTGGGTTTTAGGAACCCAGATTGAATTTAAAACTCAGGAGAAATTGAATTTTGAGATTCAGAATCAATCTCAAACTTTGATTTTTGTAATTGAGAATCAAGACTTTGAAGATAAAGAATAAGCTTGATTTTAAAGCTTTGAATTTGAAATCAGAATATAATTCAGAAATTTCAAAGTTTAAATTGAACCTTGAAATCAATTTTGACTTGAATTTGAATTTGAATCTTAAAAAGAAATGAATTTGTTATTTCAAAAGTTGATTTGAACTTTGAGACTTGACTAGAATTTAGAATTTGGATTTTGAATATACAAATGAATTTGAGATTCCAAAGTCAAATTGGACTTTGGATTTAAATTTAGAATCTGAAGATGGTATTTGAATTTACAGGAGTTGGAAGTTGATTTGAGAAGTGAAGAAGATTTTGAAGCAAATCACTTGGGTTTTGAAAAAGAATTTTTGAAAACATGATGTAGTTCTATCCTAAATGATGAATGAAAAAAAAATTAAAATTGGATTTGGAAATCCTATTTTATTCTTTAAGTGAATTAGAATAAGATTGAAGATATGATACATCCTTTACTATGGTCATTGAATGTATTATATAATAATCATATTCAAATTCAAATGAAGAATAAAATATATTTTGGTGCTTTTATAGAGTTTAAAATGAAATTAACTCTCAATATATCCTAACTATGGCCATTGATATATGTATTGAATTAATTTTAAACTAAACTCTGATAAAAGAGGAATCTTTTTAAAGAAAATATGATGAATTTTGAAAAGAGATCCAGTGTGGATCCAGTATTTATTCAATAAAAGATAAAAATCCTAAGCATTGCCCACATTTTGACTATGGTCATCAATGTGAGTCATTTGCTTAGGATTAATTACCTCTCATTAGAATGGTGCATGTGCCATTCGTGTTCTCATTCGTGATTTTTTTTAAAACAAAGAGGAAATGATATGAAAACAAGCATTTCTAAAAGATATACATGATCATACATTCTAATCTAATGCAGGAAATATAAATTTCTCATTAATATCAAGTTATTACATCGATTAAAATGATAAAATCCAAATCTGAGAGAAAGAATCAACATTTCACACATCCCTACAAAATAAAGTTTATATGGCAAAACACCAAGTATGGAGAGAAATTCAGAAGTTATGATAGAACTAGAATGTATCAGATATTACCTGAGTGTCAATGAGAAAACATCAAAAGAAATGTATCTACGATGCTTTATGATCATGAGACTATATATATAGGTATTGGAGCATATGTACAATATATGATACTACCAAGAAAGTGACTGCTATCTCAGTGAATAGTATGCTGTGATAAAGGAAGTGCAAATGAATGCAGTGAGGTGCAGCAAGGTGAATGTGAATGTTGCAGGGAAGCAAAAAATATGGTAATATGAAGGTAGTAAGTGAGTAAGGGTAGTGATACAATGGAAAAGAGTGTATAGAGAACAAAAAGTGGAGATAGTGAAGGGTTTGAAGTGCAGCAAAGTGCTACTGTAGATAAATGTGCTTTGTAATGAGTGCTGAGATAAGTGCAATGTGACTTACAACAAGTATACAGGTAATTGACTGGTTAATGCAGCATGCTGTGTTGAAATGGTGGTAAAAAATGATTGGTGTAAGTGTGAAGATATGATTTGGCTGTAAACAAAAAAGGGGAGATGAGGGTGCTGAAGGTGTACAAGGTACCTAGGTGCGTGGGGTGGAGCTTGTGCTGTTGTAGGTGGCGGCAGGTTAGTGAAGGTGGAATGAACCGGTGTGATGGTTGAAATGGCAGGTTATGGTGTGATGTTGGGATGCAACAAAGGCTATATAAATTACAAAATTTGCAAATGGTGTCACAACTATGGGTGGATAGTGCAGAGTGGTATGGTAAGCTGAAATAGGTGCAGGGTGCTGCTGGAGCTCTCAATTCACTCACCAATCTAGACAATTCTCTTTGTAAATGTTTACCAATATGCCTTATCAGACATTACCAAATTATCTTAAAGTTCTCATGGCTTAATTTCCTCCACGAGAGTAGCTAAACAATTCCTGAATAATTAATAACACCTCTCACAATTCACGTTTCAATGTTCAAAAGAATATGGGATGAAGAGCTGCCAAAAACCAACTGATAATAATCTCAAATTTATAAAGAGAAAAGGTCAAGCACCAATCTCTTTCGAGTATCCTGAGAAACCTATGAGCT
This sequence comes from Nuphar pumila, assembly GCF_984573655.1. NCBI lineage: Eukaryota > Viridiplantae > Streptophyta > Magnoliopsida > Nymphaeales > Nymphaeaceae > Nuphar > Nuphar pumila. The sequence goes on from NC_143257.1 coordinate 72,015,667, forward strand.
GTGAATCCTAAACTGCTTTGTATATATAGTTCTCTTGGAATTATGGGTTTCTGTTTCAGGATGAAATAATATCAAAATACACCTCTTTAGAAAAAAAGAAAAGTGAAAATGAAATAAGGAATAAGATCAAGTACAACTTTAAACAAAGAATAGCCCATCATGTATAAAGTCTAATTTATATAAGATCTGTAATTCTCTAATAAGACCAAAGAACAATAAGTTAATTGAGCCAATCTACAATTGTTCCTGACTTGTCGATTCCTTGCAAAATATTAACAGAAATGCCTTTGTTCCTCCATATAGCATTAACAGGACCATCCTCAACTGCGAAAACCTATGGCATGTGCAAATTTATACTTCGTATTGCTTCACAAAGCAAAGTGAGTTATCTTTTGGAGAAAATCTTTTGTTGGATAGCTTGTCATTCACCATTTTTATCAAAGAAAGCACATTCAGTGACAGATCTATGAGAAATAAATGACCAAACAAATCTGCAAACATACACACATTATCACAACAAAATTTAAAAGGTCTCCAATAATTTCTACTCAAGCAGTACCACTTGGGAATAAAGAAATCTCATGGTCATAGCACAAGCAATAAGATAGCATTGTAACCAATACCCAGTCCTTTCTTTTTAGTTCTGCTTCCCATGCTGCAAGTTCACTTTCTTTCTTCTTGTGGTCCTTGATGGTGGAGTGTAAAATATGTTAGTGCTGGTGATACTAGTGTGCCAACAGACATGAAGTGGGGTGTAAATGCATGGTACCCTGCAATGGGATATATCAATGGAGGATGTAGTGCAATAAGTAAATGCCAATACAGATGAACTAAATATTTGATTGCAAGAGAGACAGGATCAATTGACATTCCGTTCAAGATGGTTTAATTATATCAACAATATGATCAATCAAAGAGGCCATGTGCCTTGAAATCACCAGATATAATATATCATGCATATCTTCCACTATGTCATTCTCAAATTTTCAATGCCTAACCCCTACTACACAAAGCATTTATGAAAGGATTGTAATAACCCAAAATCAAACAGATTTACAGAACTACTAATATAACATTGATTTCAAAAAGTAAAGATGGAGACCATAGGCTACAAAAATTATAAAGCAACCTGAAACAATATTGACAGTCAAAATAAATAGTGGGTTGTTCTGAGGCAACAAGACCCTTATTGAATTTTGAAGTGGCAAGGGTGTAGGAATGTATGTGCCAGAGAAACATGAAGAAATGGAGTTACATGCGTATTTTGTACCATTAAACTCTCAATTCTTATATCAATCTGAAGCTTAATCAATTGACGATGCAAGTGATGGGATAAACATATATGATAGGTTAATTCTTGCCTAAATAAAAAATTGTAAAACATCACAAACACCGAAACCAAACTGATCAAAATCCTGGAGACAAAATGATCCCCTCATTGCTAACGATTTTCTCAAATACCATTTCCTCTTAAATGTTCATAATCAAATCGCGAATATACCTAAACAAGGAATCCACGGGTAATGGGAAATCTTATTACAATCAAGTTCCGATTGCAGAAATACATAATGGTGCTATGAAAATTTAATTCATCCAACAAGTGCTCAGCGACTGCACTAAATAGGGGATCTAGATCCTTGGGTAAACAACAAACATGGTGCCCGAAAATCAGGGGATGCTAAAAAATGCAGGCTAATTAACTAAAGATTAGATATAACGCAAGAACCGTTGAAAATTGATATGGAAAGAAGGGAAAACAGAACTAAAAAATAATAAAGAAAAAAAATATTGGAATTAATCTATTCCGTTGTTGTTGCACGGAGATGGGTTGAGGATGCTATCAGCAACTCAATACCATCGAAGGTGCGTGAATGAGGACCGAAGAAAGAAGGAGAAGAAAAGAAAAAAAGAAAAGAAAAGAAAAGAAAATCAATAGGCAATTTCAGAGAAAACTAAGAAGGAAGAGGGGTACTCGCCTGGTCTTTGTAGTGGATTGGACCCTTTCCGAGCAACTGCCGGGGAGGCACCTTGCAAATGGATCATTCTTCAGCTTTATGCTAAAAACTAGGGGAAGGAAGGAGCGTGGAAACAAATATCTGATAAAGGCACCAGAGCAAAGGGATGCTCTTCGATGATTCAAGAGGGGCGAACAGTCCTCGATACGTAGAAGAAGGATGTTGATGAAGAAAAAGCGATGCTGAAGAAGACCTCTGCGATTTACTTATGTAGAAGCTGAAGGAAAGGAAAGCAGATGATGGATATCAGAGAAGGAAATGGATGCAGGAGGCAGAGAGTGGATGGATTCCGGTGGATGAAGGGAAAAATGGATGATGCTCAGAAATGATTGATATCAGAGAAGAAAAGGGATGATGAAGGAGAATTGTTGCGTGAGGGTGGATGAACTCTGGTGGATGAAGGGAAGAAAATGGATGCATAGAGGGAGCCTAGAGGCCTCTTCTTAAAGGAAGAATGGAAGGCTCGAGAGGGTGAAGGTTTGTTGAGGATGAACGGAGGAGAGAGGCCCCAAGATGATCGAAGGTGGAGAGGGGAGAGGGGAGCCTGCGACCGTTGCAAGTTTTTTTTTTTTCAAAAAGGAGGTCCCTTTAAAGAAAACTTTTCATAAAATGGTTTTTAAAATGAGGTTTTTAGCAAAACTAACTTTAAAAAGCTTGAAACCATTCGTTTTTCGCATAGTTTTTCCAATTTTTTAGTTTTTTGTGTTGTTTTCCCATATTTTTGTATTTTTAGAATAAAATCCTAAGATTTACGAGGAAATAAAGATTTAAAACTATTTTTTTTTGTGTTTTTGCAAAATATTTACAAAGGAGGGTTTTCTTGAGAATTCAAAGCTATTTCTCTGAAAAATTCTTCTGAAAGCGAGTTTATATCCAAATTTTGAAGAAATACTTGAGTTTTGGACCTCAAATCGAGAAAATATAAAATAGTGGATCCAAATGGATACCAGATGGACTGTCTGAGCCTTTCAGAAGATATTTTTGGCATTTTTATAATTTTGATTTGTAAATTGAGTAACGAGGCTCAGATTTGGATTTTAAACACTAGGTCCGGATCCAGAATCGAGTTTGAATATATCAACATGGAATTTAATCCAGAAAATCTGAAGAATAACTGAAATTTAGTTTTGAAATTGCTTTGATTTTCTCAGAAGATAGGGTCAGTGGTAAAAAGGACATTTTTACAAAACTTTAAAAAAATTGGGGTGTTCACAGATGCCTCTCTTTGCTACTAAGCCGGTTGAAAGCCGAGCTTGGTGGCAAAGAAATACTCCAAATTTTTGAAAAATGCCCCAGTCAGCAAACCTGAACTGGGTGTGGAAGAATTATTTTGAGAACATGGCTTCATCTCAACGGTGATTTGAACTTTCCCTGGTAGGATCCGTCACAAACTCCTTCATCTCGAAGATGATCCAAATCTTCTTTGGCCCCGGGGGTCTAGCTCGCATATTTGTCTTCATCTTGACGACAGTTGAGAGATCCCTTTTGCAGATATTTGATTGCAACTTTAAATGAATGAGAAGACATGGATTGAGTGAATTCTTTTTATAGCTTGAGATATTTTCACTGCCTGATTGCCAGATAGTCGTCTTTAAACATGCGCAATAGTCATGATCAATATCAATTCGCTTTTGGCTTTTCAACATCATTGAATATTTCTTTTGCTAACCATACCAAGGATATTTCGTTCATCTTTTTGTTTGATCAACAGAGAAAAGATCTGAATTTTATCCTTTTTTCGCAAAAAGTTTCACCTTTTTGGAAAGAATACTAGAGGTAATCTGAGGTAATTCTTTTATGTAGTGAGATCTTTGGAATAAACAAGCGTTTTTAGCAAAATGACATAATGTTCTAGAATTTTTTTATGAAATAATCACTCATTATAGATTTTGATGAGACCTTGAGCTGAATCTTTAATTTTGAAAATACATGATCAGCAAAAGCTGAAACCTTTGAAATACATGACCAGTAAAAGCTGGAACCTTTGAAATACATGACCAGCAAAAGCTAGAACCCTTGAAATACATGACCAGCAAAAGTTGGAACCTTTGAAATACTTGATCAACGAGTGTTGGATCTTTTGAAATACATGACCAACGAGTGTTGGATCTTTTGAAATACATGACTAATAAATAGCTGGAACCTTTGAAATACATGACCAGCAAAAGCTAGAACCTTTGAAATACCTGACCAGCCAAAACTAGAACCTTTGAAATACATGACCAACGAGTGTTGGATCTTTTGGAATACATGACCAGCAAATAGCTGGAACCTTTGAAATACATGACCAACGAGTGTTGGATCTTTTAAAATACATGACTAGCAAATAGCTGGAACCTTTGAAATACATGACCAGCAAAAGCTGGAACCTTTGAAATACCTGACCAGCCAAAGCTGAAACTTTTGAAATACATGACCAGCGAGAGCTGGAACCTTTGAAATACCTGACCAGCAAAAGCTGGAACCTTTGAAATATCAAATTTTAGGAAGTTCAAGTCAGAATTTGAATTTTTAGAAGGAAAACTTTGATCAAAAGGTTGAATTTAGGAAGTTATTGGTGCGAGGACCGGATTTTGAAAATGAGCTTGATGCATAGTTGAAATTTTCGAGAAGTAACCAGTGCGAGGACCGGATTTTTTAAATGAGCTCAAAATATGATTAAAAAGTTTGAGAAATAACCTAGTGCGAGGACTGGGTTTGTGAAGATGAGCTAGAAAAATGAGTTTTAGAAAGTAAAGATTCTTGGTGAAAATTCTGAATTCAATGGACCATCACATTTTAACTATATGTGGTCTGCTTTCAGGATTTATCCCCTTATCCTGGATGGGGAAGAAAGGAAAGAAATACCTCGTCAGCGGCAGGCATCAGGTTTATCCCTTAACCTGAAGGGGAGTAAATGGAATTTGAAGAATTATACAAATCGATGAAAGATTGATAGAAATTGACAAAATTTTAAGGAAAGATTTAATGAAACTTCTAAATTTTGATAGGCCATCATAGTTACCCGTATGTGGCCTCGTTTTTAGGATTAACTCCTTATCCTGATCGGGAAAAATAATAAAAAGAATACCTCATTGAAAGGAGGTATCAGGTTTATCACTTAACCTGAAAGGGGAAAATAATAAAAAAAATACCTCATTAAAAGGAGGCATCAAGTTTATCCCTTAACCTGAAAGGGCATTTTTAAAGATAAAGATGGATAAAAATTCAAATAGAAAAATTGAAAAAAAAAATTAAAACTTGACAAAAATTGGCAATACTTTGATGAAAGTTTGATTAAATTGAGAAATAAACTAGATGAACGAAATTAATAAAGATCACAAGATCAATTGAAAATTAGTAGAATTTGAGAAAAGAAATCTTTGTGTCTAATTATGCTTGCATATGATAAAGGAAGACAATTTATAGATCAAAATAAAATGCCTCAGTATCATGGAGAAGATTGTGAGAATAGATAGAAGATCATTGTTTTATTGAAATGACTCTTTGGATAGTACAAAAGGCTGAAATGAACATTTCAGGTATAAAACTTCTTTAGATGCAGAGCATTGATGGGATCTGGCATTTCCACCCCATTTGCGTTGATCAAACGATATGAATTACGAGGCAATGCTTCCTTAACCACATAAGGGTCTTCCCAATTGGGTGACCACTTGCCCCGTGGTCGATGCTTGATATGAGGTGTCGATCTGAGCACCAAATCGTTAACTCGAATTTTTCTCTCAATGACAGACTTGGCATAATATCGAGCTATCCTCTGTCGATAAGCTTGAGCATGCTCTTCCGCCTTGAGCCTCTTCTCATCCAGCAGATCCAGCTGCACCAATCTCTGTTGTTGATACTGATCAAGCGACAATGTTATAAAGGAGGAAAATTTGAGAGCGGGCTTCTGGACATGGAGAGGTAACACTACTTCAGTTCTGTAAACAAATTCTGAAGGAGTAGCATTGGTCGGAGTCCGAATGGTGGTTCGGTATTGTAACGCCCCAAATATTTAACTTGAAAATTTTGGAATAAATTTTTTTTTTCTAAACAACAGCGGAAAAGCTTTATTAAATCCTTCGTCAAATTATTTGGGCGGGTTACAAGTAATAGCACAGACTCAAGGCATTTAAGTAAAATAAATTCTTGCATTGGAATACTACAAGTTATTATTTACAACTTAATGATTTATTACACGTCATATTCTTCAGGACATCCGAAGAAGATATGGTCACATGGCACTGTCGTAGCGACGACCGCAATTGCTTGTCATTCAGTTTCCTGAAAAACATTAATTCAGAAAAGGTCAGACTACCATATCTGAGTAAGAAGCAAAATATCCATATGAATGTGCACAGTGTCACGTGTACAAGTATATGTGCAACATGTTTAGATAGAACTAATAACCATTTAACAAGTGATAAATGTACAGGTCACCAAAGTCAAGTATTTCATGATATATTCCATCAACATCAAAGCACGATACATCACATGCATGAACCATATTTATATAAGCAATAACAACTTTGGAACTAATAAGGATGTACACCTGACTTAACTAAAGCAATTAATGTAAAGTGTGTATAAAACACAAACATCAACGTTCAACACATCATTCATAAGTTATCACAATTTCCATGTAACGGAAAACTAATTTGAATCATGCTCTACATGAGTCACAACTTACTCCAACAATTTCAACATCGAGCAGTATGCAACTACTTAAAGATCTTTCTTAATGCACTAACTTTATGTTTCATCTTGTTAATTACCCTGTGGGTACGCACAGGCATTCGACATCGTAGCGGACCGAGACGACACGGGGGTTTATTATTTTATAACCCGTATGACTAGCCGTACGGATATTCAAAGGGGACAGTTCACGACCGAGAGAGTACTCCCCAATGGCTAGAACTAGAATTAGGATGCACCCTGTACTTCTGCAGAAGACTTGGATCTACCACCTAGGACGAATTGGTAGTCCTGGCCCCCTAACTTCGAGGACTGGGGACCGGGTGAGACGTCTCGCTCTCACAAAAACTAAAAAGTCCCACGGAGTTTGTACCATCTACCCTCTCCAAGGTAGACCATGGGTCCAGTAACATACACCATCTTTCGGGTGTACCCAGAGCCCTGGGAAACCAGTAACATATACCGTTGTTAGGTATACCCAGTATCCCGAGAAACCAGTAACATATACCTTTTCAGGTATACCCAGAATCCCCCAATTTTATTTTATGTGTGCATATCTTTTCATTCTTATTTGTTTGGGTCAAGTAACATACACCGTCTTTCAGGTGTACCTAGAACTTTGGGAAAAATCCAGTAACATATACCCTCTCTCAGTTATACCCAGAATCCCAAATAGAAACTGGTAACATATACCATATTTCAGGTATACCCAGAGTCTAGAATTTTCCTTTATGTCACCATGTATTAATTTAGTTGTGCTTTTGGTGCTAGGGTATACATATCGTACCCCACTGATCATGCACTTATAAGGCATATCTCAAGTATAACTTTTCATAAGTGCCCGTACGACACTATAATGGTCTCGCAAGACCGCAAGCTCAGTCTTAGGCCTTCACATGATCATGACATGACGAGTGCTCTTTATTAAGCGAATATATGTGGAACAAGCATATATCAATCGACACAGAACATGTCTTAACATTTACAAGAAATCATAATTCAATTATATGTAATTCACTTAGCATCTTATGTGCCCATTTGGCACCATAAAGATTTTTCATGCTCAGTTCGATTTGTATTATCGTATCCTCGTAGTGTTTCTCAATTGTGCAATTACAACAAAAAATATGCATTTAACAACAGGCGGTTCATGCATGGAAACATTGGTCGCCACACTCATATATCAACTTCATATAAAACCATGTGCAACATGAATACATCATGGATATCTAAATCATTTGCCACATTCATCGATACCTAACATTTGTTTCATACGCATATCATAGAATCATCGTGCTGTTTAAACTTGTGCACTAAAGTAAGCATTTGTCATTACCAATGTATATGCGCATCCATGCATTTTAGCCCTGCTCTGTGTATGTGCATAATAGTGAATCTCCGATGTAATATATATTTTAGTTACAGCGGATGTAACAGATTCAATTATCATTCTCTATACCTCTCAAACTCAAGAATGAGATACACACACATTTCAGAAACAAATAGTGAAATATGCAACATTCGCAAAAGTGTGTTTGCGTACACTATGTTGGCCAAAATCATCCGACTTCCTATATTTCTTTTAGATTGACAAATAGACAAGAATACGTATACACTTGAGGTTTCACAAATTCAAGCTTTTATCGTTTATATGACCGTAACGAACTTTTTTGTTTCTCAAAATAATTTATCATATATATATTTATTTATATATATACTCTTTAGACTGTATTTGGACCGCCCTGAGTCATAGACAAGCCGATAATCAATGGCAGCCCTTGAGAATGTTGACAGGGTAGCATACCCTTTCGGTCACTGGCTGTTAGTGTGGAGTTGGGATCGTTTGATCCCAGCCTGCTGTGCCTGCAAGGGTGTAGCGTCAGCTGCTATTCGGCTTAACACAACAACCCAGTCTGTCGTGTTCAGCAGGTATTATTCCATCCAAACAGAAGCGATCCACTAAATTTCACAAACACTCTTGTGTGTGCACATACAGATTCACATACTCACACGCATATCATTCATGGATTCATAAAGGCTTACTTGTGTGCATTACTAGTCTTGGATTCACAATTTCACCTTTATATATGTATGTATATATATATATATATATATATAGATATAGATATAGATATATTTTTGATGAAGAAAACTGGAGTTTGGCAGACCCCTACCAGTCATAAAACTCATACCATTGAGTCTTGCAATCATCCCAAGACAAGGTGGTGTGCATTCACATCTCCTACCAAGACAATTGGAAAGGGACATACCCATTCCCAATCTAGAATTGGTCTGACCCGTTACCCTCTTTTTTTTTTAACGTATATATCGCTGGATATGTTGGAATGATTTTCAAATATGTATATGTTTAAAGTATGCATAGAATATATATATTATCATACACCTGCACTTCGTCTTACTTATCGTGCCACCAAGGTCGCACCTTGCTTGTGACCAGGGAGATTTTGCAAGTTGGGGTGAGGCCGACCTCAGTTTGTTGCACCTACAACCTTGACTGCCCACTAGCCCACACAATAGTTTTAGTGTGTTGTGTATATCGTGGGCAAGTGTGGCCTGCGTCAACACTCAAACAGCCCAAATATTAGCAAACCCAAGCCAGTTTGCACTAAGTTATGCATTTTTTTTATTTTTTTATTTTTAGATTGCAACGTTTTGAGTTAAAGTATGATGGCAGGCTGAAGTGTGTTAATTCACTAACATTACCTTTAGTCTCAATAAACCTCAACGTTTTTATTTTCTAAAACAAAACATAGCACTCTAATATTATTTCTTATATGACAACTTTTAAAAAGGAAATCAAAATTTTGAAATAGGACTTAAAACAAATCCAGAACGTTGTATGAAAAAGGAACAAGTATAGATGATGCTTAAAAATAATATTCCTAAGAAACAAACGGTGGTTAAAAATGCATGGACCCCATGCTTTAATGACCCGTATACATCTATGTATTCCTTTGAAAAACAACCATTTTTTTTTTACAAAGATTGATGCTCTAACAAGAATAACTTGCATGCATACAACATGTCTTCACATGAGTAGCGTTTTTTCCAACATGGGTTTGAAAAATATCATTCGTGTAAACATTTTCATCTAGCATCTACTATACTGTAGACCCCCAATTAGCCCTAACTAATACCAACGTGCAAGCATTTCAGGTGAGTTATATTAAGTGCTAAAAAAAAAACTCTTTTCCATATCCATGAAAAATAATATGAATAGAAAGAAAAGAAAAATGATGGGCAGTCTTCAAGGCTGTAACTATGGCCATAACTCATCTTCTCATGCAGGTCATACCAGTTTGGTACAAACCTGAACTAGTTCTTGGACTGACTGTTTTATCGAACATCCAAAATTTTGATAATGTGAAGATCTACGATCCCCACACTAGATCTGCACATTTGTCTCATCCCCTGGATCTATTAATACTGATTTAACACTGCCAAGGGGCGATTGCCTCAAGTGTATTTGCTTACCAGATTTGGAAGCCACCTTCATCAGCCATGGCTAAGACCCATGGTTGTACAGGGTTGCAATGAGTATGCAATATATTTATACTACAGGACACATCACACACACATAAAGAATATATTGCCCCTTACCTCTTTGAAGGTTGAATCTGGAGGTAGCCGTGCTTCCTTTGCTAGGGCATTGAACGACCTCAAGCAAGCTTATTGCTGGAAGCAATGGAGCAAAACTCCCGAGGATGAACCACCCGTCCAGCAATGGAGTCCATACTTACGGAGAGAGAGAGAGAGAGAGAGAGAGAGAGAGAACCCAAAATGAGTTCACGTTTTCTTCTTTTCTCAAGGCCCACCTTTCCCTAGTTAATCTCCTTTATTTAAGCATGATTTTTAACTGTCCACCATTCACGTTTTTGTAACTCCCTCCTCCATATTCAAAATTCAAGAGGAGTTACAAAAAAAAATCGTTGGTTTATTCTGCAAAAATTCTAGTGCACAGGGGGATTCGAGCTGGGGACCTTCTTAGTACAAGGCAACGAGCCCCACCAGTGTTCCATACACAATTTCGTTGCATATTTTTGCAACGAAATTGTATTTAACCACTTATAGACGTCTGATGGTATTTATTTCTTTTCTTGGAACCGCCATTCTCATTTAAGACTCCTTCTCCCAATTCTAAAATCGTGGGCATGGTGGTCTTCCCAAAACGTTTTTCTCACCCTCTTCAATGTCCTTTAATAGGTTTCCAACTTGGAAAAATGGTCAGCCACCACCCTCTTGAAAATGTCATTCCTCATTTAAGCCCTCTTAAATGAGAAGTTCTAAGGTCTTTTCGAATTTCAACAATAGTAATAATAATATTTTTGTCAAAATGAATCGGCACACAGAGGGATTTGAACCAGGGTTCTCTTCCCTATGAGTACATCATCTTGACCAATACACCAACTCCTCTTTAGTTGCTCATTCTTGCAACTAAAATTCTCTTATATACGTATTGATTCTCGATGAATCTCAAATATGAGTTGAATAATAATTATATTTTAAATCTTATGAACTTTCTAACTACATTTCTAGATCTTAATTATGGTTCGACCCTATTTGGATCCCTTTAGATCCAATTGGATTCTAATTGGGTTTCGGATCCATCCAAGATCCGAATTCATTCATTGTACCCGAATCCAAATACTAGATCCAGTTTGGATTCAAGATCCATTTGGATCGACTCTATATCATTTTATCGTATTTATTTTAAAGAATTTTATCCTTTATTTAGTTTGATAATTAACAAAAATTTGCGGGTTTTACATCCTTTCCCCCTAAAAAGAATTTCGTCTGCGAAATTCGTTACAAGGATTAAACAATTGGATTGGGATATCTTACTACGTGTGTTATACTTAATGAAAATTTTCAAAATCAATTGAAATTTAAATCGTGTGTCGTATTTAGAGTCTTATTCAGGGTATGCACAATCCCTACCAAGATTCGTATACCAGTGACTGTTACATGTATTATTCCAAATAAAAACATCAAAACGAAATGAAAATTTAAACCTCGTGTCGTATTTAGAGTCTATAGAGTCCTGTTTAGGATATATATATATAATCCCTTTTTGGATCTTCTAGTGTTAAAAAAAAAATCTATTTAGTAGGAAGTGATATATGACCTAAGATCCCAATTGACTCAGATAATTCAGTGGTTTAAAAAGGTCTTCATGCCTAGCTACCCACGCCATCTACTCGAGCAACAAAAATAACATATGTCTCCCGCATATCTTGATCACAACAAATATTGAATGATGTTTCTAGCAATATATCTAGGCTCCTGATTTTCATACAATACATCAATTTCTTCAGGAATTAAAAACATAATTCAAATACTATATACTTACAAAGCTCTTGCAGGGTCGCTGAAAGGCCATGAACCATATATTCTTGTCTTGCTCTGATACCATAGTTGTAATGCCCCAAATATTTAACTTGAAAATTTTGGAATAATTTTTTTTTTTCTAAACAACAGCGGAAAAGCTTTATTAAATCCTTCGTCAAATTATTTGGGCGGGTTACAAGTAATAGCACAGACTCAAGGCATTTAAGTAAAATAAATTCTTGCATTGGAATACTACAAGTTATTATTTACAACTTAATGATTTATTACACGTCATATTCCTCAGGACATCCGAAGAAGATATGGTCACATGGCACTGTCGTAGCGACGACCGCAATTGCTTGTCATTCAGTTTCCTGAAAAACATTAATTCAGAAAAGGTCAGACTACCATGTCTGAGTAAGAAGCAAAATATCCATAAGAATGTGCACAGTGTCACGTGTACAAGTATATGTGCAACATGTTTAGATAGAACTAATAACCATTTAACAAGTGATAAATGTACAGGTCACCAAAGTCAAGTATTTCATGATATATTCCATCAACATCAAAGCACGATACATCACATGCATGAACCATATTTATATAAGCAATAACAACTTTGGAACTAATAAGGATGTACACCTGACTTAACTAAAGCAATTAATGTAAAGTGTGTATAAAACACAAACATCAACGTTCAACACATCATTCATAAGTTATCACAATTTCCATGTAACGGAAAACTAATTTGAATCATGCCCTACATGAGTCACAACTTACTCCAACAATTTCAACATCGAGCAGTATGCAACTACTTAAAGATCTTTCTTAATGCACTAACTTTATGTTTCATCTTGTTAATTACCCTGTGGGTACGCACAGGCATTCGACATCGTAGCGGACCGAGACGACACAGGGGTTTATTATTTTATAACCCGTATGACTAGCCGTACGGATATCCAAAGGGGACGGTTCACGACCGAGAGAGTACTCCCCAATGGCTAGAACTAGAATTAGGATGCACCCTGTACTTCTGCAGAAGACTTGGATCTACCACCAAATCGTTAACTCGAATTTTTCTCTCAATGACAGACTTGGCATAATATTGAGCTGTCCTGTAAGACCCGCAATTTTTCAGAAAACATCTGAATAAAATTCATGAGGCATTTACCGGTAAAAATAGCATTTCTTCTCAGAATGCGAAACGAATCAATTCCTGCGAGCCAGTTATACTTAGGATATTCGTCGAATTGCGAATATATCCTCAAACACTCTGGAAGCCATAACTTCCTAACTAAACGAAATTAATAGATTCGTACGAGCCAACTTTCTTAGTTACGTCAATACGAAGAAAATGGCGTACTCAGAATTTTTCAGAAAAAATCATCGGAAACCCGAAATTCTTGCGGGACCCACAGAAATATTGGTGGGACCCACAGAAATATTCCTCAGAAAATATCTTGTGGGACCCACAAAATATCCTATGGAAATATCTTGTGGGCCCCACCTCAAAAGGAACCTCCAGGAATTTAAAAGAAGCCAAGGGGTAAAAGGGGCATGGGAAAACCCAAGAGGAGGTGGGCTTGGGCTATAAATAGCCCTCCCCACTCTCTCTCTTCTCATAATTTCGACCCCCCCTCTCTCTCTTGCCTTCTCTCTCTCTCCTAAACCTCCCCTACCTAGCCTAGCCCACCTGAGCCCACCTGACCTGGTCTGAGCCTGCCTGACTTAGCCTGAGCCTGCCTGACCTGGTCCTAACCCACCTGACCTGGGACTGAACCCACTTGACCTGGTCCAAACCCAGTTGACTTGACTTGAACCTAGTTGGGTTTAAAGTCAAAGTCAAAGTCCTTTTTGGTCCAGATTCCGGTTTGGATTTCTGAACCCAGACTTAGCCTACTTGAGCTGAGTTCGAACCTGCTGAACCCAGTTGACTTGGATCGAACCCTGTTTGGTTCAAACCACTTAGGTTGAGTAGCTTGACCTACTCTACCTCTTTCTCAACTAAGTCAGCTTCATCTGACTTAGTCTGACCTCTCGAAGGAAGGCTCGAAGCCCAAGAAGCAACCCAGAGCCGTTTCTTCCATGATTTGAAGTAAGTTCGCTTCGTTGATCCATCTCTCTCAAGTATTTGATTGTTTGTATATAGAATATACTTTCTGAAGTAGTATCTTGCTTTAGTTCTTGGTTGAGCCCTCTAGGACGCTTCGGTGTTCACGCGCTCGCCTCGTAACTATCGTCGGATATATATGTTCGAATACGCAGTATATGCGTTCTTCAAAATAGTATTTCACCCTAGTTCTTGGTTGAGCCCTCTAGGACACTTCGGTGTTCACTCGCTCGCCTCGTAACTATCGTTGGATACAGATCTAGGTGTATATCTGCTGATTCTGCCGACGCGTCTTATATCGCACAGGCTATGTAATTTACCTTTGCCGTCGCGTCGTATGATGCCAAGGCTCCCTGTTTTCTGCACTTCCGATTACTGCACTTCCGATTATGCATTTACTTACGCCGTCGCGTCGAACGATGCCAAGGCTCTTGCTTTCTGCAATGTATTTACTTACGCCGTCGCGTCGAACGATGCCAAGGCTTCTGCTTTGTTATATATGTAGAATATTTCATTCAGTTACACACCCTGAACAATAGTATATGCATTTCTTTACGCCGCCGCTGTATAAAGCACAGGCTTCTGCTTATACTACATATATAGCGCATAAATGAGCGTTCAAATGGAGATCAACTCCAAATCCCCTATGTGATTCCTTGACCGCTCCTCGTTCAAGATTCTGCTTGACGAATGAAGCCCCTATTGGAAAGGCTTCGATTTTTGGCAAAATGCTCTTTACGTAATGACTAAGTCAATTTCGTATGGCCTGGCTATGGCCAAGGGTTCCTGCAACCTTGATGGATGCAAAGTACACACAACGGTGCGCATCCATTTCCCGAATTAAGCGTGGCGATTTCCTACCAAAGAGGGGAGATGCCGCTGAAATGGATAAAAGAAACGCACGCTTTCTCCGTAAAAGAGAGGAAGTGCTGCTGAAATTTCTGAAGAAGCTATGAATAGCTCAGAAAGAACGTAGCAGGATACTCTGACATATAGCAGAGTGCTACCCAGTTAATGGTTTGCCCTCTACAACGTAGAAGGGTTCATCGCACCACTGCCGGTAGAGCAGGGGAGGTGCTGACGAAATGGTTGGCAGAAGAGCTGCCGGAACCAATGGAACGACATAATGATGTCCATTGATGGAATGATGCCAGATCGGCTCGTATCCTTGTGCCTGCAAGGGCACCTTGCTCGTAAGGGCCGCTGAATCGGAGTAGAGGTTGCGCCTTGGCTAGGTTTGGACTCGTTGCGTAAAAATACGCCGAGTAGCCGATCTATTTAGATCGAGTCATATGCATGCTCATTGAGAACGGTTACACAACCAGACTCGTAAGGGCCGAAGAGCCAGAGTGTGTTATTTCCACCCAAAGAGGTGTGATGCTCGTGGTGGCCGAAGTGCCAAAGAGCGGTGTTCTGTATGCATATGAATAAGACTTAAGGTCGCACATACCCCGCGGTTGAAGATCGTGTTAGGGGTACCCCCTCAGTAATGACTGTGTTGGGGCACACTGAATGGGGTCGGGTACATACTCCCGTAGTGCTGAAAGCACGGGCTGCCTAAATGGCATGCAGATTCTGTCCAAGTAATTGTAAGACTGGCAGACCCCTTCAGGAATTATGCTCACTGTGGAATGACAGTGATGGTACAGCCTTGAGTGACATGTATTTTACTTTGGACCTGATAGAGTCCACGATGGCCTTAGTCACTCATGGGTTTTGGGGTCGTGGTTATCCTTAAGATCTAAGGATTGAACCCAACTACTGCAAGTAGAGGATGCATCCGAATAAGGGCCTAGTAGGATTCTCCCAGTTGAAACACACTGTCCTACTATGGATAGGGTCAACAGGCCTCTGGGGTATCTAAAATACATAGAATAATCAACCCCCAGAACGTCGCGTTGATGCCCGGACAATAGCTCTACCTGCGTACCAAAGGCAGGAGCGGTTAATTATCAAACAATGCATTAGTTCTAGGTACAGCGATGTTTTGAATGTATGAGTGGATGACGTGTTGAGTCAGTCCTGCATAACCTTTGTGAAGGTGTCATGTTCAGTATACTACAGAACCGACTGGGCGAAGACCCGTGTTGTATCCGCACGACTAAGCGAAACTCGAGGAGTTGTCCTTAGATGCGTGGGATACGGATGTGCCAAGTATGAAGACTTGAGCTAGACATCACTTTGAGACCCGAAAGAGGTCATGGCTAAGTCGTGGAGACTTAAGCGGCTATTCAAATCACAGCCCTGAAAAGGCTTGCTCTAAGTCATGAGGACTCGAGCGGATGTTCAACTCATAGCCCTGAGGAGGCTCTTGCGATATACGCTAAGTCTTGGAGGCTTGAGCGTCGTTATTGCGCATTGCGACCCTGAGTGGTCATTATCGTACTTGAGTTGAATGGATGTATGACTGCATGCTTACCAGACCATCAGTGGTTCTGACCCCGTTTTATGGGGATTTCAGGTGTTGAACCTGCGTGGCGATATGCGGAGCAAGGCGGCATCGAGTTCCAGGGTTTCTCTAGACAGAGTTGTACTGCTTCCTTTTATTGAACCTACACTGCTTTTCTAAGCAGTAGTGTTGTAATAAACATGAGTTTTCGATAAAATGGAACACCTTGGTGGTCAATGAATTGCTTGGCTACATACCTGCAACGTGCTCGGAGTTTTCTAAAACCGACGACTCATTATCGTCTTATTCCGCTGCTAAAAGCTTTTCTAAGTTCCGCTGCAAAGAAAAAAAAAAAGAAATTCATGAAAATTTTAACTTAGCTTTGTTTTGGAAATCCGGGGCGTTACAGAATTGGTATCAGAGCATGAGTCTGAGAAACCTGGTTCAAGATCCGTCATGGTACCGATATCGCACTGTAAGTATATGTTTTTATACTTTTATTCTGATCTGGGTGCATCTTTGTATAGATGGCAACTCATGACTCGCGTGGATATTGCTATCGCTGCAAGGTCCTGCACGATGAGTGGATATGCCCGTATGAAGTCCAAGACTGCCAATACTGTGGCGAAGATGGGCATTCCGCCAACGAATGCCAAAGGAAATATACCGCCGATATGGGTCGGCGGGCTTCAAAGGGTCTCAGGGATGAGACTTCGCGTGTCAGTGGACCGCATCACTCTAGTGTTGGGAGCAACCATACCCCAACATCTTTTGATGAATTACCAAGGCTGAGGGATTTTGATTTGAACTTCCCTGCAGAAGTCTATCACTCGCCAAGCTACCATCCGGCATCACATATGCCGAGCTTAAATGGCAGGAACAAAAGAGGGGATTCTTTCTGTTCGCCAATCATTATTCCAGACTCCCAGAGTCTTAATCTTGCTGACTGGGAAAGTGGACTGGAGTCTCTCATATATCCCCAGTATTCGCTTGCTAGTGCGGAAGTGCCGCCCAAGCCAAAGTTAGTAGTGCCTGCACCAAGGCCATGTGGCAATAGATGGACCTTTTGGAGTTCGTCTTCATCAAAGAAATCCAAGTCTTAAAGAGACTGGTGATGTTTTGGAGTCAGTAGACTCATGTATATAGTTTCTCAACGCCTAAAGTCTGCCAGTGCGGCATGACGTTTTGTTTAAGGCGATGCTTGTGTAAATATGATGTATATTAAGTAAATAAAGCTTTTACTTCCTCATATACATCGAGAAACTAAAAACAAGTGCTTGTGTGTGCATAGATAAATGGCTCCTACGACGAGGAGAACCATACCAAGCGAGGAGTCCCATACGCAAGGATTCCTGTTGGAGACACTCAACAACCTGGTTACAGCCATCCGTGAAACGAGGCCAGAACCAGTCGCACCACAAAACGAGCACCTGGGAGGAGTGACTTATGAGAAGTTCCTCAAGCTTGACCCGCCAGTTTTCATTGGCAGAGCCGATCCTGAGCTTGCGGAGAGTTGGATCAAAGAGACAGAACGTGCCTTCTCAGTACTGGGAGTACCAGAGGAAAAGAAGACTAATTTTGGCACGTATCGGTTGAAAGACAATGCACGGAAGTGGTGGGATACCACTAAACTTATTCAGTTCTCACAAGTCGAAGTCATTCCTTGGATTGACTTTCGGAGGACTTTTATGGATAACTACTTTCCGTTGCATTCCAGAAACAAGAAAAAGATGGAGTTTCTGGAGTTGGAACAGGGCGGTATGAGTCTAATGGACTATACCACCAAATTTCAGAATCTAGAGCGCTACTGCTCTCGATTGTTCGAAACAGACCAAGAAAGGGCCGACAAATATGTGAATAGTCTGCGCGAAGGGCTGCGATCTCGAGTGATCACAAGCATGCCTTCGACTTTTCAGGCTGCGGTAGCAGCAGCTTCAAAAATCCAAGAGGATTGGGCGCGATCTAAAGTGATCATAGCAAAGAAGCCCATAGTGAATGGTGGGAATCGTAAAAGGACATTCCCAAGTGGCCAGGGTTCACGACAACCCTTTCAAAAGAAGAAGTTCCAAGGAGGGAACAACACTCAACAAGTCGTGAGGCCAAGACAGAACACAACTCTGAATGGTCAGCAGTCCAACTTCAGCTGCCCAAGGTGTCGTATGAACCACCCCGTAAAACCATGTCCTCGTGACATTGGTGGGTGCTTGTATTGTGGCAAGATGGGCCACTTTATAAGGGATTGCGCCAAGAAGGCTGCAGATGAACAGAGGAGCAATGCCGGATCTGCCGGACCCTCTCGACCAGCGCCACAACGTTCTCAGTTTCAACGACCTCCACCTAGAGTAGAACAAAGGCCTGTTGCAGGTCGTGTATACGCTGTAACGACTGAACAAGTCGAAAATGGTGACCTGATTGAAGGCACCGTACCTATTAATGGACATGCAGCTTACGTCTTGTTTGATTGTGGTGCTACTCATACGTTTATCTCTGACGATTTCACCGAACAACTCCACGCTTCGGTACAACCGATTGATAAAATGATCGAAGTATATAACCCATTGGGTTCACGCACCAAATGTATCCGATGTGTGAAAAATTTGGATATTGAGATAGCAGGGCAACACTTGCCTACTGACGCCATCCTGATCGATATGATACAGTACGATGTCATTCTGGGAATGAATTGGTTGGCTCAGAATAATGCCAAGATTCTGTGCCGCGAGGGCAGAGTAATTCTATCTCGACCCGGATTGCCTAAGATGGAATACCGGTTATCCAAACCTGTTCCACAGAAAAGGCTCATATCAGCACTTAAGGTACAAAAATACCTTAGGAAGGGTTGTGTGGCCTTCCTGTTGAGTCTCTCGGTGGAAAAATCCAACGACCAACCCCTTGAGAGTTTGGAAGTGGTACGGGAGTTTTCCAATGTATTTCCTGAGGAATTGCCAGGACTTCCGCCACTTCGTGAGGTTGAATTTGGAATTCAATCCTTACCTGGAACAACGCCGATATCCAAAGCCCCGTATCGAATGGCGCCAGCTGAACTCAGTGAGTTGAAGTGTCAGTTGGAAGAACTGATGGAACAAGGGTTCATCCGACCGAGTGTGTCACCGTGGGGAGCCCCGGTACTGTTTGTAAAGAAGAAGGACGGATCCCTTCGGTTATGCATCGATTATCGGATGCTTAACCAGGCAACTGTAAGAAATAAGTACCTGTTGCCTCGGATTGAGGACTTATTCGATCAACTCAGAACAGCGAGGGTGTTCTCCAAGATCGACCTCAGGTCTGGGTACCATCAGCTCAGAGTAAAGGAAGAGGATATACCCAAGACTGCCTTCAGAACGAGATACGGCCATTATGAGTTCGTAGTAATGCCCTTCGGACTCACTAATGCGCCTGCTGCCTTTATGGATCTAATGAACCGGATATTCAGACCATATTTGGATAGCTTTGTCATCGTCTTTATTGATGACATTCTCGTATATTCTGAGAACAAGGAACAACACGTGGAGCACTTGAAAATCGTCTTGAAAACCCTTCAAGATAACCAACGCTATGCTAAGTTTTCAAAATGTGAATTCTGGCTAGACAAAGTGATGTTCCTTGGTCATGTGATCTCGAAAGATGGAATCGCAGTAGATCCTGCAAAGGTGGAAGCTGTGATGGACTGGAAGCAGCCAGAAAATATCACTGAGGTCCGTAGCTTCCTTGGACTTGTCGGATATTATCGGAAGTTCATACAAGACTTCTCCCGAATCGCCGTACCCATGACGAAATTACTAAAAAAGGGAGTCAAGTTTGAATGGACTGACCAGTGTAAGGAGTGCTTTGAGGTTCTCAAACAGAGGCTTACCACTGCCCCTGTCCTTACCTTACCTTCTGGTCAGGGAGGCTTCATGGCTTATACCGATGCCTCGGGAACAGGTCTGGGTTGTGTGTTGATGCAGCATGGCAAAGTAATCGCCTATGCGTCACGACAGTTGAGAGTCCATGAGAAAAACTATCCAACCCACGACTTGGAGCTTGCCGCGGTAGTGTTCGCACTTAAAATCTGGCGACACTACCTATATTGAGAGAAATTTGAGGTCATGTCGGACCATAAAAGCCTAAAATACCTCTTTTCTCAAAAAGAACTCAATATGCGGCAACGGCGATGGCTGGAATTCCTCAAAGACTATGAATTCACGCTTTCCTATCACCCTGGAAAGGTGAATGTTGTAGCAGATGTCCTTAGTCGCAAGACTGTTGGCACTCTAGCCAGCCTAACCGGACAATGGAAGTTGATGGAGGATTTCGTCAACTGGAAGCCATTTTTGGCTGATTCTGGCAGAATCCAAATGTCATGTTTGACGATCCACATTGAGTTCCTCGATCGCATCGTAGCCGAACAGTTCAAGGATCCCCAGTACTTGGAATTGAAAGCTCGTGCTGAAAAAGATGACACTTTCTTCCATTTGAAAGAAGATGGAGGAATATGGATGGAAGAAAGGATTTGGGTTCCAAATAACCCTGAGCTAAGACAGGAAGTACTCCAGGAGGCTCATAATAGCAAGTACACCATTCACCCTGTAGGTACGAAGATGTTCAGAGATTTACAGAGAAAGTACTGGTGGAGGGGTATGAAACGTGATGTGGCTACGTTTGTCTCGAAGTGTTTGATCTGCCAGCAAGTTAAGATCGAACATCAGCGCCCTGGTGGAAAGATGCAACGGATCGAGATTCCAGAATGGAAATGGGAAGGCATTACGATGGATTTCATCGTTGGATTGCCTCGATCCAAGAGACAACACGATTCGATATGGGTGATTGTGGACAGACTCACCAAGTCTGCTCATTTTCTGCCAATCAACACTCGATACTCAACTGAACGATTGGCGGAGATCTACATTCGGGAAATCGTTAGACTCCATAGAGTGCCGATTTCGATCATATCTGATCGTGACCCGAAGTTCACCTCTCACTTTTGGGAGCAGTTTCAGAGAGCCCTGGGGACGAAACTCAAGTTCAGTACAGCATTCCATCCCCAAACAGATGGGCAATCAGAACGAACCATACAGACTCTTGAAGATATGCTAAGAGCCTGTATGCTGGAATGGAAAGGTGATTGGGATTCCCACCTAGCGTTGGCTGAATTTTATTATAATAATAGCCACCACGCTAGCATTGGGATGGCGCCGTATGAAGCCTTGTATGGACGACCCTGTAGATCACCAATCCATTGGGGTGAAGTGGGTGAGCGAACCTTGGACTCGCCCATTGTGTTGCAGCATTATACTGAGCAAGTCCACATGATCAGAAAGAAGCTACTGACTGCTCAGAGTCGACAGAAGAGCTACGCCGATCAGCGGCGTAGGGAACTCGCTTTTGCGGTTGGAGATAAGGTTTTTATCAAGGTCTCTCCAACCAAGAGTGTGTTTCGTTTTGGAAATAAGGGGAAGCTCAGCCCCAGATTCGTTGGTCCCTTCGAAGTTTTGAGCCGAATCGGAGAGACTGCCTACCGAGTAGCATTGCCACCACAATACGCGCAAATACATGATGTATTTCACGTATCAATGCTTAGAAAGTACGTTCATGATCCTTCTCACGTCATTCAACATGAAGACATTGACATCCGAGAAGATATGACGGTAGAAGAAAGGCCAGTGGAGATCATGGACCGACGGGAGCAAGTGCTAAGAACGAAGGTCATTCCACTTGTTAAAGTGAGGTGGCAGCATCATGGAATCGATGATTGCACTTGGGAGCCCGAATCGGATATGCGGGATAAATATCCTGAACTCTTCACCTTGTACTCTTAGCTGAATTTCGCGGACGAAATTCCTTTAAGGGGGTAATGATGTAAGACCCGCAATTTTTCAGAAAATATCTGAATAAAATTCATGAGGCATTTACCAGTAAAAATAGCATTTCTTCTCAGAATGCGAAACGAATCAATTCCTGCGAGCCAGTTATACTTAGGATATTCGTCGAATTGCGAATATATCCTCAAACACTCTGGAAGCCATAACTTCCTAACTAAACGAAATTAATAGATTCGTACGAGCCAACTTTCTTAGTTACGTCAATACGAAGAAAATGGCGTACTCAGAATTTTTCAGAAAAAATCACCGGAAACCCGAAATTCTTGCGGGACCCACAGAAATATTGGTGGGACCCACAGAAATATTCCTCAGAAAATATCTTGTGGGACCCACAAAATATCCTATGGAAATATCTTGTGGGCCCCACCTCAAAAGGAACCTCCAGGAATTTAAAAGAAGCCAAGGGGTAAAAGGGGCATGGGAAAACCCAAGAGGAGGTGGGCTTGGGCTATAAATAGCCCTCCCCACTCTCTCTCTTCTCATAATTTCGACCCCCCCTCTCTCTCTTGCCTTCTCTCTCTCTCCTAAACCTCCCCTACCTAGCCTAGCCCACCTGAGCCCACCTGACCTGGTCTGAGCCTGCCTGACTTAGCCTGAGCCTGCCTGACCTGGTCCTAACCCACCTGACCTGGGACTGAACCCACTTGACCTGGTCCAAACCCAGTTGACTTGACTTGAACCTAGTTGGGTTTAAAGTCAAAGTCAAAGTCCTTTTTGGTCCAGATTCCGGTTTGGATTTCTGAACCCAGACTTAGCCTACTTGAGCTGAGTTCGAACCTGCTGAACCCAGTTGACTTGGATCGAACCCTGTTTGGTTCAAACCACTTAGGTTGAGTAGCTTGACCTACTCTACCTCTTTCTCAACTAAGTCAGCTTCATCTGACTTAGTCTGACCTCTCGAAGGAAGGCTCGAAGCCCAAGAAGCAACCCGGAGCCGTTTCTTCCACGATTTGAAGTAAGTTCGCTTCGTTGATCCATCTCTCTCAAGTATTTGATTGTTTGTATATAGAATATACTTTCTGAAGTAGTATCTTGCTTTAGTTCTTGGTTGAGCCCTCTAGGACGCTTCGGTGTTCACGCGCTCGCCTCGTAACTATCGTCGGATATATATGTTCGAATACGCAGTATATGCGTTCTTCAAAATAGTATCTCACCCTAGTTCTTGGTTGAGCCCTCTAGGACACTTCGGTGTTAACTCGCTCGCATCGTAACTATCGTTGGATACAGATCTAGGTGTATATCTGTTGATTCTGCCGACGCGTCTTATATCGCACAGGCTATGTAATTTACCTTTGCCATCGCATCGTATGATGCCAAGGCTCCCTGTTTTCTGCACTTCCGATTACTGCACTTCCGATTATGCATTTACTTACGCCGTCGCGTCGAACGATGCCAAGGCTTCTGCTTTGTTATATATGTAGAATATTTCGTTCAGGTACACACCCTGAACAATAGTATATGCATTTCTTTACGCCGCCGCTGTATAAAGCACAGGCTTCTGCTTATACTACATATATAGCGCATAAATGAGCGTTCAAATGGAGATCAACTCCAAATCGCCCATGCGATTCCTTGACCGCTCCTCGTTCAAGATTCTGCTTGACGAATGAAGCCCCTATTGGAAAGGCTTCGGTTTTTGGCAAAATGCTCTTTACGTAATGACTAAGTCAATTTCGTATGGCCTGGCTATGGCCAAGGGTTCCTGCAACCTTGATGGATGCAAAGTACGCACAACGGTGCGCATCCATTTCCCGAATTAAGCATGGCGATTTCCTACCAAAGAGGGGAGATGCCGCTGAAATGGATAAAAGAAACGCACGCTTTCTCCGTAAAAGAGAGGAAGTGCTGCTGAAATTTCTGAAGAAGCTATGAATAGCTCAGAAAGAACGTAGCAGGATACTCTGACATATAGCAGAGTGCTACCCAGTTCATGGTTTGCCCTCTACAACGTAGAAGGGTTCGTCGCACCACTGCCGGTAGAGCAGGGGAGGTGCTGACGAAATGGTTGGCAGAAGAGCTGCCGGAACCAATGGAACGGCATAATGATGTCCGTTGATGGAACGATGCCAGATCGGCTCGTATCCTTGTGCCTGCAAGGGCACCTTGCTCGTAAGGGCCGCTGAGCCGGAGTAGAGGTTGCGCCTTGGCTAGGTTTGGACTCGTTGCGTAAAAATACGCCGAGTAGCCGATCTATTTAGATCGAGTCATATGCATGCTCATTGAGAACGGTTACACAACCAGACTCGTAAGGGCCGAAGAGCCAGAGTGTGTTGTTTCCACACAAAGAGGTGTGATGCTCGTAGTGGCCGAAGTGCCAAAGAGCGGTGTTCTGCATGCATATGAATAAGACTTAAGGTCGCACATACCCCGCGGTTGAAGATCGTGTTAGGGGTACCCCCTCAGTAATGACTGTGTTGGGGCAGACTGAATGGGGTCGGGTATATACTCCCGTAGTGCTGAAAGCACGGGCTGCCTAAATGGCATGCAGATTCTGTCCAAGTAATTGTAAGACTGGCAGACCCCTTCAGGAATTATGCTCACTGTGAAATGACAGTGATGGTACAGCCTTGAGTGACATGTATTTTACTTTGGACCTGATAGAGTCCACGATGGCCTCAGTCACTCATGGGTTTTGGGGTCGTGGTTATCCTTAAGATCTAAGGATTGAACCCAACTACTGCAAGTAGAGGATGCATCCGAATAAGGGCCTAGTAGGATTCTCCCAGTTGAAACACACTGCCCTACTATGGATAGGGTCAACAGGCCTCTGGGGTATCTAAAATACATAGAATAATCACACCCCAGAACGTCGCGTTGATGCCCGGACAATAGCTCTACCTGCGTACCAAAGGCGGGAGCGGTTAATTATCAAACAATGCATTAGTTCTAGGTACAGCGATGTTTTGAATGTATGAGTGGATGACGTGTTGAGTCAGTCCTGCATAACCTTTGTGAAGGTGTCATGTTCGGTATACTACTGGACCGACTGGGCGAAGACCCGTGTTGTATCCGCACGACTAAGCGAAACTCGAGGAGTTGTCCTTAGATGCGTGGGATACGGATGTGCCAAGTATGAAGACTTGAGCTAAACATCACTTTGAGACCCGAAAGAAGTCATGGCTAAGTCTTGGAGACTTAAGCGGCTATTCAAATCACAGCCCTGAAAAGGCTTGCTCTAAGTCATGAGGACTCGAGCGGATGTTCAACTCATAGCCCTGAGGAGGCTCTTGCGATATACGCTAAGTCTTGGAGGCTTGAGCGTCGTTATTGCGCATTGCGACCCTGAGTGGTCATTATCGTACTTGAGTTGAATGGATATATGACTGCATGCTTACCAGACCATCAGTGGTTCTGACCCCGTTTTATGGGGATTTCAGGTGTTGAACCTGCGTGGCGATATGCGGAGCAAGGCGGCATCGAGTTCCAGGGTTTCTCTAGACAGAGTTGTACTGCTTCCTTTTATTGAACCTACACTGTTTTTCTAAGCAGTAGTGTTGTAATAAACATGAGTTTTCGATAAAATGGAACACCTTGGTGGTCAATGAATTGCCTGGCCACATACCTGCAACGTGCTCGGAGTTTTCTAAAACCGACGACTCATTATCGTCTTATTCCGCTGCTAAAAGCTTTTCTAAGTTCTGCTGCAAAGAAAAAAAAAAAAGAAATTCATGAAAATTTTAACTTAGCTTTGTTTTGGAAATCTGGGGCGTTACATGTCCTCTGTCGATAAGCTTGAGCATGCTCTTTCGCCTTGAGCCTCTTCTCATCCAGCAGATCCAGCTGCACCAATCTCTGTTGTTGATACTGATCAAGCGACAATGTTATAAAGGAGGAAAATTTGAGAGCGGGCTTCTGGACATGGAGAGGTAACGCTACTTCAGTTCCGTAAACAAGTTCTGAAGGAGTAGCATTGGTCAGAGTCCGAATGGTGGTTCGGTATGCCCAAAGTGCATCATGAATTTTCTCATGCCAATCTCGACCTGTTTTCACAGTCCTTTCTAAAATGCGGATCAGAATTTTTATGTTGGCCTCTGCTTGGCCATTCCCTTGTGGATAATAGAGAGCTGAGAAATGATGGCAAATTTTGAATTTAGAACAAAATGTTTTCATCCTCTCATTTTTTAAATGGCTTCTATTGTTTGAAACAATATCATGTGGTATGCCAAAGCCGCAAAGAATGTTTTTATAAATGAAAGATACCACATGGCGGCCTTCTACCGTGCGTAGAGTGACAGCTTCAACCCATTTTATGAAATACTCTGTCGCAGCCAGAAAGTATTTGTGGCTATTGGAAGCGGAATGGGTAATTGGGCCTACGACGTCGAACGCCCACATAGAAAATGGCCAAGGAGAAACAACTGATTGTAGATATGTGGTTGGTGCATGAATGGAAGGTGCGTGCATTTGGCACTTGATGCACTTCTTCACGAATCGGTGGCAGTCCTACTGCATGGTATTCCAGTAGTACCCTGCTTGGACGATTTGCTTGACGAGAGTTTGATAGCCAACATGGCCACCACAAATTTCTTCATATGCCTCTTGGATAATTTCCATAGATTCTTTTTTATCTAAACATCTTGCATATTCGGAACTGAACCCACGGCGATAGAGGACATTGGCAAGAATGAAATAACGGGTAGACATACGTTGAATTGCACGTTGCTCTCTCTTTGGCATTTCTGGTGGAAATTCACCAGTCTCAATGAAATTTTTGATACTTTGATACCAAGGCTTCTCCTTCTGATTGACTTGGTTTACTTGCATGGTTGGAATGAAGGCAGATTGCTCAAGTGTGCCAACTTCGAAAGAACGACATGATTCACTGCCTTTGAATGATAAAATAGAACCCAGGCTGACTAAGCCATCGACTATCTGATTGTGCTCTCTTCTGATGTGATTGAGCTGAAATTCTTCGAAGCTGTCCACAAGAGCTAGGACGATCTTCTGATATGGAATCAATTTTGAATCTTTCACTTGCCATTCAGTGTTAACTTGACTGACAACAAGTAGTGAATCGCCAAAGGCATGCACTCTCTTGACGTTGAAACTTTGCAGAATTTTGAGGCCTTGTATTAAAGCTTCATACTCGGCCATATTATGAGTGCACTGGAAACCAAACTTGAGGGAATAAGGGATCATTTTTTTTTCTGGAGTGATTAACAAAACTCCAATCCCTATGCCAGACATATTTTTAGAGCCATCAAAGAATAGGTTCCAAACTGGAGGCTGTTGGACATTGCAGATCTGCTCGTCAAGAAAATCATCCTCTGCTTTAATTTCTTCTGTCAAAGGAAAATCTGCCAACTGATCTGCGATCGCTTGGCCTTTAATCGACTTTTGAGAGACATATTCTAAGTCATATTGCATTAGAAGGACTTGCCACTTCGCAATCCATCGAGCGAGAAATGGTTGTTCAAGAATATATCTGAGAGGATTAAGCTTTGATAGGAATTTGATTTCAGATGCCAACAAGTAATGTCTCAATTTCTGGCACATCCAAACCAGAGCTAGATAAGTCTTCTCCATCTGAGAATACTTCTTTTCATAATAAATGAAAGTTTTGCTCACATAGTAGATAGCATGCTCTATCAGGCTGCCTTCTTCATACTGTGCGAAGAATTCACCACAGGCATTCTGATTTACGGAAATATATAGTAAGAGAGGCTTCCCCAACCTTGACAGCTTCAAAACTGGTGGATTAAGGACATACTTTTTGATGCGCTCAAACGAGAGTTGGCATTCCGATCCCCATTCAAATTTTACTCCTTTTCTTAGTAAATGATTGAAAGGTTCACACCTCATAGCCAAATTGGAGATGAATCTGCGGATAGACTGAATACGCCCTTGAAGGCTTCGCAGTTCCCTTAGATTAGTTAGAGGTGGCATATCAATAATTGTTTTTGCTTTAGCTGAATCCACCTCTATTCCTTTTTTGCTGATTATGAACCCCAACAATTTGCCGGACTCTACTCCAAAACCACATTTCTGAGGATTAAGTCTCAACTTGTAAAGAATGAGTCTTTCAAAAACTTGACCAAGAGCATCGAGGTGATCCTCCTCTTCTTTAGACTTGACCAAAATATCATCCACATATGCATCCATGTTTTTGTGTATTTGATCATGGAAAATAACTGCCATTGCCCTTTGATAAGTTGCCCCAGCATTTTTGAGCCCAAAGGGCATGACTGTATAGCAGAAGGTTCCCCATGGTGTAGTAAATGAAGTCTTTAACTGATCACGAACGGTCAGCTTGATCTGATTATAGCCTGAATATCCATCCATAAAAGAAAACATGGCATGGCCCACTGTGCTATCGATCAAAAGATCAATATTGGGAAGTGGACAATCATCTTTCAGGGTAGCCTTGTTGAGATCCCTGAAATCAAAGCAGATCTGAACTTTTCCATTCTTTTTAGGAACTGCCACGATATTTGCCAACCAATCGGGGTAATCAATGGCTCAGATGAAGCCTGCTTTCAATAAATCTTCAAGTCCTTCCTTGACTTGCTGCTCAACTCGAGGGTCTAGTTTCCTCAGTTTCTGCTTGATTTGTAAGACCCACAATTTTTCATAAAATATCTGAATAAAATTCATGAGGCATTTAAGGGTAAAAATAACATTTTTCTCAGAATGCGAAATGAATCAATTCCTGCGAGCCAGTTATACTTAAGATATTCGTCGATTCACGAATATATGCTCAAACACTCTAGAAGTCATAACTTCCTACCTGAACGAAATCAAAGGATTTCCTCGAGCTAACTTTCTTAGTTACGTCAATGCAAAGAGAATGGCGTACTAAGAATTTTTCAGAAAAAATCGCTGAAAACCCAAAATTTTTGCAGGACCCAAGGAAATATTGGTGGAACCCACAGAAATATTTCTCAAAAAAACATTCTAGAATATTCTAGAATGTTTCAGCACCTTCCAGGACCTTCCAGAGCCTTCCAGCATGTTCCAGCACCTTCCATGGAAGGAATTCTCAGAAAAGCCAGAAGCATTTGGGTAAATGGGGTTGCTTAGCCCCTAAGCAACCTCCCCTATAAATAGAGGAGCCCCCCTCTCTCTAAAAATCACCAACCCCTCTCTCTCCTCCTCTTTCTCTCTCTAGAACCTCCCCTACCTAGCCCACTTGGTCTGAGCCTGCCTCACTTAGCCTGAGTCTGCCTGATCTAGTCTTAGCCTGCCTCACTTGGTCCTAACCCACCTAACCTAGGTCTGAACCTACCTGATCTAGTTCAAACCCAGTTGACTTGACTTGAACTTGGTTTGGTTCAAAGTCAAAGTCCAAGTCCTTTTTCGTCCAAAGTTTGGATTTGATCCTTTTTGGAGTCAGACCTCTCGGAGGACGGATCGAAGCGTTCGAAGCAATCAGAGTCGTTTCTTCCTTAAATTGAAGTAAGTTCGCTTCATTAATCCATCTCTCTCAAGTATTTGATTGTTTGTATATAGCATATACTTTCTGAAGTAGTATCTTGCTTTAGTTCTTGATTGAGCCCTTTTTGGATACTTCGGTGTTCACCCGCTCGTCTCGTAACTATCGTCAGATATATATGTTTAAATACGCAGTACACACATTCTTCAAAATGGTATCTCACTTTAGTTCTTGGTTGAGCCCTTTAGAACACTTCGGTGTTCACCCGCTCACCTCGTAACTATCGTTGGATGCGGATCTAGGTGTATATCTGTTGATTTGCCGACGCGTTCTATATCACCCAGGCTATGTAATTTACCTTTGTCGTTGCATCGTATGATGCCAAGGCTCATGCTTTCTACAATTTCCAATTACTGCACTTACGATTATGCATTTGCTTACGCCATCGTGTTGAATGACACCAAGGCTCCTGTAAACACCCCAAATTTTCATCATCGTATAATGCTCACATTTCATATGTCATTACATATCATTGCATGCATTCGGCATACCATCTCATTGCATTGCATAGCATTGCATAGCATTGCATGTCATTACATCTCATTTTCGAGATCCAGCACTCATGTTTTCAAAATATTTAATCCAAAATTGAGTTTTTAAAACTTTTCTTTCAAAATCAATTTTAAAACCTGGGTTTTTAATCAACATTCTGTCGTTTGCCCACCCCCAGGACCTTATATTTTGAAGTATTTTCTCATAAGACAAATCTGGATTCATTTCAAACTCAATTTCAATTGATTTCAATTCTTAGATGAGGCCCATTTAGGTGGTGTCGCTTCTGGATTTATCAAAAATCTCAAAAATTTTAGAGTCCTAGTTGGATCAAGACTCTTTTTTCGGAGTCTTAGTCGGATCAAAACTCTAATTCTCACTACCTTTTTACCTGTTTTTGAAGAGAACCTTTCAAGATCTTCTGTTTTGGCCAAAATCTCAGAGTCCTAGTTGGATCAGGACTCTTCTTCAAGAGTTCAGTCGGATCAGGACTCTTCTTTAGAGTTTCAATTGGATTGGGACTCTAATCTTTTACAGCTATTTTATCTATTTGCAATCAAATCTTTCAAAATGAGTCAGAAACTCAGAGTTTTAGTCAAAACAAGACTCTGTTCAGAGAGTCCTAGTTGGATCAGGACTCTGATCCTGATTTCAATTTTGAGAGAATCTTTCAGAAATCTTTCAATCTACCGAAACTATTACACTTTTATCAAAGAATTTCAAAATTTTGAGGTTTTATCTCAGAGTCCTGATCGAATCAGGACTCTACCCCAGAGTCCTGATCGAAGAAGGACTCTATCCAAAATTGATTTTCTCACTTCATTTTCACTGGTTTTCAAAAGCTTTGCTTAAAATTCATCATTTGCCTACCAGAAAAACCAAAATTCTTAGAGTTTTGATCGAATCAGGACTCTTTCTTAGAGTCTTAATCAGATCAGGACTCTGAAGCAAAACTTCAATTTCATCTTATTTCTAACTGTTTTTCAAAATTCTCTTATTTGTTTTTCAGAAAATACCAAAAAAATCTAGAGTTTCAGTTCGATCAGGACTTTGTCCCGGAGTCCTAGTCTAGTCAGGAGTCTGTTTTTATTCCATTTTCATTTATTTCCATTTGTTTTCAAAAATTAGGTCATTTTTTAGAGTCCAGTTAATTCAGGACTCTATTTCAGAGTTCTGATCGAGTTAGGAGTCTAACCCTAACAGTATTTTCTGACTTATTTCATCATTTTTGATAAAATATTTTCAGAAACTCCTTCATTTGGCTTTTAAAACCCAAAATCTCAGAGTCCTATAAATCCAAGACTCTAGCCCAGAGTTCCAGTTCGCTTAGAACTCTATTTTCAAAACTTTGAATTTCAACTGTTGATTTTAACCCTTTTTTAAAGCCATTTTTAGTATTTATTTCAAGTTTTTCAAAACTTCGATGTGGGGCCCACCCCGTTGGCGCCGTATCTAGAGGAGTTCTGACTCAGTCATGACTCTGTACCATTTTAGAACTTTCAATCTCAAAGTCTACTTTTGAATCTCTTTCGAAAAACCTCTCATTTTCAAGTTTTAAAATCGTTTTTGAAAATTCAAGTGGGGCCCACTCGGGGTGGCACCACATTTGAAGAAGTCAAGGTTAGACTAGGGTTAGTCATTTTCCTAGTTAGGTTAGGTGTTTAGAGGAGTCAAAATCAATTTTGAAAATCCATTTTATTTAAGTTTTAAACCATTGGTTTTTAAAGGTTTTAAATTCAAGTTTTTAGAACCAAATGTGGGTCCATACTAGGTGGTGTCACATTTGGACTTTCTAGGGTTTAATTAGGTGTTAATTAGAGTCCATTTAGGTTAGAATTCTCTAAAAAAATCGTCCTCCCCATGTGGTTTATCAAAAACAATTAAAAAGAGTCCAAAAAATCAAAACTCTTCCTAAACAAATCCAAAAAAAAAAATCTATAAATAGGGGACCTAAAGGGGTTCAAAGGGAGCTCTTTTTCTCTAAAATTTTCGTGGCTTCTCTCTCCTCTCCAGCACCTCCACCTTTCTCCATTGCAGCTGCAGCCCCAAGGTGAGTTATTTAATATTATTTTATTATTTTTTATTAGTTTTTTTTATGATTTTTCAATAGATTTCACCATGGAAACTCTTGTGTTCATGGATTTAACCATGGATTTCATCCAAGAACCCCAAAATCAATTCAAGAAGATGATCTAACCCTATTCCATGCTGTTTTATGATTCTAATCCATTAGAATTGATTTTAGCATTGTCTTTTGCATTATTAACCAATAAAACATGTGATTTACCCTTTTAATGGGTTAAATCCATGCTTTTAAAGGTAACATCAAATTCTAGCCATTGATTCCCTGTATTTTATTTATTTATTTGTTTATTCATGTTTATTATACGTTTTCCAGCATAGAAATAATTTTTATTTTACTGTTTTAGTGTTTATTTTATTGTTTTTCATTAGTTAATGCATGCTTTCTCAAGTTTCTTATATTTCTGTGTACTTTTAGTTTAGAACATAAAAGAGCATGCTGTTTTGGATTGAAATATTCACTGTTAATTGCTGATTTTTTTATATGTGATACATGAATGTGTAAATGAACTACTGCAAAAAAATCAAAGGTTTTGGAATTCGGAAACCCTGTTAGAAAAATCAGACATCAAATTGGGTTTTTAAAACTTTAAAATCGTTGTTAAAATCAGGAAGGTAACTTTTTGTGATGATATTTTTCTCATCCTATATCCGATTTGAGATCTGTAAAATTACATAGGTTCATATTGATTAGATCTATCTACTGTGAAATTTTGAGATTTTTTAATATCTGTTCAGTATTTTTCCTCTGACAGAAAGTATGATTTTAAATTTAAAACTCGTTAGGGTTTACCAAAACCCTAATCAGACTTGTGTTATTCATAGATCCCAAACCACATATCCGATTCATGATCTGTAAAAAGTGAATATTGTTATTTTTCTGTCTACTATTCACTTATAAAATTTTAGAAATTTTTGATTAAGTTTGCTTGTTATGTCTGTATTTTCAATCTGAAGTAGTTGTTTTAACCCTTGATAGGTTTGTTAGATTCTAGTTCAGATTGTCAGAAAGGTTTCTCCTTTACCGGGGATGCTTTTTACAATCTGTAAATTGGGAAATCTTTGTTTTTCTTCCTAGTTTATCTCTATAAAAATTCATAAGTTTTCATGGAGGATTGACCCCTAATTTGGGTCTAATTTTGAAACTGGTTTGTGACCTAGGTTAAAAATAGCTTATTTTAGGTTGTTAATGCAATTTTTGGATCAAAATAATATCAAAAAATATTTTTACAATTCCAATCTGATTTTAGGGTGATAATAAGTGTCTGTGCGATTTTTTATGAAATTTAGAATTCATTTTATGTTTGAATAGATCAAATTGCAAAACAGAGTACCTGAAAGATCCAAAAACACTGCCAAAATCACAATTTTTGTGATATTTCTTGATTTTCGTGTATAAGTGTAGGTTTTTAGGGTTTGTTCATGTTTATAATCATATTAGGATGTTTCATGTTTGATTTTGTGTTTAGTTCCATCATAAATCTCAAGTTTTATCAAAATCTATTTCAGAAAACCCTGATTTCAAGGTCATAGTCTTGCTATCAGGGGCAATTTGGTCATTTGACCTCAGTTTCGAAATTCTAAACCCTAATTTTCATATTGTTAATCATTTCATATCATATTTGAGTTAATTTATCCTTATTTAAAATTTAATACTTGCATTTTTATAAAATATCTTTCTGAAAACCTTTATTTCAAGGCCATAGTCTTGCTATCAGGGGTATTTTGGTCATTTTGACCCCCAATTTCGAAATTTCATATCTTATCTTTTATATTTATTCAAACTTATTTCATATTTTATCAATTTTTATTTAAGGGAATCATGGAAAAGGCTTATATCTAGCAAAATCTAGTAATTTCTAGATATTACTGGATAAATCTAGAAAAGCCAACATATCATCACTAACAAAGTTTTCTAAGTTTTGCAGGGACATTGAAGACTTTACTTTCCTTTTATTTCTTGTATTTAAATTCAACAGTGATGTAAATTAAATTAAATTTGGAATAAGAATTTAAATTTCAGCTTAGATTAGGATTGCATTGCATATAGTTTAATTCTGCAAATATTAAATGTCTGATGAATGTATCATCCGTGCACATTTTCATAAATTCACTATGGTCTACACTAATGGCACGTGCACTAGCTCTTATGGAGTTGACAAACTTGGTGGAATTTGTATTTATGGCCATAGTCAGAATAAGAATGATACCCAGATTTGTAATCTTCGTATTAGCCACATTCAGCCTACACTCTTAGGCTAACTTCAAAATGCACTGCATTTCTCAAAATTACAAAAAGAATTTTCTCAATTCCTCAAAATCAAGTCTTTCAAATCCATATTCATTCAATTCATGCATTTGCAAATTCCAATTTCAATTAAAAAAAAATCAATTTTCTCAAAAAATTCCTAAGTCTTATTCAAAAATCGATTTTCTCAAAATATGGATTTGCCAATGATATTTCAAGTATTTCCCAAGTTCTAAATTCAATTTTTCTAAGTTATATTTTCAATTTCAAAGTTTGAATTCAAAGAAATCAAAATTTCCAAAGTTATTTCACATTTCTCAAAATCGACTTTCACAAAACCTCTATATTCTTCAGAAATCGATTTTCACTTTCTCAAATACAGTATCTCAATCATGATTTTCAAAGAGTTTATTCTCCAAGTATTTCAAATCTCAAAGCAAACATCATGTTTTTAAATATGCATTTTCAGAAATTCATAGCACATGCCTGATTCTTTGTGTATTTAGGAATTAGAATATGGTTTAGACAAGTTGAACAGAGCAAAGCAATAGATTGATCCTTGGTTCAATTACCCCTGGTAAAGGCGCTAGGAACGGTTGAACCTCGTACCGACAGGCGAGTCCCATTCTTCGGAATTATCCCACATTTTAAAACGGAGGCGAGTTATTTTCAAAAAAAAATTCAAAGGTCAGTTTGACTCGCAAAAAGTATATATTTTGCGATGATAACAGGTTTGGCGACCGTGATGGGACCTGTCTTCGCCTGATCAATCTAATGCTTTTCTTAGTTCAAATTGTCAAAATCGTGTTCCATGGAATGTCAGCTTTTACTTTATAATATCATTTGAACCTAGGAGCCTAGACTTGAACCCAGCTGACATGGACTGCATGTAGACTAAGTATGGTTTGGTAGGACCATATTGTGGAGGAAATTATTCATGCTCACATAGACTTAGGTCTAATACAACCCTCCTTAATCTAGGAATTGTATGAAAACAATGCTTGCTTCTTCATTTTTCAAAAATCTATGTCTTTAGGACTTAGAGCCTTCTATTTGCTTGCATGTGCTCATATTTTTCAAAAAACCACCCCACCTATATTGTCTCGGTCTTCACATTGCTGGGCTCTCTTCCAGAACCATAGTTCGGGACAGAGCCTCACAACTGGGCCACCTATTTGGGTGAAAACCCCCCTGCCACGTACCAAGGACCATAGTCCAACGTATATCGGCAGGTGCTCAAGGATGTTGGAAAACTTGAACCTAGAACCAGAGAAATTGATTTTATGCCACGTACATCGAGCCTCGGCTTGAGTATATAGGCATAGCATGATTGGACACAGATGATTTGAACCTTAGAGTTAGGATTAAGGTCCTACAACTATTTCAAAACTTGTGAATCTAGAGTCAGCTTTTAGGGAATGTTGTATGTGCATACTTGTTTGTGCAGAATGTGTTATAGTCATTTCCTTGTTATTTTCCATATTTTCACAAATTTCCAAAATACTGGACGATTTTTCAGAAATCCCCAATCCATTTCCATATACTGTCCATGCTTTAAACCTGGGACGATTTTCCAAATGCTTCATTTTCTATTTTATGAAGTGTTCCTTCATATTTCATCAAACCCTGGACGATTTTCCAAATTTCCCTTAATTTCCTTCAAAACTCCAGGTGATTTTTCATCCTTTCTCTCTTTTGGATCTCAAATTTCCTACTTCATTTTATCATGCCTGCATTTTTTTAAAATCTCTATATTTTCCCAAGTCTTATTACAATTTTTCGTGTTTTCCAGTCTGATGGCATCCAGTCAGCTTGATTCAGTCTTCCCTGAGGGTCACATCTCCTACGAGGTGCGACAAGGTCTTCCTGAACATCGAGTCCTCAATACCGGAATCTTCTTTCCCCGATGGTACTATTCATGATTCAAGAACTTCTCTTGTATGTTTCCAGACCACTTGGACGATTGTGGGTTAGAACTGGCGTCCGCAGTGGGAAAGCAGACAGTCAACGGCAATTTGATCCATGCACTAGCAAAACGATGGAATCCGAGCACTTCTACTTTTTGGTTCCCATGGGGCGAGATGACAGTGCTGATAGATGAATTTTCAGAAATCATGGGATTGCCCGAGCCAGCCGATCAGCCTGAAGATCTATTGGAGAAGCAGTTTTTGATTAATGTCAAGGATTTGGACCCCCGAGACGCTTTAGCTCGAATGACAGGATGCAAGTCTTGGCCATTGATTGAGGAGGATGGAAACGAATATGTAGACCTGCTCAAAATCTACAGACAGTATGGAACATTTGTGGAAGTCAACTCGTTGTTCAGGACAACTCGAGAGAGAATCTAGCATGCGATGGTCTTATGCACTGTGGGACTTGCTCTCTTTCCAGACGGACGAAATTACATGAATAGTTCAACTTCTGCGAAGGTGGGGAAGTCGACAGACCAGCCGCCTCTCCATTGCCATGGCCGCACTCGCCTTCCTGTACCGAGGGTTGACTCGTTTCACACTTGGAGAATCGATTCTAGTCGAAGGATGTACATATGCCCTGCAATCTTGGTTCCTCTGGCATGTGCCAGCCTGAGCCAGTTCATTCAGATACAATAGTGAAAAGCTTCTTCCAGTTGCGCAATACCGGTTCTTGATCGACAACCTTCAAGAGGAAGAAGTCGTATGAGACTACTTTGATCGTCAAGAATCACCTCCCAGATATACTTATGCATATGGCAAGCGATTCAGGCTACTTGGTACCTTCTTCTGCGCATACTACCATCCAGAGCGGTGTGTCAGACAGTTCTCTCAGAGACAAAAGTGTGTAGAGATTCGTCTACTATCAAGGATCTTGCCAGAATTCGATCTCACATCAGATCAGTGGTTCGGAGCATACCATTTTGCCAAACATGGCTGAGATTCCTTTGTTACTCTTACTATTTTTCCTTGTCCTCGAATGTCCCTTGATTATCAGGAGTGGTGGAAAATTGTCTCTCCCTTTCCCCTATGTCAAGTGTATTATTAAAATCATATTTTCAATAAAATTCCTTTAATCTTTATTTCACCTTGGTTTGACGACCTCGCCTAGGTAACAAGGCATATTTTTTAGTTGTTTATTTTGCAAAGAATAGCAGCGCAATTGTTGTAACTTCAGCGACGACTCAATCCCTAGTAATGGGATATTATTTCAATTGTCTACCAAAATTCACAACAAATATTTTCCTCCAACCAAATTTCCTTCAAAAGCCTAATCATCAGTTCTGCTTTGCAGAGAGAGCATCAATGACATTCAAGAGAGCATTTTGTGGTACTTGATGGTTCACACAAGGTCTGGAAAGAAAACCTCATTAGTTGAAGGTGTTGCATACTCAATCGCTTCAGAAAAAGAAATGGACTCCCCCCGATCAGCCAAAAGTCAAGGACAGCAAGTTGAGGATGACATTGATCCTCAAATGTATGTTATGTTTAAGAAAATGATGACCAAGATGCTGGCCGAGCAAGCCGAAGCTAGTACGGAGCAGACCCAGATCAAGCAAAAGGATAAGGGTCATGCAGCCAAGAATGTGAGAATCATCAGAAAGCAGAATCACCATGAGGAGATGTTAGACGGGTCAGAATCAGCAGATGGCACTGACCAGGAATATGAAACTAAGAAGGAATTCAAGAGGTCGGCTTATAAGTCCCGAACTCAATCTGTTGACGACCCTACTCAGTCACAACTCCGCGATGTGATGAAAATAGTCAAGGACCTGCAGGCCCGTGACAAGGGTAAAAGGGTCTTCACCAACGAAGACTTTTGTGACGGTTTGGAGGGAAATGACAATCTGGATAATCTCCCTAGAAAATTCATTAAATTTGATGGTTCTGGTGATCCCAAAGCACACCTCGCTATGTTCTTTGCCGAGTGTTCCAAATTCAAGCAAGACAACCGGGCACTTTTCCTTTGTTTCCCTCGCAGTCTGGAGGGAACAACACCCAAATGGTATTCAGAGCATGTTAACCCAATCGAGCTAAAAGAATTTAACAAGGTGGTGAACATGTTCATTGAACGATTCCTCTTTAATGCTGAGGCGCTTCCCACCCTCAGTCATCTTTGCGGCCTCAAGCAGAGAGAAAATGAGAAGGCCAGAGATTTTATCCATCGTTGGAGGTCAGCCTATAATAAGATGAGAGATCCCATATCAGAGGGGCATGCTTTGTCCCTAATATTGAGTAATTTCTCGCAGCCTCTGACAGGACTCATCTCCACCGCACCATCCAGATCTTTTATTGAATTAACAGAGCGGGCCGAATGGCTCGAGTTAAGCATGGAAAACGGTTTTTATGAAGGCTTCACTTTTGCTAAGAACAACAATCAGAATGAGTCAAAGAAGAAGACTCATTTCGCTCACTCTGCCAGAAATGATAAATGGAATCATCGCAAGGGGCAGAATAAAGACTTATGTTATGGGGCAGGAAATTCAAGCAAGAACGATCAGAAAGGGAAGTCGATCCCACAATTCAGCAAGCCACTTCAAATAGATCAGGGACTGAAACCCTGAGAGAAAGTAAAACATGAAGGATAGAGTTATGACAAGAAGTTCACTCCACTAGACCAATCACTCGAGACTGTGCTCGAGTACATGTTGACCAAGGAGATGGTCAAATTGCCTAGGCTGGTCGATCCTCTCGCTCCTATGGGAAAATTCAAAGATCAATTCTGCAAATTTCACAGAACAGTGGGACACAATACCCAGAATTGCTTTGTTCTGAAGAATATCGTTCAAAACCTTATTGATAAGATTCTTCTGGTAGAAGGTGCCAAAGATGAAAATATAGAAATTCTAAAAGAGCCATTTCCCCATCATTCCACAGCAGTTGTCACCAAACAGTCTTTTCAACCACAGGAGCATATCAGGCCATGCTCTAAAAAAGACATACAAGCTCAGCATCAAGTCCTTGTGTTGCAACAGGCTCAGTCCAAAACTCAGAAAATGGACCTTATTTCAGCCTTCGAAAAAATGAAGGTATCTGATAAGCCCGCTGGGGTATCCCTTGAAGTAGCCAAAAGAATGCCATGGATCCCCAAGCATTTCGTTAAGTCCGCCCCAGAGAAAAGCGAGACACCTACACCAAAGTCAATTGCAGCATTATCCAATGTCTCAATTTTGGACTTAACCCAAGCTTATGCCAAGCATCAGCAGGTGTTGAATCATCTACTGCAGAAAATCAAAGTGAAACCAAGCATAACCCCTAAAGACATGGCTCACATAGTCAATCAAGCCATGACTAATGCTCCAGTTACTTTCTCAGACGAGGATCTCCCTAAGCCTCATGTATTTCACAACAACGCCCTGTATGTTGTGGTTCGAACTAGAGGGATGATCGTTCCTCACGTGCTGATAGATGGAGGCAACAACCTCAATATATGTCCAGAAATGACAGCCAATGCTTTGGGCATCAGAGAAGAAGAGTATATTCCAGATCCAATCACCATTTATGGGTTCGATAATCATGGCCAAACGGCGAGAGGAAAAATCTTTCTGGAAATCTTCATTGACTACTCGGTCCATTCAATCCTCTTTCACGTGGTCAATGTGCCGCCCACCTATAATCTGCTTCTAGGGAGACCATGGATCCACAACACAAACGTAGTACCATCTACTCTGCATCAATGCATCAAGTGGTCAAAAGGTGGTATGATCACAACAGTCTTGAGCGAAGATCCAGAGCAGAGGCTAGCACATCCTATGGTTCCCAGGCCCACTTTTACTACTGATATCCCTAGCATTAGGGGTATTGAAGAGGTCAGCTTCGAAGAAAACTTAGGAATATTACAGATGACAGAACAACTCGAGCATACAGTGGCTACGACCCAATGGGAAGGCCCACAGTTCTTCAAGATTGGAGGACGAATTGACTACAGCACACTCAAGGATCATCCTCTATTCTCCCAATTCATGAAGGCAAAAAGGAGATTTGATCTATTAATGAAGCATGGCTATCGGCCTTTTCAAGGCCTAGGCAAAAATGGAGATGGTCGTCTCGAACCAGTAATTCCTCAGCATTGCCCTTAAAGGGCCGGATTAGGCTTTAGTGGTAGAAGATCTCAGAAGGGAACTGTTTTCATCAGGGGGACACATTAAAATGATCTGCTTGTCTTTTCTTTTCTATTCTTTTGTCGGGATGATATCCCATTTCATTTTCGTTATTGTCATTTTGATCAATTCTATCTTTCAATAAAGTTGCAAGTTTCCTTTATCTATCTGGATGCCATTTGTCTCTTTACTTCTCATTATCAAATCTTTGCAAAATTGTCATTACTTTGATCTCTTATTTTTCCGATTCTCTTCTCAATAAAAGCAATTTGTTTTATGATGGGCAATTTCTTTGAATCAATTTATTATCCAATTGTAAACACCCCAAATTTTCACTCACCTTCTTGACATCGCCCTTAATTATCATATTTCAGTTCTTCAGAAGCAATGAAGTGTGAAATGGTCATTTTCCAAGATTGAATCTTGCAGAAAGTCCTAAATTTCATTCTTGAGCCTCAAAATTTCTATATTTAGGTTCAGAGACATCTTCAAATTGAAAATTTTCAAATCCTTTTCCTGGAGAAGAAGGTAGAATTTCCACTTCCTGGTTTAGAGTAACATTTCTTGAAACATGTCTTTGCATCGCATTGCATGAACACTTTGCATCATTTCACTGCACAGTATGTCATTTTGAGATCCAGAACTCCTGATTTTTAAAATTGTCCATCAAGATTTGATTTTTAAAACTTTTTCAAATTGATTTTTAAAACTTTTTCAAATTGATTTTTAAAACTTTTTCAAATTGATTTTTAAAACCCTGGGTATTAAAAATTACCAAAATTTCCCATTTTACCCCCAGGACTTCAAATTACAAAAATTTTATCAAGAAAAACAATCTGGATATTTGGATATTGATTTTAAAGATTTTATCTCAAAACTTTTTGCAAAAGATTTTAAATCTCTTTACAATTTTTTTTTTTACATTTATCCATATTTTTTCCCTAAAAACCCAATTTTTCCAAATTCTTGAAAAACAAATAATGTTTTATCTCGTATCTTCAAAAAAATGGAGCGAGACCCGCCTTTGAACTAGCATCATACTCAGACTCTCAGGTAAGTTGTTTATTCTCAAGCGGGACCCACCCGGAGTTCATACCAATTTGCAAATTTTTCTTAATTTCTCTAGTGGGCCCACACACATGTGGCACCCCAATTGAAAATAAAAGACTTTCAAAAACAAAAAATAAAACTTTAATTTCAAAAGGATTTTAAAAGTGGGTTGAGATGGTCCATAAAAGCCACTCATTTATTTCAATACTCAGTTTTTATTTTATTTCTTTTTATTGATTTTTTTAAATAAAAAAATTTTTTTTTTAGAAGGAGGCAGCCTTAATGGCACAGCCGAATTTCCCTAAAGTCATAGATTTGATTTTGCCTAAAACTTAGGGAAATAAAACCGAATTGTGAAAAAAAAGGGAATGCGTCCCTCTTGAAACAACCATTTCAAAAATTTTTTTTTTTTTAAAAGAGAGGTAACGGAACCTCATAAATGGAGGGCTGCGGTTTTCTTCAGGTGGGGGATTCAAATTTTTTTTTAAGAGGGAGGCTATGGACCGATGGAAAAGGAAGGGGGAGAGCCAATTGACTGTTTTTTTTGTTTTGCAGGTGTTTCCTGCTGAGCGTGGAGCCCTTCCACCTTCAAAAGTTGCTGTCCATCCCCATTTCAAGCCCAGCCTTTCTTCAGCCCAGCAGAAGCCCCAGCTGCTTGCCATCATCCTTCAACCGTAGCAGAGGTCCAGCCCACCAACAGGAGGTCCCCTTCTTCATTCCAGCCACCCCAAAACCTTCAACGACTGCTACCCACCTTCCTTCAGCCCAGTCGTAGGTCATCCAACAGGAAGCTCCACCTCCAACGGCTGCCATCTTTCTTCAACCCATCAACAGGCTGCCATCCTTCTTCAAAGCTGCAGATCTACAGCCTACCAGTCGGAAGCACTCCTCTTTACCAGATCCAACGGCTGCTGCTCATCTACTTCAGCCCATTGCAGGAGAGCCAGCGCCCTCCACATTTCCTTCAGCCTGGTCGATTAAGAGGCTTGAGAGTGCAAGACATCCAGCAGGAAAAAGGGGGAGGCCCGAAATTTGGGATTTCTTCTCCATTTCCTCTCTTCATCGTCCCCTTTCTTTTGCTCCCATCCAGCGAGATCACTTGACGCAGGAGGTCCAGCGTGAAGCAGTTGCTTCTTACCTTTCTTCAGCCCATTACAGGAGATCCAGCTGCTCCCTATCTACTTTCAGCCAACTGCTGTCCATCTCCATTTCATTCAGTCCATCTACATCATCATTTGATTTAGGTGACCAGATTTTG
The DNA here is from genome assembly GCF_984573655.1 of Nuphar pumila. Lineage (NCBI taxonomy): Eukaryota > Viridiplantae > Streptophyta > Magnoliopsida > Nymphaeales > Nymphaeaceae > Nuphar > Nuphar pumila. The sequence goes on from NC_143257.1 coordinate 72,058,697, forward strand.
TTTAAAGCTTGCTGCTAAAATTCCTGTTTTATGAAGTTATGGCTGGAATATCACCATTTATTCTAGGAGATTTTGTTTAAAGCTTGCTGCCAAAATTCCTGTTTTATGAAGCTATGCTGGAACATCATCATTTGTTTTATGAGGTTTTGTCTAGCTTAATGCCAAAATTCCTGTTTCATAAAGCTATTGGCTGGAATTTCACCATTTGATTTAGGTGATCATATGTTGTTTAAGCTTAATGCTATAATTCCGGTTTCATGAAGTTATGGCTGGAACATCACCATTGAGTTATGAGATTTTGTTTAGCTTGATGTTCAAATTCCTGTTTTATGAAGTTATGGCTGGAACATCACCATTGAGTTATGAGATTTTGTTTAGCTTGATGTTCAAATTCCTGTTTTATGAAGTTATGGCTGGAACATCACCATTGGTTTTATGAGATTTTGTTTAGCTTGATGTTCAAATTCCTGTTTTATGAAGTTATGGCTGGAACATCATCATTTGAGTTATGAGATTTTGTTTAGCTTGATGTTCAAATTCCTGTTTTATGAAGTTAGGTTGGAACATCACCATTGGTTTTATGAGATTTTGTTTAGCTTGATGTTCAAATTCCTGTTTTATGAAGTTATGTTGGAACATCATCATTTGAGTTATGAGATTTTGTTTAGCTTGCTGCTAAAATTCCTGTTTTATGAATCTATGGCTGGAACATCACCATTGGTTTTATGAGATTTTGCTTAGCTTAATGCTAAATTCTTGTTTGTTGTATTGTTATAATATCACCCCATTTGCAGCACCAATTACACATATTGTTTCATCATTTTCCACAACATCTTCACCTTTTCACTAAGCTTTTCATACTCTTTTCATGATATCCTTGAAATAGCCCATGGTGTTTCCACAACCCATTTCCTGCACATATCCATTTTCTGCTGCAGGTGTGCAGTCTTGATAATCAGTCACCTTCATGAACGGATATATCCATATCCGTTCATGATCTATAGGCCATCTTTGTCATGCTTTGTTATTGGTATATGGGGAAGCTCCATACTCGGTTTCACTGAAAAATACATTATAATTTGAGAATTACAGCTGTGTAAAATCCCCTACAGAAACTGTATATACCTGTATTTTCTGGTTTTACCCATTATATGGAATTTCCATTAAACATATATATTTTCCCATTATATGTATATATATATCCATGTATATGTATATCTATTGTATATCTACCTATATGTATGTGTATATATGTATATATATATATACCTATATATATATATACATGTATATATACTTATATAGGTATATATATATCCCTTCATGTGTACTTGTTATTATATATATTTTTCTTTTCTCTTACTTTTGTAAATGTATCTTCATTGTCATATATCATTCATCACAAATTCATGTATTTTATATCTATATGTATATCTTTGTTGTATATAAGTATATATATATACCCATTCCCTTGGTTATCTTGTATTAACTCTCATTTTGCACGAAAATCTAGAAGATGCTGATTCCCTGGCTCCATTTCAATTTTCTTTTACTTTATGTTATGCAATGTAACAACCCAATGTAAACCTTAGAATAAGATTTATTTTTATTGCTTAGATTAGGCCGCATCTCATATAGTTTGATTTCAGTAATATCCTGATTCTATGATGCATATATCTCAATTTTCAAAACCCACCGTGGATGAACACGAATGGCACGTGCACCAACTCTTAGAGAGTTGATGAACTCGGTGAAGTCCATATTTACGGCCCTAGTCGGAATATGGACGAGACCCAGATCCATCATCTCTCTACCAGTCACATTGAGCCTACACTCTTAGGCTATCTTTAAAAAATGCACCTCATATTTCCAATGTTTTCAAAATATTGTGAATTAACTCAAATAAACCCTGATCATATTCATGGCCACAGTCAGAATATGTAAAGGATTTATTTTGGCTTAATCCACATGTTTCCAACCAATTTTTCAGAAATCTTTTCAAAGTGTATTCATTCATTCAAATCATCTGCATCATCTGTTTTTCTCATGATTTTCTCAAGAGATTTTCACTTCATGGAATCGATTTCTCAAGAAACTATGATGATATTCAGAGTTGGATTTCCCAAATCAAATGTTTTCCTGTGATTTTCCTTAAAAAGTTATTTCCTTAAGATTCTTTTCAAAGAAATTTCTCATTTTCTCAAGAATCCAAGTTGATTTTCAGATATTTCAAAAAAACCAGATTCTCAGGATTTCAATTTCCTAAGTTTTGAATTTCCTTCTCTAAAGAGTTTTCCTATAAATTTTCCATCATTTTCCTGAGAAAATTCTCAAAGTCCGAGTTTTCCTGAGAAGTGCTTTCCTTTCAAGTATTCATCTTTTCTCAAGAATTCCTTCCATTTTTCCCGAGATTCTCATTTCTTCATAGTTTTCCAAGTCTTTATAATTTTCTCAACCTTTTCTTGAGATTCTCATTTCTTCATGGGTTTTTTTTTTTCCAAGTCTTTCTAAACTTTCTTAAAATTTTCCTGAGATTCTTATTTCTTCATGGTTTTCCAAGTCTTTCTACACTTTCTCAAAATTTTCCTGAGATTCTCATTTCTTCATAGTTTTCCAAGTCTTTATAATTTTCTCAAACTTTTCCTGAGATTCTCATTTCTTCATGGTTTTTTTTTTCCAAGTCTTTCTAAACTTTCTTAAAATTTTCCTGAGATTCTTATTTCTTCATGGTTTTCCAAGTCTTTCTACACTTTCTCAAAATTTTCCTGAGATTCTCATTTCCTCATAGTTTTCCAAGTTTTTATAAATTTTCTCAAGATTTTCATTTCTTCATTGTTTTCCAAATCTTTATAAACTTTCTCGAGATTTCAAACCTTCTTCGTCTGAGTTTTTTTGAGAGATTGATTTCCATTATTTGCCTTAGAACTATTCCCAACTCCAAAGCATTTTCCAAGCATACATCATGTTTTTCCTACTTCAATTTTCTAAAATCTCATAGCACATGCATGAATTCTCTGTGCATTCAGGATAGAGCATAATTTTGATAATTTCACTAAATCAAGCACAATTTTGGTCCTTGGTTCGATTACCCCTGTTAAAGGTGGCAGGAACGGTCGAACCTCGTACCGACAGGTCGAGCCCCATCCCATGGATTTTCCCGCAATTTTCAAAACGGAGGTGAGTATTTCAAAACAATTTCCAAAATCCGGTCAAGTTTGAATCGCGAAAGCATTTTCCCTCTCTCTTCCGCAAGGAAGGGGAAGACGGGGAAAATTTTTCGACGATAACAGGTTTGGCGACCGAGATGGGACCTGTCCTTGTCTGACCAAAAGTGTGCTTGACTTAGTTCAATTATCGAAATTATGTTCACAAAATGTCAGCTCTTTACTTTTAATATCATGCGAACCTAGGAGCCTAGATTCTGACCTAGCTGACATTGATTGCATATAGACTAGGCATGGTTTGGTAGGACCAGATTGAGAAGATATTTTCATGCTCACATAGACTTAGGTCTAAATACAACTCTCCTCAATTTAGGATCTGAATGCAAACAATGTATGCTTCTTCAAAGATTTTCAAAAATCTATCTCTCTAGGTCTTAGAGCCCTCTATTTCTTGCATGGGATCATTTTTCAAATCTCCATTACCTATCATTACCCGGTCTTCACGTTGCTGGACTCTCTTCCAGAACCCTAGTTCGGGACAGAGCCTCACAACTGGGCCAACTATTTGGGTTAACACCTCCCTACCACGTACCGCGGGCCACAGTCCGAAGTATATCGGTAGGCGCTCAAGGATGTTGGAAAACCTTACCTTAGAACCGGAGTTGAAATTATATGCCACGTACCTCGGATTTCGATTCGGGTATATCAGCATAACTAGATTGAACAAAGATGATCTGAACCTAGAGTTAGGGTTAGGATCCTACAACTGTTTTCAAAGTGATGCATCTAGAGTCAGCCTTTTAGGGAGTGTTGTATGTGCATAAATGTTTGTGCAGGATGTGATTGTTTGTATGCTACCTTTATTTTCTTATATTTTCCCAAAATATCTTTCAAATTTCCATATTTCTCATCTTTTCCTTTTATTTCCTTAAACCCTGGAAGATTTTCCCAAATATCCAATTTCTTTCAAAACTCCAGGTGATTTTTCATTCTTCCATTCTACTGGATCTCGAATTTCCAGCTCCATTTTTATCCTCCCTGCAATTTTCAAAAATCATATGTTTTCTCTCATTGGATTTTCAATTCTTTTGTCTATTTGCAAAAGTCTTCATCTTATTTTCCTCGTGCATACCTTGATTATTGCGGTAGAAATTGTTTACCCACTTGCCTTCTCCTTATTCGTTTGTGGATTGTTTTTCCAAGAGATATCTCTTTCCTTCAAAATGGTGTTTTTCCTCGTGGTTGACGACCTCGCCTAGGTAACAAGGCACATTTTCCGTTGTTATTTCTCTTACAAAAAATGACAATACAATTGTCGTGATTTCAGCGGCGACTCCATCCCTAGTAATGGGATATTCTTCCAATTGTCTACCACATCATCAATAATCATTTTTTTCCCAATCCAAAATTTCTTCAGAGTCTAATCAAGACTTCATCCTGCAGAGAGCATCCACAACATTTGATGGTTCGAACAAGATCAGGAAAAAGAACAACGGCATCTCAGTACTCGTCGGCCTCAGAAGAAGAGATGGGCTCCCCGCGATCCGAGAGGAGTCAAGAGCAACAGCAAGAAGAGGATGGCATAGACCCACAAATGTATGCCATGTTCCAGAAAATGATAACCAAAATGATGAGTGAACAGGCTGGGACCAGTGTAGAGAAGAATCCATTCAGAGAGAAGTTTCATGGGCACAAGGATAAGAAGAACTCCAAGAAGCAAATTCAGCCAGAGGAAATTTTAGATGAATCAGAATCAGAGGAAGACACCAATGAAGAATATGAGGTGCCTCCGGCATTTCAGAAACAGGGCCGAAAACAAAGGAGGAGTCACAAATCAAAGAATCAAGTTGCAGAAGAGCCCCTGCAGTCACAGTTCAAAGAAATGGCCAAAGTTGTTAAAGACCTGCAAGCTCGCGACAAGGGCAAGAAAGTCTTCACCAGCGAGGACTTCTATGATGGCTTAGAAGGAGACGAAGATCTGGAAAATCTGCCTCGCAAGTTCATCAAGTTCGATGGTTCTGGTGATCCCAAAGCCCACCTTGCCATGTTCTTCGTTGAATGCTCCAAAATCAAGAGACAATAGAGCCCTATTTCTCTGTTTTCCTCGTAGCCTAGAAGGTACTGCCGCCAAGTGGTACTCCGAGCATATCAATCCAATCGAGCTGCGAGAATTTGATAAGGTGGTCAATCTATTCATCGAACGATTCTTGTTCAATACTGAAGCGCTACCAACGTTAAATAACCTCTGTAATCTGAAGCAGGAAGATAGTGAAAAAGCCAAGGACTTCATTCGCAGATGGAGAGAGACCTGCAACAAAATGAGGGATCCTATATCAGAAAGGCATGCTTTATCCTTAATCCTCAACAATTTTTTCGCAACCTCTGAGAGGATTAATCTCTACCTCACCCTCCAAGTCTTTCGTTGAACTCATTGAACGAGCTGAATGGCTCAAAATGGGAGTAGAGAATGGAGTCTATGAAGGCCTTATCATTGCAAGAAACAGTCAAGATGCCAAAAAGAAGGCTCACTTCATTTTTGCGGCCAAATCTTTCAATAATAGCAAAGGCAACAAGAATGATCATGGCAACAGTTTGGAGAGAATCAAAAGGCAAAAAGGGAAGGACATCAACAGTGATAAACCTCTCCAATCCAGCCCTCAGCATCAAAAGAAAGATTAGGAAAAATCAAAGCGCAAGGACTGGAGAACTGATCGAGAATTCACCCCTCTGGATCAGACACTCGAGAGTATACTCGAGTATATGCTTGAGAAAGACCTTGTTCGGTTGCCTAAAGCTAATGATCCTCCAGCAATTATGGGCAGATTCAAAGAACAGTTTTGCAAATTTCATCGAGCAGTAGGGCATGATACAAAAAACGGCTTCATCCTTAAGAACATTGTTCAAGACTGCATTGATAAAAAGCTCCTCGTTGAAGATGGAAAAGAGGACTAGTCATCCTGACTAAGCTTTTTCCACAATCATTCTAGAAGATGACAATGCCAACAATTTCCCATTTTTCATCTTGTTCTTTTTCAAAAAGAATAATGTAATCCCATTCTCCTTTCATTGATTTTAAAGCATCAATAAAGTCATCGAATTTTTTTCAATAGCTTGGCGCCATCTTATTTGCTTCTTCTTCCTTTTCAAAATGTTTCTCTTGTGAGGAATGATCTTGAGGACGTCTATTAGTCAAGAAGCTTGTCAATTGTCCTTTTTTATTCAAAATTTTCCTCCCCAGTCACACTGGGGCATTTTTTTGAAAATTTATCTTTACCTCAAAACATCCTGTATACAGGCAGGGTAAACCAATCTCTCATTTTGCATATATATGCACTCATTTGCATAAATTCTGCATTCATTTGCATCAATTTACATCAATTTGCATTTAATCATATTCATTTGCATTAAATTTACATCAACATTTCCCCTTCAGGTTAAGGGATAAAACCTGAATCATTTTCCATAATTCTTCAATTTCGACCTCCGGGTCATCCAATTTCTAATTTTCAAATTACCAAAATTCTCAATTTTGACCGCCAAGTCCTCCAATTTCCAAACCTCGTTCAGGATAAGGGGATAATCCTGAAACTGTTCATAGAAGCAATCCAACTCTATATAATCGTCCTCGTTCTTCATTAATTGATAGTGTTCTAAGCGAACTGATAGTCGTTCTTCATTGAACTGATATTGTTCCCAGTGAACTGATAGTCGTTCTTCATTGAACTGATAGTGTTCCAAGCGAACTGATAGTCGTTCTTCATTGAACTGACAGTGTTCCCAGGCGAACTGCTAGTCGTTCTTCATTGAACTGATAGTGTTCCAAGCGAACTGATAGTCGTTCTTCATTGAACTGATAGTTTTCCCAAGCGAACTGATAGTCGTTCTTCATCGAACTGATAGTGTTCCAAGCGAACTGATAGTCGTTCTTCACTAAACTGATAGTGTTCCAAGTGAACTGATAGTCGTTCTTCATCGAACTGATAGTGTTCCAAGCGAATTGATAGTCGTTCTTCATCGAACTGATAGTGTTCTAAGCAAACTGATAGTCGTTCTTCATTGAACTGATAGTGTTCCAAGCGAACTGATAGTCGTTCTTCATCGAACTGATAGTGTTCCAAGCGAACTGATAGTCGTTCTTTAGTGAACTGATAGTGTTCCAAGCGAACTGATAGTCGTTCTTCATCGAACTAATAGTGTTCCAAGTGAACTGATAATCCTTCTTCACCGAAATGATAGTGTTCCTAGGCGAACTGATAGTCGTTCTTCATCAAACTGATAGTGTTCCAAGCGAACTGATAGTCGTTCTTCACTGAACTGATAGTGTTCCAAGTGAACTGATAGTCGTTCTTCATCAAACTGATAGTGTTCCAAGCGAACTGATAGTCGTTCTTCATCGAATTGATAGTGTTCTAATTGAACTGATAGTCGTTCTTCATTGAACTGATAGTGTTCCAAGCAAACTGATAATCGTTCTTCATCGAACTGATAGTGTTCCAAGCGAACTGATAGTCGTTCTTCAGTGAACTGATAGTGTTCCAAGCGAACTGATAGTCGGTCTTCATCAAACTGATAGTGTTCCAAGTGAACTGATAATCGTTCTTCACCGAAATGATAGTGTTCCAAGTGAACTGATAGTCGTTTTTCATTGAACTGATAGTGTTCCAAATAAACTGATGGTCGTTCTTCATTGAACTGATATTATTCCCAGCGATGGTTGTTCTTAATTGAACTGATATAGTTCTCAGCGAACCGATGGTCGTTCTTAATTGAACTGATTTTGTTCCCAGTGAACTGATAGATGTTCCTCATTGAACTGATAGTGTTCTAGTGAACCGATGGTCATTTTTCATTGAACTGATATTATTCCCAGCGATGGTCATTCTTAATTGAATTGATATTGTTCCCAGTGAACCGATGGTCGTTCTTAATTGAACCGATATTGTTCTTAATGAACCGATGGTCGTTCTCAATTGAACTGATATTGTTCCCAGTGAACTGATAGTCACCTCCTTTGGGGAAAGGAGAGGATAATTTTTGTCACGGATGCGTTAAACCGTTCTTCAAATGCTCTTTTTCACCTAGGATTTCAAGAAAACTTTGTCAATTTGTCAATCAAATTATTTATTGATTTCATAACTTTATTGCACAAATTTTTACCTCAGTTTACCTTCAGTATTACTTCCAAAAAGGCAAAGCTTTTGTGAAGAAGGATTCAAAATCCAAATTCTTTCTATTGGCCAACCAAAAGGATGAAGGATAAATCCTCGATATGGCCAGAAAAGAAGATTCAATGTTATTGAAAAGCCATAGATGATTGATATTGATCGCAGTCAAATGGCACATCTTTAAAAATTATTCTTGTAAAACGAGGCAGTGGAAATATCCTGAGCGCTAGAAAGAGAGAGAATTCATCCAAGCCCTGTCTCCTTAAAATCACCTAAGCTGCAATTAAATATCCGCAAAAGGGATCTCTCACTTGTCGTCAAGATGAAGGCGAATTAAGCGAGTAGACCCCCGGGGCCAAAGAAGATTTGAAACATGTCCAAGATGACGGAGTTTGTGACGGATCCTTCCAGGGAAAGTCCAAAGCACTGTCGAGATGAAGGCAGATGCGATGAACCTCCCGACAATCCCTAAAAGATATTTAATTTCAACTATCATCCAAAGATCTCTAAACCCAAGAGCCAATATCATCAAATAAGGATCGAAACATCTCCAAGTTGAAGGAGTTTGTGACGTACCCTTCCCAAAAGAGAGCAAGAGAGGAAAAAGAAAGAGAGAAAAAGCCAAAACATCTCCAAAATGAAGGAGAATGTAGCAAAAAACTTAAGAGAGCCAAAAGAGTGCAGAAAGATTATCATGAGAGAAGTTCCTAGGATATCAAACCGCCACATTTATCAAGAATCTTCTTTATATTTGTGAAATTCTATTATCAATATCCTTTCATCGATTGCTTTCATAATATCAAATTCTCTTCTCTGTTTATATCAAGGAAATTGATAGCTTCTTTGAAGAAGGTCATTTACAAGCAATTTGGATTTTAAATCTCGATTCTACGAAGTCAATCTTGTTTGGAGGTAATACTTCAGGTAGAAAAGAAGGAATATCTTTGCAACAATGTGCATCATTTTCAAATACTTTGAATCAAGAACAAAATTCTCAGCATTTTGACAATATTTTCTAGCTATCCTGTCGTGAAGTGAAAGCTTGATGACCGTTTTTGATACATCCTTACACCAATTTTAAAATCTCTCTTAAGGACTTGATTTCATCGCCCGATCAGGATAAGGGTATAAACCTGAGCCTCATTCAAAGAGGTATTTCATTTTCCGCCCGATCAGGATAAGGGTACAAACCTGAGCCTCATTCAAAGAGGTATTTCATGTTCCACCCAATCAGGATAAGGGTACAAACCTGAGCTTCCTTTGATGAGGTATTTCATTTTCCGCCCGATTAGGATAAGGGCACAAACCTGAATCTCATTTCTATGAGATATTTCAACCCCCAATCAGGTCAAGGGTTAAAACCTGAGCTTCGTTCCATACGGAGCATTTCCTGTCCCATCCAAGTTAAGGGCATAAACTTGAACTTCGCTCTCACAGTGTGAGTTTCTCCTCTTCATTTCTCCATTTCATATCTACCATCTTCTTCGGGCTAACTTCTTCATACTCAGTCAGATCCTTCTAACTGGGGCATTTTTTTTTTATATATATAGCCCAAATTTGGTGTGTTTTCTTTGCCACTAAGCTCGGCCATAAGCTGGCTTAGTAGCAAAGAGGGGCATCTGTAAACACCCCAATTTTTTACTCACCTTCTTGACATCACCCTTAATTATCATATTTCAGTTCTTCAGAAGCAATGAAGGGTAAAATGGTCATTTTCCAAGATTGAATCTTGTAGAAAGTCCTAAATTTCATTCTTGAGCCTCAAAATTTCTATATTTAGGTTTAGAGACATCTTCAAATTGAAAAATTTCAATCCTTTTCCTGGAGAAGAAGGTAGAATTTCCACTTCCAGGTTCAGAGTAACATTTCCTGAAACATGTCTTTGCATCGCATTGCATGAACACTTTGCATCATTTCACTGCACAGCATGTCATTTTGAGATCCAGAACTCCTGATTTTCAAAATTGTCCATCCAGATTTGATTTTTAAAACTTTTTCAAATTGATTTTTAAAACCCTGGGTATTAAAAATTACCAAAATTTCCCATTTTACCCCCAGGACTTCAAATTACAAAATTTTTTTCAAGAAAAACAATCTGGATATTTGGATATTGATTTTAAAGATTTTATCTCAAAACTTTTTGCAAAAGATTTTAAATCTCTTTACAATTTTTTTTTTTTACATTTATCCATATTTTTTCCCTAAAAACCCAATTTTTCCAAATTCTTGAAAAACAAATAATGTTTTATCTCGTATCTTCAAAAAAATGGAGCGAGACCCGCCTTTGAACTAGCATCATACTTAGACTCTCAGGTAAGTTGTTTATTCTCAAGCGGGACCCACCCGGAGTTCATACCAATTTGCAAATTTTTCTTAATTTCTCTAGTGGGCCCACACACATGTGGCACCCCAATTGAAAATAAAAGACTTTCAAAAACAAAAAATAAAACTTTAATTTCAAAAGATTTTAAAAGTGGGTTGAGATGGCATTTCCATAAAAGCCTTTCATTTATTTCAATACTCACTTTTTATTTTATTTCTTTTTATTGATTTGTTTAAAGAATTTTTTTTTTTTTTTGAAGGAGGCAGCCTTAATGGCACAGCCGAATTTCCCTAAAGTCATAGATTTGATTTTGCTGAAAACTTAGGGAAATAAAACCGAATTGTGAAAAAAAAGGGAATGCGCCCCTCTTGAAACGACCATTTCAAATTTTTTTTTTTTTTTTAAAAAGGAGGTAACGGAACCTCATAAATGGAGGGCTGCGGTTTTCTTCAGGTGGGGGATTCAAATTTTTTTTTAAGAGGGAGGCTATGGACCGATGGAAAAGGAAGGGGGAGAGCCAATTGACTGTTTTTTTTTGTTTTGCAGGTGTTTCCTGCTGAGCGTGGAGCCCTTCCACCTTCAAAAGTTGCTGCCCATCCCCATTTCAAGCCCAACCTTTCTTCAGCCCAACAGAAGCCCCAGCTGCTTGCCATCATCCTTCAACCGTAGAAGAGGTCCAGCCCACCAACAGGAGGTCCCCTTCTTCATTCCAGCCACCCCAAAACCTTCAACGACTGCTACCCACCTTCCTTCAGCCCAGTCGTAGGTCATCCAACAGGAAGCTCCACCTCCAACGGCTGCCATCTTTCAACCAATCAACAAGCTGCCATCCTTCTTCACAGCTGCAGATCTACAGCCTACCAGTCGGAAGCACTCCTCTTTACCAGATCCAACGGCTGCTGCTCATCTACTTCAGCCCATTGCAGGAGAGCCAGCGCCCTCCACATTTCCTTCAGCCTGGTCGATTGAGAGGCTTGAGAGTGCAAGACATCCAGCAGGAAAAAGGGGGAGGCCCGAAATCTGGGATTTCTTCTCCATTTCCTCTCTTCACCGTCTCCTTTCTTTTGCTCCCATCCAGCGAGATCACTTGACGCAGGAGGTCCAGCGTGAAGCATTTGCTTCTTACCTTTCTTCAGCCCATTACAGGAGATCCAACTGCTCCCTATCTACTTTCAGCCAACTGCTGTCCATCTCCATTTCATTCAGTCCAGCTACATCATCATTTGATTTAGGTGACCAGATTTTGTTTAAAGCTTGCTGCTAAAATTCCTGTTTTATGAAGTTATGGCTGGAATATCACCATTTATTCTAGGAGATTTTGTTTATAGCTTGCTGCCAAAATTCCTGTTTTATGAAGCTATGCTGGAACATCATCATTTGTTTTATGAGGTTTTGTCTAGCTTAATGCCAAAATTCCTGTTTCATAAAGCTATTGGCTGGAATTTCACCATTTGATTTAGGTGATCATATGTTGTTTAAGCTTAATGCTATAATTCCGGTTTCATGAAGTTATGGCTGGAACATCACCATTGAGTTATGAGATTTTGTTTAGCTTGATGTTCAAATTCCTGTTTTATGAAGTTATGGCTTGAACATCACCATTGAGTTATGAGATTTTGTTTAGCTTGATGTTCAAATTCCTGTTTTATGAAGTTATGGCTGGAACATCACCATTGGTTTTATGAGATTTTGTTTAGCTTGATGTTCAAATTCCTGTTTTATGAAGTTATGGCTGGAACATCATCATTTGAGTTATGAGATTTTTTTTAGCTTGATGTTCAAATTCCTGTTTTATGAAGTTAGGTTGGAACATCACCATTGGTTTTATGAGATTTTGTTTAGCTTGATGTTCAAATTCCTGTTTTATGAAGTTATGTTGGAACATCATCATTTGAGTTATGAGATTTTGTTTAGCTTGCTGCTAAATTTCCTGTTTTATGAATCTATGGCTGGAACATCACCATTGGTTTTATGAGATTTTGCTTAGCTTAATGCTAAATTCTTGTTTGTTGTATTGTTATAATATCACCCCATTTGCAGCACCAATTACACATATTGTTTCATCATTTTCCACAACATCTTCACCTTTTCACTAAGCTTTTCATACTCTTTTCATGATATCCTTGAAATAGCCCATGATGTTTCCACAACCCATTTCCTGCACATATCCATTTTCTGCTGCAGGTGTGCAGTCTTGATAATCAGTCACCTTCATGAACGAATATATCCCTATCCGTTCATGATCTATATGCCATCTTTGGCATGCTTTGTTATTGGTATATGGGGAAGCTCCATACCCGGTTTCACTGAAAAATACATTATAATTTGAGAATTACAGCTGTGTAAAATCCCCTACAGAAACTGTATATACCTGTATTTTCTGGTTTTACCCATTATATGGAATTTCCATTAAACATATATATTTTCCCATTATATGTATATATATATATCTATGTATATGTATATCTATTGTATATCTACCTATATGTATGCGTATATATGTATATATATATACCTATATATATATACATGTATATATACTTATATAGGTATATATATATCCCTTCATGTGTACTTGTTATTATATATATTTTTCTTTTCTCTTACTTTTGTAAATGTATCTTCATTGTCATATATCATTCATCACAATTTCATGTATTTTATATCTATATGTATATCTTTGTTGTATATAAGTATATATATACCCATTCCCTTGGTTATCTTGTACTAACTCTCATTTTGCAGAAAAATCTAGAAGATGCTGATTCCTTGGCTCCATTTCAATTTTCTTTTACTTTATGTTATGCAATGTAACAACCCAATGTAAACCTTGGAATAAGATTTATTTTTATTGCTTAGATTAGGCCGCATCTCATATAGTTTGATTTCAGTAATATCCTGATTCTATGATGCATATATCTCAATTTTCAAAACCCACTGTGGATGAACACGAATGGCACGTGCACCAACTCTTAGAGAGTTGATGAACTCGGTGGAGTCCATATTTACGGCCCTAATTGGAATATGGACGAGACCCAGATCCATCATCTCTCTACCAGTCACATTGAGCCTACACTCTTAGACTATCTTAAAAAAATGCACCTCATATTTCCAATGTTTTCAAAATATTGTGAATTAACTCAAATAAACCCTGAACATATTCATGGCCACAGTCAGAATATGTAAAGGATTTATTTTGGCTTAATCCACATGTTTCCAACCAATTTTTCAGAAATCTTTTCAAAGTGTATTCATTCATTCAAATCATCTGCATCATCTGTTTTTCTCATGATTTTCTCAAGAGATTTTCACTTCATGGAATCGATTTCTCAAGAAACTATGATGATATTCGGAGTTGGATTTCCCAAATCAAATGTTTTCCTGTGATTTTCCTTAAAAAGTTATTTCCTTAAGATTCTTTTCAAAAAAAATTCTCATTTTCTGAAGAATCCAAGTTGATTTTCAGATATTTCAAAAAAAACAGATTCTCAGGATTTCAATTTCCTAAGTTTTGAATTTCCTTCTCCAAAGAGTTTTCCTACAAATTTTCCATCATTTTCCTAAGAAAATTCTCAAAGTCCGAGTTTTCCTGAGAAGTGCTTTCCTTTCAAGTATTCATCTTTTCTCAAGAATTCCTTTCATTTTTCCCGAGATTCTCATTTCTTCATAGTTTTCCAAGTCTTTATAATTTTCTCAAACTTTTCCTGAGATTCTCATTTCTTCATGGTTTTTTTTTTCCAAGTCTTTCTAAACTTTCTTAAAATTTTCCTGAGATTCTTATTTCTAAATGGTTTTCCAAGTCTTTCTACACTTTCTCAAAATTTTCCTGAGATTCTCATTTCTTCATAGTTTTCCAAGTCTTTATAATTTTCTCAAACTTTTCCTGAGATTCTCATTTCTTCATGGTTTTTTTTTTCCAAGTCTTTCTAAACTTTCTTAAAATTTTCCTGAGATTCTTATTTCTTCATGGTTTTCCAAGTCTTTCTACACTTTCTCAAAATTTTCCTGAGATTCTCATTTCCTCAAAGTTTTCCAAGTCTTTATAAATTTTCTCAAGATTTTCATTTCTTCATTGTTTTCCAAATCTTTATAAACTTTCTCGAGATTTCAAACCTTTTTCGTCTGAGTTTTTCTGAGAGATTGATTTCCATCATTTGCCTTAGAACTATTCCCAACTCCAAAGCATTTTCCAAGCATACATCATGTTTTTCCTACTTCAATTTTCTAAAATCTCATAGCACATGCCTGAATTCTCTGTGCATTTAGGATAGAGCATAATTTTGATAATTTCTCTAAATCAAGCACAATTTTGGTCCTTGGTTCGATTACCCCTGTTAAAGGCGGCAGGAACGGTCGAACCTCGTACCGATAGGTCGAGCCCCATCCCATGGATTTTCCCGCAATTTTCAAAACGGAGGCGAGTATTTCAAAACAATTTCCAAAATCCGGTCAAGTTTGAATCGCGAAAGCATTTTCCCTCTCTCTTCCGCAAGGAAGGGGAAGACGGGAAAAATTTTGCGACGATAACATCAATTTTCAGAATGTCTTCCCGATCTATCCAGAAGCTCGTCCTTAATCCAAATGCATATTCAAAATCAGCAGTAATTCATCAGCTCAAAATAAGAGCAGAATACAGTCAAAATACAAAACAGTCAGAAGAACCTGCAGAGTTTAATTCAGCTCTTCAAGAACTACCAGAATTTGCATCAGTTCAGAAACAAGATGAGTCATCATCCTTAGTTCAGGGTCCGACTGAGGATATCAATATCGGATCAGAAAATGATCCTAGAATTCTCAAGATTGGCAGTGGTTTGAGTCCGGGAGAGAAAGAAAGGCTCACTAATTTTCTCAAGCAGCATGAAGAAGTATTTGCATGGACTTATGAGGATATGCCAGGTTTAGATCCTAAATTGGTGGAACATCACCTCGTTCTGAAGCCTGATGCGAAACCTGTTAAGCAGAAGTTAAGAAAAATGGATCCTCGAATCGAACAGCAGGTCAAGGAAGGACTGGAGGATCTGCTCAAAGCGGGATTCATTCGAGCAATAGATTATCCGGATTGGTTGACGAACATCATAGCAGTTCCCAAGAAGAATGGTAAAGTTTGAATCTGTATCGACTTCCGTAATCTCAATAAAGCCACTCCAAAAGATGATTATCCGCTCCCAAATATTGATCTCCTTGTTGATAGCACGGTTGGGCATGCTATGTTCTTCTTCATGGACGGATACTCCGGATATAATCAGATCAAGTTGGCCACTCGTGACCAATCCAAAACATCCTTCATTACCCCCTGGGGCACCTTCTGTTATACGGTTATGCCTTTTGGGCTTAAGAATGCTGGAGCCACTTATCAGCGTGCTATGGCCGTCATTTTCCATAACCAGATGCATAAAATCATGGATGCATATGTCAATGATATTCTGGTGAAATCCAAAGAAAAGGAAGATCACATCGAAGCCCTCAATCAAGTCTTCAAGCGACTTATTCTTTACAAGCTAAGACTCAATTCACAAAAATGTGTTTTTGGAGTCGAATCCGGCAAGTTGCTAGGCTTTCTGGTCAGCAAAAAGGGGATAAAAATAAATCCCGCTAAGGCCAAGGCTATCATTGACATGCCGCCCCCGACTAATCTCAAAGAATTGCGTAGCCTTCAGGGACACATGCAATCAATTCGGTGATTTATTTCTAATTTGGCCATGAGATGTGAGCCTTTCAATCATTTGCTCAGAAAAGGAGTGAGGTTCGAATGGGGACCAGAATGCCAGCAATCATTCAATCGTATCAAGAAATATCTTCTCAATCCTTCTGTTCTAAAGCCACCAGAATTGGGGAAGCCCCTATTGCTATATATTTCAGTTAATCAAGTTGCTTGCGGCGGTTTCTTGGCACAATATGAAGAAGGCAGTCTGATAGAGCATGTCATTTACTATGTGAGCAAAACCATTATTGATTATGAGAAGAAATACTCTCAAATAGAGAAGACATGTCTAGCTCTGGTTTGGATGTGTCAGAAATTGAGACACTATCTGCTGGCGTCTGAAGTCAAGATTCTATCCAAATTAAATCCTCTCAAGTACATTCTAGAGCAACCATTTCTTAGCGGACGAATTGCTAAATGACAAGTCTTATTGATGCAATATGAACTGGAGTATGTCTCCCAACAATCTATCAAAGGCCAAGCAATTGCAGATTTTCCTCTAGCAGAGGACGTTAAAGTCGAAGATGATTTCCCCGATGAGCGGATCTTCAATATTCAACAACCCCCAATTTGGAATTTATTCTTCGACGGTTCCAAGAATATGGCAGACATAGGAATTAGGATTCTGCTAATCACACCAGAGAAGGAGATGATCCCCTTTTCTCTCAAACTGGATTTTCAGTGCACTCATAATATGGCCGAGTATGAAGCTTTGATACAAGGTCTGAAAATTCTACAGGACTTCAATGTCAAAAGAGTGCATGCTTATGGCGACTCTTTGCTCATCGTCAATTAAGTCCTAGTCGAATGACAAGTGAAGGATCAGAAATTACTTCCTTATCAGAAGATCGTCTCATCTCTCACCGACAAATTCGAAGAATTCCAACTTTTCCATATCAAGAGAGACTTCAATCAAGTTGCAGACAGTTTAGCCAATCTGGGATCCATCATGTCTTTCAAGAGCGGAGAATCTTGTCGTTCCTTTAAAATTGGTAGACTTGATCAACCTGCTTTCATCCCAGTAGAGCAGATAAACCAGGCTGAGCAAAAGAAGAAGCCCTGGTATCATAACATCAAGAATTTCATTAAAACTGGCGAATTTCCTCCAGAATTCTCAAAAAAAGAGCAGCGAGCAATTCAGCGCATGTCTACTTGATATTTTATTCTTGCCGACGTCCTTTATCGTCGTGGATTCAGTTCTGAATATTCCAGATGTTTGGACGAAGAGGAAGCCAAAGAAGTTGTGCAAGAAGCACATGAAGGTATTTGCGGTGGTCATTAGGCTATCAAACTCTTGTCAAACAAATCATCCGAGCAGGATATTACTGGAGAACTATGCAACAAGATTGCTATCGTTTTGTGAAGAAGTGCGTTCAATGTCAGATGCAGGTGCCTTCCATTCATGCGCCAGCGACACACTTGCAATTTGTCGTCTCGCCATGGCCATTTTCCATGTGGGCTTTTAATGTCGTAGGCCCCATTACTCTGTCTGCCTCAAATGGTCACAAATACTTTCTTGCCGCAACAGAATATTTTACTAAATGGGTAGAAGCAGTCACTCTACGCACAGTAGAGGGTCGACACGTGGTCTCTTTCATTTACAAGAATATCTTATGCCGTTTCGGCATACCGCATGATATTGTGTCAGATAATGGCAGTCATTTCAAGAATGAGAGAATGAGGACATTCTGCTCAAAGTTCAGAATTCATCATCATTTCTCCGCTCCTTATTATCCTCAAGGAAATGGTCAAGCAGAAGCCACCAATAAGATTCTGATTCGAATCCTGGAGCGAACCTTGGAAACAGGCCGTGACTGGCATGAAAAGATTCATGATGCGTTGTGGGCGTATAGAACCACCATTCGAACTCCAACTAATGCTACTCCGTCAGAACTTGTCTACGAAACTGAAGTAGTACTGCCTCTACATGTTCAGAAACCTGCTCTGAAATTTGCATCACTTGTAGAATTACCTCTTGATCAATATCAGCAATAGCGGCTAGTGCAACTTGATTTGCTAGATGAAAAAAGGCTCAGAGAAGCAGAGCACGCTCAATCGTATCGTCAAAGGATAGCCAGACAATATGCAAAATCTGTCATTGAAAGAAAATTTCGAGTCAATGATCTAGTGCTCAGATCAACAGCTTATCTCAAGCACCGCCCATGTGGCAAGTGGTCACCAAATTGGGAAGGTCCCTATGTTGTCAAAGAGGCATTACCCCGCAATTCATATCGGCTCATCAACGCCGATGGAGTGGAATTACCAGATCCCATCAATGCTCGACATTTGAAAAAATTCTATACTTAATCATGTTCTATTCTTTGTAATTCCTCCAAAATTTTCTTCAAATAATAATCAAGATTCTCTTTTCCCAGTTACACTGGGGTATTTTTTTTAAATTTTTGCTTTCATCTATATGCAGGCAGGATAAACAAATCTTTCATTTCCCACGCATATGCACTCATTTTCATGTCTGCATACATCTGCGTTCATTTGTGTCAGTATTCGTTGGTATGCATTTGCACCAAATTCAATACCCATTCAGGATAAGGGATAATCCTGAGACCCCGACGATTATTCTCGTCGTAATTCCCCAAAGTATTTTGAGAGTGTCATTTTCTTTTAAAAATTCAAATTTCGATTTAAAAATAAGGTATGTTTTCAAAATCAAGTGCTCGAACTGGTACATTTTCAAACCTAGTAGTCATACTGGTAATTTTTCAAAACATAATGCTTGTATTGGTACATTTTCAAAATCCGGTGTTCGCACTGGTACACTTTAAAATTCAGTGTCCACATTGATCTAGTTTTCCTTTGGGATTCGAGTTCCGACTCGAATTTTATTTCCTTCTAGTTAATCTAGTTTTCCTCCGGGATTCGAGTTCCGACTCGAATTTTATTTCCTTCTAACCGGTTTAGTTTTCCTTCGGGATTTGAGTTCCGACTCGAATCTTCTTCCCTTCTAGTTGATCTAGTTTTCCTCCGGGATTCGAGTTCCGACTTGAATTTCCTTTCCTTCTAACCAGTTTAGTTTTCCTGCGGAATTCAAGTTCCGACTCGAATTTCTTTTCCTTCCACAATGGATTTAGTTTTCCTTCGAAGATTCGGGTTCCGACCCGAGTTTTCTTTTCCTTAAGAGATGGTCTAGAAAATTAGAGTTCCGACTTCAATTTTCTTCCAAATCCAATCCGCCTAGCTTTCCTTTAAAAGTTTGAACTTCTACCCAAACTATCCTGCGAGTTGGTCTAGAAGATCCGAGTTTCGACTCGAATCTTCTTTCAAAATCCAATTCATCTAGTTTTTCCTTGAAGAGTGGAATTCTGATTCGAATCTTCCCTCAAAAACCCAGTTTAGCACCTGGTCCATTTAAAGCTCACAAGTTGGAATCATTCCTCCTTAAACTATGATCCTTAGGTTAAATCCCTATAGAATTGATAGTTCGTAGGTCGAACCCCTGCGGAACCAATGTCATGCTCAATTGAACCAATGTCGTTCCTAGGCTGAATCCCTATCGAACCCATGTCATTCTCAATTGAACCAATGTTGTTCTTAGGCTGAATCCCTACAGAACCCATGTCGTTCCCAGTAAACCAATTCACAATTTTGATCTCCAAGTCATCCAATTTCCAATTTCAAATGACGACCTTTTGAGTCAATCAATTTCCAATTTTTAAATTCCTGATTACCAAATTTCAAATTTCCAAATTTTCAATTTCCAATTTCAAACTTCAAATTTCAAACTTTCAAATTTCCAATTTCCAAATGTCCAAACTTCCAATTTCTAATTTCAAATATCAAAATTCAAATTTCAAAAATTCCAAACTTCCAATTTCTAATTTCAAATATCAAAATTCAAATTTCAAAAATTCAAAATTCCAACTTCCAAATTTTGACCTTTTGGTCATCCAATACCAATTCCAATAAATTTCTCTTGCGAGAGACCCTTTGTATAGGGAGAGTTCGAGGGAGCTCGTTCTTTTCGCATGCTATCCGATTTGTTCACTTAGCCCCTTTTCACGGAGAGTTTGAAGGGACTCGTGTCTTTGTGAACCGTTTGCAAAATAAAATTTCAATATCATACAAGGATCCCTTAGTTCAGGGAGAGCTTCGACAGAAGTTTGCTTTCCTTGTGACCATAATTTCGGACTAGGCCATTTCATCGTGAAGGACCCTCTTTTCAGGGAGAGTGTGATGAACTCACTTCTTCATGACCAATTCACTGACCTCACCAATACTGGCCCCCTTTCCATAAGAGAAGCCTAATGTTAGGAAGTTTTGACGAAAGCTTAATTTCTCTTCGAAAGTTCGTTTTGCAAACACCTCCTCTTCAGGGAAGAGAGGAGAAGTTTCTAATTCTAATTTCTAAATCTTCTCCTTTGGGGAAAGGAGAAGAGAATTCCTGTCATAGATGTGTTGCATTGTGTCTCAAATGCTCGCTTTCACAAAGGATTTCAAGAAAATTTTGTCAATTTGTCATTAAATATTTGTTGATTTCAAAATCTTTATTGCACAAAATTATTACCTCATAATACCCTCAGTATTACTTCTGAAAGGACAAAGCTTTCGCAAAAAAGGATTCAAAGTTCAAAATCTTTCTATTGGCCAACCAAAAGGATGAAGAATAAATCCGCGATATGGCCAACAAAGAATATTCAATGTTGTTGCAAAGCCATGAGTGATTGATATTGATCGCAGTCAATGGCACATTTTTAAAGACCATTCTTGAAAAGTAAAGCAGTCAAAATATCCTAGGTGATACAGAAAAATCCATACCATCTCTATATCTCCTTAATCATCTAAGCTGCAATTAAATATCTGCAAAAGGGATCTCTTAATTGTCGTCAAGATGAAGGCGAATTAGGCGAGTAGACCCATGGGGCCAAAGAAGATTTGAATCATCTCCAAGATGACGGAGTTTGTGACGGATTCTTCCAGGGAAAGTTCAGAGCACCGTCGAGATGAAGGCGAGTGTGATGAGCCTACCAACAAACCCTAAAGGATATTTAATTACCGCTATCATCAAGAGATTTTCAACCAAAGAGCCAATAACCGTCAATATAATCCCTGAGAGAAAAGAAGGATCGGAACATCTCCGAGATGAAGGAGTTTGTGACGTACCCTTCCAAAAAAAAAGAGAGAAAAGCCAGGACATCTCCAAAATGAAGGATGATGTAATTCCCGAAAAAAAATCCAAGAGATCTCCAATTCTGTTAAAAAGAGAGTGCAGAAAGATCATCATGAGAAAAGAATCCCAGGATATCAGATTGCCGAATCTATCAAGAATCTTCTTTAATTTTGTGAAATTCTTTTATCAAAATTCTTTCACCAATAGCTCTCGCAATATCAAGAATACTTTCTTTTCCGTCCATATCAAGGAAATTGATAGCTTCCTTGAAAGAAAACCAATTGCAAGCAATTTGAATTCAAATCTTGATTCTACGGAGTTAAGCCCAGTCAGAGGTAATACTTCAGGTAGAAAAGAGGAAATATTTTCAAAACAATATGCATCACTTTCAATTATTTTGAATCAATAATAATTTTCAACATTTTGACAATATTTCCTAGCCATTCTGGCATAAAGCGAGAGCTTGAGGTTCATCTTTGGCGCATCCTGACACCATCCCTTTTAGGACTTGATAACGGGAGTTTTCAAGATTCCTTCCCTTCTTTGATATAATCTGAGCGCACGGGCTCTCAGATTTGCACACTTCCCTGTGTCCCCACTGTCCCACCATAGACAGTCCAATTTCGGCTTGAGGTTAAGCCACCAATTCCAGCAAAAGGCAATTTCAAAAGGTTACTTAGTCTCACCAATGAGGTGCCCAAAATCAAATCCCTTTTCAAACTTTAGGGACCCCAATTCCATCCTTTTGCAAAATCCCTGTTGGATTTATTGTGCAAAATCCAAAGGTTCCATCACGGTCTCTTCTTTCGAGGATTCCGTTCATTTCTGCCCGGTCAGGATAAGGGTATAAACATGAGCCTCCTTCGATGAGGTATTTCATTGCCCATCCAAGTTAAGGGTACAAACCTGAGCCTCCTTTGATGAGGTATTTCATTTTCCGCCCAATCAAGATAAGGGGTTAAACCTGAGCTTCACTTTGATGATGTATTTCATTTCCCGGTCAAAATAAGGGTACAAACCTGAGTTTCATTTTGATGAGGTATTTCATTTCTCAGTCAGGTTAAGGGTCAAACCTGAGCTTTGTTTTTACACGAGGTATTTTTTGTCCCATCCATGTTAAGGGCAAAACCTGAATCTCACTTCCTTTTGAAATAAAATTTTCTTCTTATTCTCCATTTCATATCTATCATCATCACTTGGATTAATTCCTTCATACCCAATCAGATTCATCTAACTGGGGCATTTTTATAGTCTGAATTTGGTGTGTTTTCTTTGCCACTAAGCTCGGCCCTATACCGGCTTAGTAGCAAAGAGGGGCATCTGTAAACACCCCAAATTTTCATCCTCGTTCAGTGCTCACATTTCATGTGTCATTGCATATCATTGCATGCATTTGGCATACCATCCCATTGCATTGCATAGCATTGCATGTCATTACATCTCATTTTCGAGATCCAGCACTCATGTTTTCAAAATATTTAATCCAGATTTGAGTTTTTAAAACTTTTCTTTCAAAATCAATTTTAAAACCTGGGTTTTTAATCAACATTCTGTCGTTTGCCAACCCTCAGGACCTTATATTTTGAAGTATTTTCTCATAAGACAAATCTGGATTCATTTCAAACTCAATTTCAATTGATTTCAATTCTCAGATGAGGCTCATTTAGGTGGTGTCGCTTCTGGATTTATCAAAAATCTCAAAAATTTTAGAGTCTTAGTTGGATCAAGACTCTTTTTTCGGAGTCTTAGTCGGATCAAAACTCTAATTCTCACTACCTTTTTACCTGTTTTTGAAGAGAACCTTTCAAGATCTTCTGTTTTGGCCAAAATCTCAGAGTCCTAGTTGGATCAGGACTCTTCTTCAAGAGTCCAGTCGGATCAGGACTCTTCTTTAGAGTTTCAATTGGATTGGGACTCTAATCTTTTACAGCTATTTTATCTATTTGCAATCAAATCTTTCAAAATGAGTCAGAAACTCAGAGTTTTAGTCAAAACAAGACTTTGTTCAGAGAGTCCTAGTTGGATCAAGACTCTGATTCTGATTTCAATTTTGAGAGAATCTTTCAGAAATCTTTCAATCTACCGAAACTATTACACTTTTATCAAAGAATTTCAAAATTCTGAGGTTTTATCTCAGAGTCCTGATCGAATCAGGACTCTACCCCAGAGTCCTGATCGAAGTAGGACTCTATCCAAAATTGATTTTCTCACTTCATTTTCACTGGTTCTCAAAAGCTTTGCTTAAAATTCATCATTTGCCTACCAGAAAAACCAAAATTCTTAGAGTTCTGATCGAATCAGGACTCTGAACCAAAACTTCAATTTCATCTTATTTCTAACTGTTTTTCAAAATTCTCTCATTTGTTTTTCAGAAAATACCAAAAAAATCTAGAGTTTCAGTCTGATGAGGACTCTGTCCCGGAGTCCTAGTTCAGTCAAGAGTCTGTTTTGAAGTCTGTTTTTATTCCATTTGTTTTAAAAAATTAGGTCATTTTGTAGAGTCTAGTTAATTCAGGACTCTATTTAAGAGTTCTGATCGAGTTAGGAGTCTAACCCTGACAGTATTTTCTGACTTATTTCATCATTTTTGATAAAATATTTTCAGAAACTCCTTCATTTGGCTTTTAAAACCCAAAATCTCAGAGTCCTATAAATCCAGGACTCTAGCCCAGAGTTCCAATTCGCTTAGAACTCTATTTTCAAAACTTTGAATTTCAAATGTTGATTTTAACCCTTTTTTAAAGCCATTTTTATTATTTATTTCAAGTTTTTCAAAACTTCGATGTGGGGCCCACCCCATTGGCACCGTATCAAGAGAAGTTCTGACTCAGTCAAGACTCTGTACCATTTCAAAACTTTCAATCTCAAAGTTTTCTTTTGAATCTCTTTTGAAAAACCTCTTATTTTCAAGTTTTAAAATCATTTTTGAAAATTCAAGTGGGGCCCACTCGGGGTGGCGCCACATTTGAAGAAGTCAAGGTTAGACTAGGGTTAGTCATTGTCCTAGTTAGGTTAGGGGTTTAGAGGAGTCAAAATCAATTTTGAAAATCCATTTTATTTAAGTTTTAAACCATTGGTTTTTAAAGGTTTTAAATTCAAGTTTTTAAAACCAAATGTGGGTCCATACTAGGTGGTGCCACATTTGGACTTTCTAGGGTTTAATTAGGTGTTAATTAGGGATTAATTAGAGTCCATTTAGGTTAGAATTCTCTAAAAAAATCGTCCTCCCCATGTGGTTTATCAAAAACAATTAAAAAGAGTCCAAAAAATCAAAACTCTTCCTAAACAAATAAAAAAAAATCTATAAATAGGGGACCTAAAGGGGGTCAAAGGGAGCTCTTTTTCTCTCAAATTTTCGTGGCTTCTCTCTTCTCTCCAGCACCTCCACCTTTCTCCATTGCAGCTGCAGCCCCAAGGTGAGTTATTTAATATTAGTTTATTTTTTTTTATTAGTTTTTTATGATTTTTCAATAGATTTCACTATAGAAACTCTTGTGTTCATGGATTTAACCATGGATTTCATCCAAGAACCCCAAAATCAATTCAAAAAGATGATCTAACCCTATTCCATGATGTTTTTCATGATTCTAATTCATTAGAATCGATTTTAGCATTGTCTTTTGCATTATTAACCAATAAAACATGTGATTTACCCTTTTAATGAGTTAAATCCATGCTTTTAAAGGTAACATCAAATTCCAGCCATTGATTCCCTATAGTTTATTTATTTATTTGTTTATTCATGTTTATTATACGTTTTACAGCATAGAAATAATTTTTATTTTACTGTTTTAGTGTTTATTTTATTATTTTTCATTAGTTAATGCATGTTTTCTCAAGTTTCTTAGATTTCTGTGTACTTTTAGTTTAGAACATAAAAGAGCATGCTGTTTCGGATTGAAATATTCACTGTTAATTGCTGATTTTTTTATATGTGATACATGGATGTGTAAATGAACTACTTTAAAAAAATCAGAGGTTTGGGGATTTGGGAACCCTGTTAGAAAAATCAGACATCAAATAGGGTTTTTAAAGCTTTAAAATCGGTGTTAAAATCAGGAAGGTAACTTGTTGTGATGATATTTTTCTCATCCTATATCCGATTTGAGATATGTAAAATGCCATGGGTTCATGTTGATTAGATATATATACTGTGAAATTTTGAGATTTTTTGATATCTGTTCAGTATTTTTCCTCTGACAGAAAGTATGATTTTAAATTTAAAACTCGTTAGGGTTTACCAAAACCCTAATCAGACTTGTGTTATTCATAGCTCCCAAACCACAGATCCGATTCATGATCTGTAAAAAGTGAATATTATTATTTTTATGTATACTGTTCACTTATAAAATTTTAGAAATTTTTGACTAAGTTTTCTATTTATGTCTGTATTTTCAATCTGAAGTAGTTGTTTTAACCCTTGATAGGTTTGTTAGATTCTAGTTCCGATTGCCGGAAGGTTTTGTCCCTAACCGGGGATGTTTTTTCCGATCTGTAAATTGGTAAATCTCTGTTTTTTTTTCTAGTTTATCTCTGTAAAAATTCTTAAGTTTTCATGGAGAATTGACCCCTGATTCGGGTCTAACTTTAAAATTGGTTTGTGACCTTGGTTAAAAATAGCTTATTTTAGGTTGTTAATGCAATTTTCGGATTAAAATAATATCAAAAAAATATTTTTACAATTCCAATCTGATTTTAGGGTGATATTAAGTGTCTGTACCAATTTGTATGAAATTTAGAATTCATTTGATGTTTGAATAGATCAAATTGCAAAACAGGGTACCTGAAAGATCCAAAAACACTGCCAAAACCACAATTTTTGTGATATTTCTTGATTTTCGTGTATAAGTGCATGTTTTTAGGGTTTTTTCATGTTTATAATCATGTTAGGATGTTTCATGTTTGATTTTGTGTTTAGTTCCATCATAAACCTCAAGTTTTATTAAAATCTATTTAAGAAAACCCTCATTTCAAGGCCATAGTCTTGCTATCAGGGACAATTTGGTTATTTGACCTCAATTTCAAAATTCTAAACCCTAATTTTCATATTTTTAAACATGTCATATCATATTTGAGTTAATTTATCCTTATTTGAATTTTAATACTTGCATTTTTACAAAATATCTTTCTGAAAACCTTGATTTCAAGGCCATAGTCTTGCTATCAGGGGTATTTTGGTCATTTTGACCCCCAATTTCAAAATTTCATATCTTATCTTTCATATTTATTCAATCTTATTTCATATTTTATCAATTTTTATTTAAGGGAATCATGAAAAAGACTTATATCTAGCAAAATCCAGTAATTTCTAGATATTACTGGATAAATCTAGAAAAGCCAGCATATCATCACTAACAAAGTTTTCTAAGTTTTGCAGGGACATTAAAGACTTTACTTTCCTTTAATTTCTTCTATTTAAATTCAATAGTGATGTAAATTAAATTAAATTTGGAATAAGAATTTAAATTTCAGGTTAGACTAGGATTGTATTGCATATAGTTTAATTTTGCAAATATTAAATGTCTGATGAATGTATCATTCATGCACATTTTCATAAATTCACTATGGTCTACACGAATGGCACGTGCACTAGCTCTTATGCAGTTGACAAACTTGGTGGAATTTGTATTTATGGCTATAGTCAGAATACGAATGATACCCAGATTTGTAATCTTCGTATTAGCCACATTCAGCCTACACTCTTAGGCTAACTTCAAAATGCACTACATTTCTCAAAAATACAAAAAGGATTTCCTCAATTCCTCAAAATCAAGTCTTTCAAATCCATATTCATTCAATTCATGCATTTGCAAATTCCAATTTCTATTAAAAAAAAATCAATTTTCTCAAAAATTTCGTAAGTCTTATTCAAAAATCGATTTTCTCAAAATATGGATTTGCCAATGATATTTCAAGTATTTCCCAAGTTCCAAATTCGATTTTTCTAAGTTATATTTTCAATTTCAAAGTTTGAATTCAAAGAAATCAAATTTTCCAAAGTTATTTCACATTTCTCAAAATCGACTTTCACAAAACCTCTATATTCTTCAGAAATCGATTTTCCCTTTCTCAAATACAGTATCTCAATCATGATTTTCAAAGAGTTTATTCTCCAAGTATTTCAAATCTTAAAGCAAACATCATGTTTTCAAATATGCATTTTCAGAAATTCATAGCACATGCCTGATTCTTTGTGCATTTAGGAATTAGAATATGGTTTAGACAAGTTGAACGGAGCAAAGCAGTAGATTGATCCTTGGTTCAATTACCCCTGGTAAAGGCGCCAGGAACGGTTGAACCTCGTACCGACAGGCGAGTCCCATTGTTCAGAATTATCCCACATTTTAAAACGGAGGCGAGTTATTTTCAAAATCTTTTTCAAAGGTCAGTTTGACTCGCAAAAAGTAAATTAGAGAGGGTGGATGGTACAACCCTGAGTGACTTGTCATTACTACGATGCGTGTTTTGACAAGAGTTGTAGCGTCCTTTGACCTCTAGTCACTGTTATCGTCGCAAAATTTTTTCCTTTTCCCTTCCCTTGTGGGAGAGAAAGAGGAAAAATGCTTTCGTGATTCAAACTTATCCGGATTTTGGAAATTGTTTTGAAATACTCGCCTCCGTTTTGAAAATCGCGGGAAAATCCATGGGATGGGGCTCGACCTGTCGATACGAGGTTTGACCGTTCTTGTCGCCTTTAACAGGGGTAATCGAACCAAGAACCAAAATTGTGCTTGACTTAGTGAAATCTTCGAAATTGTGTTCTATCCTAAATGCACAGAGAATTCAGGCATGTGCTATCAGATTTTGTAAAACATAAGTTGGAAAAACATGATGTATGCTTAGAAACATTTGGAGTTGAAAAACATTTCTCAGGAAAAAGATGGAAATCAATCCCTCAAGAAACTCAGATGACAGTATTTGGAAATCACCAGAAAGTTTATGAAGATGTGAGAAAATTGAGAGAATTCTCAAGAAAAGAGGAACATTTAAAAAAAAAATTTGTCAAGAAAACCCTGACTTTGAAAATTTTCTTTAGAAAACGATTGGAATTCATTGGAAAATTCTTTGGAGATGGAAAATCAAAACTTAGAAAATAGAAATCCTGAGAATCTTGTCTTTGAAATATCTGAAAATCGATTTTAGTTCCTAAGAAAGATGAGAAATTCCTTTTGAAAATGAATCTTAAGAAAATAGCATTTTCAGGGAAAATCACGGGAAAACTTTGGTTTGGGAAATCCAACCTCGAAAATCTTCATAGTTTCTTAAGGAATCGATTTTC
Organism: Nuphar pumila; assembly: GCF_984573655.1. Classification (NCBI taxonomy): domain Eukaryota; kingdom Viridiplantae; phylum Streptophyta; class Magnoliopsida; order Nymphaeales; family Nymphaeaceae; genus Nuphar; species Nuphar pumila. The sequence continues at coordinate 72,087,454 of NC_143257.1, forward strand.
AGAGAATGAAATTTTCTTGAAAAAATCATGAGAAAAGCAGATGATGCTATGATGCAGATGATTTGAATGAATGAATGCACTTTGAAAAGATTTTCTAAGAAATTTGTTGGAAAAATGTGTATTAAGTCAAAATAAATCCTTCACATATTCTGACTATGGCCATGAACATGTTCAGAGTTTTATTGATTTAATTCATAATATTTTACAAAATTGAAAATATGATGTGCATTTTTAAGATAGCCTAAGAGTGTAGGCTCAATGTGACTGATAGAAAGATGATGGATCTGGGTCTCATCCATATTCCGACTAGGGCCGTAAATATGAACTCCACCGAGTTTATCAACTCTCTAAGAGTTGGTGCATGTGTCATTCGTGTACATCCATGGTGATTTTGCAAAATGAGATATATGAATCATAGAATCAGGATATTACAGGAATCAGACTATATGAGATGCATCCTAATCTAAGCAGTAACAGTAAATATTATTCCAAGTTTGATTATTACATCTCTGACATAAAAAAATAAAAAAATACAGAGTGTAAAAGAATCAGCATCCTCTAGATTTTCCTGCAAAATGAGAATTAGTATAAGATACCCAAGAAAATGGGTATATATATAATATATACAACGAAGATATACATGTGTATATATAAATGCTTGAATTTGTGCTAAGTGACATGTGATAATGAAGGTGTATTTACAAAAAAGAAAAAAAGAAAAAGAAAAAGATCTACATAAATACTTGTATGTGAAAACAGGTGCACATGAAGATATATATATATATATATATATATATATATATATATATATATATATATATATATATATAAGTATATATAAGTATATATATATACACATATATATATATATATATATATATGTATATACATGTATATATATATATATGTAAATATACATAGATATATATACGCATAATGTGAAAATACACATAGTAATTGGAATTCTATATGTAATGGGTAAAATCAGAGAATATAGGGTATATACAGTTTCTGTATATGACTTTGCCAAGTCATAATTCCTAAATTATAACATAATTTTTAGTAAAATTGGGTATGGAGCTTCCTTGTATATCAATAACAAAGCATGTCAAAGATGGTCCAGAGATCATGAATGGATATGGATATATCCGTTCATGAATATGGCTAATTATCAAGACTGGGTACCTGCAAAAAAAATGAATGGGTATAGTGGAATACGTAGATAGCTAAAGGGTAGGACTCAAGTGAATTGCCAGCTACTGTTGGGTTCATATGAAACAGATTACTTTCAGCTCTTATGATTCATACCTACAGACAATATATAAATTCCATTAAATCCAGCTGAATTATTGATTTCTAGTAGTTCAGTGATCATGACATCAACAAAACCTATATGATAAGACTCAGAAGTAATGAAATGAAACAGATTTATTGTTTAGTAACTAATGTTTCATCATTTGAGATGAAATGAAAAACAACATCTGTTTTATCATTTAAAACAACAAATGTTAATAGATCTGGCTGCCAAAGGGGGTAGTGCCAAATAATGGCACAGTAGTCCTATAACAAAATAAAAAGGTTAGTAATATATATAGGATAATGGATATATTACAAGGAGTAAGACATTCTAAAAAAAAAACATAGATGGATGGGTCATGCATGATAATCTGTAAAGAGGTTCAACAACTAATCCTTGGGTCATAGCTGTTTGAATGAAGAATCTTATGTAATTTTCTGTATTGATATGTACTCAAAGTCTGGTGATATGCAAAGTGCATCTCTTCTGTTTTCAATGGACTTCTCATATGGTTAATGTTATTTCCTGCAATTCACTGATCGATGGGTTTGCTGAAAATGATGAAATTGAGAAAGCTATGGATATTTACCTTGACTTGCGGGGGCGCGATATTGCTCCTAATGAATTTACCTTCTCTAGCTTGCTAAAAGCTTGTGCTAGCCAAGCTCCACTTGAAGATTCCCTGCAACTGATGATCCCCTGCAGCTTGTGGATTCCCTGCAGTTGATGGATTCCCTGCAGCTGATGGATTCCCTACAGCTTGTGGATTCCCTGCAGTTGATGGATTCCCTGCAACTGATGGATTCCCTGCAGCTTATGGATTCTCTGCACACGACCTGCTATATCCCCTGCGCTGGGCTGAAGGAAATGTGGAATGGGCCTTGCTGGGCTGAAGAAAATGCAGCAACCTGCTGGTGGGCTGAAGATAGATGGGGGAAAATGCTAGGTTCCATGCACCGAATGCCCTTTGCATCCAACAAGCAGGGATCGATTCCCTGTTGAGGCTAAAGGAAAGAGAGAGCAGCTGGATCCCCTACACCATGTGGCTTGCTGCTGGGCTGAAGAAGGGGCAGCAACCTTCTGCCAGTGGGCTGAAGAAGATGCAGCCTCTTGGACCTTTGGCTGGTGGGCTGAAGAAGGATGGGCAGCAGCCCCTTCTGGATGCTCAAGACCAAATCCCCAATGAGGATACCCTCCACGGCAGAGCAGTTCCTGCAATAAGAAGGCAAATTCAGAAAATCAATCAGTTTTCCTCCTCCTTTTCGATCAATAGCCCCCTCTTTTAAAGAAATTTTCAGCCTCCTTTAAAAAAAAATCACAGTTTCCTTTCAGAGATTCCGTTACATCTCTTTGAAAATTTTCGAAACTGAAACTTCAATGTAGCCGTTTTTAAGAGGGGTGCATCTTGTGTTTTTCAAAATTTTGTTTCATTTACCTAAGTTTTAGGTAAGATGAATTTTTTTTGGAAAGTATGGTTGTGGCGCCATTTTGAGGCCATTTTTTAAAAAAAAGGAATAGTGAATAAAAAAATAAAAATAAAAATAAAAAATTAAATTAAATGGGAGATGCCACCTCAGCCAACTTTTTTTTTTAATTCTTTTTTAAAATACAACTTTATTTTGTTTTGGTTTCTTCTGTAGGGAGCTTAGTGGGGTGCCACATGTGTGTGGGCCCACTAACATATTTTATAAGATGACTATCAAAAGAAAAATACAAATATGTTTTTGCACAATTGGTGCCATCACCGGGTGGGTCCCGCTTGAAAATAAGAAACTTACCTGGGAATCTGAGTATGATGCTAGTTCAAAGGCGGGTCCCGCTCCATTTATTTGAAATTAAAAACAGAAGAAATAAATTCTTTTTTTTTTGGAATTTTTATAATACGAGATAAAACTTTGTTTGTTTTCAAGAATTTGGAAAAAAATTGGTTTTTTAGGGCAAAAATATGGTTAAAGAAAATACAGTAATTTTGTAAAGATATTTAAAATCTTTTTGCAAAAAGTTTTGAGATAAAATCTTTAAAATCAATATCCAAATATCCAGATTATTTTTCTGAGAAAAGCTTTTGTAATTAAAAAGTCCTGGGGGTAAAATGGGAAAGATTGGCAATTTTGAAGACCCAAGGTTTTGAAATCAATTTTGAAAAGAGTTAAAACTCGAATCTGGATTGAAAAATTTTGAAATCGAGTTTCTGGACCTCGAAATGACATGATATGAAATGTTCATGCAATGCTATGCAAAGACATGTTCTATGAAATGTCATTCTGAATCTAGAATTGAAAATTCTAACTTCTTGTCAGGAATAGGATTTTGAAAATTTGCAGTTTGAAGATGTCTCTGAACCTAAATATAGAAATTTTGAGGCTCAAGAATGAAATTTTAGACTTTCTGTTAGGTTCAATCTCAGAAAATGACCATTTTGCCCTTTATTGATTCCGGAGAACTGAAATGTGCCGATTGAGGGAGATGTCAGGGAGGTGAGTAAAAATTTGGGGTGTTTACAGATGCCCCTCTTTGCTACTAAGCTGGCTCGTGGTCAAGCTTAGTGGCAAAGAAAAACACTTTAAATTTGGGCTATATATAAAAAAAAATGCCCCAGTTAGAAGGATCTGACTGGGTATGAAGAAATTAGCCCGAGGAAGATGGTAGATATGAAATGGAGAATAAAGAGAAAAGATTTGTTCTGGTGAGAGTGAAGTTCAGGTTTTTGCCTTTAACCTGGATGGGACAGAAAATGCTTCATATGGAACGAAGCTCAGGTTTGACCCTTAACCTGATCGGGGAATGAGAATATCTCATGGAAATGAGACTCAGGTTTGTACCCTTAACCTCATCGGGTGGAAGATGGAATACCTCTTTGAATGAGGCTCAGGTATGTACCTTATCCTAATTGGGCAGAAAATGGAATACCTCTTTGAATGAGGCTCAGGTTTGTACCCTTATGCTAATTGGGCAGAAAATGGAATACCTCTTTGAATCAGGCTCAGGTCTGTACCCTTATCCTGATTGGGCGGAAAATGAAATACCTCTTTGAATGAGTCTCAGATTTGTACCCTTATCCTGATCGGGCGGAAAATGGAATACCTCTTTGAATGAGGCTCAGGTTTGTACCCTTATCCTGATTAAGCGGAAAATGGAATACCTCTTTGAATGAGGCTCAAGTTTGTACCCTTATCCTAATTGGGCGGAAAATGAAATACCTCTTTGAATGAGGCTCAGGTTTGTACCTTTATCCTGATCGGGCAGAAAATGGAATACCTCTTTGAATGAGGCTCAGGTTTGTACCCTTATCCTGATTGGGCGGAAAATGGAATACCTCTTTGAATGAGGCTCAGATTTGTACCCTTATCCTAATTGGGCGGAAAATGAAATACCTCTTTGAATGAGGCTCAGGTTTGTACCCTTATCCTGATCGGGCGGAAAATGGATGGAATCCTCGAAAGAAGAGACCATGATGGAACCTTTGGATTTTGCACAATGAATCCGATAGGGGTTTTGCAAAAGGAAGGAGAATGGGGTCCCTAAAGCTTGAAAAGGGGTTGATATTGGGCGTCTCATTTCTGAGACTAAATAGCTTTTGAAATTGCCTTTTGCGAGGAAATGATTGGTGGTTCAACCTCGAACCGAAATGGGACTGTCTATGGTGAGACAGTGGGGACACAGGGAAGTGTGCGAATCTGAGAGCTCATGCTCTCAAAGAAGGGAAGGAATCAAGTCCTTAAGAGGGATTTAAAAATGGTGTCTGGATGTATCGAAAATGGACATCAAGCTCTCATTTCACGTCAGGATAGCTAGAAAATATTGTCAAAATATTGAGAATTCTATTATTGATTCAAAGTATTTGAAAATAATGCATATTGTTGCAAAATATTCCTTCTTTTCTACCTGAAGCATTACCTCCGAACGAGATTCACTTCGTAGAATTAAGATTGGGAATCCAAATTGCTTGCGATTGACCTTCTTCAAGGAAGCCAGCAATTTCCTTGATATGAACAGAAAAGAGAATTTGATATTCTGAAAGCGATTGATGAAAGAATATTGATAATAGAATTTCACAAATTTAAAGATGATTCTTGATAGATGTGGCAGTTTGATATCCTGGGAGCTTCTCTCATGATAATCTTTCTGCACTCTTTTGACTCTCTTGGGTTTCAGTTACATTCTCCTTCATTTTGAAGATATCTTGATTTTTCTCTCTTTCTTTTTCCTCTCTTTCTCGCTTTTGGAAGGGTACGTCACAAACTCCTTCAACTTGGAGATGTTTCGATCTTTCTTTGCTCCAGGGTTAGAGATCTTTGGATGATAGCTGAAATTAAATATCTTTTAGGGATTGTCAGAAGGTTCATCGCATATGCCTTCATCTTGACAGTGCTTTGGACTTTCCTTGGAAGGATATGTCACAAACTCTGTCATCTTAGAGATGTTTCAAATCTTCTTTGGCCCCGGGGGTCTACTCGCTTAATTCGCCTTCATCTTGACGACAATTGAGAGATCCCTTTTGCGGATATTTAATTGTAGCTTGGGTGATTTTGAGGAGACAGGGCTTGGGTGAATTCTCTCTTTTTCTGGCGCTCAGGCTATTTTCATTGCCTCGTCTTTACCAGAATAATCTTTAGAGATGTGCCATAACTGCGATCAATATCAATCATTTGTGGCTTTGCAATAACATTGAATCTTCTTTTCTGGCCATGTCGAGGATTTTTCCTTCATCCGTTTGGTTGGCCAATAGAAAGAATTTGAATTTTGAATCTCTTTTCGTAAAAGCTTCACTTTTTTGGAAGTAATGCTGAAGGTAAACTGAGGTAAAGATTCATGTAATAAGGATTCTGAAATCAACAAATAATTTGATTGACAAATTTGTCAAAATTTTCTTGAAATCCTAGGTGAAAAAGAGCATTTAAAGTTCGACTCCACACATCCGTGATGAAAATTCTCCTCTCTTTTTCCCCAAAAAGAGAGACTCAAGCTTAGCCCTTACCTGAATGGGAAATGGAAAATACTTCTTTCTTCCATGAAGAGGAGGTGTTTGCAAAACGAACTTTCGAAGAGAATTTGAGCTTTCGTCAAAGCTCTTTAACATTAGGCTTCTCTTATAGAAAGGGGGCCGATAATAGTGAGGTCGGAAAATTGGGTCATGAAGGAACGAATCCATCACATTCTCCATGAAAATAGGGTCCTCCATGACGAAAATGGCCTAGTATGAAATGGGGGGGGGGGGGGGTCACAAGAAAATCGAGTCTCTCCCTTTAAAAGGGTTCCTTGTGTGAAATTGGAAATTGTTTTGCAAACGGTTCACGAAGATGCGAGTCCCTTCAAATTCTCTCTGAAAAGGGGCTAAGTGAATGAATTGGATAGCATGCGAAAAGAGCGAGCTCCCTCGAACTCTCTCTAAAAGGGTCTCTAGCAAGAGAAAATGATTGAAATTGGATATTGAGATTGATTGACCCAAAGGTCGAAATTGGAAATTGGAAAATTGATTGTTTGAATGACCCGGAGGTCGAAATTAGATGACCTGATGGTCGAAATTGAGAATTGGTTGACCAAAAGGTCGAAATGGTGTGACCCAAAGGTCGAAATTGAGAATTGGGTGACCCGAAGGTCGAAATTGGAAATTGAATGACCTGGAGGTCAAAATTGAAAATTGAGTGACCTGATGGTCAAAACTGAGAATTTGATAATTGGAATTTGAAATTGGAAATTGGGTGACCCAGGGGTCAAGATTGGAGATTGACTGATCCGAAGATTTGAATTGAAAATTGGTGGGCAAAAGGTCAAATTTGAGAAATTGACAGACCCTGAGGATCGAGATGACTTGGATCAACAAAGGAGAATGATGAGTTTGAGTGAGAGCTCGAATAAAATACAGAGATCATGAGTCGAAACCTGGATCAACGAAAGAGAATGAAGAGCTCGGGTCAGAGCTCGAACAGAGCAAAGAGATCACGAGTCGGAACCCAGATCAATAAAAGAGAATGAAGAGCTCGGGTCAGAGCTCGAACAGAGCAAAGAGATCACGAGTCAAAACCCAGATCAACAAAGAGAATGAAGAGCTCGAGTCAGAGCTCAAATAAGGTAAAGAGATCACGAGTCGGAACTCGGATCAACAAAGTAAAATGAAGAGCTCAGGTCAGAGCTTGAATAAGGTAAAGAGATCACGAGTCGGAACTCGGATCAACAAAAGGAAAGTAATTTGAAAGGAAAACCCAAGTCGGAACTCGGTTTTTCAAAAGAAAAAGTAATTTGAAGGAAAACCCGAGTCGGAACTCGATTTTCAAAGAAAATAATTTGAAACAAACCCGTGTCGGAACTCGGATCTTCAAAGGAAGATAATTTGAATAAAAAACCCGAGTCGGAACTCGGTTTTCAAAGAATGGCTTAAAAGTTGGATTTTGAAAATGTACCAGTTTGAGTACTGGTTCAGTACTGGTGATTATCTTTCAACTTTGAATCATTAGGAATTGTGATGCGACTCTTTGTTGAAATCCTAATACTAACCAGATTGTTGTTAATGCAGTTGAATGCAACTCAATGCAAATTGATGCACATGAATGCATAAGTGTGTAAAATGAGAGATTTGTTTATCCTGCCCGCACACAGAACAAAAAATTTAAAATGCCTCAGTGTAACTGGGAAAAGGAAGTTTGATCATTGTTGAAGAAAATAGGAATATTACAAGGGAAGAATAGGTGCTTCAAGTATAGAACGTTTTCAAGTGTCGAGCATTAATGGGATCTGGTAATTCTACCCCATTGGCACTGATGAGCCGATATGAGTTGCGGGGTAATGCTTCTTTCACTACATAAGAACCTTCTCAATTTGGCGACAATTTACCGCCAGGATGATGTTTGAGATAAGCTGTGGATCGAAGCACTAAATCATTGACTTTGAATCTTCTTTCGATGACAGACTTTGCATATTGCCTGGCTACTCTCTGGCGATAGGATTGAGCATGCTCTGCTGCTTTTAGACTTCTCTCATCGAGCAAGTCTAGTTGTACCAGTCGCTGCTGCTGGTATTGATCAAGGGGTAATTGTAGAAGTGATGCAAATTTCAAAGCGGGCTTCTGAACATGTAGCGGCAATACTACTTTTGTTTCATAAACTAATTCTGATGGAGTATCATTCGTTGGAGTGTGAATGGTGGTCCGATAGGCCCATAGTGCATCGTGGATCTTCTCATGCCAGTCACGGCCTATTTCTACAGTTCGCTCCAAGATACGAATTAAAATCTTGTTGGTAGCTTCTACCTGACCATTCCCTTGAGGATAATAGGGAGCGGAAAAATGATGATAGATCTTGAACTTTGAGCAGAATGTCTTCATTTTTTTCATTCTTGAAATGACTACCATTATCTGATACGATGTCATGTGGGATGCCGAAACGGCAAAGGATGCTCTTGTGAATGAATGGGATCACGTGTCGGCCTTCTACTGTGCGAAGAGTGATAGCTTCTACCCACTTGGTGAAATATTTTGTCGCGTCAAGAAAGTATTTGTGGCCATTTGAAGCAGAAGGAGTGATGGGACCTATCACATCGAAGGCCCACATAGAGAATGGCCATGGAGAAACAACAGATTGCAAATAAGTTGTCGAAGCATGAATAAAAGGTGCGTGTATTTGGCATTGAACACACTTCTTCACAAAATGGTAACAGTCATGTTGCATAGTCTTCCAATAGTAACCTGCTTTGATGATCTGCTTGACAAGGGTTTGGTAGCCGACGTGACCACCACAAATGTTTTCGTGTGCTTCTCGCACGACTTCTTTGGCTTCGTCTTCATCTAAACATCTGGAATATTCTAAACTGAATCCACGACGATAGAGAACATTGGCCAGAATGAAATATCGAGTAGACATACGTTGGATTGCTCGCTGCTCTTTCTTTGAGAGTACTGGGGAAAATTCACTGGTTTCTATAAAAGTTTTGATGTTGTGATACCAAGGCTTCTTCTTTTACTCAGCCTGGTTTACATGTTTTGTTGGAAGGAAGGCAGGTTGGTCAAGTCTGCCAATTTCAAAAGAGCAACAAGATTCTCCATTTTTGAATGCCATAATGGAGCCTAAACTGGCTAGACTATCAGCCACTTGATTGAAATCTCTCTTGATATGGAAGAGCTGAAATTCATCAAACTTGTTGACAAGAGCTGAAATGATTTTCTGGTAAGGAAATAGCTTCTGATCTTTGACTTGCCATTCGGCTCGGACTTGATTGACAACGAGTAATAAGTCGTCGTAGGCGTGCACTCTCTTGACATTGAAGTCTAGCAGAATCTTCAGACCTTGAATCAGGGCTTCATACTCAGCCTGGTTGTGGGTGCATAAAAAATCGAGTTTAAGAGAAAAGGGAATCATCTCTTTTTCAGGAGTGATTAATAAGATCCCAATGCCTATTCCAGCCATATTCTTAGAACCGTCGAAAAATAAATTCCAGATTGGACACTGCTGGATATTGCAAATTTGCTCATTCGGGAAATCATCTTCGGCTTTCAACTCTTCTGCCAGAGGAAAATCTGCCAATTGATTTGCAATTGCTTGACCTTTAATTGATTGCTGCGAGACATATTCTAAGTCATACTGCATCAGTAAGACTTTCCATTTGGCGACTCGTCCGCTAAGAAAAGGTTACTCTAAAATGTATTTGAGGGGATTGAGTTTAAACAAAATTTTGACTTCAGATGCCAGCAGGTAGTGTCTTAGCTTCTAACACATCCACACCAGAGCTAGGTAGGTCTTCTCTATTTGAGAGTGTTTTTTTTCATAGTCTATGAAAGTCTTACTCACATAATAAATGGCGTGCTCTATCAAGCTGTCTTCTTTGTATTATGCCAAGAATCCGCCGCATGCGACTTGATTGACTAAGATATATAACAGAAGAGGTTTTCCCAATTCTTGCGGCTTCAAGATAGGAGGATTGAGAAGATATTTCTTGATCCGATCGAACGATTGCTGACATTCTGGTCCCCATTTGAACTTCACTCCTTTTTTGAGCAAGTGGTTGAAGGGTTCCCATCTCATTGCCAAGTTGGAAATAAATCGTCGAATTGATTGCATGCGTCCTTGAAGTCTACGCAGTTCTTTGAGATTTTTTGGGGGTGGCATATTAATGATAGCCTTTGCTTTGGCTGGGTCAACTTCAATTCCCTTTTTGCTAACCAGAGAACCTAACAGTTTGCCTGATTCGACTCCAAAAACACACTTTTGAGGGTTAAGCCTTAACTTATAAAGAATGTGTCGCTTAAAAACTTGATCAAGGACTTCAAGGTGATCTTCTTCCTCTTTGGATTTCATGAGGATATCGTCGACATACGCATCCATGATTTTGCGCATCTGATCATGAAAGATAACGGCCATTGCCCGTTGATATGTTGCTCCAGCATTCTTGAGCCCCAAAGGCATAATTGTATAGTAGAAGGTGCCCCAAGGCGTAGTGAATGAAGTTTTTGATTGGTCGCGGGCGGTTAACTTAATCTGATTGTAGCCGAAATATCCATCCATAAACGAAAACATGGCGTGTTCTGTCGTGTTGTCGATTAGCAGATCAATACTTGGAAGTGGATAATCATCTTTCGGAGTTGCTTTATTAATGTCTCTGAAGTCTATGCAGATCCTTACTTTGCCACTTTTCTTTGGAACAACGATAATATTGGCTAACCAATCTGGGTAGTCAATAGTTCGGATAAATCCTGCTTTGAGCAGATCTTTGAGTCCTTCTTTGACTTGTTGTTCTATCCTGGGATCTATTTTTCTCAGCTTCTGCTTAACTAGCTTAGCATCTGGCTTCAAAGCGAGTTGATGTTCGACCAATTTGGGGTCTAAGCCTGGCATATCTTCATATGTTCATGCGAACACTTCTTCATGTTGCTTAAGAAAATTAGTGAGCTTTTCCTTTTCTCCAGGACTTAGACTGGTACCGATCTTTAGAATCTTGGGATTATCCTCCGAACCGATATTGACATCTTCAGTCGGATCTTGTACTAAAGCAGATGGTTCATCTTGATTCTGAGATAAGGCGAATTCTGGTAATTCCTGAAGAGACTGATCAAATTCTGTATAATCATCTGACTGCTTTGCAACCTTGTCTTCTTTTGTGCTCGCTTTGACTCGATGAATTGTTGTCGACTTCTGGAAAGCCTTTGGATTAAGAACGAGTTTCTTGATTGCTTGGGAAGTCATTCTGAAATTTTGGAGGGGAAACTTGATTCAGATAAAATGGCCCATCATAAGACAGACAATCATTTGAAAAGAACCATGTGTAAAATAACATTGAAATTAGGAGATAGAGAGAAAGGAAATCGATGGCATCCAGATAGACAAAGAAACTTGACATTTTATTGATTTGACTTGATAAAAGACATTGAGACATTTATTTTGAAAGGAAATACAACAATGATTTCTTAATGTGCCCCTTTAACAAAAACAGTCTTCTTTTGCTGGCTTTCACCAGAGAATCCTAGTCCTGCTCTATGGGGACGATGCTTCTGGATCACTGGCTCGATGCGGCCATCTTCATTTTTGCTCAGTCCTTTAAAGGGTTGATAACCATGCTTCAGAAGTAAATCAAATACCTTTCTTGCTTTTATGAATTGTGGGAATAATGGATGTTCTTTGATAGTGTTATAGTCGATCTGGCCTCCAATTTTAAAGAATTTTGGACCTCTCCATCGGGTCATGGCTACAGTGTGTAGAGCTAATTCTGAGGATGTCTGGAGTATTTTTCGACTTTCTCTGAGACTGATTTCTTCACTCTCTCTGATGCTAGAAATATCTGTAGTGAATGATGGTCGAGGGATCATGGGCTGCAGGAGCCTTTCTTTTGGGTCCTCTCCTAGTACTGTTGTAATCATTCCACCTTTGGACCACTTTACGCATTGATGAAGAGTGGAAGGTATTGCATTTGCATTATGAATCCATGTCCTTCCGAGCAGCAGGTTGTAGGTGGGTGGTACATTGACCACATGAAAGGGCACTGAATATACTGAATAGTTGATGAACACCTCCAGAAATATCTTGCCTTTAGCTGTTTGACCATGATTATCAAACCCATAGATGGTGATAGGTGATGTCTTCTTTTATAATCGTTGTAATTTTTGAAAAGATTTTTAAATGAAGAACATGTGAAAACCAGACATCAAATAATAAAAACCGGTTCTCACTAGTGGATGAGACCGGGTCGAACTCAGGGAACGGAAATATTTTGTATTCACACACACAAATCTAAACTATTCTTTATTGCCGTATTATTAAAATGTAAAATGTTCAAGAAATGTAAAATCAACTAACTATTACAACAAATGAATACCCTTCGCAGAGGGCGTAAAGTGCAATATTTACAAACCCAATTAAATTCCTAATTCTAAACTAAAAAGTAAAAAGAAGCTCTATTCTTCGTACTTCGTCGTGTCACATAATCGCTTCAGCTCCACTCCTGTGCTATCATGCACAAATCAAATGAACACGAGCAGTACCAGAGATAGAAGTAAAACTGTAAAAAAAAATACTACTTAAGTGCTAGAAATAGGAAAGACATCAGAAAAGAAACCTAAATGACTACTTACAATTGAAAACTAATTCTTATTAAATCTACTACTAACTAACTAATTACAAATCAATTAATTAACTGTTTACTTAACTAACAACTAATACTTATTTAACAAAAACAAGAAAATGAATTGAAAATTAATTGAATGACATGAAATCAATGAAAATAAAAACAATACAGAAAATGAGATGAAATCTATTAAAAAAAATTGAAAGCATACTAAAATAGGAAAAACAGGAAAATTAAAATTTCAGAAACAATAGTTAACAGAATAAAAGAAATAAAAAAAAATTGTAGAAACAAAACTAAAAAAAAACAAAGATTGACTGTAATGTAAAACAAAGAAATCAACATAAAAGAAAAATTCAGACAATGAAAAAAAAAACAGGAATTTAAAAACAGCAATAACAATGAATAAAAGCAGGAAATTAACAATTGCAAAAACTGGAAATGACTTGAAATGAAAAAATTCATAAAATCAAAGCTGAAAATGAAGAAAGAAACAAGGAAACAACTAAAAAAAACAGAAAATCAATTAAACAAATAAAAGCAAGAATTATAAAACTAAACGAACAAAATTTTGAAAGCAAGAAAAGAAAACAGGGAAAAATTAAAAACAGGAAATTATAACCAGAAATTAAAAACAGGAACAATTAGCAACAGAAAAAAAAACTAAAACTATACCTAAAGTAAACATTAGAGCTTAAAAAGAAAAGAAAAATTACAGAGAAAATGCAGACATGAAATGCATACAGAACAACAACAAGAAAACATGCTGAAATGAAATAAAACTTCAAGCAATTAACCTACCGAATGTTATAAACATAAACAGGGAAAATGACTAAGCAAAACAGTAAAAAAAAAACAAAAAACTCAAACGAAATTGCAGACAACGAAAAACAGAAAACTAAAAAAATATAAAATCGGGAATGAAGAAATTGAATCATAACCTAATGCTAACATTTTTTCTTTTTTTTTTTCGTTTTTCAAAAATAACAAAGCACAACAATCACGATTTTTTCCTTTTCGTTTTTCTGTTTTTTTTTTTTTTCCAGAACTAACACAGCACGATTTAAAAAGAAGAAGAAGAAGATGAAGATGAAGATGCAGAATCGGAATAAGAAGAAGAAGAAGAAGAAGATGAAGAAGATGAAGATCGGAACTTACCAGAGGGATTAGAAAAGAATGGCGGCCTCCACGCCGAATTGAGGAGTTTCCACCACCACCACCGGCTGGAAGAGATAGAGAAATAGGGAGAAGGGGAAGAAAGGGCAAGAAAGGGGCCGACTATGGTGGAGGAGGGTGAGAAGAGAGGGAAGAGAGGGAAAGAGGGGAAAGAGGAACGGTTCTGGCGCAAATGGAAGAGACGCTGAAATTTTTTCAATTCGTGGGTTTTAAAAACCCCAAACCGGCTGGAACTGGTTTGTAACAGAAATTTTTTTCAGTTTTAAAAAATGCTAACCGGTTCAAGCCGGTTTGCTATTATTATTTTTTTTTCAGTTTTTTTAAAACTCAAAAACCGTATAAACCGGTTTATGGTTTATTAGAAAATTTTCAAAAGTTAAAAACAAAACTTATTTATTTATAAAGAAACTCAAAATAAAACTATTCTAACTATTTATATTGATATTTAATTTTTTTCTTCTTTTCTAAAAAAAAATAAACACTTAAAATGATTTTATTAACAATATAAAACTATTTTCTCTATTTTTTATTTTTTATTTTTATTTTTAATAAAAACTAAACTACTATGTTAATATCAAACATTAAAATATGTACTAAAATATACAAATAAAGCTATTTTTCATACATTTTCTGTTTTGAAATCATTTTATCTCATTTAACGAAAACTAGCATAAATTTGGGTTTTTAAAACATTTTTTTCATAAAATCATGCATATTTTAATGTTAATTCTCCTTGAAATATATGCATGATCAAATACCCCCATGCTTATGGTTTGATAGTCCTCGAGCAAACTAGACAAATGCATGAAATGAAAACTATCACCTAACTCACTTTCGTAGGAATCACGGTTGCATTTAGCTCATGCAACAAGCCCTTTCAACCCCTGGGTTACCCCAGTGGACGAGTAAGGTCTCGTGAGGGTTTGCAGTGATGCTACCCACAAACATCTCTGTCATGTATGCATAATATTACACATCCTCATAAGTAGTAGGTAATTAAAGACTTTATTTTCACCAATATTTCATGTTATTTCAAAGTCACAATATAATTAGATTCTTTTATATACCACCACAGAAAAAGAATTTCTTTCACTTTTCTAAATATCACAATTATTTATGTTTTATTCTTGGAAAATCCAATAAAAACAAGTTATTATTTATTTATCCTCACTCATATGTTTTCTGCACAGGTTTTCTCAATCAAACTTCTAAGCACTGAACTTTTCTTTCTTTTTCAGCTCTTTTCTCGATTTTTTCATTTTTTCACGCTTTTTCTTTTTGCGTATTCATTCTTCTCTTATAGCTTACGTGTGGTCTGCTTTTATGCCTTGTGCAATGTCAATATCTTCTATACTTTTTCAATACATACCAAAAGATATCAACTAAGACATAAAAGTGACTTCCTTCATTCACCTTTATAACATGAGAGTCAAACATTTCAACTTGTATTTGTTCTCAGTTACTTAGGATCATGAAGTTTTTCACTCTCCTTTTCGAAAATGGAATTAAAAGTTTCAACTTACATCTAAGTTCCATCTACTAAGGATTATGGAATTATCCAAACAACCTAACACATGCTTCTTTTTTCTCTTTTGAGCTCATTTTTACGCTTTTGTTCATTTGCTTAGTTTTTAAAAAATACAACTGTGCATATTCATATTTGCAATTCAAAATAAATTCTAACATGTATTTATCATCATTTCTTTGAAATCCGCATAAACAACCATAATTTTTAGATCTATGTCAGAAAATTTTTTCATGGGGTTTAAAAATCCTCTAAAAACATCAAATTTGAAATAGCATCATATAAGTTCAAACTTTTTCTTTAAAAACCTACTTTTCATAAGAGATGTGTAAACATGTGCAAGAACGTAAACAGAAATATCAAGGTGTGCAAACTACACCCTCCCCCATGCTTGAATGACATTGTCCCAGTGACACTCCCCCATGCTTATATGAAACTAAGTGAATGCACATGAGAGGAAATAAATGAGGGAAAAGAGTAGAATGACCTGATATGAATTTTAAAAAAAATGTATGTTCTATGAATGTAATGAATGCAATGTATACATGACAAAACATAAAAACTCATGAATGAGATAGAAAACAAAAAATAAAACCAAAGAAAATTTACAAATCCTAATAACGAATGTAATACTATACAAAATATGGGTTGCCTCCCATAAAACGCCAAGTTTCACATCCCCAGCCAGACGGATCCCTGGAAAAATCCTTCATCGTCCATGAGATCAATGGACCTGAAGTCAAACTCAACCGGGCTCTATATAGAAAAGAGTGTCATATGTGACACTGCGCACTGTGTTTCCATCCCTTCTACCTCTAAATGTAGTATCATGACTCTCTCGACATGAAGGATAGAGATTAGTCTCATCTGAGAGACTAGCCAGGAAATGAGAGTCTAGGACCGACCGACTATCAATGAATGCAACTTCAGACAAGTGGTGAATATGATCTGGCTTGACTTGGTCAAGCACCTTCTGCATCTGTACCTCTTGCTTACTAAAAGGAATCAGTGATCCTAAAAATTGAGAGTATGGGGCTTGATGAATATGTGAAGAATGTAACAAGTGAGATCCTTGCCCCTTCTGCTGAGGTATAATGGAAATTGACTCGTCAGTAGAAGTGATATGGGGCTCATGAGTCGATTCTCGAGTGGGGAGACACACCTTCCCGCTCTGAAGGGATGCAACAGATTCGACTTGCGCATGATGTGAAGCATTGGGTTGCAAGTCAAATGACATGGAATCCTCTCCCTTTGAGACAACAGACTGACTATGAAGGTTTCCCTGGCTTTGTCTACTCAATGTCTCAACCAACTGTCCCATTTGAGTCTCTAGCTTGGCTATCGACTGCGTATGGGAGCAAAGAGTGGCCTTGATATCAGAAAAGGCTTCTAACATCTTCTCCTGAAATGATGAACTTGGAATGGGCTCCTGAAGAGAAGGTAGACTAGACTGGGGATGAACCTGTGAAAAAATGGGATGCAAGTAACCTTGTGAAGGGTTACTGGGTCTATACTGTGTCTGGGAGGGCTGATGGGATGGGGAAATGGACTGGTTTCGCCAACCTGGGTTATATGATGATGTAAATGAATCAGGCATGGGTCTAGCGAAACCTTGGGCAGCATTCACCTGCTCCTGAACGAATTCAGGATATAGCGGCGCTGCCAAACAATCTGAAACATAGTGTGTAGAGCTAGCACAAAGCTCGCACACTCTTCCTATTGGACTTCGCGAAGAATTGGCTAGGAGTTGATCTAACTTCCTAGTCAACTGGTCAACCTTGGTACGCAATTCTAACTCAGACCCTACTTCAGAAATCCCTATTTTCCTAGGACCACTAGACAGAGATGTAGTCCTATCGAGCCATGAAGACAAAGCATGATGCATCGTGTTTTCACTCAAGGTCTTAAATAAAGACCACGCCTCGTCCTCACTCTTGAGCATAAAAGTGCCCCCACAAGATGAATCAACCATTTGACGATGCTTCTCAATAAGCCCGTCATAAAAATACTGCACCAACTGCCAACGAGGCACCTGGTAATGGGGACACTTGCGGAAAAGATCTTTCAATCTCTTCCAAGACTCATGAAACTGTTCTCCCTCAATTTGAGAAAAACTGGTTATAGCTTTACGAAACTGATTCGTTTTACCAATTGGGAAGTACTTTTTGAGAAATTCGCGCTGCATTCCTTCCCAAGTAGTAATACGAACCGTCTCAAGAGATTTTAGCCAGTGCTTGGTTTTATCTTTGAGAGAGAACGGAAACAAAGTCAACCTCATAGCATCATCTCCAAAGTTATTGATTCGCACAGTCGAGCAAATCTCAAGGAATTCGTCGAGATGACGATATGGGTCATCATTGCTAAGGCCATAAAACGAGGCTAACATTTGAATCACACTGGCCTTAATCTGAAAATGGCTCGCTCCTACATCAGGTCTCGTGATGCAGGAGGCGGGAGTATACGTATTTGGCATGAAGTACTCCCTCAAAGGACGGATCAAATGATGATCGTCAGTCATTACGTACACCTTGGAGTAGACCGGTGTAGCACACGTCCTAACTTTGGGTTTTCTACCTAACTAACGCACTAAGCGGCCAAACCACGCAAACCACAAAGCGAGTAGATTAAAAACAACAAAAACTAAACAAACACCACACAGTTACACATAACAGAGATTATGCAAAAGAAATATGAAATCTATGTGTACGGTACCAATCATACACAGTCACCATTAAGGGGCTCCTAGTAGGTAGGCTGTGCAGAAAAGTAAGCTCGTCTCTAAGATATGCACATACGTGGTTCTAAACCTAAATGCAAACAAACACTAGGCAATAAAGCGAATACTAATATTATGCCGTTCCCCGGCAACGGTGCCAAAAATTTGATGTCTTCTTTTATAATCGTTGTAATTTTTGAAAAGATTTTTAAATGAAGAACATGTGAAAACCAGACATCAAATAATAAAAACCGGTTCTCACTAGTGGATGAGACCGGGTCGAACTCAGGGAACGGAAATATTTTGTATTCACACACACAAATCTAAACTATTCTTTATTGCCGTATTATTAAAATGTAAAATGTTCAAGAAATGTAAAATCAACTAACTATTACAACAAATGAATACCCTTCGTAGAGGGCGTAAAGTGCAATATTTACAAACCCAATTAAATTCCTAATTCTAAACTAAAAAGTAAAAAGAAGCTTTATTCTTCGTACTTCGTCGTGTCACATAATCGCTTCAGCTCCACTCCTGTGCTATCATGCACAAATCAAATGAACACGAGCAGTACCAGAGATAGAAGTAAAACTGTAAAAAAAAATACTACTTAAGTGCTAGAAATATGAAAGACATCAGAAAAGAAACCTAAATGACTACTTATAATTGAAAACTGATTCTTATTAAATCTACTACTAACTAACTAATTACAAATCAATTAACTAAGTGTTTACTTAACTAACAACTAATACTTATTTAACAAAAACAAGAAAATGAACTAAAAATTAATTGAATGACATGAAATCAATGAAAATAAAAACAATACAGAAAATGAGATGAAATCTATTAAAAAAAAATTGAAGGCATACTGAAATAGGAAAAACAGGAAAATTAAAATTTCAGAAACAGTAGTTAACAGAATAAAAGAAATCAGAAAAAATTGTAGAAACAAAATTAAAAAAAAACAAAGATTGACTGTAATGTAAAACAAAGAAATCAAGATAAAAGAAAAATTCGGACAATGAAAAAAAAAAAAAAAACAAAACAGGAATTTAAAAACAGCAATAACAATGAATAAAAGCAGGAAATTAACAATTGCAAAAACTGGAAATGACTTGAAATGAAAAAATTCAGAAAATCAAAGCTGAAAATGAAGAAAGAAACAAGGAAACAACTAAAAAAAACAGAAAATCAATTAAACAAATAAAAGCAAGAATTATAAAACTAAACGAACAAAATTTTGAAAGCAAGAAAAGAAAACGGGGAAAAATTAAAAACAGGAAATTATAACCAGAAATTAAAAACAGGAACAATTAGCAACAGAAAAAAAAACTAAAACTATACCTAAAGTAAACATTAGAGCTTAAAAAGAAAAGAAAAATTACAGAGAAAATGCAGACATCAAATGCATACAGAACAACAACAAGAAAACATGATGAAATGAAATAAAACTTCAAGCAATTAACCTACCGAATGTTATAAACATAAACAGGGAAAATGACAGAGCAAAACAGTAAAAAAAACAAGAAACTCAAATGAAATTGCAGACAACGAAAAAAAGGAAACTAAAAAAATATAAAATCGGGAATGAAGAAATTGAATCATAACCTAATGCTAACATTTTTTCTTTTTTTTCGTTTTTCAAAAATAACAAAGCACAACAATCACGATTTTTTCCTTTTCGTTTTTCTGTTTTTTTTTTTGTTTTTTTTTCAGAACTAACACAACACGATTTAAAAATTAGAAGAAGAAGAAGAAGATGAAGATGCAGAATCGGAATAAGAAGAAGAAGAAGATGAAGATCAGAACTTACCAAAGGGATTAGAAAAGAATGGCGGCCTCCACCACCACGCCGTCGCCGGATTGAGGAGTTTCCACCACCACCACCACCGGCTGGAAGAGATAGAGAAATAGGGAGAAGGGGAAGAAAAGGCAAGAAAGGGGCCGACTATGGTGGAGGAGGGTGAGAAGAGAGGGAAGAGAGGGAAAGAGGAACGATTATGGCGCAAATGGAGGTGATGCTGAAATTTTTTCAATTCGTAGGTTTTAAAAACCTCAAACCGGCTGGAACCGGTTTGTGACAGAATTTTTTTTCAGTTTTAAAAAATGCAAACCGGTTCAAGCCGGTTTGCTATTATTATTTTTTTTCAGTTTTTTTAAAACTCAAAAACCGCATAAACCGGTTTATGGTTTATTAGAAAATTTTCAAAAGTTAAAAACAAAACTTATTTATTTATAAAGAAACTCAAAATAAAACTATTCTAACTATTTATATTGATATTTAATTTTTTTCTTCTTTTCTAAAAAAAACAAACAGTTAAAATGATTTTATTAACAATATAAAACTATTTTCTCTATTTTTTATTTTTTATTTTTATTTTTAATAAAAACTAAAACTAAACTACTATGTTAATATCAAACATTAAAATATGTACTAAAATATACAAATAAAGCTATTTTTCATACATTTTCTGTTTTGAAATCATTTTAGCTCATTTAACAAAAACTAGCATAAATTTGGGTTTTTCAAACATTTTTTTCATAAAATCATGCATATTTTAATGTTAATTCTCTTGAAATATATGCATGATCAATAGGATCTGGAATGTACTCTTCTTCCTTAATGCCTAGCGCCTTTGCTGTCATTTCAGGACATATATTGAGGTTGCTGCCTCCATCAACTAGCACATGGGGTACTGTCATCCCTCTTACTCAAACGACGATGTACAGAACATTATTATGAGAGGAATGGGACTTTGAAAGGTCCTCATCCGAGAAGGTGATTGACTCATTGGTCATAGCTGAATTTACAATTTGTGCCATGTCTTCAGGTGTGGTACTGGGCTTAACTTTAATCTTCCTAAGCAAATCATCCAATACTTGTTGATGCTTGCAAAAATTCTTGGCTAAATCCAAGATGGAAACATTGGACAGAGCAGTTAAAGGCTTCTGACTTTCCTTTTCCGGCATAGACTTGATGAACTGATTAAGGAAATCAGGAATTCCTTTTAGCTTGGGGGATGACTTTGTGGGTTCTCCAGCTACCTTCATCCTGCCAAATGCCGAGATTATGTCCATCTTCTTGGAAGTTGGAGCTGCTTGACGTAGCACTGACACGTGATGTTGCATCTGGAGGTCCTGAACAGAACATGGCTTGATGTGCTCGTGAGGTAAAAATGGTTGTTCTGATATCATTGTTGTGGTGTGTGCAGGAAAGGGTTGATTGAGAATATTCATTTTCTCTTCTTCTTCTCCTTCTACCAATAAATTTTTGTCAATAAGATCTTGCACAATGTTCTTGAGAACGAAACAGTTCTCAGTGCTGTGTCCCACTGTTCTGTGGAACTTGCAAAATTGATCTTTCCATTTTCCCATAGGCACAGGGGGATCAGCCAGTCTAGGCAACTTGACCATCTCTTTTGACAACATGTACTCAAGCACATCTTCGAGTGATTGGTCGAGAGGAGTAAATTTTTGGTCGTAACTCCATCCTTCATGTTTAACTTTTTTCCGCAGTTTCGGCCCTTGATACTGCTGAGAAGGCTTGCTATATTGAGGAGTAGGCTTCATTTTTTGATCTCCTTTATTGTTAGAATTGCCTGCGCCGTAGCAGTAATCTTTCTTCTGCCCTTTATAACGATTATTGTTGTTGTTGTTTTTGTTGGCAGAGAAGGTGAAGTGAGCTTTCTTCTTCTGCTCACCTTGAGGGTTATTCTTGAAAAAAGTGAAGCCCTCATGACTCCATTCTCCACACTTAGCTCAAGCCATTCTGCACGCTCAGTTAATTCAATGAAGGTCCTGGATGGTGCGGTGGAGATCAATCCTCTCAGAGGTTGCTGTAAACACCCCAAATTTTCACTCACCTCCCCGACATTTCCACCAAACATCACAACTCCTCCTCGGAGATCATCGGAGGGCAAAATGGTTATTTTCTGAGCATCGAACCTGCAAAAGTCCAAATATCACCTGCAACTCTCAAAATTTCTCTATTTTAGCTCAGATGTTCAAAATTCTACTCTTAACAAGAGACGGGAATCTCCAAATCCTGGTTCAGGATTGCATTTCATAAGACATTGCATTGCATATCATTGCATGAGCATTTCATATCACCGCACTGCACAACATGTCATTTCAAGGTCCAGAACTCTCGATTTTCAAAATTGTCAATCCAGATTTGAATTTCAACTCTTTTCAAATTTGATTTCAAAACCATGTGTCTTAAAAATTATCAATTCTTCCCATTTTACCCCCAGGACTTTGAATTTCAAAATATTTTATCAGGAAAACAATCTGGATAATTTTCAATAAATTTCATCTCAGATTTTTTCCTTTTGTCAAACAATTTCAAATATCTTCCTTTTACAAAATCGCCCTACAGGGGCCAACTCTTTTCAAAATTTCTGTTTTGCCAATTAGTCCAGATTTTTTTTAAAATTCCAAAAAAGAGGTTTTGTTGTCTTGTCTTTATTTCAATAAAGAAGCAATATGGGACCCACACTGAGGTGGTGTCACATAGGCTTTTCTTTTGAAAAAACTGAATTTTGAAAAACCCAAAAATATAGGAGCCTTGTCCCTGGATTGGCACCACTTGTCTTTTTCTCTCTCCTCCCATTTACCTGCCAAGTGTCAGCGTGGGGTTCACCTAGAGGTGGCACCACATGTCATTTCCTCTCTCCTTCCATCCTCCGACACGTGTCAGTGTGGGGCCACCTTAAGATGCCGCCACATGTCATTAGACATCCTCTTCATTCCATGCCACGTGTCAGTGTCCACCATCTTCACCTTGTGCCATGTGTCATTCCAAAGTCACCATGAGATGCCAAGTGTCATGTGTTGCCTTGTCCAGAAAAAGTAGAGTTGTCTCCTTCTGAGGTGGCGCCACCTGAGGTATTCTCTCCTGCAGCAAACATGTGTCATTCTCTGCTTTTCTCAGAAAAAGCAAATGACACATGTCATTATCTGCTTTTCTAAAAAAAAGCAAGTGACACGTGTCATTCTCTGCTCTTCTCAGAAAAAGCAAATGACACATGTCATTCTCTTCTTTTCTCAGAAAAAGCAAATGACATATGTCATTCTCTGCTCTTCTCAGAAAAAGCAAATGCCACATGTCATTTCCTGCTCTCTTCAGAAAAAGCTAGAATTCAAACATTTAAATCTTTTCAGAGGTGGCGCAAATCCTGAGCTTTACCTTTTCTAGTTGGTCTGAGATGGCGCCACGTGTACTTGTCTGTCCTTCTCTTCCCTCCGCCAGGTGTCAGCCTCTGCTCCCTCTAGAAAAAGCAGAAATTTGAATATTTGAACTCTTTAGAGGTGGCGTCACATGGCATTCTCCCCTCCTTCCAGCTTTAAATCCCAAACACCTTTTGAGGTTCCAAAACCCCACTTGGCTTTATTTTTTTGTTTTATTTTATTCAAAATAAAAATAGCCCACCATGAGGTGGCACCACATGAGGGCTCCCTACAAAAAGCAAACTTTGAATTTCAAACCCCAGGTAGCACCCTCTGAGGTGGCACCATTTGGGAGACTCCTACAGAGAAAATCAAGCTACATTTTGAAAATTTCCAAAAAATCCCCTGCTAAGGTGTCTCACCCACAAAATTCTCATTTTTATTTTCTCAAAAATCAAAATGGCATACCCTGAGATGGCGCCACATGAAAGGTCCTGATTCACTGTGTTTGAATTTTAAAAATCTCCAAAATTTCTACAAATACCCTAGCCCACGCCCAGCTCAGGGGGAGCTCTGGTTTTTTAGAACTGAACTTCATAATTCCATTTCTTTTTCTTTCTTGGTTTCCTCTGGATTCACGCCCCTCTAGAGCCCATTATCAAGGTAGTCACTCATTTTGGGAGTTCCAAAACTGCAGGAGAACACAAGGTAAGCCCCTATTCCAATCAATTTTATCATGATTTGATTCCTGTTGTCGTTTGAAGAAAGAGCTCATCCGAGGGATGGATCGAGCTATTCTCATAAAATGACATATATCAAAAATGTTTTTAATGCTTTCTTGATTAGATTTCATGCATTCATCATGTTCATGCATTAAAAATAGGTTAGATTTATGTTTTATTTTATTTAAATATCATGTTCCATGAATTTATTTAATATCTTATGCATTCAGCTTCATTTATGTAACTCTCTGTTTTTGTCAGTCAGTCCACACGTCATTTTAAGCATTTATTTTTCGTTAAAAATGCTAAAAAAATCATGGTATGCGCCCTTAGCTGTCCCTAACAATGTGCCAAAAAGTCGGAATGATTTGAAATTGTTTACTGCGTTAAAAGTGCAAGATGGTAGGTCGGGTTTTGTTACCCGAGATACGTTTTAAAAAGTTATCTCCGATGTGTAAAATCGATCTCTCTCTCATATGAGGTCCGATGTTCGATCTGAAAAATGTCCTGAACTTGGGATGATGTCTAGTATTTAATATGTGTTTCTCGGATTTTTCTGAATTTTTGTGATATCTGACAAAAATCTGAGAGTTTGGGACACGTGTCAGAGCATGATTTGGGACTCTGAGACTTTGGATCGACTTAAGTCGATGGGTTCTCTTTGGGTGTTAATCCAAATCCGAATCTATAAAAAATGAATGTTATTTTAGGGATGTCCTCTATTTGCATATGAAATTTTATGATTTTTAGAACAGTCTTATTATCAGTTTCGGATTTTTCTTGTCAGTCTCCTGTTTTGTGATATTTATCTACTTTGTTGATTTAGGCATGAAAAGTCGTATTTTTATCTCTGTTCCTGTTGATCAAATGCTGAAATTATAAAAATAAAAGTTGTTCCTGTGTATGTCGTTAGTTCCTTAGTTAAATATCAGAAATTTTTATAGTAGGATGATATTTTTTATGCAATTTTACATTGGATTGAGTTGATTTTGCCTTCATCAGAACCAAATTCTCGTTACCGAACTCACCGTAGTTCGAATCCCGGGTCTGTAAAAGCCAAAATTGTTTATTTTCATGTCATTTAGCAGTTTGCAAAATCTTAGATGTTTCTATGGTGGAATTCTTGTATTACTGCATTAAGTGTTACATTTGGTTCGGGTCCGTAGGCGAAATCCGCCCATTTTAGGGTTTTCTATAAATTTTCGCACCCAAACCATGTCATTTCGTGCGTTTTAGCATTCTAGGCTGTTTATCAGAATAGGTAGATGCTCCATACCGAATTTGACAACATTTAGAATTCGTTTGATGTTTGGTTTAACCGTATCATCAAAACAGGGCCCCGCGAGACCCTGATCCAAGCTAAAAAACAAGTGAAATTCGTTATTTTGGATGAGTTGCAAAATGTCAAATTCTGATTTTACAGTCCTAAGGTGTTAAGCAACATGTCATCATATCTCATACTACATTTCATCATCATTTGTTTCAATTCGAATTTCAAAATCTCAATTTTACCAAAATTTCCTTCAAAAAACCCTGATTTTAAAGATGTAACCTTAATATTAGGGGTATTTTGGTCATTTTGACCACAATTTCGAATTTCAAACTATTTCTTACTGAATTTCTTGCATTTACATCATTTCAAATATCAAGAAAGCATGAAAATAGGGTTTATATCCAATTAAGTCCAATAATTTCAGAATATTATTGGAAAATGTTGGAAAAACCCACATATTTGAGCTAACCCCATTTCCAGTTTGGCAGGGACATTCAAAGGAAGGAACTAAAGTCTGCAATTTCCCTTTCTTTCATTTATTTAGTGATATAATAATGTAAATTTTGGAATAAGAGATTTGATTTTCTGCTTAGACTAGGATGCATATCATATAGTTTAAATTCCTGCAATAGCTTGTTTATGTGATTCATGCATTTTATTTCAAAAGCACTATGGATGTACATGAATGGCACATGCACCAACTCTTAGGGAGTTAATGAACTCGGTGGAGTCCATATTTACAGCCCTAGTCGAAATATGGACGAGACCCAGATCCATCATCTCTCTACCAGTCACATTGAGCCTACACTCTTAGGCTACCTTAAAATGCACATCATATTTCCAATTTTGCAAAGTATTGTGCATTAAATCAATTAAGCTCTAAACATATTCATGGCCACAGTCAGAATATGTGAAGAATTTACTTTGGTTTAATACACATTTTTCCAACAAATTTCTTAGAAAATCTTTCCAGATATCTTTTCCAAAGTGCATTCATACATTCATATCATTTGCATCATGAAATCATTGGTTTTCTCATGATTTTCTTAAGAAAATTTCATTCTCAAGAAATTGATTTCTCAAGAAACTCTAAGAATTTTTCAAAATCAGTTTTCCCAAGTCAAGTTTTTCCACAGTTTTCCATGGAAAAGGTTATTTTCTCAAGATTTTCAATAGAAGTCTCTCACCTTTCTCAAGAATCAAAACCAATTTTCAAGGGTTTCAAGTCTAAGATTCCCAGGATTTCAATTTCCCAAGTTTTGATTTTCCTTCTCCATAGGGGTTTTCTGATGATTTTCAATCGTTTTCAAAGAAAATTTTCAAAAGTTGGGAGTTTCCCTGACAAGCATTTCCCTTCAAATGTTCATCCTTTTCCTAAGAATTACTTACATTTTCTCCGGATTTTCAAACTATTCATGATTTTCCCACATCTTTATGAACTTTTTCAAGATTTCAAATCTTCTTCATTTGAGTTTTCTGAGAAATTGACTTTCACCTTCTCCCTGAGAAATATCTTTCAACTCCAAAGATTTTCTAAGCATACATCAGGTTTTCCCAAGCCGCATTTTCCAAAATCTCATAGCACATGCCTGAATTCTCTGTGCATTTTATGATAGAACACGATTTCGATGATTTAACTAAGTCAAGCACAATTTTGGTCCTTGCTTCGATTACCTCTGTTAAAGGCAGTAGGAACGGTCGAACCTCGTACCGACAGGTCGAGCCCCATCCCATGGATTTTCCCGCAATTTTCAAAATGGAGGCGAGTATTTCTAAACAATTTCCAAAATCCGGTCAAGTTTGAATCGCGAAAGCATTTTCCTCTCTCTTCTGCAAGGAAGGGAAGACGGGAAAAATTTTTGTGACGATAACAGTTGCGAAAAATTGTTGAGGATTAGTGATAAAGCATGTCTTTCTGATATGGGATCCCTCATTTTATTGCAAGCTAACCTCCATCTATGAATGAAATCCCGTGCTTTTTCATTCTCATTCTGCCTTAGATTGCAGAGATAGATTAATGTCGGGAGCGCCTCTGTGTTGAACAAGAAGCGTTCAATAAACAAGTTCACCAGTTTATCAAACTCTTTGAGCTCGATAGGGTTGATACGCTCAGCATACCATTTAGCGGCAACTCCTTCCAAGCTGCGGGGGAAACACAGAAATAGTGCTCTGTTGTCTCTCTTGAACCTTAAGCACTCTGCGAAAAATGTGGCAAGATGAGCTTTTGGGTCGCCAGAATCGTCGAACTTGATGAATTTTCGGGGAAGGTTCTCCAGATCATTGTCCCCTTCTAGGCCATCATAGAAGTCCTCACTGGTGAAGACTTTCTTGCCCTTGTCGCGGGCTTGAAGATCTTTAATCACTCTGGCCATTTCTCGGAATTGTGAATGCAGGGGGTCTTCTGTGGCTTGACTCTTTGGTTTGCGATTTCTCCTTTGTTCTCGACCATGTTTCTGAACTGTCGGAGGTACCTCATATTCTTCCTCAGTGTCTTCCGCTGATTCTGATTCATCTAAAATTTCTTTTGGCTGAACCTGCTTCTTGGAAGTCTTCTTATTCATATGCTTGTGGAACTTCTCTCTGAATGAATTCTTCTCTTCACTGGTCCCAGCCTGTTCACTCATCATTTTGTTCATCATCTTTTGGAACATGACATACATTTGCGGGTCTATGTCATCATCCTCTTGTTGCTGATCTTGATTCACGGGAAGATCTATTTCTCCTTCTGAGGCTGAGGAGTTTTGTGGTGATGCGGTTCTTCTTCCTGATCTTGTTCGAACCATTAAATGCTGCAGATGCTCTTTGCAGGGCAAAAACCTGATTAGATTCTGAAGGAATTGGCTTTTGGAAGAAATATTTGCTGGAACTATGGTAGACAATTTGAAAAAGTTATCCCATTACTAGGGAGTGAGTCATCGCAGGAATCACGACAATTGTGTTGTCATTCTTTTGCAAGCGAAATGAACAACGGAAAATGTGCCTTGTTACCTAGGCGAGGTCGTCAAACCATAATAGAAAAAGAGAAGATTTTATTGAAGTAAGAAAATTTGAACTTTTTATTGATCTCGACAGAGAGGTGTAGGACAGACAATTTGCCACCATTCACGATAGTCAGCAGACACTCTAGGACCACGAAAGATTTTAAGAGAGACAAGGAATCTCAGCCGTAGCAGGCAGAATGATATGCCTCGGACCATTGTGTGGAAGTGAGATCAAATTCTGCCATAGCTCCTGATAACAGTCGGGCTTCGACGTACTGCTGCCTCTGGGAGAACTGTCGAACACATCACTCCGGTTTGTTGTAAGTGCAGAAGAAAGGTCCCAACAACTTGAACTACTTGCCATAAGCGTATGTATATCTGGGAGGAGATAATTGTCGATCAAAATAGTCCCAGACTATATCATATTCTTGAATACTGTCAATCATGGATCGGTACTATGCCACTGGAAGAAGCTCTTGGCCATTGTATCTGAAAGAGTTTGCTCGGGATGGAACATGCTGGAAGAACCAGGATTGATGCCCGTAGATGCAACCTTCGACGAGAATAGACTCTCCAAGTGAGAAACGGGTCAGACCCTGATACAGGAAAGCAAGCACTGCCATGGCTATGGAGAGACGATTGGTCTGTCGACTTCCCCATCTTCTCATAAGCTGGATTATTCTGATGTCCATGTAGTTTTGTCCGTTTGAGAAGATGGCTAATCCTACAGTGCATAAAACCATTGCATTCTGAATCCTTTCTCTAACTGTCCTTGATAGTGAGCTGACTTTAACGAAGGTCCCGTACTAGCGGTACAACTCGAGCAGGTTGACATATTCATTTCTGTCCAACTGAATCATGGGCCAAGATCGATGGCCTATCATGCGAGCTAAGGAGTCTCGGGGGTCCAAACCCTTGACATTGATCAAGAATTGATGCTCTAATGGATCTCCTAGCTGACCTGGTTCTGATAATCCCATAATTTCTGAAAATTCATCCATTAAAATGGTCATCTCTCCCCACGAGAACCAGAAAGTGCATGTCTGTGGATTCCATCACTTTGCCATTGCGTGGATCAGGTTGCCATTGATGGTCTGTTTTCCGACCGCTGATGCCAATTCTAATCCACACTCGCTTAAATGGTCCGGAAACATTCGAGAAAAGCTTTTGAGCCATGAATAATACCACCAGGGAATGAAAGTCTCGGTGCTAAGGGCTCGATGTTCAGGACGACCTTGTCGCACCTCGTAGGAGATATGACCTTCTGGAAAGATAGGATCGAATTGACTGGATGCCATCGGACTGAAAAAAAAGAAAAACTCGGAATCAGACTTAGGAAAATTTTGAAAATTTTTCAGGCAGGATATACAATGCAGCTGAAAATTTGAGATCCAGTGGAACGGGAGAATGGAAAATCACCTGGAGTTTTGAAAGAAATTGGATACTTGAGAAAATTATCCAGGGTTTTGAGAAAATATCTCGTAGAAAATAAGGATATTTTGAAAAAGGCCTAATAAGTTGGAAAAAAATTAAGAAATATGAAGAACTGAGGAAATAAGATACATACAATCACATCCTGCATAAACATTCATGCGCATACAACACTCCCTAGAAGGCTGACTCTAGATGCATCATTTTAAAAACAGCTTTAGGACCCTAATCCTAACTCTAGGTTCAGATCATCTTTGTCCAATCTAGTTATGTCGATATACCCGAACCGAAATCCGAGGTACGTGGCATATAATTTCAACTTCGGTTCTAAGGTAAGGTTTTCCAACATCCTTGAGCACCTACCGATATACTTCGAACTGTGGCCCGCAGTACGTGGTAGGGGGGTGTTAACCCAAATAAGTGGCCCAGTTGTGAGGCTCTGTCCCGAACTAAGGTTCTAGAAGAGAGCCCAGCAACGTGAAGACCGGGTAATGATAGGTACGGGAGGTTTGAAAAAAAAATGATCACATGCAAGAAATAGAGGGCTCTAAATCCTAGAGAGATAGATTTTAAAAACTTTGAAGAAGCATACATTGTTTGCATTCAGATCCTAAATTGAGGAGGGTTGTGTTTAGACCTAAGTCTATGTGAGCATGAAAATATCTCCTCAATTTGGTCCTACCAAACCATGCCTAAGCTATATGCAGTCTATGTCAGCTAGGTCAGAATCTAGGCTCCTAGGTTCAAATGATATTAAAAAGTAAAGAGGGCTGACAATTTGTGAACACAATTTTGATAATTAAACTAAGTCAAGCACAATTTAGGTTAGATAAGGACAGTCCCATCACGGTCGCCAAACCTATTATCGTCGCAAAATTTTTCCCTCTTCCCTTCCCTTGCGGGAGAGAAAGAGGAAAAATGCTTTCGCGATTCAAACTTGACCGGATTTTAGAAATTGTTTTGAAATACTCGCCTCCGTTTTGAAAATCGCGGGAAAATCCATGGGATGGGGCTCGACCTATCGGTACGAGGTTCGACCGTTCCTGCCACCTTTAACAGGGGTAATCGAACCAAGGACCAAAATTGTGCTTGACTTAGTGAAATCATCGAAATTGTGTTCTATCCTAAATGCACAGAGAATTCAGGCGTGTGCTATGAGATTTTGTAAAACATAAGTTGGAAAAACACGATGTATGCTTAGAAACATTTGAAGTAAAAAACATTTCTCAGGAAAAAGATGGAAATCAATCCCTCAAGAAACTCAGATGACAGTATTTGGAAATCACCAGAAAGTTTATGAAGATGTGAGAAAATCATGAGAAAAATGAGAGAATTCTCGAGAAAAGAGGAACATTTAAATATATATATATATATATATATATATATTTGTCAAGAAAACTCTGACTTTGAAAAATTTCTTTGGAAAACGATTGGAATTCATTGGAAAATTCTTTGGAGATGGAAAATCAAAACTTAGGAAATTGAAATCTTGAGAATCTTGTCTTTGAAATATCTGAAAATCGATTTTAGTTCCAGAGAAAGATGAGAAATTCCTTTTGAAAATGAATCTTAAGAAAATAGCATTTTCAGGAAAAATCATGGGAAAACTTTGGTTTGGGAAATCCAACCTCGAAAATCTTCATAGTTTCTTGAGAAATCGATTTCTAGAGAATGAAATTTTCTTGAAAAAATCATGAGAAAAGCAGATGATGTTATGATGCAGATGATTTGAATGACAGAATGCACTTTGAAAAGATTTTCTGAGAAATTTGTTGGAAAAATGTGTATTAAGTCAAAATAAATCCTTCACATATTCTGATTGTGGCCATGAACATGTTCAGAGTTTAATTGATTTAATTCACAATATTTTGCAAAATTGAAAATATGATGTGCATTTTTAAGATAGCCTAAGAGTGTAGGCTCAATGTGACTGATAGAAAGATGATGGATCTGGGTCTCATCCATATTTCGACTAGGGCCATAAATATGGACTCCACCGAGTTTATCAACTCTCTAAGAGTTGGTGCACGTGCCATTCGTGTACATCCATGGTGATTTTGCAAAATGAGATAGATGAATCATAGAATCAAGATATTGCAGGAATCAGACTATATGAGATGCATCCTAATCTAAGCAGTAAAAGTAAATATTATTCCAAGTTTGATTATTACATCTCTGACATAAAAAAATAAAAAAATACATAGTGTAAAAGAATCAGCATCCTCCAGATTTTTCTGCAAAATGAGAATTAGTACAAGATACCCAAGGAAATGGGTATATATATAATATATACAACGAAGATATACATGTGTATATCTAAATGCTTGAATTTGTGTTAAGTGGCATGTGATAAAGAAGATGTATTTACAAAAAGAAAAAAAAATCTACATAAATACTTGTTTGTGAAAACAGGTGCACATGAAGATATACATATATATTTATGTATATATATATATATATATATATATATATATATATATATATATATATATATATATATATATATATATATATATATATATGTGTGTGTGTGTGTGTGTGTGTGTGTGTAAATATACATAGATATATATATATAGATATATATACGTATAACGAGAAAATACACATAGTAATTGGAATTCTATATGTAATGGGTAAAATCAGAGAATACAGGGTATATACAGTTTCTGTATATGACTTTGCCAAGTCATAATTCCTAAATTATAACATAATTTTCAGTAAAATTTGGTATGGAGCTTCCTTGTATATCAATAACAAAGCATGCCAAAGATGGTCCAGAGATCATGAATGGATATGGATATATCCGTTCATGAATATGGCTACTTATCAAGACTGGGTACCTGCAGAAAAAATGAATGGGTATAGTGGAATACGTAGATAGCTAAAGGGTAGGACTCAAGTGAATTGCCAGCTACTGTTGGGTTCATATGAAACAGATTACTTTCAGCTCTTATGATTCATACCTACAGACAATATATAAATTCCATTAAATCCAGCTGAATTTTTGATTTCTAGTAGTTCAGTGATCATGACATCAACAAAACCTATATGATAAAACTCAGAATTAATGAAATGAAACAAATTTACTGTTTAGTAACTAATGTTTCATCATTTGAGATGAAATGAAAAACAACATCTGTTATATCCTGGCTGCCAAAGGGGGTAGTGCCAAATAATGGCACAGTACTCCTATAACAAAATAAAAAGGTTAGTAATATATATAGGATAATGGATATATTACAGGGAGTAGGACATTCTAAAAAAAAAAATAGATGGATGGGTCATGCATGATAATTTGTAAAGAGGTTCAACTGCTAATCCTTGGGTCATAGCTGTTTGAATGAAGAATCTTATGTAATTTTCTGTATTGATATGTACTCAAAGTCTGGTGATATGCAAAGTGCATCTCTTCTGTTTTCAATGGACTTCTCAGATGGTTAATGTTATTTCCTGCAATTCACTGATCGATGGGTTTGCTGAAAATGATGAAATTGAGAAAGTTGTGGATATTTACCTTGACTTGCGGAGGCGCGTTATTGCTCCTAATGAATTTAGCTTCTCTAGCTTGCTAAAAGCTTGTGCTAGCTAAGCTGCACTTGAAGATTCCCTGCAGGTGATGATCTCCTGCAGCTGATGGATTCCCTGCAGCTGATAGATTCCCTGCAGCTTGTGGATTCCCTGCAGCTTGTGAATTCCCTTCACACGACCTGCTATATCCCCTGCGCTGGGCTGAAGGAAATGTGGAATGGGCCTTGCTGAGCTGAAGAAAATGCAGCAACCTGCTGATGGGCTGAAGATAGATGGGGAAAAATGCTGGGTTCTCTGCACCAAATGCCCTTTGCATCCAACAAGCAGGGATCGATTCCCTGTTGAGGCTGAAGGAAAGAGGGAGCAGCTGAATCCCCTACACTGTGTGGCTTGTTGCTAGGCTGAAGAAGGGGCAGCAACCTTCTGCTAGTGGGCTGAAGAAGATGCAGCCTCTTGGACCTTCGGCTGGTGGGCTGAAGAAGGATGGGCAGCAGCCCCTTATGGATGCTCAAGACCAAATCCCCAATGAGGATACCCTCCACGGCAGAGTTGTTCCTACAATAAGAAGGCAAATCCAGAAAATCAATCGGTTTTCCTCCTCCTTTTCGATCAATAGCCCCCTCTTTTAAAGAAATTTTCAGCCTCCTTTAAAAAAAAATCGCAGTTTCCTTTCAGAGATTCCGTTACATCTCTTTGAAATTTTTTGAAACTGAAACTTCAATGTAGCCGTTTTCAAGAGGGGCGCATCTTGTGTTTTTCAAAATTTTGTTTCATTTACCTAAGTTTTAGGTAAGATGAAATTTTTTTTGGAAAGTATGGTTGTGGCGCCATTTTGAGGCCGTTTCTTAAAAAAAAGGAATAGTGAATAAAAAAATAAAAATAAAAAATAAAATTAAATGGGAGATACCACCTCAGCCAACTTTTTTTTTCTTAAATTCTTTTTGAAAATACAGTTTTATTTTGGTTTGGTTTCTTCTGTAGGGAGCTTAGTGGGGCGTCACATGTGTGTGGGCCCACTAACATATTTTATAAGATGACTATAAAAAGAAAAATACAAATATGTTTTTGCACAATTGGTGCCATGTCCGGGTGGGTCCCGCTTGAAAATAAGAAACTTATCTGGGAATCTCAGTATGATGCTAGTTCAAAGGCAGGTCCCGCTCCATTTTATTGAAAATAAAAACAGAAGAAATAAATTCTTTTTTTTTGGAATTTTTATAATACGAGATAAAACTTTGTTTGTTTTCAAGAATTTGGAAAAAAATTAGTTTTTCAGGGCAAAAATATGGATAAAGAAAATACAATAATTTTGTAAAGATATTTAAAATCTTTTTGCAAAAAGTTTTGAGATAAAATCTTTAAAATCAATATCCAAATATCCATATTATTTTCCTAAGAAAAGCTTTTGTAATTAAAAAGTCCTGGGGGTAAAATGAGAAAGATTGGCAATTTTGAAGACTTAGGGTTTTGAAATCAATTTTGAAAAGAGTTAAAACTCGAATCTGGATTGAAAATTTTTGAAATCGAGAGTTTCTGGACCTCAAAATGACATGATATGAAATGTTCATGCAATGCTTTGGAAAGACATGTTCTATGAAATGTCATTCTGAATCTAGAATTGGAAATTCTAACTTCTTGTCAGGAATAGGATTTTGAAAATTTGCAGTTTGAAGATGTCTCTGAACTTAAATATAGAAATTTTGAGGCTCAAGAATGAAATTTTAGACTTTCTGCAAGGTTCAATCTCAGAAAATGACCATTTTTCCCTTTATTGATTCCAAAGAACTGAAATGTGCCGATTGAGGGAGATGTCAGGGAGGTGAGTGAAAAACAAAGAGTTAAAAACTGAAAATTTAACTCTTGACTCTAAAAAAAAAGTGTTACTTCAAGAGATAGAAGATCTCAAGAAGAAAAACTCTTGTCAAGCATTTGAGATAAAAGAAATTGGAACAAGAACCAATCTCTTACAAAAAGAAATAACTAGTCTAAAAGAAAAATCAAATGATCTTCTTTCTATAGTGACCAAATTCACAAATGGTCAAGAGAATCTAGAAAGACTTCTTGGTTCTCAAATATGCTCGGTTAATAAAACTGGATTGGGATATAACTTCTTTGATACTCAAAATAGACCAAACTATGTTATGAAAAATCAAAGACAATATTCTCAACCATTTGTTCATAGAACTAAATTTTTCAGTTCTAATAGAAATGCATCTAATCATGGAACTTATAATGCTTATAAGCTTAGACATGATTACTCTAGAAATGCTAAATATTTTTATAGAAAGAATATTTATTATCAAAGGAAACCAAAATCCAAATGGATATGGGTTCCTAAGACTAACTCTCATGGACCCAAAAATAGAAAGGAGTCAAATGCTTTGTCTTCTAATTTTGTTGTAGGTACACAAATTAAGAAGCAAATGGATATTGGACAGCAGTTGTTCCAAACATATGACTGGAAGGCCGGAGTTATTTTCCACCCTTCAAAATAAGGGTGGAGGAACCGTCACCTTTGGTGACAATAACAAGGGAAAAGTAATAGGTATTGGTAATATTGGTAATCCAAAATTTCTCTTGATAGAAAATGTTCTTTTAGTAGATGGTTTAATGCATAATTTATTATCTATTAGTCAATTATGTGATAAAGGTTTTCATGTTTCTTTTGAAAATGATTTATGTTTAATTTCTGATTTTTAATCTAAAAATATCATTTTTAAAGGTAAAAGAAGGAACAATGTGTATGAACTATATCTAGATGAGTTACCCACTTTTAATGAAAAATGTCTTATTGTTTCAAATGAAATTCAATGGTTATGGCACAAGAGACTTGGACATGTTAACTTTAAAATTATTTCCAAGTTATCCAAGAATGATCTTGTTAGAGGCCTACCTAAAATACCATATAAGAAAGATCACTTATGTGATACTTGCCAAAGGGGTAAACAAATCAAGAGTTCTTTTAAAGCAAAAGATATAGTTTCAACAAAACGTCCTCTTGAACTTTTACATTTAGATCTATTTGGATCATCTAGAATTCAAAGTTTGAATGGTAGCAAGTATGCTTTGGTTATAGTAGATGATTATTTTCGATTTACATGGGTGATTTTTCTAAAAAGCAAAAATGATGCTTTTTCAGAATTTTCCAAACTTTGTAGAAGAATTACAAATGAAAAATCTACATCTATAACTAAAATTCGTAGTGATCATGGTGGTGAATTTGAAAATGAATATTTTCTAAAGTATTGTGATTTACATGGTATATCTCATAACTTTGCTTTTCCTAGAGCGGCTCCACAAAATGGAGTTGTTGAAAGAAAGAATTAAACTACTTCCTTGGACTTCAAATAAAGCAAACTGAAGAAGGAATCTTCATCAATCAGGTTGAGTATACAAAAGAACTTCTCAAGAGATTTGGGATGGACTCATCGAAATCAAGAAGGAATCCTATGAGTACAACTATTTCTCTTGATAAAGATGAAAATGGTAAAAATGTAGATACTAAGCTCTACAGAGGTATGATCGGATCTCTATTATACTTAACTACTAGTCGACCTAATATAATGTTTAGTGTTTGTATGTGTGCAAGATTTCAAGCTAATCCAAAGGAATCTCATTTAACTGCAGTAAAACAAATTCTTCGATATTTGAAAGATACTTCAGATTTTGGTTTGTTTTACCCAAAATCATCTTCCTTTGATTTAGTTTCATATAGTGATGCAGATTTTGCAGGAAGTAAATCTGATCGTAAGAGTACTAGCAGAACTTGTCATTTCTTAGGAAATTCCTTAGTCTCTTGGTTTAGTAAATAGCAAAATTCAGTGTCACTCTCAATAACTAAAGCAGAATATATAATAGCTAGTTTAGCGTGTTCACAAGTACTATAGATGAAGCAGACCTTAAAAGATTTTGGTTTGAATTACTCCACAACAACTATTTATTGTGATAACACTAGTGCTATAAATCTTTCGAAAAATCGTGTTCAGCACTCAAGAACTAAGCATATTGAAGTTAGACATCAGTTCTTAAGAGGTCATGTGTTAAAAGGAGACATTTTGTTAAATTTTATTTCCACTAATGAACAACATGCTGATATCTTCACTAAACCACTTAAAAATGAAGATTTTATGAGAATTAGGAGAGAACTAGGCATTTGCTCATTTTTGGATTTATAAAAATGTTGTTTTTTGAACAAAATCTCAAAATCACACATTATTAGTCGATCGATAAAATTTTAGTCGACTGATGCTTTTTAAAAAATTTAGAATGAATCGCACCATATTAGTCGACCGATAAATTTCTAGTCGACTGATGCTTTAAAATTTTTTTTTTTGAAAATTTTAACTGAAGGGACCCGATACCCCTTGGATTTTTTAACACCCGTTTTTTTTTTTGGCATCGTTTCATTTTTTGTACCTTTTCATTTTTTTTTTAAGAAATGAAACCCTCTCTCTATCTCTTTCCTCTCTCTCTCTTCCGAAAAACCCTCGGAGTACCGTTCGAACCTATCCTCGCCGGAATTTTCTGGCCGTGACAGGGAAACGCCGAAATCCTCTTGCAGTAACCGGCACATCTTCAAATCTCGCTGGAATCCTCTTGCCGTGACGGTGTATCTTCAGTCCTCGCCGGAATCCCCTTGTGGCAGCCTCCTCGCATCTGTCGTCATCCACTGCGGACTCCTCCTCGTCTATTCACTGTTTCTGTTGCATTGGTTCTCCCTCACAACACCGGACAACATCTTCCTTCTGCCAGAAGTCATTTGGAAGTCAACATCATTCTCTGCAACTATTTTTTTGAGGTGAATCTATTTTTTTAACCATGCCTCGTTCGAAGACTGCATCTGCAAAAGGTTTAGGTTCTCCTCCTCCTACACCTTCTTCAAGACATGGATTTTCTCTCAGATTACTCTGAAATCCTCTTTTATATGATACTTTTGGATCGATTTCTGCACTACCTATTTTACCAGGCCAAAATGTACTGTTTCACCTATTTTTTTGTTACAAAATAAGAGAATTATTTCCAGGAATTTCACATCTTTTTTATGCATGTGCAGACACCCTTCACTATCCTTTTCTGATTCACTTGTTTTATACGAATTTACATTTTGATCATGAAACTGGAGTTCTTTCCTCTCTTGTTTGTGATGTTGAAATTGAGTTTGATTCTAAACTACTTGGAGAAATCCTAGAAATTCCATCTTCAGACACTCTTTTCAATACTGTTGAACTAAATGATGAAAGAATTTTTGAACAAATTCTTCTTTCTGGTGCACCTCATTGCCCTCCTTTCAAAAATACTAATCTTCAAACTTGTGCACGCATTGCTGGACGAATCCTTGCCCACAATGTTCTACCTAAAACCGATTCTTTTGATTATTATTCCACAGATCTTTCTACGGCTCTTTATGTTTTATTTGAAAATATTTCTGTAAATTGAGCCAATGTGTATTTTACTAATTTGTGGAAACAAAAACCATTTCTTCCTTATGAATGTCTTCTAACTCGTATTTTTAGACATTTCAAAGTTCCCTTAACTAATGAAAAATATATTGAGCAAAAGGAGTTCTTTGATCAAACTATTTTTAAAAGGATGAAAATCAAATATCTGCCTCCTTTAAATGTTGATCAAACTGGACCATCTGATCCTACTAAACCATCAATTTCTAAACCCTCACCATCTTCTGCGACACCTTCATCTCAAGCAAAAAGAAAAAAAAATTCTACAAGTCAAGACAATGATGAAGTTTTGCAGCGACTGGAAGCTTTGGAGCTGCATCAATGCACTTTTCGTGAAGATGTGACTCAACAACTTTCTTCGATTCAGAAAGATGTGACTGCAATCAAGGACTTGCTCAACTCACTTTTCTGATCTTTATGTTCTGTCTTTACTAAACTTTGATACTTTATGGGTTGTAATATTTTAAACTTGTATTTACATTTTGCTTATGCTATTTCTACCCTTACTCTTTTTTATTATGACAAAGGGGGAGAAAAAGATAGCATTTAGCATGAGAAATTTGAAATTAAGAGAAAAAGATAGAAATTACATATTGCATTATGACATGGAAATTACATCATGTGAAAACACTGAAAATTTCATTAAACACTGAAAATTTCATTTATGAAAAAGATATAAAATGCATGAAGTAATGATGGAAATGCAAACCAATCAATATGTGATATATGTGCTTTGAATGTTTTGCAGCATATTGATAGGGGGAGTAAAATCTCCATCTATGCATCTAAATGCTTCATCTTTGATTAAGTTTGTCATCATCAAAAAGAGGGAGATTGTTACGACAATGAAGCCATATATGATACTTCAAGTACAAGGTTTTGATGATAAGCAAGTGAAATCAACTGCATTTCAGCTAAGGCAATGAAGACATTGAAGAATTCGATGAAGAATCTTTGAAGACTAGTGTGCAAATGTTAAATTTATTTAAAGTCTTAGATTCTTGTAAGAGCCTTACTTAGAGTGCATATTTAGATTGCATTATACCTAAAAAGTCTTTAGAAAAACTTTTCTAAAAGAACCCTTCATGAAAATCTTTTTAGAAAACTCTTTTCTTAAATTTTCGTGTTTAATAGTCGACTAATAGACTCACCAGTCGACTAATCCTTTCGTGCCATATTTTCTAAAAAGTCATTTTTGTCAAATTAGTCGACCGAAGGTTTTATCAGTCAACTGGACAGAATGTCTGTTTTCTGGAAAATTTAGCAACAGTCGACTAATGACTTTATCAGTCGACTGGACAGAATATGTGTTTTCTGAAATTTAGCAGCAGTCGACTAATGCTTTTATCAGTCGACCGGACAGAATGTATGTTTTTCAGAATATTTTAGCAGCAGTCGACTGAAAGGTTTTTCAGTCTACTGATGATATTATCAGTCGACTAATTTTATCTCTAGTCGACTAAGTTTCAAAAGTTCAGATTTTTAAACGGCTCGATAAACAGATCAGTCGACCGACGATAACTGTCAGTCTACTAATAACTAACTATTAGACAACTAACTACTGTTCCAGTCGACTAATTTTGTTGTTTTTCCTGAAACTTCAAAAAGGTGTGTGTTTTCATTTTTCAAATGTTTTGATCGTTCAAAATGGACTGTTTTGACACCCTTTCATACCCTCAACGTATGGAATCTTTTAACTATAAATATGAGTGCATTTTACACTCAAAAGCACTTCAATTCAATCAATTTGAATCAATTACTCTTTGCTTTTCACTCATATTCATTTTCTCACTCACGTGATATTTTTCACTTCAGTTTTTTACTCAAATTCCTTTGAGAGATAGTGAATTCATTAGTAGAGTATTTCAACAACCTCAAAATTCAATTGCATCTCATTTGCATTCATAAGAAGGGCTCATAGGTTGTTTTGTAAGTTGTTACTTATTTCAATTTTTCTGTAAAAGGAAGGACTCCTTGGTTTAAAGGAGTTGTTTGCTTTCAGTAGGTGTGTTACTGAAAGTGGGACCGGATTTGGTTTGTATGATCTTGTAGTTACACAAGGTTGATAGTGGAAATCTCAAGCGGGTTCTGCTTGGGGACTGGATGTAGGTCGGGAAAGACCGAACCAAGATAAATTTTGTGTTCTTTGTGTGTTTGATTTTCAAATTGCAAAATCCGTCAATATTCCGCAAACAATTTTTTTTAAAAACACTATTCACCCCCCCTCTAGTGCTCGTTGCCTCGATCCTACTGCACTTTCAGTAATTCTTTGTCCATGCGAAAGGTTTCTCCTAGTTGTGTGCTGCCCGCAGGTGGTTTGTCTCAATCTGTAGCATCCTCGGTTATCATATTAGAAATTGAATAACAGACGTCGGGCGCATGTCTCACAGAATGCGAGGTTCCTTCGCGTACCCGAATGAGTAATCAGAAGAACATAAATACTAACCAAACAGACTAACGTTGTAGTTGTTTATTTGCTTTAGCACTGCTTGTACTTTTGTTTAGTTGATGTACTTGGCTGCTTAGTTCTCGTTATGTTACTGTAGTTGTTGCACTTGTTACTTACTTCGTAGTTTTACAATCTTGTAACACGTGCACCTACTTGACATGCACTGGTACTTTTATTTAAATGTTTCTAATTGTTCCATCATGCTAGTTGTAGTCTGTTGCTTAGCATATCTGTAGCATGTTGTTTACCCTATGCTTTCTATAAAAGTGACAATGTATGGATGGTTTGTCTCACCAACTCGCAAGAGTACTGACCCCGTTTGATGGGGATACAGGTGACGAGTAGTCACAATGCGATACGACGGCGCATAATAGAAGGCTTGAGACCCACACTTAGCAGCGGATCCTGGCTTCTTCTGGTTTTGGGGTTTGAGGGATTTTCCCTCTATTTTGAGAGACTGCTTCTTTTGTTGTATTCAGTCTCATTTTGTAATATTGTAAACATTGTGGAAATGAAATATACGTTGTTTTGATTCGTGGTTTGGTTTTACTTACTGTGGCTCGCTCAGACTTGCGGCCTTTGTTTTTTCCTATGTACTTTCGTTGTTTGTTTTCAAACTGTATATCCTTCAAAAAAAAAATTTGCTAAAAAACCAAAGGTTTTTATAAGGTCAGGGTTTGGGGCATCACAGGTGCGCTTTAAGGTCGCCAAAACCGTCGAACTTGATAAATTTTTTGGAGAGAATTTTGAGGTTGTTATCCCCTTCCAAGCCATCATAGAAGTCCTCATTTGTGTAGACCTTCTTGCCCTTATCGCGGGCCTACAAGTCTTTGACCATCCTGGTCATTTCCTTGAGCTGCACTTGAACTGGGTCATCCTCAGACTGATCTTTGGGCTTATTCACTGACTTCTGAAATACCTGCTGAGTTGAGATGAAAGCTTCTTGTTTTTCATCGATGTCACCCACTGACTCGGTTTTATCAGAGGTATCCTCGTACTAAACTTGTTTCTTTAAGATTTTTAGGTGCTTTTTCATGGTACAACCTTTGACCTTTTTCTTAGCGGGGATTTTGCCTAAACTGGCCCCTGCCTACTCAGTCATCATCTTACTCATCATTTTCTAGAACAATGAGTACATATGAAGATCAATGTCATCGTTAGCTTGCTAACTTTGGTCCCTAGCTGATCGCGGGGAACCCATTGCTTGCTCGGATGCAGAAGAGTAGCTGATGTGCTCGATGGGTGTGGTTTTCTTGTCGGACCTTGTCTGAACCATACGGAATCGCTAGTGCTCTCTGCAGAATAAGACGGATGATTAGATTTGGAGGATGACAATTTAGAAATGAATATGAGAGAAATATTCGATGAGAATAAGGTCGACAATTTGAAGGATATCCCATTACCAGGAATTAGGTCATCGCTGGAATTGCGACAATTGCGTTGCTATTCTTGTAAAAGAAATAAACAACTAAGATATGCCTTGTTACCTAGGCAAGGTCGTCAAACCATGATAAAATGAGAATTTTTGAAGGAAAATGATTTTATTAATAATAAACTTGACTAAAGGGAGGTGGACAAACAATCTTCTATCATTCAAGATAATCAGGGGACATTCAAGGACCAGGAAAAACAGTAAGGACGACAAAAGAACCTCAGCTATATTTAGGAGAGTGGTATGTTTCGGACCACTGAGCAGACTTTAGATCAAATTCTGTCACAATGCCTGATAATAATTGAATGTCAATATGCTTCTGCCTCTATGAGAACTGCCTGATGCATCACTCTGGCTAGTAATAGATGGAGAAGAATGGTCCTAGTAACTTGAGTCGCTTGCCATGAGTATAAGTGTATCGAGGCGGCGACTCTCGTCGGTCGAAGTAGTCCCATACGATTTGTTTTTCATGGAGGTTCTCAATTAAGAATCTGTATCGAAGAATAGATAGTGGTCCCTTGCTGTTATATCTGAATGAACTTGCTCAAGTTGGCACGTGCCGGAAGAACCAAGACTGCAATGCGCATATACACCCTTCTACTAAGATCAAATCTTTAAATGTGAAGCATGTCAATCTGTGGTACAAGAAGGCAAGTGCGGCCATGGCAATCGAGAGATGGTTGGTCTGGAAGAAGGCTAGTCCTACTGTGCACAGAATCATGGCGTGTTGAATCCTTTCTCGTGCTGCTTGGGATAAGGAATTGACTTCTTCAAATGCCCCATACTGTCGGTATAGCTCAAACAAGTCTACACACTGGCTCTCATATGCTTCTATCAGTGACCAGGATCTGTGTCTC
Source organism: Nuphar pumila (assembly GCF_984573655.1). NCBI lineage: Eukaryota > Viridiplantae > Streptophyta > Magnoliopsida > Nymphaeales > Nymphaeaceae > Nuphar > Nuphar pumila. The sequence goes on from NC_143257.1 coordinate 72,131,013, forward strand.
GTCATCCAAGCTAAAGCATCTCGGGGGTCGAGTACCTTGACGTTGATCAGAAATTGCTGCTCTAATGGATCTTCTGGCTGACCAACTGGCTCAGGTAAACCCATAATCTCTGAAAATTCGTCCAGTAGTAGAGTCATCTCTCCCCACGAGAACCAGAAGGTACAGGTGCATGGATTTCACCTCTCTGTCAGTGCTTGAATTAAATTGCCATTGATGATCTGCTTGTCAACTGTCGTTGTCAGCTCTAATCTGCAGTCGCTTAGATGATCCGAGAACATACGAGAGAAGTTTTTAAGCCAGAAATAATACCATCGAAGAAGGAAAGATCAAGTGTTTAGAGTCCGATGTTCAGAGAGACATTGCCGCACCTCGTAAGAGATATGGCCCTCAAAAAAGTCAGAATCAAGGTGACTGGATGACATCAAAATAGACTGAAAAATAAAGAGAAAATCAAGACAAGACTTGAGGAATATACATGATTTTTAAAAAAAAAAATCGTAGGCAGGATCAAAACAAGGCTGAAAATTTGAGATTCAGAGGAATGGAAGAAAAAGAAAAATCGCCTGGAGTTTTGAAGGAAAATAGAGGATTCTTGAAAAATCGTCTAGGGTTTTATAAAATCATTGAAAAAAAATATAAGAAAATAAAGGGAAGATAATTAAAAATGGCTAAGATAATTCACTTCACATCCTGCACAAACAAGTATGCACATACAGCATTCCCTAAAAGGTTGACTCTAAATGCACAAGTTTTGAAATAGTTGTAGGACCCTAATCCTAACTCTAAGGCTTAGATCATCTATGTCCATTCATGCTATGCCAATATACTCAAGCCAAAGCCCAATGTATGTGGCATAAAAACAATTTTCTCTGGTTCTAGGCTCATGTTTTCCAACATCCTTGAGCGCCTGCCAATATGCTTTGGAGTATGGCCCTCGGTACATGGCAGGGGGGTTCGACCCAAATAGGTGGCCCAGTTGTGAGGGTTTGTCCCAAACTATAGTTCTAGAAGAAAGCCCAGCAACGTGGTGGCTAGGTAAAAATAGGTGGGGTTGTTTTTGAAAAATGATCAACATGTAAGAAACACAAGGCTCTAATGACCTAAAGAAGTAGATTTTTAAAAATTTATGAGAAGCAAACAATGTTTTCGATCAGATCGTAGATTGAGGAGAATTATATGAGACCTAAGTCTATATGAGCATGAATAATGCCTCCTCAATCGGTCCTACTAAACCATGCCTAAGTCTACATGCAATCCATGTCAGCTGGGTTTGATTCTAGGCTGCTAGGTAAACATGAAATAGAGTTGACATTGTCGAACACGATTTTGACAAGTTAAATAGAGCATCAGGCAAAAACGGGTTCCATCACGGTCGCCAAACCTGATATCATTGCAAAATTTTACTTTTGCAAGTCAAACTGACCTTTTGAAAAGGTTTTAAAAATAACTCGCCTCCATTTTGAAAAATATGAGAAAATTAAGAGATTGGGACTCGTCTGTTGGTACGAGGTTCAACCATTCCTGGCGCCATATCCAGGGGTAATCGAACCAAGGATCAATCGTGTGTTTTGCTTTGCTCAATTGTCTAAATCGATATTCTATTCCTAAATGCACAAAGAATCAAGCATGTGCTATGAACTTTGGAAAATTTTGACTGAAAACATGATGTATGCTTGGAATATTTTGGAAATACTTGAAAAAGGATATGCTTTGAAAATCCTGTGCCAGACCTAGAAAACACTTTGAAAATGGGAAGCTATTATGAGAAAATTGATTTTTGAAAAAAGAGAAATCCTAATGCTTTTGAGAAAATTGACTTTTGAAGAAAGGAAATTCTAGTGCTTTTAAGAAAATCGATATCTGAAGAAAGGAAATTCTGGTGCTTTTAAGAAAATCAATTTCTAAAGAAAGGAAATCCTGGAAATCGATTTATGAAGAAAGGACTCTGAAATAAATCAAAAGGGATGGGCGTGTGACCCTGTGAACTTTTTCATGATGCAATCTAAACCTAGATGATGCATGAATGCAATTTATGAAAATATTTTCTGAAGAATTTGAGAAAATCATTGGTAAAAGGATTTTTGTGCCTTATAGAATTTATATAAAATAAATTCGCTATATATCCCTGACTATGGCCACGAATATGTATTGAATATATCTCATTTGATTCTAAAAGGAAAAATACTTGGAAAATCTTTTAAAAATATGCAATGCTCTATGAAGATAGCCTAAGAGTGTAGGTTGTTTGTAACTTAAAAGAAGATGATAAATTTGAACATCGTTCGTATTCTGACTATGGTCATAAATACGAACTCCACTGAGTTTATTAACTCCTTAAAAGCTGGTGCATGTGTCATTCATGTTGACCATTGTGGGTTTGAAATATACATGTGAATGATCAAACAATAGCAGTGATATATCAAAATCAAACTATATGCCAATGCAGCCTAAGCTAGGCAGGAAAGAAAATTTTCTTATTCCAATATTACAGTTTCAATTTACATCCACAATTGAAAAGTAAATTAAAGAAAGGAAAAGAGGAAATAAAAAAAAATCTAATCTTGAGCCTCCCTGCAAAATTAGCAAACTTGTTTGTGAAAATATGTAGGCTTTTCTGGAGTTATCCAACAATATCTGGAAATTGAGGGATTTATCCGGATATAAGCCATTTTTTGTGCTTCCCTGAAATAAAACTAATTAAATAACATAATAGATGATGCATAACTAAATGAATAATAAAAATAAACAAATTGAAAATTCAGAATTGAGGGGAAAATGACCAAAATACCCTTAAAAATTAAAGTTAATTACAAAATAGGGTTAAAAATAGAATTTTTTAGAAAAAATCATTATAATACGCTTAATCCAAGGACCAAACAGATTCAAAAAAATGCCAAATCAGATAGAGAGCACCGTGATATTATTATAAAGATGATCAAATCCTAAAATCACAAAAATAATGTATGGAAATAATAAAATATACAAAAAAGATGAATTTTGCCCATAATCTGTTTGAATCGAAACTTCGTGGGCATCCTGTTTTTATGATTGTAAACACCCCAAATTTTCCTCATCCATTCTCAAACAACCCTTCTCATGCAGTGCCAACCTTGTTAGGTCAGTGTAGGAGTCAAACCCCGAGTCAGTTTCAAAAAATCACCAATTTACCCATTTTTATTAGAAAAAATACCATTTTACCCCTAGGTCATCCTAAACCCCAGTCAGTCGGAATCAACCAAACTCATTGGTTAGTTCAAAACATTTAGAATATTTGTCATTTCAAATTCATTTGAGCTCACAGTGAGAAGGCCATTTTCATTTCTGACCATTCTTGCCAAAATGGGATCATTTCCTCAGAAATGAGCTCATTTCTCACTCAAATCCAAGTCAATTGTCTCTGAGTCAGTCATTCATAGTCAGTCATACTCCCCAAAGTTTAACTTGATCTCACCAGAAGTTCAAGCACTCCGGTTTTAGTTCAAAACCATTTCTAAGTGTCTAGGAGCCCATTTTAGTCTATTTCAATTCTTTCAACTGAAATTAAGCTAAGTTCAGTCAGTTGAGCTAGTGTTCAAGCTTCAATTTTAGTTCATCTCAGTATTACTGACCTTTGTTTCAGCTCAAACCCAGTTCAGGTTCGTAATTCACTTCATTCCAGTGATCATTCCATACCATTTCTCTAAAAATGGTAACTTTTCTTGAAAATTCAGTCGGAAAGGTCAGTTGAGTCAGTATCATTGTCAGCTCATTGGAGTTCTGAAACTCTAAAACCCAGCTCAATTTAGCTCATCTCAATTTAATCCAGCTTGAACCCTAATTTCCAGTGTCATTCTAACTCAGTAGAGTCCAAAAACCATTTCTTCAACCATTTTGCAAATTTTGTCAATTTTAACACTTTTTGAGTTACTACAACTGCCAATTGGAGTTTAAAATCCAAAATTCTTCATTCAGGGTTAGCATTTCGCATGTCATTTCATGTCATTTCTCATTATTTCATATCATTTCTCAGCATTTCATTTCATTTTTGAAGTCCAGAACTCCAGTTTTATAAATTTCAATCCAGATTGAGTTTTAAAAGTTTTCAGAAATCAATTTCAAACCCCGAGTTTTCAAAAATTGACATTTTTACCCATAGGAATCTAAATTTGGAAATATTTTCTCAAGAAAAATAATCTGGATTTATTTCAAACTCAAATTTTTAAATTCTACACTCGATTTGCTTCGCAATGGGGTATTGAACTTTAAAATCCGAGCTCGTTTCAAAAACTGCCAAAAATAGCTCGTTTCGTCTGGAAATAAATTTGGAAGTATTTTCTCAAGAAAAAACAATCTGGATTTCTTTTAAAATTAAATTTTCAAATTCTATACTGGATTTGCTTCGCAACAAGGTATTGAACTTCAAAATCCGAGCTCGTTTCGTATAGAAATTTTCTGAAAAGACTATTTTGCCCCTCCAATCGTCAAAATGAGTTTCAAAAGTGGAATTTAGACCCGCTCTGAGATGGTCCATCCATTTGCATTTTTTTGTTTTAATTTATAAAAAAAAATTACCTTTTTCTTTATTTTTTTGTTTGTTTTATTTTTTTTTATTATTATTTTATTTTTCCTAAGGTGGGACCCACAAGGGGGTCGACCACCCTAGCCCTCAATCCAACCCATTTCCTTTCTTTCTTCCTCCATTTTCTTTTTCCATTTTTTTTTCTTTTCCTTCTTTCTTTCTTTTCTTCCTTTTTCCTTCCTTTTTCTTTTCTTTCTTTCTTTCTTTCTTTCTTTCTTTCCTCCTTTCTTTCTTCTCCAGCCCACTCACGTACAACCTTTCCTCTTCTTCTTCTTCTCTTCCTTTCCCTCTCCTTTCCCTCCTTTTCTTTCCTTTTCTTTCTTCCCCTCTTCTTTCCTTTTCCTTCCCTTCCTTCTTTCCCCTTTCTTCCTTACCTCTTTTCCATCTTTTTCAAAGGGAGAAGGCTACAACCATTTACGTGGGGCTCTACCCATGGCATATTAGAGGAAACTTAGGTTTTGATTTTATCAAAACCTAAGTTAGCATAAAAGAAAAAAAAAAGGAACATACGTTGGCTATCTCTTCTCTCCATTTAACGCCTCTCTTTCTCTCTCTCTCCCTTGGTTCTCATTCCAGCAACATAGCACTCCAACCCCATCGTCTTCAACCTCCATTATTGCTCCAGCCACCATCATTGGCTGCAGCCACAACATCCAGCAGCTGCACCATAGCCCACCTTGCAGCATCTTCAGCCAACAGCTGCACCACAGCCCACCTTGCTGCATCTTCAGCCAGCACCTGCCAGCACCTACCACCACAACCCACCTTCAACGCAGCTTCAGCCACTTCCTTCACGCCAGCCACCCTTCTTGGCAACAAGGCAGCACCACTTCTCCTCTCTCCCAAACGTTTGAGTATTTGGTAGCAGCAACATCCTCCAAGCCACAACACCTCCATTCACGACAGCAAAACCTCCATCTTCTTCAAGTTAGCAGCAACACCATTGCCATAGCTTACCTTCAGCCAACCCAAGGTAAGATCTTCATTTTTTTTTTTACTCTTTTATTTCCTTTATTTTCATGCTTAAGGCTACATGGAGTAGGGAATCCGTCCAATGAATGGACTGGATCTTCCCTTTTCACAGCAACATCAAACATAAGAGTTCGTGTACCCCCTCATGATGGTTTTGATTTTCATATTTTATATAATTTCATATTTAAAAATTGCATTTTCATTATGCATTTTATTCATTTTATATAGATTTATTAGTAGTTGATGTAGAATCCATAGAATTTCAGTTTTATGCAAAGTCTATACGTTATGTCATGTGAGTTATTGCACCAGTAAATTTTGTAAATTTTAGAGTAATTGGGTTTACCTGTTTTTGTTTTTCTGCCAAAAACTCAGGTTCGTTCGGGTTTTGGAACCCTTCTAAACTGATCAAATCCCAAACTGAGATTTCCCATTTCCAGAACTTCCAGTTTCAGCTTTAGCAAACTTTAACCTCCGGAATCACCCCTGTGGGAGATCCAGATTTTCCCCTAAAAATTACAGTGGATTCAAAATTGAATCTACTAATGATCTGGAAATTTTAAAATTTTTCCAATTAGTTTTGATCTCTATCAAAAATCGGATTTCTCAGACTTATGGGAAAATCTTGATTTTCCTTTGTCAGGGTATAGACAGACCCTAATGCATCACGTTCGCCCAATATGTATCTTGTCTGCAAAAACTTTCAACACAAAAGTTATTCCTAACATGTTTTCCTGTCATTTCCCAAAATTTGGGGATTTTCGAAACTGTTTCAGTATTTTTCCTGAATTTTTTTTTTTTTGTCTGACAGATTTCAATATCCCAAAATTTCAGAGATTCGGGTCTCTGATAACAGTGTGTCATTTTCCAAACCGTAACCCAAATACCAATGGTGTCAAAATATAAAATTTTCCCCTATTTGTCAGAGACACTTTCCCACAATTTCAGCCTTTTTCCCATCTGTTTATTATTTTTCCCACATTTTCTACCTAAACCTGTCTGCTTCCCCCAAATCCTAGAGTCGCCGGATTTCGATCCGACTTGCCGGAGTGGTACAGCTCCGACCATAGGTCAAAACCAGAAAGTGTAAAAGAAAAATTCTTTTCTTACTGTCCTCTGTCATCCCATAAAATTAGGGAATTTTTTATGGAAGTTTGATATCCGAAATCACCTTTAGAATCAGCATTTTAGGCAAAATTTTGATTTTCTTAGGATTTTAACTATTTTTCATATTAAGAAAATACAAAAAAATAGATTTTTGAGCTTGATTCTGTTTTCAGGGTTATTTTAGGTGTCCATGCCAAATTTGGCTTAATTACAAGTTCATTTGCTCCATGTGTTAGTTTATCTTTAAATTCAGAAGCGAAAATCAAGTTAAATTTGACATTTTATGATATTTTTGCCATTTTAGGGTTTTTATCATGCACATATGCATGTAGAATCATATTAGGGTTAATTTAAATATCATTTGTATTTCATATTTTTCAATTTTGCAAAATTTATTTCAGAAAACCCTGGTTTCAAGGCCATAGTCTTGTTATCGGGGGTATTTTGGTCATTTTGACCATAATTTCGAAATTTCAATTTCTAATTCCATAAATTTTCATGCATATCATCATATTTTATCATATTGTGTTTGATTTATTTCATTTGATTTTCAAATTTCCAAAATTTATAAAAATTCTTTCAGAAAACCCTGATTTCAAGGTCATCAGGGGTATTTTGGTCATTTTGACCCCAATTTCGAATTTTGAAGTTTATTTTAAAAATTTATTCATTATTTATCATGTTTATATCAAAGGGGGTATGAATTTGTGTTTATATCTGAATAATATCCGATAATTTCCCATATTTTTGGATAAATTCAGAAAAACCTACATTTTTGTGCTAACATTGTTTTCTAGTTTTGCAGAAACATTCAAGAAGAAGACTTAGTCACTTTATTTCTTTATTTTATTCAATTTAATATAAAAATCCATGTAATATTTAGAATAAGAGTTACTTTTCTGCTTAGAATAGGGTTGCATTGCATATAGTTTAATTTCTGCAAATTTCAATATGTGATGTATGATTCATGCACATTTATTTCAAATTCACTATGGTTTACATGAATGACACATGCACAAGCTCTTATGGAGTTTATAAACTCGGTGGGATTCGTATTTATGGCCATAGTCAGAATACGAAGAAAATCAAGATTTATAATCTTCGTATTAGCCACATTCAGCCTACACACTTAGGCTAACTTCAAAATACACTGCATTTCTCAAAGTTTTAAAAGGATTTCCCAATTCCTCAATTGAATCTCCCTTTCAAATTCATATTCATTCATTCATATTATTCAAATTGCAAATTCATTTTTTTCAATTTCAATTTCAAAAAATTCAGTTTTCTCAAGAATTTTCAAGTCTTTCTCAGGATCTGATTTTCTCAAAATCCAGAGTTTTCAAAAGAGATTTCAAAGCATTTCCTAAGTTCAAACCAAGATTTTCCAATGTTTTAAAATTCTCAAATTTCAAAATCTCAAGTTTTCAAAAAAATCAATTTTTTCAGATTTCCCATTTTCCTGAGAACCCAGTTTCCTGAAGATCCATTTTTCATTTCAAAAGTCATTTTCCAATGAATTTCAGAGATTTTCTCAGAATTCTCAAATCCTTTTTCTCAAAAAAGCAATTCCAAATTTCAAAATCGATTTTCTAAAGTTCAAATTTTCCTAAGAAATCACTTTCCAATGCAAATTTCTGATTTCCAAGGAAATTCAATGATTTTCCCGAGAATTCAATTTTCAAGTACTTTTCCAATCAATTTTCAAGCATATTTCAATTTTTCAAAGCAAACATCATATTTTCTCAAACATTGCATTATTTTCAAAATTTCATAGCACAAGCCTGATTCTCTGTGCATTCTAGGAAAAATAGAGCATAATTTAGATATTTGAGTCAAGTTAAAGCACGTAATTGATCCTTGGTTCAATTACCCCTGGTAAAGGCGTCAGGAACGGTTGAACCTCGTACCGACAGGCGGATCCCATTCCACGGAATTTTCCCGCAAATTTTCAAAACAATTTTCAAAACTTTGGTCGAGTTTGACTCGCAGAATCGTTTCTCTCTCGCAAGAGAGGGGAAAAATTTTGCGATGATAACAATGATATAACTAAATAACACATCAAATGAATTGCAAAAATCATGAAAATAGACATAGGTAATAACTCTAAAAATAACATGCAATTGAAAAATATATTTTTGTAATTTTTGTATATCAATATTAAATAAAAAAAGGAAAATATGCTATTTTACATGCTATTTCATACCTATCATGGTGTCAGACCAGAACCACATATCAAATAATAATGAAAATTTATAAAATTTAACAAGAAAAAACTAGACAGATCAATGAAAATAACTCTTTTTACAAATTGGGAATACGATCTTTGGTTAGGGATAAATCATTTCGGCAAGTTGCACTTGATTGTGGCCAACATATAACAATTCAAGAAAAGCAAGTTCTGATTTTGAGTTAAAGAAAAATAATAAATACTTCAAAAATCACCAAAATCATACTGAAAAACCTAGACATGTAGACAAATATGACCTATTTTATGGATTAGAGATATGATCTCCAGTTAGAGAGAAATAACTCTGACAAGATGACCTAGGGTTTTAACAATAACTAACAGTTCCAGAGAAATAGGTTTTGATTTTGGATAAAGTAAAAATAGTAAGCAACCAAGAAAAATTTTCAAAATTTCACATAATAAACTAGACACACTTATGAGCACGCCGCTTTTTACGAATTTGAAATACAATCTCCGGTTAGAGAGATACGACCCTGACAAACTGCTCTTGATTTTGCACATTGTTTTAACGGTGCAGAAATCAGGTTTCGGTTCTTGAAGTTATGAACAGAGTTATAAAACTAATAAAAATCCAATTTTTTTATTGGAAACCGTAGACATATGCATGATTCTACCATAAAAAAATCAGATTTAAACTACGAATATAAACTAGTAAAATAATGGCATTAACAAGCGCTAGAATTGAAACTAAAACCCTAGAACATGAACAATCTAATTAAGCATGATAAAAGCTAATAAAATGTGTAACCAATGCCATGGATGATGATTAAACATATGAAAATATGCATGAGCATGGTGAAAAAAAAAAAAAACACAGGGAAGCATGATCAAGAATTTGATTTAGCTATTAAAAGAGGGATTCGACCTATAGAGAGATTGAATCTCGATCTTTTTCTTGGCATCAATGAAATAAATGAAAGATGAACATTGTTAATGGATCAAAAATGTGTAAAGCACATTAGGCATTCGGCTGATCGTATTCTTGAAGCTCTCACACAGTTTCTTGAATGAAAAGAAAAAGAAAATCTACACTATAAGGGGCGGCAATGGTAGTTTTAATGAAAAATAAATAACAATTAAAAAAGAGAAGAAGACCTTACCTTGGAGCTTCAATGAAGGAGGCTGATGGAGGAGAAGGAGGGTCTAGGAGAGAGAGAGTTCAATGAGAGGTAGAGAACCAGATGGGTCAACCCTTAGGGGTGGGCTCTATTTATAATTTTTTGCAACTCTTAATTAAGAGAGTTAGATTAGCTTTAAAGAGTTTTGAAAAATTAGAACTAAGGGGGGACAATTTTTCTTGGAGAGTTCTAACCTAACAAAACTCTAACCAATTAGTCCTAATTGACTCCTAAATTAACTCTGAAAATTCTCAAATGTGGCGCCACCTATGTGAGCCCACATTTGATTTTTTTAAAACCCTAAATAAAAGTTAAAAACAAGGTTAAAATGCTAAAGCAAAAATGGAGTTTTAAAATGAACTAGATTTTGACTTTTCAAACTTCAATTTTATTAAAACTCTAACTAAACCTAAACTAACTAAAATACCTTTAAATGTGGCACCACCTAATGTGGGCCCCATTTGATTTTTCGAAAATGATTTTAAAAGAGTGAAAATAAAGGGGTTAAAATAAGATTTTCAAGAAGCTTTAAAAAAACACCTAGAATCACTAAAAATTTTGTATTTTTGAAATAAGCAAAACATGGAATAAAATGAAATTGAATAGGGATGGAAAAATTAGGGTTTGGAGCACCCTGCAGGGTGGGCCCCACTTGAAGAAAGTTGGCAAAAATTGGAAATTGGTTTAGGAATCAAGTTTAAAATGAATCGAGATCATTTTTCTAAGGAAAGTGCTTTGAAATAAGGGGATATAAAGCCCTGGGGGTTGGCCAAATGGAAAAAATATAGATTTAAAACCCAGGTTTTTTAAATTGATTTCAAAAGAAAGGTTTTAAAATCAAGTCTGGATTCGATATTTTGAAATCAAGAGTGATGAATCTCGAAAATAATATGCAATGACATGAAATGTGATAAAATGATATGAAATGATATGAAATGGTATGAAATGCAAACCCTGGATGAGGGATTTGAAGTCCCAAACTCCTGGCAGAGACAAAGAATTGGAAATTTCCGTTTGAGGATAAGAATTAGGTATTGGATATCAGTTTCGATATTGGATCTGATCCAAATGTCAATTGGGTCTCAGATATAGCTAAAATTTCAGGAAAGGAATTGATCTGAGCCTAGATTGATATGTATACTAGCTTAGAAAAATGATAGAATGATGTTCTAGATGAAATGATCTGAGAAATGATTTTGCCTCTGCAAGGCAAAGAGTGACACTAAAAAATGAGGTTTGAACTAGTTTAAACTGAATCCTAGGCTTTCTAAACTCAAAGTAACTAAAAAGACACTTACTTGACTAAGGTCCTAGACTAGATTATCGAGAAATAGCCCAATTCTCAAAGAAACGGTGAAAAATGAACACTGGGATGAAGTAGGTAACAGGAATGTTCTAGATTTGAGCTGAAGTGAAGGTCAGTTACACTAAGATGAACTAAATTTGAAGCTCATACACTAGCTAGACTAACTGGATGTAGCTCAATTTCAGCCAAAACGAGCTAAAATAGACTCCAAGACTATGAAAATGGAATTTGAACTGGAATTGGATCACTTGAACTCTTGGTGAGCTCAAGCTAGACTCAAGGAAACATGATTGACTGAAATTAACTGACTTAGGAATAATTGATTGGGATTCGAGCTAGAATTGAGCTCATTTCTCAAGAAATAGATCAATTTTAGCTAAAATGGTCAGAAATGAACAAGATTCACTCATTGTGAGCTCAGGGGAGCTAGAAATGACATACATTCTAACTGCTCTAAAATTAAAATGAGCTTGACTGGGTCTAAGGTGACCTAAGGGTAAAATAGTAATTTTACTTGACAAAAGGGGCGAAATGACACCTAAACTAGACTTAGGGGTTAGACTCCTAAGGGGATTGGCATCTGCTGAAAGAGGGTGTTTGAAAATGAATGAGAAAAATTTAGAGTGTTTACATCATGATATTCAAACATTGTGATGTTTCGCATTATGCTTAATGAAGCACACTACTTGGCACAATTACGAATTTTACATTATAAGCATGATGATTCAAGTTTTGTAAATTTTCACATGTTTTATGAATTACACTATGACACATGCACATCTCGCACAAGTGTGATACAGATGCGCATTGGCCATAGAGCCATGCGTAAAATGGACATGACTTGCTCAAAAAATATAGTGCATGCATTTGAATCATGGAAATATAAGATGCGCATTGGCCATAGAGCCATGCGTAAAATGGACATGACTTGCTCAAAAAATATAGTGCATGCATTTGAATCATGGAAATATATATAACTGCATGCTTGAGGATAGTTTCACATGCACATTGGCACATCATGTCACTGAACTAAAATGTGTTGAATTGAGCAGGTTTATAAATCAAGTGTCTTATATTTAACGATGTTTCTTAGCGTGCAATGAATTCTTAAATGAACTTGTGTGCATTCATGCTTGACACATAATGCACACTTGATACTTGATTTGTCCCAAAAATGCAAAGGGGACTTGGGGCACATTGTAAGGGTATGATTGTCTTTTGAGACTTGTCGAATGTTGAAAACTCCATGGCGAGTTATGTGTGGGCAATAAACCCACCTTGTGAGTCGAGCTCACTTGTGAAGAATGTCATACACCCCTAAAATAATGATTGATTGATGTCACCTTCACTGACGAAGTACTCCTCTTAGCTTGCTGTTCTAGAGCACGTGAATGGGCAGGCTAGACCTTGTTGTGTTGCTCGTGTTGCCCTGCGGGGAACACAAGGCCACTTGGGCCTAAGTACCTCGACAGGAGGGAAAGTCACTAACTGAAGCCCTAAAAAGATAAACCACCCAGTTGCTCATTCACAAAACGGTTCACCTTGGAGAGGGTGGATGGTACAACCCTGAGTGACCGGTCGATTTTATGACATGTTTTAAGGAACAATGGCATCCTTTGGCCTTCAGTCACTCAGAGTTAGGAAGGTCGAGGTTACCTATTGAGGTACCTCAACTATTGCAGTAGTATGAGTTGCAATTCGTTTCCTATGTGAGGTTTTCTCTCAGCCACGGGTCGCTTGCATGAGGTTTACTCGGTCGGTAGGTATCCCAGTTATCACATAAAATAGAATAACAAACACCGACGATATTTCTCACAGAATGTAATGTTCCTTCGCGTACCCAAAGGAGTAATCAAGACAAAACAATTAAGCAAACATGTTAACTACTAACTTATGAGTTTGATGTTTATGTTATAGTTTGTTTCTTAGTTGTTTAATTTCTTGTTTAATTTCTTAAATGCATTGTCTAAATCATGCTAAATACTTGATGTGACACTGTTTAGATAAGATGTTTATCTTCCTTTGATGTTTCACACTTTTAGTTATAAACATGCTTAACCATGCTCATAGATTAAATACATTACATGCAAATGTTTCTAACTGTTATGTCATGTTAGATTTACTTATGCTTTATTTATGGTTAGCTATGCTGATAGTTGTACGTCATGCTATTACTTCTTATATCTTTCATAAAATGGTAAGTTATGGATATTATCTTACCAACTTGCAAGAGTACTGACCCCATTTTATAAGGATGTAGGTGATAATTGTTAGAGGTGAAATGGCGACGGATGCACGGCTGAGACTTTGTGTAAGGTCCATGATTTATTTTGTAATAATATTATGTAAAGTGTGTTGAGACCGATGGAATTTCGTTGTTCTGGCGATTTCTGTAATTTTAACCTACGTTGAGATACGGGTAAAATCGCGTAATTTTACGTAAAAAGGCAATTGAGGGAAATCTAGAGCAAATTAACCTCTAAAATTTTTAAGGTAAGTTTATAATAGGTATATTGTGATTTACCCCAAATTTGAGGTCCGAACAACACAAAAACCCTGTCAGTGCATGTGAATTACGGAAGATCGCTTAGAAATTTAGCGAGGGCCTAAACAAGACCTAATTAGTTCCAAACGAAGATTTCTTTGCTTGAGTAGCCTTGTAATGTCATTTACATTGATAATATAAAATAAAATTATTGTACATCATGGAAAAATAATTGAAATTCAATTAAAATGAAAAATCGATAAGATAAATTACCTTTTCTTTCATTGGTCAAGGTCGACCAAGGCCATATCCCTCCATTCTGGATGGCCTTGGGACAACCATGGCCATGGAACCAGCTGGTCACGTTGATCATCTGGGTTAGTGGCAACCTTGTAAAGAGACTTTAGTAAGTCATAAAGGGAGGGCCACGATTGGCCCTACCCAAATCATTAAAAAGAAAATTTTAAATTCTAAATAATAATGTCTTGTCATTAAAGAAGTTGATTAGGAGATCTTGCATGGCATTAAGGGGCGTCATTCCTGGTTGATCTTTTTGCAGTGGTATTTCTAAACAATATTTTTCAATAAAACAATTGAAAAATCGTCAACCAAAAGTAATAAAAACCGACTTTCCACGAATATGGCAAGTACGGGTCGAATCCACAGGGAACGAAAACTATCCAAATTACTTCTAAAAATTTTAATTTATTAATATCAAACTCTTAAGCTAAGTTAATAGATACAACTCTAAAGAAATTGCAACTAAAATTATAATTAACTAGAAACAAAATTCTAAATTCTTCTTCAGATCGCCAAGGGCAATTTCATCCTTTTACCAAGTATAACTTTTTCGCACTTGACAAGATTAACCTTGTAATATGTAGTAAGCTTATCAACTTAACACAAAGAAAAGAACAAGTCAGTACACAATTATGGTAAATAAATCTAGAAATGATGCTAAACCTAATTCTACAAAGAATTAATACAATGAAACTTCAAAATTAACTAAATATCAAGTCTAATTATTTCAACTAGTTATTCTAGGTTTAACTAAGTTAATTATTGCAATTACACTAACTATTCTGCAGAAAAACACTAAAACTACCGAAAATCACAAAACTAAGAAAATGATTGTTTTACCCTCGACTAGTGCAAAAGTGGATTCTAACAGCTTTTTGCAAACAGAGAGTTTGAAGGGGCAAACAAAGTCCGATTTTCACAAAATTTCTTTTGTCCTGTTTCTGACAGATTCAAGAATCCGTCAAACTTTACGGATTTGAAAATTTTCTCCTGAAGCTCCATATATAAGCGTTTCAAATTCATGAAAATTCTGGAAATCGTATGTCCCGAAACTGAAAAACCAAAAAACCTGATTTTGAAAAACGCTTAAAAATCAGACCAAATCAACTTGAAATGAGCTGATTTTTGGTCTGCTGATAGTGAACACACAGATGAAGAGAATAGAAGAAAAATTATAAGAAAACTTTAAAAATTTTCACATAAAATGACGAGTGCAAGATGCAATAAAAATCGGGTTTTTGAATCAATGCACTATTCACGTGGAAAAACCATCTAATTGCACTATGGCCTTGAATGATCTGTAAAAACAGTCCTAAACACTGCTAATCGACTGTTAAACTACCGAAAATAAAAGCACTTAAATTAATTACACAAGCATATAAATGAACTACTTACGCAAAGGATAAATCTAATCTACACAAAGCATTAAGCTTGAACTATCATAAACGAATATGCAACACTATTTGGAAAATCTATATTAATGAATGTAATTAGTTCTAATGGACTCTCTCTAATGCAAAATAACTAATTAACTAAAGACCCAACAATTAACTACAAAACCAATTTGAAACAAGAGTATCAATCTAATGTTAATATTTTAACTTATCTAAAGTTAATTCGCTAACTAGAATTAATTAGGGGAGACGATTTATAATTGACCTTGACTAGACTCACGTCCCACCTCAATGGACCCACTAGGTTGACTCTATTTGAGACTTAACTAAATTAGACACCTAATAAATAGAGACTATCTATTAAACCCAAAAATGAAGAAAAGGAATTAAATGAGTCTATCTAAGTTACCCTCCTAAATGGAATTTGAATAACACTAATAAAAACCTACCTAAATTGCTACTCACGATTTCTAAAATCTAAGTCTAAGTGAATACCTGCTAAAATTAATGAGATTCTATCTATGCTATGTCAAGATAGGAAGTTAGTAAATGAGCTTATGAATGATAAGCACGCTTTTGGAAAGGACTTTATTCACCATAATTGCCTCAATAACCCAATTGGAAAGATTGTAATTGCAACAAAAACGTCCAGCTTAGGGGACCCACACGTTTTTAGGTTTTCATTAAAAGAAAATAACCCCTTTTTAAAGTCTTTCCCAAAGTTTGACAACAAATTTTAGAAAGGGATTTAAAACTCAAATTTGTTTCCAAACTTTGAAAGGATAAATATTTCTATGTTGACTGGACTAAAAGGGGGTTACAAATTCTCCAATTGGATTCCACGAAATTGGGTGAGCTTTTCAACCTACCAAAATCATTTTTCAACCAAAATTACCCAATTGCCTTTCTTCTGAAATTCAAAATTACCTAATTAATTAACCTATGCTATTACTAACCTAACTAAACTAACAGCTACACCAATAAATTAAGGGTTACGAATGGTATATAAAATACTAATTACAAAAGAGCTAATTTAGCTAACACATATTCAAATCAAATTTACTGACTTAGACAAAACATTACTAAAACAGAATAGAATGAAGACACACTTTCCTAAAATCTAAGCTACAGCCATGGCTACCTTCTCCATGAAGGAAATGGCAGCCATTAACACCCAAAAATCAAGTTTTGCCTAAACTTTAGAAAACGAGAAAACAAAAATTCTTTTTCTGCAGGACAATTTCTCTATTAGCTAAAACACAAAGACAAACCAACTCTTATGCAAACGAAATTTAAACTAACTGAATGAAATTCTAATAAATCTGAAATGTTGAACTAAACTAAATACTGTAAAAAAAATCTTTTATTAAAACTACAAAACAGACTACACGTCCCAATCGAATTTACCCTAAAATATAGAAAACGATAATTTTTTTTTTCTTTTTCTTTTGAAACAGATTGCAAACTCAAAAATCAAACTTCAACCTACTTGCTGCTACACCAGTTTAGACAATACACAGCCGACTGAATTAAATAACTAAACTAAACTGAAATCTAAAATCTCGCTAGACTTGAACCAGACACACACTAGCCGATGGACTCAATGTGACACAAATATAAGACACGAACAGAAACCCAACATGAAATTAAACTAAATTAAACTTTAAATTACTTGAACCAATATCTGGTTAACACACTATGCTGCCAAAAAAAATCAGAAACCAGAAAATGAGAAAACGCTAAAATCAGCTAGAATAGATCTAGCCGATTTTAGCTTTTGGCTAAAACGATTTTTCAGAACAAGGATTAACGACAACCCTAAGACCAGACCCAACTTTCAAACACAACCAAAACTCAATTAATGACAGTGGTTTTGCTGTCAAAGAAAGAGAAATCAGAAAGGGGTGGAGGTTAGAGAGGCACGCAATGGGTAGACACGATTTTATCTAAAAGAAAAAGAAGGGAAAGACCTACCTCAAGGGTGATCCGACGAATGTGGAGGTGGAAAGAGCGGCTGATGCTCGGGATTCACACTGTTGAACTTGTTTATGGGCTGCTTTCAAGACCATGTGACTGCTCCAAATGCAAGATTTACACCCAATAGAGGTGCCGAAGGATGGAAGGTAAACTGAGTCACGCTCGGGTGGAAAAGAAGATCGGAGAGGTAGAGCCGATTGATGTCTTATTTTAAATCGTTGTAATTTTGAAAAGATTTTTATATGAAAAACATGTGAAAACCAGACATCAAATAATAAAAACCGGTTCTCACTAGTGGATGAGACCGGGTCGAACTCAGGGAACGGGAATATGTTGTATTCAAACACACAATTCTAAACTATTCTTTATTGCCGAATTATTGAAATGTAAAGTGTTCAAGAAAAGTAAAAACAACTAACTATTACAACAAATGAATACCCTTCACAGAGGGCGTAAAGTACAATATTTACAAACCCAATTTCAAATTTCTAATTCTAAACTAAAAAGTAAAACGAAGCTTTATTCTTCGTACTTCGTGTCATGTAATCAATTCCGCTCCAATCCTATGCTATCCTGCACAATTCAACTGAACACGAGCAGTACCAGAGATAGAAGTAGAATTATACTAAAAAAATACTAATTACATGCTAGAAATATGAAAGAAATCTAACTAACTGATTACAAGCACTTAACTAACAGTTTACTTAACAAGAATAGGAAAATGAAGGAAAAATTAAAAGCAGGAAATCAAGGTAAATGAAATCAAAATAAAAACCAGAACTAATGAATGACAAAACAAAATATGCAGACTACGAAGAGAAGTAACAAATAGAAATGCAGTTATCAGGAAAAAAATGTAATGAATGAAAAAACAAGAATTCAAATTAAATGAGACATCAAACAGAAATTCAGAAGAAAAACATGATGAAAACAGCAAAAACTATATTCTTAGACAACTATGAAAACATTATAAAAACATTATGAAAACATTAAAACTCAACATTATGAAAACATTAAAACATTATGAACACATCATTATAAAAACAGTAAAAACAGGAAACTATACTAAAACATTATGAAAACAGTAAAAACAGGAAACTATACTAACAACTAATGTACGAATTACAAATTAAGAACAAAATATGAATCAAAAACAAATTTAACTACAAATGAAATACAAAATAGAAGATCGGATGATGAAAAAAAACATAAACTGAAACAACATCCATCGATTTCTTTTTTTTTCTTTTTGTTTTTTCGTTTTTTTTTTTCTTTTCTACAGAACTAACACAGCACAACCAATCAGAAGAAGATTTGAAGAATAAGAAAGGAGAAGAAAAATAGGATTTATTGAAGAAGAAGAAGAAGTAAAAAAACAAAAACAGATCCGAAGAAGAAAGCGGAAGAAGAAATCAGATGAAGAACAAGAAGAGATGAAGGAGAAGAGTCAGAACTTACCGTGATGAAGAAGAAGCTGAAGAAGAGGTGGCGGCCTCCACCACCTGTCGCCGGAATAAGGATCTTCCACCAATGCCGCCGGCTGGAGTGTAGATAGAGAAAGAGGAAGAAGGAGAAATTAAGGAAAAGGAGAGCCACCGGCAATGGTGGAGGGAGGAGAGAAGAGAGGGAATAGAGGGAAATAGGGGAAAGAAGGGCTTCAGGCGTGAATGGAAGGAGGCGCCCGATTATTTTCAAGCTTTTGGGTTTTAAAAACCCCAAACCGGCTGGAACCGGTTTGAAACAAATACAAACCGGTTCAAGCCGGTTACTTATTTTTTTTTTTGGTTTTCTTTTTAAAATTGCAAACCGGTTTGATTTATTATATTTTTTTTATTTTAGTTTAAAAACCAAATGCAAACCGGTTTGAACCGGTTTGGTTTATTATTATTATTATTTTTTTTTAAAAATCTAAAAACAACAAACTATTTAAAAGAGTATAAAAAAACATACTATTTACTAAAAACCTCAAACGAACTAACTATTCTAAAAAAATTATTTACACTAACCTTATTTCACAATATATCTAACTCTATTTTTTATTTTATTTTTATTTTATTTTTATTTTTATTTTTATTATTATTTTTATTGAAAACTAAAACTAAAACTACTATGACTATAACAAAAACTAAAATATGCATAAAAATGTAAAATAAAACTATTTTTCATGCATTTTCTATTTTTAAATCATTTTAGCATATTTACTCGAAAACTATCATAAAATTGGGTTTTTGAAACATTATTTTATAAAATCATGCATATTTAAATGTTAATAAACCCTGAATTATATGCATGATCAAATACCCCCATGCTTATGTTTTGCTAGTCCTCGAGCAAACTAGAAAAATGCAAGAAATGAGACTATCATCTAACTCACTTTCGTAGGAATCACGGTTGCATTTAGCTTATGCAACAAGCCCTTTCAACCCCTGGGTTACCCCAGTGGACGAGTAAGGTCTCGTGAGGGTTTGCAGTGATGCTACCCACAAACATCTCTGTCATGTATACATAATATTACACATCCTCACAATCAGTAGGTAATTAAAGACTTTATTTTCACAAATATTTCCTGTTATTTCAAAATCATAATATAATTAGAATCTTTTATGTACCACCACAGAAAAAGAATTTCTTTCACTTTTCTAAATATCACAGTTATTTATGTTTTATTCTTAGAAAATCCAATAAAAACATATTATTATTTACTTATCCTCACTCATATGTTTTCTACACAGGTTTTCTCAATCACACTTCTAAGCATTGAACTTTTCTTTCTTTTTAAGCTCTTTTCTCTCTTTTTTTTTTCTTTTCACGCTTTTTCTTTTTGCGCACTTATTTTTCTCTTATAGCTTGCGTGTGGTCTGCTTTTATGCCTTGTGCAATGTCAATATCTTCTATACATACAAAAAGATATCAACTAAGACATAAAAGTGACTTTCTTCATTCACCTTTATAACATGAGAGTCAAATATTTCAACTTGTATCTGTTCTCAGTTACTTATGATCACAAAGTTTTCCACTCTCCTTTTCGAAATGGAATTAAAAGTTTCAACTTACATCTAAGTTCCATCTACTAAGGATTGTGGAATTATCCAAACAACCTAACACATGCTATATTTTTTCTTTTGAGCTCATTTTTACGCTTTTGTTCATTTGCTTAGTTTTTAAAAATAGAACTGTGCATATTCATATTTATGATTCAAAATAAATTCTAACATGTATTTATCCTCATTTCTTTGAAATCCGCATAAACAACTATAATTTTTAGATCTATGTCAGAAAAAAATTTCGTGGGGGCTTAAAAAAAATCCTCTAAAAACATCAGATTTGAAATAACATTCATATAAGTTCAAACTCTTTCTTTAAAAATCTACTTTTCATGAAATATGTGTAAACATGTGCAAGAACGTAAACAGAAATATCAAGGTGTGCAAACTACACCCTCCCCCATGCTTGAATGACACTGTCCTAGTGGCACTCCCCCATGCTTATATGAAACTATGTGAATGCACATGAGAGAAAATAATTGAGGGAAAAGAGTAGAATGACCTGACATGAAAAAATACACGTTCTATGAATGTAATAAATGCAATGTATACATGACAAAACACAAAACTCATGAAAGAAACAAAAAGAACATGAAAAACTCATGAAAAAGTAAAAACAAAATAAAATCTATAAATTCTAAACAAATATACAAGATATGGGTTGCCTCCCATAAAGCGCTAAGTTTCACGTCCCCAGCCAGACGGATCCCTGGAAAAACCTTCATCATCCATGAGATCAATGGACATGAAGTCAGACTCAACCGGGCTCTATGAAGAAAAGAGTGTCATCTGTGACACTACGCACTGTGTTTCCATCCCGTCTACCTCTAACTGTAGTATCAAAACTCTCTCGACGTGAAGAACAGAGATTAGTCTCATCTGAGAGACTGGTCAAGAATCGAGAGTCTAGGACCGACCGACTATCAATGAATGCAACTTCAGACAAGTGGTGAATATAATCAGGCTTGACTTGGTCAAGCACCTTCTGCATCTGCACCTCTTGCTTAGTAAAAATTGGTGATCCTAAAGGTTGAGAAAATGGGGATTTATATGAAAATGCATGCTGTAGATCAGGCCCCTTCTGCTGAGGTGTCATGGAGATTGACTCGACAGTGGAAATGATATGGGGCTCATGAGTCGATTCCTGAGTGGAGTGACACGCCTTCCCATACTGAAGGGGTGTAATAGATTTGACTTGATCATGATGTGAAGCAGTGGGTTGCAAGTCAAATGACATGGAATCCTCTCTCTTGGATGTGACAACAGAATGACTATGAAGGTTCCCCTGACTTTGTCTACTCAATGTCTGAGCTAACTGTCTCATTTGAGTCTCTAGCTTGGCTATTGACTGCGTATGGGAACAAAGAGTGGCCTTGATATCAGAAAAGGCTTCTAACATCTTCTCTTGAAATGATGAACTTGGAATGGGCTCCTAAGGATGGGGTTGACAATACTGGGGATGAACCTGTGGAAATATAGGATGCGAGTAACCTTGTGAAGGGTTACTGGGTCTATACTGTATCTGGGAGGGCTGATGGGATAGGGGGATGGATTGGTTTCGCCAACCTGGGGTATATGATGATGTAAACGAATCAGGCATGGGTCTAGCGAAACCTTGGGCAGCATTCACCTGCTCCTGAACGAATTCAGGATATAATGGCGCTGCCGGACAATCTGAAACACAGTGTGCAGGGCTAGCACATAGCTCGCACACTCTTTCTACTTGATTTCTCAAAGAATTGGCTAGGAATTGATCTAACTTCCTAGTCAACTGGTCAACCTTGGTACGCAATTCTAATTCGGACCCAACTTCGGAAATCCCAACCTTCCTAGGACCACTAGACAGAGATGTAGTCCTATCGAGCCGTGAAAACAAGTTATGATGCATCGTGTTTTCACTCAAGGTCTCGAATAGAGACCACGCCTCGTCCTCACTTTTGAGCATAAAAGTGCCCCCACAAGACGAATCAACCATTTGACGATGCTTTTCAGTAAGCCCGTCATAAAAATACTGCACCAACTGCCAATGAGGCACCTGGTGATGGGGACACTTGTGGAGAAGATCTTTCAATCTCACCCAAGACTCGTGAAACTGTTCTCCCTCAAGTTGAGAAAAACTGGTTATAGCTTTACGAAACTGGTTCGTCTTACCACTTGGGAAATATTTTTTTAAAAATTATCTTTGCATTCCTTCCCAAGTAGTAATACGAACCGTCTCAAGAGATTTTAACCAGTGCTTGGCTTTATCTTTGAGAGAGAACGGAAACAAAGTTAACCGCATAGCATCTTCTTGTAAACACCCCAAATTTTCACTCACCTCCCCGACATCTCCACCAAACATCATCATTCAGCCTCTGAAATCGCTGGAGGGCAAAATGGTCATTTTCTGAGCTCGGACCTTGCAAAAGTCCAAATTTCATCTGCAACTCTCAAATTTTCTCTATTTTTATCTCAGATGTTCAAGATTTTACTCCTGACAAAAGACAGGAATCCTCAAGTCTTGGTTCAAGATTCCATTTCATAAGACATGACATTGCATATCATTGCATGAACATTTCAAATCACTGCACTGCACAGCATGTCATTTCGAGGTCCAGAACTCTTGATTTCAAAATTTTCAATCCAGATTCGAATTTTAACTATTTTCAAAATTGATTTCAAAACCTCAGGTCTTCAAAATTATCAATTCTTCCCATTTTACCCCTAGGGCTCTGAATTTCAAAATATTTTCTCAGAAAAACGATCTGGATAGTTTTCAATATGGATTTCAGTCACTTCACCTCAGATTTTGCCCTTTTTGACAATTTCAAATATCTTTCTTTTACAAAATCGCCCTACAAGGGCCAACTCTTTCCAAAATTCCTGTTTTGCCCATTAGTCCAGATTGTATGAAAATTCCAAAAAGAAGTTGTGGTTTTATCCTTATTTCAATAAAGAAGCAATGTGGGACCCACACTGAGGTGGTGTCACACAAGCTTTCCTTTTGAAAATTTGAATTTTGAAAAACCCAAAAATATAGGAGCCTTGTCCCCTGGATTGGTGCCACTTGTCTTTTCTCTCTCCTCCCATTTCCATGCCACGTGTCAGTGTGGGGCTACCTTCAGAAGCCGCCACATGTCATCCCATTTTATCTGTCATATGTCACCCTATCCATCCTGCGCCATGTGTCATTTCAAAGACTACCAGGAGATGCCCAGTGTCATAGGTTGTCCTCTCTAGAAAAAGTGGAGTTTGTCTCCTCTGAGGTGGCGCCACTTGAAGTGTGTCTCCTGCAGGGGACACGTGTCAACCCCTCCTTCCTTCTAGAAAAGTAGCCTGACACATGTCCTCTCCCTATTTTTTTTCAGAAAAGTAGGAGACATGTGTCACTCCTAAATTCCTACAGAAAAGGTAGGCTTATCTCCTCTGAGGTGGCGCCATCTGGAGTGTCTCCTGCAGAGGACACATGGCAAGCTCTCATTTCCTCAGAAAAAGTAGACGCCATGTGTCATTTTCTGTTTTCTTCAGAAAAACTAGAATTCAAAAGTTCAAAACTCCTCATAGGTGGCGCAAATCCTGAACTCCTACCTTTTTCATCCTGTCTGAGATGGCGCCACATGGCCTGGCCCACCTTCTCTCCCCTCTGCCACGTGTCATCTTCTGCTTCTTTCAGAAAAAGCAGGTGACACATGTCTCCTTCTCACTCCTTCAGAAAAAGTAGAGGACACATGTCTTCTCCCTACTTTTCTCAGAAAAGTAGGAGACACATGTCACTCCTGGCTTTCTTCAGAAAAAGCAAACCATTCAAAATTCAAACAAAGCCTAGGTGGCGCAAATCCGGAGCTCTGATTTTTCCAGATGGCCTATGAGGGCGCCACATGTCCCTTCCCTCCTTTTCCTCCCTCTTGCCACATGGCATTGTAGGAGCCACCCTGAGGTGGCGCCACATGTCCATCCTCCATTCCTCCAGGGCCAACCTCCATTTGAATTTCAAACTTCCCCTTGAGGTGGCGCCATTTGAGAAAGCCTCTCCAGACAGCTGACACTTGTTCGCCACATGTCCAGATCTCCTTTCTCCAGAAAAGGTAGAATTCAAATTCCTCTGAGGTGGCGCCTTCTGAGCCCACTGCTCTGACCTTCTGATATGTGTCAAACACCTTTTGAGGTGGCACCATTCCAGGACTCCACTTGGCTCCATTTTCATTTTTTATTTTATTTTTAATAAAGGTAGCCCACCATGAGGTGGCGCCACCTGAGGACTCCCTACAAAAAGTGAATTTGAAATTCAAACTCCAAGAGAGTACCCTCTGAGGTGGCGCCTTCTGGGAGTTCCCTGCAGAGAAAATCAAGCAAACTTTTGAAAAATTCCAAATTCCCCCTGCTGAGGTGTCTCACCCACAAAATTTCCATTTTTTATTTTTCTCAAAAAATCAAAATAGCCTTTTGAGGTGGCACCACCTGAGGGCTCCCTGCAGAAGACAAATTCGAATTTCAAACCCCTCAGATGGCACCCCCTGAGATGGCGCCACATGGAGGGCTCAGATCCAGCCTGTTTGAATTTCAAAAATTTTCAGAAAATTTATAAAAACAAGGGTTCACGCCCAGCCTAAGAGGAGATCATTTTTTAGCTCTGGTGAACTTGGAAAATTCGACCTAGCCTTCCTAGAATCAGATTTTGAACTTTGGAAATCGTGCCCCCTTTGGCGCATTGAAGAAGGTGGAGTAGAGCTCGTGCTGTGGCCAATTCAATTCCAACAGAGGTCGATTTTGGTGGACCATCCGAAGCTCGGAGCGAAGGACGAAGGAAGCTCGTGATAGCTGCCCCTTTCAAGAGCTCCTACTCTGCGTAACGAAGCAAGGTGCACTTCTTTTCCCCTTGATGTGATTCTATAATTCGAATCGGGAGTCGTTTGAAGAAAGAGCTCATCCGAGGGATGGATTGAGCTATTCTCATAAAACGACATACATAAAAATGTTTCATTATGCTTCCTTGATGATTTTTAACATTCATATAGTTAGCTAGGTTTAATTTGCATTTTATTTCATTCATTTAGCATATTTCATGAATTAATTAGGATTAATTTAGCCTTTTTTTCAATTCTGCTTATTTTCAGTAGGTCTCTGTTTTTGTCAGTCAGTCCATACGTCATTTCATGCATTTATTTTTTATTAAAAATCCCAAAAAAATCACGGAATGCGCCATTAGGTGTCCCTGAAATTTTGCCAAAAATTCGGAGGCATTTGAATTTGTTTACTGCGGTAAACATTCAAAATTGCAAGTCGGGTTTTGTTACCCGGGATACGTTTTGAAAATCATTTTCCGATTTGTAAAATCGAGATATCCCTTATAAGAGATCCGATTTTCGATCCGAAAGATGTTTTGAACTCGGGCGAATGTCTAGTTTTTAATATGATTTTATCAGATTTTTTTGATTTTTTTTAATGTCTGACAAAAATCCGAGATGTCGGTACACGTGTCAGAGCCTAATTTGGGCCTCTGAGATCTTGGATCGACTTAGGGCTATGGTTTCTCTTTGTGTGTTGCTCCAAATCCGAAACTGTAAAATGTGAAAGTGGTGTCCGAGATGTCCTCTGTTTGAATCTAAAAGCCTGTAATTTTTAGAACAGTGTTGACCTCTGCTTCGGATTTTTCTTGTCAGCTCCCTGTTTTGCTACATTTGTCTGTTCTGTTAGTTTAGGCAGGAATAGTTATATTTTTATCGGTGTTTATGTTGATCAAATGCCGAAGTCATAAACATGAAAGTTGTTCATGTAAGTGTCGTTCATAGCTCTGATTAATTTCATAAATTTCCATGGCAGTTTTGTATTGTTTTAGCATTTTACATCAGATTAGTGTGATTTTTACCTCTATCTGAATTAAATCCCTGTTATTGAACTCACCATGGCTCAAATCCCGAGGCTG
This sequence comes from Nuphar pumila, assembly GCF_984573655.1. NCBI lineage: Eukaryota > Viridiplantae > Streptophyta > Magnoliopsida > Nymphaeales > Nymphaeaceae > Nuphar > Nuphar pumila. Next base: position 72,157,424 of record NC_143257.1, read on the forward strand.
TAAAAACCAAAAATGTTCCATTTTGGGTCTTTTAGCAGTCTGCAAAATATCAGAAGTTTCCATGGTGTAAATCTTGCATTATCATATTAGGCATTGCATTTGGTTCGGATCCATAGGCAAAATCCATCATTTTTAGGACTTTCTTTGAATTTTGGCATTTAAATCATATCATTTCATGATTTTTAGCATTCTAGGTTGTTTATCAAAGTAAGTAGATGCTTCATACCGAATTTGGTGCAATTTGGAATCCATTTGAGGTTCGTATCATCCATAATACCAAAACAGGGTCCCGCAGGACCCGGATCCAAGCGAAAAACAAGCGAAAATCGTTATTTTTGATAAATTGCAAAATACCAAATTCTGATTTTACAGTCCTAATGTATTTAGAAGCATGTCATATTGCATTTCATCATCATTGAATTCAATTTGAATTTCGAAATCCCAATTTTACTAAGTTTTCCTTCAAAAAAACCCTGATTTTAAAGGTGTAACTTTAATTTTAGGGGTATTTTGGTCATTTTGACCCCAATTCCGAATTTCAAACTGTTTTTCACTGAATTCTCTGCATTTACATCATTTCAAATATCAAGGAAGCATGATCATAGGGTTTATATCCAATTAAATCCAATAATTTTATAATATTATTGGAAAATCTTGGGAAAACCCACATATTTGAGCTAACTTTATTTCAAGCTTGGCAGAGACATTCCAAAGAAGGAGCTGAAGTCTGCAAATTTCTTTTATTTTTTTTATTTAGTGATGTAATAATGTAAATCTTGGAATAAGAGAGTTAATTTCCTGCTTAGACTAGGATGCATATCATATAGTTTGAATTTATGCAAATATCCTGATTATATGATTCATGCATTTTATTTCAAAAGCACTATGGATGTTCACGAATGGCACGTGCACCAACTCTTAGGGAGTTGATGGACTCGGTGGGATCCATATTTACGGCCCTAGTCGGAATATGGACGAGACCCAGATCCATCATCTTTCTACTAGTCACATTGAGCCTACACTCTTAGGCTATCTTAAAAATGCACATCATATTTCCAAAGTTTTCAAAATCATGTGCATCAAATCAACTAAGTTCTGAACATATTCATGGCCACAGTCAGGATATGTGAAGGATTTATCTTGACTTAATGCACATTTTCCAACCAATTCCTCAGAAAATCTTCTCAAAGTGCATTCATTCACTCATGTCATTTGCATCATGAAATCATTGATTTTCTCAAGATTTTCTCAAGAAAACTTCATTCTCAAGAAATCGATTTCTCAAGAAATTCTAAGGATTTTTCAAAATCGGTTTTTCCAAGACAAGTTTTTCCACAGTTTTCCAAAGAAAAGGATATTTTCTTAAGATATTCAAAAGAGTTTTCCAATCTTTCTTCAAGATCCAAAATCGATTTCCAAGTATTTAAAAAGGTAAAATTCCCAGGATTTCGATTCCCCAAGTTTTGAATTTCCTTCTCCAATGAGCTTTCCTATGAATTTCCATCATTTTCCTAAGAAAACTCTCAAAGTCCAAGTTTTCCTAAGAAGTGTTTCCCTTTTCAAAAGGTTCATCTTTTCTCAAGAATCACTTCCATTTTCCCAGGATTTTCAACCATTCTTAATTTTCCCAAGTCTTTATGAACTTTCCTGAGATTTCAAATCTTTCCCATCTGAGTTTCCTGAGAAATTGCCTTTTTCCTGAGAAATTCTTTCCAACTCCAAATGTTTTTCTAAGCATACATCATGTTTTCCAACTGGCATTTTCCAAAATCTCATAGCACATGCCTGAATTCTCTGTGCATTTAGGATAGAACATAACTTCGATAATTTAACCAAGTCAAGCATAGTTTTGGTCCTTGGTTCGATTACCCCTGTTAAAGGCGGCAGGAACGGTCGAACCTCGTACCGACAGGTCGAGCCCCATCCCATGGATTTTCCCGCAATTTTCAAAACGGAGGCGAGTATTTCAAAACAATTTCCAAAATCCGGTCAAAGTTTGAATCGCGAAAGCGTTTCTCTCTTTTTCTCTTCCGCAAGGAAGGGAAGGCGGGGGAAAAATTTCGCGATGAGAACAGGTTTGGCGACCGTGATGGGACCTGTCCTTGTCTGATTAAAATTATGCTTGACTTAGTTCAATTATCGAAATTATGTTCACAAAATGTCAGCTCTTTTACTTTCAATATCATGTGAGCCTAGGAGCCTAGATTCTGACCTAGCTGACATTGATTGCATATAGCTTAGGCATGGTTTGGTAGGACCAGATTGAGGAGAAATTTTCATGCTCACATAGACTTAGGTCTAAACACAACCCTCCTCAATTTAGGATCTGAATGCAAACAATGTATGCTTCTTCAAAGATTTTCAAAAGTCTATCTCTCTAGGATTTAGAGCCCTCTATTTCTTGCATGTGATCATTTTTTCAAAACCTCAATTACCTATCATTACCCGGTCTTCACGTTGCTGGGCTCTCTTCCAGAACCATAGTTCGGGACAGAGCCTCACAACTGGGCCAACTATTTGGGTTAACACCCCCCTACCACGTACCGCGGGCCACAGTCCGAAGTATATCGGTAGGCGCTCAAGGATGTTGGAAAACCTTACCTTAGAACCGGAGTTGAAACTCTATGCCACGTACCTTGGATTTCGATTCAGGTATATCGGCATAACTGGATTGGACAAAGATGATCTGAACCTAGAGTTAGGATTAAGGTCCTACAGCTGTTTTCAAATGGATGCATCTAGAGTCAGCCTTTTAGGGAGTGCTGAATGTGCATGAATGTTTGTGCAGGATGTGATTGTATGTGTATGATTTCCTTAATTTCTTATATTTCCCAATGTTTTCCAACTTCTTAGGCCTTTTTCAAAACATCTTTATTTTCCACAAGATGTTTTCTCAAACCCTGGATGATTTTTTCAAATATCCCATTTCTTTCAAAACTCCAGGCGATTTTACATTCTACCATTCTACTGGATCTCGAATTTCTAGCTGCATTTTTATCCTGCCTGCAAAATTTTTCAAAATTTCTCACATTTTCCTAAGTCTCATTCTGAGTCTTTCTCTGTTTTCAGTTCGATGGCATCCAGTCAAGTCGATCCTATCTTTCCTGAAGGTCACATCTCCTTCGAGGTGCGACAAGGTCGTCCTGAACATCGAGCTCTTAGCACCGGAACTTTCATTCCCCGGTGGTATTATTCCTGGCTAAAGAGCTTTTCTCGAATGTTCCCGAACCATTTGAGCGAGTGCGGATTAGAGCTAGCATCAGCAGTCGGAAAGCAGACCATCAATGGCAACCTGATCCATGCAATGGCGGAGCGATGGAATCCTCGGACGTGTACCTTCTGGTTCCCATGGGGAGAGATGACTGTTTTAATGGATGAATTTTCAGAAATCATGGGGTTGCCAGAACCAGCCGGTCAACCAGGAGACCCCTTAGAGCATCAATTCCTTATCAATGTCAAGGGTTTGGACCCCCGAGACTCCTTAGCTCGTATGACAGGCCGCCGATCTTGGCCTCTGATCCAGTTAGAAGGAAATGAATATGTTGACCTACTTGAGTTGTACCGTCAGTACGGGACCTTCGTCGAAGTCAGCTCGCTTTCAAGAACAGCCAAAGGAAAGATTCAGAATGCAATGGTTCTATGCACTGTAGGACTGTCCCTTTTCCCAGATGGACAGAATTACATGGACATCAGGATAATCCAGCTTATGAGGAGATGGGGAAGTCGGCAAACCAATCGCCTCTCCATAGCCATGGCAGCGCTCGCCTTCCTTTATCGAGGTCTGACTCGATTCTCACTCGGAGAGTCCATTTTAGTTGAAGGATGCATCTACGCACTTCAGTCCTGGTTTTTCCAGCACGTTCCATCCCGAGCAAGCTCTTTCAGATACAATGGTCAAGAACTCCTTCCAGTGGCGCAGTACCGGTTTATGATCAACAACATTCAAGAGGATGACGTTGTTTGGGACTATTTTGATCGGCAAATATCTCCTCCCAGATATACCTACGCTTATGGCAAGCGGTTCAAGTTGCTAGGACCATTCTTCTGCACTTACTACCAACCAGAGAGATGTGTTCGGCAATTTTCTCAAAGGCAGCAGTACGTCGAAGCCCGCTTGTTATCAGGAGCTATGGCAGAGTTCGATCTCACCTCCGCACAATGGTCCGGGGCATATCATTCTGCCCGCTACGGCTGGGATTCCTTTGTCTCTCTTAAAATCTTTCCAGGTCCTAGAGTGTCTGCCGACTATCGTGAATGGTGGCAAATTGTTTGTCCCCCACCTCTTTGTCAAGATCAATAAAATCTTATTCTTCTCATTTTAATAAAATTCTATTTCCTTCCATTGTGGTTTGACGACCTCGCCTAGGTAACAAGGCACATTTTCGTTGTTTATTTTTTTTGCAGAAGGAATGGCAACACAATTGTCGTGATTCCCATGACGACTCAGTCCCTAGTAATGGGACATCTTTTCCAAATTGTCTACCATATTTTCAGCAAATATTTCCTCCAAAAGCTAATTCCCTCAAAATCTAATCAGGTCTTTTGCCCTGCAGAGAGCATTCATACCATTTGATGGTTGAGACAAGGTCAGGCAAAAGAACCATGGCATCCCAGTACTCATCAGCCTCGGAAGAAGAAATGGGTTCCCCTCGATCCGAGAAGAGTCAAGAACAACAGCAAGAAGACGATGGCATAGACCCTCAAATGTATGCCATGTTCAGAAAAATGATGAACAAAATGATGAATGAGCAGCCCGGGACCAGCTCAGAAAGGAACCCATTCAGAGAAAAGTTCCATGGTCACAGGGGTAAGAAGGCTCCCAAGAAGTAGATCCAGCCAGAAGAGATTTCAGATGAATCAGATTCAACTGAAAACACAGATGAAGAATATGAGGTGCCTCCGGCATTTCAGAAGCGTGGCCAAAGTAAGAGCCGCAGGTCAAAAAGCAGAGATAAAGAAGAGCCTTTGCAAGCGCAGTTTAAAGAAATGGCCCGAGTTGTCAAAGATCTGCAAGCCCGCGACAAGGGCAAGAAAGTCTTCACCAGTGAGGACTTTTATGACGGCTTAGAAGGGGATGATGATCTGGAAAATCTCCCCCGAAAATTCATCAAATTTGATGGTTCCGGCGACCCAAAAGCTCATCTCGCCACTTTCTTTGCTGAATGCTCTCGGTTTAAGAGGGATAACCGAGCATTATTTCTATGCTTCCCCCGCAGCTTGGAAGGAGTTGCAGCTAAGTGGTATGCTGAGCATATCAACCCCATCGAGCTCAAGGAGTTCGATAAAGTTGTAAATCTCTTTATTGAACGCTTCTTGTTTAACACAGAAGCGCTGCCTACATTAAGTCATCTCTGCAATTTAAGGCAGAATGAGAATGAAAAAGCACGGGACTTCATTCACAGGTGGAGATCAGCTTGTAATAAGATGAGAGATCCTATCTCGGAAAGGCATGCATTGTCCTTAATCCTCAACAATTTCTCGCAGCCGTTAAGAGGATTAATCTCCACAGCGCCGTCCAGGACCTTCATTGAGCTGACTGAACGAGCCGAATGGCTCGAGCTGAGTGTGGAAAATGGAGTCTATGAAGGCTTCACCTTTTCCAAGAACAACTCCCATGGTGAGCAGAAGAAGAAAACTCACTTCACTTATTCTACCAACAACAACAGCAAAGGCCGTAATCAGCACAAAGGGCAGAAGAAAGATTACTGCTACAGCTCAGGCAGTTCGAACAACAAGGATCAGAAAGCAAAGCCTGCTCCTCAATACAGCAAGCCTCCTCAGCAGGATCAAGGGCCGAAACTGCGTGAGAAGACCAAACATGAAGGATGGAGTTACGACAGAAAGTTTACTCCTCTTGACCAATCACTCGAAGACGTGCTCGAATACATGCTATCAAAAGAGATGGTCAAATTGCCCAGATTGGCCGATCCCCCTGTGCCCATGGGGAAATGGAAAGATCAGTTCTGCAAGTTCCACAGGACAGTGGGACACAACACCGAGAACTGCTTTGTTCTCAAAAACATCGTGCAAGATCTCATTGAAAAAAATCTATTGGTAGAAGGAGAAGAAGAAGAGAAAATGGACATTCTCAACCACCCCTTCCCTTCGCACACCACAGCAGTAGTGTCTGCACAACCCTTTCTACCGCATGAACATATCAAGCCATGTTCTGCGCAAGATCTCCAAGTTCAACATCAGGTGACGGTGCTACGACAAGCAGCTCCAGATTCTAAGAAGATGGACTTAATTTCAGCATTCAGTAAAATGAGAGTTGCGGAAGCACCTGTGAAGTCAATTCCCAAATCAAAAGGAACTCCTGACTTCTTCAAGCAAATCGTTAGACCCAGGCTGGAGAATTCAAGTCAGAAGCCTCTGACCGCTTTATCCAATGTCTCCATCCTTGACTTGGCCAAGAATTCCAGCAAGCACCGACAAGTACTGGATGATCTGCTCAGGAAAATCAAAGTTAAGCCCAGTACCACTCCTGAAGACATGGCACAGATTGTGAACTCTGCCATGACCAATGCACCAATCACCTTCTCAGATGAGGACCTTCCAAAGCCTCATTCCTTCCATAATAATGCCTTGTACATTGTCGTTCGAGTCAGAGGAATGACGGTTCCCCATGTGCTGGTCGATGGAGGCAGTAGCCTCAACATATGTCCTGAAATGACCGCAAAGGCATTAGGGATCAAGGATGAAGAATATATTCCAGACCCCATCACTATCTATGGGTTTGACAATCATGGTCAAACGGCCAAGGGCAAGATATTCCTGGAGGTGTTCATTAACTATTCGGTGCACTCCGTCCTTTTCCATGTGGTTAATGTACCACCAACCTACAACTTGCTGCTCGGTAGGACGTGGATTCACAATGCTAATGCAGTGCCTTCTACCCTCCATCAATGTGTAAAGTGGTCAAAAGGTGGAATGATTACCACAATACTGGGAGAAGACCCAGAAGAAAGGCTCCCGCAGCCCATGATTCCCCGGCCATCATTCAATGCAGATATTCCCAGCATCAGGGAAAGTGAAGAGATCAACCTCGGGGAGAATCGAGAAATAATTCAGGCACCATCAGAGCCATCTCTGCACACAGTAGCCACGACACGATGGAAAGGTCCTCAATTCTTCAAGGTTGGAAGTCGAATCGATTACAGCACCATTAAGGATCATCCCTTGTTTCCTCAATTCATGAAGTCAAGAAAAGTCAAGTTTTTCCACAGTTTTCCATGAAAAGGTTATTTTCTTAAGATTTTCAAAAGAAGTCTCTCACTTTTCTCAAAGATCAAAATCGATTTCCAAGTGTTTCAAAGCTAAGATTCTCAGGATTTCAGTTTCCCAAGTTCAGTTTTTCTTCTCCAAGGAGTTTTCCTATAAATTTTCCATCATTTTCTTAAGAAAATTCTCAAAGTCCGAGTTTTCCAGAGAAGTTTTCCCTTTTCAAATGTTCACCTTTTTCTCAAGAATTACTTCTATTTTCCTAGGATTTTCAACCATTTATGATTTTCCGAAAACTTCATAAGTTTTCTCGTGATTTCAAAACCCTTTTCATCTGAGTTTCCTGAGAAATTGACTTTCACCTTTTTCCTGAGAAATGTTTTTCAACTCCAAATGTTTTCTAAGCATACATCATATTTTCCAACTGGCATTTTACAAAATTTCATAGCACATGCCTGAATTCTTTGTGCATATAGGATAAAAACATAACTTCGATAATTTCGCTAAGTCAAGCATAGTTTTGGTCCTTGGTTCGATTACCCCTGTTGAAGGCGGCAGGAACGATCGAACCTCGTACCGACAGGTCGAGCCTCATCCCATGGATTTTCCCACAATTTTCAAAACGGAGGCGAGTATTTCAAAACAATTTCCAAAATCCGGTCAAGTTTGAATCACGAAAGCGTTTTCTTTTTCTCTTCCTTAAGGAAGGGAAGACGGGAAAAATTTTGCGACGATAACAGGTTTGGCGACCGTGATGGGACCTATCCTTGTCTGATCAAAATTGTGCTTGACTTAGTTCAATTATCGAAATTATGTTCTCAAAATGTCAGCTCTTTTTTGATATCATGCGAACCTAGGAGCCTAGATTCTGACCTAGCTGACATTGATTGCATATAGCTTAGTCATGGTTTGGTAGGACCAGATTGAGGAGATATTTTCATGTTCACATAGACTTAGATCTAAATACAACTCTCCTCAATTTAGGATCTGAATGCAAACAATGTATGTTTCTTCAAAGTTTTCAAAATCTATCTCTCTAGGATTTAGAGCCCTCTATTTTCTTGCATGTGATCATTTTGTCAAAACCTCCATTACCTATCATTACCCGGTCTTCACGTTGCTGGGCTCTCTTCCAGAACCCTAGTTCAGGACAGAGCCTCACAACTGGGCCAATGATTTGGGTTAACGCCCCCCTACCACGTACCGCAGGCCACAGTCCAAAGTATATCGGTAGGCGCTCAAGGATGTTGGAAAACCTTTCCTTAGAACCGGAGTTGAAATTATATGCCACGTACCTCGGATTTTGATTCGGGTATATCGGCATAACTGGATTGGACAAAGATGATCTGAGCCTAGAGTTAGGATTAAGGTCCTACAACTGTTTTCAAAATAATGTATCTAGAGTCAGCCTTTTAGGGAGTGTTGTATGTGCATAAATGTTTCTGCAGGATGTGATTGTATGTTACCTTTATTTCCCTCATATTTTCCCAAAAATATTTTCAAATTTCCATATTCTCATCCTTCCCCTTAACTTTCTCAAACTCTGGATGACTTCTCAAAATATCCAATTTCTTTCAAAACTCCAGGTGATTTTCCATTCTCCCGTTCTACTGGATCTCGAATTTCCAGCTGCATTTTAATCCTGCCTGCAATTTTAAAAATCATATGTTTTCTCTCATTGGATTTTCAATCCTTTTGTCTATTCGCAAAATTCTTTACCTTATTGTCCTCATGCATACCTTGATTATTGCGGAGGAAATTGTTTACCCACTTGCCTTCTCCTTATTCTAAATCCGTTTGTGAATTGTTTTCCAAGAGATATCTTTTTCCTTTAAAAAAATGGTATTTTCCTCGTGGTTGATGACCTCGCCTAGGTAACAAGGCACATTCTCCGTTGTTATTTCTCTTACAAAGAATAACAACACAATTGTCGTGATTTCAGTGGTGACTCCATCCCTAGTAATGGGATAATCTTCCAACGATCTACCATATTTTCTTCAATATTTCCTTCCAAAAATTCAAAAAAAAAAAAATCTCAAAGTCTGATCCTGTCTTTGTCCTGCAGAGTCTTGCATAGAAAGAGAGAGAATACAAGAAAGTCTTCACAGCATTTGATGGTTCAGACAAGGTCCAGAAGGAAAACATCATCGCAGCGCATCAGCTACTCATCAACATCAGAAGGAGAGATGAATTCGCCAAGGTCAGACAAAGACCAAGAGCAGCCAGAAGATGACGGTATCGACCCTCAGATGTACGCGATGTTTCAGAAAATGATGAAGAGGATGATGAGTGAGCAGGCTGGCACCAGCTCAGATAAAAATCCTTTCAGTCAGAGAATTAGAGATCATGTGGCCAAGAGATCAACCAAGTCCTCTGAGAAGAATGTTCAAGACACTTCAGACGAAGATGATACCGAGGAAGAATGCGAGATCATTCCATAGATCACTCGCAAGACAAAAGTTCAAGCAGTGACAGATCATTTGCAAGCGCAGTTTAAAGAAATGGCTAGAGTGGTAAAAGATCTACAAGCCCGTGACAAGGGCAAGAAAGTATTTACCAGTGAGGATTTTTATGACGGTTTGGAAGGGGATGAAAATCTGGAGAATTTGCCCCGCAAGTTCATTAAATTCGATGGTTCTGGTGATCCCAAAGCCCACCTTGCCATGTTCTTCGCCGAATGCTCCAAATTCAAGAGAGACAATAGAGCCCTATTTCTCTATTTTCCTCGTAGCCTAGAAGGCACTGCCGCCAAGTGGTACTCTGAGCATATCAATCCAATCGAGCTGCGAGAATTCGATAAGGTGGTCAACCTATTCATTAAGCGGTTTCTGTTCAATACTGAAGCGCTCCCAACATTGAGCCATCTCTGCAATCTAAGGCAGAATGAAAATGAAAACGTAAGGGACTTCATTCGCAGATGGAGAGAGACCTGCAACAAAATGAGGGATCCTATATCAAAAAGGCATGCTCTATCGCTGATCCTCAACAATTTTTCGCAACCTCTGAGAGGATTAATCTCTACCTCACCCTCTAAATCTTTCATTGAACTCATTGAGCGAGCAGAATGGCTCGAGCTTAGCATGGAGAATGGAGTCTATGAAGGCTTCACATTTTCCAAGAATAACCCTCAAGGTGAACAAAAGAAGAAGGCTCACTTCACTTTTGCAGCCAAATCTTTCAATAATAGCAAAGGCAATAAGAATAATCATGACAACAGTTCGGAGAAATTCAAAAGGCAAAAAGGGAAGGACTTCAATAGTGATAAACCTCTCCAATCCAGCCCTCAGCATCAAAAGAAAGATCAGGAAAAATCAAAGCACAAGGACTGGAGAACTGATCGAGAATTCACTCCTCTGGATCAGACACTCGAGAGTATCCTCGAGTATATGCTTGCGAAAGACATTGTCTGGTTGCCTAAAGCCACCGATCCTCCAGCAATTATGGGCAGATTAAAAGAACAGTTTTACAAGTTTCATCGAGCAGTAGGGCACGATACAGAAAACTGCTTCATCCTTAAGAAAATTGTTCAAGACTGCATTGATAAGAAGCTCCTTGTTGAAGATGAAAAGGAGGACTAGTCATCTTGACTAAGATTTTCTCACAATCATTCAAGAAGATGACAATGCCAACAATTTCCCATTTCTCATCTTGCTTTTTCAAAAGAATAATGTAATCTCATTCTCTTTTCTTGATTTTAAAGCATCAATAAAGTCATTAAACTTTTCAATAGTTTGGTGCCATCTTATTTGTTTCTCCTTCCTTTTCACAATGTCTTTCTTGTGAGGAATGATCTTGAGGACATCTATCAGTCAAGAAGTTTGTCGCCTTATTCATCAATTATCCTTCTTTTATTCAAAATTTTCCTCCCTAGTCACACTGGGGCATTTTTTTGAAAATTTATCTCTACCTCAAAACATCCTGTATGCAGGCAGGATAAACCAATCTCTCATTTTGCATATATATGCACTCATTTGCATTAATTTTGCATTCATTTGCATCAATTTACATTCAATCATATTCATTTGCATCTCATGTGCATATACATTGCATTTGCATTAACTATGCACCCAATTCCATTTCCCTTTCAGGTTAAGGGATAAACCTGAGATTTCCCCTTCAGGTTAAGGGATAAACCTGAATCATTTTCCATAATTCTTCAATTTTGACACTCGGGTCATTCAATTCTTCAATTTCGACCTCTGGGTCAGCCAATTTTCAATTTTCAAATTTCAAATTACAAAAATTTTGACCGCCAGGTCATCCAATTTTCATTCCCCTTCAGGTTAAGGGATAAACCTGAATCATTTTCCATGATTTCTCCAAAATTCGTCTATTCATATTCCTCGTTCAGGATAAGGGGATAATCCTGAAGCCATTCACAGAAGCGATCCAACTCTCTATAATGGTCCTCGTTCTTCATTGAACTGATATTGTTCCCAAGTGAACTGATAGTCGTTCTTCATCGAACTGATAATGTTCCAAGCGAACTGATAATGGTTCTTCATCGAACTAATATTGTTCCCAAGTGAACTGATAGTCGTTCTTCATTGAACTGATAGTGTTCCAAGTGAACTGATAGTTGTTCTTCATTGAACTGATAGTGTTCCCAAGTGAACTGATAGTCGTTCTTCATCGGACTGATATTGTTCCCGAGTGAACTGATGGTCGTTCTTAATTGAACTGATATTGTTCCTAGTGAACTGATAGTCGTTCTTCATTGAACTGATATAGTTTCTAGCGAACCGATGATCGTTCTTAATTGAACTGATATTATTCCCAGCAATGATCGTTCTTAATTGAACTGATATTTTTTCCACCGATGGTTGTTCTTAATTGAACTGATATTGTTCCCAGCGAACCGATGGGTGTTCTTAATTGAACTGATATTGTTTCCAACGAACCGATGGTTGTTCTTAATTGAACTGATATTGTTCCTAGTGAACTGATAGTCTCCTCTTTTGAGGAAAAAGAGAGGAGAATTTTCGTCACGGATGTGTTGAGCCGGACTTCAAATACTCTCCTTCACCAAGGATTTCGAGAAAATTTTGTCAATCTATCAATTAATTATTGATTTCAGAATCTTTATTATACGAATCTTTACCTCAGTTTACCTTCAGCATTATTTCCAAAAGAGTGAAGCTTTTGCGAAAAGAGATTCAGAATTCAAATTCTTTTTATTGGCCAACCAAAAGGATGAAGGATAAATCCTCGATATGGCCAGAAAAGAAGATTCAATGTTATTGAAAAGCCGTAGATGATCGATATTGATCGCAGTCAATGGCACATCTTTAAGGACTATTCTTGTAAAAAAGAGGCAGTGAAAATATCCTGAGTGCTAGAAAAGAGAGCACTTATCCAAGCCATGCCTCCTCCAAATCACCTAAGCTGCAGTTAAGTATCCGCAAAAGGGATTTTTCACTTGTCGTCAAGATGAAGGCGAATTAAGCGAATAAACCCCCTGGGCCAAAGAAGATTTGAAACATCTTCAAGATGACGGAGTTTGTGACGGATCCTTCCAGGGAAAGTCCAAAGCACTGTCGAGATGAAGGCAGATGTGATGAACCTCCCGACAATCCCTAAAAGATATTTAACTTCAGCTATCATCCAAAAGATCTCTAACCCATAAACCAACATCGTCCAAGAAGGATCGAAACATCTCCAAGTTGAAGGAGTTTGTGGCGTACCCTTCCCAAAAGAGAGCAAGAGAGGAAAAAGAGAGAGAGAGAAAAAGTCAGAACAACTCCAAAATGAAGGAGAATGTAGCCAAAAGAGTGCAGAAAGATTATCATGAGAGAAGCTCTCAAGATATCAAACTGCCAAATCTATCAAGAATCCTCTTTAAATTTGTGAAATTCTATTATCAATACTCTTTCATCAATTGCTTTCATAATATCAAATTCTCTTTCCTGTTCATATCAAGGAAATTGATAGCTTCCTTGAAGAAGGTCAATTGAAAGCGATTTGGATTTCAAGTCTCGATTCTACGAAGTGAACCTTGTTTGGAGGTAATGCTTTGGGTAGAAAAGAAAGAATATCTTTGCAATAATGTTCAAAAACTTTGAATCAACAACAGAATTCTTAATATTTTGACAATATTTTCTAGGTATCTTGACGTGAAGTGAGAGCTTCATGTCCGTTTTTGATACATCCTGACACCAATTTTAAATCCCTCCTAAGGACTTGATTCCTTCCCTTCTTTGAGAGCGTGAGCTCTCAGATCCGCACACTTCCCTGTGTCCCCACTGTCCCACCATAGACAGTCCCATTTCGGTTCGAGGTCGAACCACCAATCATTTCTCGCAAAAGGCAATTTCAAATGCTATTTAGTCTCAGCAATGAGACGCCCAAAATCAACCCCTTTTCAAGCTTTAGGGACCTCATTTTCCTTCCTTTTGCAAAACCCCTGTCGGATTTACTGTGCAAAATCCGAAAGTTCCATCATGGTCTCTTCCAAAGAGGTATTCCATTTTCCGCCCGATCAGGATAAGGGTATAAACCTGAGCCTCAATCAAAGAGGTATTTCATTTTTTGCCCGATCAGGATAAGGGTATAAACCTGAGCCTCAATCAAAGAGGTGTTTCATCTTCCGCCCGATCAGGATAAGGGTACAAACCTGAGCCTCAATCAAAGAGGTATTCCATTTTCCGCCCGATCAGGATAAGGGTATAAACCTAAGCCTCAATCAAAGAGGTATTTCATTTTTCGCCCGATCAGGATAAGGGTATAAACTTGAGCCTCAATCAAAGAGGTGTTTCATCTTCCACCCGATCAGGATAAGGGTACAAACCTGAGCCTCAATCAAAGAGGTATTTCATTTTCCGCCCAATCAGGATAAGGGTATAAACCTGAGCCTCAATCAAAGAGGTATTCCATTTTCCGCCTGATCAGGTTAAGGGTATAAACCTGAGCCTCAATCAAAGAGGTATTTCATTTTTTGCCCGATCAGGATAAGGGTATAAACCTGAGCCTCAATCAAAGAGGTGTTTCATCTTCCGCCCGATCAGGATAAGGGTACAAACCTGAGCCTCAATCAAAGAGGTATTCCATTTTCCGCCTGATCAAGTTAAGGGTACAAACCTGAATCTCATTTTATGAGATATTTGATTCCCCAATCAGGTTAAGAGTCAAACTTGAGCTTCGTTCAAAGCGAGGTATTTCTGTCCCATCCAGGATAAGGGCAAAAACCTGAATTTCACTCTCGTAAAACAAATCTTTCCTCTTCATTCTCCATTTCATATCTACCATGATCACCGGGCTAATTTCTCCACACTCAGCTAGATCCTTTTAACTGCGGCATTTTTTTTATATATAGCCCAAATTTGGTGTGTTTTTCTTTGCCACTAAGCTCGGCCAAAAGCCGGCTTAGTAGCAAAGAGGGGTATCTGTAAACACCCCAAATTTTCATTCACCTCTCCAGCATTTCCACCAAACATCATCATCCAGCCATTGAAATTGCCGAAGGGTAAAATGGTCATTTTCTGAGCCCATACCTTGCAAAAGTCTAAATTTCATCTGCAACTCTCAAAATTTCTCTATTTTAGCTCAGATGTTCAAAATTTTATTCCTGACAGAAGACAGGAATCTCCAAGTCTTGGTTCAAGATTATATTGCATAAGACATGGCATTGCATATCATTGCATGAGCATTTCATATCACTGCACTGCACAGCATGTCATTTCGAGGTCCATAACTCTTGATTTCAAAATTTTCAATCCAGATTCGAGTTTCAACTCTCTTCAAAATTGATTTCAAAATCCTGGGTCTTCAAAATTATCAATTCTTCCCATTTTACCCCCAGGACTCTGAATTTTAAAATATTTCCACAGGAAAACGATCTGGATAGTTTTCAATATGGATTTCAGCCACTTCATCTCAGATTTTGCCCTTTTGTCAGCAATTTCAACTATCATTCTTTTACAAAATCGCCCTACAAGGGCCAACTCTTTTCAAAAAAAATTTGTTTTACCAATTAGTCCAGATTTTATGAAAATTCCAAAAAGAGGTTGTTGTCTTGTCCTTATTTCAATAAAGAAGCAATGTGGGACCCACACTGAGGTGGTGTTACACAGGCTTTTCTTTTGAAAAACCTGAACTTTGAAAAACCCAAAAATATAGGAGCCTTGTCCCCTGGATTGGCGCCACTTTTCTTTTCTCTTTCCTCCCATTTATCTACCAAGTGTCAGTGTGGGGCTACCTTAAGAAGCTGCCACATGTCATTCCATGCCATGTGTCAGTATCTACCATCTTCACCCTGCGCCATGTGTCATTCCAAGGTCACCCTGAGATGCCAAGTGTCATATGTTGTCCTGTCCAGAAAAAGTAAAACTTGTCTCCTCTGAGGTGGCACCATTTGAAGTGTGTCTCCTGCAGAGGACACGTGTCAACCTCTCCCTCCTTTAGAAAAGTAGACTGACACATGTCTCTCCCTACTTTTCTCAGAAAAGTAGGAGACACGTGTCGCTCCTAGCTTCCTCCAGAAAAGTAGAGTTGTCTCCTTCTGAGGTGGCGCCATCTGAGGTATTCTCTTATGTAGCAGGTGACACATGTCACTCTTTGCTCTTCTCAGAAAAAGCAAATGACACATGTCATTCTCTGATCTTCTTAGAAAAAGCAAATGACACATGTCATTCTCTGCTCTTCTCAGAAAAAGCAAATGACACATGTCATTCTCTGCTCTTCTCAGAAAAAGCAAGTGACACATGTCACTTCCTGCTCTCTTCAGAAAAAGCTAGAATTCAAATATTCAAATCCTCCCAGAGGTGGCACAAATCATGAACTTCACCTTTTCTATTTTGTCTGAGATGGCGCCACATGGCTTGGACCTCCTTCTCTTCCCTCTGCCACGTGTCAATCTCTGCTTCTTTCAGAAAAAGCAGGATGACACATGTCTCCTTCTACTTTTCTCAGAAAAGTAGATGACACATGTCATCTCCAGCTTTCTTCAGAAAAAGTAGATGACACATGTCACTCTTGGCCTTCTTCAGAAAAAGCAAACCATTCAAAAAATTTCAGACAAGTCCTAGATGGCGAAACTCCTGAGTTTTGCCTTTTCCAAATGGTCTATGAGGGCGCCACATGTTCTTTGCTCCTCCCAACTGCCACATGGCATTGTAGGAGCCACCCTGAGGTGGCGCCACATGTCCACCCTCCATTCCTCCAGGGCCAACCTCCATTTGAAATTCAAATCCCCCTCTGAGGTGGAGCCATTTGAGAAGGCTCCTCCAGACAACTGACACTTGTCAAAACCAAGGAACATCCTGAACTGCCACATGTCAGCCTTTCCTTTCCTGTAGAAAAGTAGAAATTTGAACTCCTCTGAGGTGGCACAGTCTGCTTCTTCCATTCCTGTACTTCTGACATGTGTCAAGAGCTTCCAAAGGTGGCTCCACATGGCATGCTCCTACTGTTTCCAACTTTACTCCTCAGAACCTCTTTGAGGTGGCGTCATTCCAGAACCCCACTTGGCTCTATTTTGATATTTATTTTATATTTTTTTAATAAAAGTAGCCCCTGAGGTGGCGCCATTTGAGATGCTTTAGAAAAGCAAAGTTTGAATTTCAAACTCCAAAAGAGCACCCCCTGAGGTGGCGCAATTTGGGAGCCTCCTGCAGAGAAAATCAAGCAAACCTCAATTTTGAAAATTTTTAAATTCTGCTGAGGTGTCTCACCCACAAATTTCCAATTTTATTTTCTCAAAAAAATCAAAATAGCACCCCTTGAGATGGTGCCACATGGAGGGCTCAGATTAAGCCTCTTTGAATTTCAAAATTTTCCAAAAATTCTATAAAAACAAGGCTCCACGCCCAGCCTAGGGGGGCTCCTTTTGGACTTTGAAATTCAACCTAGCTGAACTTTGAATTCACGCCCCCCTTGGGCTCAGTGGAGAAGGTGCAGTGAAGTACCTACATTGCTCGTGCAGTGGCCAATTCGATTCAAGCGTGGGTCGATCTTGGTGAATCATCCGAAGCCCGGATCAAAGGATGAACGAAGCCATTGGAAGCCGTCCCTTTCAAGAGTTTCAAAGTTGCATAACGAAGCAAGGTTCACCCCTTTTCCTCTTGATTTCATAATATCATGATTTGATTCATGTGTCGGTTGAAGAAACAGCTCATCCAAGGAATGGATTGAGCTATTCTCATAAAACGACAAATATAAAAATATATAATTATACTTCCTTGATGATTTTTAGCATTAATGCATTTAGTTAAATTTAATTTGCATTTTATTTCATTAATTTAGCATGTTTCATGAGTTAATTAGGTTTAATTTAGCATTTATTTCAATTCTGCTCAGTTTCAGTAACTCTCTGTTTTTGTCAGTCAGTCCACACGTCATTTCATGCGTTTAATTTTTGTTAAAAAATCCAAAAAAATCATGGAATGCGTCTTTAGGTGTACCTAGAAACGTGCCAAAAATTCGGAAGGATTTTAATTTGTTTACTATGGTAAAAATTCGAAATGGCAAGTCGGGTTTTGTTACCCGGGATGCGTTTTAAAAACTCATTTCCGACTTATGAAATCAAGATCTCCCTCATGGAAGATCCGATTTTCGATCCGAAAGATGTTTTGAGCTCGAGAGGATGTCTAATTTTAAACCTAATTTGCTCATATTTTTCTGATTTTTTTTTATGTCCGACAAAAATCAGAGAGTGTGGGACACATGTCAGAGCCTGATTTGGGCCTATGAGACTTTGGATCGACTTAAGTTGATGGGATCTCTTTGGTTATTGCTCTAAATCCGAATCTGTAAAAAGTAAATATTATTTCCGATATGTCTTATGTTTGCATATGAAATCTGGTGATTTTTAAAACAGTTGTGATATCTGTTTCGGATTTTTCTTGACAGTTCTCTGTTTTGTTATATTTGTCTGTTCTGTTGATTTAAGCATGAAAAGTTATATTTTTATCTGTGTTTATGTCGATCAAATGCCGAAGTCATAAACATGAAAGTTGTCCCTGAATGTGTCTTGAGTATCTCAGTTAAATATCAGAAATTTCCATGGCCTTTTTCTATTTTTTTTAGCATTATTTATTAGATTAGGTCGATTTTGCCTCCATCAGAACCGAATCCCCGTTACCGAACTCATCATAATTCAAATCTCAAGGCTGTAAAAACCAAAAGTGTTCCATTTTGAGTCCTTTAGCAGTCTGCAAAATATCAGAAGTTTTTATGGTGTAAATTTTGCATTATCATATTAAGCATTGCATTTGGTTCGGGTCCGTAGGTGAAATTCATCCATTTTAGAATTTTCTTTAAATTTTAGCATTTAAATCATATCATTTCATGAGTTTTAGCATTCTAGGCTGTTTATCAGAGTAAGAAAATGATTCATACCGAATTTGGTGTAATTTGGAATTCATTTGAGGCTCGATTTAGCCATATCATCAAAACAGGGCCCCGTGGGACCCGGATCCAAGCGAAAAACAAGCGAAATTCGTTATTTTGGATAAATTGCAAAATGTCAAATTCTGATTTTACAGTCCTAATGTGTTTAGCAGCATGTCATCATGCCTCATACTGCATTTCATCATCATTTGATTCAATTTGAATTTCGAAATATCAATTTTACCAAATTTTCCTTCAAAAAACCCTGATTTTAAAGGTATAACTTTATAATTAGGGGTATTTTGGTCATTTTGACCACCAATTTGAATTTCAAACTATTTTATACTGAATTTATTGCATTTTCATCATTTCAAATATCAAGGAAGCATGAGAATAGAGTTTATATCCAATTAAGTCCAATAATTTTGTAATATTATTGAAAAATCTTGAAAAAACTCACATATTTGAGCTAACCTTATTTCAAGTTTGGCAAGGACATTCAAAAGAAGGAGCTGAAATCTGCAATTTCCATTTATTTCATTTATTTAATGATGTAATAATGTAGATTTTGGAATAAGAGATTTAATTTTCTGCTTAGACTAGGATGCATATCATATAGTTTGAATTTATGCAATATCCTGTTTATGTGATTCATGCACATTATTTCAAAAGCACTATGGATGTACACGAATGGCACGTGCACCAACTCTTACGGAGTTGATGAACTCGGTGGAATCTATATTTACGGCCCTAGGCGGAATATGGACGAGGCCCAGATCCATCATCTTCTTACTAGTCACATTGAGCCTACACTCTTTGGCTATCTTAAAATGCACCTCATATTTCCAATTTTGCAAAGTATTGTGCATTAAATCGATTAAACTCTGAACATATTCATGGCCACAGTCAGAATATGTGAAGGATTTATTTTGACTTAATACACATTTTCCAATAAATTTCTTAGAAAATCTTTCAAAGTGCATTCATTCACTCATATCACTTGCATCATGAAATCATTGTTTTTCTCATGATTTTCTCAAGAAAATTTCATTCTCAAGAAATCGATTTCTCAAGAAACTCTGAGAATTTTTCAAAACCGGTTTTCCCAAGTCAAGTTTTTCCACAGTTTTCCATGGAAAAGGTTATTTTCTTAAGATTTTCAAAAGAAGTCTTTCACTTTTCTCAAAGATCAAAATCGATTTCCAAGTGTTTCAAAGCTAAGATTCTCAGGACTTCAGTTTCCCAAGTTCAGTTTTTCTTCTCCAAGGAGTTTTCCTATAAATTTTCCATCATTTTCCTAAGAAAATTCTCAAAGTCCGAGTTTTCCAGAGAAGTTTTCCCTTTTCAAATGTTCACCTTTTTCTCAAGAATCACTTCTATTTTCCCAGGATTTTCAACCATTTATGATTTTCCGAAAACTTCATAAGTTTTCTCGTGATTTCAAAACCCTTTTCATCTGAGTTTCCTGAGAAATTGACTTTCACCTTTTTCCTGAGAAATGTTTTTCAACTCCAAATGTTTTCTAAGCATACATCATATTTTCCAACTGGCATTTTACAAAATTTCATAGCACATGCCTGAATTCTCTGTGCATATAGGATAAAAACATAACTTCGATAATTTCGCTAAGTCAAGCATAGTTTTGGTCCTTGGTTCGATTACCTCTGTTGAAGGCGGCAGGAACGGTCGAACCTCGTACCGATAGGTCGAGCCCCATCCCATGGATTTTCCCGCAATTTTCAAAACGGAGGTGAGTATTTCAAAACAATTTCCAAAATCCGGTCAAGTTTGAATTGCGAAAGTGTTTCCTTTTTCTCTTCCGCAAGGAAGGGAAGACGGGAAAAATTTTGCGACGATAACAAGGGCACCCAGGCCATGTGTGGCCGCCCTCTTTTTGGTCCAGGTCTGAACCAAAATGTTCAGACTTGTGTATGTGTTTGACAGCGTGGTCCGGTCCCATGGACCAGACCCCTGTCCAATGTTCCTTCGGCACCTAGTTTTGCAGAGTTACCCGCGGCTGCCCTTTTGGCAGCTTGTTTTAGCCCCAATCGAGCCACATCTGTGGTCTGGTCCCAACTGAGAATCGGACCAGATTCTCGTGGTGGATTCAACAGTCTGGTCCAGAGGACCAGACCTGCATATGCACATAGGCCCCTTTGACAGCGGGTGCGTGATTCCTTTTCCGGAAACCCACGCAGCCTAATTACCCCACCTAATCGGTTGTCGCTAGAAAAGACCTTTTTTTTTATGTCCAGCACGAAGCCTTACGTCTAGTCGAACCTCAATGGGTCCAAATTTGTGTTTTGTCGTACCCCACACCCTTTTACAGTTCGGTTAGGGTGTTTAGCATGCGTGCACATGCCTCGTGATGCACATGTTTTAGATAACCTATATATAGGTATATACATATATAAATATGTGCATATACATATATGTATATAGATGTCGGGGGGTAGGCATTGTTGAGTATATATATATATATATATATATATATATATATATATATATATATATATATATATATATATATATATATATATAGCAGTGAATCTCGTAATATATATATATATATATAGGTTAATGCACATAGTTGAGGGTTTCAGTGCGACCGAATGGACATGCGACACTCTTGTGTCCCGTCCAAGTGTTTCCTCAGATAATTTTACACTCCAAACTGGGTATGAGTTACTTAGTGTTATTTTACGTTCATCTTGCCAAATGGCTCATTTCGGGTCTGCGGGCGCGGCACCCCGAACAGTGGTAAGACCAATGTAATCCCCATTAGATGGGTTATTTCCAGTTTTCATTTTTGACACGTATGTGTGTGTCATACTGCGTAAGGAAATATTCACACCGTGGAAATGCTAATGTTATTCCCATAAGTTGGGAATATTCCAAAATTCCTCAATAATACGTAAGTGTGTTAAATCAAGTATGATGGTCCTTCGTGTCGCAATTGCATCTTTTCTCTGCAAGAGCGACAATCCACCTTAGAATGCGAATGTAAGTCTCATACGTATGGGAATATTGTTAAATTCAATCTCAACACTTAAGTACGCAGAATCATGAATTTACCCTACAAGAATGATTTCATGTTATGCAACGTGCCAATGTTAATGATTTAGAGACAACTACTTAAGTGATGAAAATTGATGAAATTTCATATGCATGAAACTGTAGACTTGCTTACATGTTTCCTTGTTTCTCAGAAATGAAATCATATAATGCCTCTGTTACTTATGTTTGTGCAAAAGATAGAAAGCATGTGGTATTCTTACACTTTGCACGTGGCACATCCTGACACTTGTACTGAGTAGTGCGTACCTCGACTAGTACATTGTTTGAGGCATTGGTGAGTGCACAGGGTGCACTTACTTCATGAAATGAAAAGACTGAAACTTGAACACTATAGGGTATAAATGAGTATGATGTGTTTTGGACTCAGTTGGAGTCTTGGGGCAATGGCCCTTTTGTTGTGAGTGGACTCACATGTTACTATACCCTGAAATAGAAAAGAAATAATATGGTGTTGTGATCGCTTTCACAAGCGAGGTGCTCTTGTTGGCCGCGTGAGGCTGAGCACGTGGATGGGCAGGCCAAGTCCTCGTTTGCATACTCTGCGGGGACCACAAGGCAAAATCCTCGTTGAGAGGTATGACTAAACAATGAGCCTAAGAAAGATAAACCTACTTCGCCCTATTCACAAAACGGTTCACCTTGGAGAGGGTGGATGGTACAGCTCTAAGTGACTTCTCATTACTACGACACGTGTTTTGACATGAGCCCTAGCGCCCTTTGGCCTCCAGTCACTCAGAGTCAGGGAGGTTGAGGTTACCTTTTTAGGACCTCACTACTGCAGTAGTATGGATTGCAATCCTTGTCTATGCGAGAGTTTCTCTCAGTTGTGTGTTGCTCGCATGAGGTTTACTCGGTCTGTAGCATCCCCGGTTACCACATTAGAAATTGAATAACAGATGTCGGGCGCATGTCTCACAGAATGCGAGGTTCCTTCACCTACCCGATGGAGTAACAAGAAGAACTTAAAGACTAACCAATCACAACTGACTTAGTATAGTTGCTACTTTAATTGTTCAGTAGTTTTCCCTTCAGTTACTTACTTGTTCAGTACTTGTTACAGTTCTGTTACTGCTCTTAGTTACTTGCTTTACAGTTACTTCAGTTACGTTACTCGTTTCGTTTGTCACGTACGCACTTACCTGACACAGACACCTACACTTGTTAGTTCTTGTCTCTGCTTCATGTTAGATTGATATATATAATTGTGATTGTTTCTTCACCACCTCGCAAGAGGACTGACCCCGTTTTATGGGGATGTAGGTGACGAACAAGTGCAGTGTTGATGCGACGAAACACGGTGGAGGCTTGGAGACCCACACTTAGCTGCAGATCCTGTCCCAGTGGTTTTGGGTGTTAGTTGGGATATATTCCCTATTTTTGGACATTTTGTACTATTACATCTTGTAAACCTTAAACTGTTGGGTTGTATACCCTCTTTTTATTTGTGGTTGTACTTTTATTTACACTGTTAGTTACTTTTGTTGTACTCTCCTGTGGCCGTCCAGACTCGCAACTTTGCCACTTTCCTTACACTTTGTTTTCCACTGTTTTTCAGTAAAACCTTTAAAAAAAATCATAGAAAACCTTTAAAACCTTTTCTAAGTTTTTCCACTGTTTTTCAGTAATGTTTTGGAATTCTGGGGTGTTACAGATACCACAATGGATTTTGTCACAGGATTTCCAAAGACTAAGGAGGGATTGAATGCGATCTAGGTGATCATTGACATGTTAACAAAATCTGCACATTTTCTTGCATATAAGACAATATGTTCTTTTGAACAGTTGACTTGTCTCTTTATCGGAGAAATAGTAAGATTGCACAGAGTGCCAGATTCTATCATTTTCAAAAGAAATTTAAAATTTAGATGATAAAGACAGTTGAAAATGAGTACAGCATTTCATCCTTCAATAAACGGACAGTTAGAGAAGACCATCAAAACGCTGAAAGTCATGTTGTGAGCTTGTATATTAGAATATCATGACTCATGGCACGAAATTCTACCACAAATGGAGTTCGCATATAATAACAATTTTCAAGCTAGTATTGGTATGGATCCCTATGAGGCTCTATACGGAAGATGTTGTAGAATGCCACTATGTTGGGATGAGGTAGGTGAGAGAAAGCTCTTTGAGCCAGATTTAGTGCAGTAGTTGGAAGAACAAGTCAAATTCATTCGTAAAAAACTTTTAACGACTCAGAGTCGTCAGAAGAGTTATGCGGATCAAAGGCAACAAGAGTTCGAGTTTGAATAAGGTGATCATGTTTTCTTGAAAATATCACATTTCAAAGGAGTAATGAGGTTTGAAAAGAAAGAAATTGAGTCCAAGGTACATTGGACCGTTTGAGATTTTACAGAGGATAGGCCCTATAGCCTACAAATTAGCATTATCTTCATCGTTGTCCAGGATGCACAATGTATTTCATGTATCTATGTTGTGAAAATATGTGTCAGATCCCTCACACATATTAGGTACGGTAGGCTTGAAGGCCACACATTACGAAAATATTTAAAATTTAACAAATAATCAACCATGCATAAAATAACTCAATTAACGACACATGTCCAAAATTAACTACATTTATCATTGAATTAAAACTTAAAGATTAATTAGAGTCCAAAATGTCTTGAAGGCAAAGGAAAGGTAGGCTCAGTCCCCGTCACAACTTTTTGTCTTCGCATGTAAGTTGCTACTCACTTCCTGAAAAACATAAAGTCAAAGGGGTCAAACGCAACTTGTCTCAGTAGAGTAAAATATACTAAACTTGTAAAACAGAACACAAAGTAGGAATTTTATCAGATTTTTATATATATGAATTAAAATTAATTAAAATACTTGTACAACTGACATATGTATTTAATTCGCTAAATTAAAAGGTGTGCATCAATTAATTCATTCGAAGCAAATGAAATGCATGAGCAGTTAATATGCATGAACTTACCATATGCAGAAACTATTGAATGTATGTGCAATTTTTTATCTTCTGATTAAATGTTCTCTCTTTAATGATGCATGCAAACCACTGAAATGCATGAGCTGTTAATATGCATGAACTTACCATATTCAGATCCTTCTGTGAGAAAAGGTATTTGAGGCTCTTATGATCCTAGAAGACCTCAAATTGCTCACCGTATAGATAATGTCGTAAAACTTTAAGTACAAAGACTACGGCAGCAAGCTCCAAGTCGCGAGTGAGGTAATTATGCTCATACACCTTTAGTTGGCATGATGTGTAGGCGATAGCTTTATCGTTCTATATCAACATGTATCCCAATCCAGTACCTGATGCATCGCTGTAAACCACAAAACCTCATTTTTGCTAGCCTTGTACTCAAGTACATGTTGGTCGGTGTGAGTAAACTGGATGTGTCGCTCATGACAGATCAAGCATAGTACTCATACATCCAATCTATGTTGAGTATAACATCGTAACCCACCATATCCAACGGGATAAGGTTGGTAGGGAGGTTTTGCCCAGAAATTATGACCTCTACCTTCGGTAGGTAGGTACGAGCGATCGAGCTACCACTCGATGGTGTGATTACTTCAAGAATATATCCAAGTGGAATTGGTGTAACATCACTCAAGTTGGCAAATTGTGCAGACACAAAAGAATGTGTAGCTCTACTATAAAAAAGAACTTTAGCATCAAACTTTGCAATAAGGATTGTACCTTTGATAATGTTTGCATCCTTCTACAACTCATCTGCCAAAGTTGTATAGACGTGTCCTATGGCTCTCTTCTGTCCCTGTGCCTGGGACTGCTGGGGTTGTTGTTGTTGGGGCTCCTGAGCTCGCTGCATCCCTCGAGGTGTAGAAGTGGCTCCCTCTTAAGTTGGCTTCTTCGGGCAGTCCTTGATGAAGTGCCTCATCTTGCCACATCTAATGCACGCTTCTGATGCTCTGTAGCAGACTCCCGAGTGAATCTTCTTACAATGCTGACATACTGTAGGTGTCTGCTGGTGTTGGACACCGCCCTGTTGCACCTTGGCCTTCTTAGCAAGCGGTGCTCTGTTGGTCTAAGCGGCTGGTCGAGGGGCCTTGTTCCCACTACCCTTCGACTTGTCGATCTTAGAAGACTCCCACTTGTCCTGTGACACAAAAAAACATCGTTACTACCTATAGGGGGGTGTCTTTGGGAACTAAAGGATAAAGTTTTAGTTTTTTCACCTAAAGTATTGTGGCCATCTCAATGGCTTGATTGAGATTTTAAGGACGGCTAGTCAACACTCGCATCCTCAGTCCTGTGTATGTACTTCTTGGCTTGTGCTTTATTAGTGGTGTATGTATGCAGGCAATACTTCTTCAGGTGTCAGAAATGAGTGGTGTATTCTGCCACCTTCATCGAGCCCTGACAAAGATCCAGAAACTCTTGCATCTTGCGATCACGTGCGTACTGAGGAAAATAGTTGTCCAAGAACATCTCTGTGAACTCCTCCCAGGTGAGGGTGTGTCGCTCGTTCAGGGTGTAGCGCACCTCGCGTGTCATCTTCCACCAACTCTTGGCATCGCCCTGGAGCCAGTAGGTAGAAAAAAAAAACCCACCTCTCAGCAGGAACTTCAAGATACTCAAAGATCTCACCGATGGTGTGTACCCACTCCTCTGCTGCGTCAAGATCCTCCTTTCCAGGAAAGCATAAGGGCTCAACTCCATGAAGTGTTTATAAGATGCTCCATGGATCATGACAACAGGTGGTGTTGCAAGTGCGTCTGGCTGATAGCCAACGTCATTGCCATTACCCGCATTGCCAGCAAGGTTCTGGCAAGTGGCGGTCAGGGTCGAGAGAGCTTTCAAGATACAGTCCCTCTATGCAGTCCAACCAGGGGGTTGTCGGTCGGCCATCTACAAACACATACATGGATTCAAATTACTTATATGTTTGACATAAATAAAACTTCTTATTCATGTGACCCTATGAAACATCTATGTTCTGATTTTGGTAACAATCAATCAAGTAAATAATTTTTAAGCATAACATAACATTGAACTAAAATAAATGAAACATACTTACAGCGATGGAGGTCGGTTGGACGAGCTTTAAGTCATTCTTTTCTTATGCTCTAATACCAAGTTGTAACACCCTAATTTTTATAACCCGAAAAATGGTAGATTTTTTTTAAATGTTTTTAAATATTTTAACAAATAACAACGAAAAAACTCATCGGGTTTAAAATTTGGCGTGCTACTACACATGCATCACTTATAATCATACAATTGTAGAATTTAAAATTTAACAAATAATCAACCATGCATAAAATAACTCAATTAACCACACATGTCCAAAAATAACTACATTTATCATTTTATTAAAACTTAGAGATTAATCAGAGTCCAAAACGTCTTGAAGGCAAAAGAAAGGTAGGCTCGATCCCAGTCGCAACCTTCCGCCTTCACATGTAAGCTGCTACTCACTTCCTGAAAAGTATAAAATCAGAGGGATCAGACACAACTTATTTCAGTAGAGTGAAATATACTAAACTTGTAAAACAGAACATGAAGTAGGAATTTCATCAAATTTTTCATATATATGAATTAAAATTAACTGAAATACTTATACAACTGACATGTGTATTTAATTCGCTAAATTAAATAGGTGTGAACCAATTCATTCATCTGAAGCAAATGAAATGCATGAGCAGTTAATATGCATGAACTTACTATATGCAGAAACCATTGAATGCATATGTAAATTTTTATCTTTTGATTAAATGTTCTTTCTTAAATGATGCATGCAATACCTAACTAATGCACATACATCGTAAGTTATCACTTATTAATCTTGTGGGTACAACACAAGCAGAAAACTAGTTCAGGGCCAC
Source organism: Nuphar pumila (assembly GCF_984573655.1). Classification (NCBI taxonomy): domain Eukaryota; kingdom Viridiplantae; phylum Streptophyta; class Magnoliopsida; order Nymphaeales; family Nymphaeaceae; genus Nuphar; species Nuphar pumila. The sequence goes on from NC_143257.1 coordinate 72,184,868, forward strand.
AGCCCAGGCAGTGTTGTACATACATGGGTGGCTTTGGCCTGGCCGATCACCTTTCACTAGACCGAGTGCAGGACGACAAGAGCGAGAGAGACTCCTAACACCACCAACCCGATGCATCAGACTTCCAGTCATGAGTTTCTTACCCTCTACGCTGCAGTCTATTGCAGAGGTTTCTCCTATCTTCGTGGGTGGGGAGGTGCAACCTTCCATGCTCAAACAAAGTTCAACGAAGCTGGATGTACCGCTCGCCCTCTCTTTGCAAACTCTAACTTTAATGTCATATGTTTTACTTAATTGCTTTAATGGCTTACATGCTACATCGTGATTGAATCCGTTACAAGGATTCAACCACTTTTTGGGCAATAGATGCATTCTTTGATGCATTGCATTCGATTACACATTCGTTCTCATGCTTTGGTTAACATATATGCATGTACATGGGCAATGCGGTAAAGAAACATAATTTTCATGCATCTACATAACTACAACTTCACATCATCATGATTATCATCATCATCATCATCATCATCATCAAATAATAAGATTAGATATGCAGACAAAAGACTACATTCAAGATTTACATTGTGCATTACATGTTAGACCATTTGGTCCCTTAATTATGATTAGCCCCTTTTTGGGCAATATGTTTAGTCTTTTCCAATATTCATTCATGCCTTAGGGTAGACATATCATGCCTTAGGGTAGGCGTATCATACGCTGCACAAAATCAGGCCTAAAAATATACTTACACATTCTTCATGCTATTTATAACAAAAAAATTACACAAAACACATGTAAATAATGCAAATGTCGGGTTTCAGTCATTAGATCAGCTCAAATTTGTGAAACTTCTAACTCTGTTCGACTGTTACAGGGTTAATAGAAAATTTTATTAGTAAATAGAGCTAAAACTTTCACAGACTAAAGAAAATTTCGTCAGCTTTTCGTATCCATGAACTGTTCATAAAAATTCTTCTGTATGAGAAAGTTGTGAATGTTTTACCACAGACATATCATATTTTGTTCTAACTATCACAGAATTGTGCTCAGTCCATGAATAGATCCTAAAATTTTATAAAAGGTAGAAAAAAAAATTAACTTTCCAACACAATAAACCACTCATCAAAACTCCTCTGGACGAAAAAGTTATGAGTATTTTACTGGCCGGATGTCTAGCCGAAAAACTATAATTTTGGGTCTATGCATTCGGGTGAGCCCAAGCTGGGTCACCCAAATCCGTACACCTATATTTATTTGACATAAATTTAATTAAAAACTAAAATAAAAATACACATCTAAGTCTGATATACTCTAATTGAGACAAATAATATTTTTCCTCATCCGTTTGGCCGAAAAAATCGACCAGTCTCTCACATGCATTATTTTCTCAGAAATTAATTTGGGGAAATACACAATTAATGAACTAAATCATGAAATTTACATACAAATAAAATTTTAAAAAATCTACAAAAATCATAGAGTATCTATACAAACATAATCTACAAACTATGATTAAAAATTACATGGATCTAACTACGATATTCATGATTTTCCTAAATTTACCAATTTCTTTTCTGAAAAAACCGATATGACTAAAATTGTGATATCTCAAAATTTTGATCATAAAAAATCACCATTTTTTTACAGAATGTCTACAAAAACTTAATCTACTAATCCAAATAAATACTTTCAGGAAAATCATGGCATAATTTACATATTTTTAAAATTTATAGATTTATTTTCTGAAAAAACTAGTTTTTAAGAAAAACACGTTTTTAAAAGAGGTTTTCTCTCGCAAAAACATTTTTTTCATAGTTTGATAGACCTAATCCAAACCCATGTAGGTGAGGGTTTTTTTAGGGTCTATGTTCATGAAAAACCTATGGAATTCGTACCATGAATTCCATTTCGCAAGAGGAGTATAAATCACCTACCTTTTTGTCGAAAAAATTGCTTCTATGTATGCCGATGAATCTTTTTGCACGTTCTGACCGATCCATGAACACTATGACCTCAATAAGATGCTCTTAAAGCTATCCTCAATCACTTGGATCCCTCTCTTGTTGGCTCAAGAGAGAAAATACTAAGGAAAGGGTGTGAAAGAAAGAGAGAAAAAGGGGGAAAGGAAAGAAATTTGGGAAAACAAGGAAAAAGCTCAAAAAAATCAAAGGGGGTCCAAATGGTGGGGGGGGGGGGGGAGGGGGGGAGCCCCTCCTCTACCTTTATAGATTTTTTTATAGGGGGTGGTCAAGGGCTGGATTGATTTCTAGCCCTTGATCAAGATCAAAATAAATTTCCAAATCCCATTGCCCCTTACTTTCCTTTTTTGTTTTTTTCTCTTCTTCTTCTTTTTTTTTTGTTAGCATAAGCTACATGATTTATATTATATACATAACACAATATATAATATATAATTTATATGCTATAAGGTTGGTCGACCCCTCTATGGGAGCCAACTTACAATATTTCAAGGATTAGGAACTTGCTTGCTTGGCAAGCAAGTTGACTAATTCAATTTTTTTTTATTCTCTTTTTTTTTCTATTCCACACTTTCTAAATCCCTCAAGGAGAGGGGAGGGGGGTCCAGCTCTTGATGGACCCTTCTAGGGTCTTCCAAACTTGACGCCTCCCCTATGGGGATCATTTTAAGAAGTTTGGAAACTTTTGACTTTTCAAACCTTCACTTTGTTTTTTGGAAACTTTTGATTTTAACTTCAATTTCTAGTTTATTTTTGTTTTAAATCAATTTAAAACTTTAAATAGGATGCCACATAGGATGGTAGGGCCCACCTATGGACTCCTACCGTTTTATAAACTTCAGTTAATTTTTGAAATACATTCCCTGAAATTCAAGTCAAATTCATTCTAAATTAATTAAAATGCTTCATAAATTAATTCAAAATTCCCATAAAATACTAATGCATTTAATTTAAGTAAATTCATGCCTAATTGAATTTTATTAATATATTTTCAAAGTTTTAAACTTCTTAATTATATATTTTTAATTAATTCAACTAAGATTAAAAATCTGAATTTTACCAAAATATGCCTAAATGTCCAAAAACTCTAGCCATGTGGGGTTTTATTCATTTTTTCCATTTTTAAATTTTTTCAACTAACCTCACAAACCTCTTTAGTGCATTTCTAGCTAAAAAATTTAAATTTAAAATTTTGCACATAATACAAAAATTGAAAATTTTATGAAAAGGTTTAAAAAAAACTCGGATATTACATATACAGTGTTTTTAATTAATTGCTTTTTTATATGAATATCTAGTGTTTTTTAATTAATTGTTTCTTTATGTTTATATCTAGGTAGTTCAAGATGTATGGTCATATACGTTCTTACAAAAGAAAGGGATTAAAAAAGCCTCGAGTTTTGAAGAGCAAGGAATAGCTGGTTGTACATGAGGTACAACAATGTCCTAAATCATGTGTGTATATTTGATCTTAATTTTATACAATTTATTTTATTGTTAAGAACAAGTTAATGAAAAAGGAAAAGCTATAAAAGAGATCACTCTAGAGCCAAAGGAGTATGTGTTTAACAAAGAAACTCTCTTAGTAATTGATATAAGTGTTAGTTTTGTACGTTAATTTGTTTATTTTTTGTTACCTTTGCACATATTTTTGTTTATTTGTTTGTTACCGCACTGAATTTACTATGTAGCATCTAGCAAGATTCATAGAAAGACTCCAAGTGGCTCACAGCGAGGATAGGGAAAGAGATAACTTGTCGAAGACTCTTTTCCTTACCCAGTATTTCTCTGTGAGTTATAAAAGTGATCTTTACATTGTTTTACGAGCGATTAATAAAAATTAATGGTAAACTTTGTCTGTTCACAACAAATGGTCGCAACTAAAGGGCATCAAGGTAGGGCAACTAACTGCTTTGAGAGCAATGACTTGCTGTATCATTTTCTTGATGTTGACAAGGTATGTTTTTACACAACTTTACATACTTATAAATTAATTTTTACATGCACATCAACCTTACACTAGATTTATGTTGCAGCTCTTAATTCATTTAAACTGGGCAACAAACACTAGGTTCTTTGGGAAATGGACATGAAGGAAAAAAACTTCAAGTTATACAATTTCATGCCAAACACATATTTAGCAGATAAAGACCTCCAATAAATAGTACGATAACATAACTTACTCAATAATATACTTGTTTTTTTGTGTATGTTTGTTATCTTTTTTTTTGTGTATGCTTGTAATCTCCTATTCATGCATATGTGTTGTAGGTTCATTTTTTTTAGCGCAATTTGGGTTCAACTGTTACAAAGATTGGATGGCGCAGAGGATGGAGGGTATTCCTCAACAAGAGAACGAGTAATTACTTTGTATTCATTTGTTAACTCATTTCTTACATGTACATATTTTTCACTTGGAATTTTCTCATTTTATAGGTATGATTGTGGTATATTTGTTATATAGTATATCAAGTATTTGGGCAAAAACTGAAGATTGAAATTCACATAGGTAGGAGTTTATACGTCAGTTGTTCACCAGTTTAAGATGTTCGTTGTAGTTAGTTGTTTGCTAATAAAGGGTTATTTTTAGCAAGATGTCACAGATATAATGAATTGTATGTTTAAATTCTACAAGCACATAAAGGAAAGGGCTTCCAAGGGTGCAAAAGACAATGAAAATGTGAAGACATCGGTTAGCGAAGTATCAAAAGAGTCTGTCCAGCTGGCTGAGTTGTGGACAATTATACACCTTTGTAATAGATCAAGTTAAACTTATATTTAATTGGATATATCAAGTTAAACTTTGTAATTGAATAGATCAAATATAACTTTCAAATTGTTAAACTTTAAGTTATCTGATTTTGTGCAAACCAACTGTACTTAGTTCTATGTTAATCATATTGATTTATCTATACATCGAAAAACAATTTTGTAAAACTATCCAATTTTTGCCGATCAATAGGATTCTGGCAAATATACTTCATGCGATTTCAGAACATATATGTGAACAAGTATGATATACGCAAATGAGTTGGAAATAATTGTTGAAAGGAAAGCAAGTTGGGGACCACTAGTTGAGAAGAAAAGACAAAAAAAAACCTAGACTATGAAAAAATAAGTAGGTTGGGGACCACATCTGGTTTATATATGATTCGAGAAATTCGTAAAAAATAAGAAATATCGCATATTTTTTATATTTTTGCAAATATAATAAGTATGATATTTGCGATATCCGGAGATTCGCAAATAACTTCATGCGAGAGCGTGCAATATATGTGAAAATGTAAGCTATTTGTGAAATTCTTGTAACTGTTTCACATATAAATTTATGTGATTTCGCAATATATGTGAAACATTATGTTATTTGCGAGAGGTGTTTCACAAAAATTTTATGCAAAATTTTTTATTATATACAAAAGAGTCGAATATTTGTGATTTTGGTGGTTTCAATTTCACCAAAAAATTATTAATAAATTTATGCGAGTTCATGAGGTCTAAATTCACATAAAAAAACTTGTGATTCTGTATTTAAGTGAGAGTTAGACCTAGCCGACAGACGATATAATTTTATCACAAAAAGGCCTCGATTCACACTTACGAAGGGTAAAAGGGTCCTAATGATGTCAAATATTTATGATTTTGGACATCAAGAGAATATAAAAATTTTTAAGGTTTTTAAGGAATTGGGTCAAATTACCCATATAGTATGTTCATTTTCCGTTAAAACATACTACATTTATATTTTTATTTTAAAATATACAACTAAAAGGACAAAAGAAAACAAATACTGTTTACAGGACTCGCTATATATCTATTTAAAAATATGAAACTAAAAGAAAGCAAATAAATATCATTGCAAAAAAGATTGTGTTATCTTGCAATTGGAAAGACGTATGGTGGAAGGAAAGGACAAAATATTTTGAAACAAAATTGAGCCAATGTAGGCAAACATATAGGAGGCTCTGGATCATTCTATTTGATAAGGCAGTAATTAATTTTGACAAAAAATAACTGTTACTAATTAAGTTAATTAACAAGGAGAGCGTAGGGGTGAAGAATCCCATGTTTTGGACGGTAGATGTTATATTGAGAGAGAGAAGGGGGGAGGGGAGGGGAGGTGAGGGGCGGGTTTCACCCTTATTGTGGTTTTATTATAACAATTAAGAAAGAGAGGTAGTTGGTTACATTATTGTGGTTTAAGAAAAAATACAATATTTTCATGTAAAATAATGTTTTTTTTTTTTTCTGAAAAGCTCTATAACATCGAATTTTTGGCACATACTCCTGCTTTTTCCTTAAAAATATTTAGGATAACGGTTGGAGGGATCAGGTGCGATCACATTGCATGACTCAACAAGACTTGTCTGATTCAGTCTGTGGGACCACACAATAACCGGCTCGCTAACAACACCGATCGCTCAGTGAGGCAGGACGCCACCATTTTCCGTGCAATGTGATATTGCAATGAGCACAGATATCATTTGGCATGTGATGGGATTCATCCTACATCTAATCCTAGCCATCCAACCAATGGCTACGATTAGTTCACATTCTTACCTAGATGTGGACTGATCCTAGCCGTCCAAATGCATCAGCTGGACGGCTAGTATCAACATAAGATCCCATATATCACATATCAAAAGATAGGATATAATCTCAACACCTGTCTGGTTAAGACAGCTCTCACGGGCTGTGCGGATGGTATTTGTTTGGCTTGGTTATGGGCTCGTCCAGCTTGTAAAATCAGTTGGCTTATGCATCCTATGAGTTTGATATTTCAAGCTTGTTATGATTGATTAGCCGATAATGAACACCAGGAATTCAGTTTGGCTCGGTTCTCAAGTCAATTATACCTGAACAAATGAAGCGCTCTCTCTCTCTTGGTTCCTTCAACTGATAATCTGCAACTCATAATGATGCTTAAAAAAAGTTTATGGAGCAAACTTGAAGAAGCAGGCACATCCATGATGGCCAAAAGTTACAGAAAGACTGAAGCACAATACCCTTTTCATAAATAAATTTGCAAAGTTTTGCTGCAATGTCTTGTCTCTTTTTTGGATTCTATGCAGTACAAAGCAGCTGTACACAAGCGTAAAAACTTTAATCATTTTCCAGTGTGAAATGCGAGCAATTCTGAGTCATATTCATTCTGGAATAGCTGCATCTTATACCACAAAAAATCCGTAGGATTGAGGTATCTAACTGAAGCAATTCTTCCAGAATTTCTCATAACAAAAACTAAATGCCAAGCGCAACCTAAATGCCCCCTGCAGTGTGTCTAATCAGACGTAAGAAAATTCATATTCCAGGAGTTCAATCAGGAGCAGGAGGAAGACAGAATGAATGAAAAGGGACTTCAACATTCTTTAATGCTGCATTTACCCAATTCTCCAAGCTTGTATAACAAAACAAGTGCAGCTGAATCCATTGAACTCTTTTTATCAGTTTTCTCCTCCCCTTCCACTTCAATATCATCAGAATCAGGCAGATGCAAGATAACCTTTGAAATAAATCTACAAGTGGCAAATCAAAGATAAATGGCAATCAATGTCGATTCATTACCACAGTTCAGATGAACAATGAACGGACATTGAATTTCTACAAACCTCGATCCAGAAGCTCCAGGTTTAAAGGTGGGCCTGACCCAGTGCATAGCTTTACAGAGCTGGAAAAGGCTAGCTCTTGGTCCACCCTTTTTCATATTTAGGCACACATTTGCTGCAATTAGCAAACGCAAACTTATCAGGCACAAAAGAAAAAAATTCAGCAGTTTTATTATTTTAACATATAGTGCAGATTAATAATTTCTTGTCCTTGGATCTCATGCAAAATTTATAGAATCCATCATTCGCCAATCTGTCTACCTCGAATCATTGTACAATAAAGCACATAACAAAAGTCACAATTACTAGAAACACGCATTTACATCAGTTGGGCATTCAAAAACATAAGAAAGTTGCAGCACTCTTTAACAAACTCGAACATGACAACCACAACGATGAAAATCATTTGGTTGAGGGGTTTTCTCAAAGATATGGGCCTAATCATCTCTAGTCCTTCGTAGTCCAATATCTAGTTGGGCTGCCACTTTCACTCCCTCTTGTATTATAAATAGGGGTTGAAACCCCTTTTTAATATCAATGCTTTTCTAAGCATTTCTTAGTGGATTTTATTTTTTTTACATTCTGTTATGTGTGCCCTTAGTGGTTATTGTGTATGCCCTTAATGGCTAATTGTGTTTGTGTTAGTTTCTTGAGATTGTTCTCACTTTGTATCATCTTTAGATGAATTAGTGGTTGTGCACTTCATTTGTATTTGTGTTGATCCTTGTTTCATTACATATTGAATGTTGAGATGGGCTTAGCAAGCTATTATCATGCCAAAATGTTGCATAGAGCCAATGAATGAAGAGGAAGTTAGAGGAAAAGTTGTTAGACCTTCTATGAGGTCTTGACAACAAATAAAAAAATGTCAAGTATCATGGGCCATGAGGAATTACCCTTGTTTGGAACAGCATTCACCCTTTGCCACAGAGAGCAAGGGAAAAAAATGGTGGCATCTAGTGGCCCAGGTGTAAGATCGGTCCTTATAATAAGTGACAACAACCACTATAACACTAATATTCAAAGGGAAATCAAAAGAGGAGTTCAACATTTGTGGACATGGAAGAAAATTTGATGATAGTGATGAAAGGAGAAATCGAAGGGCACACTACTGTGAAAAATATCAGCACGATAAAGAACAAAATGGGATTTAATGGGATGGCTTAACGTGAGAAAAGATTTGCTTATCCTGCTTCACTTAATAAGCCTACCAAAAAAATATAGAGAAATAGATGGAGATAACATAGTCTAGCTAAAGAAGAGGATTCAATAATTGAAGCTTCAAGGAACCACAAACTAGCTCCTCCCAATTTCTATGCTGAAGAGGGTATTGATGCCTTTACACACATGGTTTCTATATTGGGTCATAAACATAGGAGCTATTGATCAATATGGGTATGAAATCTTTGATCAATGACTACTACGATTTCTGTGCCACTGGTAACTTGAAGATTGTCATATAGATCCTTGTCTACTATTCTTGAAAAGGGAATCATCAATCTACATTTGTTTCTATTATACTCAGACCTTCCCTACATTTGTTTCTATTGTACTAACTATATTACATATTTATTGGTAGGAATAGGTATAGTAAGGAGCATCTTGATCAATCATGTTAGAAGGAAAATTATAATGGCTGTTTAATTCATTAGAGGGGCATTTATGTAATTCTTCATAAGATCAGTTTAGGGATGTCCTAGGCCTCTTTAAAAAGCCTGGGTGTCCTTTTTTATTGCAATCGTCTTCTTCCTTTTGTTTTCTCTCTTTTACAGGTCATGTATTACAAGGCTACGGTAAAATCAATCACTCTAATCAGATCATGTTCCAATGGTTCAACCCATGGTTACCGGAAGCACCGTAAGGCATGGGGAAGCGCATTTCAAAAGCGTGAAACATGGCGCTTCCGACACGTGCTGTGAAGTGTCAAAAAATTAGGAAGCACTCTTCCCAATTTAGGGGAAGCTCACTTTCCCCTCTCTTCCCCTTCTTTTTCATTCTTTTTGTGTTTTTATTTTAATTTTTATTTCTTTCTCTTTTTTCACTTTCCCTCGCTTCCTAGGTCGCTTCCGAGACGATTCCTAGTTCGCTTCTAAGTCGTATCACTTTTTTTTTTCTAAAATTTTGAAAGTGCCTTGCTTCCTTCTTCCGCTTCCTGAATCGCTTCCCGCTCCCGCTCCCGCTTCCCTGACTGGCAACTCCGGTTCAACCTTATTTTTTTTCCCTTGTCTTAGGCTTTCTTTCTTACCGATATCGTAAAATAGCTGATTTCCTTTGCTTTCTTCCATATTTGCGAAGAAAAAAAATCCAATTTCTCCCATTCATTTAACTACAAAGTGCTTTTTTTTCCCTCAATGTTCATCATGTTACTATCTCAGAAAAACAAAAAAAGAGCTCGTGCAGATCTCAATGATAATGTTGACCAGAGCACATTCATACACACATAAATACATACATACATATATATATATATATATATAGTGATTTAGGTGTCATCTTTGATGACATCAGGTGAAAACAAAAATAATGTTTTCCGCTATCTTGGATGGACCATAACTAATCATATGTATTGGGCCTACCATGATTTCTCTGCTTGCATGACCAAGGTTGCCAGACTAGGAAGCGGAAGCGGGAAACAATATGGGAAGTGGAAGCGAGAAGCGGGACATTTTAAAATTTATGGGAAGTGAGAAGCGAGGTTTAAAAAAGAAAGCCACAATAGTGGAATCGAAATAGAACACAAATAAAAATGACTTCTTAAATTTCATGACTTTTTTGGTTTAAGAATTAATTTGTTGTCAAAAACTAAAAAAGATGACTGCCAATTTAGAGAAAGCACATGAGAAGTGTGAGAGAAAGCACATAACAAATACGAAAAGAAGCACGAAAGAACATAAAAGAAGCATGGAAAAAACATATGGAAAGCATAAAAGAAGCATCAGAAAATTGAGATTCCCATCAAGTTTCAGAAGGGAGAAGTATCGTGCTTCCAAGCGAGTTTCCAGGAAGCGCGCTTTTCACCTATCTAAGAAGCTTCCGGTAACTCTGTGCATGACCCATGCCTATTGCCCTAAATGAATGATTTCTTACTGAAAACAGAAATCTCCTTGGTATAGAGGTCAATCACAACAGTTCAGCTTTGCAAAATCTCACTTATTATCAGATATTATAATTAATGTGAACAAAGTTCTCCATTTATGACCACCCAGAATAGGTCAAACAGGTGAACTAAACACATTTTTGTGCATATTGAAGGCAGGACCACCAATATTCTTATTGATTAGGCCTCACATAACGCTTTTCTTCCGAGCATGGACTACATTATATCATCAGAACTTGCAGTTCTACATCTGATAATAGTATCCAACATATTGACAAACTTATTTCCTGGAATGGGTGAAAGTAAGACTATCCGTCAGTGGAAGACACCACTACATTCTCCATACCTATACTTGCCGATGGAAGAACCAACTAAAGTTACCCATCTTCTCAGAAACTGCAGACGTAGATGCTCTCTCTCTCTCTCATAGCATAGCTGAGAAACATGGATGAAGACCTGGTAATGGTGAAAAACATATGCATGATTTCACCTTCAACAATCTTAACAAATGAACCAGATAGCTATGGACTTGAAGAGTACAAATGGAAATTTTTTCGAATTATCGACCATGAAGATTTCCCACAAAATACAAGTTCATGTTAAATTCTCTCAAACAAATCAAAGAATGTAACTCTATTTCAAAATGTGGGAATAAATGCCATATGGTAGTACAGAACAAAGTGTGCCCGAGATAGCTTTAGAAGATTCAATTTGCAGTATAAAGCATGCTGCAGACAATTGCAAAAAAATAGTTCTATCAATGCTTACAGAGGGATGGATTAGGTAATGCAGTAGAGCTGTCTTTCAAATGATGCTTTTCAACAGGCGAAGGAGCTAGTGTCTGTTCTGATAAAGATGGTGAGCTGTCTGGAACCCTTTCCGATTTCTCCCTCCAAACGCTTCTTTTATGTGAGATGCCCTTTTTCTGACATCAAATATCACCCCCAAGGAATGTCAACAAGAAAAACACTGATAATCTATGGACCCAAAACATTGACATTGCAAGTTAATATACCAAAAGTAATGAAAAAAAAGCAGCATAAAACAACGAAAAAAAAACCTCCATTGCAGCTAACAAAAGGAGGGCAGCCTGTTCCAATGCAGCATTCTTAGTTTTCCCACATCCCACTGCGGTCAATTGGCCATCCTTCAGTTGTACCATGAGCTTTGCAGTAATCCGCTCACCCTCCTTTCTATACTCAGTACTTAGTGGAGATCCTGTCTCACTGCATATTTCACTTAACTCACGCAGAGGATGCAACTGTAATTCTTCAGGCATTGTGAAGGGGGAAAGGATTGGTTTAAAAACCCTCCAGACTTCTCCAATATCAAGTTTGCTGTCAATTAAGATCGCTCCAGCGATACTTTCAACCAAATCTCCAAGAACCTAAAATTAAATGAAAAGATTATTCTCAGTATAGGTGTTAACATAAAATATACAGAGAAAAGCAAAGAAATACACATCATTTAACCATTGAAGGTATGCATATCAACGAGAGCAATTGAGCATCGAAGTAAGATGGAAAAACATATTATGTATGTGTATGTCTGTTTATTATATACATACACACATGGGATAGCATGATCCAAAGATCAGTTTCTACTGAGCTTAATATGTAGGCCGTTGATTTTGAGGTTTGAAAATTTGGTACAATGTAGGCTGTTAATTTTTCACTCCTCGTAAAATCTGACATAGATGTAGAACAACATGATCCAAAGATCAGTTTCTACTGAACTTAATATGTAGATCACATCTGAAGGGTCAAATGTGCCAAAAAACTAAAAAAATAAAGAAATTACATTTTCCCACTAGGGGGTTCCATACGCACGAGAGTAGCAAACATTGCCCTTATATATATATATATATATATATATATATATATATATATATATATATATATATAGAGAGAGAGAGAGAGAGAGAGAGAGGGTGGCAGTTGCAAACCGCTTTTCTAGCTCACCAGGCTTTCGAAGGGTTTTTCCCATGTATTACTTAAATCTGACCGTACAGATGTGTTCGGCACTGTTGATTTACCAGGAAACAATACTTGGATCATGTTTTTTCGATGAAAAACATGATTTTTTAAGCCTGGAATATTTAGGAAAATCTTAGACCATCGATTTTTTAAACCTTATAAAAACCTACCTGCATATCTGAATCGGATGATCCAAGAGTTGATTCCTATAGAATCAAGCATGTAGAATAAATTTGTATGGTCAGATTTAAGGAAAACATGGAAAACCCCTTCAAAAGCCCGATTAGCACCACAGTTAGCAGCTACCACCTTCTCTCTCTCTCTCTCTCTCTCTCTCTCTCTCTCTCTCTATATATATATATATATATATATATATATATATATATATATATATATATATGTTCAAAACATGATTACCTTTGGTCCTTTCAATTTATTATAGGCTGGTATGCACTTGTTTTCAGGGAAGCTTTTTACAAATTTCACATATTCTGTCATCTGCACCAGAAGCAACTCGGAACCATGTTGTAAATGCTGCTGAAGATTATGCTTAACTGCAGCTTGAGCAAATTTTTCGTTGTTTACTGAAGCTGAACGTAAATCAGTCAACTCTCCTTGATCGATGTTTTTGTGGCTCTCAAATAGATGCCATGTGATGAGAAGATCCAACACAGAATCACCTAGAAACTCAAGACGCTGAAATTTTCCAAGAAGGTAAGTTTATAAGCTAAAGTTCCAAACCAAAAGTAATATATAGTGAATGGTATACTGATTTTCTACTGACAAAGTACAGAAAGATAAGTATGAGGCAAAGAAGCCTCTCAGAGTGATGGCAAACAAAGTGTTTCGTTTATATAACAAACCTAACTAGGGTTGACAACATATTACAAGAGATAGTAATGTGTTTATCACAAAAGTACACAATAATATTATAAAACATATCAAAATTACAAACATGCTACTGCCGGTTACATCATAAAATATTTCAATCATGCCAACAATTAACTAGCATGGTGACAATTATTTGAAGAGTACCTGATAGCAACAACCTAGGCTGGCATCCTGCTTAGAAGCATGAGTAATGGCTTCCAATAAAAGACCTCTGTTCAAAAATTTGTATCCAAGTTTTGACTCCAAAGACTCAATATCTTTGTCGTGTATGACATAACTTAGTCTTGATGCATTCCTAGTGGCTTCTGCAACCAAGGCTTGTTCATGTTCAGAATCAATACCAACCCACGTCATAAAAAAACGTGCAGCTTCCAGACCACCACTAACATAGTATGCTCCTATCAATGCCTCCAGACAATCAGCAATTGTTTTGGAACACAACCACCTATGTCCCCGATCACAAGTAGCACCAATTTTTATAGCATTATTTTCAATATCAGTAGGATGCGTGAGAGGAACTTCACGAGTATCAACACCACATTTACAAGGAACAGGGTGCAAGGTACATTGACCAGGAGCAAGCCAACGAAGAGGATCAAATGGAGCATCTCTAATATAATTCTGCACATAAAGAGACACATGCACAAGGAAAAAAGTTCAAAAGAAAGGAGGAAATAACTGAAAACACTTTAGATTTGTAAAGTTCAGGTCAGAAAATATAATTGATCGATGGACTTCTTTTATATCTATTTCAGTGTTTTCCTCCTGAAGATGCCCGTCCTACATGTCAGCAAAATGACATCTACACTGATTTTGACAATCCGAATTAAATTAATCAACATTTTTTGCCATAAGCTGATCATACTTAATGAAAAGATTTTTTTTCTTTTCTTGAAACAAATGAAATTATTTTTATTGGAATAAGTCTTCAAAGGATCAGTATTGAAGCCCACATATATAAGGTATGATGGTGTTGAGGCTCAAAAACTTTTTCAGATTTGAGAGACAAAAGGAGAATAATACATACAAAAACAAGCATGAAACATGAAATGAGTAAATGAACTAATCTATGCATATTTACAAAATAATACGTGACAAATATAACAAGTAACCTAGCAACCTACTATTTCACTCCCTTTCAAACTTGAAATGGAAAAATCGGAATAATCATGAGTTTGAAAATGGAAGTGAAAAATTGATTGGTTGGCCAAGTGTTACCAAATACATCAGCAATCTGATATGCAAAATGAACATATAGCAAGGAATAATGTCATCAAAATACTCCAAGTGTACAAAGTAGCAATCCATGACTATATATCTGGTACGCTCATGAAACTTAGGATTCATGGCAATATGGATAGCACTCTGATTGTCACAATGTAGAGCTATAAATGATGACAATCTGACACCCATATCTCTAAGTAGCCATCACAACCAAATAATTTTCGCTATAGTATGTGCCATAGCTTGATATTGTGCCTCTGCGATAGATAGTGTGATTTCTTGCTTCTTGCTTTTCCAAGACATCAAAGAGTCTCCAAGAAAATACAAAAGCTAGAAGTTGATTGTTGATTACTACTGAAACCACCAAAATCAGAATCACAATATGTCTGAAGCTCAAGTGAGGAAGCTGAAGAGAAAAACAACACGTAATCCATAGTATCTTCAGCATAATGAATAATCCTGAATGTGGGCCGTAAGATGAACTGTACATGGTGCACTTATAAACTGGCTAACCAAATATTCTACATGAGCAATACCAGGCCATGAAATGGTCGAATAAATAAAACTCCTCTAACTGCCGATATGTAGGATCACTGAGAGGCACTCCATCCATCGATCTAAGCTTGGCATTAGCTTTAATAAGTGTGTCCACATGCTTACTATCATCAAAACACTCTGGCTTGTGTCACTAAGTCTACCGCATACTTATGTCATGACAACAAAATACCCTATCCTAGAGTAAACAACCTCAACTCCTAAGAAGCAGCTAGTAATATCTAAATCCTTTGTCTCAAGATTTTGCTTCACACTAACCGCCATATGGGTATCATCACTTATAATGATCACATCATCAACGAACAAAAGCAAACACTGTCCCTGTGGTGATAAAGGAACAAATATGGTTGTGAATTGTATGAACCCAAGTCTCTTCACTGTAGTACTAACTTCGCAAACCAGGCAATAGGTACTTGTTTGAGTGCTTGCAAAGTTGATATATTCTCCTTTTGGACTCTGTCATACTAGGTGATTACTACATACAAACTTCGCTCTCCAAATCTCTATTGAAGAATGCATTCTTTACAGCCAACTATCACATGTCTCATTATCTAGCAACAACAATTGCAAGTAATTTATGAACCCTAGTCATGTGAGCCACTAGAGTAAACATCTTTATATAATCAATGCTAAATTATTTGTGATATCCCTTAGCCAAAAATCTCCCCCTATATCATTTAGTGATTCCATTTGACTTGTCATTATCTTGTATACTCGCATCCAATTGCCTTCTTCCTTTCAGGTAGCTTAGTCAAGTACCAAGCATGCATCCTTTTACTTTAGTCAACTCTTCGGTCATAGACTGTTTCCACCTAGGTTGAAGAGCATTTTCATGATGCTCAGCCAGTGTATGATGAAGGGAAGAGAGAGAGAGAGAGAGAGAGAGAACTCAATGGGTCGTTCCTTTGTTTTTCATACACTAGAGGACAGCCTTATGTATCTATTTATAGAAGAGATGCATTCAGACTTTGAGTTACAATAGAATTAATATACAAAGTTTGTGTTTCAGTAAAACTGATTCAGCATTATGACTGTTGAGAAAAGGTGGTGTTTAGTTTAAGTTCTTTTATATTAGAGTTTTTTTTGAAATTTTGTTCTCATAAGGACTTAGATGTAATTTCTCTTTTTAGCCTCTCTCTATTTAATATAGAGAGAAGCCCTAATCTAAGGGTTAACGAGTTTTCTATTGTGCAACCATCTCTCTCTCTCTCTCTCTCTCTCTCTCTCTCTCTCTCTCTCTCTCTCTCTACACACAGGTGGCTGTGCATCGCATCTTCTTCTATATGGTATCAGAGCCCTCGATCTCGGGAGCGTGATCAACAGGGACTGATCTTCATCAACAGGGAGCGTGATCTACGACTTCTTAAAATCAGGTTTGGTGTTGTTTGATTGTGGAAGATCTGATAACAGATCTGGGATGTTACCCAGATTTGTCGTCAGATCTAAGGAGAAGATGTGGAGCCGTAACCCTTGAGCTCCTCATCTGGATCTCCTGCCGTGACCTTTTGTTGCCGAGTCCTATTCCTGCCATGACGTGAGATCTTTCCTGTGTTCGTGAGTTGTCGAGTTGTGTTCCTGCTGTTTGGGAGCAGCAGAAATCTTCATTTCCTGTGTTGTCGTGATTACTGAGTTCTCTCCTGTGCTGATTGCGTGTGATCAAAATTTTGCTGAGTTCTTTCCTGAGCAGATTGTGTGTGATCAGAATTCTGCCGTGATTACAGATTTCTTTTCTGTGCTGATTGCTTGTGATCGAAATAAAATTGATCTGTCTAACTGTCCCCTGAAGACTTATTGGATGTCGTGTCTTATATGTTGGGAGAATAGCAGGTGTAGTGAATATTTGTTTTGCGACTGCATACTATCATTGGTCGTGATGTGTTTGGGCGCAGCAATGTTCGTGTTTCCTGAACTTTAGTTGGTTTTTTGTTGGTTGGTTTACTTCAGAATGTGGATTTCAACAGTCGTGATTCCCTGCTGTGTCGAGTTTTTTTTTTGGAAAGAAGCATGGTAGTTTAAGTTATCCTTCTGTCGTGGAAAACAGCAGGTGTGATTTCCTGCTGTGTTGAATTTTTTTTGTTTGTGGGCTGCTGTTTTTGTGGAAACAGCAGGTGTGATTTCCTGCTGAGTTGAAAATTCCTCTTGAACACTTGTTGTTCAAGTGAGGTAATCTGGGTTTTTTTTAATCACATCTTCAGTATGGCTGAAACTTCGAAATGTGATTCCAAAATGGAACATATTGGGGAGTATAAGGCTTTTGCCAACCCCTTCTCATATGGCTCTTCCGTAAGGTTGAATGAAACCAACTATGCCAGGTGGTCCAGAACTTTTATGATGTCGGTATCTGGACATCGTCGAAAACATATTTTGTTGGAAGGCGAACCCTCTGAGAAATTGGGAAAATATGTTACTTGGGATGAAGATAATGACATAGTTATGTCATGGATCATGAATAGTGTCGAACCCCATATTGCAGATGGATTGATCTACTATAATACAGCCAAACTGATGTGGGACAATCTTCGTGATACATACTCACAAGAAACGAATGTGAGTCGTATCCTGCAAGTCGAACAGGAAATATATAATTTGTAACAGGGAGATCAGACCTTGGCCCAGTACTATGCCTCTGTTAAAGCTGCGTTTGAAAGACTTAATGCTCACAGGCCTCTTTGTTGCTCGAAGCAAAAGGATCATCAAGAACAAACCATGGTTGCTCGTTTTCTTACAGGTCTTTCTTCAGATTTTTCTGTTGCAAAAGTTCAAATGTTGACTGGATCAGATGTTCCCACTCTTGCTGATGCTTACAATCGTCTGAGTAGACTTGCGATCTCTCTGCCACAATCTCAACCTGTGACTCAGTCATCTGCTCTTGTTGTCTCATCTGGTTATGGGCGTGGAAATATTCAGAATATCAGAGGACGAAGTCGTGGACGTGGTATAGGAGGCAGAGGAAAGCTTCAATGTATATTCTGTGGAAAATCTGGACATTTAGAAGATCGTTGCTGGGATAAGCATGGTCGGCCAACCTCTTCTTCATCAAAGTCATATACTCCTAAAGCAAATATTACTACTATCGAGGCAACAAATGTACAAGAGAATATCTCTGCAAATGAAAGTAGTATCACCCTTAGTCGTGCGGAATATGATGAGTTGATAGCTCTTCGACCTTTGAGTTTCACCCCTCATGTAGCTGGTGTTGCCTATTCAACCGGAAATCATCTTCATCCGACTGATAGTAAGTGGGTCATTGACTCTGGTGCATCCAGACATTTGTGTGGAAATTCACGTATTTTTTCAGATCTAAAGGATATTAAGGCTCAGCTTGGAGTCTCATTAGCCGATGGGAGCTCCTCCCCGGTTGTTGGTCAGGGAAATATTTATATATCCTCCTCATTACAGTTGAAAAATGCTCTTCATGCTCCAAACTTTCCTCAAAGTTTACTCTTTGTTAGTTGCCTTATAAAAGAACAAAACTGTAGAGTAATATTTGATCCAATGGGTTGTCATTTTCAGGATTTGCTGACGGGGAAGAAGATTGGTGGAGGCTATAAAGAAAATGGAATTTACTACCTACATCATCCAATGGGTATTGTTCATGTTGCAGTGGAACATTCATTCAGTCCTGTTCAGTGGCATCGTCGTCTTGGTCATCCTTCATTGTCAAAGCTTCGGTCGGTCTTTCCTCAGATTCCTTCCACCACATCATTTCAGTGTGAAGCATGTCAGTTGGGCAAGCATCATCGAAGTTCGTTCCCCTTCGAGTCAGAGTCAGTCTAGTAATAAAGTTTTTGAACTTCTTCATGCAGATGTATGGGGTCCTAGTATTGTTGATGATTTCTCTAAGTTGTCATGGGCTTTTTTAATAAAAGAACGATCTGAAGTTTCAAGTATTATCAAATCTCTAATTCTTGAAATAAAAACTCAGTTTGAATCTATTGTCAAGATTGTTCGCACTGATAATGCTCTCGAGTTTAAATCAAAAAGTCTGTTACAATTTTACCAAGATCATGGCATCCAACCCCAAACTTCCTGTGCCTATTCATCTCAACAAAATGGGGTGGCTGAGCGAAAACATCGGCACCTGCTTGATGTTGTCAGGACCATTATGATTTAATCCAATGTTCCTGCGTTATACTGGGGTGATGCGATTACCACTGCTTGCTATCTGATCAACCGCATGCATTCGTCTTTTGTGGATGATCAAATTCCATTACATATCCTAAAACCTAATGCCCCACTTTTTTCTTTCTCACCAAAAATATTTGGATGTGTTTGTTTTGTACACAAACTTGGCCCTGACCGTGATAAATTAGCCGCTCAAGCTACAAAATGCATATTTATAGGTTATCCAAAAAATCAAAAGGGCTATCGATGTTATGATCCTATTTCTCGCCGAGAGTATGTCAGTGTGGATGTATCTTTCTTGGAATCCTCTCCATATTACTCTATTTTTGGTTCCCCGCTGCAGGTTGATCCAGCTGAGTCTTTTCCATTACCTATACCTCCTTTTCCTTTGGAATTTGTGCCCTCTTTACCGAACCAAACTTCATCCTCTTCCAGATTTAATAATCCTCCATTGGTATATATAGAGCTCCACTTCCGCAAGAGCCTTCATCTTCTTCTTCTCCTGAGGTAAGTTCTACTGACAATAGTGATCTTCAGGATGATGATAACTGGCCTATTGCTCTACGAAAGGGGACACGACAATGTACCTTATATCCCATAACTCATTTTGTCTCCCATGCCAGAATTGGACATCAGATGAAGTCTTTTATTTCAGCCTTATCTGCTGAAACTATTCCTCTGAACTATCGACAGGCAGAACTTGATAATTGCTGGAAGCTGGCTATGCAAGAAGAAATGAATGCTTTAGTATCTCAGTATACCTGGGATCTAGTTGATTCCCCAGCAGATGCTGACATTGTTGGATGTAAATGGGTATATACAATAAAGTACAAATTTGATGGTTCTATTGAAAGGTACAAGGCCATATTAGTAGCGAAAGGGTATACTCAGACATATGGTATTGACTTCTTTGAAACTGGAATGTTGGGAGCTAAACCAACAAATATTCTCATGGATCATAAAGTTCAGTTGTTCGAAGAAGGGTCAAAACCGGTTGATAGCAAAAGATATCGCTCACTAGTAGGGAAGATACTTTATGTAACTGTGACCAGGCCGGATATTGCTTTAGCAGTACGCAAAGTTAGCCAATTTATGGACAAACCAACTGAGGTACACTGGAATTAGGGGTGGCAATTTCTGACCCGACCCGCCAACCCGCCTCTTAGGCGGGTTCGGGTTGGGCTTAAGCCAACCCGTTTAATAAACGGGTCGACCCATGTAACCCGTTTATTAAACAGGTCGGGTTCGGGTTGGGGGTATGCCAACCCGCCAACCCGGCTGACCCGTTTAATAAACGGGTCAGGCGGGTGGGTCAACCCGCCAACCCGTCTGCCCGACCCGCCAACCCGACCCGCCAACCTGCCTACCTGCCAACCCGATCCGTCAACCCGCCAACCCGACCCGCGAACCTGAAAACCCGTTTACCCGACCCAACCCATTTATTAAATGGGTTGACGGGTCGTGTCGGGTTACCCGTTTATTAAACGGGTCGGGTTCGTGTTTGCCACAGCCGACCCGTTTAATAAACGAGTCGGGTTCGGGTTGAGGTATGCTGACCCGCCAACCCGCCAACCCGACCCGATTGCCACCCCTAACTGGAATGCAGCTATAATGATTCTTAGGTATTTAAAATCTTCTCCTGGAAAGGGTTATTATTCAGGAAAGGTGAAACTCTAGAGATAGTGGCCTACTCTGATGCTGACTATGCAGGATCTGTAGTTGATAGAAAATCTACCACAGGATTCTGTGTGTTTTGGGGAGACAACTTAATTTCATGGAGAAGTAAGAAGAAAAATGTGGTTTCTAGGTCGAGTGCAGAATCAGAATATAGGGCTCTGGCCCAAACAGCTGCTGAATTAATGTGGGTTCGTATTGTTCTTCATGATCTTCAGGTGAAGGTTTCCTCTCCTATGACCATGATGTGTGATAACAAGGCTGTCACATATATAACGAACAATCTTGTCTTTCATGAGAGAACAAAACACATT
This sequence comes from Nuphar pumila, assembly GCF_984573655.1. Lineage (NCBI taxonomy): Eukaryota > Viridiplantae > Streptophyta > Magnoliopsida > Nymphaeales > Nymphaeaceae > Nuphar > Nuphar pumila. The sequence continues at coordinate 72,206,306 of NC_143257.1, forward strand.
GAGGTTGATTGCCAATATGTAAGAGATATGGTTCAAGCTGGTCATATCACTACCAAATATCTAAAGTCGGAGGACCAAGTTGCAGATATGTTTACAAAGTCTCTTGCTAGACCAAATTTCTCAAAATGTTGTGACAAGTTAAGCATGATTGATATCTATGCTCCAGCTTGAGGAGGAGTTTTGAGATTAAGAAGTTTTAAGTTTAAGTTTTCTTAAACTAGAGGTTATTTGATATTTAGTGTTTAAAGAGAGGCTTGTGTGTAAAATTTTACATTGGCCTCTCTCTATTTAAACATAGAGATTAGCCCTAATCAGATTAACGAGTTCTCTCAACGGATCTCTCTCTCTCTCTCTCTCTCTCTCTCTCTCTCTCTCTCTCTCTCTCTCTCTCTCTCTCTCTCGGGTGCTCCTTATTCAAGTCGCGACAGAGAAGAATTTGAATACCTCAGATTTGTATTTCATAAAATAAATCCAAGTGTATCTGGTATAACTATCAATGAATGTGACATAGTAATGACTACCAGACAAAGAGGATTGTGGAGCAGGTCCCCAAACATCAGAATGAACAAGTTCAAAAGGAAAAGAAGCTCTTTCATTTATTGAATTAAAAGAAAGCACATGACTCTTACACGACTGACAACTAAAACAAAGGAAACTATCAACCTTATTACACTGACTTGACTTTCAAATAAGATCACTCAACACTAATTTCTCAAGAGAAGAATTATTACAATGACCCAAACGACGATGTCAAATATTTGACTTATTATACGAGGACAGACTTAAATAATCTTTAGATGAATCCAACTTGAATGGTTGACCAATGGACGATTTTGGTCCAGCTCTACTAACAGAAGAAGGAGCTTCTTTTAGGATATACATGTTTCCCTTTCGTTCTCCCTCAACGAGCGTCTTCTTCGTGAGTGGATCCTTGACACAAACAGAAGAAAGAGTAAATTCGATGCAAGAATGAATGTCATCAACTAGTTTAGAAACAGAAATGATGTTTTTGACAATATTAGGAAAATGAAAAACATTGGACAATTTTAGGGAACCATCGGAAAGAGGAATATTCACATTTTCAGTGTAAGTTATTGGATGAAGAGCTCCATCTCCAGTTTTAATACTTGCATTTCCATGATAAGGGATGGGTTTCAAAATCTTACCAATATCGCCTGTCACATGTGCTGCAGCTCCAGAATCAATGTACCAAGTTCCTTGATCACCCTGTTTAAAATTTAATCCTGACTCATTTTACCTTTGTTTTGCAGGTTGTGCCAACAATTTGCCTTGATATGTCCCTTTTTGTTGCACAAATAACATGTTGGAACATTTTTAAAATTGTGATTTCGAGAAAAGCTCGGTGTGCTAGGCGTGGGTAACAATCCACGCCCCCCTTGATTATTCCTTATTTGTCCATGTCCTCAGAAGTAACCACGTCCTCTCCCTGAATTTGTCACTGCAAACAGTACTTCTTGGTTTCTTGAATTGTTGCCTACATCTTCACCTTTGATGGAAATTTCATATTGTAGTAATTTCGCCCAAAGATCCTCAAAGTTAGGAAGTGAAGGAAGACACAAGAGAGATGTAACCAGCATGTGATAATATGACCTAAGCCTGTTTAGCACTTGTTGAACTTTATCCTTATCAGAAATCATACAACCCACCATAGCCAATTGGTCTGTGATGATTTTCACCTTGTTCATATACTCTGTAACAGTCATGCTCCCCTTTCTTAGGAGTTGAAACTCCCTCTTCAAATGCATAATTCTTGCTTCTGAAATTTGTGAATATGTTTTTGCAAGTTGTTCCCACAGCTCCACCGCTGAACACTCATCTGGAATACCTACAAGAACCTCTTGTGAAAGAGTAGAGGTAATGTAGGCTACAACAGCCTGATCTCGTTTTCTCCAAACAGTAAATTCAGGGTTTTGAATCAGCCTGTTAGAAGCCTCTCCTTTATCATCCATAACTTCCTGCACAATAAATTCTGGTGGTGCAGAAATCATTCCATCTAGGTGTCCATAGAGGTCGAGCCTCTTAATAAAAGGCATTATCTGCCTTTTCAAGGTCAAGTAGTTGTTATTCAATTTTTCAGAGATAAGTTGACCTAGAAAACTAGATGGCAGGGTAGGAGAATCCATGAAAACTGAAATTGAAACAAGGAAAATATGGCAAACGAACCTGTCTGACTGATGCCAAATACTCAAGGATTAACGTCAGATCTAAGATAGATTCTGACGGATGGAATATGAATGCAGGAGAATTCAAGCTGGATTGTAGGAGAAGTTTGGAAGGAAAACTCAAGGTGGATTGTAACAAAGGTAGAAGGAATAAAACTAGAAGAAAGAATTAAGATCTGAATTTGGGTTCAGATCTAAACAAAACGAGAATATTTAAACTGGTGAAAGAAATCACGCCTTGACAAATTTAGGCGGGAATCTTCAGATCCAAGACTGATAAAAGAAATCACACACGATCTGATCTAACGATCAGACCTAGAGTCAGATCTGCAGTCACGCAAGATTTGGGTTCAAATCTAAACAAACGAGAATGTTCAAAACTGATAAAAGAAATCACGCCTGGATAGATTCAGGCCTCGGGAGTCTTCAGATCCAAAACTAATAAAGGTAATCATGCATGATCCGATCTAATTGATCAGATCTAGAGTCAGATATGCAGTCACGCAAGATCTGATTCTAGGATCAGATCTGGAATTGAACGCTCAGAACTATGAACAGACCTGCAGTCACACAGGGTATGATCCAATGATCAGATCTGGGATCAGATCTATCACGATCGAGGGTACAAAAATCTATATTGAGATAAGAGAATAACAAGACCTTAAACAGAAAAATATTGGTGAGAAATAGAAGGACTGGGGAAGGATTCAGATAGTAGAAGAGAGAGGAAGACAAAAACTGGAAGGCACTACTCACCTGGAACGTCGGTCTCACTCGACACCTTCTTTGGAGACGATTCAATGCACAGAGGCCTGTTGCTCTGATACCATGTTAGAATGGACCACCGTACACGTGAAGTGCAAGAAGGAAGGAGGCAGGATGAAAAGAAGGGTTGTGGCAGCAAAGGGAGACTCCTTTCTCTTAGGAGTCGTGCCCTATTCCATGTATGTATTTATATACAAAAAACAGAAAGTGGGTTGGATCAATTATGATTTGGATCCATACCCGAATACATTAAAATTACATACGTCAGAAACAGAAAACCCGATCCATATTAGAGACCCAACTTCAGTTTTATGATACAGTCTTAATAGATCATACACGCCCTCGCAGATAATCCTTTGGAGATCAGGTCCTCAATAGACACCCTACTCAGTGATACATGCATCAATACAATCGACTGCTCCGAACAATTGACCACTCTTGGGGTCAGTAGCCACCAATATGGGCACAAGCATGTATACCTGTAATATGCATCGTATCACGCCACATGGTAAAACAAAACACAAGATCACCCATTCCTCCAATAAGGTTCCATGAACCATGAACATATTATCGCATACTTCTAACATTTCTTATCACGTGGCATATCAATCACATCACACAAAAGCATATAATACTACGCATCATATTATTGCCACAAGGAACATTACAATCCTCAAATAAGACCTCAAAGCATACGTAAACGACACATGAGAACACGCAGATATGGCAATCCAGTTGATTCTATAGGCGAAGAGTAACTAACTCTATCCGACAGCCAAACAAAACAACTGAATAAGACAAGCACTCATAACAATGCTCGAGAAACATACAATTATCATCAAATGGCTCAGTCCATCAGCAAGTAATTAAATTAATGGTAAGGCATAAACCATTTCATCGCAAGTCATTAATAAGTTATACATAAGCAATCATACAGCAGCAGTTATATCACAATATGTAAGCAGCTTATAAGACAAACGGCCACATCAATCCTAGTTGCCACCAGTTTGTACATTACAAGTTGTATGCAATCATATCAATCATAAGAGATGCAAGCCAACGTCTTACATTACAATAAGCACCAAACAGTTCGACCAAGGGGTAAAGCAAGTCACATGCTAATATGTAGCAAATGGCATAATGCTATTATTATAAGCATTTAACTAGTATGAGAAGCTAGATGTTACTTAGCAAAGAACTGCATAAGCAGTTTAACAAACTAGAGTAACGCCTCGACAGACGGGTACAGCTCAACGAGTAGCATACTGAACTACCTAGCAAGCAAGCAATCGACCAGTGTGAACAGACTTTATATTTCGATATTACTGGCCTGCGGGTACGCGTAGGCAAAACATAGAAACAACTGAGACTAGTTCGGGCGTCTATTATTCTTTGTATTTTCAATAACTCGAATAGCTAGTTGATTCCGCTCCCAAAGGGACGGCTTTAGCCGAGAGAGGATTCCCCAAAAACTGATAAGCAGTGTCACGGATGCATCCAACTTCTGCAGAAGTGTTGAGCTAACTATCGTAGCCCCTTTCCCTTAACTCCAATGACTGGAGAGGCCGGATCATTGCCCGTGGGGTGGTTGTTAACAACCTGTCCATTGGAGTTTTGTACCGCTTTGTCCTCTCTCTTGACAGACAACAAGAAGCGAATGGGTGTGTTAGGGGTTGCTTAACTAACGACCCATTCTATGTTGTGGTCTTTAAATCACTCGAGCATCTTGCCTGTGAAGGCGAATGTGAGGCATTTTATGTGATTACAGCATTGTGCATTTAGTACTATTCGAGGTCGCACGACCGTCTCATTCGATCATCGCAGTACTAGCGTATAGTGCACGACTACAAGTACTCTAGGATGAAAGGGGTATACTTCCTCAATAGGAACCTCAACAGAAGTGTTTCACAAAGACGTAATGTTTCTCAAGCTTTACTTTTGACATTCTTTATCTTTTGAAAGAGCCAACAGCTTTTGCCAACATTTGGCATGTGATTATCTCGAATCTCATCCGCTATCGGGGTATCCACATGCCTCGCATGACTCGATACCGACCTCGATAGACGGGATACGGGTTTCTCAATAGAACCAGTCAATCACCTCCTTCCAAATGCTTTGATTTGGGTAGTCTTTAATGCTTTTGCGCAGCTCCCTAAAATCTCAAGTCGACTCTGCAGGAATGCGTACACGAAGAGCCAGGATCCTTGCGAGGTATCCCTCTCCTTAGACGAAGATGTATCACTAGCTCCCGACTCAACTCTTGTCGCAAGAGGGAGAGTGGTAGATGCCTCTTGCATCCTCCACGAGGATGCCTCAAACGCATATGCAATGAGCGAAAACCTGAGCATCATCTACAATAGCAAGGCAGTAACACATATGCAAAAGCAAAAGCATGGGCACAAAGCGCGACGGCAAAGTAAAGGACTGTAAGCAGGAGTACAACACAAAACCTTTGCGTGATGCGCGACGAAAAAGTAAAGGCTGTAAGCAGGAGTACAACGCAAAACCTTTGAGCAATACGTAACGGCAAAGTAAAGGACAGGGATCGCGAAACCGCATCCTTGAGTTAAATGCGTACTCGTATAAATATATATGATATATACATGCATATATATTTATTTAATTATCCTTTTTAGTTAATTGAACTCAATTCAATTGTCCAAGTCTTCTGTGCAATCTTCACCTACCTTGAGGGGTTGCGGTCCTCGTATGTCAGCGGTGTAGGTAAGCACGAGCTCAAGCCACGAAGGGCGAGCAGGATCCACCGTTCAACCTGTGATGCTAAAAAGGTTAGCATGCCAAAATACAAATGAGAAGTAGGTCCGGTAAGACCTGCAGCAGTACCGGACCCCGATACGAGGGTAGGTAGGGAGCTCAACTCCCTGCAGAATGCAGAAGAGCAACAGAGGCAGCAAGGCTTCCTGCCTGCAGGCTGCAGAGGCAAGAACTCTGCACTCTGCTGACCAGGGTGCCAGAGGCAGGGAGGCCTGCTCCCAGACGCCAGAGATGCAGAGGCACTGCACCCTGCCTGCAAAGGTGCAGGAGGCAGGGGCCTCACCCTTGCCGACAAAAAGCCACAGAGGCAGGGGGCTCATGCTCCCTGCCTGCCAGGACAGAAAAGGCAGGGGAGGGAGCAGAGGCTCCCTGTCGAACCTGCCTCAACAGGAAACAGGACAAGGGGGCGCAGCCCCTTGCTGAAAATGAGAAAGGCAGGGGCTCTGCCCCTGCCAGCAACAACCAGAAAACAAATGAGGTGCAGGGGGCTTCGCCCCCTACCCAGAAACATCAAGAGCCTTAAGTATATTTTCACGCAGTGTGATTTGAATTTTAGGCAAGTTAGGTGGTTGGAGTTCCTTAAGGACTATGAGTTCTCCATCGCCTAATACCCTGGTAAGGCGAATGTAGTGGCAGACGCACTCAGTACAAAGACTTCAGTCACGACAACCTGTTTGATCGGGCGTAGTTGGGATGTGATCGAGAAGTTTGCCAGATGGCAGCCGTTTGCAGATGATTCTGAAAGCATGCTTTGTGTTGGGATGCAGGCGCAACCTGAGATTATAGATTGTATCGATGAGCTTCAGTCAGCCGATTCGGAGTTCGAGAGGTTGTGCGTGAGTGCCCAGAAGCCTAACACGTAGTTTCGTCATGTGGAGGACGGGACCATCATGTTCAGAGACAGATGGTAGGTTCCGAAGGCACTACGGGAGGAGCTGATGGAAGCCCACAAGTCGAGGTATTCTGTTTACCCTGGTTCCACCAAGATGTTCAGGGATCAACAACGGACTTATTGGCGGAACAGGATGAAGCAGGATATTGCAGAATTCGTGTCTTGGTGTCTCTCACCTGCCAACAGGTGAAGATCGAGCATCAAAGGCCTGGTAGACTTCTTCAGCCACTAGACATTCAAGAGTGGAAGTGGGACGACATCTCGATGGACTTTATCGTAGGGTTGCCGAGGATCCATCGTCAACACGATGCCATTTGGGTGATAGTGGACAAGTTGACGATGAGTGCCCACTTTCGACCGATCAAGATCAGTAAGAGCTTGGAGAGTCTAGCATATCTTTATGTGGATGAGATAGTCCAACTTCACGAGGTGCCATGTTCGATAGTGTCTGATCGAGACCCTCGCTTCACGTCTCGGTTCAGCACGACTTTCCACCCACAGATTAAGAGGCAGACAAAGCGCACGATTCAAAAACTTGAGGATATGCTTAGAGCGTGCGCGTTGGACTGAGCAGGAGAGTGGAATAGGCATGTGAAGCTTGCAAAGTTCTTGTACAACAACAGTTATCATGCTAGTATTGGTATGGCCTCGTACGAAGTTCTATAAGGCAGACCATGCAGATCTCCGGTATACTGGGATGAGGTTGGAGTGAGAGCAGTGGAGCCTCCAGAAGCCATTCAGCACTACTCGGACCAAGTGTGGTTGATTCGATAGAGGTTGATCGCAGCGCAGAGCAGGCAAAAGAGTTATGCCTATCAGCGGCGTAGGGAGCTCAGCTTTGTCGTGGGTGATGACGTGTTTGTATGGATCTCGCCCACGAAGAGTGTGTTTCAATTCGAGAAGAAGGGGAAGTTGAGTCTTTAGTATGTAGGACCCTTCGAGATTCTTGAGCATGTTGGGGAGACCGCGTAATTTGTGGTGCTTCCTCAATTTTCTCAGATTCACGTCTTCCACGTCACGATGTTGAGAAAGTATGTATCTGACTCCTCATATGTGATCCACTACGAGGCGGTTGAGGTGCAGCCGAACTTGACGACAGAGGAGAGACCGGTGGAGATTGTGGATCGCCAGGAGAGAACACTACGCAGTAGGATGATCTCGTTCGTGAAAGTGCGTTGGCAGCATCACGGATTGGATGAGTGCACCTGGGAGCCTAAGACTGATATGTGTGAACACTACCCACACCTTTTTTGTATGTTCTAATTTCGTGGACGAAATTCTTTTAAGAGGGTAGGAATGTAATACTGTATATTTTTACACTTAATTAAGTGTTATAGAAAAATCGATAAATACTCGATATTAGGTGGCGTCAATTGAATCTAAGCTTGGCCTAGGTCTCATTGACAACACCTAAACGAGCCCAATAAGATATGATAAAAACTTTTATTTTTTAACCTTTAAAATCAAGCGAAATTCAAGCAAAATTCGAAGGTAAGTTATACATCATTAGATGCGCCTCGAAATGCTGAATTCAACGATATTTTATTTTCCTGAATTCGGGCTACGGTTGGCCTGAAAATCACAATTTTTCAAAAAAGGCCCATCTCGTTGGGACCGGTCTGGGTTGGATCAAACCGGATTCGATCTGTATGATCCAAACTAATATGGATCTCGATTCAATCCAAGACCCATATTAATTTGGAGTTGATCCAATTCAAGATCCATATGGATATTGGATATAGATTTGGATCCGGATCCAAATCCAAAATCCAGTTCCAATAAAATTAAAGCTTTAAATTCAAAATACAGGTTTAAGTTAAGAAAATTTGAAGTTAAGAACTTAAGAAGACTCTCAGAGAGATAAGACACCCTCTAGAACTTTCTGGATATTTATTATGTAATAAATAATTAATTAAATATTAAAAATAATTAATTCTAAAATTTTATTTCTGATATGGCAGAGTTCTACATTTGTGGAACTCTACCAAGAATTAGGGATTCTAGAAGAGCCCACATGTAGTAAAAAGTAAAAACAATAAAGTAATAAATTTGTTAAAAAGTAGAAAAGAGGTTAGAGATAGAGTTCTACACTGGTAGAACTCTATCTCCAAGCCAAATGGGTAAGAATCTCGAGAAGGACGTCACCCTCTCTCTAGAAGACCAAAAATAAAAAATAAAAAAAAAAATTATAAAAGAGTTTAACTCGCCCCTCTCTCTAGATTTCATTTTCTATATATATATATATATATAGAGAGAGAGAGAGAGAAGGAAGAAGGGAAAAGAAAGAGAAGAGAAGAGAAGGAGAAGGAGAGGGATCTCCTTCCATTCCGGGCATCCGAAGTATACAGTGTTATTAAAAACGCGCCTCAAGGTGCAAAAAGCGTGCCTCGCCTCAAGGCAAGGGGCTTTACGCCTTGAGGCGCAAGGATAAGGCATAAAAGCCCTGAGGCGTGCACCTCATAGGCCTTGAGGCGCATGCCTCGAGGCGAGGCGCGCCTCAAGATCAGGCGCATATGCCTCATTGCTTTTGGTAAAATAAGGGTCAAAACCCTTATTTGACCAAAATTTAGGGCTTAAACCCTTTTATTTTGTTGGTAGATCTCTCACACAGCCTCTCTCTCTCTCTCTCTCTCTCTCTCTCTCTCTCTCTCTCTCTCTCGTCTCTCTCTCTCTCTCTCGTCTCTCACGCAACCTCTCTCTCGTTTCTCACCGAAAACTGGTACTCTCTCTCTCTCTCTCATCTCTTTTTTTTTCACACGCAGTCTTCTCTCACGCAGTCTTAGCGTAAGTTGATTATTTCAGAAACTTTGGAGAGAAGGTTTTTTTACAATTTTCAATGTTTAGAGTCTACGTGTGAAAAAAAACATGTGAACTTCTCTCAATTTTTTTTTTACACACATGTTGATGATTGTGCTTTGCAATTTTGTTCTGAATCTGGTGCTCTTTAAATTTACCCTGCTTTTCCTTAAATATGAAATGATGCAACAAAAGCTTAAAGTTTCTACGGTTACACACTTGCAATTTAGTCAATATCATAAGAAAAATATGTATTAGACTGGTCATAGCCTGTTCCATTCAAGAAAGTCAGATTATGTGAACTGTATTGTGTGTGCTTGTGCACGTAAGTCTCAAGCTACCCTTATCACTCATTCTTTTCCCTTTCTATTCCTCCAAATTTTGAACTTTTTTTTGTTGGCAATGCCAAATGAGAACTTGTCATTTGTCTGCCTTCATGCTGCTTAAGCAGTAAAAATGAGTCAGATGATTGATGAAATACAAACTAGTATGCAATATTGAATATTTACTTTGCAGATTATTACAATTTATGTAGTATGGATTTAATTATTGATGAATATTATTGTGTTGTATGACTGACTATTTGTTTATTTTTTCTGAAACCATTATCACAGTTTAACCTTTTCTTTTTTGGGGGGGAGGGGGGGGGGGGGGGGGCGTAACTTTCAGTCATAGTCATGTCTTGGTTGTAGGTAAAATCTTTGTTCTTGGGATATTATAAGCTTTTAGATAAATCTTGACAAAAATCTTTGTACTAAAAAATACAATATAACAATAATAGTAAAATAGGTAGGTTTCAGTAATTTTCTTTTCAATAATGTAAAGAGAACACGAAAAATCTCTTAAAAATAAAAATAGAAACTAAGAGTACTTGTATTTAAGATATAGGAAGCATAAGCAAGGAAAAGTTTTTTAAATGTAGTGATAAAGATCAGGGTATTGTAGAAATATTTTCAACTTCTAAAAGTTTTAAGCTTTTAGAAGTGATAATTTTTTTATTTATTTATAATTTTAGAAATTTTTTATAGTTTTTTTAAGTTTAAAAAAAAAATGAGGCTTACGCTTTACGCCTCGCCTCAAATTTTGGTGGAGCGCCTCGCTACGCCTCAACGCTTTTCACAACACTGGACGTATATTTTCGGTCTTTTTCCATCTCCGATCGAAGGTACAGATTCCTCTCTTAATTCGAACGGGGAAATAGCCTAAATTAAGTTTATGTAATGTTTTTGGTGGAAAAGAAAAAGAAAGAAAGAGGACAATTTTGATTTAGAATATAAGAATATGTATATATATACGTAACATTACGATGATTATGGATATATATCTATATACATATGTATGAAATGATTTTCTTCCTTTTTAGTCGATATATATATATATATATATATATATATATATATATATATATATATAATGCTAAATCAGCCATTTATTTTCTATCATGGCATGTATTCGATTTTCTAACTTTGTGCGTATAGCTAAACATGTCCTACTGTCCATATGGATAGATTTGTCCCACCGTGCATATAGATATATTTGGCTAGATCTGTCCCATCACGCGTGTGGACAGATCTGGTTAGATATGTCCCACTATGCATATGAATAGATCTTGACAGATCTGTCCCACCATACCAGTGGACAGATCTGCAGATTTCTTCCGGTACGTAGATTTGGTCCAGATCTACCGATTTTTTTTTGGGTGCACGTGAATCTGACCAGGCCTGCTGCATGTATATATATATATATATATATATATATATATTGACCGTGCATCGTCTGGCATGTCATACTCTGATTTGGACCAAATCTGGTCCAAACCAGACCTGACGCCGATTTTCAGCATAACTGAATACATTCTTTATTTTTCTTTATTGTTGTCATATAGATGTGTTTTAAGCTGACATATTGAATATGTTTTTTTTTAAGATTATTATATTGGTTGTCTTTTTTTTAAAACAGGGATGATTTAGGGTGACTGGTCAGACCCGAATACGCGTTGTATCGGGTGCTGACAAGACCCAAAAATATAGCTATTTCGGGTGACTGGTCAGACCCGAATATGTGTTGTATCGGGTGCTGACCAGACCAGAGTTACCGGAAACGCCTATAGAATAGGGGAAGCGCGCTTCGGAAGCGCGAAACGCAGCGCTTCCGAAACGCGAGGGGAAGCGCAGGTTCAATTGAGGAAGTGTGTCCCCCTTTAAAGGGAAGTGTGTCCCCCTTTAAAGGGAAGTGCATACCTCTTTAAAGGGGTACACGTACCCCTTTAAAGGGGGATGCGTACCCCGATAAAGGGAGACGCGTACCCTGATAATAAGAGACGCGTACCTCTTTAAAGGGGTACGCGTACCCCTTTAAAGGGGGACGCTATTGTGGAAAGGCCGAATTTGCCCTTAAATTTTTTTTTTACACATGAATATATTTTTTACTGAGGATAAAATTGGTATTTTACAAAACCCGTGAAAAAATAAAATCGAAAGGGGCTTAGGGTTTTGTGCTCTCTCTCTCTCTCTCTCTCTCTCTCTCTCTCTCTCTCTCTCTCTCTCTCTCGAGTTTTCGGCGAGCTCCGAGTTCCGGCGAGCTCCAAAAATTCTGGAGGCCTCCACCGACTTCCGACGATAAAGATGTTCAGGACCTTCAGGTACGCTATCTTCTCTTACCCCCTCTCTCTCACACTCTGTCACTCTCTCTATCTCGAATCTGGATTTGTCGAGTCCTTGGTGAAAAGGGGACGGCAAGAAGCAAGGGTTTGTAACTTCGGTTGGAGGGGTTGATGGCGGTTGGGTTCTGCCAGCTGCGAGCCCTAGGGAGAGGAGGACCTCTGTCTGACCACCTGTGCATGGCAAGTGGCTTGGGCATGGGGGAGGTGGCTCGACAGAGACACACAAAGAGGGAGAAGGTTGGGGGAGGAGGCTCCAACAGGGAGCACCACCAGCAGTGGCGTAGCTAGGATTCATGTGAGGGGGGGGGGTGCAAATAGGGGTGTAGCAAGAAAAAAAATGGTGTGATAGGGGTTCGGGGGCAGCGTCCCCGTTTTTTTTTTTTTTAGATAAAATAAAAATGGCTACAATTATTAATAAAAATCTATTTCATATGGACAAATCAAACTATTTGTTGCAGTCAGGGCTGGGCTACAAAAATGGATAAAAATCTATTTCATATGGAATCGGAGCTGGGCTAGGACTGAGCTTTTAAAATTTTTTTTTTTTAACTGGATCGGGAGGCCCATATTTTGCTTTGATGAAGAGTTTTTGAGTGATATAGGGCTGGTGTCTGACTTGTGTGGTGTGAGGTTCAGCTCGTGAGTAGAGGTTTGATTCCTTCATTCTCTCTAGAAAGTACATTTAGGGAACAGGGGATTGTTAGAGACTATTTGTTTCATTTTCCTGTTGCAATAACATGATGGTCTTTATCTTTTGTGTTATCAATATGATGATCATTTATATTCTTATTTGAGTCCCATGAATGAATAGTATATTGGTTGAGAAACATTTCACATTTTGTGGTTTAACTGAGTTTATTTGGTCGTCTTTTTTAGAAATAAGGGTTAATGAAGTATTTTTTTATCATTCTTGTAGGTTTTAACTTTAAAGTCATTTTGACGATTGCTTGAATCCTGATTCCTGATCAGATTGACTGGATCACTTTTATTATTCCTTTACTGTTGGATATATATGGATTATTGATTTATTGTTTTCAATTTCAAAGTCAATGAAAAACATGTTCTGCCTCCACAAGTTGTCTTATGGTTTCATTATGGTGTTTGATCTTGGAGACTTCTATTCTCTCCTTGATCTCTTGAAGTGACTTTGCTTTATGTGAATTATGAACTTACATGTTGATCAAGTGAACCAAGCATGATAAAAGAAACAAAACAAAAGAGATACTTATAAGTGTCCTATAATATATAAAAAATATATTATAGGAAATTTCTTGAATTCATATTATAAAAACATATTATACAAAATGTATACCAAGCATGATTGAGCTTATCATCCCTATTAAGTATGAATTCCTTGATATACCGAGCGTGGGCACACCCAGGCTCGGCTCTTTACTCTATCAGAAGAGTGGGGCAACTAGTATGCTGCAGCTAGTTGTTTAAAATTTTAAATAAATATCATTATTGCTAGTAACAGTCGGCCAATATGAATTTTGTTTTTCTTCATTGTTATGTTATCTTTCTTTAGCATTTTTTCATAAATGCAAACTTTTGAAAGAACTTTTTTTTTTTAAATTTTGCCTGCTTTATCATAGTATATTATAGAATCATAGATCTTTCACCTCCTTAAATGATGTTTATTTATTTGTTTTAGTAATTGGTAAATTATGAGTAATGATTTGTGTTCTTCACTCTCCATCATTTACTGTTAATAATAGCTTTTTTAAAGTGTTTTAGGTTGATTCTTACACTTTTATGATGCAGACATATTTGTATGCTCTTTGCTTCATTAATGACCATCTCAAGCTATGATCACGATAATTATGATGACGATGACGATTCTTTGTATAATTTGGAGCATGAATCATCTAGCGGTGTTGGGAAGGGCAAGAAGAGGTCTTCTGCTTGTCCATATCAGTTTGAGGACAGAAAGGAAAATTGTTTTGATGAGAAAGATGAAGAATAATATGACTTGGATGACTACTATTCTGAAGATGACCAAGATGATGAACCACCTAGCATGCATAAAACAAGAGTGCTATGGCGCCATGTATTGAAACAAAAGAAGAGTGGGCAAGGAAAACAAGGTGGAACCCAAGTTTTTATGTGCAGGCACTGCAAAAATATTTATCATGGGTCATATACTCGAGTTTTTGCACATCTCATGGGATCTCCAAAGGGACAAAGTGTTGGGATTGCCTTTTGCCCTGTAGTTGCAAAATATGCAGAATTGGCAAAAAAAATTAAGAGACAAGTTCGTCGAGTGGAGGTTTCATCAAGTGCATTTGAGTTGAGGAGATCAAGAATTGATACTCCGAAAAAGCCTATTAGTATGACTACATCATCTAGTGGAAGCCGAAAAACAATTGGTATTCGTGATACCTTTAAAAAGGTAAAAAGAGATGATGTAGATCACAAAATTATCAGATTTTTGTGTGCAAATGGCATACCTTTCAATATGCTTCGATCACCATATTGGGAAGAGATGATATCTGCAATTAATAAAGTGCCCGGATATAAACCCCCATCATATGAAAAAGCGCGAACAACGTTGCTTGACAGTGAGAAAGAGTGTGTTCACAGGGAGTTAAATGAATTTCAAGAAAAGTTTGAGGAGTTTGGAGTTTCCATTGTCTCAGACAGTTGGACAAATATCCAGAACAAACACTTGATAAATATACTTGTCTCAAATTGTTTTGGCTCGATGTTCTTATATGCAAGCAATTTTTTTAATATGCAACAGTCAGCTGCAAACATTGACGAGTTTTTGAAGACGGTATTTAAACTTGTGGAGCCTTCTAATGTAGTGCAAGTGATTACAGACAATGCGGCAAATTGCAAGTTAGCAGGTGAAGAATTAAAACAAACGTACAAGTATATTTTTTGGTCACCTTGTGTTGTGCACACACTTAATTTGATTTTCAAGGATTTGGCACATGAGTTTCATTGGTTGGGAGAAACATATTTGCAGAGTAAAGAAATTGTGAAGTATATCACAAATCATTCAAAAGCACTAGCAATCTTTAGAAGAATGAAAAATTAGAATTAATAAAGATTGCAAAAACAAGGTTTGCTTCACATTATACTACTTTGAAACGCTTGATTGATGTGAGGGAGAGCTTAAGGCTCACAGTAATTTCAGATAGATGGAGCGATTGGAAGCAATCATGCACGGATGAAACTATGGAAAAAAGGGTTGTTAAAACAGAAACAACTGTTCTTGATGAAGAATATTGGGATTCTGTACGTTTAGCATTATTGATTACAAAACTCATCTATAAGATGATTAAATTTTGTGATCAGGAAGGCCCTATAATTGGTGAAGTGTACGAAGGCATGGACAACATATTGGGGGAAATCAAAGACAATATAAAAGGACAACCAGATTTATATGAAAAGATTCATAAGATTGTCTCAAATAGATGGGATAGAATGAATGTGTCTCTCCATAGTCTAGCCCACATGCTTACTCCAAAATATTACGAGTCGGAGTATCTCAAAATCCCAGCAGCAGGAGGGGTCAAACGAGTTTCTCCTGGTAAAAATTTAATTCTATCTATTTAATAAAGTTTAAAGTTAAATGATTTAATTATTTTATTATTTCATTTGCATTTTCTTGTTATAGTTACTAAACATTTTTTTTTGCAGAAAAGGATAATGATATCTTAGACGGTGCAATGCTCGCGCTTGAAGTCATATCTTCTATAAATGAAGAGTTATCTACACTTTATAGGTCACAACTTTGGCTTTTGCATCAATAAGTGGAAGATTTAGCCGAAATGCAGCAAGAATAGATGCACTGAATCCGAAAATGCCAGTGCTTAATTGGTGGCGTTTTTATGGTGGTGATACACCTGAGTTGAGAGCATTAGCCATTAAGGTTTTATCTCAACCTATTAGCATATCTTCTGCAGAAAGAGTGTGGAGCACCTATAGTTACATTCACAATGTTAAAAGAAATAGGCTCAATGAAGATTGTTCTGATACCTTAGTGTATATTCATTCCAATCTTCGATTGATTGACAGGTATAATTAAACTCTGTTGTACTTTTGTTTTGGTATTTTTTTTTCTTTTTTTCTATCATTGATTGTTTATTAGCATTCATATTTTATATTCTTGTTATAAAAGGTGCAACAATCGCTATAAAGAAGGGCCTAGTCGAAAATGGGATATCAATCCAGAACTTCCTATTGTAGAAGAAAATACGTTGAGATTAGAGGATATGCGATGGAGAGATTTGGATGATAGTGCACAACAATGAAGCACTATTTCCAAATCCAAACATAAACATGCACAACCAAGAGCTCCATTACCTCCAATAATTATACGTACAAATGAAGTTGAAGAGGATACAAATCAATCCATCAGAGCTAGTAGAACTGCAAATATACAAGAGCGACCATCAGTTCCTCATAGTCGGATTGATCGTTTCTTTAGCCGGAGACCTAGGCAAGGTACGTTGATATTGTGTTTTTTATATTTTAAATTATGGTTTTTGAACATTTTAATTTTTTAACGTATTCATTATAGGAAATGAAAGGAGCAGAAGACATGGTCGTGGAGGACAAGAAGCACGTGATGATGCAGAAAGTTCGTGATCTATTGCTGACTTGAAGGGGAAGAGAAAGATGACAGATTAATGAACTCTTGAATTATTAATTTTTTTTATGATATAGTTGGGGAAGAGAAAGAAGACATGGTCGTGGAGGACAAGAAGCGGGTGGTTGGTCAGACCCAGCTACGAGTTGTATCGAGTGCTGACCAAACCCGATAAATTATTGTTTTCGAGTGACTGGTCAGACCCGAATACTTGTTGTATTGGGTGCGAACCAGACCCGAATATATGTTAATCAGATTGATCACACAATGATGTTGACATTAGTAACTATGCATACATGTTATTTCCTTGCTTAAATATGCCTCAGTAAAGTAATTCTAGCATGTTATGCTTTTGCATATGTAGATGTATTAAACATGTGATCGGTTCGGCTCTTGGTGGGTTGTTATAGGGCAGAACAAGGTTACACATTTATGTGCAACATTGTTCGTTGTCCACTGCTTTGTCAGCATGCTTATGCATGAGAAACATGTTGTCAATAGCTCGTCTCGTAGCAAAGGGATTCAATCAAGAGTTTGGACAGGACTATGATAAAACCTTTAGTCCAGTTGTGAAAATGGGCACAATTCGCATTGTTCTTTCATTGGATGTGGATTATGGTTGGAGAATAAGTCAGCTAGATGTGAAGAATGTCTTTCTTCATGGGGATTTGAAGGAAGAAGTATACATGGAACAACCGCCAGGATATACAGAGAGAGATTCAAAGGAGTATGTATGCAGATTAAATCGAGCACTCTATGGACTGAAACAAGCATCTCGATCATGGCTTGAGAGTTTCTCCCTAGAAATTCAAAGACATGGTTTTTATCGATCGCAATTGGATCACTCCCTATTTATTCTTCGAAGTAAGTTGTTTACTACCTTCTTGTTGATATATGTTGATGATATAATTATTACAGGTAGTGAGAATCATGTTCAAGAAACTAAAGATCTTCTGAGTCAAAGGTTCAAAATGAAAGACCTTGGGAACCTTCGGTACTTTCTTGGAGTAGAGGTGGATAATCAAGGAAATAAACTTACTTTGACCCAGCATAAATACACCCTAGATCTATTAGAAAAGGGTGAAATGAAAGATTGCAAGCCTCTTGCTACTCCTAGTGTGCTTAACCAGAAACTAAGTGTGCAAGACAGAGACTTGTAGCATGATCCCACCAAATATCAGAGTCTTCAATATCTTACCTTTACCGGGCCCAATATTACATACTCAGTCAATCAAGTTTCCCAATTCATGCATGAGCCAAGGACGGGATACATGGATGCAGTAAAAAGGATATTGAGGTACTTGAAGAGTACTGTTGGAGATGGACTTTTGTACACCAAAAGCAGATCCATGAATATTGCTCATGACATCATTGTTTATTCAGATGTTGACTGGGTCGGGGATCCTGATGATCGAAAGTCAGTTTCAGGGTATGGCGTTTTCATTGGTGTCAATCTTGTTTCTTGAAGTAGTAGAAAACATAAAGCAGTGGCTAGATCTAGCACAGAAGCAGAATACAGGGTGATGGTTGCTGCTACAGCAGAAGTAACATGGACTAGACATTTGTTGATAGAGATAAAAGAGCCGATTGTTAGTTCTCTCTTTTGTGACAACCAAAGTGTTATTCAAATATCTCTCAATCCCATTCATCACAGCAAGACCAAGCACATTGAGATTGATCAACATTTTATCAAGCAGAAGATTGAAGAAAAAGAGATTGAGCCTCATTATATTAGAACAGAAGACCAAGTGGATGATTTGTTTACTAAAGGACTCACAAAGTGTCATTTTTGGTTCCTAAAGAGCAAGTTGTCCATGATCCAAAATCATGCACAACTTGAGGGAGACTATTAGACAGTGTATTGTTTTCTATTTAAGTTTGGATCTGGATCCAAACTACTTGTATGTACCATGTCCACAACATAATGGCATACTTGTAAATACCCTCAACCTGTATTAGGAATTTTGCCTATATATTAATGAAAGAGGTCAAGATTTCTCTTTATGAAAACTGTGACTCATTATAGCCTCTTTCTCTCTTTCTTCTCTTAAATCTCTTGTTCGCAGATTCTGGAGAAAGCTAATAGTCTCTTCCACAATGTGGGAATCCTGGATGGCGATTTTGGGGAACTGTGAGTATACTAAAACTTCGTGTGCGACCTGAACCCGATATGGTGGTTCGTATTCCGACTATAGTTTTAGAGAGTTTTCAACTACTTTGCCTGGGGGTGGTGTTGTAGATACAGTTGTTGTTATTGGTATACCAAAAAAGTGGAATCAATAGATGTTGATTTTTCTTGTGTCCTGACATTAGATTATGATTTCTAATGTTCCGATGGATGGTGTTGATTCCTGATATCGATCGAGGGCCAAGTAAGGAACCTAGTAATAAAATACAAATTGTGTGATAAGCTACAACTTGAAACTTATCTTGAACTTCGGGAATTGTTGTGCCTGTTTTGAGTATCTGCGGGTTTTAATGAAAAGTGAAACTAAATTTGTGTGCATTTAATAGGGACATGCATACAAAAGAAAACTCTGATAATAACTTAAAAAGTTATTCATGCATGTGTATTGAAATCATGCATATTTACTGTTCTGCATTAGTTCATGTAATTTTACTTGTTTTATTCTATGCTAACTGTTGTTAATGTATGATATTTGATCCTAAATGCTTGAATGGTAAGAAAATTATGAAGTTGTAGTTATGTTCCTTTAAAGATATTATATGAATTTGATTTATGATTTTCTTGCCTATTTGGATATTTAGAGAAATTCGTACGCAGGATCTTTGATTCTGACCCTATGCTCCTTATGTTTTTTACAGGACCTGAAGCCCAGTGATGAGGATGTCTGCTTTATGGGGCTTACCAGAGTGTGTGACTACTTTCTGATATTTCCTTTGGGATAGTGTGGCTCCATAATTTTGGATATTTATTTGATTATATTCTTAAACATATGTCACACGGACTCGGCTAGGGAGGCACTGCACCCGAATCGACACGCCCCGACACGGGTGCAGCTTCGGACACGGCCCGGACTCTGTCAACGCCGAGTCGGACTCAGTCAACGAGTCGATGCCGAGTCCATCCTTGTTTTGGACTCAGTCAACGTTGACTGAGTCCAAAAATGTTCATTTTTAGGGCAAAAGAAATGATCTTTTTATATATTTTTTTAAAAAATATATATATAGCATGAGTCTCAAACATAAGCCCCCGAACCCCCCTTTCTGCAAGGGCAAAAGTACAATTTGCAAAGTTTGTAAAAACACTCACGTTGGTATATGCACACACTGGATATATTATTATATATATTAAAAAATATCTATAGATATATAGTCGAGTCCCTGTGTCCAAAATTTTTAAAATTGCGCCCCACCCGTGTCGCACCCGCACCCATGTGACATAGTCTTAAACTTTAATTATTGATGAATAAAGTTAATTAGTTGATTGTTGGGTTAATGTAAGATCCTTTGTGGTTTGGTCCCGAATATCTGGGTTTAGTTTTTGCAATTGTTAAAAAAAAATCCACTTTTCAACGAGGATGAGTTGGGGTCGTTACAATTATGTTTCTCAACTGAAACTGCACACTCACCTTCATTGAATATAACATGTCTGAAAATAACGAGACGATTAGTCTCCAAATTATAACACAAGTAACCTTTAACCTCATCGTCATATCCAACAACGGGCAAACTTGAGCTTTCAAGGCAAACTTGTTCCAAAGGGAATCATCAATGTGAATGTAACACTTGCAACCAAAGGCACAAAGTATAAAATAATTAGGATGCTTTCCAAACAAGCTGAAGAAAGGCGAGTCACCATTTAACCATCCAAAGGCATCCAATTAATAAGGAACACGGTCCACAAGCCTGCTCTCAATTTAGAATCATTCATCACAGTGAGATTTGTTTTTGTCACATGGCGATGTTTTCTTTCAGCGGTTCCATTTTGAGCTGCAGTTCTTGGGCAGGACATTTCATGCATAATGCCATTATCGCGTAGATATCCAATGAATAAATTTGAGGTGAATTCACCTTCCCAATCACTATGAAAGGCAAGAATCTTTCTAGAAAATTGAGTTTCAACATAGGCTTTGAATTGTTTAAAAATAAGGAAAACTTGATCCTTAAACTTTAGAAAGAAGATCCAAGTGTATCTAATAAAATTGTGTAAAAAAATAACATAGTATTTGGATTTACAATGAGACATAACAAGTGTTGGGCCCAAAACACCATAATGGACAAGTTCAAAGGGGAATGAAGTTCTTTTATTAGAATATCCAAACGTAATTCATGACTCTTACAAACGCGACAACTATCACTTAAAAATAAGACTCTTTGACTTTCTCTCAATAGAATGAAAATTTTATTACACAAAAGACTCAAGAAACCAGAATGACAATGACCTAACCTACGATGTCGCAACTCAACATCACTAATAGGATGAGTTACTCCATGTACAAGTTTATCTGTTTGCTTGTCATCGGGAACAGTTAGAGTCTCATCGAGATGCTCAATCAAACCATGGCTGCAGATAAAGAAAACGATTTGTTTCTGCCAAGTGACAAAGTTGGAAGAGTCTAACTTGTCAAAGACAAGTTGACTAAGAGTTGATGGGAGAGCTAGAACTTAGGGTAGCTATGATGAAAAGGCTATTAGGTTTTTGAGAAAGAAAGAAGAGGAAGTAGGAAGTAGAAAACCAGCACCGGCCTTTCTTTTTTGTTGGTCGATTACAACAGCTGAAGGCTAATGAGATTATGCAAACTCTATGCTGGTGATGTATGCTAAAACAGAAAAAAGAATATATATATATATATATATATATATATATATATATATATATATATATATTCTTCCCTCTTTTTTTTGTATAATGAAAGAAAGAAAGACTCCAGAAGGAATGAAAGAAAGGACTTGAGAAAGGAAACAGTCCAATACATCCAGATCTGGAATAAGGTTGATTCAGATTTGAGTCTTTTAAGATTTGTTTCCCCTCTCTTTTTTTTAACGATAGTTTGGTTTTTTTTTTGGAGTAACGATAAAAGAAAGCAGGGCAGTAATAAAAGAAGAAAAGAAAATAAATGGACGATTCAGATCTGAAATAGAACAAATCAGATCTGAATCGTTTAGAGTTCAAGGTTTTGTATTTGGAAGCGATAACAGAAATTTTGTTTTTATAAAGGAACAAGAATGAAAAACAAAATTTGAGGAGAAAGAAGATGAAGAAAGCAGATCACGTTACCAACAACCTTTGATTTGATTAGGTGCTTATTCTCGCACCTATTCTCGTACCTGCTCTGATACCATGTCAGATTCGGCGGAGGCTCAGCCTGTGTATGATGAGAGAGAGAGAACTCAATGGGGCGTTGCTCTTATTTTCATACTGTAAAACCCACTTAAAAAAACGTATCGGACACGTGTCGGATCCAACATAGCATGTTGGACTCGGGTCGGATCTGGGTCTGATATATCGGACTTGGATCAGACCCAGGCCCGACCCGAACCCGATTAGGGTTCGAGAAGGTTTGAGTCTGCGTCTTTAAAAAGACGCAAGCCCAGTGGACGAGGGGCAAAACCCCTCGCCGCACTCTCTCTCCTCCCCGTCTCCGATTCACTTCCCTGTAGCCGTCGGCGACCACCGACCGTCGGTGACCACCGACCGTCGGTGACCACCGACCGTCGGTGACCCTTCCACCGACAAGAGCACCACCGGCCCTTTCCGCCACCCACTCTGCCTTCTCACGAGGTTTTTCCGACCGACCCCCGCAACCACCAAGCTCCTTCTCGATTCTTTTTCCAGCAGCCCTCGCCACCGACGACAGAGCTGCCAATCCTATTTCCATACTACCCCTTTCCTCTGATCGGCGACCATCGCGGACGACCGTGAATCGCCTTCTCATCTCCCTCTTTTCTTTTTTCGTCTAACATCGGAGTTGTCGATGTCGGCGTCCATCACCCTTTGTCGGCCGTAGGTATCGATCTTCTTCTTCTTCTTCGTTTCCTTTTTCTTTTCTTTTTTCTTTCTTCTTTTTGTTTTTCCTTCGGTCTTCCTCTTCGTCTCGCTCTTTTCTATTTTGGTCAAGCGGCAGGATCGTTGTCTGCCTTCCTCGGCAATGGCAACACCTCTGCCGCTTGTCTGTCTTCTCCGACAGATCGGCAGGGGCGACGCCCCTGCCGCCTGTCTTGGTTGTCAGCATGATGGCAAGGGCGATGACGCTGCCACCCATGCCTCTCGGTAAGGTAGGGGATCGACCCCTGCCTGCCTTCGTCTCGGTCTGGCAGGAGCTAGCCCATGTCGACCGGTTTTTCGGCAGGGGCCGAGCCCCTGCCTCAACATGCTTTTAGGAGGTGGCAAAGCCCCCCGTCGGTTGTTTTTCGACAAGGGGGTCGCCTAGACGACTGCTCTTCGAGTAAGCAGGGGCAAAAGCCCCTGCCTGTGTGTACTTTTTCCGACTGGGGCTGGCCCCTGCCGACTCTTCTTGAAAAGAAGTCGTCATTATGTATATGCAGGATCCGACCCGATTTATATACTGGATCGGGTCCAGACCCAATCAATGTATAATGTAAATTAGCATGTTATTAAGGGGTATTTCTGTACCCTAGAATTTTATACTCAACATATTAATAGAATGAAAGGCGCAGCCACAAGGCTCTGACGCTCTCTCTCTCTCTCTCTCTCTCTCTCTCTCTCTCTCTCTCTCTCTCTCTCTCTCTCTCTCTCTCGGTGACAGGAATGTGTAGAGATCAAGGACTCCTTTCTCACATGGTATCAGAGCAGTGTGACGTCTGGGAGTGAAGAGCTACCTTATTTTCATCCTATCAACGTGAAAGTCGATAGGCGTGTGGATCTAATCAAGTCTGGGTGTGAAAAGTTTGATCTCGGTTTCACGGTGACAGACCTCGTTTTGGTTTCACGATGACAGGCACGTAAATCTATGAAAAACTCGACCTCCTGTGTTTCTCGGTCACAGATTCCACTCTCTTTGTCAATTTATTCACCTTTAATCTGAAATCATACCTTTGTTTTTATTTCAGATCACTGTGGTTCTTCTGTTTTTCTACAATCTGTCATTTTCTACAATATGTTTACCAGAACTTCCAAAGTTTAAAGATCTTCGTGCGAAATTATTGCAATATGAAATGACTCTGAAAGGATCTTCTGAAGATTCTCATGGACATTCAGGAACCCAAGATGTGCTAGCTACGAGAATGAGTTATGGTCGAGGACGAGGAAGTTCTTTTCGAGGAAAGAGAGGCCAAGGGAGAAATACCTATGGAGGTCGTAGTATACTTCCAACACCCAATATACAAGGACAAAGACCCATTCCCACCTGTTTTCTATGCAACAAGAAAGGGCACATTAAAGCAAATTGTTGGTTTAATCCTCAAAACAAAGGGATAGCTCAACAAGCAGAGGCTAGGAAGGATGGAGAAGTAAAGGAGTTGTTGTTGGCAGCCTTGGCAGGATTGAATATGAAGCAAAATGACAAAGGCATTTGGTATGTCGACTCCGGAGCTGCTACTCGTGTCACAGGTGATGTAGGTAAACTCTTGACTCTTACTCTTTATGTTGGTAAGAATAGCATAGTCACAGGAGATGGATCTCATCACTCAATCTCACATATTGGAAATGCCATTATACCCATGTCAAAGTCCTCTCTTAAACTTCCAAGTGTCATCTATGCACCTAATATTCAAAAGAACATTGTTTTTGTCTCAAAACTCGTTGATGATGATAATGCTTCAGTTGAATTTACTCCCTCTTCTGTTTATGTCAAGGATTTTCGCACGAGGAAGACATTCGCTGAAGGAAAACAATGGGGCAACATGTACATCTTTCAAGAAGATCCTTCCTCCATTCATTCTGACTATTCATCCTTGAAGCCTCACCAACGTCAATTTTTTTATCCTGATTTTATATTTACTATTTCTGAATGTAATAAGTCAAGACTTTGGCATAGTCGTCTTGGCCATTGTGCTCGCCATTTTATTGAAAAATTTGTCTTGAATAATCTCATTCCTAAGTCCAGTCTGAGTTCAGAGGTCGTTGATACAAAGTGTTCTAGTTGTCATTTATGAAAGAGCTTCAAGGCCATTTGAGGTCATTTGCTCAGATGTCTGGGGTCCTACCCCAATTACTTCTCTTTCTGGCAGTAAATACTATCTGATTTTCATGGATAGTTACTCGCGTTATACTTGGATATTTTTTATGAAGCACAAATTAGAAGTATTTGGATTGTTCCAGAGATTTCATTCTTTTGTTCAAAAACATTTCTCTACCAACATTCTCAATTTCCAGTGTGATGGAGGAGGTGAATTCTCCTCGAGTGACTTTGTTAGTTTCCTTCAACATAATGGGATAAAGAGAAGAGTGTATTGCCCGCATACACCTCAACAAAATGGGATTGCTGAGAGGAAGCATCGACATATTGCTGAGACTGCAATGAGCATGATGCACGCGAGCAATCTCCCTGTATCATTATGGACTGAGGCTTTTCACTCCACAGTTCTGTAATGAAGTGCCAAATGAAAAGAGCAATGTCTCCAAGCGAAAGCACGGAAGCACGCACATACACAAGATGCCACTAAAGGGCAGAATAAACCACAAAAGTGGTCAAGCACAAAAAGAAGATAAAAAAATATATCTCACTTCATAGAATGCTTCAAAAGAAGCTTAAGGAATACATGGGGCTGAGCCCCTTATTTATACACAGCAAGGGACCCAAAGAGGGGCTCCCATAGAGTCGTTGGAGCCCCTCCAACGGTCATATTTATGACCGTTGGAGGGGTCCAACGACTCTATGTGGACCCCTCTCAAATGTAAAAAAAGAAAAAGTAAAAAATACAAAAAAGGAAAAAGAATAAAGGAAAAAGAAAGAAAAGAAAAAGCATATCAAGGATATGCATGTATGGGTGAAATGACAGAAATACCCCTGTGGGGTTTTACAAAAAAATATATATATATATATATATATATATATATATATATATTTATATATATAGATAGACACGTAGACATATATATATCATATATATGTATATGTGTCGTAATCGATATATATAGATATATATATATAAATATACATCATATTTTAACACACCCCCTCAAACACACGGTGAAATCACCGAGAGTTTGCTAAGGAGGAAATAGAAACGAGGCGAAGGCAAGGCTTTGGTGAAGAAGTCCGCCAACTGATATTCGGTAGGAACATATGGGAGTTGAATGGTGCCATGTAGGAACTCATCTCGAACATAATGACAGTCCATCTTAATATGCTTCGTTCGTTCGTGAAAAGTGTGATTGTTAGCGATATAAATGGAGCTCTTGTTGTCACAGCATAGCTTTGAGGGAGTTGAGAATGAGACACCCATATCTTTAAGTAAGCTTCTTAACTATATAATCTCAGTTGTGGTAGTAGCCATCGCACGATATTCAGCTTCAGTAGATGAGAGAGAAACTTTACGCTGTTTTTTACACCTCCAGGAGATAAGTGACTCCCCAAGAAACACACAATAACCTGTGGTAGAAATACGATCATCGGGGTTACCCCCCCAATCAGAGTCAGTATACGCAAGTAAAGTAAGAGGTGAAGAAGAGGATAAGAATACTCCCTTAGTTATGGAATCTTTTAGATATCTGATAATCCTCGTTACTGCTGCCATATGAGTGGTGGTAGGAGCAGTCTGAAATTGGCTTGCACTATGAACTGCATGGGAAATGTCAGGCCTGGTAATAGATAAATATGTTAATGATCCAATCAATTGACGCTAAGGCGTGGGATCTGCTAAAGGAGTGCCATCATTGGCTCTCATCTTGGCATTGATCACTTCTGGAGTCTCCACCCTTTTGTCATCTGTTAGCCCAGACCAAGCAATAATATCAGAGGCAAGCTTCATCTGAGATAGGACATACCCCTTGGGGGAGTATGCAACTTCAATTCCTAAGAAATACCTCAAAAAACACAGATCAGACATATCAAAATTTTTCTTAAGAATATTTTTAATAAGATCAATACCTTTCTTATCATTACCTGTGATAATCATATCATCAACATATAATAACAAAATGGTTATGTATTCATTAGAGGATTTAACAAACAAAGCAGTATCAGTGTAACATGAGGAGAAACCATTATCAAGAACTACTTTGCTAAAAAGATCATACCACGCTTTTGGCGCTTGTTTTAACCCATAAAGAGCTTTATTTAATTTTAGAATATTGTCTTTCCCAATTTCAAGACCCGGCGGAGGATCCATAAGAACTTCTTCACATAAAGTTCCATTTAAGAAAGCATTTTTAACATCAAGTTGGTATATAGGCCATTGTTTGATAGATGCTAAAGCAATTAAGGTTCGTACACTAGTCATTCTGGCCACGGGAGCAAAAGTTTCTTTATAATCAATCTCATATTCTTGGGCATAGCCTTTTGCTACCAAACGAGCTTTGTATCTTTCAAGAGACCCATCACATTTAGTTTTGACTTTATATACCCATCTACACCCAATTGCCTTCTTCCCTAAAGGTTGAGGAATAATGCTCCAGGTTTGGGCCTTGTTAAGGGCTTCTAGTTCGACTTTCATGGCTTCAATCCAATGTGGGTGATCTTTAGCTTCCTTAAAAGATGTAGGTTCGTGATACGGATGTATTAACATAAGACAGGCCCTATAATTCGGAGAAAAAGATTCATAGGACACAAAATTTTGTGGTGGCCTACTGGTACGAGAAGATCTCCTAGGTAGATTGTTGTCAGTAGATTCTTCTAAAGAGAAGTCTTGAGAGTATCTGTCAATAGCAGGTTGATGTTCATTTCCTATCCGTCGGGTATAAACATTTATATCATTAAGGTTTTCATTTTGGGAGGTATTGTCATGTTGTTGTATATCATTATAATTTGAAATTCCATCACAACTAGTATCACAAGAAATAGCCTCAGGAGACTCAATTCTAGGAGCTAAGTCAAATAGAAAAGAATAATCGATGTCTTCCTTAGATGTGTGGATATCGAAACCATTTTGTTCTTCAATAAAGTTTACATTTCTCGACACATATAATTTATTGTTTCGAATATCAAAACATCTATAGCCTTTTTTATTCTCACCATAGCCAATGAACACACATTCAATAGCTTTAGGTGACAACTTATCTTGTCCTAAACTAAGTACAAAACATTTGCATCCAAAGATTCTTAATCTATTAAAATAGGGAGTAATTTTAAATAATTTTTCAAAGGGCGAAACATTTTTCAAAGAGGAAGAGGGCATACGATTCACAAGATATGTTGCGGTAAGAAGAGCTTCGGCCCAAAAGTTTTTAGGAACACATTTAGACACAAGAAGAGTTCTTGTGGTTTCAATTAAATGCCTATGTTTCCTTTCCGCAAGACCATTTTGTTGCGGAGTTTTAGGACAAGATCTTTGGTACAAAATTCCATTTGTTTTAAAATAATTTTGGAAGTCTTTAGACATGTATTCTCCTCCTGAGTCGGATCTAAAAATGGCTATATTGTGTTGGAATTGATTTTGAACAAGAGCGTGAAACTCTTTAAAATTAGTGAAGACATCAGATTTATTCTTGATAATATAAACCCATGTGTATCTAGTAAAATCATCAATAAAAGAAACATAGTAAGAGAAGCCTCCTTTGGACATAACGGGTGCCGGTCCCCATACATCGGAATGCACAAGTTCAAAAGGCCTTTTTGACACAAAATTGCTATGAGAATATGGAAGAGAGTGAATTTTCCCAAGAATACAATCATTGCATGTAAATGTATTTGTATTACAAAATTTTTCCAAAAATGGAAAAAGGTACAATTTGGAAATACTAGGGTGCCCAAGTCTCTTATGCCAAGTCTCAATATCTTTGGATTGAACATGATTACAAAATGATTTGGATGGCAAAGACAAAAAATCCATATAGTAAAGGTCCCCTCTTCTATGGCCTTGCCCAATCCGCTTCCCGGACCGGAGATCCTGCACATAGCAATGGGTTGGTGAAAAAGAGACATTACACTCAAAATCGGTGATTTGAGAGACGGAGAAAAGATTTAGATTAAGTTTTGGGATGATTCGGAATTTGGGAACAAAAAATTCTTTGTTTTGGTCATAAATTTTCTCAAGGTTTCCAATACCCTCAACATTTAAAGAAGTTCCATCGGCGGTGGATACATATGATTTAAACTTATTGAGACTTGGTTTTGACAAAAGTGATGCATTTGGAGTCATATGGAAAGAGGCACCCGAATCAAGAATCCAAGAAGACATACCTGGGAATGAAGAAATGGCGGCACCGGAAGTGGAAGGTGAGGATGATGATGTAGAGGCGTTCATCTTCATAAATTGTTGGAGAGTTTCGGTTAGATGAGCGATGGAATCCTTTATGTCACCATCCTTCTTTGAATCTTCATTGATGATTGAAGGAGTTTCTCTCACGGAAGCTACCTTCTTCTTGAATTTAGGACAATCGGGACGAATATGTCCCGGGTTCATTACAATTATGACAAATGATTTTCCTTCCTCCACCATTATTCTTCCAAAAATGTGGTGGTTTATATGATCTTACATTGTTGCCGGGTCTAGACACGGCATGTACTTCATCAACATCCCTTTTTAAGGTCAAACGGGTTTCTTCTTGACATAAATCGGCCAAAATATCGCTTAGAGGAGTAGAGGCTCTATGAAGTAGAGATCCTCTAAGTTGTTCAAATTCGGGACGAAGCCCATGAATAAATTGAAAGAACCTCTCTTTTTCCATTTGCTCTTGTCTCATAGCAATAGCACTTCCTTCCCATTGCGGTTCGAGAAGGACAAGTTCATCCCATAAAGAGGATAGGGCACTATAGTAGTCCCTAATGCTCATATCACCTTGCTTGGTAGCTCTTACCTTTTCTTGAAGAAAAAAAATGCCTAGCAAGGTCTCTTTGAGTGTACATACCTTTCATGAAAAACCATGCTTCATTAGCCTTCTTGAATTTAGCAAGATTTGCACAAATCTTCAATTCGACGTTATTCATGAACCATGCTAAGATTTTAGCATGTTCACTTTCCCAATCTTCCATTTTAGAAGAGTAATCAAGAATAGCCTTTTCTTTTTCTTCTTCATTCAAGGCCTTTTCTTCACCTCCTTCAAATTTAGTTAACTTAAGTTGTGGTTCCGGAATGGTTCCACATACATAACCCCAAAGCCTTTTACCTTTGAGATTATTAACCATAGTGGCCGCCCACATGCGATAATTGGTCCCATCCAATTTGAATGAGAGATCGATTTTTGCATCTTTGTTGGCCATTAGAAGAAAAATTTATAAGACAAGAGAGAGGAGAGGAATTACTTGTCAATGGAGGATCCAATGAAGCCTTCTTAGCCAAGGCTCTGATACCATGTAATGAAATGCCAAATGAAAAGAGCAACGTCTCCAAGCGAAAGCACGGAAGCACGCACATACACAAGATGCCACTAAAGGGCAGAATAAACCACAAAATTGGTCAAGCACAAAAAAAAGATAAAAAAATATATCTCACTTCATAGAATGCTTCAAAAGAAGCTTAAGGAATACATGGGGCTGAGCCCCTTATTTATACACAGCAAGGGACCCAAGGAGGGGCTCCCATAGAGTCGTTGGAGCCCCTCCAACGGTCATATTTATGACCGTTGGAGGGGTCCAACGACTCTATGTGGACCCCTCTCAAATGTAAAAAAAGAAAAAGTAAAAAATACAAAAAAGGAAAAAGAATAAAGGAAAAAGAAAGAAAAGAAAAAGCATATCAAGGATATGCGTGTACAGGTGAAATGACAGAAATACCCCTGTGGGGTTTTACAAAAATATATATATATATATATATATATATATATATGTATTTATATATATATAGATAGACACGTAGACATATATATATCATATATATGTATATGTGTCGTAATCGATATATATAGATATATATATATATAAATATACATCATATTTTAACAAGTTCATGTGATAAATCGACTGCGCATGAGTATCTTAGAAAATAAGTCACCATATTTCTCTTTATTTGGCATACAACCTGATTATCATGAATTACGTGTGTTTGGGTCTGTTTGCTATGTTCACATTGACAGCTCACTAAGGCACAAGTTCCAAGATAAAGCCTTAAAATGCAGGTTTATAGGATATGCGGAAGACTACAAAGGGTACAGGTGCTATGATCCCCTGAGTAAGCATGTCAAAATATCAAGGAATGTACTTTTCGATGAAATGAACTTTGATGATTAGACTGCTAATTCAACCCTTCATGCTGATAACTCAAGCCCCAGCATTGAGGTATACTACCCATGGTTAAATTCAGAACTCTTTTCCAATGGTAGAGTAGACTCTCCAGCAAATTGCAGTAAAAAAGAGACACATGAGGAATCAGTCAATGAAACTCAAACGGAAACCGAACCGCCCCAAGGTAGGAAAAAGTTTGCGCAAAGGACAATGGACGAACTAAAATAAAGCAGTTAAAAATGAAAATGAAAAAGAAAAGACAGTGGACGAACTAAACTAAAAGTAATTAAAATAAAAAAGAAAGGACAATAGACGAACTAAACTAAAGAGATTAAAAAGAAAAGACCAAGGACAATATATATGTATACGTATATCTATATATGCATGTTTTTAACTCAAGGACGTTGTTTCGCGATCTTTGTCCTTTTTACTTTTCTGTCTTTATTACTTTCTGTTGCTGCCACGCTTTATATGCCCAGGCTTTTACTTTTGCATTTACTTTTTGTCTTTACTTTCCTGTCTTTACTTTGCCGTTGTGCTTGATGTGCACAGGCTTTTACTTTATGTCTTTATTTTCCTGTCTTTACTTTGCCCCCGCGCATGATGTGGCCAGGCTTTTCTTTTCACATTTACTTTCCCGTATTTAGTACTTTTCGTTCTAACTGTTCTTGTTTTCACTTTGCCACCGCGCTTGATGTGCACAGGCTCTTTTCATATTTACTTTCCTCTCTTTACTTTCTTGTCTTTACCATTTTCTGTTGTCGATTTTGCTTTTGTACTTTTATTTTATGTTTCTTGTGACTCCTCCAATGCATGCCCCCGCAAGGACACCTACCAACTTCCCTCTTTTCAAGAAAGACGTGAAGTTGCATATAGGTGCTTTAGTCTCGAGAAGAGAGTTCCCCATACGGGGCTTTGAATTTTCGAGCGCAGTTGTGCAGGGCCATTCTAGCATATGGCCCCTCTCCGAGTCGATGTACTCAGGAGAGATATTTTGGATCCATGGCGATCCTAGAACATGTATGATGTTATCAGTTTCGTAAAGTTTTAGCATGTCAGACTTGCTTGTTATACCTCATGTTGTGAAACTCTGTGCTGGGTTGTTCTTGAGAAACCCATACCCCTATCATCATAACTATTGAAACTTTAATGGAGCACACAGGAACCGAGGCAGAGAGAGAGAGAGAGAGAGAGAGGTCGGCAGAGAGAGAGAGAGAGGGAAAGTTGTTAATTTATTAGGGCTAATCTCCTCTAGTTTAAATAGAGGTTAGTCTAAAAAGAAAATTACATATGGGTCACTGATTATATATAAAATACTAAAAAACAACTTTAAGAATAAAAGAAGCTTCAGATGGTCGACTAATCTTAACACTCCCCCTCAAGCTGGAGCATAGATATCAATCATGCTCAGTTTGTCACAGCAATGAGAGAAACTAGGCCTCGCTAGAGCCTTGGTGAAGACATCAGCTACTTGATTTTCGGAGGATACATGATTTGTGCAAATATAACCAGCCTGAACCAGGTCACGTACGTAGTGACAGTCAACTTCAATATATTTGGTCCATTCATGAAAAACTGGGTTGTTGGCAATATATGTAGCAGCCCTATTGTCACACACCATCGACATAGGTAGGGATACTTTCACCCACATAATTTCAGCTGTTGTCTGAGCCATGGCTTGGTATTCCGATTCAGCACTCGACCTGGCTACAACAGTTTGTTTCTTACTCTTCCAGGTAACAAAATTTTCTCCCACAAAAACACAAAATCCCGTTGTTGACTTTCTATCTTCAATAGACCCCGCATAATTTGCGTCAGTGTAAGCAACAACGTCTAAGGAAGAATTTTGTTTAAACAACAGTCCTTTACCAGAAGATGACTTTAAGTACCTGAGAACCATCATAGTTGCATCTCAGTGAACTTTGATAGGTTTATCCATGAATTGACTGATTTTACTCACGGCTAATGAAATGTCAAGTCTAGTAACAGTCACATATAACAACTTACCCACCAAGGATCTGAAACTGGTACTATCCACATATTCAGACTTTTCCTCGAACATATGAGTTTTGGGATCCATCGGAATACTAGCTGGCTTCGCTCCTAGCATTCAAGTCTCTTTTAATAAATCCAAAACATACTTTCTTTGCGACAAAACTAAGCCCTCTTTGTTTCTTGCCACCTCGATCCCAAGAAAATAACGGAAGGAACCAAGATCTTTAGTAACAAAATGTTTCAGAAGATGATCTTTTGTTGCAGAAATATCTTGGGCACTGCTCCCTATCAATATAATGTCATCGACATATACCACCATAACAACAATTTCAGCACTAGTTTTCTTGATAAACAAAGAGTGGTCTGAAGCTGACCTGACAAATCCAAAATCCGACATTACCTCAAATAATTTGTGAAACCATGCCCGAGGGCTATGCTTCAAACCATAAATAGCCTTCTTCAACTTGCACACCTTCTGACACTCACCATGAACCTCAAAACCTGGGGGTTGTTGCATGTAGACTGTTTCATGCAAATCCCCATACAAAAAGGCATTCTTGACATCCAACTGAGACAAGGGCCAACCATAGTGCACAGCAACAGAAAGCACGAGACGATTAGTGCCAAGGCGAGCAACTGGGGAAAAGGTTTCAAAAAAGTCAACACCATAAGTCTGAGTATAGCCTTTTGCAACCAACCGGGCTTTATACCATTCAAGTGACCCATCTAAGTTATACTTAATGGTATATACCCATTTGCAACCAAGAATATTTGCATCAGCAGGAGGGTCAACCAAGTCCCACGTGTCCCGAGAGCATAGGGCATCCATCTCATCCCGCATAGCATGCATCCATTTCGGGTCGAGTAGAGCTTGACTGTGATGAAGTGGAACGGAGGAGGGAGATAGAGCCAAAATAAACTTCTTCATAGATGTCCCAAGATTAACTTCTGAAACAAACTGAGCAATTAGATGAAGAGTGCATTGTCTCTTTCCCTTGCGCAGAGGGATAAGAAGGTCATCATCAAGAGCAGAAACTTTAGTATGCTCAGAGATACTTACCTCAGGAGAAGGAGAGTTTAGGGAGGTAGGTGGTATCCTGTGAGTGTATACTATGGGAGGGTTTCAGTAGCGAGACACACCAGAGGATGGAGCCAAGGACTGTGGAGGAAACGACTCTAACGGAAAAGGAGGAATTGGTATGAAATGAAATGAAATGCGGATCTTCGAAACACGAGCTTAGATTCACAAGGGCAAGTGTCAAGAATGACACTAAAGCATAACCCTTAAAAAGGGTATAACTGGAAACAAAATAAAAATAAAAATGTATTCTTTATTGACATGAAAAACCAATTGCTTAAGAAGCATTGGGATAAAATACAAGAAGGGTCGCAACCCTTTATATACACAGCTGAAAGAGGGCTCAATAGAGTTGTTGGACTGTGTCAGTCTGTTGGACTGTCAGTCCAACAACTCTATTGCTAGTCAAGTCTGGACAGGACTTGACTAGCAATGAACTAGATGACATAAAGAAAAAATAAAAATAAAGGAAAAAAATTATAGAAAAGAAAGAAATGAAAATATATTTATATATATAATAATATATATATGTATGTATAATTTTACATTTTAACACTCCCCCTCAAACCTACGGTACAATGAGCGAAAGTTTGTCTAAGAGAAAGTGAAATCGAGGAGCAGCGAGAGGCTTTATAAAGAAGTCTGCTAACTGATATTCTGAAGTGACATATGGCAGATCAATTATCCCATCTAGATATTCCCCTCTGACGTAGTGACAATCCATTTCGATGTGTTTGGTGTGTTCATGGAATGTTCTGTTACTGGCAATGTAGATCGCACTTTTGTTGTCATAACACATTTATGAAGCCTTTGTTGCTTCAGCTCCCATGTCAGCAAGCAGTCGTCGGAGCCAAACTACTTCCATGGTCGTGGTTGTCATGGCTCTGTATTCAGCTTCGGTGGATGAGAGAGATACCTTCTGCTGCTTTTTACACCTCTACGAGATCAATAATTCCCCTAAAAAGACACAAAAGCCAGTGATTGAGTGTCTGTTATTAGGATCACCTTCCCAATCAGCATCGGTATATGCAATTAAATCAAGAGAAGAGGAGGAAGATAAGAAAAGTCCTCGTGAAAGAGAGGACTTGATGCATCTGATAATACGCATGACTGCTCTCATATGAACAAAAGTAGGAGCATGTTGAAATTGACTTGATGTGTGAACAGCATATGCTATATCTAGTCTGGTAATGGATAGATAGGAAAGTGCCCTGACAAGCTGTATGTAAGGAGTAGGGTCTGCAAGAAGTTCTCCATCATCAATCTTCATTTTAACATTAACAACTTCTAGAGTGTCAACTTTCTTATCATCAGTAATACCAGACCTGAAAACAATATCAAAAGCAAATTTAGTCTGACATAATAAATATCCTCTAGAAGAATAAGCAACTTCACTGCCTAAAAAATATCTCAACAAGCCCAAATCAGTCATTTCAAAATGAGATTTAAGAAGTGTTTTGATTGTTTCAACTCCCTGTTTATCGCTTTTGGTGATGATCATATCATCCACATAGAGAAGAAGCACAATGATCCCTGCATCAGAATTCTTAATAAACAAAGCAGTGTCAGTTAAACAGAATTGAAAACTAATATCAATCATAACACGACTAAACCTATCATACCAAGCTTTTGGTGCATGTTTAAATCCATAAAGAGCTTTTTCTAAGCGAAGTACTTTACCCTTAAGAATACTTAGACCAGGAGGGGGGTCCATATATACTTCTTCAACTAGCTTTCCATTTAAAAAAGCATTTTTGACATCCATTTGAAAAATAGACCATTTTTTGATAGAAGCTAAGGCAATTAAGGTTCGGACAGTTGTCATACGAGCCACCGGAGCAAAGGTTTTTTCATAATCAATCTCATATTCTTGGGCATAACCTTTGACTACTAAACGGGCTTTATATCTTTCTAGAGTACCATCACTCTTGGTTTTAATTTTATAAACCCATCGACATCCTATAGTTTTCTTCCCTAGAGGAAGATCTTGAATATTCAATGTAGAAGCTTTTTCAAGTACATCTAATTCAGCTTTCATGACTTTTATCCATTTGATATCATTTTTTGCTTGAAAATATGTGGATGGTTCTTCATATGAGTGAATTAATGCAATAACTGCCCTATATGTGGGTGAGAAAGACTCGTATGATACAAACTTTCCTAGAGGCCTCGAAACTCGAGATGATTGTCTAGTTGGAATGTTAGAATATTTTTCAAGTGCACATGAAGGATTAGACTCTTGTCGCTTGGAATATTAAATATTAGTATCTCTATGAACTTCTTCATTTTCAACATTAAGATCAATAATTCTTTGATCATCATCAAAGTTACAGTTAAGGTCATATTTATCAGATGTTGATGTTAGATCTAGAAAAAATGAATACTCAGTGACGTCTTTTAATTTTCTAAAATCAAATAAGCTCTCATTTTCAAGAAAGGAAACATTTCTAGACACATATAGTCTATTATTTTTGAAGTCAAAACATTTATAACCTTCCTGTTTTTCAGCATATCCTAAAAAGGCACAAGGAATCGCACGAGGGGAAAGTTTATCATTTTTGTCAGTAAATATGAAACATTTGCACCCAAATATTCTTAGTTTAGAGTAGTCCGAAGAAATGTTCATAAGTTTTTCAATGGGAGTGATATTTTGTAACGAAGAAGATGACATCCTATTAATGAAATAGGTGGCAGTTAAGGCAGCTTCTGCCCAAAAGTCTTTCGGGACTTGATTTGCTATTAATAAAGTCCTAGTGGTTTCTATAATATGGCGATGTTTTCGTTCTGCCAGTCCATTTTGTTGAGGTATATAAGGACAAGATCTTTGATGTGTGATGCCATGTAATTTAAGATAATTTTGAAAATCTATGGATAAATACTCTCCCCCTGAATCTATGCAAAAAATAGTGATATCATTTTGAAACTTGTTTTTAACCATATTATGAAAAGTATGAAAGTATGAAAATACTTCAGACTTATGTTTGAGAAAGTAAATCCACGTATGTTGGGCGAAATCAT
Source organism: Nuphar pumila (assembly GCF_984573655.1). Lineage (NCBI taxonomy): Eukaryota > Viridiplantae > Streptophyta > Magnoliopsida > Nymphaeales > Nymphaeaceae > Nuphar > Nuphar pumila. The sequence continues at coordinate 72,243,316 of NC_143257.1, forward strand.
CGACAAAAATAACATAGTAAACAAATCCTCATTTAGAAATTACTGGTGCAGGACCCCAAACATCCGAGTGTATTAATTCAAGTGGTCTTGAAGAGAAAAAGGTTTTGTTCTGAAATGGTAATCTTTTCATTTTGCCGAGAATACAATCTTTACAATCAAATGATTCAAAGTTACAAAATTTTCCTAGATTTGGAAAATGTTGGATTTTGGTTATGTGTGGGTGACCAAGTCTCTTATGCCACAGTTTCAACTCTATTTTTTGAATATTATAACAAAAAGCTTTATTCGGCATTTCCAAAAAATCCATGTAATAGAGTTCACCTTCTCTATGGCTTTCCCCAATCAGCTTGTCTGACTGGCGATCATGTACCCAACAACCATGAGAAGAAAAGGAAATATTACACCCATAATCAGAAATTTGAGATATAGATAAAAGATTTAAATTTAATTTGAGAACATGTCTAATTTCTATAATAGAAAATTTCTTTATTTTATAAATTTTTTCAAAATTTCATATTCCTTCTATTTCAAGAGAAGTCCCATCAGCAGTAAAGACCTTTGACACACTTGTTTTATTTTTAACACATTTGAATAGACTTTGATTATTTAGGGTCATATGAAAAGATGCACTAGAGTCAAGGAGCCAAGAAATTTTACCTGGATCAGAAAAAGAGGAGGTTGTTGCACCGGTTGAAGCTTCAGATGAGAAAGAGGCACCTTTGATGAGAGGCTGAAGAATCTCCATTAGTTGAGCTAGGGAAACTGGTGCATCCTGATCTTTAGGCTCCGATCCAACAATTGCAGCTCTTTTTTCTCTCAGCTCCTTAAGTTTGGGACATTGTGCCCTGTAGTATCCCGGTTTATGATAGTGATGACAAATAACTTCCTGCTTATCATAGTCACCATTTTGTCGGTTAAAGTGAGGAGACCTATATGATCGAACATGATTCCCTGGTCTAGACACAGCTAAAACGGAATCATCTTCAATTTTTTAAGAACCTTTCCGGAGACGATTTTCTTCTATTGTTAACTCTTCAATAGTTTCAACAATAAAAGGAATTTTTCCCCGGTGAAGTAGGGTCGATTTAGTGGTTTCAAATTCCGGCCTTAATCCAGTGATAAACTGGTAAAAATGTTCAGCATCGAGTTGTTTCTGACGAAGCTCGATGTCTTCGGCACAATGCCACTTTGGTTCTAAAAGGGAATGTTCTTCCCAAAGTTCGGACAACCCATTGTAATATTCATGAATAGTTTTGTCTCCTTGTGTCATCATTCGAACTTTTTTTTGGAGGTTGCACACGTGTGCAATATCTTTAAGGGAATATATATTCTTAAGGTATTCCCATGCCTTATCAGCATGATCAAATTTGGCAAGACTTGAGCATTTTTTAATGTCAACGCTATTAATAAGCCATGACATTATCTTCGCATGAGATATTCTTCATTCTTTCCATTTCTTCTTGTATAAGGCAATAGCCTTGATTTTCTCTTCTTCCGATAGAGGGACCTCTTTATCTCCCTCCTTTTTAGTAAGAGATAGCTTAGGTTCCAAATCAGAACCATCCACAATCCCCCATAGGCCTTTTCCCTATATACGATGCTTCATGATTGAAGCCCATGTTACATAATTCGTATCGCTTAGTTTCATAGGCATGATGGTGACTTTATCATTGTCATCCATCGATTACAAGGAGAGAAAGAATAGGGATAAAAAAGAAATAAGAAGGAAAATGAAAAAGAAAAGAAAAAAAACAATACAACAAGATGTGAAATCTTTCCCAATGAAGTGATAAAACACTTCTCTTCAAGTAGCGAACACTTTTGCAAACGGGCATGAAAACCGAGGCAGCTTTTCCTCGAGATTTAGTACTTCCGCGGCTCTGATACCATGAAATGAAATGGGGATCTTCGAAACACGAGCTTAGATTCACAAGGGCAAGTGTCAAGAATGACACTAAAGCATAACCCTTATAAAGGGTATAACTGAAAACAAAATAAAAATAAAAATGTATTCTTTATTGACATGAAAAACCAATTGCTTAAGAAGCATTGGGATAAAATACAAGAAGGGCTGCAACCCTTTATATACACAGCTGAAAGAGGGCTCAATAGAGTTGTTGGACTGGGTCAGTCTGTTGGACTGTCAGTCCAACAGCTCTATTGCTAGTAAAGTCTGGACAAGACTTGACTAGGAATAGTCATTCTAGTTCAAACTGAACTAGGTAACATAAAGACAAAAAATAAAAATAAAGGAAAAAAATTACAGAAAAGAAAGAAATGAAAAATATATTTATATATATATAATAATAATATATATATGTACAGTTTTACATTTTAAAATGGTAGAAGGATATCTCCATGGCTCTCCTATAGCCTTGGAGTAGTACTCAAAAAATATGGAATAGACTCAAAGAAAGTAACATCTGCACTGACATACTCTTTATGGAAAGTGGGGTCATAGCAACGATATCCTTTTTTATTCTTAGGATACCCAAGGAAAACACATTTAATGGACTGTGAATCACGTTTATCTCGATTAGGACCCAGCTTATGTACAAAACACACACATCCAAAAACTTTAGGGGGAGATAGGAAAAAGAGAAACCTCTAGATGGAGAATTTGAATTGAGATCTGGTCTTCTACAAAACTTGAAGGCATGCGATTTATGAGAAAGTCGGCAGTCAAAACCGCATCACCCCAGTATGACGCAGGCATATTGGATTGAATCATTAGGCACCGAGCGACATTGAGGATTTGTCTATGCTTCATCTCCGCCACACCATTTTGCTGGGAGGTATGGGGACATATAAATTGAGGTTGAATCTCATTAGCAGAATAGAATTGAAGTAAGTCTTTGGATTTGAATTCAAGAGCATTATCAGTGCTAACAATCTTAACACACAAGTCAAATTGAGTCTTTATTTCAGTGATTAAAGATTTAAGAATGATAGAGCCTTGAGATCGATCTTTTAACAGGAACACCCACGATAACCTTGAGAAATCATCAACAATAACCAAATAATAACGACACTGAGTCCTACTAGGAATCCTACTCTGACCCCATACATCGACATGAAGGAGATCAAACAATCTTTGACTTGACGGACTCTGACTAGAGGGAAAGGAGTTTCGGCAATGTTTTCCCAATTGACATGTTTCACACTGAAAAGAAACAGAAGGAGGTATATGAGGAATGACACGATGAAGTTTTAGCACTGGAAGGTGACCTAGACGACGATGCCACAATAGAGGACTTGAGGATGATGTAACAGCAGAATAGACCGAACCCACTGGTTGATGTAGATAATACACACCACCTTCCTCCTAGCCGCCACCAATCCTCTTCCCCGTCAGCAAGTCCTTAAAAGTACAACCCATAGGATAAAAAATCACCCTATAATTAAGCTCTTTTGTCATTCGACTGACAGATAATAAATTCTGTGAAAAGGAGGGAGCATGAAGAACATTCGACTATTGAAGAGTAGGGGAAATAGACATGTTTCCCTGCCATACGATTGGGGAAGAGCTGCCATCAGCAAGAACTACCCCTTTTTTATCAGACATAGGTTTTAAACTTAAAAAGTTACACGAATTTTCGCACAAGTGGATGAGCCTAAATCAATGATCCACCTACCACCTTGGTCAGATAGGCCATCATCTGCTGAGCACGCAACCTCCGCAACAGAAGATTTCGAAATGGATGAGCGTAAAGCAAGGAGCTCGTCATATTTAGCCCTGCTAAGAGTTACATAATCATTCGAGTAATCTGCATCTGATTTAATCACTTGAGCCATAAGATAAAATAATGGGCTTGATTCAAAAACGCAAGTACAACCACACGTGCACACCAACAACGAACTATGAAACCGACTCTAGCAAGTTTTGATTTCACCAATGAAATCTGAGATGCACGACCGTCGACTGTTCAGATCCAAACTTCAAATATAATTTTAAAGAAACTTGACCAAAACCTTCCACCTCAACAAATGATGGCTATAGGTTGCATATCAAGACCACACATCCAACACGATAAAGATGTGTCTGGTTCATGCCCGAAACTGTAGAATTATTCAACCTCCACTCTACCACTATTAACACGCTTTGAGGACAGATTCAACTCTGTTGATTCAGTAGCAGTTACCTGGCTTTCAGACTATTATACTCTCCGACTTCAATCTCGAAAATTCTAACTGACGAACTCATGGCTGATTGAATCACCATATGGAGGACGCGATCCAACACTGTCACAACTTAAAAAATCGATTATCCAAAAAAAAAACTCTCCACTCCACAAAAAAAAAAACTTCACGTACTAAAGATCTGCTCCACACTACGCAGATCAACGACTTTTATAGGCCTTCACCATAATACCCAGATCTGTATCAGATCAACTTCAAAAAAAAACTCCACAATACGCAGATAGTGGTCTGTAATAGGCCTTCACCATAACACCTTGTTGTTTCTGCGCAACTTCCTTCTAGATCTTTCTTCCTTTTGCGACAACCGGACCTGACGTCAAATCTGATTCCATATCAGCATCTGACAAAAGAAAATACCTTCAACAGTCCAGATCTCCATTTGATATGGTTCCACAATCATTGGGTCTTTCTCTCCACCTTCACACGATTTCCACCTTCGCGCCCGATCTTCTACACACGATCTGTCTTCATGCGATCCACCTTCACACGATTTTCATGTTGGGTCTTTATACAGCTTCCAGATCTTGGCTTCAGATCTGAGTCATGATCTCTAGTCAGATCTTCATAGTCGTGACTAGGTCTGACTGCAGATTTATCGCCAGGTCTGATCTTCACAAAGAAGGACAGAACGCTGATCAGTAGAGAAAGATGTTGATCTTCTCTGACTATCCGATGAGATGTTGCTCGAGGAAAGATGATGTTGGAACTCAGGCACCCAAGATCGCACGTTGCTCTGATACCATGTTGAAACTTTAATGGAGCACACAGGAACCGAGGCAGAGATAGAGAGAGAGAGGGAAAGTTGTTAATTTATTAGGGCTAATCTCCTCTAGTTTAAATAGAGGTTAGTCTAAAAAGAGAATTACATATGGGTCCCTCATTATATATAAAATACTAAAAAACAACTTTAAGAATAAAAGGACCTTCAGATGGTCGACTAATCTTAACAATAACCATACCTTTGGACAAGTATGATTCTACGATGAGTGGGATGAGAGGTCGTTGGTAAGCTCGAAGCGTGCAATGTGCACTTGTTGAAACACATAAGAACAGTGATGATTCGCCTTCACAGGCAAGATGCTCGAGTGGGTCTAAAGGACCAGAGCATGTGGAATGAGGCGGCAGTTAAGTAACCCCTGTCGCGCCCATTCGCCTCTTTCGGTTCATCAAGAGAGATGATGCATGGTACAAAACTCTGATGGATAGGTTGTTAACAACTATTCCACGAGCGAATGACTCAGTTTCCACAGTCATCGGAGTTAGGGAAGAGGGACTACCAAAAATTATTTTAGGTAGTAGCTGTCATAGACTTCTGCAGAAGTTGGATGTATCCTTTGTACGAGTAGCCTTTGGAGAATCCTCTCTTGGTCATTGACCGTCCCCTTAGGAGCAGACTCAGCTAGCTATCCAAAGTATCATAAAATATATAGCATAACAAACCCCCGATTCAGTCTCGGTTGTTTCTACGTTTCGCGTTTGTGCGTACTCACAAGCCAACTAATATCGAAACAATAAATATCATGTTCACAACACTTGTTGGCTCAAGTCTCTTATGATTAATAGAATTGTTTTTTATGCAATTGTTTACAGCTCGTAATCTATGAACTGTTTACAACTTATGACTAATGTAACGGCTTGTATCTTGTGATTAAATTAATTGCTTATTGTGCAATTGCTTTATAGCTTGTGATTTACAAACTGCTTACACATTGTGATTAATAGAACTGCTTGATGTGCAATTGCTTGCATCTTATGATTAATACATCTACTTGTCGTGAAATTGCTTATGCTTATATTCTGTCAATTATCGTAGTTTGTGGAATCAATTTTTCATGCTAGTATAACTTAATTACTGATTTAAACTGCTAGCATAATTCAGATTGCCTTAATTTTTGTTTCATATTGTCTCACTTGCGTACCTATCAATTTCTCGCGAAACTGACCCATTTTATAGTTGCAGGTGACGAGTAGTTTTTTCAGACAGCCGATGGCGAGGTGCGAGATGGCCTGAGACTTCACTACTCTGTTCACAGTCTTGTCTTCGGGATACCTGATCGGGTTTAAATTTGGTATAAGGGGAAACCTAAAATTTTGTATAACTGGAAGTTTTCATTAATGCATTCTTGACTCACTTGTTGTTTTGCTAAACTGGTTTTGATAATGATGGTTTTCGATGATGGATTTCTACGCTAACGTACCCAAAGTTGTCAACTTGTTTGTCTTACTTTTCAAAATCGTTTCTGCTGATTCTTTAAAATAAAAACTCTGAAAAATAAAAGGTTTTCTAAGTATTTTTCAAAGGTTTACAAGTTTAAAATTTTGGGGCGTTAAGGGGGAGCACTAGTTTGCCATGATAAATACGAAAAAGAAAATTGAGAATACGAAAGAGACATAAAATGGAAAAGTACCTATATGAAGAGTAGTATTTACATGTCACGCTAAGAATAATAAAAAACAAGAATTGTTGCCGGGATAAAAAATATTACTTGACCACATCACCACTGGGGGACTTTGTCCAACAAATACAAAGAAGCTATCACAATTTGTGTACCGGTATGGATGCTACCTGCAACTTGCGATCAGTTGCCAGTCTATGAAGTGTTGCATTACATACAGCCCATGATCTACGAGCAGACAATTGTCCTTCATGCTTCTCTGGATATTTCAGAAAAAGATTGCAGCTGACAACATATTTTAAAACAGAATCTCCAAGGAATTCCAAACGCTCCAGGGAGAAATCTTCTGAACACCTTTTAGTTGTAAGAGCCTCCAAAATCTGAACACAATTCGCATGAATCATCAGAAACCAGAATTCATGCTCTTGATATATACTGAAGAGGTATATAAAAGAAGCAGATTGACAGTGGTACAGGTAATTACCAAACTAGATGGAATCTGACAACCACTTGAATGACTGCAAACTTCCCTTCGAAGCTGAGTGGCTAACATCATTGATTCCAACCGATGGATCAAAGAAGGCAGCAAATACAATGACCTTAATATATCTCTTGACATATCAAGACTAACTAATAGTTCAGGAGGCATGTGAATGTGGCCTTGATGCGCTTTGGCTGAAGGGGCTGAAACTGATTTTCCATTCCCATTGACTGAACCATCAGCTTGTAAACAATATAATGCAATTAAAACACCATATCTTATGAAAAAAACAATAATCTTTTGTAATTAATCAAGAACCTATTTTCAAAGAACTGAAGCTATGAAAGAAATAAACTGGGTGGTCCATGATTTCTAAGGACCAGCAGGGAAAAGATTGTACGCGAAGCAGTCCCATTATAAACACTCAGCAAAGTTTAATTGATCATCTTGAAATACTTCCTCATTGTGATTCACTCGTTGAAAATCATGTAAGAGGAAATGGTAGATGTTTTGAAGCATTAAAGCACAATGGTTTACTAATACAACAATCTGCTAAGTATTTCTTTGTCATCTTTTAACAGCCCTGTGAAAAAAATTGAATTTATTTCTCCCAAGCTATTATTGATTTCAAACAATTGATCATCTTGAAGTGCTGCGTCATATTGTGATTCACTGGTTGAAAAATCATGTAAGAGGAAATGGTAGATGTTTTGAAGCATTAAACCACAATGGTTTACTAATATAAAAGGCTGCTAAGTATTTCTTTGAAATCATTTAACAGCCTTGTGAAAAAAAAAACCATTAACAGAATTTATTTCTCCCACTTAGCTTTATCTTGCTATTGACAGAAAATTTTGTAATGTATGTTCTCTCGTGCAACTAGATCAACCGTGCATTCGGGCATACACTCATACATATTGGCATGACATGCACATTTATGTTGGGAACTCCAGTAAGTGGCATAGTTTAGGTTGTCAGCAAAAGAATCATTAGTATAGATCAAAGAATCAAGCAGAAAGCAAACAATAATGTACATAAGCACAAAAACAAGCCCTACAAGGGACAATACAAATGCCAAAGGCAATACAAAAGCACCTAAGTGCATACAATGGCTACAAAGAGCCTAAATGTACACAAGCACAAGTCCACAAAGGGAAAATACACAAGTCAATCAATGACAAATATATGAGATCATAAGAAGCACCAAAGAGCATACACAAAAGAACATAAAAAGCATAAAAAAATAATAATCTTTATTCAGACAATGCTTAGGAAAACATTACATCTAATGGGACAAGAGGTCTCTATTTATATATAAACAAGAGGGCCAAGAGGACCCATATAGCTGTTGGGAAAGGCTAACAGCTAGAAATATAGCTGTTGGAGATTTCCAACAGCTATATTCAATAAAAGACAAAACTGAATATAGTTGTTGGAGATTCCCAACAGCTATATTGACTAAAACACAAAACTGCCCTTTACAAAAGTACAAAGGACAGAATAAAAAAGAGGTCAGTTCTGCCATTAAAGGGCAGAGCCTATTACATGTACAGAATTACCATTCTGCCCCTAATGGGCAGAGCCTATTACATAAAAAATTACTACAATACCCCTAAAGGGTATTACCTATTACAAAGGAAAGAAAAAGAATTTACAACAAACAAAAACAACAACAACTACGCCTTCATCCCAAAACAATGGGGGTCGGCGATATGAACCAACAAAGAAAATCATTCTGGGTCTTCCACATGAATCCTTCTCCTCCATTCATTTCTATCCAATGCCATGTCCTCGGTGAGGTTCAAAGCATTCATATCCTTTCCTATCACCTCCATCCATGTCTAACTAGGCCTACCCCGACCTCTTTTAACTAATATATTCTCCCATTTCTCCATCCTTCTAACTGGAGCATCATTAGGCCTTCGTCGAATATGTCCAAACCACCGTAAACGATTCTCTCTCATCTTATTTTCAATGGTTGCAACGCCTACCTTCTTACGTATCTCCTCGTTCCGAATCTTATCTTTTATTGTATTTCCACACATCCATCTCAGCATACGCATCTCAGCTACACTCATTTTTTGAATATAATGTCTCTTGGCAGCCCAACATTCCATACCATATAGTAAAGCGGGCCTAATAGTCGTCCTATAAAACTTTCCCTTCAACCGCAATGGCATTCTACGATCGCACAACACTCCAGTTGCACTCTTCCATTTCATCCACCCAACCTTTATCCTATGATTTACATCTCCATCAATTTCTCCATACTTTTGAATGATAGATCCCAAATATTTGAAAGAATCATCCACCGGTATTTCTTGCTCACCAAGCTTCACTACACTCCCATCACTATTTTGTTGCTTACTAAATCGACATTCCATGTATTCTGTCTTACTCTTACTCAACTTAAAACCTCTTGCTTCCAATGTCTGTCTCCATAATTCTAACTTAGCATTAACCCCAGCTCTAGACTCATCAATCAAAACAATATCATCAGCAAACAACATACACCACGGCACATTTTCTTGAATTGATCTCGTAAGCTCATCCATCACTATAGCAAATAGGAAAGGGCTTAAAGCAGATCCTTGATGTAACCCAACCGTTATAGGAAAATTGGTTGTCACCCCTCCACAAGTGCGGACATTGGTTACTACTCCTTCATACATATTTTTAATTATACTAATGTACTTGAGAGAAACACCTTTCTTCATCATTGTCCACCAGACAACGTCCCTAGGTACTCTATCGTAAGCCTTCTCCAAATCAATAAAAACCATATGCAAATCTTTGTTCCTCTCTCTATTTCTCTCAATAAGTTGTCTAAGAAGATGTATAGCTTCCATAGTAGATCTTCCAGGCATAAAACCAAATTGATTCTCCGATATCATGACAACCTTCCTCAACCTAGACTCAATCACCCTCTCCCAAAGTTTCATAGTATGACTCATGAGTTTTATACCACGATAGTTTGTGCAATCTTGTATATCACCCTTATTCTTATATAGAGGCACCAAAGTACTCTTCCTCCACTCATTAGGCATCTTATTTGTCCGCCAAATCTTGTTAAAAAGATTTGTCAACCATTCTAAACCTTTCTCTCCTAAGCATTTCCAAGCATCGATAGGTATACCATCTGGGCCAACTGCCTTCTTGATTTCATTTTCTTCAAAGCCTCTGCAATTTCTTTCTTTTGAATCTTGCGCACGCATGAAGTCACGATTCATCTCATGAAAAGGAATGGAAAAGTCTCCAAGATCCTGAGCATGACTTTCATTAAATAGCTCATCAAAATAATCTTTCCATCTCTCCTTAATCTCCTCATCTTTGACTAAAACCCTTTGCGTGTCATCTTTGATACATCTAACCATACCCAGATCCCTCGATTTCCTATCTCTCATTTTTGAGATCCTATAAATATCCTTCTCACCCTCTTTGGTATCCAACTTGTCATAAACCTCCTTATATACCTTATCCCTCGCGTTCCGAACTACTTTTTTAGCTTCCTTCTTTGCTATCGTATACTTCTCCAAATTCTCATTATCACGACTTTTACTTAGATTTTTATAACTCTCTTTTAACCTTAATAGCTAATTTGACATCCTCGTTCCACCACGATGTATCCTTACCTAGCGGTGCACCGCCTTTAGACTCACCCAATACCTCCTTAGCCACCTTTCTCATGCCACCCGCTATCTTATTCCACATAGATTCTGAATCCTCCTCGAGACACCAATCAACTTCCTTAACTACCCGCTCTACAAACATTCCTTGTTTAGCTCCTTTTAGTGCCCACCACTTAATTCTAGGATCTATCCTATGTCTATCCCTTTTGCGGCATTGTCTAATTCTAAGATCTAAAATTAAGACTCTATGTTGTGTAGCTACACTTTCTCCCGGTATAACCTTACAATCGATGCAACAACCCCTATCTCTCTTTCTAAGTAGGAAAAAATCTATCTGACTCGTATTAACCCCACTTTTAAATGTTACTAGGTGAGACTCCCTCTTCCTAAACCAAGTGTTTGCTAAGATCATATCATAGGACAAACCAAAATCTAAAATCCTTTCTCTACTATCGTTTCTTTCGCCTATACCATAGCCTCCATAGATACTCTCAAATCCATCCCTACTAATGCCTACATGCCCATTAAGGTAACCGCCGATGAAAAGTCTTTCTCCATAAGATATCCCTTGTACTACTCCATCTAAATCTTCCCAAAATTGACGCTTAGTGGAATCATCTAAACCTACTTGAGGTGCATAAACACTAATAATATTAATAATATCCGTACCTAATACTAATTTAATAAGTAAAATCCTATCACCCTTCCTACGGACCTCAACTACATTATCTATAAACTCACGACTCATAACAATCCCTACTCCATTCCTATTTCTATTTATTCCTGTATACCAAATCTTATATCCCTAAGGTTCTATCACTTTTGCTTTCTCACCTACCCATTTGGTCTCTTGTAGACATAAAATATCAATCTTTCTCCTACACATAACATCTACTAACTCTACCAACTTACCAGTTAAAGACCCTATGTTCCAAGTGGCTAACCTAATTTTCTGGTCTTGGACTAACTTTTTTACCCCCACCCGTCCAACAAAGTGAGGGAACCCTTGCCTATTTGACACCACACCCGGGCGCCGGTGTGACGCGTCGCTTCTGGGGGACGACCTAGCATCCCTTGCCCATTTATCACTGCCTCCGGGCCTATAGAGTACAGCGCGTCACTCAGTAGGGAACGCCCCAACGAAATTCTCATATTGGTTCATATTCATAGGGTATGACAAAGTTTTTATGCAGGCTGTCACAGGCCTACCGCAACCCTCCTCCTTGATCCGGGCTTGGGACCGGCAGTGTATAACTTAAAATAATAATACATACATATACACTCATATGAATATAATATATATATATATATGAAAAAACAGAATTTTTATCACTTAAAAAAGGCATTTTTGTTACAACAGTCATATTTCATAGAAGGGGTATTTGTGTCATTTCTTACATTGGAATAATGTTGTATTATTTGTTTGTTTGAAAGGGTATTTTGGTACCACAAAGAAATATACTTTAATATAGAAGGACGTGACCCAAGGGATGAGGCACGATCCATTGAGTTCTTCTCTGTCCTTTCTACTTTCTTATTTCTCTCTCATTCATATAGTGAGAATTGCATGGCACACATCCCGAGGCAATTCATGTCATGGTATCATAGCAGGGTAAGGATAAGACCTTGTCAAGTAAAGGTTGCTGAATCTTCAAAATATCTCCTTCTGGTCTCTCATCTGGTTGGTATTTTCCCCTCTTTGATAAAACCCTAGTCTTCCTTTCTTCTCTTTATTCTCTATTTTTACGCTTTTATTCTCATCGTCATTCCTTCCCTTCTCTTAGTCATTCAGCTTCATTTTCATGTGTCAATTTCTTTATCTACTTATTCTTCTCTTGGTCACAGCTAAGCAATATTGATCTGCATATACATATATCTTTAGGGTGTGCCTCCTTGAAAAAAAAAAAGAGGCCAAAAAAAAGGAAAATCAGATCTGATCAGACCTATCGGCAGTGATATAGATCTGATTCAAAAAAAAAAAGGAAAATCAGATATCTCGACCATAGTGACAAAAGTTTAAAAAGGCAATTTTTCGGTTGTGAATTTCTCCGGAGATTTTCAACTTTATAATATATCTCCAGTTTTTCAGCAAATTCTCAGGAAAATATTAAAAAATCAAATAAAATCTCAAAAATCTAAACAAATCAAAAAATTCAAATAAAAGCAAACTAATTACACAATTAATTTTACATGCAATATATGTAATCTACTTTCAATCCCACTAACCATATCTATTGTATGTCGTGCACGGATTGCTATCACAGGTTTAACTATTCTATTATATACCAACAATCCTTAACAGAAATTGTTTTCATTTTTAACATTCTTCATATAAAAACTTCTCCTTGTTCCTCTTGCAGAAGCCATAAAACTATGCTTTCATATTCCTAATATTTCTTGATGTAATATCTCGCAAATTGAGTCTAGTTTTAAATTCAATAAATATGATTTTTTATTTAATAAATAAGATTTTTTTATTTAAAAAAAATATTTTTTTTTACTATTTGAAGTGATGTAATATATATATAGTGGTCGCCGCACTATATATATATATATAGTGGTCGATATTGAGATCGTGGGCCTATTAGCGAAAACCCATAATCCATTCACGATAGGATAAACCAGCTTCAAAACTAATAATTATTATAATAATAATAATAGAAATATAAGATATATATTATACTAGAGTCTAGTTAGAAAGAATCTCTATTTCCTTAAGGAAATAGAGTTCTGTCTATTTTGATAAGGATGTCCCCTCAAAGGGAGGAGTCCTATTTTGGGTATAAGAAGGTTGTGACCCCCTCTCTCTCAATATCGACCTAGAGAGAAAGGGAGAGAGTTGAACCGTGAGAAAGAAAGGAAGAGAGAGAGCAGCAAGTGGGGGGAAGCAGCGTGAGCATCTCCAATGCCTTCTTCAGCGTCTCCTTTCATTTCTTCATTGAGTAGCAAATCAAGGTATGGGTGTAAACACCCCAAATTTTCCTCATCCATTGTCAGACACCCCCTCGTGCAGAGATGCCAACCCTGGTAGGTTAGTATAGGAGTCCAACCCCGAGTCTGTTTTAGAAAATTAACATTTTACCCACTTTAGTTAGGAAAATTACCATTTTACCCTTATGTTATCCTACACCCATATCAGTCAGAGTCAATCAAGCTCATTCTTAAGCTCAGAACAATAAGAATGACAGTCATTTCTAGCTCACCTGAGCTCACAGTGAGCTGGTCATATTCATTTCTAGTCATTCCTGCCAAAATGGGATCATTTCTTCAAAAAAGAGCTCATTTCTAGTTCAAATCCAAGCCAATTGTCTCTGAGTCAATCATTCTCAGTCAGTCATATTCCATTTAGTCTAGCTTGATCTCACCAGAAGTTCAAGTGCTTCAGTTTCAGTTCAAATCTATTTTCCAGTGTCTAGGAGCCCACTATAACCCATTTCAGCTCATTTTAGCTGGAATTGAACTAAATTTTGTCAGTTGAGCTAGTGTTTGAGCTTCAATTTTAGTTCATCTCAGTATTACTAACCTTTGTTCCAGCTCAAACTCAGTTCTTGTCCACAACTCACTTCACTCTAGTGACCATTTCTTACCATTTCTCTGAAAATGACACCAATTCTCGAGCATTCAGTCCAGAAGTTTAGTTGAGCCAGTGTTTTGTCCATGGTTGCCAGTTGAGGAAGCGGGAAGCGATACGGGAAGCGGGAGCGGAAAGCGAGGCACTTTCAAAATTTTAGGAAGCGGGGAAGCGTGGGACCACTTAGGACCAATTCGGGAAGTGTCTCGGAAGCGACCTAGGAAGCGTCTCGGAAGCGAGGGGGAAGCGAAAAAAATAAAAATAAAAAATAAAAAATACAAAAAAATCGAAAAAAAAACAGGGGAAGCCAGGGGGAAGCGTGATGGGAAGTGCGCTTCTCAAAAAAGGGGGACGCTTCCCCCACGCTTCGGAAGCGCGACGTTTCGCGCTTCCGAAGCGCGCTTCCCATTTTAGCTAGGCGCTTCCGGTAACCCTGGTTCTGTCAATCCATTTGAGTTCTGAAACCCTAGAACTCAGTTCATTTCAATTCCAATCAGCTCAAACCTCAATTTTTAGAGACACTCTGGCCCGGTAGAGACCAAAAACCATTTCTTGAATCATTTTGCTCATTTTTGTCAAAATTATCACTTTTAAACTGGTACAACTGTCAATCGGGGTCCAATACTTAAAATTTTTCGTCCAGGGTTAGCATTTCATATCATTTCACATCATTTCAAGTCATTTCATTACATTTCATTTCATTTTCGAGATCCAGAACTCCAGTTTTTAAAATTCCAATCCAGATTTGAGTTTCAAAAGCTTTTTGAAATCAATTTCAAACCTGGGTTTTCAAATTTACATTTTTACCCCAGGACTCTAAATTTGGAAATATTTTCCCAAGAAAACAATTTGCATTTTTTTCAAACTCGATTTTCAAATTTTTATATTGGATCCACTCTGCAAAGGGGTATAGAATTTCAAATTTCGAGTTTTATTTCAAAACTACCAAAAATAGCTCATTTCATCCAAAAAAAATTCTGAAAAACCATTCCACCCCTTTGGTTTCCAAAATTGGTTTTCAAAATAATAAGTGGGACCCACTCTAAGTGGTGTCACATTGAAGCTTTTTGGGTTTCAGTTATTTCCTTTTTTAGAAATCGCGTGGGCCCACTCCCATGTGGCGCCCACTTTGAAAACCCTTTTTGAAAAACCGCGTGGGCCCACACCAAGGTGGCACCACATCTAAAAAAAAGAAAAAAAAAATTAAGATTTCTTCTTTTCCCTCCTCTTTTTCTTTCCTTTCTTCTTTTCTTCTTCTTTCTTCTTTTTCCTTCTTCTTTCTTTCCTTTTCTTTCTTTCTTCTCTTTCCTTTCTTCCTTCTCCTTGCTCCCTCTTCCTCCTTGGTCGACCCCCTCTTCCCCTTTTTTTTCTTCTCTTTCTTCCTTCTTCCCTTTCTTCTTTCTTTCCTTTTCCCTTTTCTCCTTTCTATTCTTTCTTCTTCCTCCTCTTCTTTCCTTCTTTCTTTCCCTCCCTTTCTTCCTTCCTTCTTATGGCCTTCCTCTCTTTCCAAAAGCCATAAGCATCATACGGCAGGTTATCTTCCCCATTCATTGATACTCTCTCTCTTCTCTAACCTATCTCTCTCTCCCTCTAAGATCTATCACACGGCTGGGGCAAAAAACCCTCTCTCCTTTTCACGCCTCTCTCTCTCTCTCATTTTTGTTCCCTCTGAGCCCTAACACTCTCAAGAACTTTCTCCTCCCTCTCCCCCCCGCTCTCTTGGTTCCCCTTTGGCTCCAACCACCGGATCCCCCCCCCTTTGGTCAATAGCCCCAACCACTTCTTATTTCAACTTCATCATTGCAGTACATCCAGCCTGGTTGCAGCCTTCTCTACAATCGGTCCAGCCATTGCCCAGCCTCCATCAAAAGCAGCAAGACCAAGCACTTCTAGCCATTACTGCTACTTCGAACCAACTCCACCACAGCTACCACCTCCTTGGTGACGCCCAGCAATATCAAGCCTCAGCCACCTCCAACGCCCTCTTGCTTCAGTCTTGAAGCAACATCAAGCCTGCGCCACCTCTTCCAAGAGCATCTCCAGACGCAGCCACCCTCCACTAGTAGTGGCTTCACTACTCAAACTGTGCAGCTCTGTTTCAACCTCCAGCTTGTAGCAGCAAACTGTGTCCAACACCTTCCATTGGCGGCATCCTCACCCTTGGCGACAGCAACTCTAGCTTTCCACCACCGCTCCAAGCTCAACCATACCTAGTTGCAAACCCAAGGTAAAAATCTTTCCTTGTGTTTTTCTAACATAGCCGGTGAATCCAACTTAAAACAGGATTCATATGTCTGGGAAAATCATATTCTTTAATGGCCATGATGTAAAATTTAGATTTCTAGTGAAAATGCTATGAAAGAGGGGTGATCCATCCGACAAGTGGATCGGATCCCTCCTTTCAATAGCAAATATCAATAAAATGTCGTGCCTCCCTTTTTTATTTTTTATTTATCATCATATTTTATAAAGTTTGCATATTACCATATTGCATTTAGGATATTTTCATCCTTTCATAATAGCATTATTCATATAGTACAGTCTTTGTTAGCATTTAGTTTAGGGTTTATAGATTTCATTTTATGCGCATAATCCAGTTGTTATTTCGTGGGAATGTTTTCGTTTATAAATCGTGAACCTCTGTTTGTTCGTGATCTCCTGCAAAAAAAATTGAATCTATTTGATGTGTGCAACCCCGTTTTAAAAATCCAAAGTCGAATCGGGTTTTAAACCCTATGGAAACAATAAATCCCCTGTAGCAGACTTGCGGACTCGAGATCTCCCCCATGGGAGATCCTATTCACTCTCTAAAAAATGCAGTAGATCCGTGGAAGAATCTACTATTTTACTGTATTTTAGGAGATTTTTCTAAAAGAGTTTGTTATCTGATAAAATTTGAATTTTGCAGACCCCTGCGAAAAGCCTGCTACAGGCTTGTCTGGCTCCAAACCGACCTTAATCTGTTGTGGCACTCCAATCCGTAAGTCGGATGCTTTAACTGTCAAATAAGGAATTGTTCCTTAGAACATCCTCTATCATTTCCCAAAAATTCAAGATTTTAAGACTTAGGTTTCTGTTATTTTTAGATTTTACAAGTTCACCCGTCAATTCCCTATTAGTTTAATTTTGTCAAAATTAGGGGCCTCATAATTCAATGTGTCTTTTGTAACCATAGGTTCAATGCCAAAACAGTAAAAAGAAGAATTGTTTCTCTGTTTGTCAGAGAGATCCTCCTAAAAATTCAGAGGTTTTGGCCACGGTTTGCTATTTTTCCCTTAATTTTTACCAAACCTGTCAATTTGCCTTCAATCCCAAACTCACCTGATTGTGATCCAACTTGCCGGAGTTGTAATTCTCCGACCATAGATCGAATCCTAAATCTGTAAAAGGCAAAAATCCTTGCCTATCACGCCATAAAATTTTGTGCATTTCCATGGTAAGTTAATATTCGAAATTAGGTTGTCATTACGGCAAATGTAGGCTAAAAGGCAAAAATCATGCATTTTAGGGTTTTTTTATTGAATTTTCATATTCGAAAAATATCAAAAAAAGTTGATTTTCGTATTATATTCTGTTATTGGGTTTAATCTAGGTGTCCATGCCAAATTTGATGCAATTTCAAGTTCATTTGCCATGTGTGTTAGTTAAACTGGCGAAATTCAGTGTTTTGTGATATTTTTGCATTTTTAGGGTTTTATCATTCATATAATCATTTCATATCATACTGTGTTTGATTTCAATTTCAATTTCATTTGCAATCATTTGAATTTCAAAATCCCCATTTTTACAAAATTACTTTCTGAAAACCCTGATTTCAAGGCCATAGTTTTGCTATCAAGGGCATTTTCATCATTTTCACCTCAATTTTGAATTTCCAACTTTCATTTTTCATATTTTCATGCATACAATCATGTCATATCATATTATGTTTGATTTTGTCTTCATTTGAATTTCAAAGTTATTATTTTACAAAATATCTTTCTGAAAACCCTGATTTCAAGGCCATAGTCTTGCTATCAGGGCAATTTGGTCATTTTCATCCCAAATTCGAATTTCCAAATCTTATTTTGATATTTTCAAATCAATTTATTTCTTATGTTTATATCAGGGAGGTATGAATCAGGGTTTACATCTGGATAAAATCCGATAATTTTCCGATATAGTTTTGCTCAGGGGGAGAGAGAGGAGAGATTACGGCAAAAAAAATTTTTTGCCCTAATCCTCCTCCTTTTCATCGGGGGGGGGGGGGGAATTTCGCCCAAAAATTTGGACAAAAATGACCCAGGGTCGTGTTGACCGCACCCGGTGCCGCACCCGCACGCGATCCCGCGTCGCGTCGACGCGGGTGCGGCACCTGTTTTGCCGAGTCCCTGTGACATAGTCCACCGCACTGTCAAGGACTTTCGTCGAACTGACGGAACGAGCCGAATGGCTCGAGCTAAGCATGGAAAATGAAGTTTATGAGGGCTTCATCTTTACCAAGAGCAACAATCAGAATGAGCAGAAGAAGGCTCACTTCACTCTTTCTGTCAATGATAACAAAGGCAACAAGAAAAATCGTGATAACAATTCAGAGGGATCCAAGAGCCAAAAAGGAAAGTTCTCCAACAAAAATAAGCCTCTTCAATCTAGTCCTCAGCATAAAGAGAAAGATCAAGAAAAATCAAAGCGCAAGGATTGGAGTACTGATCGAAAGTTCACCCCTCTAGACCAGGCACTGGAGAGTATTCTGGAATACATGCTCACAAGAGATATGATTTGTTTGCCTAAAGCAGCTGATCTCCCAGCAATCATGGGCAGATTCAAAGAAAAGTTCTACAAATTTCATCGAGTAGTAGGGCATGACATCGAGAATTGTTTTGTCCTAAAGAACATCATCCAAGATTACATCGACAAGAATCTCCTTATTGAAGATGAGAAAGACATCAGTCGATCATCCTAATCAAGTTTTTCTAAGAAATTGACAATATCAAGGCTGTCACTTTTATCATTTTGTCATAATTGTCATTTTGAAGGGACAATGCAGTCTGAGTTCTCTTATCAATCTGTTATTTCCCTCTTTAATGCATTAATAAATTTATCAATTTTCCTCATGGCTTGGCGCTATCTTTTATATTCCTCCTTTGCAAAAGGCTTCCCGAATCAATCAATCAAGAAGCAGACTGAATTGGAGAGATAATAGCGACTGAATTGGTTAGCAAGAGGAATCCAGTTTAAACTGAACGGGGTTTGGTTCGAGCACCCTAACAGGTGGACAAAATCGGGTTTGGTCAAAATTGAACTGGGGTTTGTTGAGCTAGGTTTGGACTGGGTGCAGTCCGGGCAAGGTTTAATAGGGGAGACTTGGTAAGTGGGTTAGGCTAGCTGGGAGCAGTTGGCTTGGTTGAGTGCAGCTGAGGTGAAGGTGCAGGTTGGCTGAGTTAGGTAGCAGTGCTGAAAAAGGTGGCTAGAATAGCCACCAATTAATGGTGGTTAGAGGAGGGGAGAGAGACTGAAATGGGAGAGGGAGGAAATGAGGAGGAGAGAAGTGGGTCGAAGGAGGGGGGACTGGTCCTATTTATAGGACAAAGAGTGAGCCTTGGTGTTGCCAAATGGCAACACCAAGAGGGTCACATTTTGGGTTGGCCATATACAAGTGTTGAACAAGTTCAATACTTGTATACTTTACCAATACCATGGGATCCAAAACAATGGGCGCCCCATGCTCTAGTATAAATGGGTCTATGGGTTGGATCTTCGTGATCCAACCCTAGGTCCAGCTGGCCCAATCAATTGAGTTGGCTGAACTGGTTGGTCAGCCACTTAGTTACACTAACTAAGTGAGCACTTAGTTAGTGTAACTAAGCCTAGTTAGGCTTAAGTACTACATATATATTGTATATATATTAAGGCACATGAATGCCCCCGCCCCTTAATTCATAAAACCTGGTTGACTGACTCAGTCAACTAGGGAATGGACAAAAATGATGTCATAAATGTCCTGCGATAATTACAAAAATGACTGTTTTACCCTTGACACATTCTGAGCATGTTTCGAATGAGTTTTAACTCCGATTTCGAAGAAATCAAAACTATTCTTCTTGGTTTTTCAATACGAATGCAACCAAGTGTCCAAAACTCATAGAGGGGCCAACCCAAGGTTACCAGAAGCGCCATAGGACCTGGAGAAGTGCGCTTCCCCAAAGCGCATTTCGGTAGCACGCGCTTCCCATTTAGAGGAAGCGCAATTTCCCTTTATTTTTTCCTTTTTTTGGTTTTTTTCTTCTTGTTTTTCTTTCTTTTTTCCCTTTTTGTGCTTCCCCGCACTTTTGCCTCACTTCCACCTCACTCCCTAGGTCGCTTTTTGTTCGCTTCCTAGGTCACTTCCGTTCACTTCTCTTCTCACTTCCGAGACGATTCCTGGTTTGTTTCTAAGTCGTTCAGCGCTTCTCGTTTCCTAAAATTTTGGAAGTGCTTCGCTTCCCGCTTCCCGCTTCCCGAATTGTGCCCCGCTCTCGCTTCCCTGACTAGCAACTTTGGGCCAACCTCCTTTGTTGTTGTAACTATGTTCTTTAAAATGGATGAAGCATATTGGTTTCTTATTTCTTTGTTCTTGCCTCTTGTTTCTTCTTCTTTCCTAACCATGGATTCCCAAGCATGAATATATACCTATCTATAATGTCTTGTGTATTTTAGGTTTGATATATTCTAGGTACACCCATTAACATTAGTTTAAGCCCACCTAGTGTATACTTAGGTTTTTCCTTTTATTTATGTTACTTTTATTATTATATTTTTTGGTCATCACTAAGATGACCAATTATCTTTTTGGCCAGCTAGCCATGGGATATAGCCTGACGCCTAGTTGGAGGAGGTCCGACTAGCGGTTGGATCTTCCTCCAACTAGCCGTTAGGCTAGTCCCTTTAAGTTGGTGTGTGTGTGTCCTATGTAAATTATGAGGGACCGATAGGGTATGTGAGCATAATGTGTGCAAGTATACTATGTGTAATGAGTATATGATGTATGAGTGTGTGGTGTGCATGATGTATGTATGAGTGTTAACTGTAGCGAGAATGGGTTTTGTATATATATGTGTGCTTTGCAGAATTAAAAAAGTAAATTTTCTTCTTTTTTGCTTTGTATTTTATATGTAATTGTTATTTTGTCTTTGGCGAAATGCATTATTATCTATCTTGTCTTGTGCCTCGAATTCCATGCCATTTCATGACAGTTACAGCATTTTCAACTGTTAAAATCAGTCGTCTGAAGTCTCTTTTATTCTTAAAGTTCCTTTTTTGATATTTCATATATAATGAGGGACCCATATGTAATTTCCTCTTTAGGCTAACCTCTATTTAAACTAGAGGAGAGTAGCCCTAAGTGTGAGAATAAGTCTCTCTCTCTCTCTCTCTCTCTCTCTCTCTCTCTCTCTCTGTGTGTGTGTGCTCCATTCAAGTTTCAACATGGTATCAGAGCAGTAGGTCTTGGGGAGCGTGAGCACTTCTTCTGTCTGCACAAAAGCTCAAAAAAAAAAGTGTGCGTGTATTTTGTTTTTTTACGAGTATACAGATCTGATGTCTTGACACAGATCTGTAATCAGATCTAAAGACCTTAGTGGATATTTTGTTTTTGTCATCTGGATCGAGTAGCGGCTGGTATGGGTGATGTGTAAAAGTCGTGGAAATTTTTTTTTGATAACGGATCTAAGTGGGGTGAAGAAAATCTATTTTGTTCATGGATCTGGATGTCAAAAATATTTTGTTTCAACTGATCTAGTGCTGCCGTGAAACATGTATCGTGGGGAGCAAAAAATGATCCGAGGATTGCCGTGAGACATCTATCTTGTCTCGTGGAGGATTATTTTTTTTAAGATTCTTTTGGATTTATGAAGAATAGTTCAGATCTGATCTCAGATCAGGGGTCGTGTTTCATCACCGCCTCTAGTGCCGTCTCTGGTGGTGTCGTGGTTTCTGCATTGTGATTGAGCAGATCGGGTGGTCGTGCAGTATTCAAAATTGAACCCTTAATGTATAGAATCTGATCTGACGTTCCTTCTCCAGCAAAAACACAGATCAGATGGTGATCGTTGACAGCATCTACAACGACTGGTGTTCGTGTGTAATCTGGATCGCATTCTCCTTATTGTGATCCGATTGTCCGACTGTGTTGGATCTGACTTCAAAGTGCGTCAATGGTGGTAGAGTGGATGTTGAATAAGTCATCAGTTTCGGGCATGAACCTGACGCATCTCTATCGTGTTGGATGTGGTGTCGTGGTATGCAGCCTGTCGTAGTTGTGGTATGCAGTCTGTCGTGGTTGTGGTATGCAGCCTATCGCAGTACCTTGTTAAGGTGGATGCTTAGTCAGTGGTTGTGGATCTCAGATTTTATCTGTGAAATTAAATCTTGATATTCTCGGTTTTATAGCTGGTTGTTGGTGTGCATCAGATCTGGACTTTCAGCAGGTCGTGTAAGTGTGTGGTTGTACCTGCGTTTTGAATCAAGCTCATTATTTTATCTTATGGCTCAAGTGGTTAAATCAGATGCAAATTACTCCAATGACTTTGTAACTCTTAGCAGGGCTGAATATGACGAGCTCCTTGCCTTACGGCCATCCACTTCGAAGTCTCTTGTTGCAGAGGTTGCGGGCTCGGCAGGTGATGGCCTTTCTGGCCAAGGTGGTAGGTGGATCATTGATTCAAGAGCATCTAGACACTTGTGTGGAAATTCGTGTAATTTTTTAAATTTAAAACCTGTGTCTGATCAAAAAAAGGTAGTTCTTGCTGATGGCAGTTCTTACCCAATTGTAGGGCAGGGAAACATGTTTATTTCCCCTACTCTTCAATTGTCAAATGTTCTTCATGCTCCTTTTCCACAGAATCTATTATCTGTTAGTCGAATGACAAAAGAGCTTAATTGTAGGGTGATTTTTTATCCTATGGGTTGCACTTTTCAGGACTTGCTGACGGGGAAGAGGATCAGTGGCGGCTATGAGGAAGGTGGTGTATTATCTACATCAACCAGTGGATTCGGTCTATTCTACTATTACATCATCCTCAAGTCCTCTATTGTGGCATCGTCGTCTGAGTCACCTTCCAGTGCCAAAACTTCATCGTGTCATTCCTCATATACCTTCTTCTGATTCTTTTCAGTGTGAAACATGTCAATTGGGAAAACATTGTCGAAGCTCCTTTCCCTCGAGTCAGAGTCTGTCGAGTCAAAGATTGTTTGATCTTCTTCGTGTCGATGTATGGGGTCCGAGTAGGATTCCTAGTAGGACTCAGTGTCATTATTTGGTTATTGTTCATGACTTCTTAAGGTTATCGTGAGTGTTTCTGTTAAAAGATCGGTCTCAAGGCCCTATCATTCTTAAATCTTTAATTGCTGAAATAAAAACTCAATTTAACGTGTGTGTTAAAAGTGTTCTCACTGATAATGCCCTTGAGTTCAAATCCAAAGACTTGCTTTAATTCTATTCTGCTAATTGGATTCAACCTCAATTTACATGTCCCCATACATCCCAGCAAAATGGTGTGGCTGAGAGAAAACATAAACAAATCCTCAATGTCGCTCGATGCCTAATGATTCAATCCAATATGCTTGCGTCATACTGAGGCGATGCGATTTTGACTGTTGGCTTTCTTATAAATCGCATGCCTTCAAGTTCTGTAGAAGACCAGATCCCAATTCAAATTCTCCATCCAGAGGTTCCTCTCTTTCCTATCCCCCCTAAAGTTTTTGGTAGTGTGTGTTTTGTGCATAAGCTAGGTCCTGATCGAGATAAACTTGCTTCGCAGTCTATTAAATGTGTTTTTCTTGGGTATCCTAAGAATCAAAAAGGATATCGTTGCTATGACCCTATATCCCATAAAGAGTATGTCAGTGCAAACGTTACCTTCTTTGAGTCTATTCCATATTTTTCGAGTACTACTCCAAGGTTACAGGAGAGTCATGGCGATGTCCTTCCTCTGCCAATTCCTCATTTTCCTTTAGAGTTGTTTCCTCCACAGTCTTTGGCTCCATCCTCCGAGGAGTCTCACTACCAAAACCCTCCTATAGTATACACTCACAGGTTACCCCCTACCTCCATGCCCAAATTATCTCCTTCTCCCGAGGTAAGTATCTTTGAGCATACTGAAGTGTCTGCTCTTGATGATGATCTTCCTATTGCTGTGAGCAAGGGAAAAAGATAGTGCACCTTCATCCCATTTCTCACTTTGTTTGAGAAATTAATCTTGGGGCATCTATGAAGAATTTTATTTTGGCTATGTCTGCCTCCTCTATTCCGCTTCATCACAGTCAAGCTTTATTCGACCCCAAATGGATGCAGGCTATGCGGGATGAGATGGATGCCCTATACTCTAAGGGCACTTGGGACTTGATTGATCCTCCTACTGATGCAAATATTGTTGGCTGCAAATGGGTATATACCATTAAATATAACTCGGATGGGTCAATTGAACGGTACAAAGCCCGGTTGATTGCAAAAGGCTATACTCGGACTTATGGTGTTGACTTTTTTGAAACCTTTTCCCCAGTTGCTCGCCTTGGCACTAATCGTCTCGTGCTTTCTGTTGTTGTGCACTATGGTTGGCCCTTGTCTCAGTTGGATGTCAAGAATGCCTTTTTGAGGTTCATGGTGATTTGCATGAAACACTCTACATGCAACAACCCCTAGGTTTTGAGGTTCAGGGTGAGTGTCAGAAGGTGTGCAAGTTGAAGAAGGCTATTTATGGCCTGAAGCAGAGCCCTCGGGCATGGTTTCACAAATTATTTGAGGTAATGTCGGATTTTGGATTTGTCAGGTCAGCTTCAGACCACTCTTTGTTTATCAAAAAAACTAGTGCCGGAATTGTTGTTATGGTGATATATGTCGATGACATCATATTGTTAGGGGGCAATGCCCAAGATATTTCTGCAACAAAAGATCATCTTCTGAAACATTTTGTTACTAAAGATCTTGGTTCCCTCTGATATTTTCTGGGGATCGAGGTGGCAAGAAACAAAGAGGGCTTAGTTTTGTCACAAAGAAAGTATGTTTTGGATTTATTAAAAGAGACTGGTGTTAAATATGTATATGTAAATGAATATATTTTTGTACTGTATTGTACTACTGTACTGTATTGTACTGTATTGTACAGCATATTGTACTGTATTGTACTGTATTGTACAGCATACTGTACTGTATTGTACTATTGTACTGTATTGTACCACTCGTACAACATATAAATATCAATGGAAAGGGGAGAAGACATCATTGCCGCCCAACATTTTTTTTTCTCTCTTCCCTCTTACCTCTCTCTCTATCTCTTGCTACGATAGTAAGGTGACTCCCACATCTGATTTCTCACATGGTATCAGAGCCAAGGGCGTGGTAATCACGATCATCTGGAAGGCCCCTAAGGACCTTGACGTGCGTTTTTGGGCGTTCTCAAGGAAAGTGTTTTTTTTTCATCTTTTCTCTGTTGTTTCTCCGTTGAATCACTATATTTCGACGTCGTTTCTTCATTTCCTCATATCGTGCATCTTTTCCTTCTTACATATTCTGTTATCCCCAATTTTATCAACCCTAATTTCTGTTTTCCCCAAATTTGGGAACCCTCATTTCTCAAAAGTGCCTCTTTTCTCAAACTTCTTGTGATTTCTTATCTATTTCTTACAATATAGTTGATAAATCGTACATTCTGCACGATTAACTAAAAAATCGTGATTTCCAAAACTCAAAAATTTCTGTTCGTACGGTTCTGTCCGTACAACCTACGAATTTCTGTCGTGCTATTTGATTCATCTTTGATCTTCTTCCTTATGGATTCTAAAATCAGCCCCGGATTTCTTTCTCAACTTGTTTCTCACAAATTAACTCATGATAACTACTTACTTTGGAAACGCCAAATTCTGCCGTTTATCCGAAGTCATGGTCTTTCCGGGCATCTGGATGGGGGATCACCCGCCCCACCTATGACTATTACGCAAGAGGTAACTGGTAATGATGGGAAGGTGAGTTGCATTGCTATTCCAAATCCTGCGTATGATGTTTGGTTTCAGAAGGACCAATCTGTGGTTGCCTATTTGACTGCCACGTTATCTGATCGTATATTACAAACTATCTCTGACCATTTTACTGCTGCAGAACTATGGAGACATCTTGCTCACTCTTATTCACAGGTTTCTGAATCACGTGCACTTCAACTGAAATGGCAGTTCCAATCTATGCGAAAGGGAACTAAGACCATTACTGAATTTCTAGGGGATATCAAAATTATCATTGATTAGTTGGCTAGGAATGAAGCCAACTAACATTCTGATGGATCCCAAAACTCATATGTTCGAAGACAAGTCTTAATATGTGGATAGTGCCAGCTTTAGATCCTTGGTGGGTAAGTTGTTATATGTGACTGTTACTAGACCTGACATTTCATTAGCAGTGAGTAAAATCAGTCAATTCATGGATAAACCTACCAAAGTTCACTGGGATGCCGCTATGATGGTTCTCAGGTACTTAAAGTCATCTCCTGGTAAAGGATTGTTGTTTAAACAAAATTCTTCCTTGGACGTTGCTGCTTACACTGACGCAGATTATGCGGGGTCTATTGAAGATAGAGAGTCAACAACTGGATTCAGTGTTTTTGTGGGAGCAAATCTCGTTACCTGAAGGAGTAAGAAACAAACTGTTGTAGCCAGGTGGAGCGCTGAATCGGAATACCGAGCTATGGCTCAGACCGCAACTGAGATTATGTGGGTAAAATCAGTTTTGACCGACCTTCAGGTGAAAGTATCCCTACCTATGTTGATGGTGTGTGACAATAGGGTTGCTACATATGTTTACCTAGGGTTCGATGCATCTCATTGATCCTTCAACATGGTATCAGAGCTTTCGAACTTGGGAATCTGATTTCTGTGTGTTGTGCCAGACACTCTCTACCTAAGTCGTTGTTCAAGGGTGCTGGTGCTAACATCCTGCGTGTTGTAGCTGGTGCTGGTGTGCTTGCTGGCTACGACAAGCTGCAGCTGATCGTCTTTGGTAAGAAGTACGGATCTGGTGGCGGTGGCTAATGGGTGTTCTTGGTATGACCCATTTCACAGATACTGATGAAATACAAGAGCTCCTTGGAGTGCTTCTCGATTATCTTGAAGAACGAGGGTGCTAAGTCGTTGTTCAAGGGTGCCGAAAAATGGTCGTTGATCTGCATATTGTGGTGCATACCCAAATAGGAAATCAGGTCTGATCGTAAGTGCCTGTGTCGTTTGTGGGTGCCGAAAAAAAAAAAGGAAGGCAGTTGCTGATCTGTGTGTCGTGGGGAAGATCAAACACAGTTGTTGATCTACATATTGTGGTGCAGTCCCAACAGGAAATCAGGTCTGATTGTAATTTCCTGTGTCGTTTGTGGGTGCCGGAAAAAAAAAAAAAGGCAGTTGCTGATCTGTGTGTCGTGGTGAAGATCAAACATAGTTGTTGATCTACATATTGTGGTGCAGTCCCAAACAGGAAATCAAGTCTGATTGTAATTTCCTGTGTCGTTTGTGGGTGCCGAAAAAAAAAAGGCAGTTGAGGAAGAATCAGATCTGACTGAGTTTAGATCTGATTATTTAGTGGATCGTGGGAGTAGACTTGAACAATGCTATTGTTGTTGTACATTCTTTGGAATGTGTGAAGGCAGAGCTCGTGAAGGTTGATCGCGTGAAGGTGATTTCTGGATTTCTTTTTGGACAGATCGTCTGTAAAAGATCGGATCTACAAGTCGTGATGAATCCATGGGTTCCTGATCTGGTGAGTGGTATGGATGTTGCGCAGACGTCGTGAAGCAGAGTAACAGTTTTTTTTGTGTGTGGACCTGCATAGTGTGGAGTTTTTTTTTGTCGTAGTGGAGACAAATTAGTGTCATCAATCTGAGTCCTGTTCGTTTTTAACCCATTCTTTTCCTTATGGCTCAAGTGGTTAAATCAGATGCGGATTGCTCCAATGATTATATAACTCTTAGCCGGGCTGAATATAACATGCTTCTTGCTTTACGCTCATCCTCTTCGAAGTCTTTTGTTGCTAAGGTTGCCTGCTTGGCAGGTGATGGCCTATCTGGCCAAGGTGGTAAGTGGATCATTGATTCTGGAGCATCCAGACACTTGTGCGGAAATTCAAGTAACTTTTTAAGTTTAAATCCTGTAACCGATCAAAAAGGGGTAGTCATTGCTGATGGCAGTTCTTCCCCAATTGTAGGGCAGGGAAACATGTTTATTTCCCCTACCCTTCAACTGTCAAATGTTCTTCATGCTCCTTCTTTTCCACAGAATTTATTATCTGTCAGTAGAATGACAAAAGAGCTGAATTGTAGGGTAATTTTTTATCCTATGGGTTGCACTTTTCAGGACTTTCTTACGGGGAAGAGGATCGGTGGCAGCTATGAGGAAGGTGGTGTGTATTATCTACATCAACCAGTGGGTTCTGTCTATTCTGATGTTACGTCTTCCTCGAGTCCTTTGTTATGTCTATTCTGAAGTGTTCGCACTGATAATACTCTTGAGTTCAAATCCAAAGACTTGCTTCAATTCTATTCTGATAAAGGGATTCAACCTCAATTTACATGTCCTCATACATCCCAACAAAATGTTGTGGCTGAGAGGAAACATAGACAAATTCTCAATGTCGCTTGGTGCCTAATGATTCAATCCAATAAGAGAACTTCTTAATCTCAACAACATATATTGCCAACAACCCAGATTTTCATGAAAGGACTAAACATATTGAAGTTAACTATCACTATGTACGTGACTTGGTTCAGAGTGGTTATATTTGAAAGATCATGTATCTTCCGAAAATCAAGTAGCTTATGTCTTTACCAAGGCTCTCACGAGGCCTAGTTTCTCTCATTGTTGTGACAAGCTGAGCATGATTGATATCTATGCTCCAGCTTGAGGGGGAGTATTAAGATCAGTCGTCTGAAGTCTCTTTTATTCTTAAAGTTCCTTTTTTGATATTTCATATATAATGAGGGACCCATATGTAATTTCCTCTTTAGGCTAACCTCTATTTAAACTAGAGGAGATTAGCCCTAAGTGTGAGAATAAGACTTTCCTCTCTCTACCGACCTCTCTCTCTCTCTCTCTCTCTCTCTCTCTCTCTCTCTCTCTCTCTCTCTCTCTCTCTCCATTCAAGTTTCAACATTAACCATACTTCTGGTTATGACCTGAAAAAAAAAGAGCAGCAGAAGTAATAAATACATATCAATCTTTAGCCTACATATTGATGTACCTTCACGGCTTTCCTTCGAAGAAAGCAGATTATGTGGATTATGACTTTGTTTCAATAGAAACAAGGGCTGTTCGCTATAATGAAGTTCAATTCCATACCTGGGCAACAATGTAGTTATGATCAGCAAACTTAATGGATTTACAAAAGCAGATATTGCAGTAGAAACTTACTTTTTCTTGAAATAATCTGTGTAGGAACCATAAATTGATTGCTTTGAATCACATGAACCTTCAAACGGACTATCAGCAGTTGCATCATGCACCACATCAGTAACATAATAAATTCTTCCAGTATGGATGGCTAAAACAACCATATCCTTAAGGTCAAGAAAGCCACAAAAAGTATTGGCCAAATGAATATTTTCTGATTTCTTGGCATCCTGCCTTTGTATGGTTTCTACGTGGAAATTACTCATAGTCGGCAAATGATTAGCCTTCAGAATTTCAGATACTGAGAAACAGGTGTCAATAGTGTTCCAATCAATGGTTGGGTTTTCTTGGGATTGTACAGTTTGCTGAGCCATGGGTAACACCATGTACATATTTGTAGAAGGCCACAATGCTGTGTTGTCCATTGCCAATATCTTTTGTCTTTCGCCAGAAGCTTTTGATACATGAATCAACTTTCCAAAGAGTCCATTAAAGAAAAGTTCATGAAATATTTTTGACCTCTTCAACTGATGACAAGTAGGAATCAAGTCAAACAATATTAGTAAATAATGCAATAAAAACAGAAAGAAGGTGAAGAAGATAATACAGAGTTAAAACCAATGGCAAATTTTTGCAAGAAGACTTGACATGTACCTGATTCATGTCCAGGTGGACCTGACCACATGGAGAAGCATGCGTCTTAACCACTTTGTTATTTTGTAAATACAGATATATCTCGGCATGTGAAACATCATCATCTAATTCCTCTTTGACTAAGAAAATGAATCCTGGATATTTCTCCTCACTGTTGCAAACGAAAAATAAACTATATGCATATAAGGTGATGGAATCAAGCACATTTTCCCATGTGCCAGATAAAACATCTGCAGTGGCTGAACCATGTAACTCCTTCCTCTTTGTAGTGCCTTCAACAACAGGAAAAAGAAAAAAGGGTAACGTCAACAAATTGGGGGGAGAAAGGCAAAAAAGCCAAACACATAAATGGCCATTACTGAGTTAAATGCATTCAGCTAGCATATACAACATAAACATTCAGGCAAATATATTTGTTAAGTTATGTGTAACCAGTTTGTGGAATCTTGATGTGCATATTATGATATTAAAGAAACAAATGTTTAGCCAACCTATTTTCAAATCACATACACATGGATGCAACATGAATTGCTACATAAGACATAAAAACCAATAAATGCAATAGATGTGAAAGCACAGAAATCAATAACCTAGGAAACATGTGAAAGGCAATCCAGCCATGAGAATGCAAACTACAAGAACCAAAAAACAAGCATAAAGAGTGCCATATCTGGCAACCACATGCATGTTCCATTGAGCAGGATCATCATCCTGATCACTATTTGAACAAATTAATGCAAACGCAAGCTTAATCAAATAACAAAAAGATATTGTGAGCATGCACAGGGCATGCAGCATTACTTCACTCAAATGGTGAAAGTTGACAAATAAAAGCATATCTTACTTGTAAAGGGCCATCTAGCAAGTAGAGTTAACAAGTCATGCTTATCACAAGATACCATGCTTTACTTGAAATCAGCCATTGAGTAAACCAGCTAAGCGGCAGCCAGGTTTAAAGCTCATTTAGTAAACAGATTCATGCTGAAATATGAGACTGGGTTCATTAAGAACTTGACATGCAATGCAAATTCGATGCCACTTGTATATAGGATCTCACATGCCCAAATACTATCTCACCTTTTAACTGCCATGGGTTTTTCCTTTTTCCTCTTTTACATAATTAACCAATTAAAACTCAACCAGGACAAAAAAGGTAACATGAGCTTGGTTCAAGCTCGAGCGTGCTAGAACTAGGCCAGCTTAACAGCACTGCCTTTAGGCTAGCTCTATTAATTACAAACCTACTTGTTTTAGAAAGTGGTGTCAAGGATATCTAAAAAAACATACATATGTGATATGTCTTAATGTGTTGCAAATTCTAAATCTTGTAACTGTATTTTGGTAAGCATATACAAAAAATCATGTGAATCTAGTATAAAAAAGACCAATGCAGCATTCAACTCCATATTTAACAGATTTTACACTTGGACCATGTTTTGCTTATACAAACACAAATTCGCACAATGAGAAAAGTATACAAACAGCACTAAATCTGATCAGTAATGAGATATTTTAGTTAAGAACCTACAAAGAAGTCATATTTTCCATTAACTAAGTGAAAGCACAGTAGGTTACTTAGTCTAACACATACAAGTCCAAAACATTATTTGGTGTAACATTATTTACATTTGTAACATTCAATCTTTTTGGTGAAGACTTAAATTACGGAGTAAGATAATATGTCTTCATTCCTGGCATGAATGGCCCAGGCAAATTCTGTTTACTTGATTAATTTGCTCGCCTACTAAAGTTTTGGGGTTCAAGTCTCCTATTGAGGTATTGTTCATTATGAAACCGATGCTCCTATTATCCATGATTGCGAGAATATAGACATTATAAAGTGGAATATAAAACATTATTTGGAATATTATCCATGATTACGAGAATCAAGGCTGCTAACATTTCCTCTTGATCTGGTTATTCTTCTCCTTTCAATCGCTTTGATCTTCCTTTATTTGTTCTTATTACTTCTCCTTTAAATTTTTTAATTCTTTCTTCTATATTTCCCTATTCCTATAAATCTTGGCTCTTCGCGCATCATATGGCCAGATCAACCACCATTTGTGTTGCCATGGTGGGCCTCACAGAAACGCAAGGGAGTGAGTGTGTTTTCAGGGAAAGCCCACGTTTTATGGGGCACGCAAGCATGCCCATAATGCCTTTGTCAAGTCCTATAAACTCGTCCTTCTTGAGTCAATTGGTCACAGTCAAACTCAATGCCCTGGATCCTTGGGAGTGTTTTCTGCAATTGATTTAAAAAAAAAATCCACTATATTTTAGGGTCAGTTGGGGTCGTTACAAGAAGCATATGTGCAAGAAAAGATACAACAGTAGGCAAGAAAATTTATGGTTTATCAAAGGAGAGAATAGTAGTAGAGGCTAAATGCATTCCTTCATAGATTAAAAGTTTTATGACTATTGGTTTTAGGATGCATAAATCTATGACATTTTGTGATAAAAATAGAGTTATTGTGTCTTGTGTTGCATAATCATTAAGAGCATTTTCAAATTGACAACTTCAGAGAGGAGAAAATAGAAGTAGGAGAAGTAGAGGCCAAATTCATTTATTCAGATCAGGTGGCTAATGTATCCACCAAAGGTCTTTTGCCAGCCTTAAGTGACCATTCAACCCACTTTCAAACGAGAGTTCACTTTCTCCTTTCCATAAAAGCATCATTTCATTTTACAGTTCCGACTGACCCCCAAATCATTTCACTAGTATCTCAATTCTATCTCTTCTATTAATATAATTGGATAATCAATAGTCTCACCCCTTCTTCAGTGCATGTGAAGGACCTTCTTATCAAAGAGATACGCTGAAGGGGCAAGAATGAAACCATTTACATGCCCAAAGAAACGTAGAAAAGTGAGTTGAAGTCGGATTGTTTGAAGATAAAAATGATGGAGACTACCATTTGCTTGATAGGACTTCTAAGAAGAGGGCAACAATTTTTCAGAGGCATGAAACCCCATATCAAAACAATTCATGCAAGGATACAGTGGCAATTACGAATTTGCATTCAGGAGAAATGGCCAGCAACTGATAGTGCATGGATCATCTCCAATAGACAAGGAAACTCAAAAGACGTTGTCACTAGTGTGTCTTGACCAGATTGTTTTTCTTGCCCTGCTTTAACTTTTTCTTGATTCCTGACTTAGTTCAAAATCCTTCATGACCTCCCATCACTAGGATTTTTCCTTTTTGAATGTAAGTAATCTTCACCTAATAACAAAATATAAAAATAAAAAAATCACAATTTTTGTTTCATAAATTGTCTTAAATAAAGCATCTATGTGTTGTTAATTGCTTTCACAAAGGATCTTTTGCCAAAGTCATGAAGTGAAGGTCAATAAAATGAATATTGTGTTCAAGTCATCAAACATGTAATAGTCATGAACTCCCTTTTCAAGTTCATAACAAAAAGGCTTATTTTACTTTTGAAGTTGTGTACAAGTGTAGACCGTTAGGGTTGCGCAATAATAATCTGCACACCACAGTTCACATTATAAACATGCTACCCATTGAGAATTTTAAATGATACATCCCACTATATGTTGTATGATAAACATCTTTGTTATAAAGACTTGAGGACCAGGTGGTATTACATGCATGTCAGTAAATCATTAAGGAATAATTTTTTCCAAGGGCATAAGTGTGTTTATTCGTAGGACTTGAAGATGTTTACAAGGTACATCATTGCTGGGATTCCACAAAGCAACAGATCATCAGTTCACAACCTGTTACATTTATGAAAATAATTTTAATGAGGAAACTAAGGTACGAGTGGTTTTAGAAGAGAGATGTGGATGCCTCATAGTAAGGCAGGCGATGATCATGAAAGTCATCATCAAAGGATTAACATATTGCTACTTTAGGACAACAAGCCAGCACATTGGGATATACCTATAAGTGGAGGTGTGAAGCAGCATAAAGTGCATACATAACATAGTGGAGAAAGAGCAACAACTGAAGTAGGATACATTGTAGCATGTAGATTCAAAAAAAAAAAGGTAGTGCACACATGGATTATTTGAACAGGTTCATCAAACAAAAAAATTAGTGGAAGCACAACAAAATGATAGTCCAAAACAAATGCAATAGGTTCAGAATAAATAAGGTAAAATGTTCTGGAAGAATGAATAGTTAATGATAGATTATTTAAGGTGGCCAAGAAGGGTTATATCCTATCAACAGAGAGGTTAGTTATGAAACATTTAGCACAAAAAAGTTGATGGAACAAAGGAAACTCATCTTCAAGCCAATGAGGATTATAAGTGTTTGAAGCCATGATTGAAGAAAGAAGTGCATTAATATATGTGATACTTGAGATATGCAGTCGACACAACCATCAGTCAACATTCTATGCATTTTAGTTGTGATCACTTCCAGCAATAAATGACTCATATAAAAGATGCAACATGGCTTAATGCAAGTCATTACATAATTACAAGTCTGAAAGTGGATTTTTGGGTACAATGAATTCCAACCTTGATATCACACTCCCAAGCGTTTATTTTACAAAATTTTGGTTTTTTGGATACCAACCTACTTGGATGTGAGCTTAAAACCTGGAACATGAGCATTTCTGGGAATTTTGCTGGAAACCAATTTACAGGTTACGGAATTTCAATTTCAAAATTGGAATTCCAGGCAACCCAAATGCATCCTTAATGTTGGGCTTAAACTTGGACATTTGATTCTATAAGATCAAAATAGTTAATCATGAGTTTATTTTAATGAAAGAGAATAAAAAGGGAATTGTTTCCAGTAGTCATTATCTCCCACCTGCCCCGGATGCTGATTTTACTTCTATTTTTGTCAAACTATTATCTGACAACTCTACATTGAGTGGAAGCAAATGATCATCCAGTTCTCCCATTTGATGCAACCTTTTACATGCTTCTAGACATGCAAGTTGCTTTGCATAATGGATCTTTTTAGCAGGCGGCCCTTTTAGAAGTTGAAATGCAGCATTTGGGGGCAAAGTTATTGTACACTCATAAAGACCCCCACATAAATCATAGAAAAAATTTGGCCTAGGACTGAAATACCTGCAGCCAGCATTAGTCAGAAGAAAATCATTTTTTGTGGTCAATCCTAGTTACAACAAATAGTAAATGACACAAAATTTGCAATCAAAATAGCAGATCGAAAGTAAGATATGGAAAAATAAAATCTCACACGTCTCCGGGAAGCTTATGGCAATAATTATAAAGGAGACCAACACTGGCATCAGGAGTTATGGTTGCGCTTGTGGAAGACACAGTATATACGGGTGTGTCATCTTTGGAACATAATTTTGGAATGCAAGCATTGGAGTCTCTATTTGAGGTTGCATCCCACATCGACCTTTCAGTCCTAAAAATATCATATAATGAATCCCTGTGCTGTTCATTTCCCCTGACAATTTCCAGATGTTAGAATTATGTCCACCATCAGTGAAACAGAATACTTGATACATGAAGCATATCAACAAATCAATCTAGGGAAACTGTCATTCATAAGCTTGAATAGGCATCTAAAGCCTGCAATGAATGTGAGTGAGATATCAACTGTGCCACCATCCAAAGGAAAAGAGTTTTATGCTCATAATGCCAAAGTCCTGGCAGCTATGACATATTGACTGGTGTATAAAATGCCATACAGGAAGAACTCAGATGTGCTAGATGTTAGAATGTAGATTTTCCATAATTTATTAGGTTAGCATGTAATGCTATGCCATAATCTCTATAGACTCTAGACCAAGATAGCTTATGAAAATCTTTTTGCTATGTTATAAGGTAAGAACACTGTAGTCTAGGATGGTTTAGTATCCCGCTTTGCTATGTTCACATTATAGACTAGGATAGTTCAGATATTTCTTTTTGCTGTCATAAATTATGTCCTAACAGCTAGAATATGCTAGCTATTATAAACTCCTTAATGACTAGGTGCTTTATTGTGTATATACAGGGGGCTAAACCCCCTTTTGAAAAAGATGAATCTTGTATGCATTTCAAGCATTGCCTTATAAATAAATTTCTTTATTTTTTTAGTATGTTGTTTGTGAGCTTTGCTTAAATTTATGAGTTGTGAGATATTGATTGAGAATACTTAATCTTTGTATGACATTCTTTGGAATTTCATAAAACTACATGGTATCAAAGCTTTTGTCTCTTGCGGTAATATCGTGTGTTTTTCTACTATGTTAAATTCTAAGATTTCAGAAAATTTGGCTAAGTGTTTTGGTAAAGTTGATAAAATCCGTGATTTTAGGTGGCGTCAACCGAGTCTGGGCGTAGCCCAGGACTCATTGACAAGACCTAAACGAGCCAATTAAGATTTGGTAAAACTTTTTATTTTTGACCTTTAAAATCAAGTGAAATTCAGGTTAAATTCAAGCAAAATTCAGAAGCGTAATTCAGATAATATATCATTAGATGCGTTTCGAAATTCTGAAAACATTGATATTTTGTTTTCCTGAATTCGAGCTACGGTTGGCCCAAAAATTGCATTTTTTCAAAAATGACCCACCTCGATATGACCGATTCTGGATTGGATCTGATCCAATCCATTTGATACAAGTTTATATGGATCTGGACCCCATATAAGACTCATATTAATTAGGATCTGGTCTAGATTGAGATCCATACGGATATTGGATATGGATTTGGATATTGAATATGGATCCAGATCCGAGATCCAATTCCAACCAATTTAAAGTTTTAAATTCAATATAAAGGTTAAATTGAGATAAAATCCATGTTATGAAGACTCACTGAAAATTCTGATATAGCAGAGTTCTACATTTGTGGAACTCTACCTATTACCTAGGGATTCTAGAGGGGGGTGTCACCCTCTAGAAGAGCACAAATGTGATTAAAGTAAAATAGTAAAATAAATAAAATAAAATAAGAGAATAAATAGGAGTAGTTAGAGGGAGATAGAATTCTACATTTTGTAGAACTCTATCCTCTATAGAAGGACTCTAGAAGGGATGTCACCCTCTCTCTAGAAGACAAAAAAAAAAAGAATTTATAAAAGTGTCTAACTCGCCCCTCTCTCTAGATTTTGTTTTCTAGAAAGAGGGAAAGAGGGAGAGAGAGAGAAGGAAGAAGGGAAAAGAAAGAAAGAAAAAAAAAAGAGAAGAGAAAAAGGAAAGGAAAGAAGAAGAAGTAAAGGAAGATCATTTTTTATCGCCAACATAGTCTTTTTTCGATTTCTTCCGTCTCCAATCAAAGGTACAGGTTCCTCTCTTGATTCGAACGGGGAGAAATAGTTTAAATCCAGTTTATGTGAGTTTTTAGTGAGAAAAAGGGGGAAATCTGAACTGGAATACAAATATATATATATATAGATTGATTTTCCCTTTTTTCCTTTTTTTCAGCTTGTGTATATATACATATACATATATATGTATGTATATATATATATGTTGTTAAATAAACCATTTGTTTCCTTTTGGCATGTACACAATTTTTTATTTCGTAATTATAGTTTTCATGTTTTAAAGCTGAATCTGACTTGCGAGTTATTTTTCTGCATAGTTCTTTGTTGTAAATATGTTCTGCATATTTAAAAAAAAAAACTCTTAAATCTGATCTGCCACTGTCCATGTGGACAGATCTGAACAGATTTGTCCGACTGTGCAAGTGGACAGATTTGCAAATTTTCAAAGGTGCGCAAATCTAGTCCAAATCTGTTGATTTTTTTTTTGCACGCAAGCAAACTGGGCCTGCTGTAGGGCCCAGTATACATATATATATATATATATATATGGGAAACCAGACAGGGATATATTTAGGCCTTCGAGGTCTGATTTGGGATCAAATCTTATCCAAATCAGACTTGTCGCAGTTCCATACTGTTGTTTATAACTATTGAAACGTTATGTTTTAAAACTTTCGTTAAGCCATGTTTACATGTGCTGGAACTCATTGGTTGTTAATAGAACTTTTGAAGACCTGAATTTCTAGTATGATGTATAGCAAATTCACTTTTTTTCCAGCATGATCATAGGTTCCATAATATTGTGATGTGCGACCATCATAACTGTTTTATAAAAAACTGTTACAAAAGCACATGTACATGTGTTAAAAATCGTTGGTCGTAAAAAGGAAAGAAGTGAAACCGATTTTCTGTTATGAGATATAACAGCGTATATTACATTCTTCTTTCCATCACTTTTAATGTTTTGTGACTGTCATGGTTGTGTTATATTAAAGCTATATTGGACCGTGTTAGGCTGTTTGAAACTGGCTTGGACATCGATACGTGATCCGTTAAACCAAACTGTCAGAACTGTGCAAAGTTGTGTATTCCCATCATGATGTATTCTGCATTTAGTGGTTGGTATGATTGTGCACAGCCATGTATCTTCTGGCATGTGAGTTCTTTGCATAAACATGCCCAACTATGTATTTTTCCAGCATGTAATTTCTTTGCGTAAGCAAGCATCAACAGAGTATATTTTCAGCATGTTATTCTCTTACATATATGTATGCTAAACATGTGAATTATCCGGGTTTCGTTGGGCTGTTATAGGGCAGACAAATGTTGCACATTTAGGTGCAGCATTATTTGTTGTCCACTGCCTTTGGCTACATGTGTATGTTGTCCACTGCCTTTGGTTGCATGTTTCTGCATAAGAAACATGTTGCCAACAGTATGCTATTGTTGTCTTGCGCTTTGCGGCAGCATAGCTATGACTCAGTAGTTATATTCAGTATCCCGAGGATGCCCAGTTTTGGGTGCATGTTAATAGCAAAAGTGTTTATTGATTATGTATGATCATGCAAATGATTATTATGTTGGCATAGATGTGCATATCATGAACACGAAATTTCTGAAGTTATTTTGATGTTGCACTAAAATAATCATATGCATGTTGGGATGTTATGCATACAATGAATCATGAAATAATGCATATTGTAAGCATTTGTTAGTATGCATATGCAATTTGTGTTGTATGTACATTCTTGTTATGTATGAATGAATGTGCGTTGTGGACATGTTTCAATAGTTGTGTGTGCATATTCACTGAGGATTTTGCTTAAGATGCATTGGTGGTCAGATGTGAACCGTTGTAGGCCATGTGGGCCAAGATCATGTGTTGCTCCAAGATTAGTGTTTATGCATTGCAAAATTTACTCTTGATATTTTTTGCTTTCTAAATTAATTGTACTGTTAAAATTGTAGGGGATCAGGTCTAGTGTTGTGTTTGCATGTTGATTTGAAAAACGATTCTCATGTAGAGAATTTGACTTTTGTTAAAAAGATAAAAGATATAAAGTGTAATTAATTTCTTTTCTTCCTGGATGTCCCTTACACAATGTGGGAATCCTAGATGGCGATTTTAGGGAAACCATGAGGATACTAAAACTCTGTGCGCGTTTGTGCCCCTGAACCCGATAGGGTGGTTCACCTCTCGGCCACGGTTTTAGAGAGCTCAACAACTTTGCTTCGAGGTGGTGGTGTAGACACAGCTGTTGTTATTGATATAGCAATAAAGTGACATCAGTGGATATTGATTTTCCTGGTGTCCCGACATTATATATTGATTTCTAATGTTCTGGTGGATGGTATTGATTCCTGATATTGGTCGAGGAACAAGTGAAACTCAGTAATAAAATACAAATTGTGTGTAAGCTACCACTAGAACCTAACTTGGACTTCAGCAACTGTTGTGCCCGTTTTGAGTATCCGCGAGTTTAATGAAAAGTAAAACTAAACTTGTGTACATTTAATAGAGACATGCATGCAAAAGAGAACTTTGATAATAATTTAATAAATTATTCATGCATGTGTATGGGAATGATGCATATCTACAATTCTACATTTGTTCGTGCATTCTTACTTGTTCTGTTTCATGTGAGATATTGTTATTGCATGATAATTGTTTTTAAATGCTTGCATGGTAATTGAATTATGATATTGTTATAGTGATGTAATTTGATTTATGTTTTTTCTTGCCTATTTAGATTTTTAGAGGAATTCGTACAAAAAAATTTATTCTTACTAAGTACTTCGTAGGTTTTTCTCAAGACCTAGAGCTCTGTGATGGGGATGACTGACACAAGGAGCCTACGAGATCGCATGACTTGCTTCTATTATTCTGGACAGTGTGGCTCAATGATTTTACACTTCATTTTAATTATGTTCTCAGACATTGATTTATTGATTAATAAAGTTAGTTGTTTTGATTGGTTGGTTCAATGTAAAGATCACTTGTGGTTTGGAATGTTGTTAAGTCTGTGAGGGCCCAGATCCTTGGATTTTGGTTTCCGCAATTGTAAAAAAAAAAAATCACTTTTCACGGAGATGAGTTGGGGTCGTTACACTTGCCCTTTTGATTACATATTTCTTGAAAGGGTGCTCATGTTGACAAATCCATGTAAACTAACCTCTCTTTTGGAGCTTGTGTCATCCTTCTTCCTTCTTCACTACGGTCGATAAGGAAGCAATCTTCGTTCTCCCCTTCAAACTAAATTCTTGCAACTATTTGGTGTAGGCTTTTGCCTTGAATCACATGGCTGGTAAAGGACTTTGGAGGAACATAGATGGATCCATTCCCAAGCCCCAATTAAGGATTACCAAGTTTGAGAATGGAGAAATTAAGCTGACTAGCAATGAAGAAAGGAAAAGGTGGTCCAAGAGTATGAGAAGAGCCTTAAAGAATGGAGAGTAGATAATGCAAGATTCTATATTGGTTGATGAATAGCGTTGATGTATCCATTTGCTCTAACCAGAAGAAATTCAAGAAGGCCAAGGAGGCACGGGAATTTCCCAAAGGAATATACACACAAAGGGACCTTGTGCATAGGTTCCATCTTCGAGAGAAAGATGGAGCAAACAAGCAAAGGAGATAAGAACATCCAATAGTATTATGGCATACTATCCCAATCGGAGGAGGAGTTGATAATGCTTGGCCCTAAGTGGGAGGGTGCCAAAGACCTTAAATTAAGACAAAATCAAATTAGAAAAGAACATTTCCTGCAAATTCTAATAGCCTATAGCTTGATTTTGAACATGTCAGTCATCCTTTACATTGTTTTGTGTTCCACTTATTCACGACATTACTACATTGTTTTGTGTTCCACTTATTCAGGACACTAACTGAATTGAATCTTTAGGAGACCTGATTGGGTATGCTTGACAATAAGAAGGGTGGAGACAGTGTCTTAGCAGTCTCAAGACCAGGAGCCACCGTTAAGACTTCCAAGCCTCCTTGCTTTGCAAAACAGAACAATGGAGAATAAAAAAAGGTTACTTTCATCACTATGGAAAAGTTGGGCATATTAGGCTTGAATGCATAAAACTACAGAAGAAGAAAGCTAAAGGCAACTACCTTGAATATAGTTATGAACTCAACTTAGTGGAAGCTCTTTAGCATTTTTTAAAGAATTCATCTTCTATGACAGGAGCAGCTGCATCTAACACTTCAACTCCTAGTATGCCAACTTGAAGCTTCTTTTCATGTGTAATATCGTGTATTTTCATATTTAGTCAAAGTTGAGATTTTCGAAAATTTGGTTAAGTATAGGAGAAAAATCGGTAAAACCTTGTGATAGAAGTATGTCCTTTGAGTCTGGGTTTGGCCCAAGTCTCAGCGATAAGGCCTAAATGAAACAACGAAAAGATGAGAAAAGTTTTACTTTTGACATTTAAATTTGTGCGAAATTTGGGTTAAATTCGGGCGAATTTCGGAGGCGAAATTCGAAGTAAATATCGTTGGGTGCGTCTCGGAATCTTGAGTCCAATGGCAGAGGACTTGGGGGTCTCATTGAAAAAAGTGATCCTCAATCTCAACTCATTCTCACCAAGACTAAAGATCGAGCAAAAAAGGATTTGGTGATTAAAGAAACAAAGTTATTTTTTAGTATGATAAGAAAATGAAGGCATGGATTCAAGGACACTGCAAAATTATGATGTGGACCATGAGTAGTGTGGAGGTTCGTATTTGTGCCAATTTAGCTAAGTTTAAAAAAGCCAATGAAGCATTGGAGTACATTAAGGGTACGTTTACTCGAAAAAATCTTGCTTAGAAATGGCATCTTTGAGAGAAAATTGGACTCACCAAGCAAGGGGAGATGAGTATTCGTGATTACTTCTCCACTTTATCCTAATTATGGGATGAGTTAGCACTCCTTAAACCCACATGGGACACTCTTGGACACATGCAAAAAAGGAAAAAACAAATTGAGGAACAATTATTCTAATTCTTGCATGGATTGAGACGTGAATTTGAACAAGTTTGATCAAGTATATTGCATAGGACCAATGTCCCATCATTACATGAAACTTTGGCCGAATTGAGCATGGAAAAGACTTGGTGGAAGGATGTGATTGACTCCAAGGAAGATTTTGTTCTTGTCATGGCCAAAATCAAGGAAACTATTAAAAACTATAGACCTCCTCACTTCAAAAAACCTAATCAAGGAGGAGCAAAGCAAGTTTTTTTTTGTTTGCCACTATTGCAAAGAGCCCAATGTCCTAAGCTAAAAAATAATAATAAAGTAACAACAATGAACAATGAGACTCTTAAAGACTTTGGAGGATTGTCAATGGCACAACTCTCGAAGAATTTGCAA
This sequence comes from Nuphar pumila, assembly GCF_984573655.1. Taxonomy (NCBI): domain Eukaryota; kingdom Viridiplantae; phylum Streptophyta; class Magnoliopsida; order Nymphaeales; family Nymphaeaceae; genus Nuphar; species Nuphar pumila. The sequence continues at coordinate 72,286,189 of NC_143257.1, forward strand.
CCTTTTCTTAAAGGAACACCTTCAATATCAGGTGCCCACATGGTTAGTTCTTCGATTCTAGGTATGTCTACTTTGCTTATAGATTCCAGAGCATCGTTTCATGTGAACCCAAAGCTATTTCTCATATCGGGTTGTGGCACTAAATCAAGTTAAAATTGCATTTCTACCGCAGATGGCACTTTCCTTGATGTCAAGAGAATCTAAAATTTTGTTAAAATTTTTGAAAGCTCAAAAGATTTTAGTGTTCCTCAAGTTAATTATCTTCCGAAACTAAAGCTAAATCGTTTTTTAGTTTCACAAATTTCTAATCATGGTTGTAATGTCTTATTCTCATTAACTCGATGTTAGAAGCAGGATCGCCTGACAGGGAAGCAGATTCGAGTAAGCAATACATGGATTTTTTACATTTGTTTATTGGTAAATCTTATGCTAATTTTATACACCAAATTATGGGATATCTTTTTGGCAGAAAAGATTAGGCCATCCTAATGTATTTAAGTTGAGCCTTTTTCCACATTTAAAAAAATTTTGTGATGTAAAAGAATAAACTTGTGAAGATTGTACCTTGAGACAATAAAAACTTTCATTTAGGTCTCAAAATTTTGTCTTCTAAACTATTTGAATTAGTGCATTCAGACACTCCTGTTCCCTCTAAAGGAGGATTTGTTTACTATGTTATATTTGTGAATGGTTATTCTAGGTATACAAGGATCTATTTTCTTAAGCATAAGGATGAGGTACTCTATGTTTTAAAAAGTTTGCAAATGTTCGAACACACTTCCAAACCAGTATTATTAGTCTTTGCTCAGATTTACGAGGAGAATATTTATCCAATGTTTTTTAAATGTTTCTTGACTCTAATGGAATTACAAGTCAAAGGTCATGTCTAAATACCCCTCAACAAAATGGTTTGGCCGAAAAATAACACAAGCATATTATTGAAACCACAAGAACTCTTTTGATTTCAAACTATATACCTAAAATTTTTGGGGTTGAAACCGCCCTTAATGCAGTTTATCTTATAAAGAGAATGCCTTTTATATCATTTAAAAATATAGCGGCTGTTCAAAAACTTTTTGAAGTGGCACCTGACTATTCTGGTAAAATGAAATGAGAGAAGAAGAAATAAGGAGAAATAACGACAGATGACAAAACTATAGAGGGAAGTAAGGATATGGAGTCACAAAGTTGATGGGTTCTCACCTTAGGTAATGCTATGTTATCAAGTAAAATCCTGGAATATAATACATTTTGCTTGAAGATTGAGCCAAAAGCATAAGAACAAGCATATAAAATAAGGAGATAGAAGAGGAAGAGCGAAGAACTCTTTTAGAACAGCCACACTCCGAATTAGGGTTGGACTTCAGCAAAATACCCTATATACTACCAATGTACAAAGAACCTTTTGAATAACCACTATGCCCCTTCACTACCAATTACTTGACAAACTAAAAAAGAAGGCATTACAACCTATATACAGTGAATAAAATACAGCGTATAACACATGCAAAACATGAAATAACATCAATAACGCATGGACATGAAATCAGGTCTATTCTTAACACAAGTAGCATTGACGAATGGTCTAACAGACTGGGTTTGGCTGGGCAAGCATTTTTTAAACCCATGGCAGTAATTTAAGAGCTTGAAGGCCAGAAGTCATAACTATACTGCACAGATCCAAACCTGGAACAAACTTTATCTTGCCTGGGAAAAGTTAAGAACAAAAAAAAAAAGATTCCCGACTTAACACGGTAGCCCTAGGCAAGGAAGAGGACAAAAACATAATGGACCAAGTCTTCAAGCATAAAATATTAGGCTTAAATCTCACCCCTAATGTGCCTATCCTGCTAACTAGACCAGCCTAGGCCATAGAAGAGATGAAAAAGGGGGAGGAGGATGTTATCCCTTCCAAGCCATAATTGGTTTGAATTTAGCATTTTTTCAATGGACAATAAAATTTAACAGAAATCTCTAGTTTCCATTTGCCTCTTTTCTCTACAATGAGATGTAATTCAAAATGTTCGCAGAAGTTTCAATAGTGCCCAGATTTTTATAGCTTTTGCTTTTGCCTTTTTCCCATATTCTAAAGACGTTTAGTAGCAAACTATCTTGTGCTTCAATGTAATAAGGGCAATTTTTTAGTGCTCTTGGTGCAACATTACCTCAGCACAATTAGTAGCATGATGACCTCCAATATTGATATCAAAAGGAACAATGATATTTACAAGTACAGCTTCTACGAGATTATTGGTGTAACTAATCCTATCATGAAATAGACATGTTTTACATGAAATCTCAAATTTGAAGGTTAGATTTGCATCTATGTCACACGGACTCGGCTCCAAGGTCGACGCACCAGCGTCGACACGGGTGCGGCTCAGACTCGGCCAATCCGACCCTGGGTGCGGTCAACGCACCCAGGGTCATTTTGGTCCATTTTTCGGAAATTTTTTTTTTAAAAAAAAAAATCTGGGCTACAGAATTTTAAAAAAAAAATCTTGAGGGGGGTGCTGCCCCCCTATAACCCCCCGCCAGGGGCGGCCCCCCCCTGGACCCCCTCCCGCTGACCGCGCCGGGGAACCCCCCCCCCCTCCTGTAAGGAAAAAAACCCAGAATCAGGCTTCACAACTCATCACTTGTCCCCTAATGGGCACAACTTTGACCGAGTCTTTTATATATATATATATATATATATATAGAGAGAGAGAGAGAGAGAGATAGATAGATAGATAGAGCCGAGTCCCCGTGTCCAAAATTTTTGAAATTGCACTGCACCCGTGTCGCACCCGCACCCATGTGACATAGATTTCCATAAAGATATGCCATGCCTTCTTGTCAGTTTCTATCTTCATATAATGACCAATTGTAACCTTAATACTGATCTTGGGTTCTCACAAGTGCAAGGTTTTATCTGGTGATTCTCATTTTTGGAACTTACGCCAGAAGAAGTCAAACTGCAATCATGCTCTAGGGATAACCAAGTCAAGAAATATAACACTTTACTCTTCCCCTTAACCATCAGATAGTCTAATAACCATCTAAAACACAAGAAAACAAGTTACAAGCTGAAACTTCAGCTTGGGAGACATGATATGCAAATGACAAAATTTATGCCGTGTTGCTCAAACAGATAACTTCCGCCCAGAATTTTCAATAATTCAAAGAGACGAACTTGGGAACATCAAAACTCAGTTGACAGATTACCATCTATTGGAGTTCCAGATTGCTAAAAAAATAGCAGTGGGAAAACAAGGGGAAAACCTTTCAAGCATGAGGATATATCGAGAATCAGCTTGACGAGCACGACCACGTGACTGGATGTAGCTTCGAACAGATTTTGGTAAGTCAAACCTTATAACACAGGAACAGTTATGCACATCGATGCCTTCTTCGGCCACATCAGTGGTGAGCAACAGGTTCACCTACATTAGAATCCAACATTTTTATCTTTTTGGAAAACAAAATATAAGACTTTAAAATAATGAAAAACTAGTGACACCTTACCTTCCCTTCACGAAAAGAATCCATAAGAAGTTTTTGTTTCTTAGCTGTCAGTCCATCAACAGCAGAGGTATTTCCAGTCAAGTATTCACAAGATAGATGGGACAAGAACTTGAGCCTTTTTATCAACCACCAGATAACTTTAGCTGTAACAATTCTCTCAACAAAAATCATGCATAGAACCTGCTCTTGGTTCCTATATTCCACAAAACAATAACAGATGCTCATTACAAAAATCATAGAATCAAAATTGTTCCTAAAATGCACATTCCAACAAACTCAATCTTACCCAAGTGCACAAATTGTGCTCACAAGTTCACATAGCTTAGGAGAAATGTAATCCTTATATACAGGATCTAAATAGGCTTCTGTCTCCACTAAATTCCAGATTTCTGAGAGGAATCGAATAAACTTTCATCAAGAATCATTTCACCATACAACAGCACAATATGGTGAAGAGTATCAGTTCAAAAGAAATATTTCATTATAAGTTCAAAGCAACACTTGTTCTCATTCCAACATAGTTTCTTGGTATATCTTTAATCTTATAAAAGCAGAAACAGAGATAGTGGAGACAAACAAATCCATCATTTGTTACTTTTTCTTAAAAGACACACATGTCAAGTAGTTTTAAAAATGTTAATATTATTCATTTTTTTGGAGTTGTAATCCTTTTTTCCCCAAGAATTATGTGTTACATGGCACTATAATAAATTTTACCAAAATAGATAAAGAGTTACAACAGCTCATTGCAATTAATGTCTCTCTCTCTCAAACTCTTTCCATAAAGCTCTTCTCTATCTAAGATGTCCCTCCCTTTGTGTGCACATAAGCAATTTGGCAAAGAAATAGGCTTCGCAGTGCAAGCAAGTCATATCAATCAATCACTTGTTCAGTATGAATAGTATTTCATGCGTTTTATATATTTATGTGTTAAACTAAAGAAACAGTAGGTGCTACCTTGACAATAGTTTTCATTTTCATGTTATAGCAAATTGTCTGGTTGTTCCCTGGCATGTAGTTATTTTAGTTTTTCAGAAACAAAATATGAGAAACTGATAACACCACCATCAATTTTTCTTTCTTTTTTCTTGTGTGCTATAGTACCTAAATGACCCAAACTAAATTTTGCACCCACTATCAGATGATCAACAGAAGGGGCTGATATAATGCCATTGATGAGTCATGACAGGGCTGCTTTGCAAAGTCCATTAGTTAAAAGAAATAAAACAAAAATGTTCATATATGATCTATGACTCATGGATATGGATACAGGTACGTGGCACAACATGTGCATTTTCAAAAAAGAGGCACGTGCATAGCTCTCTCTCTCTCTCTCTCTCTCTCTCTCTCTCTCTCTCTCTCTCTCTCACATGGTGTGAACAAGTGAACTGAGTGTTTCCAACACTTTTTCACAAATCTAATCTTCCAGATGTGTTTAGTAGGAATCAATTGTTGGATCATGTTGTTTCGATGAAAAAACATGACTTTTAGATGCCCGAATATTTATGAAAGTTCTAGGCCATTGATTTTCAATGGCTAAAAATGCTTACATGTTGTAATCAAATGATCCAAGTGTCACAAAGTAGCACTCTAACACCTAAGATTTTTTCATAATTTTCTGAGAAATAATGATGAAATTTATGTCTCAAATTTGGTTTGAATTTCAATTTGGGTTTGAATTCCAATTTTTGTTTGAATTTCAATTTGGTTTGAATTTCAATTTCGATATGGACCCTAGATATGGAAATTTGATCCATAGGGTGGGATGCCCATTGGGTGTGGGGCCAGAGTTACCGGAAGCGCCTAGGTAAAAGGGAAAGCGCGCTTCCGAAGCGTGCGGGGAAGCACCACTTTTAAATGGGAAGTGTGCTTCCCTTTTATGGGAACCGTGCTAGCTTCCCCCGCGCTTCCCCAATTTTTTCAATTTTCTTGTATTTTTTTATTTATTTATTTTCAATTCCCCATCGCTTCCTAGGTCGCTTCCGAGATGATTCCCGACTCGCTCCTAAGTGGTCCCACGCTTCACGCTTCCTAAAATTTTGAAAGTGCCTCACTTCCCGCTCTCGTTCCCGCTCCTGCTTCCTCAACTGGCAACCATGTGTGAGGCCCTCTTGGAATGAGACTCCAAGATGGGAAGGACCCAAATCTAATCAACAAGGTGGGAGATCCCCACTTCCCTTTTCAGCCTATCTTGATCTTTCTTAATAGTTTCCTTATTTCATTAAGAGACCTAGTTAACTAAATTGGTAAATTGTTTTCTTATTGCATTAGGAATCCTAATTAGCTAGGATTCATACAACAACAACAACAACTACGCCTTCATCTCAAAACAATTGGGGTCGGCGATATGAACCAAAAAAGAAAATCATTCTGGGTCTTCCACATGAATCCTTCTCCTCCAATCATTTCTATCCAATGCCATGTCCTCGGTGAGGTTCAAAGCATTTATATCCTTTCCTATCATATCCATCCATGTCTTCCTAGGCCTACCCCGACCTCTTTTAACTAATATATTTTCATATTTTTCTATCCTTCTAACTGGAGCAACATTAGGCCTTCGCTGAATATGTCCAAACCACCGTAAACGATTCTCTCTCATCTTATTTTCAATGGGTGCAACACCTACCTTCTTACGTATCCCCTCGTTCTGAATCTTATCTTTTATTGTATTTCCACACATCCATCTAAGCATACGCATCTCAGCTACACTCATTTTTTGAATATGATGTCTCTTGGCAACCCAACATTCCGTACCATATAGTAAAGCGGGCCTAAGTGTTGGTGAAGTTATATCCTGGTCGTACAGGCATCTTTTGCGGGCGGCACCACGGAATGCTCGAAAAGTATGAAAGACCCTTCATCATCACAAAGAAGGTGGGCAAGCTGGCATACAGGTTGGAGTTGCCCCCAGACTTCAAGGTGCACCCGGTGTTTCACGTGTGCAACCTCAAGTAGTTCCATCCGGATGATGGAGACCCGAAACGCAGTGTGCCACAGCGCGCTTCCATCATGCAGAGGGCCCCGGCAGTACAACGAGCCGAAAAGCACCTTAATCGCATCATTCGCCACAAGGTCAACTACTTGGAGGAGGCAAAGAAATACTTGGTACAGCGCAACGAACTAGAACTGCTCTAATAACACTTGTCACGGGCCTATTTCCTTTAATGGGCCAGCATGGCGCGACGGTCCCTCCTCACCGCCGCAAGCCTACTTGTCAGCTCGCTTGCCGATCGCGGAATCTTGTAATGAGAGAGCAAGAGATAATAGTGGGAGAGAAATTACAATCACAAGAAGCAATCACTACGAGGGTGAACAAAAGAAAGTTCAACGTATTTCATTCACAATTTCGCCCGCAGGCTATTACAATTGAAGTATACGGGTTGCCCCTTCGAGGTATTGATTCATCTGAACTGGGCAGCTTACATCAGACTCAACAAAAGCAAAACAGACTCTAAGCGCAACTGTACAATGTAAGTCGCAAGGAAACATGTTCCCTCCTTCAAATCATGCGCCGTCCTCAGCACTATCTATTTCGTGGTAAGCTCTGACTTCAGTCGGGTAGCGGTTGTTCATTCGGAATGCAGGCTCCCACGTTGGTTCTATTGGTTCCATTGTTTCCTCCCACTGTACCAAGTATTTCTTCGCCTCCCACAAGTAGTTGACATTATGGCGAATGATCTGACTGAGGTATTTTTCGGCCCGTTGTACTGTAGGGGGGCTCTGCATGATGGGAGCGCGATGTGGCATACTGCGTTCGGAGTTTCCATCATCCGGATGGAACTACTTGAGGTTGCACACGTGAAACACCGGGTGCACCTTGAAGTCTGGGGGCAACTACAGCTTGTATGCCAGCTTGCCCACCTTCTTTGTGATGGTGAAAGGTCCTTCATACTTTCTGAGCAGTCTGCGGTGCCGCCCGCGGAAGATGCCTGTACGACCAGGATATAGCTTCACAAACACTTGGTCCCCAACTTGGAACCCCTGCAGGCCGACGATGCTTGTCCGCCCACTTCTTCATTCTCTTTGCCGCCTTGTGTAAGAATCCCTTCGCCAACTCATTCTGCTCGTGTCAATCGCGGACAAACTGATAGGCGAAGGATGGCCTTCCCTTTTCTTGTACGGCAAGAGTGTGCGAGGTCAGTGGTTGTTGCCCCGTGGCTATCTTAAATGAGTTGTAGCATGAAGACTCGTTCTTCTGTAGATTGTAACAAAATTGTGCCACATCAAGAAGTTTCACCCAATTTTTTTTTATTGACACTAACAAAGTGTCTAAGGTACTGCTCAAGTATCCCGTTGATGCGCTCTGTCTGCCTATCTGTTTGCGGATGGAAGCTTGTTGAAAACAGCAAATCAAAGCCAAGTAGTCGAAATACTTCACGCCATAATTTTCCTGTGAAGCAAGCATCGCGATCACTCACAAAGCTCTTTAATATGCCCCAGTACTTCACCATATGCTTTACGAACAACTCTGCAGTCTTCTCTGCAGGGCACTCCTTGAAAGTTGGGATAAAGGTGGCATACTTTGAGAAACGATCTACCACAACCAAAATAGAACTGAGGCCCTCAGCCTTTGGCAGACTAACAATAAAGTCCATGAAGATGCTATCCCAAGGACGTTCTAGAATTGGTAGAGGCTCAAGAAGACCAGCAGCTTTCTGGTTTGTCCCCTTATCTTGTTTGCAGATGAGGCATGTCCGCACGTACCCCTCAACGTCGTCTCTCATCTGCGGCCAATAGTAGCCACGCTTAAGGAGTGCTAAGGTCCGCTCTTGGCCAGGATGGCCGGCTGATAGTGTATCATGGCACTCCTTAAGTAGTTCTCGACGGAGGCTTCCCCACCGCAGCACGAAGATGCGTCCCCTTTTTGTCACAAGGAGGCCATCCTGTAGCCAAAATCGCCAAGTCTTCCCTGCCTGCGCTAGACAAATAAGGTGTTGTGCAGTCGGATCCTACTGCGTACCTTCGCGGATGCGGCTCAGCAATGCGCCCTCCAAATGCACTTCAGAAGGTTCCGTGCGCGCAACTGCCAGTTCAGCCCTACGGCTCAGAGCATCCGCCACAACATTGGTCTTTTCAACCTTATACTCCAAGGCAAAGTCAAACTCAGCCAAAAACATCTGTCATCGAGCTTGTTTAGGCGTCAACTTCTTCTGTGTTTGAAAATAGCTCGTGGCAACATTGTCCGTCTTAACGACAAACTCAGCACCCAAGAGATAGTGTTGTCAGGTCCTGAAACAGTACACAATGGCGGTCATCTCACGTTCATGCACTGTGTAACGCCTTTCTGCATCTTTCAGCTTACGACTCTTATATGTGATCGGATTGCCATTTTGCATAATAACTTCGCCAATGGCAAAGTCTGAGGCATCTGTGTGGACTTCAAAGGGTCTTGAATGATCAGGCAGTTGCAGCACTGGCTCCCTCACTAAGGCTTTCTTCAAGCCATCAAAAGCATCTTGGCACGCTCCTGTCCAGAGTCATGCCAAATATTTCTTTAACAAATCGGTGAGGGGCGCAACAACGAGAGAATAACCTTCGATGAAACGCCGATAGTAGTTTGTCAAACCAAAGAATGACCGCAATTCTAGTGCTTTGCTTGGCGAAACTCATTCCTGGATGGACTTTATCTTTTGCCCATCCATACGCAGCGCACCATGCCCCACAACGTGGCCAAGGAAGCTGATCTCCTCCTGTCCGAAGAGACACTTCTCTTGTTTAACACAAAAGTCATTCTCCTTCAGCACCTGAAACACGGTTCGCAAGTGCCCGGCATGTTCCTCCATGTTGTTGTTATAGATCACGATATCATCCAAGTAGACTACCACGAACTTGTCTAAGGGTAGAAGATCTAGTTCATTAAAGTCGTGAACGTGGCAGGAGCATTTGTCAACCCAAATGGCATTACTAAGAATTCTTAAGCACCATAGTGAGTGACACAAGTTGTCTTCGGCTCATCACCTTCAGCAATCCTCATCTGTTAGTAACTCGATCGCAGATCTAACTTAGAAAAAATACGGACACTGCCTAGCTGATCAAACAAGACTGCTATCAATGCAATGGGTACTTATTTTTCACTGTGACTTTGTTCAAAGCACGGTAATCCACACATAACCGCTTGGAGTCGTCGTGTATCATCTGAAAAAGGACCGGGGCACCAAATGAGGCTTTCGATGGACAAACAATGACTACATCGAACATCTCATCTAGTTGTTTGCGCAGCTCCTTGAGCTCAGCGGACCCCATACGGTATGGAACCATTGCAGGAGGCTTCGCTCCCGAGGTGAACTCAATCTTGTGGTCGACCTCACATCTTGGCGAAAGACGCTTTGGCAATTCTGGAGCAATCACCCCCCGAAATTTATCTAATAGTGGGGCTAGGGTCGGCGACACTTCTGCTTCTACCTTCCCTTTTGCGCGCACTGCAACTAAGAATGTTTGTTCCCTATGCTTGGCACCCTTCTTTAGTTGCATTGCCGATAGCACTGAAAACTTGCTTTTCTGCGCAAGGCACTGCACTGTGTGGGACAGGTCTGACCCCATGATCGTCAACGTGTTAAGCTTTGGCAGCATCATAACATTCTGGCTTCACAGAAACTCCATACCCAAAATCGCCTTGAAATCGTCCAGGGGCACCACAGAGAAGTTGTTTTGCTGACCCAACTCCCCACCTAAATAGCCATGTCTCTTGCTTCACTAAGGATGGGCTTGGCCTCAGAGTTTACCGTTTTGATGGTCATCTGCTTTGGCCCAGGCTTCAAGCCCAACCACTCTGCCTCTTCTCGCGAGACAAAGTTGTGTGTGGCCCCTGAGTCTATCATTGCAGTGATTTCAGTGCAGTTGTGCGCCCTTCTTCAAGTTGTGCGAGAGAGAGAGAGGGTAAGAAGGAGAAAGTAAGGAGAGGGTTTTAAGAAATGTGAGAGGGAGAGAGTCGGTTGGAGAGAGGGAATGGGGGGAGGAGATCGTGGGGGAGAGGGGTCGGTTACCCATCCTCCCTGATCCACTTCTGGCTGTGTGAATGAGGTTTCACGCAGCCCCTCCCTTTTTCACCTTAAGAGTAACCCTTGGTTTTAGGGTTTACAATTTTTTTTCTCACCACTTAACAACAACAACAACTACGCCTTCATCCCAAAACAATTGGGGTCGGCGATATGAACCAAAAAAGAAAATCATTCTGGGTCGTCCACATGAATCCTTCGCCTCCAATCATTTTTATCCAATGCCATGTCCTCGGTGAGGTTCAAAGCATTCATATCCTTTCCTATCATCTCCATCCAAGTCTTCTTAGGCCTACCCCGACCTCTTTTAACTAATATATTTTCCCACTTCTCCATCCTTCTAACTGGAGCATCATTAGGCATTCGGCGAATATGTCCAAACCACCGTAAACGATTCTCACTCATCTTATTTTCAATGGGTGCAACGCCTACCTTCTTACGTATCTCCTCGTTCTGAATCTTATCTTTTATTGTATTTCCACACATCCATCTAAGCATACGCATCTCAGCTACACTCATTTTTTGAATATGATGTCTCTTGGCAGCCCAACATTTTCTCACCACTTAACGTGTTTTAGTTTTTAACGAGTATTTTTTTTAGTGATTTTATTTTAACGCACCATCGGGTGTGGGTTGGGTTCGACCGAACTCGTGACCCGCGACCTACTTATTGTTTGGGTCCTCCTTTTGGAACTTGTCTCGAATCCATCCGTGGTCTGGATTTTTTTTAAAGGTTTTATTAATAAAATTTCAAATAAGGATCCAACTTAATTTATATGGATTTCAAGTAACTTATTATGGATCCAAGATCTGCTGGATCCCTACCCTATTTACCTCTCCGATGTCCAGGATCCAAATAGAGTAATATGGATCCAACCATCGTATATACTATTACGGATCCCTCTAAAGTGTTATAGGTCCAATATATAATTTTTTCTTATTAAAAATCTGAAGTAAACTCCGCAGATCCACTCAATTCGACATGGATACAATATCAAATTTGACCATGATATTGTGGATCTAAAACCAGAGACCCGATCCATTTGACCAAAATCTATTATTAAATATTCAATTTAAGGTTCACGATCCGATATCTAAGATCTAAATGGAATATCGAAGTTCTGAATAGGATATTAGGGATCCAACATTGAAGATCCAAATAGGATATCTGAGATCCAAATACGAATAAACAAATACGACACTAAAAATATCCTTGTACCAGCTTAAGGATATAAATTTCAAGTTTATTTATCTGATAAAATTCTCGGGTATTACATTTTTTTTTGCTTCACACTCTTCCACAATCGCTTCCAAAAAGAATCTTGCATCCCACTTCGCAATACTTTTTAGCACTTGGTTCCTCGCTTTTGCTTAACGCATCGCTTCCCGTATCAATTTTGTTTCCTAGTAACTATGGGTAAATCTAACCATACTGATGTAGTTACCATGATTTAGTATTTACTATACTAGAAGGTTTTATCATGTTTAACATTGATGATGATGATGAGGATGAGGATGATTTTATTTTTGAGATGGTGAAAATCAATGGCTCACAATTGATGAAAAAATGGCAGTTTAGAAATGGTATAAAACATCATATTTGAATCAACTTTAATACATGAAAGTAATAAATAGAATATGCTAAATATGATCTAATGGTTACATGTTGCTTGTGGAGGTTGTATTTATATAAATCAAGTGTGTACCACCACACACACACACACACACATATATATATATATATGGGCCATTGGAATATGAAAAGTAGAGTGTAAACTAAGCATTTCAGATGCTTCTTTTTGCAAATCTGACCCTGCAGATGTGTTCAGAATGGTCCATTTGCAAGGAATCAAATGTTGGATCATGATTTTTTGACAAGAAAAATACGATTTTTGGGTGCTTGAATATTTACAAAAATTTTGAGTCGTTGGTTTTCAAGCCTTAAAAAATCCTGCTTATGCATCGCAATAGGATGATTCAAGAGCTGGTCTCTTTAAAACCAAGCATATATCCGTACGGTCAGATTTAAGAAAAAAAGAAAAGAACCCATGAAAATCTCGGCTCACACTCTAATTTTCATATTTCCAGTTCTCATATTCTAATGGCCCAACAAGCACATAAGATACATCATCCAGACTATCTTTGCATGTATCCAAACACATAAATCAGAAATATGTGTGTATGTATACATACACATACATATACTCTTCCACTCGCACAGATATATATATATATACTAAATGCGCGCCACTGATCATGCGCATTAAAAATTGCTTTTCGGGACCTTTAGAGGCGGTCAAGGACAGCAACTAACGTTCAAAAAAACAAAAAAGATACAATCGGATGCGCTGGGCGCGTCCGACCAAGTTCGACGCCCAACGCGTCCAATGCTATTCTGTATTATATATACGAGTAATGCTATGGTGCTCCCAGAGTACCTACTCCCACATACTAAAAATGATGGTTGTAGGTTGTATCTTCTCAATTAAACCTTATGGATGCATTCAACATAGTTTATTTGATAGGAATCATGCTTTGGATCATGTTTTTTGGACATAAAAGTAGGATTTTTTTAAGTCATAAAATTTTGATACATTGTGAGCCATTGATTTTTAAAGGTCTTAAAAAATAGACATATATGATATAATCACATGATCCAAAACTTGTTTTCTACTAAATAATGCCTATAGATCATATCTATATGGTCTGATTTTAAGAAATTGGGCAATCTAAAGCTTCTATTAGGTGGGAGTAGGTACTCCGGGAGCACCCTATCATTACCAATATATATATATATATATATATATATGAGTCACTAGAATATGAGAACTGAATTATGAGAAGTAGAAATTTGGGCATTTACAACACCTTTTTTGCAAATCCAACCGCGTAGATGTGCTTGGCATGGTGAATTTGCAAGGAATTAACCATTGGATCCTGTATTTTCGATGAAAAATGTGATTTTTGAATGCTTGAAAATTTATGAAGATTATGGGCCATTGATTTTAAAGCCTATTTATGCATCAAAATCGGATGATTCAAGAGTGGGTACTTATAAAACCAAACATGTAGATCACATCCGTACGGTTAGATTCAAGAGAAGAACAAAAAATCCATGAAAATCACTGTTCACACATTTGTTCTCATATTCTAGTATATATATATATATAGAGAGAGAGAGAGAGACATACATATACACACATATATATATATATATGTAATTATACGCATATTTATGTAAATACATACCGTAATATATGTGTGCATGAATGAATGCACAGGTGTGTATATATACTTATAAACATACCAGGTAGTAAATGCCTTTCAAAAATGTGCAATGCCTCCTTCAAGTAATCCTTCAAAAGAAAGCTCGAAGTAGGACAGACGCTTTCTTCAAAGTTATGCGCAACTCCATCCTTTTGCACGCACACTTTAACAGCCTTCATATATTTCCAGGCAGCACGCATTAGAACAAGGAACGTAGTAATTATGCAAACAGATAATGCAACTGAGATATTAGCTTCTATTGAAATTGCAAAGTCAAGGATTCACATTGAGAAACTCATAATTACAAATATGAAAACCAATCAAAAATGGCACAAAATATATCAAAAAAAAGACAGATCTAGCATCTTATTAAACATTTTCCACCATGTGTAGCAAATGGATCAGTGTTGTGGAAATACAAGGTGTATAACTGGAAGTCAAAGAATGTTAGGCAGGTATATATAGGGGTATTTTTTCTAAGGATAATTAGAGAACTTATTATGAATGCAATTTACAGTTTTGATCTCAGATTGTTGGCCATTTATAATGCGGGAGCACGTGCATATATATATATATATATAGGTGATTTCTATACTTCTTTTCTGTATTTTGTATTTTTTATTGTAATATGAAATGCCCATCAGGGGTATTTTAGTCATTGTTTTTCTAGCTGTTAGGCTAGCTAACATCTAGTCAATCTAGCCATTGGCTAATGGCTGATTGAGCGCTTTGCTCTCTCCTTCCTTCATGTATATATATGTATATGTGCTCCCTCCTATTATGCATGCTTCTCTTGACCATTATTTGATAATAAAATTATATTTTTTTAATTATGCTCTTGTGCCCTTTTGTGGCTTGCGATAGCATGCTCTTTTGAGGTCTTGTATTTGCCCAATAGTGGCTTATGTGTGTTGACCTTAGTGGCCTTGTACAAATGTATCTCTTTTCGTTTTATTACATGGTATCTGAGATATAGGCTCTGTTATCCTTTGTAATCTCCTTTTGTTGAGGGGATGACTTGCACTCTTTCTCGTGGTTCGTGGTTGTGAATTCGAAGCTCTTTTTTGTGTGAAGGTGCTCTTCTACTTGCTTGTGGTTCATTGCCCAAGCCTCTTCACATCAAGTCTCCTTCCACATCATGACCGAGAAAAAACCATGGCTGTGATCAACTTCAAGTTTAATGATTTCGGTTATGTAATGTGAGCGGCCAACATAGAGAATCTGTAATATCTCATAATTTTTAAGCTCAAAAATATAATTTGAATTTAAATATTTATATTTAATATGACAAAATTATAGAGAGTACTTAAATATGGGCTGACGTCAACCTGGGTCTAGACATGGTCCAGAGCCCACTGACAAGATCTATCCCACGAAGGATTGAAAATTGATCAAGAATCATCCATTAGGAACTTCCTATAGAAAAGCAAAATATCAATCCATGGCTCATGGATGTTGTGAAGGTCTTGACAAATCTCCTTATTCTTTAACATGTTGCAGATTAAGTTGTATTGGAATAACATAATAATCATCTCTATTGCAGCACATGCAGTTTATGACAACAGAATTAAACATAATGAAATAGATTGTCACTTGATAAGGGAAAGGATAGAAGACATTGTTTTCTACTTATGATTATTTTTATGTCCAACAGGTGGACATTCATACGAAGGGCATGGTAACTCACAAGCACATCTCAGCCACAACCCCATGCAGCAAATCCTTACAGTTGGAGAGCCTTTAGTGTGTGCACATGAATGCATGCACTAAAAGCGCACACACAAACATATAATGAATACTTGTTTGTTAAACATGAAGTTCCAAAGAACTACATATACCTCGTATGCACACAACAAGCCAAGATTTTCGAGGCAGTACAAAATCTTGTGGTGAAAACTAGAGAACCTAGCCCTCAATACATGATATCTCTCTGTTTTGTCCATAAACTGCTTCTGTGTTGTATCCTCAATTGGTTTTGCAGATGTGTCAAACTGTTTAAGAAAATAGTGAGCGATGAAGGAAACAAAACAAATCTGTTAAAGCTCAATGAAAATTAAGAGAACCTTCATCCACAAAGAAACTAGCTCTCCTTTGAGGCCCTCATTGACAGACCATGAACTATAATATCTTTTAATTTCTTTAGCCATAGGGACATGCACTTCTAGCTCGCTTCTATCTTCCAGAGCAAAGACCTAGTCAAAAAATATCTTAATGATACTAGCTGAGATTAACTCTTGGAGGCTGCACCAGAACCAACTTATCAAAGATGAAAACATTGAAACAGAGGAAACATAAAAGCTTCAAAAAAAACCTTCGAGTCCAAAATTCCTTCCAGCTCAGAAATTTGATACTCACAATCCACTGCTGATGAAACACCTATAAACAATAGCATATGGAGTATATGTTCAGACAAAGTAACCATAACTTTGTAGGTGTGAGAATATATATAAAGGAAGAAAATACAGAGGTGCCACACATATTGTTAGCTAGAAGTCAAGAGAGTGACATTTTTAGTCGTCCTCAAGTTTTCAATTTGGAGGATTAAATGAGCATAGTTCATCTAAATGAAAGTAGACAATAAAAATGTAACCAGTTAAGCAGTTCCAATCTGTCACGAGGCCAAAATAGCTGCACATGATTTGTTCTAGTAAACCATTTAAGGGCATCAGATAATAACTTTAATGAAACAACTATATAGCAAGAAACCATGTTATATAATTTTCATCATAAATGTGATGCTTTACTACATTCAAGACTTCAGTAGAGTACGCCTCTGACAGCTTTAGCTAATCATCTCTATGTTCCTCAAAGGTCTGAATCAGTCAGCAATGTCATGCCCAACTCAACTATGTCATTATGCTTGCTTTCAGCTATGCCATTTCATGCCACAATCCAGGGCAAGATATTTCATGCAGTATTCTATTATCATAGAGGTATTTTATAGTCATTGGAGAGGCATTTCCACCACCACCACAAAAAATGACTTACCGAGCAAATTTGGTTTCAACATAGGCCTTAAACCGCTTAAAAGTGGCAAAACCTTGACTCCTATTTTACAAGAAAAATATTTAGGTATATCAACTATAATAATAAACACAAAATAACAGAACACCTGAATTTAGACAGACATAATTGAGGCAGGACCTCAGATATCAAAATGAACTAAATCAAACGAAAAGATGCTCGTTTATTTGAATTGACAAATAGAAGATCATGATTTTTACAAATATGACAACTAAAACAAAATTAATTGAATTTTCTTGCTTATTCTTCAAAGAATAAGGCCCTTATTACATGAATCAGCCAAGAGGCTAAAGTTGCAATAGCCTAACATATGGTGCCAAAGGCCAACAACTTTATTAGTAACTTTTATTCCACACATGAAAGAGACAAAGATGAAGACACAGAAGGACCATTAGAAGATACACCATGAGCCTCATAAACAACATAAGGATCTCCACATCTTTCCCCTTCAATGCATGTCCCCTTCATGTGAAAATACTTCGCTGAACAAAAGGCGAAGAAAAGAAAATATGAGAATTGGTTTATTAATTAATTGAGATACATAAATAATTTTACTCTTTATGGTAGGAACAAGTAAGGTGTTAGGCATTTGTGCAAGTTCAGGGATACATGGTAGAAGCATGGAGGAAGAAAACAGAACCTTCATTTAGAAAAATGAATATGGTTACAACAATATCAATGTTGACCGCTCTTCACTAACTTCCGTTTACAAAAGGGACTAAAATAACTATCTATCTTGGATTGTTTCTGAATTATTGCATGAGTACAAAAATATCCTGGTAAATAAGAGGAATTACACATCACAGGAGTACTCTAATATTATATTTCTTACACTCCACTTCAAACTTAGGATGATGCAAAAAGAATCATGCCAAGTTTGGAAAGAAATGCTTTGAAGTGGGAATGAGCAAGGCTCTTAGTAAACATATGGGCAACTTGCTCTTCGAAACATATATGCTCAAGAGAGATAACTCCATATTTTCATATGTCCTCTTTGTGAAACGACAATCTATTTCAATATCCGTTGTCCTTTCATGAAATTTTGGATTCTTTGCTATATGAATTGCACTCATATTATCATAATATAAGGAGGTTCTCTCATGCACAGACTCCAAGCTCCCCTAAAAAACATCTTATCCATATGATCTCTACTCTGATTTGAGTTGTAGCTCTATATTCTGCCTCAGCTGTAGACAGTGGTAAATTTTGTTGTTGTTTTACTCTTCCAAAAGATAGAAAACTTTATCTGGTAGTAGAGAGTGTATCACGAGTGAATGCTCCAAGGCCAACATCATAATAGTCTCTAAGCTCTACGAAAATCAATGATAAAAAGAACAGATCAAAGTGCATAGTATCTCGCATATATCGAATGAACCTCAGCACTGCAACAAGATTAACTTATCAAGGTGAGCTCATAAACTGGCTCACTTCATGAGATGTGATGTTTGGCCTAATAATAACCAAATATATCAAACTTCCAACTTATTGTTTATAAACTGGACCAACCAATTCTTACTCATCAATAGACTTTAGATTCATATTAGGCTTGTTACTCTCTTAGTATCTTATGCCAATCTTTCCTTTACTACAAGCTCAATTGAATACTTGTGCTATGACAAACAAAGCACTCTTTTCAAGTATGCAACTGCAAGAACAAGAAAGTACCTTGAGTTCCCCAAGACCAAAGCATATTTTTGACAAGATCGCAACATTTACAACCTTACTGTCCATCAAGAAATCTTAAGAAGCAACGCCTTCACAACTTGAACAGAAATTTTGTCTTTATATGCTCAAGTAATAGGACAAAGCAATTACAACAAAAAGCATTCAACAAAATGTAGTTAGGAGCGACATCATACACAAAGGGACAGACACCTTTGAGGACTCTAGAAAGCTATGTGACATGGGTGCGGGTGCGGGTGCAGGGATTCGGCACTTCCAAAAAACCCGGGTGCAGGGGTGCGGCAGGGGCACAAATGTAAATATATATAAGAGGGTCTAGGGGTTCCCCCCGGCGCGGGTCCCGCTGTGCGGTCAGCGGGCAGGGGTCCGGGGGGGGGGGGGGGGGGCTGGCGGGGGGTTATAGGGGGGCAGCGCCCCCCCCCCAGAATTTTTTTTTAAATTCCGCAGCCCATTTCATTGGGCAAAATTTAAAAAAAAAACAAAAAAATGGACAAAAATGACCCTTGGTGCGGTCAACACACCCAGGGTCGGGTTGACAGCACCCGCGTCGAGTCGCGTCGACGCGGGTGCGGCACCCTGCTAGCCGAGTCCCTGTGACATAGCTAGAAAGCATATGATTAATTCGGTAGCTTGTAATATAAACAGCATCCGCAAAGTAACTCTTAGGTATAAATCCCAAAACAAAAGAGCCCCAACAGTTTCCAGAATATGTCCAATATTCCTTTACACAACTCCACTGTTTAGGTGTGTATGAACATGATTTCTTATGAACTATTTCTTCTCTTTCAAAAAACCTTTAAGCATATGGCTAAATACTCTTCCCCTAAATCTAAGCAAAAAAAAATAATCTTAGCAAAAAACTGAATCTCAATTATAGCACAAAACTTTTTAAAGATCTCAAGAAACTCATTTTTGTTCTTCATAAAGTAAATTCAAGTGTATCTTGTACAATTACTAATAAAGGCGACAACTAAGTAAATCTATGCATAGACAAAATTTATGAGGGACCCTACACAACTGAGCTATGTCACAGGGACTCGGCCAACTAGGTACCGCACCCGCGTCGATGCAAAGCGATGTGGGTGCGCATGCAAGTGCACCACCCGGTGCGGTCAACCTGACCCTGGGTGTGGTCAACGCACCCCGGGTCATTTATGTCCAACTTTTGGACTTTATATATATATATATATATATATATATATTTTTTTTTTGTCGTACCCCCGCACCCAAGCTTTTGAAAGTGATGCACCCCCGTACCTAGGGTCCCCATAGAAATGGGAAGAAAATTCTCTGCTTCCATAACACTGAAAATTGAGAATACGAAGCCCGAACTGGTTTTAAACATACATGTGAAACCGTTTGAATAGACCAAACACCTCCAAATTTTGTTTTATAAAAAATATCGAAGTATACCAATTGAAGTCATCAATAAACAGGACATAATAGTTGCTTGAAGAGAAGGAAGCAATGGGGGCAGGTCCCCAGACATCTGAATGAATAACTTCAAAAGGAAAGGAAGTTCTTTTATTTATGTAATTGAAGGGTTACTAGTGACTTTTGCAAATTTGACAACTCGAGTATAAAGACTTGATCACCAATTCCTTACATAGACTCTTTGACAAGAGAGCTTTATTAGACAATGATTTCAAGAAAAAAAGACTTCAATGGACCAAACGCCAATGTCACAAGTCATATGCTACTCGATCGATATCTGTTTCAGAAATCAACAATTGTGACTTGAGAATTTCAAGGACATCACAAGCTCCTCTCTCGGACTCAGACAACACACCACTAGGAGCTTCCTTGCTAATGTAGAGGCCTTCTCATCTTACCCCTTCAATGTACATTTTGTTCGTAAGAAGATCATTCACCAACAGAGGAGTAAAGACAACACAAGAATTAGATTGGTCACACAATTGAGAAACAAAGGTTAAATTTCTTTGATACCTGAAACAAGAAAAGTGTTGGGTAAGGATAATGAAAAGTTGACCTGGGCATTACCTATTTGTATGATGGAATGGGAAGTCTTGTCTGCAGTTATTATTCTACCATGGCAATTATGAATTTTAAGATTGGAAATCTTACCAGCATTACCCGTCACCTATGTCGCATGGGTGCGGGTGCGGATGCGGGTGCGGGGGTGCGGCACTTTCAAAAACCTTGGGTGCAGGGGTGCGGAAAATATATATATATATATATAGAAGGGGGGTCCAAAATTGAAACTTCTAAATAAAATCATTTAAAACTTCAAAATATGGGTTTAATTTACACGTTGGACTTTAGGAGACCTTTCCTATTCTCAATGAAAGCTTTTAATTTCCAAGATAGATTTTAGGAAACCGTTTTCTATTATCAACACTTTCCAAAGCTGCCTTGTTGAGAAACTCGTTTTATGTTTTTGGTGGATGAGAGGAAGTTTTATTACTATTAAATGAGAGAGAAAGAGAGAGAGAGAGAGTTTAATGAGAATTTATTCACTTGAAAATAATGTTCAATGCATTTTAAATGAATTTAAAGCAAGGGTCGCTTTTTTTTATTTTCCAAAGCAGATTTTTTTAATCCAAAAAATGGACCAAAATGACCCTGGGTGTGTTGACCGCACCCAGGGTCGGGTTGACCGCACCGAGTGCCGCACCCGCACACACACCTGTGTCGCATCGACGCGGGTGCAGCACCTGTCTAGGCGAATCCCTGTGACATAGCCCGTCACATGGGTTACTTGCTCCCGAACCAAAGAACCAAGCTTCTGAATTGGATTCCTGTTAATTTACCTTCAAGTTTTGGAAATCCACAACCAACACTTTGCTATTATCCGCTTGCTGCTCGCTGCCTTCTTTGTTTTGCATATAGTTGGCAGTATGTTGTCCATCTTTCTTAGCACTAGCAGCAGCCCCATAGGATGGGAGATCCCAACTATCTCCTCTCGTCTTACATAACTGGCACACTACTACATTCTTATACTGATTAGAATTTTAGCTGGTATTTTGGTTCAGATTCTAACCACAAACCAAAACCCCCTTTTACAAACCAGGGTAGAATTACAGAAAACCAGAAGTAAAGCAACTAAATCCCAACAAGGAGGCAGCGTTGCCAAGTAGGCGAGGTGGTTGCCGGCTGATGTGTCAAGGGCGCAAACTGCAAGTGCACGGCCGGGCACGCGGTGTGCGTCTGATGGGCTATGCGTGCATGCATCGAACTGCAAGGTTGTGAGCCGAGCTCCCATGCGTGCCTACACTGTGGTTTGTATCACATGTGGCTGTGGCACGAGTGTGTGCAGCTGTGTGATGCATCATGTCACAGGCCTTTTTTTTTTCTTAGGACCGTGTGGCATCTAGGATGCAGACTAGGCAAGCCTTTGGGGCGAAGCGGCACGCCGGAGCAAACTCGGGAGCAACGAGAGACGGTGCTTCGTGAGTGGGCACCGTAGAGCGGAACCGATGTGAGGAGGCAACTATCGAAGGCTCTGGTGGTTTTTCCATTGATGTAGACGTCGAGGTACATGAGGTCTTTGCTTACAGGAGGCCGAGGGGGAGGCACAGCTCCCCTAAGTGCATTGAG
This sequence comes from Nuphar pumila, assembly GCF_984573655.1. Taxonomy (NCBI): domain Eukaryota; kingdom Viridiplantae; phylum Streptophyta; class Magnoliopsida; order Nymphaeales; family Nymphaeaceae; genus Nuphar; species Nuphar pumila. The sequence continues at coordinate 72,308,223 of NC_143257.1, forward strand.
CATATGAAGGGCCCCCATCTTTGGTTCATCATCTTGAGTCCCTTCTTCGAGTTGAGCCGCATTGACATTGGGTAGACAGTCGATGCGCTTGGCGCATTTGTTCATCTAATGCATCACACCGCAAATTAGGCAAGGAGTGTTAGGGCATTGCAAACATCCTGTGTGGTTGGGCTTGCCCTTATGCTAATGGCTATCCTCACGTTTATGAGGAGGGTGGTAAGAGTCTTGCTTGGCATCCCATTTGGGTCCCCCATACTTCGCTTTGTCCCCCTTCTTGTGCTCATGGGGACGTTTATCCTGGTGCCGATGTTGGGGTGCACTAGACTTACTGCGGTTATCAGTCTGACATTCAATTTTGCGGTAGTCCATGAGTTGTTATGCGGCAGTAATGGCACTTGCCACAACTCGAATCTGGATTAAATATTTTGAAAACAGGAGTGCTGGATCTCAAAAATGAGATGCAATGACATGCAATGCTATGCAATGCAATGAGATGACATGTCAAATGGATGAAATGATATTGCGATGATATATGAAATGTAAACACTGGATGAGGATAAAAATTTGGGGTGTTTACAATGATGATTATAACATGTTCAAAGTCATGTATATGGGTCTCAGAAAAGAGGTAACTTTGATAAACTTAGATCCATGTTACTTGAGTTTGAATCCAACTTCGGCATCTCAACAAAGAAAGAGGATTCTCATCCTAATCATGAAGTGATGATGGTTGTCACCTCAAACCGTGGACACGGAAGAGGCCGAAATCAATATGATAATAGGGCTGCAGGGATTCTTCCTAATCCCAATGTTCCCAGTACAAATGAAATCGTCATAATGTGATAAGACAAATGTGTGGAAAACGGAGACATTTGTGTTGCAATTGCTATTGGAGATATGTTCCAACATATCGTCCTCCCACAGTTACTTATCCATCATGCTTTCGCCGGTTTGCACCACAGGCCAACGGAATGACTGGGGAAGATGTCCACGACCAGCAGCTTTTAATACAGTTGTTGAACCCGGATCTTATCTTTCGAGACAGAATCAGGATATGGATGCCTTGAGTGCATCGTTTTCTCAGATTGGCAGGAATGGCACCGGAAATTCTTATGGTTTACTGTGGATAGCAAAGCAATATCAGCAGCACATGACTCCTGTCAGATCACCATAGCCTGTCAGTTGATATCAGTCCACATGGACTGGCCCTATCACACCTCAGATCTCGCAGTCGAGGGCTTGGTTTCAAGATTCGGGTGCAGCGCATCATGTCACAGGCTATGTCACAGGGACTCGGCAAAACATATGCCGCACCCGCGTCGATGCGACGCGACGCAGGATCGCGTGCGGGTGCGACACCGGGTGCGGTCAACACGACCATGGGTGAGATCAACGCACCCAGGGTCATTTTTGTCCACATTTTCGGGCGAAAAAAAAAATTTCCCCCCGATGAAAAGGAGGATTAGGGCAAAAAAAAAATTTGCCCTAATCTCTCCTCTCTCTCCCCCTGAGCTCGAGCTCTCCCATCGCCGCCCCAGCTCCGCCGCCCCCAACTCCGCCTCCCAGACTCCTCCTCTCGGCTCCTCCTCTCCTTTCGCAGGTATGTCTCTCACTCTCTTCTTGGGTCGGCTGGGGAGGGGCCGAGCACCCCCCCCCCTCTCTCGGTCTCTTGTTGGGTCGGCAGGGGAGGGGCTGAGCCTCCCCTGCTCCCTCGTTTTTCGGCAATGGAGGGGTCGAGCCCCTCCCCCATCTACCTCTTTTTTTGGGTCGATTGGGTCGACAGGTGAGGGGCCGAGCCCCTCCCTTTTATGTTTTTCTTTTTTGGGTCGACAGGGGAGGGGCCGAGCCCCTCCCCTTTATGTTTTTCGTTTTTGGGTCGAGAGGGGAGGGGCCAAGCCCCTCCCCCATCTGTTTTTTTTTTCTTTGGGTCGACAGGGAAGGGGCAGAGCCCCTCCCCCATCTGTTTTTTTTTGGGGGGGGGGGTCAACAGGGGAGGGGGCGAGCCCCTCCCCCATCTGTTTTTTTTTTTTTTTGGGTCGACAGGGGAGGGGCTGAGCCCCTCCCCCATATGTTTTTTTATTTGGGTCGACAGGGGAGGGGCCGAGCCCCTCCCCCATCTGTTTGTTTTTTTATTTGGGTCGACAGGGGAGGGGCCGAGCCCCTCCCCCATCTGTTTTTTTTTTTTGGGGTCGACAGGGGAGGGGCCGAGCCCCATCTGTTTTTTTTTTCTTTGGGTCGACAGGGCGCCCCTCCCCCATATGTTTTTTTTTTTTTGGGTCGACATGGGAGGGGCCGAGCCCCCCTCGCTCTCGCTCTCTTGTTGGGTTGGCAGGGGAGGGGCTGAGCCCCCCCTTCTCCCTGTGTTTTCGAATTGATTTGAAAATTATAATGTATTTTTTTTTGTGTTTTCAGGATAAAAATGACGGATAAAGGGAAAGGACTTGCGTCATCCTCATCCCAACATGTGAGTTCTGCTGCTAGTTTTGCTGATAGTTGCAGTGGGATTGATGATGTGGGGCCACTATGGATACATGTAGATGAACTTGCAAAAACTTGAGAAGGAGGTGGTAAAAACAAAAGATTTCGATGCAAGCTCTGCGAAAAAGATTTTGTTGGGTCTTACACAAGAGTGAAGGCTCATTTGTTGAAGATACCAGGACATGGCATTTCAGCTTGCAGAAAAGTTGATGAGGCAATGCGAAGGCAATACAAGAAAATACAAGAAAAATATGAGAAGAGAAAGGCAATGGTCGATTCTTCTGCACTCAGTGTGCCATTTGCAAACCACCAAGAAGATGCTGAAAAAAAAAGAAAAGTCAATCTAGGAGGTAGAGGAACGATACAAGCAGCATTCAATACATATGGAAGAGAAGAATTGGATAGAAAAGTTGGGAGGTATTTTTATTCTGGTTCACTCCCATTTAATGCGGCTAGAAATCCTTATTGGAAGGATTTAGTAACATCCTTGGCAAATTGTAATTTGAGTGGTTATGTGCCTCCAAGTTCAGAAAAAATACGAACCACACTTCTTGCAGAAGAGAGGGCAAACGTGGAGAGGTTGCTAGAAATTAAAAAATATTCATGGGAGCAAAATGGAGTTTCCATTGTGTCTGATGGATGGACAGATATTCAAAGGCGTCCATTAATCAATTTCATTGCTTGTTCGCTTAGTGGCCCAATATTCTTGAAAGCAGTTGATGCATCTGGGGAATATAAAAATGCAGAGTATTTGAAGGGATTGTTTATAGAAGTGATAAAAGAAGTGGGTGATCAGAAAGTGGTACAAATCATTACAGACAACGCTCCGGTTTGTAAAAGTGCAGCGTTGAGTTTGGAGAGTGAGTACCCTCATATTTTTTGGACTCTCTGTGTAGCACACAGCTTAAATCTAGCCCTAAAGAGCATATGCAACCCCAAAGAAGAAGAAAATTCACAAGCATATGCTTTATGTTCATGGATTGAAGATTTAGAAAGAAATGTCAAAAGCATTAGGAATTTTGTTGTTAACCACCATCGTGCTAATGCTATATTTAATAGGCATTCTGATTTGAAATTGTTGAAGGTCGCTGAAACACGTTTTAAGTCCATCATTGTGATGATGAAGAGGATTAAAAGAGTGAAGAATGCTTTGATTAACATGGTGACTGATGAAAATTGGACATTCTATCGTGTTGATGATGATATGAAGACTCAAGAAAATAAGAAATTCATTCTTGATGATGAGTTTTGGGACAGAGTGGTATACTTCCTTCAATTTACGCAACCTATTTAGGAAATATTAAGAGAAGTTGATAAGGATGAGCCCATGCTTCACAGAGTTTATGAAATGTGGGATAATATGATTGAAAAAATAAAAACTATAGTTTTTATGTATGAAGAAAAAAATCCTGCATTGGATGATTCAGATTTTTTTAATCATATTCATTCAATTTTAGTCAAAAGATGGGATAAGAGCAACACTCCTTTGCATTGCATGACACATTCTCTTAATCCAAAATATTATGCAAATAAGTGGCGGGCTGGTGGTATTGGTCGTGTCCCTCCAAATTTAGACCCAAAGCTATCAAGACATAGAAATATGTGTATGACAAGACTTTTTCCAGAAGCATATCTTCTACATCAAGTCACACAAGAGTTTGGAAAATTTTCATCTTCGAGATTATATGCACCGGCATTATTCGCGAGAAAAGAAGATAATATAGATCCTATCACATGGTGGTCAACATTTGGATCAGAAACACCTCTTCTGCAACGTCTTGCATTAAGATTGCTATCGCAGCCTGCTAATTCATCTTGTTGTGAAAGAAATTGGAGCACATATTCTCAAATACACAACATGAAGAGAAATAAACTCACCAGCAAGCGTGCAGAGGATTTAGTATATGTTCATTCAAATCTTCGATTACTTTCGCGAAGCAATGATGAATACAGGTACTAATTTGCTCTCTTAGTTATTTGATTATTTCTTAGTTTTCATTTAAATATACTTTTAAAATCTGCTGACAGCTGCTACTTTTAAAACCATCCAGATCCTTCTTTTTCGTAAAGGATTTTCTCTCTCCATAATAAATGATAATGATGGTGGTAGCCTTGCTGGCTATTAGTATTCATTGTTCTCCTGACGAGATGTAGCTTTCGGTCCATGTTCGTAAGCCAAGTGGTGGGGACGGCCATGGGCTGCGTGATCGGGCCGAGCGTGTTCTGGCTCTTCTACAAGGCCTTCAAAGTGGGCAATCCCAATAGCGAGTACCAGACGCCCTACGCGACGCTCTACAGGAACATCTCTATACTGGGGGTGGAGGGCTTCTCGGCGCTGCCCAATCACGGCTTCTTCGCCCTGGCCGTCGTCATCGACCTGCTCAAGTACAGGATCCTCCCCGAGAGGTGGGCCAAGTTCGTGCCGATTCCAATGGCGATGGCCATCCCGTTCTACATCGGGGGTTACTTCACCATCAACATGTGGGTGGGGAGCTTGATATTGTACGTTTGGGAGAGGACGAACAAGGGGAAGGCGGAGGCGTTCGAGCCGACAGTGGCGTCGGGATTGATATGCGGGGACGGGATATGGATGTTGCCCACCTCCATACTCTCTCTTGCCAAGATCAACCCACCCATCTGCATGAAGTTCCTGTCCCGCGCCCTCAACAACCGGGTGGATTCCTGGTTGAGTGGTTGAGAAGGGTTGGTGATGGAAAGTTGCTCTCTCTCTCTCTCTCTCGCTCGCTCTGCTTTTATCTATTGATATTTGCTTGGACGGTCCAGTTAATTGTGTGGTGCTACCGTGTGCTACAACAACACTCAGCCTGCCTTTGATTTAAGTCTCTGGTTTTATTCGTATTTTATCAGCAGGCTCCATTCTTGAAATAGTAGTAGGGTATGATAATACAAGATTAACTTAATTAGTTCTATCATTCACTCAGTCGAGTTGGTTGAGTCTTTATCTAAATGTTTGTCTTTTTCCAATTTATATGTCAACTTTGGTTGCTCTCAGATTTGAGTTACGGATTTGCCAACCATTATTACCAATGATATGACCATGTAACTAGCATGGTTTCTTTTTCTTTTTTTGGTTATGGGCCAAAGCTACATGATAATGATGGTGGTAGCCTTGGTGGCTATTAGTATTCATTGTTCTCATGACGAGATGTAGCCTTGTGTAGAATAAAAACATTAGTATCTCGGTGCTCCAGCTGTAGCCTTGTGTAGACCTCTCTTTTTCACATGTCAAATCCAATAAATTTCTTTTAGCTGTCATCGTTGTGCAGCTGTATATAAAATGAAATTTGAAAAATCCTATGGCGTGGCAGTGGAGTGGTAGGCCTCATGAAGACTATCTCTCCAACAAACCACATCAAACCTTGCGTTTATATTTTTTTTCGTGAAGACCAGGGAGTTTCAGATATGATTGAATCATGACATTCAGCAGAACGCAGCAGGCTGGGATTGCCAATCCTTTCGTTTCATCAATTTTGTTTCGTTGCCTCAAAGTACACAACAAGCAGAACGTGGGTAACGAGCCTTCAAACAAACTCCCGACCCGCGTCGGGGGAACCCCCAGACCCCCTTTTATATATATATATATATATATATATATATATATATATATATATATATATATATATATATATATATATATATTTACATTTTTGCCCCTGCCGCACCCCCGCACCCAGGTTTTTTGGAAGTGCCGAATCCCCGCACCCGCACCCATGTAACATAGCCAAGAACATGGCTTGGAATTTGATGAGACATTTAGCATTGTTATGTGAATGGGTATCATTCGTGTTGTTTTATCCCTTGCTACTAATTATGGGTGGAGCCTTAGTCAAATGGATGTAAAAAATGCATTTCTCCATGGTACTTTACGTAAAGAAGTGTATATGGAACACCCACCTAGGTACCTAGAGGCAAATGTTAAGACCACGGTGCTTCGTTTAAAGAAGGCTATATATGGTTTGAAACAGGCATCTCGTGCGTAGTTTGAAACTTTTAGTGCTTTTGTTCGCTCTTTAGGATTCATTTGAAGCCAATGTGATTACTCGTTATTTGTTCCTTCGGATCACTTTCACATTATTATCATTCTTGTCTATGTAGATGAATTTGTTATTACAGTCAGTGATCGAAGAAGAATCACAAAGCTAAAATCAATGCTCAACAAGCGTTTCATATGAAGGACTTGGGTCTTTTGTGGTATTTTCTTGGCGTAGAAATTGATCAAACCAGCAACTTTCTTATTTTATCTCAAAGGAAATATGCCATGGATATTCTCTCTTGCTTCGGTATGGTGGACTGCAAACCAGTACAGACTTCCATTGCAGTCAGCATCAAGTTGACTAATGATAATCCTCAAGATCCTATGTTGCCGCACCCAGAGCAGTTCTGCAGCCTGGTTGGAGCTCTCCAGTGTCTTACCTTCACGAGGCCTGACTTAGTATATGCCACAAATCAGGTCTCACGGTTTATGCAGTCACCTAAACTTGGTCACATGGAGGCGGCTAAAAGAATTCTTCAACGATGGTCTTTTCTACAAGAAGCATACTTCTAACCACCATGATAGGTTGGAACTTGTTGTCCTTGCCTACTCTAATGAAGACTGGGCCAGTGATCCCTCCACCAGATGATCTGTCACAAGATATGCAGTTTTCTTGGGGCAGCATCTAGTCTCTTGGTCTAGCCGAAAATAAAAGAATGTTGCATGGTCTTGCAGAGAAGCGGAGTACCGAGCAATGGCAGTCGTAACAGCAGAGGTGTTATGTACTAGACACTTGCTTGTCAATCTGCGTCAAATGCTTTCCCGATTGCTTCTCTTCTGCGATAATCAAAGTGCAGTCGCTATTGCCACCAATTTGGTCCAACATGGGAAGATGAAACATGTAGAAATTGATCAACATTTTGTCCGCGAAAAGGTAGAGTCAAGAAATTCATTCGTTGTTCCTTCGAGGTGAGGATCAAGTGGCAGATCTTTTTGCCAAACGACTCTCTTCCTTAAGACATTGGTTTCTTAAGAGCAAACGGTCCATGGTTATTCACGACCCCTGCATAGTTTGAGGGGGTTGTTAGAACTCTCGTATGAAGGGTTATTTTGTCCTTTCACCCTTATTGTGATGTCGTGTAATTGTATTACATACTAAAGGGAAATTTTGTAACTCTACATATATTTCAGCATTCAATATAAAGAGATGGCGTCCCAGCTAGGGTATGACCTCCAAGTTATCTCCAATCTTTTCCCTCTTCTTTTTTGTGTAACAGGGCACGCAGACTGAGGCACGCAGCACGCAAACTTTGAAAAGAAGTGTTTTCTCTGGTTATGGGTCATGGATCTGAAGATCCAGACCCGTGACATCCACTTCTTTATTAATGGCATTATGTAATACTGATTATTGTAATGAGGGTATTTTAGTACCCTAATTAATTTTGTAATCACATGTTAATATAAAGGAATACACAGCAGCCGACCCTAAGACTGATGGGCATCGGTTTCTCCCAACTTCTCTCTCCCTTTCTCTATCTCTCTCTCTGTTTTTCAGCTCTCACGCGTGGAAGGACCTGGAGATTCAAAATCTAACATGGTATCAGAGCCACGCTTCAGTTGAAACTGGAATCGATCTCAAAGGTACGTCCGATAGATCTATCACTTATCGATTTTCTCTTCTAAGTCAAGAAAATATTCTTCATTCCCCTTATTTCATTTTTTTTTGGTTCACGTCTGACCCATCTTTGGTCTCCCCACATTCTTTTCTTCTCAATCAGATCTGATATCAATCAGATTTGAATGTCTCTTCTTCCCACAGTTTTCTTTTCGTCTCTTTTTATTTTTCTTTTACTTCGGTGGTGGCCGAACCTCGGTTTCCCCACAGTTTTCTTTCGGTTTCCTCATTCTATCACTCACATACCCAGTTTATCGCTCTTGATAGCAGCGTGAGCTAATCACGCAAGGCCCTATTTTGATTCAGTTGCATCCTTGATCAAGCCGATACATTCTCATTGTGTCAATACATAGTAGGAATTCATATTCACATTGATTTTTTTTTTGGATTTTCATATCCGATATTCCATTTCATATACAAATCAGAAATCTGATTGACATTCAATTTTCGTTTCATATCAGCAATCTGAATTAGTTTCTACAGTCTGATAGCCATCGATCGAATTAGTTCTTGCAAAAAAAAAAAACTACAGGTGTAAGCAGATTGTGCTGAATACATTCTTAATTCTGTGAAACATGAATTCACTTCCTAGCCAGTCAGTTCTTTCTTCAAGTTTCATCAGTCAGCTCGTGTCTGAAAAATTAAATAATGGTATCTTCTTGACTTGGAAGAGACAAATCATACCTTTCATTAGGAGTCAGGATCTTTTTGGACATCTGGATGGATCTTTTTCAGTTCCTCCTGAGTTCATATCACAAGAAGAAAGGGACAACAAAAGGGAATCTACTACCGTATATGTTAGAAATCCTGAATTTGTGGATTGGATGAAAAGAGACCAAGCGCTTGTTTATATTACATCAACACTGTCACAAGAGGTTCTAGTAGCCATTCCAGATGACTGCACTGCCATGCAACTTTGGAACAGACTTGTTCAGACATACTCACAGGTTTCTCAGGCCAGGATTATGTTTCTTAAAAGAGAATTTAAATGTTAAGAAAGGATTCCATGACCATCATGGAATATTTGAACAAAATGAAGATTATCACAGATCAGTTAGCAGTTGTTGGAAGTACAGTTTCTGATAAAGATTTGGTACAGTAAACCCTCAGTGGATTGGGACACGACTATCATATGATTGTCACTTCCCTGTTATGTTTACCTGAGCTGCCCAACTTTGAAGATCTGCACGCAAAATTGTTACAATATGAGATGAATCTAAAGGGCTTTTCTGAAGAATCATCTATGCATACTGGGGCACAAGAAGTGTTAAAAGGGGGGAGCCCTCGTTCTCCTGTGAACGAGCAAAAGAGAGAGAGAGGAGAGAGAGAGAGAGAGAAAAAAAGGGGGATTTCAGAGAAAGGTCGTGCGTCAATCGTGACTGCACCTTTCATTGTATTTAAAGTTTAAGTGAATATAACTAGGGTACAAAAATACCCCTTAACAACATGCTAATGTACATTAAAAAAACACTAATTGGATCTGGACCCGATCCATTATGTAAGTGGATCGGGTCAGCCATATACACGATGACTTCTTTTCACCCTCCCTCAAGTTGTGCATGGTGCTGAACCATGAACAACTTGTTTTTCAGAAACCAAAATCTATCCTTTGTCAGCCCTTTAGTGAGGATGTCAGCAACTTATTCTTCAGTTGGCACATATATGGGCTCAATCTCTTTGTCTTCAACCTTTTTTCTAATAAAATGTTGATCTATTTCAATGTGCTTTGCTCGACTATGGTGGATGGGATTGAAGGACATGTTGATGGCACTTTGATTGTCACACAACAACAGTGATCGAGCAATCGGTTCTCCCATTTCTGTCAGGAGATGTCTTATTCATGTAGCTTCGGTCGTGGCAGTGGCCATCGATCTATATTCAGCCTCAATGCTTGATCTAGCAACCGCCTTTTGTTTTCTACTGCTCCAGGATACCAAGTTTGGCCCAATGAAGTTGCAATAACCGGATATTGATCGTCGTTCGTCTGGATCACCCGCCCAATCAGCATCAGCATAAGTGACGATCTCATGGCCCTCACGGTCCCCGCCTGGATCTAAGTCTCTTTTCTTGTATACCAGCCCATCACCAACCGTACCCTTCAGGTAACGAAGTATACGTTTGACTGCCTCCATATGTGACATACGAGGTTCATGCATGAATTGGGATACCTGATTAACCGAATATACTATGTCAGGTCTAGTAAAAGTCAGGTATTGCAACATGCCAACTAAGCTGCGATACTTAGTGGGATCTCCATATATATCTCCTTCCTTTGAACTCAGTTTCTGATGAATGACACTTGGAGTTGTCAACGGCTTGCAATCTGTCATGCCTGCTCTACTGAGAATGTCCAACGTGTATTTGTGTTGAGTAAGGGTGAGTGTATCATTTCTTTTATCAACTTCTACCCCAAGAAAATATCGCAGCTCTCCCAAATCTTTCATCTTAAATCTCTGATTTAATAATTTCTTTACCTCCTCAATGTAACTTTTACAGTTCCCTGTGATGATGATGTCATCTACATATATTAATAGAAGAGTATGACTCCTTGTTCATTGTGAATAAATAATGAGTGATCCAGAAGGGACCGAGAGAAGCCATGCCGTTGTATTTTTAAAGAAAAACTGTCGAACCAGGAACGAGAAGCTTGTTTCAAACCATAGAGGGCTCTCTTTAACTTGCATACATATTTTTTGGCGTCTCGTTCGGCATATCCGGTGGGTTGTTCCATGTAGACTTCTTCTTTTAAATCTCCATGCAGAAACGCATTCTTTACATCCAGCTGGCTCAATGTCCATCCATGTTTAATGGCTAGACTCAACACAATGCGAATGGTCCCCATTTTAACTACTGGGCTGAAAGTTTCATCAAAGTCCAGGCCTTCCTCTTGTGTGAATCCCTTGGCTACAAGTCTAGCCTTATACCTTTCGATGCTCCCGTCTGGTTTATACTTTATCTTGTACACCCATTTTGACCCAACAACATTTCTGTTTAGTGGTCTAGGTACAATCTCCCACGTCCCACATTCATGTAAGGCCTCCATTTCTTCATTCATTGCTTCTACCCATCTTCTAGAGCTCGCAGCTTGGTAGAACATGAGGGGCTCATCCTCTTTACTTATGGATGTCAAGAACAATTGAAAATCCAGTGAAAAATTTTTATAACTTACCCACCTGTCAAGCGGATGTCGAATCCGTGAGGATCTTCTGACATCCATCGTCTGCGAAGCGGATGATCCAGATGGATCTGTACTCGTGCAAGAAATGAATGAGGGCTCTTTCTCTCGCCGGGTGTACACAATACCCTTATATCTTGTTGGCTCCAAGTCATGTGTAACAGTCTCCTCCGTTTGAGTTTCATTGGCTGATTCCTCATGTGTCTCCTTCTGACTGCAATTTTCTGGACAGTCTACCTTACCATTGGAAAAGAGTTCTGAATTTAACCATGGGTAGTAGACCTCAATGCTGGGGCTCGAGTTATCAGCATGAAAGGTGGAATTAGCATCCTGATCATCAAAGTTCATTTCATCGAAAATTATATTCCTTGATATTTTGACACGCCTACTCAAGGGATCATAGCACTTGTACCCTTTGTAGTCTTCTGCATATCCTATAAATCTGCATTTTAAGGCTTTATCTTGGAACTTGTGCCTGAGTGAGCTGTCAATGTGAACATAACAAACAGACCCAAACACACGTAATTCATGATAATCAGGTTGTATGCCAAAAAGAGAGAAATATGGTGACTTGTGTTCTAAGATACTCATGGGCAATCGATTTATCACATGAACTGTGGAGTGAAAAGCCTCAGTCCATAACGATACAGGGAGGTTGCTCCCATGCATCATGCTCATAGCAGTCTCAACAATGTGTCGATGTTTCCTCTCAGCAATCCCATTTTGTTGAGGTGTATGCGGGCAAGACACTCTTCTCTTTATCCCATTATGTTGAAGGAAACTAACAAAGTCACTCGAGGAGAATTCACCTCCTCCATCACACTGGAAATTGAGAATGTTGGTAGAGAAATGATTTTGAACAAAAGAATGAAATCTCTAGAACAATCCAAAGACTTCTGATTTGTGTTTCATAAAAAATATCCAAGTATAACGTGAGTAACTATCAATGAAGATAAGATAGTATTTACTGCCAGAAAGAGAAGTAAGTGGAGCAGGACCCCAGACATCTGAACAAATGACCTCAAATGGCCTTGAAGCTCTTTTATTAATGGAAGTAAATGGTAAAACATGACTCTTACATAAATGACAGCTAGAACACTTTGTATCAACGACTTCTGAACTCAGACTGGACTCAGGGATGAGATTATTCGAGACAAGTTTTTCAATAAAATGACGACCACAATGGCCAAGACGACTATGCCAAAGTCTTGGCTTGTTACATTCAGAAATAGTAAATATAAAATCAGGGTCAAAAGATTGACGTTGGTGAGGCTTCAAGGATGAATAGTTGGAATGAATGAAGGAAGGATCTTCTTGAAAGATGTACATATTGCCCCATCGTTTTCCTTCAGCGAATGTCTTCCTCGTGCGAAGATCCTTGACATAAACAGAAGAGGGAGTAAATTCAACTGAAGCATTAGCATCATCAACAAGTTTTGAGACAGAAGCAATGTTCTTTTGAATATTAGGTGCATGGACGACACTTGGAAGTTTAAGAGAGGACTTTGACATGTGTATAGTGGCATTTCCAGTATGTGAGATTGTGTGATGAGATCCATCTCCTGTGACTATGCTATTCTTACCAACATAAGGAGTGAGAGTCAAGAGTTTACCTACATCACCTGTGACATGAGTAGCTGCTCCGGAGTCGACATACCAAATTCCTTTGTCATTTTGCTTCATATTCAATCCTGCCAAGGCTGCCAGCAGCAACTCTTTTACTTCTCCATCCTTCCTAGCTTCTGCTTGTGGAGCTTTCCCTCTGTTTTGAGGGTTAAACCAACAATTCGCTTTAATGTGCCCTTTCTTGTTGCATAGGAAACATGTGGGAGTGGGTCTTTGTCCTTGTATATTGGGTGTTGGAAGTATGCCACGACCTCCATAGGTATTTCTCCCTTGGCCTCCTTTTCCTCGAAAAGAACTTCCTCTTCCTCGACCATAACTTATTCCCATAGCCAGTACATCCTGTGTTCCTGAATGCCCATGAGTATCTTCAGAAGATCCTTTCAGAGTCATTTCATATTGTAATAATTTCGCACGAAGATCTTCAAACTTTGGAAGTTCTGGTAAACATAGTAAGGTTGTCGTCATAACATGATAATCTGGCCCCAATCCACTCAAGGTTTGTTGAACTTTATCTTTTTCACTGACAAGACACCCAACAACAGCCAGTTGGTCTGTGATACTTTTCATTTTATTCAGGTATTCCATGATAGACATGGAATCTTTCTTCAGCATTTGAAACTCTCGCTTAAGAAACATAATTCTTGCCACAGAAATTTGAGAGTATGTTTGAACTAGCGTATCCCACAGTTCTTTGGCCGAACAATCATCAGGAAGGGCAATAAGGACCTCTTGTGAGAGAGTTGAAGTGATGTATGCCACTAGCGATTGATCCCTTTTCATCCAAGCAACATATTCTGGATTCTTGTGAAGAACAACAGATTGTTCTCCTTTATCATCCGCTTTTTCCTGCGAAAGGAATTCTGGAGGAGCGGGAACCGATCCATCCAGATGACCAGAGAGATCCTGACTCTTTATAAATGGGATGATCTGTCTTTTCCAGGTTAAGAAATTGAGGTTATTCAGTTTTTCAGAAACTAGTTGACCGAGAAAACTTGAGGACAAACATGATTGCCCATGAGTAAAATCCATTGGAGGGAAAAGCTGAACTCACACTTAAGTATATAAAGAGAAACAAAGCAAAACAGAAGGTTCGGCTAAGAGGACACTCGGTTGACAGGTGAACTAGAAAACAAGTTGACGTGATTTCTAGGTGCTGCAGAGAGTTCGGCTAAGAGGCTGATGTACCAGGTGATACTTTGCAGTCAGGACAGAGCAGAAGTTCAGAATGAAAACAGCAGACAGGTGCACTAGAAAACAAGTTCAGAATGAAAACAGCAGACAAGTGAACTAGAAAACAAGTTCAGAATGAAAACAACAGAATTTCAGAGACAATGAAATCAGCAAAGATTAACAGAGGAATCACAGATTAACAGATTGTAGGAAATCAAAGGAATCACAGTGATTCTGTAATAAAAAAAAAATTTACGTCACCACAGAGGTTGCGTTTCCATTGGAGAAGGAAGACTCGAAGACAAACTGCACTTTGCGTTTCTAGAAAAGTCGATCAGACTCAGAGGTTGCGTTTCCAGATGTACTCGGCTGAAGGATGGAGAAAACTCGATCGTTGGCAGGCGTGATTGCTCGATTGTGGCTGAAGCGTCAATCGTTTTAGAAGAAGACTCGATCAGACTGCGATCGTTGGCAGGCGTGATGAAGGGAACAGCAGATTGTGGCTGTAGGGATCAGCAGATCGTGATGAAGAGAACAGCAGAACGTGGCAGGCCTGTGATGGAGAAAACTCGATCGTTGGCAGGCGTGATTCGTCGATCGTGGCTGAAGCGTCGATCGTGGGTGAAGAAGACTCGATCAGACTCAGCAGATCGTGGTCTTCTAAATAAGCTCTGATACCATGTTAAAAGGGGGGAGCCCTCGTTCTCCTGTGAACGAGCGAAAGAGAGAGAGAGGAGAGAGAGAGAGAGAGAGAAAAAGGGGGATTTCAGAGAAAGGTCGTGCGTCAATCGTGACTGCACCTTTCATTGTATTTAAAGTTTAAGTGAATATAACTAGGGTACAAAAATACCCCTTAACAACATGCTAATGTACATTAAAAAAACACTAATTGGATCTGGACCCGATCCATTATGTAAGTGGATCGGGTCAGCCATATATACGATGACTTCTTTTCAAGAAGTTCTTGCTACAGGGGTTACTTATGCACGAGGACGAGGAAGCTATGATATCAAGGGAAAAGGAGCACAAGGGAGAAGTGGTCATGGAGGTCGTGGATTATTGCCTACACCCAACTCATATACCAACCCACAAAGACAGAGGCCAATTCCTACTTGCTTTCTGTGTAATAGAAGGGGGCATATCAAAGCTAACTGCTGGTTCAATCCCCTAAATAAAGAAAAATCAACACAAACTTAAGCAAAAAGAGGCACAGACAGTACAAGGACCAACGGAGAAGTAAAAGAGTTGTTGTTGTCAGCCTTAGCAGAATTGAATCTGAAACAAAATAAGCAAGGTACTTGGTATGTGGACTCTGGCGCAGCGACTTACGTTACTGGTGATGCAGGTAAGCTCCTAAAACTTGTTCCTTACATTGGTAGAAGTAGTATAGTTACTGGAGATGGATCACACCACTCTGTCTCGCATATTGGAAACTCCATCATACCCTTGCCCGAATCTCCCATCAATCTTTCAAATGTTCTTTATGCTCCTAATATCAAGAAAAACATTGTTTCAGTTTCTAAACTTGTTGATGATATCAAAGCCTCAGTTGAATTTACTCCTTCTTTTGTTCTTGTTAAAGATCTCTGCACGAAGGAGACGTTCGCTAGAGGAAAACGGCAAAGCAATATGTATGTTTTTCAAGAAGATCCTTCAGCACATATTCGCTCTGCAGAGCCAAACTTGAAGCTCCAATCATCGTTGTCTTCTGAAAATCCTACCTGCGTTTTTAGTGTCTCTGAAATCAATAAGTCAAATCGTTGGCATGGTCGTCTAGGTCACTGCACTAGTAGTTTCATTGAAAAGCTTGTTTCAAATAACCTCATTCCCAAGTCAAGTTTAGGAAGAAATGTCAATGACAACAAATGTTCTAGTTGTCTCTTATGTAAGAGTCATGTTTTACCATTTCATTCTATCAATAAAAGAGCTTCAAGACCTTTTGAGACTATCTGTTCTGATGTTTGGGGGCCTGCTTCAGTTGCTTCCATGTTTGGAACTAGATATTATCTTTTATTTGTTGACAGTTATTCTCGCTATTCCTGGATATTTTTCATGAAACATAAATCTGAGACTTTCAAGTTGTTCTGTAACTTCCATTCCTTTGTCAAAAACCAATTTTCTGAAAACATCCCAAGTTTCCAATGTGACGGAGGAGGTGAATTCTCTTCCATTGACTTTACTAACTTTCTTCAAAGCAATGGGATAAGGAAAAATGTGTTTTGCCCACACACACCTCAGCAGAATGGGATTGCTGAAAGGAAGCATCGCCATATTGTTGAGAGTGCGATGAGCATGATGCATGACAGTAATCTTCCGATCACTTTATGGACAGAGGCTTTTCATTCTGAAGTTCATGTGATAAATCGATTGCCCATGACTATTTTGGAAAACAAGTCTCCTTACTTGTCTCTTTTTGGTATACACCCCAACTACTACGATTTGCATGTGTTTGGATGTTTATGCTATGTTCATGTTGACAGTTCAAGGAGACATAAGTTTCAGGACAAGGCTTTGAAGTGCAGGTTTGTGGGTTATGTTGATGACTATAAATGGTACATGTGCTTTGATCCGGTGAGCAAGCGCATCAAAATATCAAGAAATGTCATCTTTGATGAATTGAATTTTGATTGTCGATGTACTAGTTCTTCAGAATCAAAACATAAAGTTGAGGCTTATTATCCTTGGTTGAATTATGAACTTCTCTAAGGAACTAGTGATGCTTGCTCAAATTGCACTCAAAAGGATGATGGAATGATTGATCATGAAAATACAGACTCAACTTTGAATCCAGGAAGGTATAAAGGCCTTGTCTACACTCGACGAGAAAGAGAGTCACCCACCATAGTTGATTCAGACATGGACACATCCTCAACATCCAACATTGTTGATACTAGAAAATCCACACGTTCTCGCCATCCAATTGAAAGGTGGGTCAGTTATGAAAATTTCTCATTAGATTTTCAACTCTTTCTAACAGCCTTGAATAAAGAAGATGAACCCACAACGTTCTCTCAAGCATCAAATTCCAGAAGATGGATTGAAGCAATGAATGAGGAGATGGAAGCTCTACATGAATGTAGTACGTGGGATGTCGTATCAAGACCACCTGACAGAAACGTTGTTGGTTCGAAATGGGTGTACAAAATAAAGTATAAATCAGATGAGACTATAGAGCGATACAAGGCGAGACTTGTAGCCAAAGGTTTTACACAGGAGCAAGGACAGGATTATGATGAAACTTTTAGTCCAGTGGTGAGAATGGGGACAATCCGAGTCATACTTTCTTTAGTTGTTGAACACCAATGGACCATTAGCCAACTTGATATGAAGAATGCTTTTCTTCATGGAGATTTGAGAGAAGAAGTTTACATGGAACAACCCACTGGTTACGCAGAAGGTAATCCTACAAAATATGTCTGCAGACTAAAAAGGGCGATATATGGATTGAAGCAGGCATCTCGATCTTGGTTTGACAGCTTTTCTCTTGAAATACAAAAATATGGTTTTAAGAAATCTCTTCTTGACCACTCCTTATTTATATTTAAGAACCAAGACACAATTACTCTGTTGTTGATATATGTGGATGATATCATCATCACTGGCAGTTCCAATGAGCACATTGAAGAAGTCAAACATCTCTTGAATCAGAGGTTCAAAATGAAGGACCTTGGCAAACTACGGTACTTTCTTGGAGTTGAAGTCGACAGTTCCTCTGAAGAAATGACTCTCACTCAACATAAGTATACCATTGATGTTCTCAATAAAGCGGGTATGAAAGACTGCAAGCCCTTGAGCACCCCTAGCGTTCTTCATCAAAGGCTTAGCTCTCAAGACGGAGATCCATTTGATAATCCCACACAGTACCGTAGCATAGTGGGTATGTTACAATACCTCACTTTTACTCGCCCTGATATAGTCTACTCGGTGAATCAAGTTTCTCAGTTTATGCATGCCCCATGTGAAGGGCATATGGAAGCCGTTAAACGGATACTACGATATCTGAAGGGAACGGTTGGGGATGGTCTCATATATAAGCGAAAGACAAATGGGCAAAGTGCACATGAGATCACTATTTATTCTGATGCGGATGCGGACTGGGCGGGAGATCCAGATGAACGCAGATCAATATCCGACTATTGTGTATTTGTTGGGATGAATTTGGTTTCTTGGAGTAGTAAGAAACAAAAGGTTGTTGCCAGATCCAGTACAAAGGTTGAATACAGGTCAATGGCAGCCGCCACTGCTGAGGCTACTTGGGTTAGACATCTACTGACAGAAGTCGGAGAATCGATATCTCGATCACTTCTTTTGTGTGACAACCAGAGTGCCATTAGTATGTCTTTTAATCCAATCCATCACAGTCGTGCCAAACATATTGAAATAGACCAGCATTTTGTGAGACAAAAGGTAGAAGAGAAAGAGATTGAGTCTGAATTTGTTCGAACTACAGATCAAGTGGCGGATATATTTACAAAAAGATTGACAAAAGACAGATTTTGGACGTTAAAAGGCAAGTTGTTCATGATTCAAGATCATGCACAACTTGAGGGAGGGTGAAAAGAAGTGTTTTCTCTGGTTACGATCCAGACCCGTGACATCCACTTCTTCATTAATGGCATTATGTAATACTGATTATTGTAATGAAGGTATTTTAGTAGCCTAATTAATTTTGTAATCACATGTTAATATAAAGGAATACACAGCAGCCGACCCTAAGACTTAAGACTGATGGGCATCGGTTTCTCCCAACTTCTCTCTCCCTTTATCTATCTCTCTCTCTGTTTTTCAGCTCTCACGCGTGGAAGGACCTGGAGATTCAAAATCTAACAGTCTTCACGCTTTTGAGGATTGGGAAGCTTTCTTGGGTGACCTTCTTGGCGGGCGACGACTCCACCTTGAGCGAGGCCGCCTTGCAAGAGGCATTCAAGAGCACCCGTTGTAGTAAAGAGTTGAATGGTGCTTCGTTAGCGGGTACAGTGGAGTGGAAGGGATGTGGGGAGGCAACTATCGAAGGCTACCGCGTGGGTGCAGATGCCCAATCGGCACTTGAGAGGCCCAACGAGACTAGAGACTCGTGGGCAAGCTACAATGAGCACTTGGCTCATTGTGGGCTATATATATATATATATATATATATATATATATATATATATATATAGAAGAAAAGCAAGGAACTAAACAAAGAAAAAGAAACCAATGAAAGTTCAAGAAAAGGTAACTCCTGAACTTTAGCAAATAAAAAAAGCAAACAGTAATCACTTTCTGCAGGGAACCGATCTACAATAGTGATGATGTCAGCCCTATTTCAATACCTTTTTTATAATAGCCTGGTTTTTCTTTTTTTTCTTAACCAGATCTGATCATGTCCCCTTTTTTATACCAAGCCTTTTTTTTTTAAATCAACAGGGCTGCTTTCCCCCCTTTTTTTAGGGGAATAGATGGATGACTTTAAGAATCAGATTTGATACGAAGGAAACAAGAATGAATAAAAACTATGATGAGTGAAATACAGAATAGGGACAAAGAAGAAGGGAATGGAGAATAGTGAAGAATAACAAAGGAGGAAGAAATAAGGAATAACGACTTATGTTGAAGAAAGGAGGAGAATATTCGTCAGCAGCCTTCGATGATTTGAGGTCTTATACTTAACCCTGATGTAATACCATAACACAATGCCTTGGAGTTCGTGCATGACGTGTGCAATTCATGCAATAGAGAAAAGAGAGATAGATTGGTAGCCAAGAAAAAAGAGGACGACCGATCTGAATAGGGTTCTCATCCTTATATATTAAAATATTTTAACTTGTAGAAAAATGCCCTCAGCTTATATAACATGTACAGACATATCCCGATATATCTTGAATGACTAAAATACCCTTAATAGATGCTGATGTGTGACTATTCTTAATAAAATGATTCTGTCAAAGAAATTCCAAAAAAAAGACTTGGTTTCATTGTGTACTTGGGCATTGAAGAAGATGAGATAATTGACCAATTCTATTCATCTTGAATATAGGATTGTGTACTTCATTCATAAAGCCAATAAAAAAACTTCATTCATAAAACAATACTGCATTCGTTTCGCCTGCCCCCTCTATGTATAACCGGATCAATCAGAATTGCTTGTCGCCTCCTCTATAGTTCTTGCTCAACACTGAAACCATAAATTGTTCCAAAACAGATGACATTTCATATAGCAGCCGTTGGATTTAAGGTGCCATTTTCACGCCTCTTACCCTAAGTAACATAGAGACGACTGATGGAGATGTGTCATGATAATCTTGTCTCTAATTTCCCATCAAGAATTGTAGACATGACACAGGAGTAAATTGGAGCATCCTTTTCATATAGTTAACACCATGGAAGAAATAGATTGTCAATTTGGAAGAAAGAAGAAAAAAATTGTCCCAAAGAACATCGTAAATAAACTGCAGTGTAAATACTTGGTAAGAAACCGATAACATCAAGAAAAGAGTAGAAATCAAAGTCTTTAAATTGCTTTAACTTCATACGCAATTCTATCTCTAACAAAAATGCACTCTGTTTGAAAGTGCTTGGTCCTGTCAGTAACAGAAGATCTAAAGCCTATGCTGATGCAATTTTGTCATCAGAATAAGTTGTGGATCGTGCATATCTTCTCACCTGAAATATTAAATTATCCTCCCAAACTATTTCAAAGATAGTCCTTGAAAGTGCTGCATATTCTACCCCAGCACTTCATCGCGCTATACATTCGCATATTATGCTTATCCAAGACACTTAAGCTTCTATTGAAAACAAAATTCCTTTTATCTGGATCACCAGCACCAATAATAATCTCAATGAGTAATAACAGATAGCTATACTTCTCCTGAAATCAATCTTGTATAAATAAGACCGTGAATAGTAGTAGACCCGATATACAACAGTATCCTTTTCAACGGTTCCATGTGAACTGATGTAAAGTCCATCTTCATCCCTCCCCCTACCCCTCCTCTGTGTGTGTGAGCAAGCGTGTGTGCACCTGTGTATGTTCCAGGCCCAAAAACTTCTCATCTTAAAAACAATAATGTATATTGTGAAAAAAATCATCAATCACAGAGTCAGACGATTATTCCCATTGCGAACAAAGATAGCTTTAAACACAGAAATATCATTATATTAAACCAAGAAAAATACTTGAAAAGAGATTTTACATGTAAGCATAAGTTCTAAGCACTTTTAGCTACATAAAAAAATACTGTCATTAGACACAAAATAATCTTGAACAATAACAATCACATAGACAAAGCACCTTTCCTACTGACAGGTGAGGCAGTCATTCCAAACACCTTTGGTTTGTGATTTGTCTTGTGGTAGTATTCCTATTTTAACATACGCAATTGAAAAGTAAGTCCGTTTTGCAATAATTGCCACTGAAAATAGCATAAATATTGTTATGAGGATAACGTAGTCATCTATTAGAGCTTACCACCATTATTTTTGTATAAGGATGGTTTCCAGTAGCACGGTGGCACTCATCAAGTATTAACAACCTCACCATGTCAAGTGCCAGAAAAGCATTTCTCAAAGCATCCAACAGGATTTGTGGGGTCATAACCATTACCTGATCAATTTATTACACAAAGATGTTCATAAATCATGGAGTTATAATCATTACCTTATCAAGTTATTTCACTAGACAAAAAGAAATGGAAATCGAAAGCATTTATCAAAGCATCCAACAAGATTTTTGAAGTAATAACCATAGCAGGTGATCAATGGATTCCTACTCCTTCCAACAAAGCACGCAGCAACTAGCAAGGTAAACCCTTTTTCAGAGCATATTCTTGGCATTTTGTCTCTTTTGGGTCTTGGGATTCTTTGGTTCGAGTTTGTATTTCATGAAGGATTCATGATCGTTGTGTGACTTGGATTCAATGGAAAACTAGACCCGGTACGTATCTTATATCTTTAAGTAGTTGTAGTGTTATCTTTTTCATGGATTATGCATGAGGAAGCACTTATTTTTTTTAATCTTTAAATATATATATATATATATGTTTGCCTTTGTTATTAAAACAAATAAACTTTGAATGGTTTTTTTATTATTGTTGGACTTGTTCTTATAAGATTTATTTGTTTAATCTTGTGAAATTAGATATATGTA
This sequence comes from Nuphar pumila, assembly GCF_984573655.1. NCBI lineage: Eukaryota > Viridiplantae > Streptophyta > Magnoliopsida > Nymphaeales > Nymphaeaceae > Nuphar > Nuphar pumila. Next base: position 72,330,469 of record NC_143257.1, read on the forward strand.
TGTTTTTTGAAATGATGTTTGAATCTTAATTTTTCAAAAAATTGTTTTATTTGATATATATGTATACAATTTTGTATGCTTGAGCATTTGTTGGCTTTTGTTCTATTATTGAACTTTGTTTTCTTCTTTCTTGAAAATTTGTGTGCACATCGGTTATGTCTGTATAGATCGTCAACTTATAGTTTGGCTCTAACTGACGGTTGTTTGATCTTTAGTTTTATGAGTGTTTTGTGTCACTTATTTGTTTATTTGGTTATTATTATATTGAATGCTCATAAAAATGTTTATTTATGAAGGGTATCTATTTTTAAAATCAGGGTGTTTCGAAAGATTGTACAATTTGATGGCATTAGTTTGTTTTCATTACAAGCTATCTTACCTTTTATGTTTCCTCCTATTATGCCTCTTATTTAAGTGTTATTACATGTTGACAAGAGATGTTTATTCACACCTTCGTGTCTGATTTTAGTCCATCGTTGGCATAGTGATTATGGTCTTATTATAGTCGTTGATACACTTGTTTTAAGTAGGTTTTAGTCCATCGTTGGCACATTAGATATACGTATATGTGCAGGTTTCAGTGCGAAAACAGAATAAACACCTGTGGTTATCAACTTTTTCAGGGCATTGATTAGTTTTCAAAAAAGAGAAAAAATCGCACAAATTTCACCAGTGTTTTTGAATATTTGATTTCTTTAATAGCTTTCTTTTGAAAATATTTTTTAGAAAAAGTAGTTTTAGGAATTTTATAAAATTAGGTAGAGTGTTTAGAAAACAGTTGTTTAACCTAATATTTGCTATAAATAGTATTAAATTAGGAGAGGCCAACGTATTCCCTTGAAAACAATGCCAGCCCCTCTATCTCCTCTCTCTTCTCTTTCCCTCTTCTCTCGCACTACTGCAGGTTCCTCCCTCGTATCTTCTCTTTTCCTTCTTAGATCTCATCCTTTCTTTGATCCTGCTTATCGTCGGTGTCCCTTCCTCGTCATCAGAGTGTGTGTTTGACTGCGGGAACGACCACTTCTTTTCTCAACCCTTCCATCGAAAGCGATTCTGAGGTTTACTTCTTCTCTCCCATCTCTTTATTTGATTCGCATTTAGTTTAGATTTATTGCACTTTATTTAATGCATAAAAACATACTTTAGCATTGCATACATTATATTTTTATCTTATGATGTCGTGTTGCATCCAAGATAGCTCCAAAATAGCCTTATCTCCTAAACGGTTTCAAAGGACAAAGTTTTGGATCTTTGCTTAAGCAAAACTCATAGACGTATTCTCTATAACAGTAGAAAACATGCATTAGATTAGGCACTTTTTTTGTTTAAATGTGTATTCAAAGCGATAAAAAATCGACGGCTCATATTGAACCAAAAGTTGCTGAAATAGAAAACAAGGTTTCTCATCGACTCTATTCAATCCAAAGCATGGTTTTTAGTGAAGAAGCAATTATGAATGCATCAACAAGTTAGGAGTTATGTGCAACTATGTTTTTTCAAAGCGTTTAGGATAGTTTAGGACATAAACTGTTTAGGAGCTACTCATCACTCTATACGGACATGCACATATATATATAGATGTGTGTGGTGTATGTTAGGTTTTTATGTGTTTTTATATTTTTATATTTTCTTCTGATGTATTTTTAATATGTCAAACAAGGGATTTTGGACATTAGCATTCTAGCAATTAGGGCAAAGCCCCTCTTTGTTCATATGCATATTCTGAAATTTTTTAATTTATTGTCTCAGTAAGAAAACCCCGAATTGAGAATTTTGACCTTACATTGAAATGATGGTTTATAGTGCCATATCTAAAGTGGCAGAGTTGAGGATTGAGTGTGGAGGAATACTACATCATGATCAGCAAGGTACTTGTCATTGGCAGGGAGCTTTGTCCTTATTAGGCATGCTTTCAACAACATACCATACTATTTCATATAAAGAGATTCCTAGGATAGCAAATAAGAGACTAGAAAGATCTCAAATTTTCTTTTTAAAGGTATTAGTTGCTCAGGTGTACGACATTTGGTATCTTGAAAGAAGGCACTTAGGAAGTTGGAAGGGACTTGAATGAGGGGAATCAGCATAATCAATGGAGTTCGCTTAATGAAGTGTTGGTAGTTGTCACTAAAAAGATGTGGTGGTCTAGATATATATGTGTTAAAAAGTAAATGTGTATATATATGAGTAATCTGCAAGTTTCAGACCATTTATCTTTCAGACTATCCCTGATTGCTTTAGAAAACATATTTCCATGAGTTTTTTACTTAAATAAAACTCGTAGTTGTGATCACTATGGTTTATTTAATGGAAAACATGTATTAGTTTAAACATTTTTCATGTTTTGATGTGTTTTGAGCTCAACAAAAAAATCAACTGTTCATATTACACCAAAAACTTGATTAACAAAAAAACAAGAATTATTGCTAAATTGATTTGATTCAAAGCAAGATTCTTAGTAAATAAGTAATGAAAAACACATTTACAGGTTTGGGTTAAGGAAAAAAAACACATGCAAGTGTATTATTTAAAGGGATCTGGGATGGTCTGGAACCTACACATTACTATATATATATATATATATATATATATATATATATATATATATATATATATGTGTGTGTGTGTGTGTGTGTGTGTGTGTGTGTGTGTGTAGGGGGAGAGAGAGAGAGAGAGGGAGAGTAATGAGTAGCTCCAAAATAGCCTTATCTCCTAAACGGTTTCAAAGGACAAAGTTTTGGATGTTTGCTTAAGCAAAACTCACAGACGTATTCCCTAAAACAGTAAAAAACATGCATTAGATTAGGCATTTTTCCTGTTTAAATGTGTATTAAGAGCAATCAAAAATTGACATATTGCACCAAAAGTTGGTGAAATAGAAAACAAGGTTTCTCATCGACTCGATTCAATCCAAAGCATGGTTTTCAGTGAATAAGCAATTATGAATGCATCAACAAGTTAGGAGTTACCAAAAAACATGTGCAACTATGTTTTTTCAAAGCGTTTAGGATAGTTTAGGACCTATGTCACAGGGGTGCGGGTGCGGGTGCGGGTGCGGGTGCGGGGATTCGGCACTTCCAAAAAACCCGGGTGCGGGGGTGCGGCAAGGGCAAAATTGTAAAATACATATATAAGGGGGTCCGAGGGTTCCCCCGACGCGGGTTTTTTCAAATTTCATTTTATATACAGCTGCACGATAGCGCACCCATCTCGTCAGGAGAAGAGTTCGTCAGTAGAACAGTGAATGCTAATAGTCAGCAAGGCTACCACCATCATATTATCATTTATTATGGAGAGAGAAAATCATTTACGAAAAAGAAGAATTAGCAAGGCTACCACCATCATTATCATTTATTATGGAGAGAGAAAATCCTTTACGAAAAAGAAGGATTTTGAAAAGGCTACCACCATCATTATCATTTATTATGGAGAGAGAGCAAGGCTACCACCATCATTATCATTTATTATGGAGAGAGAAAATCCTTTACGAAAAAGAAGGATTTTGAAAAGGCAGGAGCAGCAAAAATTTTTTTTTTTAAAATTTTGCAGCTCATTTCATAGGGCAAATTTTAAAAAAAAATCCAAAAAAAAAATGGACCTAAATGATCCTGGGTGCGGTCAACGCATCCAGGATCGGGTTGACCGCACCCGCTCCCGCGTCGAGTCGCGTCGACGCGGGTGCGGCACCCTGCTAGCCGAATCCCTGTGACATAGTTTAGGACATAAACTGTTTAGGAGCTACTCATCAATCTATACGTACATATATATAGAGAGAGATGTGTGTGTCTTATTTAGATTGTATGTTAGGTTTTTATGTGTTTTTATATTTTTATATTTTCTTCTATTTATTTTCTTCTGATGTATTTTTAATATGCCCAACAAGGGATTTTGGACATTAGCATTCTAGCAATTAGGGCAAAGCCCCTCTTTGTTCATATGCATATTCTTATGCATTTTAAGTGATTAACAAAATTTCCTTACTTTATTTGTGAGTGTTTCCTTTGTGAGATTTGTGTGTTGTGTTCATTTGCTCTTTGTGTTCCTTTCAGCACTTAACCCCTTTGGCATTTGATGTCATATGTGTTTGCGATTTTGGACCTTGACTACCATTTAATTACAATATGAAGCAACTGGAAATCTGTCTCTCTCAATGGAATGTTGGTTCGAGTATTGAAGAAACTGTGTTAACACAAGAAAACCTTGAAAATATAGGTTTCTCACTTGTCAATAGGTGTCCACTTACTTGGCCAAGGAACAAATAATGTTTCACCTCTTTTCAACTTGGCCTTTCTCAGATATGTCTACCATATGAACTGGTCAGATTGGAGGATACATCAATCAGGCAGATTATTAATCCATTATGATTTGAAAATAAAATTAAGAAACAGATCCGGATTTCAAGATAGTGGCATCCACCAGCATCGTGGTTTATACAGTTGGAGAACAGAAGGAAGGATTTTGTACAAGAGGCCAATAATCCCCTTTTGCAAAGATAAGGATGAAAGCTAGCTTCCTTTCAAAGAGCAAAAAGAAATGAGAAGTTCTCAAAGTGGCACCTAACTTTATAGCATAATTTAATATTGCACCTAACATTTGACAATTATCAACAAGGCAACAAAAGGCACCTAACATTCCAAAAATGTATGGATATTTAGATCATCTCCAGGCATAAGAGTAAGGATATTAGAGTTTGATGTTAGAAGAAGAGAGAGAAAAAGTGATTAATAAATTTTAATGGACATGTTTGAGATTTCTCTATAAATGTAATGCCAAAACTGTCCATGATTTTTTTAATTAACCATAACAAAATTTATATGTGCTTTGAAAAAATTCAATAAATAGGTGCAGCCTTTAGTTCTGTTGAAAACTTGAGGTTCAATTTGGAAATTGCTCAAAAGAAAAAAGAAATTGTTATTATAATTGTCAAAACTTATAGCAAATCTCTAGGCTAATGTTTTTCATTTAGTTGTACAAGCTACTGCATCTCCATGACTAGTTAAAACTTGTGTAGTCAAATTATCATAGAAGAGAAAAGGAAATGACAAACAGTGTTATCCAGCAGGATATGGATCAACATGTTCACGTTGAGGCGTACTGTGATACTGGCCAACAGGAACCGGTGGAACCAACAGATGAAATCCGCAGATCCACCAGAGAGAGGTATCCCATTGACCGGTGGGTGAGTTATAATGCTTTTAGTCATGATTATCAGGTTTATTTTCATACAATGATGGAGGTCCAAGAACCCAAACACTACTAGGCAACAAAAGATTATTGTTGGATTGAGGCTATGAACGAAGAAATGTGTACGCTAAACTAATGGCCAGCAATAAAGCATGTAAAACAGCCACTGAATTCATCTAATATGAACACTGCAAAGAACAAGCAAAAAGATAATCAGGATAACTACATCCTCAGGGAGTCACCTCCTTCTCAGATATTTCCTTTTGCCAGGACTGCAGATTCCAGTCATCAATTCCCTTTGCACCAAAGTACTCCTCCACTCGTAAATCAGTGTGCTCATTAATAACATTAAATTGCTGCATTGCAAAACCAAAAGCCGATGTGAAAGTTGTTTCCAAATGGACTCGCAAAAGCCGATGTGAACCCTTTACCTGGTTTACAAGTTGCACGGTAGGTGCCATGAAAATTATGAGACGTTTGTTGGCTTCATCTCTTAGCTGCCGCGCTACTTCCTTGATGAGCATCACAGCTATCATCGTCTTACCTGCTCCAGTATCCAAAAAAATAATCGTGTTCCTCCGCAATGCGGCCTCATATGCCTTCTGCTGGTAGCTGGGGCCCGACAACAACCAAACAAATAAGAGAAGAGAATAATCACGAAACAGGGAATGCATGAGCCATCAAGAAATAGAAACATGCAAGGTTTCATTGGCAACAAACAACGGCACAGGAATCCAGAAACACAGACGTGCAATAAAAGAAAGAAGAAGGTTGCTTAAGAAGATGAAGGGAAGGCCTGTGAAAAAAATAAGCGTTGAAACGCGCGGACGTTTGGCGGAATAGAATCAGAACCGACAATACCTTCTGATGTCGACCTTCGGCGGGCTACTCTCATGGCCACCCCTCTGATACCCGGAACCCTCCTTCCGAGCGATCTTCGTCTCCGGCTCTTCTTTCCCATCCAAACGCCTCTTGAGAGGATCCATCTGCGCTGCTGCTTCAAGGAGCAAAAGAGAACCCCCAACACGATTCCTCCTTCAAGTCTCAACACAAGCGATCGCTCGAGTTGAGAGCGTCGCAGAGAATAAGAGGAGCACAACCTCTGCAAGTAAAAGTCGGGAAGCTCCAGTAGGGAGGAAACCAACACTCTGACGTTCACCGAGGGAGACGAAGAGGAACGCAGTGAAGCGTTTCCCTTTCTCTCTTAGGAAAAGACCGCCTCCTCTTTTGTCACGCTTCCCGTAGAGGGTGTTGTGTGTTTTCCGGGGAACCGAAATTAGCGTGCTCCGGTGTGTACGGAGGAATATCTTGGGATCTACGATAATACATAAGCCAGTTCACGATAATAAAATAATATATAAAAACAGTAGATATGTTTTTAGACGAAAGTGCTATTCTTAGCTTGTTTTATAAAACACGGTCGTCTTATCTTTCCTGCCTTCTTCTGTTGGATAGAAAACATTTTTAGGTTCGTTCCTACCTCGTCGAGATAATTATAAATTGAATAGCTGGTTAGATCATTGGTGAACATCGTAAAGGAATTTACCGTCATCTTTTCTTCTTTGTTTTTCTTAAACAGTATGGAAAAAAGCAATGACGCACAAATATTCCAACAAGTGTCATTAAAGCGTGGTGAGTACATTTTCATGTCATCATGCTATTGTTGAAGAACGTACGTCATCGTGAGTGTCATTAAGACGTAGTTTTGTTATTGCAGGTAGATTTTATCGTTCCGATGATTAGAAACTTAAAGATATTTGTAAGACGCTGGGGCCTCTTGACAATAATGCTTGGTTACAAATGCGAGCAAGGGCCTCTACCCTATTCGGTATCGTCCATTCACTCATGTAACACAAATCGCGATTATAGTGTCGATTTGGTGATATTGTTTTGTTTTTTAATATCGATTTATGAGTTATCAAGCCAAAGAGAAGTGAAAATTCTTACCAGCTTTCTTAGAAATGGGAACTTCAGGGTCATTAATTGATGAAATAGGAAAATGTTCATCAGCGTGTTCAATCTTTGGCTTCTTAATGTCAGTCTGATTACTGCTTTTTGAAGTACACCCTCTCTTTTATCAAGCAAATGAATAAGGAAAAATCACCTCCGCAACACTCCTTTTTTAGAATGAAGTTTCCTGATATAGTGTCGATTTCGTGATATTGTTTTGTTTGTTAATATCGACTTGTAATATATTATGTTGAATTATTGTATATCGATCTGTAAGATATTATGTGTGTTCTAGTGTTGATTTGTGAGATATTGTTTTGTTTGTTAATATCGATATTATGTTGAGTTGTCGTATATCGATGTGTAAGATATTATGTGTTTTCTAGTGTTGATTTATGAGATATTGTTTTGTTTGTTAATATCAATTTGTAACATACAACAACAACAACTACGTCTTCATCCCAAAACAATTGGGGTCGACGATATGAACCAAAAAAGAATGAAGAAGTCTCCAAGATCCTGAGCATGACTTTCATTAAATAGCTTAACAAAATAATCTTTTCATCTCTCTTTAATCTCCTCATCTTTGACTAAAACCCTTTGCGTTTCATCTTTGATACATCTAACCATACTCAGATCCCTCGATTTCCTATCTTTCATCTTTGCAAGCCTATAAATATCCTTCTCGCCCTCTTTGGTATCCAATTTGTCATAAACCTCCTTATATACCTTATCCATCACATTCCGAACTACTTTTTTAGCTTCCTTCTTTGCTATCATATATTTCTCCAAATTCTCATTATCACGACTCTTACTTAGATTTTTATAACACTTTCTTTTAACCTTAATAGTTAATTTGACATCCTCGTTCCACCACGATGTATCCTTACCTAGCGGTGCACCGCCTTTAGACTCACGCAATACCTCCTTAGCCACCTTTCTCATGCCACTCGTTATCTTATTTCACATTGATTCTGAATCCTCCTGGAGACACCAATCAATTTCCTTATCTACCTCCTCTACAAACATTCATTGTTTAGCTCCTTTCAATGCCCACCACTTAATTCTAGGATTTATCCTATGTCTATCCCTTTTGCGGCATTGTCTAATTCTAAGATCTAAAATTAAAACTTTATGTTGTGTAGCTACACTTTCTCCCGGTATAACCTTACAATCGATGCAACAACCCCTATCTCTCTTTCTAAGTAGGAAAAAATCTATCTGACTCGTATTAACCCCACTTTTAAATGTTACTAGGTGAGACTCCATGTTCCTAAACCAAGTGTTTGCTAAGATCATATCATAGGACAAACCAAAATCTAAAATCCTTTCTCCACTTTTGTTTCTTTCTCTTATACCATAGCCTCCATGGATACTCTCAAATCCATCCATATTAATGCTTACATGCCCATTAAGGTCACCGCCGATGAAAAACCTTTCTCCATAAGATATCCCTTGTACTACTCCATCTAAATCTTCCCAAAATTGACACTTAATGGAATCATTTAAACCTACTTGAGGTGCATAAACACTAATAATATTAATTATATTTATACGTAATACTAATTTAATAAGTAAAATCCTATCACCCTTCCTACGGACCTTAACTATATTATCTATAAACTCATGACTTATCGATTTGTAACATATTATGCTGAATTGTCGTATAGCGATTTGTAAGATATTATGTATTTTCTAGTGTCCATTTATGAGATATTATTTTATTTGTTAATCTCGATTTGTAATTTATTATGTTGAATTTTTTTATATCGATTTGTAAGATGTTATGTGTTTTCTAGTGTCAATTTGTAAGCTATTGTTTTGTTTGTTAATATCGATTTATAATATATTATGTTGAATTGCCGTATATCGATTCGTAAGATATTATGTGTTTTCTAGTGTCGATTTGTGAGATATGGTAAACGATTGTTAATATCGATTTGTAATATATTATGTTGAATTATCGTATATCGATTTATAGGATATTATGCTGAATTGTCGTATACCAATTTGTAATATATTATTTTGAATTATCCTATATCGATTTGTAAGATATTATGTATTTTCTAATGTCGATTTGTGAGATATGGTTTTGTTTGTTATTGTCGAATTGTAAGCTATTATGTTGTTGCTTTGATACTGTGATTCATTCAATCGTTTCTTTGCCTTGCTTAACTAATCGGTAGCCGTTGTTATATGCATCTTGAATAAATCATAGTAAATGTATGTGCTCGCTAATGGAAATTGATATTTTGCTCATGACAGTGTTGAGCATATCAACTAGTTGCAGTGAAGATGATGTGTCTCATTCACTGGAAAGTCATGGAGCAATGGACATCCGTACTATCGACGCATGTGAAGAAGTGAATATGCACTAATGATGCACATGATAAGAAGGGTGCAGGCATTAGATTCACTCTAGACTTGAATATTCCAGCAGACGAGATGCAATTCGATAATGATATTCCAGCAGACGAAATGCAATTCGATAATGAGGTAGACAATCATGACAGTGCACTTGACAAAGGTGCATGCACCTCAAGTCTACATGATAGTACACTTGACTCTTTTCTCGTAGAGGGAATGCAGTTTAATAATGAGGATGCTGCATAAAAATTTTACAATGATTATGCCTTAAAACTTGGCTTTAGTGTTAGAAGGTAATCCTGGACAAAAAATCCATAGGGTGTTGTGGTGAGAAAGCATATGTTTGTTCTAAGCAAGGTTGGAAGAAGTCAAGTAGAAATCCAACAAGGATCAAGCTAGATTCAAGATGTGGTTGTCCAATGAGAATGGTGTTAAGAAGACTTTTGAAGGGAAATATGTAGTTCGTACTTTAATCAATGATCATAATCATGAATTAGCCACTTCATTTACGACTCCTATGTTAAGGTCACATCGTAAAGTAACTGAACCGCATGCTGAAATTGCCGAAATGGTTGATAATGTCGGCATTGCACCAAGGAAGACATACAATTTGTGCCTGCACGTAGATGGCGGTCGCGAGAATGTATCATTCATACCTATGGATCTAAGAAACTACTTGAGAAGGAAGAGGTCAGAAAACATGAAGAATGGAGGAATATGTTCTTTGGTTAATTACCTACATAAGTATTCAATCAATGACCCTAGTTTCTTTTGTGACGCCCCAAACCCCGACCTTGGAAAAACTTTTGGGTTTTGAGATTTTTTTTTTGATAAATATGTTTTTAAATCAAACAACGAAAGTACAAAAGGAAAGGGGTAAGCAAAGGCCACAAGTTTGAGCGGGCCACAACAGTGATACATAGCATAAGTCAAGTCCAAATATATATACAATGTCATAATGTTTCAAAATTACAAAATGAGACTTTATACATCAATTCAAACAATCTCTCAAAATGAGAGAAAAAATCCCCTCAACCCCAAAACAAGAAGCCAATCTCTGCAGACTAAGTGTGGGTCTCAAGCCTCCAACCATACACGTCACATCACCCATGAACCTATTCATCACCTGTATCCTCATAAAACGAGGTCAACACTCTTGCGAGTTGGTGAGATAAAGCATCCATACAATATCATTTTAAAGGAAAAACATACAACATGATAACATGTACATTAACGAGTATATGTGCATGTGTCAGGTAAGTGCACGTGCTACAAGTCTAAGGAACAAAGAAAGTAACAAGTGCAACAGACTACAACGAACAGAACAAGGAAACCAAGTAATGTAACTACTGAACAACCGATATCTAAGGAACACGAGCAGAATAAGTATGAGAACAATACTAACACAAACAAGTAAAGTAACTAAAGTATGTCAGTATGTTTGGTTAGTAATTTATGTTCTTCTGATTACTCCTTCGGATACATGAAGAAACCTCACATTCTGTGAGACATGTATCTGACGTCTGTTATTCAAAATCTAGTGTGGTAACTAAGGATGCTACAGACTGAGTAACCACCTGCGGGCAATGCATAAATGGGAGAAACCTTTCACAGGGGCAAATGATTGCAATTCATACTATTGCAGTAGTAGAGGTCCTAAAAAGATAACCTCGACCTCCCTAACTCTGAGTGATTGGTGGTCAAAGAACGCTACAACTAAAAAAAATTTATCGTAGTAATGACGTGTCACTCAAGGTTGTACCAACCACCCTCTCTCTGGGTGAACCATTTTTGTGAATGGGGCGTGGCGGTTTATCTTTCTTATGTTGGTTTGACAATCACACCTTCTTTCGAGGTGTATATGCCTCGTGGTCCCTACGGAGTATGCAAACGAGGACTTAGTGAAAGTGCACTAGGATCTAGACAATGAGCACTAGAGGGGGGGGTGAATAGTGCTTTTAAAAAATTGTCTACGGAATATTTAATGATTTTGCAAATCTCAAAGCAAACACACAAAGAACACAAGATTTTATCCTGGTTCGGTCTAACCCGACCTACATTCAGTCCCCAAGCAAAACTCGCTTGAGATATCCACTATCAACCTTGTAAACTACAAGATCACACAGAACATAACTGGTCCCACTTTCAGTAACAACTCTACTGAAAGCAAACAACTCCTTTACACCAAGGAGTCCTTCTTTTTACAGAAAATAAGTAACAACTTACAAAACAACCTATGAGCCTTCCTTTTGAATGCAAATGGGATGCAATTGGCTTTTGAGGTTGTTGAAATACTCTTACTCACGAATTCACTATCTCTCAAAGTGATTTAAGTGAAAAACTGAAGTGAAAATATCACGTGAGTGAGAAAACAAATACTTGAATGAATAGGAGTGAAAAGCAATAAGTAAATGATTCAAATTGATTGAATTCTTCTTGTTTTTTAGTGTACAATGCACTCATATTTATAGTTAAAGTTTTCCATACGTTGAGGGTATGAAAGGGTATCAAAACTGTCCATTTCGAACAATCAAAACGTTTGAAAAATGAAAAGACACGCCTTTTTGAAGTTTCAGGAAAACGGCAAAATTAGTCGACTGAAACATCAGTTAGTTGACTAATAGTTAGTTATTAGTAGACTGACAGTTATCGTCGGTCGACTGATCTGTTAATCGAGCCGTTTGAAAATCTGAACTTTTGAAACTTAGTCGACTGATAATATCATCAGTAGACTGAAAAACCTTTTAGTCGACTGCTGCTAAAATCTTCTGAAAAACAAACATTCTGTTCGGTCGACTGATAAAAAACATTAGTCGACTGCTGCTAAATTTTCAGAAAACACATGTTCTGTTTAGTCGACTGATAAAACCATTAGTTGACTGTTGCTAATTTTTCAGAAAACAGACATTCTGTCCAGTCAACTGATAAAACCTTCGGTCGACTAATTTGACAAAAATGACTTTTTAGAAAATATGGCGCGAAAGGATTAGTCGACTGGTAAGTCTATTGGTCGACTAATAAACATGAAAATTTAAGAAAAGAGTTTTCTAAAAAGATTTTCATGAGGGTTCTTTTTAGAAAAGTTTTTCTAAAGACTTTTAAGGTGAAATGCAACCTAAATATGCACTCTAAGTAAGGCTCTTACAAGAATCTAAGACTTTTAATGAATTAAACATTTGCACACTAGTCTTCAAAGATTTTTCATCAAATTCTTCAATTTCTTTATAGCCTTAGCTGAAATGCAGTTGATTCCACTTGCTCATCATCAAAACCTTGTACTTGAAGTATCATGTATGGCTTCATTGTCGTAACAATCTCTTCCTTTTTGATGATGACAAACTTAATCAAAGATGAAGCATTTAGATGCATAGATGGAGATTTTACTCCCCCTATCAATATGCTGCAAAACATTAAAAGTTAGCACATTTAAAGCATATATATCACATATTGATTGGTTTGCATTTCCATTCATCATTTCTTCATGCATTTAGAAATACATTCATTCAAAGCTTTCTTTTTCTCTTAATTTTGCATTTCTCATGCAAGATCTTCTGCAATTTCAATGTAATTGCTATTATCTTTTTCTCCCCCTTTGTCAGAATCAAAAAGAGTAAGGGCAGAAATAGCATAAGCAAAATAGAGATACAAGTTTAAAATATTACAACCCATAAAGTATGAAAGTTCAGACAACAAAGATTAGAAAAGTGAGTTGAGCAAATCCTTGATTGAAGTAATCTCTTTCTGAATCGAAGATAGTTGTTGAGTCACATCTTCACGAAAAGTATGTTGATGCAGCTCTAAAGCTTCCAGTCTCTGCATAACTTCATCATGGTCTTGACTTGTCAAAAATTTCTTTCTTTTTGCATGAGATGAAGGTGTCGCAGAAGGTGAAGGTTCAGAAATTGATGGTTCATTAGGATTAGATGGTTCAGTTTGATCAACATTTAAAGGAGACAGATATTTAATTTTTATTCTTTTTAAAAATTGTTTGATCAATGAACTCTTTTTGCTCAATGTATTTTTCATTTGTTAAAGGAACTTTGAAATGTCTAAAAATACGGGTTAAAAGACAACCATAAGGAAGAAATGGTTTTTGTTTCCACAAGTTTGTAAAATACACATTGGCCCAATTGACAGAAATATTTCCAAATAAAACATAAAGAGCCGTAGATAGATCTGTGGAATAATAATCAAAAGAACCAGTTTTGGGTAGAACATTGTGGGCAAGGATTCGTCCAGCAATGCGTGCACGAGTTTGAAGATTAGTATTTTTGAAAGGAGGGCAGTGAGGTGCTTCTGGAAGAAGAATTTGTTCAAAAACTCTTTCATCATTCAATTCAATAGTGTTGAAAAGAGTGTCTGAAGGTGGAATTTTAAGAATTTCTCCAAGTAATTTCGAATCAAACTCGATTTCAACATCACGAACAAGAGAGGGCAAAACTCCAGTTTCATGATCCATTTGTAAATTCGTGTAAAACAAGTGAATAAGAAACGGATAGTGAAGGGTATCTGCACAAGCATAAAAAAAATGTGAAATTCCAGGAAATAATTCTCTTATATTGTAACGAGAAAATAAGTGAAATAGAACATTTCGGCTTGGTAAAATAAGTAGTGCAGAAATTGATCCAAAAGTATCATACAAAAGAGGATTGCGAAGTAATCTTAGTGAAAAACCATGTCTTGAAGAAGGTGTAGAAGGAGGAGAACCTAAACCTTTTGCAGATGCAGACTTCGTACGAGGCATGGTTAAAAAAATAGAGTTACCAAAAACAATGACGACTTCCAAATGATTTCCGGCAGAAGTAGAACGCTGTCCGGCGATGTGAAACAGAACCAGAGGAGGATACAATGGCTGACGGCGACTGAGAAGTCGGCCACAAGGGGATTCCGGCAATGCACTGTCACACAAGAGGGTTCCGGCGTGTTTTGAAGATGCGCTAGTTACTGCAGGAGGATTTCGGCGTTTCAAGATCACAACCAGAAGACTCCGGTGTCTCCTTGTTACGGTAAGAAAATCCCAGCGAAAATGGGATCAAACGACACTCCGAGGGTTTTTCGGAAGAAAGAGAGGCAAAAGAGAAAGAGGGTTTTCATTTTTTAAGGTTTTTGTTTTTAAGAAAAACAAAAAGATACGAAAACGAAGTGAAACGATGCTTATTTTAAAAAGAACGGGTGTTTCAAAAATCCAAGGAGTATCGAGTCCCTTCATTTAAAAATTTTAAAAAAATTTAGTTGACTAAATCTTTATCGGTCGACTAAGAATGTGCGACTCATTCTAAAAAATATCATCAGTCGACTAGAAATATATCAGTCGACTAATATGGTGCGATACATTCCAAAATTTAAAACACCAGTCGACTAGAATTTTATCGGTCAACTAATATAGTGCGATTTTGAGATTTTGTTCAAAAATCAGCATTTTTACAAATCCAAAAATGAGCAAATACCTAGTTCTCTCCTAATTCTCATAAAATCTTCATTTTTAAGAGGTTTAGTGAAGATATCAGCATGTTGTTCTTTAGTTGAAATAAAATTTAACGAAATATCTCCCTTTAACACATGATCTCTTAAAAAATGATGTCTAACTTCAATATGCTTAGTTCTTGAGTTCTGAATAGGATTTTTCAAAAGATTTATAGCACTAGTGTTATCACAATAAATAGTTGTTGTGGAGTAATTCAAACCGAAATCTTTTAAGGTTTGTTTCATCCATAGTACTTGTGAACATGCTAAACTAGCCGCTATATATTCTGCTTCAGTTGTTGAGAGTGATACTGAATTTTGCTTTTTACTAAACCAAGAGACTAAGGAATTTCCTAAGAAATGACAAGTTCCACTAGTACTTTTGCGATCAGATTTACTTCCTGCAAAATCTGCATCACTATATGAAACTAAATCAAAGGAAGATGATTTTGGGTAAAACAAACCGAAATCTGAAGTACCTTTCAAATAACGAAGAATTTGTTTTACTGCAGTTAAATGAGATTCCTTTGGATTAGCTTGAAATCTTGCACACATACAAACACTAAACATATTATCAGGTCGACTAACAGTTAAGTATAATAGAGATTCGATCATACCTCTGTAGAGCTTAGTATCTACACTTTTACCATTTTCATCTTTATCAAGAGAAGTAGTTGTACTCATAGGATTCCTTCTTGATTTCGATGAGTCCATCCCAAATCTCTTGAGAAGTTCTTTTGTATACTTAGCCTGATTGATGAAGATTCCTTCTTCAGTTTGCTTTATTTGAAGTCCAAGGAAGTAGTTTAATTCGCCCATCAAGCTCATTTCAAACTCTTCCTGCATAGCTTTAGCAAATTCTTTACAGAGAGAATCATTAGTAGAACCAAATATTATG
Source organism: Nuphar pumila (assembly GCF_984573655.1). NCBI lineage: Eukaryota > Viridiplantae > Streptophyta > Magnoliopsida > Nymphaeales > Nymphaeaceae > Nuphar > Nuphar pumila. Next base: position 72,346,331 of record NC_143257.1, read on the forward strand.
TCATCAACATAAATTTGCACAATAAGAATATCTGAATTAAGATTTTTAATAAATAAAGTGGAGTCTACCCGACCAATGGAAAAACCAGATTATTCTAGAAAATTTCGTAGTCTTTCATACCACGCTCTTGGTGCTTGTTTGAGTCCATACAAAGCTCTTTTCAATTTGTAGACTTTTTCTGGATATTTCTCATTTTCAAAGCCTGGAGGTTGCTCTACATAAACTTCTTCATTGATGTGTCCATTTAAGAATGCACTCTTAACATCAATTTGATATAACTTGAAGTTCATGTAACTAGCAAAAGCAAGCATCATTCGAATTGACTCTAATCGAGCCACTGGTGCATAGGTTTCATCAAAATCTATGCCTTCTTCTTGATTATAAACTTGTGTCACTAGCCTTGCTTTGTTACGAATGACTTCACCATTTTCATCCAGCTTATTTCGGAAGACCCATCTTGTTCCAATTACCGGATGATCCTTTGGTCTATCAACTAGATCCCAAACATCATTCCTAGTAAATTGGTTAAGTTCTTCAGACATGGCCAAAAGCCAAAATTCATCAACACAAGCCTCATTGATATTCTTTGGTTCTAATTTAGATATGAAAGCAACATTTGCAATATATTTTTCTAACTGCCTTCTAGTTTGGACACCACTCTTTATTTCACCAATAACTTGTTCATGTGGATGATTAGGAACTTCTTTCCAAACCGGTTGAAGAGGAATATTTTCTTGAGAAGTACTCTCTATCAAGGGTTCTTCTTGAAGTATTACTTATTCTCCTTCGCTTAGAGGTATAACCTGCTCACAATTCTCATCAAATGCAACATGTAAAGATTCTTCAATACAAGATGTTCTTTTATTGAAAATACGATATGCTTTACTTCTAGAAGAATATCCAAGAAATATTGATTCATCTGATTTTGAATCAGACTTATCAAGATTATCTTTGGTATTTAACAAGAAACATTTACTACCAAAATTTTTGAAATATGAGATCTTTAGTATACGATCATAATACAATTCAAAACATGTTTTATGTAAAATTGGTCGAATAAGAACACGATTTAAGACATAAATGCTGTATTAATTGCTTCAGCCCAAAAGTATTTTGGTAAGTTTTTATCTTAAAGCATGGTTCTAGCACATTCTTGCAAAGTTTTATTCTTTCTTTCAACAACTCCATTTTGTGGAGCCGCTCTAGGAAAAACAAAGTTGTGAGATATACCATGTAAATCACAAAACTTTAGAAAAGATTCATTTTCAAATTCACCACCATGATCACTACGAATTTTAATAATAGATGTAGATTTTTCATTTGTAATTCTTCTACAAAGTTTAGAAAATTCTGACATCATTTTTGCTTTTTAGAAAAATCACCCATGTAAACCGAGAATAATCATCTACTATGACAAAAGCATACTTGCTACCATTCAAACTTTGAATTCTAGATGGTCCAAATAGATCTAAATGTAAAAGTTCAAGAGGACGTTTTGTTGAAACTATATCTTTTGCTTTAAAAGAACTCTTGATTTGTTTACCCCTTTGACAAGCATCACATAAGTGATCCTTTTTATATGGTATTCTAGGTAGGCCTCTTACAAGATCATTCTTGGATAACTTTGAAATAATTTTAAAGTTAACATGTCCAAGTCTCTTGTGCCATAACCATTGAATTTCATTTGAAACAATAAGACATTTTTCATTAAAAGAGGGTAATTCATCTAGATATAGTTCATACACATTGTTTCTTCTTTTACCTTTAAAAATGATCTTTTTTAGATTGAAAATCAGAAATTAAGCATAAATCATTTTCAAAAGAAACATGAAAACCTTTATCACATAATTGACTGATAGATATTAAATTATGCATTAAATCATCTACTAAAAGAACATTTTCTATCAAGGGAAATTTTGGATTACCAATATTATCAATACCAATCACTTTTCCCTTGTTATTGTCACCAAAGGTGACGGTTCCTCCATCCTTATTTTGGAGGGTGGAAAATAACTCCGGCCTTCCAGTCATATGTTTGGAACAACCGCTGTCCAATATCCATTTGCTCCTTATGTTGTGTACCTACAACAAAATCAGAAAACAGAGCATTTGACCCCTTTCTATTTTCGGGTCCATGAGAGTTAGTCTTAGGAACACATATCCATTTGGATTTTGGTTTTCTTTGATAATAAATATTCTTTCTATAAAAGGATTTAGAATAAACATGTCTAGAATAATCATATCTAGATGCATTTCTATTAGAACTAGAAAGTTTAGTTCTATGAACAAAAGGTTGAGAATAATGTCTTTGATTTTTCACCACATAGTTTGGTCTATTTTGAGTATCAAAGAAGCTATATCCCAATCCGGTTTTATTAACCGAGCATCTTTGAGAACCAAGAAGTTTTTCTAGATTCTCTTGACCATTTGTGAATTTGGTCACTATAGAAAGAAGATCATTTGACTTTTCTTTAATACTAGATATTTCTTTTTGTAAGAGATTGGTTCTAACTCCAATTTCTTTTATCTCAAGTGCTTGGCAAGAATTTTCCTTCTTGAGATCTTATATTTCTTAAAGTAACACTTTATTTTGAGAGTCAAGAGTTAAATTTTCAGTTTTTAACTCTTTATTTTTAGAACTAAGACTCTTAAATTTAGCATATAAATCATTAAATGCTTCAAATAACTCATAATAGTCAAATTGACTTACAAAATCTTCTTGTGCTACAAAACACATGTTGGCGACTTCTTCATTTGATTCTTCATCGGAAGAGGAGTCACTATCATCCCAACATGCTTGAAATGCCTTTTTCTTCTTGAATTGGTCCTTGGGCTTGAATTTGAGAAGAGGACAATCTTTCTTGATATGTCCTGCCTTTTTGCAGTTAAAGCACTTTACTTCATTGGGAATGGAAGAATCTGCTTTCTTTGCCTTTCTTTGAAATCTTCCTTTTTGATGAATCTTCTGAATTGCCTTGTGATGAGGGCAATATCTTTATCTTCATCTTCTTCTGAATTTTCCGAGTCAGAAGTAGCCTTAAAAGCAAGAGATTTCTTATTAGGCTCTTCTTCTTGTCTGTCTTGAAGTTGGACCTCATATGCCATTAGGTTACCAACTAAGTCTTCAAGAGTGAGAGTATTGAGATCATTTGCTTCTTCAATAGCAGTGGTTTTTCTCTCTCATTCGGGAGTTAAACACCTTAGAATCTTTCTGACTAAATCCACTTGTGAATATTCTTTTCTAAGGGATTTCAAAGTGTTAGTTATATCGGTCATTCTAGTTACCATGTCCGATATAGATTCATTTTGCTTCATTTTAAACAATTCAAATTTATGAACTAAAGAAGCAATTTTAGATTCCTTTACCTTTGACGTACCTTCGTGAGTTACTAGAAGAGTATGCCAAATTTCATTTGCTGTAGAGCATTGAGAGATGCGATTGAATTCTACCTTGTCAACGCCACAATATAATGCATTCATGGCTTTGGCATTTAGTGAAGCAGTCTTCTTTTCATCATCGGTCCATCGGCTGAAATCAGTTGATGGAGTTTGGTACTTTTCTGAAACAACTCTCCAGATATCGAGATCCATGGATTGCAAGAATATTGTCATTCTTACTTTCTAGTATCCATAGTTTGTTCCGTCGAAGAGAGGAGGACGAACAAAGGAGCTTTCTTCTTTGTGCTGAGATGTTGTAGTTGCCATGCTAGATGATGGTCAAATCAAAGTAATAGCAAACCTGTGCTCTGATACCAAATGAAAGTGCATTAGGATCTAGGCAACGAGCACTAGAGGGGGGGTGAATAGTGCTTTTAAAAAATTGTCTACGGAATATTTAATGATTTTGCAAATCTCAAAGCAAACACATAAAGAACACAAGATTTTATCCTGGTTCGGTCTAACCCGACCTACATCCAGTCCCCAAGCAAAACTCGCTTGAGATATCCACTATCAACCTTGTAAACTACAAGATCACACAGACCATAACTGGTCCCACTTTATGTAACAACTCTACTGAAAGCAAACAACTCCTTTACACCAAGGAGTCCTTCTTTTTACAGAAAATAAGTAACAACTTACAAAACAACCTATGAGCCTTCCTTTTGAATGCAAATGAGATGCAATTGGCTTTTGAGGTTGTTGAAATACTCTTACTCATGAATTCACTATCTCTCAAAGTGATTTGAGTGAAAAATTGAAGTGAAAATATCACGTGAGTGAGAAAACAAATACTTGAATAAATAGGAGTGAAAAACAATAAGTAAATGATTCAAATCGATTGAATTCTTCTTGTTTTTGAGTGTACAATGCACTCATATTTATAGTTAAAGTTTTCCATACGTTGAGGGTATGAAAGGGTATCAAAACTGTCCATTTCGAACGATCAAAATGTTTGAAAAATGAAAGACACGCCTTTTTAAAGTTTCAGGAAAATGAAAAAATTAGTCGACTGAAACATCAGTTAGTCGACTAATAGTTAGTTATTAGTAGACTGACAGTTATCGTCGGTCGACTGATCTGTTAATCGAGCCGTTTGAAAATCTGAACTTTTGAAACTTAGTCGACTTGAGAAAAGTTAGTCGACTGATAATATCATCAGTAGACTGAAAAACCTTTTAGTCGACTGCTGCTAAAATCTTCTAAAAAACAAACATTCTGTTCGGTCGACTGATAAAAAGTATTAGTCGACTGCTGCTAAATTTTCAGAAAACACATGTTCTGTTCAGTCGACTGATAAAACCATTAGTCGACTGCTGCTAATTTTCCAGAAAACAGACATTCTATTCAGTCGACTGATAAAACCTCCGGTCGACTAATTTGACAAAAATGACTTTTTAAAAAATATGGCGCGAAAGGATTAGTCGACTGGTAAGTCTATTGGTCGACTAATAAACATGAAAATTTAAGAAAAGAGTTTTCTAAAAAAAATTTCATGAGGGTTCTTTTTAGAAAAGTTTTTCTAAAGACTTTTAAGGTGAAATGCAACCTAAATATGCACTCTAAGTAAGGCTTTTACAAGAATCTAAGACTTTTAATGAATTAAACATTTGCACACTAGTCTTCAAAGATTCTTCATCGAATTCTTCAATTTCTTCATAGCCTTAGCTGAAATGCAGTTGATTCCACTTGCTCATCATCAAAACCTTGTACTTGAAGTATCATGTATGGCTTCATTGTCGTAACACTTAGCCTACCCATTCACGTGCTCGGTCTCACACGGCCAATAAAAGACCACTTCGCCGGTGAAGGCAATCACAACACCATTTTCATTTTTATTTTCATTTCTAGGGTATCACAATATGTGAGCTCTCTCACGAACATGGGGCCATCTCCCAAAAGACTCCAGCTGAGTTGAAAAATCTCAACAGGTGTTTTGTGCTAATACCCTCATGGTGTTCAACACTCAATCATATGTCACATCTAGTGTGTAGCATGCACTTGATGCATTTTTTTTAATATCTCGAGCACGAGACTAAGGTGTACCACTCGAGGTACATACTAAATAGTACAAGTGTCAAAATATGCCAATGTCTATGCATATTTATGTAATACATGAAAATGTGTGAGTGAGTGTATCATTCAACATTCATATGCGATACACTATTCAAGAATGCATAAATTAATCATTATTGCACACACACACACACACACACACACACACACACACACACACACACACACACACACACATATATATATATATATATATATGACAAGACAGTTGTTGAACATTCCCTGCATGAGCCATGATCGTAAAAATTCCAAGTATCGCATTCATAACGTCATACATAGGCAACTTTTGCATTGTGCATCCATTTGCATAGAGAATTTGTGATGACACTATATACAAGTGTTGAGGTATAAAACTCGACATGAAAAACTAGACAAAAATTGGAGGAGAACCCTTTTTACAGATCTGAAAAATGATCTCCCGTTGGGGAGATATGTCTCTGACAAAATGAACCAAAAATTGTGCAACTTAAATAATGCAGAATGACAGGGGTCTGGTTTTTAATCAAACTGGGGCATTAAATGACCATATAAATCACTAAAAATTGAGAGAAACAAACTAGATTCAATTATGAAGACACCATTTTTTACGAATTGGAAATACGATATTCTGTTAGGGAGATATGCCCTTGGCAAGTTGGTCCTGATTCGAGTAGCAATTTACGCAAATCACACAACGATTTGCTGAATAACACCATAAATTGCAATGAAAATTTGCTGAAGACATTGTACATTGTCAATAGCGATTTATTGAAGAAAGTTGTAAATCACACCACGATTTACCGAAAGACACCATAAATCGCAATAGAGATTTGCTGAAGACACTATCAATAACGATTTATTGAAGAAAGTTGTAAATCGCACCGCGATTTACTGAAAGATAACATAAATCACAATAGAGATTTGTTGAAGACACTGTCAATAGAGATTTATTGAAGAAGTTGTAAATCACACCATGATTTACTGAAAGACACCATAAATTGAAATAGAGATTTGCTGAAGAACACTACAAATCGAACCCAACCGAAAGACTGACAAACTTGAGAGGTTTGCAAACTGTTTCAGCCATGACGTTGAACATAAAAGGTGTGGAGATACGCGTTAGCTTTCCTCAGAAATAAGAATATCAGGTTTTCATTGAGAGAGCCGAGAAATGTTACAGAAATACTGGACATCATTCAGGATGTTTTGGACTGCTGACAAAATTCCAGTTGTCTGCCTATGACAGAGATTTTTGATGGCTCTGTGGATTGAACCAAAGAAAGTCCTCAACTGCAAAGTTGAAGGACTATTTCTAAGTATTCCAGAATGTCCAAGAACAACTTTATCTGATCTGTATCCAGAAAGATATAGTCATTTTATCAGAGGTGTCTCTCTTGGTAATTCAGAAAAACAAAAGAGAGCCATTTCGTGCAAAAACACATAGTGCGTGTGTGGGAAAGCTAGTGTGCATAACATCAGCTCATAACAACCATCCAACTAACTAAATCCGCCGATAAACCCCTTGCATACTATGGATGCGAGGTGGCCTCGGGCTTCATGCTCCCCGAAATGCAAAAATTCGGGCAACATCCAACCAACCAATAAGAAAGAATAACAAACGAAAAGGAATTTACAAGAAGAATTTTTAAATGGAATGAAAGTACATTGATGATTTCTAAACCACAACAAAAGCACTTGCATACATCAAATGCAAGTCGGTTTTGTGCTTCATAGCATGAACCAAATGCTATACCTTTGATATAGTGCAAGGATGGAAAACTCACCTTCGGGGTTTCGGTTGAGGTAGGAGAAAATGCGCTTGAGTTGGAACTTCACCGCACACTCTCACACACTTGCTCTCACTTAGGGAAAATCAGTGGAAGGAAAGAAGAGAAAGAGTGGGAGAAAGGAGAGAAGAGAAGGGCTTTCTCTCTCCTCCCCCTTTCTCAACCTTAAATAGGGTTAATGAGAGATGGAGGGTTGAGAATTGGAGTGGGAGATGAAGGGTCTTCTCATCTCAGGCCCCTCCCTAATCCTCTAAGGTCGACCCTCTAGGTTAGACCTTGAAAGGCCTCCATTAATTGCTTACCCACTCTCTACCAACTCCCCCTTAAATTCTCCTTGATTTAGGGGTTGGATGTCTTTGCTTTATGACTTTTTTTCAAAATCATATTTAATGCCTTTTTGAATTCGTTTTTTTTTTTGAAGTAGCATGGGCTGGACCCATGCTCATGTGGGCCCCCATGCCAACTACTTCTTTTAAATGCCTAAAAACAACTTACTTTTTGAATTTTTTTGAAAAACCTCCACTTGGTTTCAAAAAATTCCAATCTGGCTATTTTCAAAAACCTCATTAATTTTCATTTTAAAGTTAGGCTTTTAAATCTTTAAAAGCATCATTTCTAACTCATGTTTTATGGAATTAATTTAAGCTTTTAAATCCCTTTTCTTAAGATTCTATTATTATTAAAACGTTTTAAACAAAAGAAAGCTCTTTTATTAAATACATTGTTAAAAGATTTCAATTGTTTGTTATTAATTGAATATATATATGTATTTAAGGCTAACACATATGTATACATATATTTTTACGTTCTCATTCATATACGTATACAAACACAAAGGCTCGTACATGAAATTTGAGATTTTCATTATAATTCAAATATTTTTCTCAGAAACGCGGATCTTACAGCTTTAGTGCAATGCAACTGGATGAAGATGGGTATGTTGTGAATACGTTTTGGGCAGATTCAAAGTCAATAGTAGATTATGAATGCTTCAATGATGTGTTTGTTTTTTATACGACAATGAAGATTAATATGGAACAATGCCCATTTGTGCAATTTGTCGGAGTGAACCATCAATCACGAAGTTGCATATTAGGCAACACTTTTTTGTATGACCAGACCTAGGAAACCTTTGAGTAGTTGTTCAGAGTATTTACACAAACAATGAATAGGAAGTACCCTGGAGCTATACTTACAGATGGTGATCAAGTAATTGTGGTTGCAGTATCTCATGTATGGCCATATGCATATCATCGCCTATGTTTGTGGCATATCTTTCAAAATGCAGCAAAGAACATATGACACATTTTTAATCAGAAGACAAAGTTTGATAAAAAGTTTAGACAATGTGTACTTGAGAGCATAGACGAGGTCACCTTTATGTTTGATTGAGAGCAAATGATTCAGATGTACGACCTTGTAGACTGTTTGTGGTTACAACATTTATATGCAGACAAAGAGAAGTGGGCATTGGCATATCGAAGATAATACTTTTGTGCATGTATGATAAGTACACAAAGAGCTAAATCTATGCATACCACACTAAAAAAAATATTGTATTAATGTTTAACAATATTTCACTTCATGGAACAATATGAATTATTTGTAAAAGGTCTTAGGCAAAATGAGCTTCAACAAGATGTGAAATGCTTTAACACCTGTCCTGTAACTTTGGGCATGGAAATATTGATGCGACCTGCAGATCTGTATATACTAACTGTATTTCAATGGACTAAGAAGGAGGTTATACATGTCATGAATTGCAACATTGAAGAATGTATGCAAATTTGTAAAATGCCCAAATACCATGTTGTATAGGAGGGCGAAGAGCATCCAAAAAGGCAATAAGCACGTGTTATGTACAATGTTGACAATAAAATAGTTGAATGTATGTGCAAAATGTTTGAATTCAAAGGTATTTTATGTCATCATGCATTAAAGGCACTTAATCAAGAGAAGATTCAAGAAATACCTAAGTCATATATAAAGCGAAAATGGATGAGACAAGCAAAGATTGAACTGATGGATACAAATAATGTCAGTCCAACTAGTGTTGATGAGAAGTGCCACATAGACTCCCGTTACCAACAACTATGTAGGTCACTCATGCAAGTTGCAGATTTGACATCAAAAAGCGAAGAAGCCGATGTATGTATGAGAAAAGTGTCAAGGGAATTACTTGAAAAAGTACAGTTAATTCACCATGAGTCTGTTGCAGCTCGTGAAGACTAATCTAAGAAAACAGGATCAAACAACGTAGGTGAAAATCATGCTTCCCCTGACCCTTGTGAGAAGTTGCGCCGAAGCGTAAACATCATCTTTGACAAGTCAGGCGTAAACGTTGTAGATTATGATGAAAATATTCACCTAGCGAAGGGTATCAAAAGGAAACCTGTCTCTGATCGCAGTCGTCGGAGGACAAAGGGTGCACTGGAATTGATTGACAAGAAAATGTCTAAGAAACAATCAACCCCTAAGCAACCAAGCCTTTCGCATGAACAAGTATATAATATAGTATATTGCTTCCCATGTAAATTGTATTACGTGCAACCTATCAATATCTAACTTATATAATTTCCAATATGTAGCAATACCATATATACGTGCACTATAACGTTGGAACCTGCAATCCACCCAACCTGTTTGAGTGAAACGATGGCATGAGTTTGACAAGTCTTTTGGTGTGTAACAATTTTGGGAGGATGTTTGTATTTCTTGTTTAACTTCATATAGTGTCTGATATTGTTCTTTTTCATGACAGACTCAGTTTAATTCAAAAGTGAGCAACACAACACAGGAATCACGTGTGGATTCTTCAGCTACAAAATAGTTATAGCATTTTACTTTCACTAGTGTAAATCGCTGTAATGTTTAGCATTCTATAATTCTTTGGTGTAAATCGATAATTCTTTGTTGTAATTCTACAATAGAAATTATACTACAAATATCATCAAAACTGACACTAGCAAACACATAATATCTTACAAATCGATATACAACAATTGAGCATAATATATTATAAATCGATATACAATTCAACATAATAGCTTACAAATCGCTATTAACAAACAAAACCATATCTCACAAATAGACACTAGAAACACATATTATCTTACAAATCGATATACAACAATTCAACATAATATAATACAAATCGATAGTAAGCAATTCAACATAATATCTTACAAATCGATATACGACAATTCAACATAATATATTACAAATCGGTATTAACAACCAAAACAATATCTCACAAATCGATACTAGAAAACACATATTATCTTACAAATCGATATACGACAATTCAACATAATATATTACAAATCAGTATATGTGAATTCAGCATAATATCCTACAAATCAATATACGACAATTCAACATAATATATTACAAATCAATACTAACTACCAAAACAATATCTCACAAATTGACACTAGAAAACACATAATATCTTATAAATCGATATACGATAATGCAACAATATATATTACAAATCGATATTAACAAATAATACAATATCTCACAATTCGATACTGAAAAATACATAACATCTTACAAATTGATATACGGTAATTCAACATAATATATTATAAATTAATATTAACAAACAAAACAATATCTCACAAATCGACACTAGAAAACACATAATATCTTATATATCGATATATGATAATTCAACATAATATATTACAAATCGATGTTAACAAACAAAACAATATCACCAAATCAACACTATATCGAGAAGCTTCATTCTAAAAAAGGTGGGTTGCGAGGCGGTTTTGCCTCATTCATTTGCTCGAGAAAAGAGAGGGTGTGCTGAAAAAAACAGTAATCAGGCTGACATTAAGAAGCCAAAGATTTAACCTAACCTTTCCCTATTTCATCAAAATTTGTATACACAGTCTTCAAAATTTGTTACAAATGTCCAACCTGTGTCACACATTTGACTGATGTTTAAGAGATTGTGTTTTAAACCTTTAACAAGGAGAACATCTTTGATAAGAGGTTTATCGATATTACCAATATTGCCAATACCAATTATCAAACCTTTGTTGTTGTCTCCAAAGGTGATGGTTCCTCCTTCTTTATGATGAAGAACAACAAAAAAATCTGGATGTCTTATCATATGTTTTGAACATCCACTGTCTAATATCCATCTGTTCTTCTTCTTTAGAGCCTGCAAAAGATCAAGTAAAAAAAAAACTCTTTTTGGTACCCGATCGGGTCCCTTTTTGTTAGATTTTGGAACTCATATCCATTTTGATTTGGGTTTATCTATAATCTTAGAGGAGTACATAGAATTAAAATTGAAATTATAATACTCCTGTTTAGGTTCAATAGAACCTTTGACAAAAGTGGTCTTTTGATTCAGACAAGAAGGTTTATTGTAATGAGAATAACCAATACCATTCTTGTAAAAAGAGATTTTTTGAGAGGATAGGAGTTTGTCCAGATTCTCTTTTCCTTTGGTAAACTTGAAAACCGTTTTCATAAGGTTTTCAGTTTTACCTTTTAATTCAGAAATTTCTATTTGAAGATTTTTGGTCTTGGAGCTAGTAGACGAGATTTCAGAAGTAAGCATGAAATTTTTCTTTTTCAACTCAGAATTTTCAATATTGAGTTTTTCATTTTTCTGAGAAAGCTCTAAATTCTCAATTTTTAAAACTTTATTTTTAAGACTCATTTTTCTAGACTCTTCAAATAGTTCTTGAAAGGCATCTAGAAGTTCTTCAAAGGAAAAGTCCGAAGTTTCACTTACAGAGCTTTCGTCTGCCATGAAGCACATGTTTGCAGTTTCAACTTCATTATCACTTGACTCTTCACAGGTGGATGGTTCTGAATCATCCCAGTGAGCATGCAGAGCCTTTTTTTTGAAGAACTTTTTCTTTGGTTCCTCAACTTTAGATCTTCTCTTTAGTAGCGGGCAGTCACATTTTACGTGATCTGGTTTATTGCATTGATAGCACATGTTGTCTTCTTTAGAATCTTTCTTTTTTTTGTACTTTTTGGACAGCCTGTTCTTTCTCATGAAGCGCTGGACTCTTCGAGTAAGTAGCACAATTTAAGACTCTTTTTATGAGTCCTCATTCTCAAAGATGGCTGAGAATGCTAGATTTTTCTTTGGAGATTGTTCTTCTTCCCTTCTTTCCTTCATATGGACTTCATAGGCCATAAGATTGCCTATTAAGTCATCTAGAGTAAGCTTGGAAAGATCTTGGGCTTCTTCAATAGCTGTAGTCTTTTTCTCTCAGTCAGTTGTGAGAGATTTCAAGATCTTTTTCACCTTATCAGTCTGGGAATAAGTTTCTCCTAGAGATTTAAGATCATTGGTGATATTGGCGAATCTAGTGAACATTTCTGTAATGGTTTCATCTTTGATCATCTTGAAAAGTTTATATTTTCGAACCAATGATGAGATCTTAGCTTCTTTTACTCTGTTTGTTCCCCCATGAATAATTTCCAAAGAATGCCAAATATCATGAGCAGAATCACAAATAGATATTCTGTTAAATTCATTTTGGTCTATGGCACAGTATAAAGCATTCATGGCTTTTGCATTTAAGTTTGCCATTTTTCTTTCTTCATCAGTCTATGAAGAATAGTCTGATGTAGGAGAAGAATATGGACATTCTACGATTTTCCATACAGCAAAATCTACAAACTTGAGAAATATGGTCATTCTACATTTCCAGTAGCCATAGTTAGTGCCATTAAAAAAAAGAGGGCGAGATGAGTGTTGACCTTCGATGTCACGAGCATAAGAAGTTGATGCCATTTTTTTTTTGTGCTAGAAGACTTGTTATGTCCAAACCGACAAAACTTGCTCTGATACCAAATGAAATTCCACTAGAGGGAGGATGAATAGTAAAATACAATGCAAATCGATAATATAAAAATTAAAGACAATCAGATATAACATAAAAAATACATAATTTATACTGGTTCGATCGAGTTACTGACCTACATCCAGTCCCCAAGTAAAACACTTGAGACTTTCACTATAAAATCCGAGTTACCGGATAAATAGTACAACACCATCTTTCCTAGAGGTCTACTTCTCTCAACAGAAAAGGGAAACACCCTCTTTCCCAGAGGTCTACTTCTCTCAACAGAGAAGGGAAACACCCTCTTTCCCAGAGGTCTAACCCTCTTTCTCAGAGGTCTACTTCTCTCAACAGAGAAGGGAAACACCCTCTTTCCCATAAGTCTACTTCTCTCAACAGAGAAGGGAAACACCCTCTTTCACAGAGGTCTACTTCTCTCAACAGAGAAGGGATACAGTAGAAAATAGAAAGTTACAATACTTTCCTATAAAACCTTTAAAATGATATGAATGCACGAATAAAGATTCTCAGAATGTTCTTTTCTTTTCACACACAGTTGATTCTTTTGTCAAAGAGCTTTTCTTGACTTTTTTTCTTTCTTTTTCTAAGCTCTCTTTTTCAAATATTGAATAGGAATTTTTCTCTTTGTAAGCTCACATCTTTGTGTAATATTATTTTGTTTGTGTATATATAGCCTCAAGAAAATAGTCGTTGCCTTTTTGAAATGATTGTCTTTTTGAGATATGAGGTGTCAGGTCATTTCAAAAACAACTTTGTGTAAAAAGATATTTGTACTATATTGCTTTTTCAAAACATCTTCTTTCCATAAGTGTAGCATTTGGGGTACACTATTTGTTGTTGTATTTTAAATGAGATATAATTTATAATAGGTCTTTTCTCATAATAAATGATTTGTAGTACATTGAACGTTGGAGTATAATCTATCATGTAGTTTTGTCTTTACTCAATTTAATGATTTATAGTATATTAATATTTTTCTTACAAATCGTCACTTCTTTAGTTAAATGCATGTAAGTACAATAAGTGCTTTGTTAAGTACTTTATTTATAAATGATCATTTCTCGAATGCTTTTTGAGATAACATTTAATGTTTACAGAAAGAATGATGACTTTAAGTAAGTCGACATTCTTAAGTATGAATTTTATTATTAAATAAATAGTCATTTCTCAAATAAATGCTTGTGTATTATGAACCAATACATCTTTTCACAATTTGTCTTTTCTTATATAAATGTTTATGTATTATGAACCAAAATTTCGTACGTAAATGTTTGTGTATTATGAATCAATGCATTTTGTCTTTTCTTATATAAGTGCTTATGTATTATGAACCAATACATTTTTTCACAATTTGTCTTTTCTAACATAAATGCTTATGTATTATGAACCAATACATCTTTTCTCAATTTGTCTTTTCTTACATAAATGCTTATTTATTATGAACCAAAATTTCTTATGTAAATGTTTGTGTGTTATGAACAAATGCATTTTGTTTTTTTTTACATAAATGCTTTTGAAATCATGAGCTTTTATATATTGTCAAATTATCTTTTTCATAAATGCTTATAGAAAGTACAATTAATGCTTTTGAAATCACGAGCTTTTTATATCTTTTCAAGTTGTCTTTTTCATAAATGCTTGTTAGAAGGTACAATTAATGCTTTTGAAATCATGAGCTATTATATCTTGTCAAAATGTCTTTTTCATAAATGCTTGTAGGAAGTACAATGATTTGTTTGAAAAAGGTGTTTTTGAAAAAATGTATCCTTTTATGAAAGCTTAGTTTTTTGTAAATAGATGGCTTGTATGATATTAAATGAGATATGAAATATGCATGCTTTTGAAGGTTCTGTTACATATGACTCTAAAGAAGAAAAAAGTCTTCATCTTGAAGTAGTCGATCTTCTTGGATAAACTTTATGAATGTATGACCCATCAAGCTTTTTCTTCAGAGAGTATGATTGCATCAAATAGTTGTACTTGATCAGGTCGTCTCCATTCTTCTTAGGTGAAATAACCTTGCATCAAATACTCGTTAAATGCATGACAAATCATATCCAATCATAATATAACATATTCATGAAGGCATATCATATTTATCATACCATATTAAATCATATCATGTATTTATCATGTATGACAACATATCATATTATGTATCATCAAAACATAGTTTCTCAACAAAAAACACTTGCATACATCAAATGCAAGTCGGTTTTGTACTTCATAGCATGAACCAAATGCTATATCTTTGATATAGTGCAAGGATGGAAAACTCACCTTTGGGGTTTCGGTTGAGATAGGAGGAAATGCGCTGGGGTTGGAACTTTACCACACATTCTCACATACTTGCTCTCACTTAGGGAAAAATAAGTGAAGGGAAAGAAGAGACAAAGTGGGAGAAAGGAGAGAAGAGAAGGGCTTTCTCTCTCCTCCCCCTTTCTCAACCTTAAATAGGGTTAATGAGCGATGGAGGGCTGAGAATTGGAGAGGGAGATGGAGGGTCCTCCCATCTCACGCCCCTCCCTAATCCTCTAAGGTTGACCCTCTAGGTTAGACCTTGAAAGGCCTCCATTAATTGCCTACCCACTCTCTACCAACTCCCCCTTAAATCCTCCTTGATTTAGGGGCTGGATGTCTTTGTTTTTTGACTTTTTTTCAAAATCATATTTAATGCCTTTTTGAATTCATTTTTTTTTGAAGTAGCATGGGCTGGACCCATGCTCATGTGGGCCCCCATGCCAACTACTTCTTTCAAATGCCTAAAAACAACATACTTTTTGATTTTTTTTGAAAAACCTCCATTTGGTTTCGAAAAATTCTAATTTGGCTATTTTCAAAAACCTCATTAATTTTCATTTTAAAGTTAGGCTTTTAAATCTTTAAAAGCATCATTTCTAACTTATGTTTTATGAAATTAATTTAAGCTTTTAAATCCCTTTTCTTAAGACTCTATTATTGTTAAAACATTTTAAACAAAAGAAAGCTCTTTTATTAAATACATTATTAAATGATTTCAAGTGTTTGATATTAATTGAATATATATATATATATATATATATATATATATATACATATATATATGTATGTATTTTAGGCTTACACATACGTATACATATATTTTTACATTCGCATTCATATACGTATATAGACACAAAGGCTCGTACATGAAATTTGAGATTTTCATTATAATTCAAATATTTTTCTCTGAAAATTTGTGGATCTTACATCTTTAGTGCAATGCAACTGGATGAAGATGGATATGCTCTGAATATGTTTTGGGCAGATTCAAAGTCAAGAGTAGATTATGAATGCTTTAATGATGCGCTTGTTTTTTATACGATAGTGAAGATTAATACAGGATAATGCCCATTTGCGCCATTTGTCGGAGAGAACCATCACTCACGAAGTTGCATATTAGGCAACACTTTTTTTGTATGACCAGACCAAGAAAACCTTTGAGTAGTTGTTCATAGTATTTACATAAGCAATGAATGGGTAGCACCTTGGAGCTGTACTTACAGATGGTGATCATGCAATTGTGGTTGTAGTATCTCATGTATGGCCATATGCACATCATTGCCTATGTTTGTGGCATATCTTTCAAAATATAGTAAAGAACATATGACACATTTTTAATCAGAAGACAAGGTTTGATAAAAAGTTTAGACAATGTGTACTTGAGAGCATAAACGAGGTGACCTTTATGTCTGATTTGGAGCAAATGATTCAGATGTACGACCTTGAAGACTGTGTGTAGTTACAACATTTATATGCAGACAAAGAGAAGTGGGCATTGGTATATTGAAGACAATACTTTTGTGCAGGTATGATAAGCACACAAAGAGCTGAATCTATGCATGCCACACTGAAAAAAACCTTGTATTCATGTTTAACAATATTTTACTTCATGGAACAATATGAATTATTTGTAGAAGGTCTTAGAAAAAATGAGCTTCAACAAGATGTGAAATGCCTCAACACCTGTCCTGTAACTTTGGGCATGAAAATATTGATGCGACCTGCAAATCTATATACACTAACTGTATTTCAATGGACTAAGAAGGAGGTTATACCGGTCATGAATTGCAACATAGAAGAATGTATGCAATATGGAAATATGCCCAAATACCATGTTGTATGGGAGGGCGAAGAGCATCCAAAAATGCAAGAAGCACATGTTACGTACAATGTTGACAACGGAATAGCTGAATGTACGTGCAAAATGTTTGAATTCAAAGGTATTTTATGTCATCATGCATTAAAGACACTTAATCAAGAGAAGATATAAGAAATACCTAAGTCATATATAATGCGAAGATGGACGAGACAAGTAAAGATTGAGCTGCTTTATACAAATAATGCCAATCCAACTAGTGTTGATGAGAAGTGCCACACAACCTCCCGTTACCAACAACTATATAGGTCACTTATGCAAGTTGCAGATTTGACATCAAAAAGCGAAGAAACCTATGTATGTATGAGAGAAGTGTCAAGGGAATTACTTGAAAAAGTGCAGTTAATTCACCATGAGTCCGTTGCAGCTCGTGAAGACTAATTTAAGAAAACAGGATCGAACAACGTAGGTGAAAATCATGCTTCCTCTAACCCTTGTGAGAAGTTGCGCCGAAGCATAAACATCATCTTCGACAAGTCAGACGTAAATGTTGCAGATTACGATAAAAATATTCACCTAGCGAAGGCTATTAAAAGGAAACCTGCAGCTGATCGCAGTAGTCGGAGGACAAAGGGTGCAATGGAATTGGTTGGCAAGAAAATGTCTAAGAAACAACCAATCCCTAAGCAACCAATCCGTTCGCATGAATAGTTATAGAATATAGTATATTGCTTCCCATGAAAATTATATTACGTGCAACCTATCAATAACTAACTTGTGTAATTTTCAATATGTAGCAATACCATACAGACGTGCACTACAACATTGGAACCTGCAATCCACCCAACATGTTTGAGTGAAATGATGGCATGAGTTTGACAAGTCTTTTCTTATGTAACAATTTTGGGAGGATGTTTGCATTTCTTGTTAAACTTAATGTAGTGTATGATATTGTTCTATTTCATAACAGACTTAGTTAAATTCAAAAGTGAGCAACACAACACAGAATTCACGTGTGGATTCTTCAACTACAAAATAGTTGTAGCATTTAACTTTCATTAGTGTAAATTGTTGTAATGTTTAGCATTCTATAATTCTTTGGTGTAAATCGATAATTCTTTGTTGTAATTCTATATATCTTTGTTGTAAATCGATAATTCTTTGTTATAATGTTATAATTCTTTGTTGTAATTCTACAATAGAAATTATACTACAAATATCATAAAAATTAACACTAGAAAATACATAATATCTTACAAATCGATATACAACAATTGAGCATAATATATTATAAATTGATATGCAATTCAACATAATGACTTACAAATCGATATTAACAAACAAAACCATATCTCACAAATAGACACTAGAAACACATATTATCTTACAAATCTATATATGACAATTCAACATAATATATTACAAATCAATATTAAGCAATTCAGCATAATATCTTACAAATCGATAGACGACAATTCAGCATAATATATTACAAATCGATATTAACAACCAAAACAATATCTCACAAATCAATACTAGAAAACACATTATCTTACAAATCGATATACGACAATTCAACATAATATATTACAAATCGGTGTATGTCAATTCAGCATAATATCCTATAATCGATATACGACAATTCAACATAATATATTATAAATCAATACTAACTACCAAAACAATATCTCACAAATCGATACTAGAAAACACATAATATCTTACAAATTGATATACGATAATTCAGCACAATATGTTACAAATCAATATTATCAAATAATACAATATCTCATAAATCGACACAGGAAAACACATAACATCTTATAAATTGATATACAGTAATTCAACATAATATATTACAAATCGATATTAACAAACAAAACAATACCTCACAAATCGACACTAGAAAACACATAATATCTTACATATCAGTATACGATAATTCAGTATAATATATTACAAATCAATATTAACAAACAAAACAATATCACCAAATCGACACTGTATCGAGAAGCTTCATTCTAAAAAAGGCGGGTTGTGGAGGCGGTTTCACCTCATTCATTTGCTTGAGAAAAGAGAGGGTGTGCTGAAAAAAGCAGTAATGAGACTGACATTAAGAAGCCAAAGATTGAACCTGTTGATGAAACTTTCCCTATTTCATCAAAATTTGTATACACAACCTTCAAAATCCATTACAAATGTCTGTAAACAAAAATTTTGGAAATTGAAAGTTGAACAAAAAATTGCTATCTCTCTCTCAGCAGTAGAACGTAACCCTCTTCACGTTATTCTTGAGAACATGTAGATGTTTAAAAGAACTTCTTCTTATTCCTGAGGGTCTCGCGTCCTTCATAGCTTTCTAGGTAATCTTGCAGTCTGGGTTTTTGTATCTTTTTTAACTAGAAAATTCATCAATTTTTTGCATAGTTCTTTGCAGAATCCAGATATATCATCATGACCCCCCCCGAAAGTGAGACCAATATAGAAATATAGTCACCAAAAAATATGAAAGTTAGACCAATTTGAACTTTACTAAGTCTAAACATCGTGTCGATTTGGGTACACATGCATAAAACATTGTAACATATAAAACCCTAATATAGATATTTATAAAACTCGACCCGTTGTCCAAGTGTAAAACCCTAATCTATTTAACCTCTCTTCCTCTTTTCTGCGTCAGCGCAACTTCTTCTTCTTCTTTCTTTTTATCCTCCGCCTTTGTCTTCTTCTTCTTCTCCATCTTCGACATTTCGATCAAATACATATCTATCTTTTAGAGACTCATTTTTACAAAAGAGATCACCAAAACATCTATATCGTTCATCGTCGAGTTCATTTTCTGCTGCAAAGCAATTTTATGTGTAGCTGCAGATACATCCTTTCCAAGAAAATGAGCTTATTAGGAATGACAACCCACTGTACCATTTTTCTTGGACTGAGGCTAATTCGTAGAGACTCTTGCACTGGTGCACTCTTGACAATATGCTTCACAAACTTCAGCTCAGGCACTGTCCCTTTCAAGGAGCCGATGAGCTACATCATAAATCGCTTTTATGTATTTATCTTCGATATACTTCATGACAAATACGTAAAAGCGATTTATGATGCAGCCCATCGGCTCTTCAAGGGGACAGTGCCTTAGCTGAAGTTTGTGAAGCATATTCTCAAGGTGCACCATTGTTAGAGTCTCTATCAGTCTCAGTCCGAGGAAAATGGTGCAGTGGGCTGCCATTACTAATGAGCTCATTTTCTTATAGAGGATGTATCCACAATGGTACATAGAATCACTTTGCAACAGAAAATAAACTCGATGATGAACGATATGGATGTTTTGTTGATCTCTGCTGTAAAAATGAAAGTCTCTAAAAGATAAATATGCGTTTGACTAAAATGTCCTCTCATAAATAGCTTTTCGCATTCCCGCACCTAGATTGCATTAGAAGCACATCACTATTTTGGACGTGGGTTTCAATCTGGTGATGATATCTATTTTCTTTCTTTATGATGGTCATGTATTGTATCTAAGCCACACCATTGGTCATGATGTATTGTAACTAAATATTAATATTTTTTTGTATATGAATGTGGTTGTAAATCATGTGGATTTATACTTATGAAGTTATGGAGAGAACGATATGTCTTTGTGAACAAAATTGATTTGTATTTAAGAAGTTAAATCAATTTGTATCATTGAAGTAAAACCCAAAACCCAAAACCCAAAATCCTTAAACCTAAAACCTAAACCCTGAACCGCAATCGCCCGTAAAAGCGATTAGGAAATATTATTGACATAGACATAGCCCGTAAAAGCTAATCGCGATAGCACGTAGCCTTCATACGTCATTGCGTAAATCATAATGGTACGTGTCATGCACTTAAACAAAGCTCATTGTCTAAAAGACAGATGTCATTGTGTAAATCACGATAGTATAACGATTTACAGAATGACATCTATGTCAGCCACATTTGGATAAAAATTGCACTGTGTATGAGTATAAATCACGGTAAAAGTGCACGGTCAATGTTTGTGCAAATTGTTTCAGACGTTTATCAATCATTGTGCAAATCACGATATGAACACAACTCGTAAAAACAAATCAGTGACATTTTCACTGTACACAACGCTAAACGCTTGTTTGATTTTTATTTACGAACGCTTATCATTACAATGATTTGTTTAGTGGCATTTGTGTGCTACACTTATACATAAATCGATATTAACAAAAAAATCATATCTCACAAATCGACACTAGAAAACACATATAATCTTACAAATCAATATACAATAATTCAACATACTATATTATAAATCGGTATACAACAATTCAGAATAACATCTTACAAATCGATATACGAAAATTCAACACAATATATTACAAATTGATATTAACAACCAAAACAATATCTTACAAATCGACACTAGAAAACACATAATATCTTACAAATTGATATACGACAATTCAGCATACTATATTATAAATCGATATTAACAACCAAAACAATATCTCACAAATCTATACTAGAAAACACATATTATCTTACAAATCGATATACAATAATTCAACATAATATATTACAAATCTGTATACATCAATTCAACATAATATCTTACAAATCGATATATGACAATTCAACATAATATATTATAAATCAATATTAACAAACAAAACAATATCTCACAAATCGACACTAGAAAACACATAATATCTTATAAATCGATATATGGCAATTCAGCATAATATATTACAAAATCGGTATACATGTGCCAGGTTCATAATTTTGGTTTATGGATTAATGTGAATTCCTATTGATATCTTAAAAATTGATATTTAGAATCAAAACAATATCTTAAAACGATATTAAGAATCAAAACAATATCTTAAATCGATATTAAGAATCAACATAGAAATCAATATTAAGATTCAGAACAATATCTTAAATGGATTTAGAAATTCATACTGATATCTTTAAAACCGATATTTAGAATCAGAACAATATCTTAAATCAATATTAAGAATCAGTATAGAAATCAATATTAAGATTCAGAACAATATCTTAAATCGATTTGAAAATTCGTATTGATATATTAAAAATCGATATTTAGAATCAAAACAATATCTTAAATCGATATTAAGAATCAAAACAACATCTTAAATCAATATAAAAATTCCTATTGATATCTTAAAAATCGATATTTAGAATCAAAACAACATCTTAAATATGGGGCTTAGTAAGATATTAAAGGTTTAGGGTTTAGAGTATAGGGTTAGGTATAGTAATATATTATGGGATATATGTACCGATTTGTAAAGTATTAAGTGCTTTCTAGTATCAATTTTTAAAATATTAAGTGCTTTTTAGTGTCGCTTTTACGTATCTCACAAATCGATACTATAAAACACATAATATCTTACAAATCGATATACGATAATTCAACATAATATATTATAAATCGATATTAACAAATAAAATAATATCTCACAAAAATCGATATAATATCCTATAAATTATAAGATATGTCGATTTGCAAGATATTTGTATTAGGATTTTGAAACGTGTGCTTGGGAAATTTACATTATTGCGATTTGGGTGCTTGAGGTGGCGATTTGCATATTCAATACACATGTTCCAGGTTCATAATTTTGGTTTATGGATCAATGTGAATTTTGTACACAGTCTTACAAAATTTGTATTCTATAAAATCTGTTTCAAATGTCTGTACACAAAAAATTTGGAAATTGAAAGTTGAACAAAAAATTGCTCTCTCTCTCTCTCTCAGCAGTAGAACGTAACCATGTTCATGTTATCCTTGAGAACAGGTAGACATTTAAAAGGGCTTCCTCTTACTCCTGGGGGCCTCACATCTTTTATTGCTTTCTAGGTAATCTTGCAGTATGGGTTTTTGTATCTTCCGCAACTAGAAAATCCTTTAATTTTTCGCATAGTTCTGTGCGAAATCTAGGTATATCATCCTGAAAAAAACCCCGAAAGTCAGACCAATATAAAAATGTAGTCACTAATAATAAAAGGTAATAAAACATGTTTAAGTGTACAACATACAATGGTGAATTCTGGTGCTCGTCCATAGTATATTGCTTCAATATACTTCATTACAAAGATGCCACAATTGACACCATTATTTTGTAAAGGAGCATCCTCTACTACGTGAAACTTCCACGGTCCAATGTCGACACCCAACATGTCTTTAAAAAATCCAACCTGTGGTTTATGCAAAAGCAAGTAAATTCCAAGCCACGGTACAAGATACAATAATCTTAAAGATAGAAACTTACCAAATGCACAATGTCACAGTCTACACCAATGTTATAGTTCAAAGAGTTGTATAACCATATTTTTTGTTCTCGTACATCCAACATGTATAAGACCCAATGCTTTTCTGATTGCCATAATGTAGGAATCAATATTTGCAAATCGATTATAAAATATCTTAAAAAATGAATATGAAAATGCTTACTGATACCATAAAAATTGATGTTAAGAATCAATATATAAATCAACATTGAGAATCAAACCAATATCTTAAATCGATATTAGTAATTAGCATAGAAATCGATATTAAGAATCAAAACAACATCTTAAATCGATATAAAAATTCTTATTGATAGCTTAAAAATAGATATTAAGAATCAATATAGAAATCGATATTAAGAATCAAACAATATCTTAAATCGATATTAAGAATCAACATAGAAATCAATATTAAGATTCAAAGCAATATCTTAAATCAATTTAGAAATTCGTATTGATATCTTAAAAATCAATATTAAGAATCAAAACAATATCCTAAATCGATATTAAGAATCAAAACAACATCTTAAATCAATATGAAAATTCATATCGATATCTTAAAAATTGAATAGGCTTGTTGCATGTATATATATAGATCTCCAACGGCAAGTTTCAAATTATCATAAACAACGATTGTTAGCTTGTTGCATGTAATGGAATAGGCTTGATTTTAATCGTGGCATAAAGAAAGGTGAAATAGATGATAGGTTTGGACATCATTTCATGTGAAATGATAAATGTGAGAATACATTCGCAAAGTTAGCTACAATTACTATCTTCAAGAGAATGCATTATGTAACACCCCAAATATTTAACTTGAAAATTTTGGAATAAATTTTTGTTTTCTAAAGAACAACGGAAAAGCTTTATTAAATCCTTAGTCAAATTATTTGGGTGGGTTACAAGTAATAACACAAACTCAAGACATTTAAGTAAAATAAATTCTTGCATTGAGATACTACAAGTTATCATTTACAACTTAAAGATTTATTACAAATAAAAAATCCTCAGGAGATCCGAAGAAGATATGGTCACATGGCTCTGTCCGTAATTGCTCGCCATTCAGTTTCCTGAAAAATATTAATTCAGAAGAGGTCAGACTACCCCGTATGAGTAAGAAGCATAATATCCATATGAATGTGCACAATGTCATGTGTACAAGTATATGTGCAACATGTTTAGATAGAATTAATAACCATTTAATAAGTGACAAATGTACATGTCACTAAAGTTAAGTATTTCATGTTTAATTTTCATCAACATCAAAACAAGATACATCATATGCATGAACCATATGTATATAAGTAATAATAATAACTTTGGAACTTATGTGGATGTACACTTGACTTAAGTACATTATTCCATGTAAAATTTGCATAAAGCACAAACACCAATGTTCAATATATCATTAATAAGTTATTACATTTTTCGTGTCAAGGAAAAACCAATTTAAGGCATGCACCATAGGAATCACAACTCACTCAATAATTGCAACATCAAGCTGTATGCAACTACTTGAAGATTTTTCTTAATGCACTAACTTTTTGTTTCATCTTGTTAATTACCCTGTGGGTACGCACAAACATTTGATATTGTAACGGACCGAGACCACACGAGAGTTTATTATTTTATAACCCGCATGACTAGCCGTACAGATATCCAAAGGGGACGGTTCACGACCAAGCGAGTACTCCCCAATGGCTAGAACTAGAATTAGGATGCACCCTGTACTTCTACAGAAGACTTGGATCTACCACCTAGGACGAATTGGTAGTCCTGGTCCCCTAACACTGTGGACTGGGGACCGGGTGAGACGCCTAGCTCTCACAAAAACAAGAATGTCCACGAAGCTTGTACCACCTACCCTCTCTAAGGTAGACCATGAGTCTAGTAACATACACCGTCTTTCAGGTGTACCCAGAGCCCTGGGAAACCAGTAACATCTACTATTTTCAGGTATACCCAGAATCTCGGGAAACCAGTAACATATACCGTCTTTCAGGTATACCCAGAATCCCACATTTAAGTTGTGTGTGCATATTTTCCATTTTATTTATTCTTATGTGCAAGTCATTGCACTACAGGGAATTTCCCAAAATTCCAACCCACACCCGGGGTGATCTCACTGTATGCACATACCAAATCAATGCCCAATAGGCACCAACAATAATTCTTCTGAGTCAAGTACTTATATTTGTAATATATTTAAACTTCATTTCTATATTTGTAATATATTTAAACTTCATTTCTGAGATGGGGTGTATGCTTCATATCCCACTAATCATGCACTCACATGGCATGTCTCAAGTACAACTTTTCATAAGTGCTCGTATGACACTGCAAAGGTTCTGCGGAACCACATGCTCATTTCTGAGCTCTTAGCAAGACTCTAAAAATTTTCATCAGAGTATAAGTTATTTAGAATAAGCAGTTAGCGAAACTATGGTCTATGAATGAGACACAGTCATATCCTCTCTTTGTGAGACATACATCATTTATATGAGAACTTACAAGTACATTTATCATTTCATGTATTCCACAGAGTTCAGTAAGGCCACTTTATTTATTTAGTGCACACATGACAAGATATGCAGCATTTTGCAAAAATATGCCGGTGCACACTTATTCCCATAAATGATGGCAAAACCAATGTAATTCTTGCATTTCATGGATTCACTGAATAAAATGACTCATTTCAAATAATTTTACCCATTAAAGGTGTGAATTTAAAATCTTCGACATGCTATCAATATTATAAGCATTTGTGTTTAATGTGGGTACTCTTAACATGAGAAGCAAATAACGAGTTCATTCAATATATATATATATATATATATATATATATATATATATATATATATATATTTGTGTGTGTAAAGAGCACATATATATAGATTTACATATTATATGTGGATCGGGTTGTGACAGAGAAAAACCAACAAATCAATCTAACAAGAATAAGTTTTAGAAAGCAAGCTAACAAAATATGAAACTTATTTCATGCAAAGAGAGAAACTGACATTATTACCATGAACAACTAAAGACATTCTCAACCCTCACTGGTGTGTAATGGGAGAAACATAACTTTCTAATAGGATGACCCTTGACTGATGCGCCTTTGCCCAACAAAAACTGTTAAATGACGAATCCATCAGATCCTAAGTAACAACCACTAATCATAAATCTACCATGGATTGTGTCTTTAATACATAAAAAAATATGATATTTTGACTCTTGAAGTTTTTGTACATTGTGGGTCATCGATCTTTATGTCATTTGGAAAACCAGTTTGCATGTAGCAAAGACTTTATCCAAGACCAGTTCTCTATTTAACCAACTACGTAAATCACATCCATAGGGTCCGGTCTACAAAAAAAAGATCAACAGGTATAAAAAAAATTGCAATTCCAGCTCAATGGCATGGTACCTTCAATAGTAGTAAACATTTTCTCTATAGTGTGTATGTATTGTTTTTAACAGTTTCTATATCACCAGTACATGTGTCATATCCAATACCCACACCTGCACCTATATTACAATAGGTTACATTACAACACCATTTTTTTTTCAGTGAGACAGTTAGAGTATGTAATTTACTACATTGATTCAAATATGATAAGTTGAACTGCTAAATTTTGAGAACAGGATTCTTGCAATACTTCCATAGATCAGTTGTCATGTTGCAATCATAAGATAGGCTAAAATTCTAGATTTTCTGGTTATCAAGTCCTCAAGCATGGAAATAAGAGGATTTTGATGGCTCCAATGCCAAGTCATAAATGCCCCCTATATCAATCCTCTAATAAGAAACATTAAGCTCTTCCAAAATAATGTGAGTCAGAAGAGATCAATCAAATAAGTGTTTCAGTGTCGAGCATATCTGCAAAAAAAAAAGAACAAGATTCATGGATTATGGGCCTCCACATTGCATGCCAGCTCTCTCTAGTTCTACTGATTGGTTTAGAAAGTCCACATGTAATCTAAAACAAGCACATCAAAATGGTTCGAACGGATGGCTGAAGCTACTATCTGGGATGCCTTGTTATTTGACTACTAGGATTTTAATTTAGGTCTTCCAAGCAATCTTGTCCTTGTATGTTGATGGCAATTGACATGACTAATATGACAAGGTGTCCACATGATACATAGATATTTTCATAGTGGCTTGAGATCAAAGACCAATAACCTCTGATATTTCTTGGGGGTAGAGGATGCTATTCGCCCTGTAATTTTTTTTGTTCTATACAGATAAAGCTTGCACAAAACTTGGTTTATGGACTTCACACCTTAAGAAAACTCGTGTCACATATCAACATCTGTTCATCGTTACAAATATTTTAGATATTAGCTTTTTCTATGCATAACTAGTGTAATGAGATTGCAAGTTTCTCCCTTTATGTTCTAGTCCAAAAGACCAGAAATGAGTTGCAACTAATGAGAACATGGAGCATGATTTTGTATTTCACACAAACAGTACAAAGATATACTAATCCTTGAAATGAAGGAAAGAAACCCATGTCACAAGGACTCTTTAAAAGAGCCATCACACATAACTTGGCACAAAGAACACAAACAAGGTCATAGTGAGCTTACATAATCTCATATGTTGTGCAAAACTCTTTATATATATATAAACAAGGAAGACACATTGTCCTATCAGAGTTATGCCTGCCATCTCCTTATCAAGGGCAGTACGACATCCCCTAACATGAGATTCAACCGTCGCAAATAAAAGAATATTATTCATGGTATTAAGAACCGATTCGATCTCACATCCGCCATGAATCTTTAAAAAGGGTTGTATGATGTTGCATACATTCGAAGGATGATGCAATATACTTGTATTTCATGGCATAGGCACACACATAAAGATGTAATGCCCTTACCTCTTGATGAATTAGAAACCCAAAAACTGGAATTGTCCGGTCAGATGGTGGATCGATTTTGTGGCCACCTTAATCAAAACTGTTGCTGCTACACCTTGAGCGGTCCCCTCGTGAAAATGTGACTCCGAAGGCAAGATGTTTGTCTTCTTTGTGAACGTCCGACAGCCTCACATCACTTCTTTGCTGGAATCAATGGTGGAGTGCTCGACCAAGGTGGATCATACGGCTGGCTTAAGAGGGTAGGCAAGAGAGAGAAAAAATGGTGGAACCAAACAGGTAGGTCTCAGGGCTGGGCTGAGAGAGGGTGGGCGTGAGAGAGAGAAGGGGCGAATTCCAAGGGTTCCACATTGTAAAACCCCCTTCCAAGACTTCCATTTTTTTTCTTTGTTTTCATTATAGTCTGCCCAAAATGGAAGGCCATCTTCCCTTCTTGATGCAGCCTCTTCACCTTCCTCATTAAAGGATTTTCCAAATGTTCCTTCCCTCTCTCAAGTTCAATATTGATTATTTTTTTTTATTATTATTATATTTGGTTGGGGACTTTTCCATTCCTTTTCATGAGATGAATCGTGACTTCATGCGCAAGATTCAAAAGAAAGAAATTGCAGAGGCTTTGAAGAAAATGAAATCAAGAAGGGCAGTTGGCCCAGATGGTATACCTATTGAGGCTTGGAAATGCTTGAGAAAGAAAGGTTTAGAATGGTTGACAAATCTTTTTAACAAGATTTGGCGGACAAATAAGATGCCTAATGAGTGGAGGAAGAGTACTCTGGTGCCCCTATATAAGAATAAGGGTGATATACAAGATTGCACAAACTATCATGGTATAAAACTCATGAGTCATACTATGAAACTTTGGGAGAGGGTGATTGAGTCTAGGTTGAGGAAGGTTGTCATGATATCGGAGAATCAATTTAGTTTTATGCCTGGAAGATCAACTATGGAAGCTATACATCTTCTTAGACAACTTATTGAGAGAAATAAAGAGAGGAACAAAGATTTGCATATGGTTTTTATTGATTTGGAGAAGGCTTACGATAGAGTACCTAGGGACGTTCTCTGGTGGACAATGATGAAGAAATGTGTTTCTCTCAAGTACATTAGTATAATTAAAGATATGTATGAAGGAGTAGTAACCAATGTCCGCACTTGTGGAGGGGTGACAACCAATTTTCCTATAACGGTTGGGTTACATCAAGGATTTGCTTAAAGCCCTTTCCTATTTGCTATAGTGATGGATGAGCTTACGAGATCAATTTAAGAAAATGTGCTGTGGTGTATGTTGTTTGCTGATGATATTGTTTTGATTGATGAGTCTAGAGCTGGGGTTAATGCTAAGTTAGAATTATGGAGACAAACATTAGAAGCAAGAGGTTTTAAGTTGAGTAAGAGTAAGGCAGAATACATGGAATGTCGATTTAGTAAGCAACGAAGTAGTGATCGGAGTTTAGTGAAGCTTGGTGAGCAAGAAATACCGGTGGATGATTCTTTCAAATATTTGGGATCTATCATTCAAAAGTATGGAGAAATTGATGGAGATGTAAATCATAGGATAAAGGTTGGGTGGATGAAATGGAAGAGTGCAACTGGAGTGTTATGCGATCATAGAATGCCATTGCGGTTGAAGCGAAAGTTTTATAGGACGACTATTAGGCCCGCTTTACTATATAGTACAGAATGATGGGCTGCCAAGAGACATCATATTCAAAAAATGAGTGTAGCTGAGATGCGTATGCTGAGATGGATGTGTGGAAATACAATAAAAGATAAGATTCAGAACAAGGAGATACGTAAGAAGGTAGGCGTTGCACCCATTGAAAATAAGATAAGAGAGAATCGTTTACGGTGGTTTGGACATATTTGACGAAGGCCTAATGATGCTCCAGTTTAAAGGATGGAGAAATGGAAAAATATATTAGTTAAAAGAGGTCAGAGTAGGCCTAGGAAGACATGGATGGAGGTGATAGGAAAGTATATGAATGTTTTGAACCTCATTGAGAACATGGCATTGGATAGAAATGAATGGAGGAGAAGGATTCATGTGGAAGACCCAGAATAATTTTCTTTGTTGGTTCATATCGCCGACCCCAATTGTTTTGGGATGAAGGCGTAGTTGTTGTTGTATATTTGGTTGGGGCTTTCCCCTTTAAGAAAAATGCCCAGTTCACTTCGTGTGCGACCACATTCCACATTTAAAACCATCTTAAATGGGAATGGGTAACGTCCTCTCTAAATTCAAATTCCAAAAATATAAAAATATATTTTATTTTTATAAAAATAACCCTCTTTGTTGGAGCACAGGGAGAATCACACTCAGGTCTCCACCATAAGGGGAAACGTTTCCCACCAGTGCACCATGATGTGTTTCATTGCAATACCTTGCAACATTAATGTATTTAATCTCATTGTGGCTTAACAATATTACCAACCAAAAACGTTTTCTACATAAATAGTATTATGTTACCTGGGGGATTTGAACCTATGACCTCCACTCTGTAAGTCCATTGTCTTGACCAATGTGCCAACTCCTCTTTAGTGGCTCTTTCTTGCAACTTAATTTCTCTTATCCACTTATGACCTTTTGTCTAAATCATAAACGTTTTTCTTAGGCTTTTACCGCGGATAGGGGTCTCAAACCTAAGATGTCCTTTTATGTCTTGCCTCTTGACTCATTAACCTTTAAGTATGGTTTTTTTTTCATGGTCCTCTCGTTCGATTACGACATCGTTCTCCTGAGAGTTCCAAATTCGTACTTACTGCATTTTTGGAAATGATTGCGATTTAACCATTTTTGGATCTTGATTGCAATTTGACCAAATTTGGATCCATTAAGATTCAATTGGTTTCTGATTGAGTTTCAGATCCATCCAAGATCCGAATCCATACGTCGTATCAAAATCCAAATACTGGGTTCATTTGATCCAGTTTGGATTTTAAGATCCATTTGGATCGACTCTATATCATTTTATCGTATTTATTTCAAAGGAATTTATCCTTTACTTAGTTTGATAATTATCGAAATTTTATGGGTTTTACACATTATTTCTTGGAATGTTTTGTTTTTCAAATCATGTAATATAAAGAACTACCAGGTTAGTTCCGTTGCATTTACTTTGAAAATCCCCAAGCATGATCGGGTCTCACAGACTATTGTTCATCGCACACATGAGATTATGTATCCTTAACATGTGAGTGTCTTAACCATGGTTCTAATTATAAAATGCTCATTTCATATATGAATTGGATTCTCAAAAGGGTTTTCATGTACTCAACCGAGTAGTTGTTATGTTTGAAAACCCGTTAAATTGATAGAGGGATGCATACTTTATTATCCGGGCCATTAGGTTATTGGAATGAGTGTGCTTGCATGTTCTCACAAAAATATAATTTTTATCGCATATATATAAAAATAATGTTATGCTACCATTGTGCTTTACCAGAAAATGAAATATCCATGTTGGAAATTGTTTTGATAGTAAACTAAGTATGTGATTCACATATGAATTCTAGGACTATGTCTAGTACGTGGACCGCGCATGATATGGATATTTGCACCATTATGATCATTATTATACAAAACTTCAAATCTGAACATGTGGTTTCGCAGAATGCTGATTGTACCACATGAGCACTTAAGAAATGTTAAAGTTGGATAATGCCATTTGGAAGCATAACCAGTAGGGTATGATACGTATACCCTAGCACAAAAAACAAAAGCTAAATAAATACATGATCACATAAATGAAAACTCTAGATTTTGGGTATACCTGAAAGACGTTATATGTTACTAGTTTCTCTTGAGATTCTGGGTATATCTGAAAAACAATATATGTTACTGGTTTCTCATGACTCTGAGTACACCTGAAAGATGGTGTATGTTACTGGACTCAAACAAACAAGAATGAAAAATATGCACATATAAAATAAATAAGGGATTCTGGGTATACCTGAAAGATGGTATATGTTACTGTTTTTCCGGGATACTAGGTATACCTGAAAACAATATATGTTACTGGTTTCCTAGTGCTCTGGGTACACCTGAAAGACAATGTATGTTACTGGACCCAAGGTCTACCTTGGAGAGGGTAGATGGTACAAACTCCATGGGACATTTAGTTTTTGTGAGAGCGAGGCGTCTCACCCGGTCCCCAGTCCTTGGAGTAAGGAGGCCAGGACTACCAATGCATCCTAGGTGGTAGATCCAAGTTTTCTACAGAAGCTATAGGGTGCATCCTAATTCTACTTCTAGCCATTGGGAAGTACTCTCTCGGTCGTGAATCGTCTCCTTTGGATATCCGTACGGCTAGTCATACGGGGTATTAATTTGAAAAGCATAATAGACCCCCGTATGGTCTCGGTCCGCTACGATGTCGAATGCCTGTGCATACCCACAAGGTAATTAACAAGAGGAACATAAAGTCAGTACACTTTTGAAAGTTTTCAAGTATACACACAATGCTTGTTGTTGCATCTTCTAAAGTATGATTGTGATTCACTCGTGTGATGCATAGCTTAATAATATATTTTTTTTTACATTCAAAATGTGATAACCTAAATGTGATTCATTCATATGATATATCATTCATTGATGTCTTTCTTTTACGTAATAATTCATGAAATGCTAGAATTTAGTGAACTATACTTTCAGAACTTGTTTAAAAGTTTTTCGTTTCTTATATAAATGTTGCACATATACTCATACACATGACACTGAGCACATTCATATAAATAGTAAGCTTTTTACTCAGACGGGGTAGTCTGACCCCTTCTGAATGATTACTTTTCAGGAAACAGATAAAGACACAAGGACAATTGCGGTCATCGCTGTGGACAGTGCCATGAAACCATATCTTTTGCGGATGTTCTGAGGAACTCTGACTTTAATAAATTCATTAAGTTTGTAATATATGACTTATAAGATTTCAATACAAGAGTTTAATTCGCTTAATGTTATTGAGTCTGTGCTATTACTTGTAACCCGCCCAAATAAATTGACTAAGGATTTAATAAAACATTTCCGCTGTGGTTTTAGAAAAAAAAAATTTATTCCAAAAATTTTCAGTTAAAAATTTGGGGCGTTACAATGTACGTGCAAAATTTATGAATTCAAAGGTATTTTATGTCGTCATGCATTAAAGACACTTAATCAAAAGTAGATATAAGAAATACTTGAGTCATATTTAATGCAAAGATGGACGAGATAAGCAAAGATTGAACTTCTAGATACAAATAATGTCAGTCAATCTGGTGTTGATGAGAAGTGTCACGTAACCTCTCGTTACCAACAACTATATAGGTCACTTATGCATGTTGCAGATTTAGTATCAAAAAGTGAAGAAGCCTATGTATGCATGAGAAAAGTGTCAAGGGAGTTACTTGAAAATGTGTTGTTAATTCACCATCAGTCCATTGCAGCTAATAAAGACCAATCCAAGAAAATGGGAGTGAACAGTGAAGCTGAAAATCATGCTTCCCTTGACCCGCATGAGAAGTTGCACCAAAGCGTAAACATCATCTTCAACAAGTCAGGAGTCAATGTTGTAGATTATGATAAAAAAATTCACCTAGCGAAGGGTATCAAAAGGAAACCTGCCTCTAATTGTAGTCGTCGGAGGATAAATGGTGCACTAGAATTGGTTGACAAGAAAATGTCTAAGAAACAACCAACCTCTAAGCAAAAGCAACAAAGCCCTTTGTATGAACATGTATATAATACATTATATTGCTTTCCATATAAATTGCATTACATGCAGCTTATCGATATCTAACCTATGTAATCTCCAATATGCAACAATACCCTACATACATGCACTACAATGTTGGAACCTTCAGTCCTTCCGACCAGTTGTTCTAGAATGATAGCTTCAGTTTTACAAGTCTTTTGGTATATAATCAATGTTGAGAGGATGTTTGCATTTCTTGTAAAACTTAATGTAGTGTCTTATATTGTTCTGTTTCATGACAGGCTCAGTTGAATTCGAAAGTGAGATATGGAACACATAAATTGCGTGTGAATTCTGTTTAATAATATATTCACATGTATAAATCATTGTAATATGTATTCTTCACATGTATAAATTGTTGTGTCATCTAGCCTACACAGCTACAATTTTGATACCGTAGGTAAATCACTGATGTTCAAAGCTTATATCATTAGTAAAAATCATTGTCTCATTTAGCCTTCACATATACAAATCGTTATACATATATTATAGTTGAATCGTTATGTAAAAAGTTGTTCTGTAAATAAACTGTTTTAAAAGTAAAAAGTTGTTACATTTACTACTTGTGCATGATAGTTGTTAAAGCGTTGTAGCTTAATTTTTACACCATTAGTAAATCGCCTCTATGGTGATTTATTTGGTATATAAATTGTTATACCATGTAGTGACTTATCGCGATTTACACAATGACGTCTATGTCGGCCACAACTCAATTTGTTTATTATTTTGGTTTTATGCCTTTTATGAATAAGTAATTATGTATTACACTTATTAAAAAAGGATTTATATACTTATAGAATGTCACGTTATAAAAAGGTAAATCGATTTCTATCTATGAAGTTACCTCGATTTGTAGTTTACTAAGTCTAAAAAATGTGTTGATTTGTTTATTATTTTTCTTTGCCACCTTTTATGAATCAGTCATTGTGTAAATCGCTTTAGGACATATCATTCACATAGACAAAGCTCATAAAGTAAAATTGCATATCATTTTTGCTTTATGTCTGTGGCTTTAGGGTTTAGTGTTTAGGGTTTTAGGGTTTAGGGATACATATCTACATATATATTTTTTAATTAATTTTATTTGGTTATCAAATAAAAACAAATTCTATTTATTTAAGAGGAAATCAAAACGAAGCGACACCCTCCTGAACTTGTGCAATGTGTCATTCATTTATGAATTAGAATTATGTAAATCGCGATAGGACATATCGTTCATATAGATAATGCTCATAAAAGCAAATCGCGATAGGACAAAGATTGTTATTCTATAAAACTTAAAGAATAGTGGTTGTAAGTCGATTTGTATTTATCAAGTTACTTAGATTTATACTTTACCAATAAACATCATGTTGTTATACTAGACAGTGTCCCATAGCGATTTACACAATGACGTCTGTATCGTTGAAGTTAACTCAATTTGTACTTTACTAAGTCTAAACATCATATCGATTTGTTTATTATTTTTCTTTTTCGCTTTTTATGAATCAATCATTGTGTAAATCGTGATGGTACGCATCGTTCACTTAGACAAAGCTCATAAAGGCAAATCACAATAGGATATTCCAACAGACTTGGTTCGATTGTTGGATGGGTTTATGTGGGATGGCTGTACAGATCGTGATAGAACACCTTCTATAAAAAATAAATCGCGATCTCTAATAGTATTGGTTGCAAGCTAATCGGTATCAAGCAAATCACGATAGCCCGTAGTCCTTATACATACAAATCATTTCAGCGTTTTATTAATGTTTATGCAAATCGTTTTAGCCGTTTATCAATCATTATGTAAATCACGATAGAAAGACAACTCGTAAAATCAAATCATAATTTTCATAGTACACAACGCTAAATGCTTGTTCAATTTTTATTTACGAAGGCTGATCATTACAATGATTTGTTCAGTGGCATTTGTATACTGCACTTATTAAAATAGATTTATACACTTATAGAATGTCATGTTAAAAAAAGAATTATAGAATTACAACAAAAAATTATAGAATCCCAATAAATAATTATCAGGACGTCGATTTGTATTTATGAAGTTACCGTGACAACGACATCAATATGTTTGTAAAACCCTAATATAGATATGTGTAAAACCTTATTCTATATAAAACCCTACCCGACCCGTTGTCCAGGTCAAAACCCTAATCTATTTAACCTCTGCAGCAGTGCAACTTCTTATTCTTCTTCTTCTTTTTTCACCTCTGCCTTCATCTTCTTCTTCTCCTTCTTCTTTTTCCTTGTATTTTTCTTTCTTTTGTGTTTCTTCTACATGTGCTTGATAGATGGGGTTCAAAGTTTACGCAAAATATAACGACCATAATCATCCTCAATTGTTGCCGCATACCAGAGAAAACACATATATTCTGCATGATAGACAAGGGGTGATGTTGATGAGCATCTATTTGATCTATTCCTACTGCCTAATCTTCGATATACTTTAAGACAAGTATGCTACAATGGTGAGGGCTCCACACTTTTCTCTTAAGTAGTGCACAACAATATTTGATATACTCCATCGTTCACATATCATTGTTCGCAGTGGAAAAAATATCTGCCAAATGGTGCAGTGGGCTGCCATTACTAATGAGCTCATTTGCTTGGAGAGAATGTATCTTCAGCTGCACATAGAATCACTTTGCAGCAGGAAATGAACTCGACGATGAACGATATAGATGTTTTGGTGATCTCTTATGTAAAAAAGAGTCTCTAAAAGATAGATATGCATTTGATGGAAATGTCTTCCCATAAATAGCTTTCCACACTATGAACACCTCAAATTTTTCAAAAGTTTGTAAATATTCCATTTTTGCCCCTGACCTCATTTTTCTGAGAAAACCAAAGCTAACTTTCAATCATTCTTCAGATTTTCTGGATTGAATTCCCTATTGATATATTCAAATCCAATTCCGAATCCGAACCCAGTGTCTTAAATCCAAAACCTGAGTCTCATTGTCTGACTTCCAAATTAAGATTACAAAAATGCCAAAAAATGGTTTTTGAAAGGCTCGGGCAGTTCATCCAGCATCCTCTTGGATTCACAACCCCATATTTCTCAATTCAAAGTTTAAAACCTCGAATATTTCCTAAAAATCCGGATAAAAACCCATTTTCTGAAGAAATTTCCCCAAAATGGCCTTGAAAACCTTCTTTTGTAAATATTTCTCAAAAACACAAAAAATTAGTTTAAATCCTTGTTTTTCGTAAATTTTAGGGTTTTATTCCAAAAATATAAAAAAAATATAGAAAATGAAGAAAAGAACAAAAAAATATAGAAAAGAAACAAAATTCGGATTTTGAAAAAAAAAAAAACTCTTTTTGAAAACAATCTTTTAACTAAAACCAGTTTTTTGCAAAAAAACTTTTAGAAAACAACCAACCTTTTGAAAATTTTTAAAACGGGTGGGTTTTAACGAAAAAATAAAAAAATAAAAAATAAAATGTGTGTTTTCTTTAGGGTTACAAAGCCCCTCCTTCTCGGCCTTCTGGAAGCACCCATGGCCTCCACCCTCCGATCCCCTCATCTGCCTTTCATCCGCAACAACCGTGCCCATCTTCCTTCCTCAATCCTTCAATCGCCAATCGATTCCTTCTCACCATCCATCCTTAATGGCCACCCCTCGTCCAGATCCTTCCTGCCCTTCCATAAAAAGGGGGGTAAGGGGGAAGCGAGGGCATTAGGATTTTTTTTGGAGGATCATCGACCATTCGGGTATCACCTCATCACCAAGCTCAATCCGCCCCCTTTCCATCAAGGCTACAGAAGAAGCTTCACCTCTTTTCAGAATCTCTACAAGCAAGGTAAGAGTCCCTTTTCTCCCTTTTTTCTTTTTTTTCCCCTTTTGTTTTGATTGTCTCCTGATCTTCTCGATTTTCTACATTTCGGGTTTCTTTCCTCTTGCTCCATTGAAGCATACAAGGTAGTATCGATTTGTTCATGACAAATCGATCCGCCTCCATGCGACATTAACGGGAATAATTTGATCCCGACATTTCTCTTACCTAGTTATTTTCTTTTATTTCAGTGTTTACTTACATTAAATGTTGTTGGTTTCTGAATTTCAATCCAGACCCCTGTTTTATTTTGATTATAGTTCTATTCTCATATCATTTCGGATTCTGTCTCTATTTTGATTTCTATCTTTTTTTTTTTAGATTACATCTTTGTTGTCTTGCATTTCCTGTGCTCATCGAGTTATTTCTCTCGTTGTATATGATTTCTGGTTTCATTATAGCTACTTGTTTATATTTAATAGCACACAATCACATATTTTGTTTAACACCTTTTACTCATTTTTAACTATCATTTTGATGTTCGATGGTCCATGATGTCTAGGGATCCTCCTCGTTTCAGTTAGATTTGGTTTACCATGCTACCCGATATATATCATCTGCATCTTATCTAATCTCATTTATGCGCAAGACCTCCAGGGTTTCACCACTGCGTCAATGTCATCTATATTTCCTACAGCCTGTTGTCGCTGCAGTGGCCATGTTATTAGTTTAGCATCATTTCTCGTTCATTGACATTTGCAATAGCATGGGCATTCTAGCATTTTCTGCATTATTGATATCATTATGCTTCTTATATTTCCACTGTATTATTCTTACTCAAATATCTGATCGTAAGTGTCTTATGTTTGATTGATCGCCTGGTTGCCTTCAATGTCCGAGTCTGATGGTATTGGATCATCCTTACGATTGTATTTTTCTTTTATTTTATCGCCTCACTGGGATCGGGTCGTTGTGCGTTACATTTAACTGTCCATAATCATTTCACCTCAGGCCACAACACTTGTTTTTTTTTTTTGTTTTTTTAGTGGGCTCTTATCACAAAGATAAGATTCAATGTTAGTTTGGACTAATGTTTCTGTGTCATTACAGGTCTCTGCTTTCAGAAGCAGAGAAGGATTTAAGAATGTTCATCTTTATGCCTGAATTATCTTGTTTAGCGAAACCCAATCACTGTTCCTTCGGATTGTTTGTAATTTTCTCCTGTATCATGTTATAAATCTAGTTTTTATCTAGATACATGTTTCTCCCCTTTTGTGAGTTTCAGTACATTCCCTCTCATTTTAATGATATTTTAGCCTGCATCCATTCGCTAGCTACCCTACAAAATCATTCCTCTTCAAAATTAGTTATAACATTTGCCCATTTGCATAGGATAATCCACTATAGTTTAGCATCGACATTCATGTGCATAGGCTTGCTTCATAGAATCATCCAGTAGCTATTGTCTCGGCCTTTCGTTTTGGTTGCATTGGAGGGATAAAGGTTTTGTAGGGATGGCGTTCGCATTAGACCAGGTCAGAGTCAAATTAAATGGAAGCCTATATCATATCTTTCTATACGAGAGAAACTGGTGGAGTACTATGAAGATAGGGATCTGGTAGGTCAGCAAGTGTCAAGCTTAGCATGCCTAAGGATGTTTTACCCTTCGAAAGATGGAAGGACCTGTGAGTCCTGCGTCAGTGGAAATATATGTCTCAGTGGTCCCTTAAGGCCCAATGTTTGAATAATATATACTCCCCTGTCATGACCTTACCTCTTGCATCTTAATCACAAATC
The DNA here is from genome assembly GCF_984573655.1 of Nuphar pumila. Lineage (NCBI taxonomy): Eukaryota > Viridiplantae > Streptophyta > Magnoliopsida > Nymphaeales > Nymphaeaceae > Nuphar > Nuphar pumila. Next base: position 72,386,069 of record NC_143257.1, read on the forward strand.
AGTACTCTCGTTGACCCTAGGTACTTAAAGCTTTTCTTTCCTTTCTTTAGATAACATGATTTCTACATCTAATATTACTTTTTTTTTGTTTTGTTGTTTCGTTCTTTTCCTGTTTCAGTTATACTTACAAAATTAATTATGTATCAAGTAAGTTCCTTTGAGCACCTGTTTCACTCATTACGAAATTCACTCTATAACATCAATGGCATCTCTATGTTTTCGTTGTCATGAATGGTACCCATTCATTCCATTTCAAGCATTCTACTGTGTTATTTATTTATTTTTCTTCTTTTCTTCATATCGCCACAGCCTGCTACGCCATGGTTACACCCACCGGTATTTTCCAGTGATTACACAACACAACAGAACCAACGGTTGTTGGTTGTTGTGGCCACCTGCATTTTTTACTCTATGGCATCTGTGGCATCACTCTCCCGTCTACTGCATATTCCCCATATTTTCTGTTTTCTTGCCAAGTCATTCCCAATTCTTGTGGTTTCTTCTCCATGTTAATTCCTACAATTTGTTTTCTTTGCTTAATTGCTAGATGATTGGTTAATTAATAGAATATTTTTTTTCTCCCTTTCCTGTAAGTTCCAACCATGGATGATGTGCGCTTTATCATCTTTTTTTTTACTGATAATGCTTGATGTGTTCAGAAGATTGCTGTATGATTTTTTTTCGACAGCCCTAAAGTATACAAGTAATAATTGAATATTTTGCAGGAAAGACGAAACTGGGCCTAGATTTTGTTTGGGTCTTATTCCAGTAGCCTGTCATTTTTTTAGCTAGTGTAAATCACACACACAAAAAAAACAGAACATTCATGAACTGAGCATGTTGAAAATCTTTTTTTTAGGGTAAAAAATCACCCTCTTTTTGTGTCTAGAGTAGTCAATTTCGTTAATTTTAGAGATCGCTTTACTATCAATAACAAATGTGTCACAATTTCTACAAGCACCAGTCAGTGCTACCCATAGGGTTACATATGATTGACCGACATGATCTTGATCATGTCTTTTACCATAGCAGACTTGGCATGGCTTAGAGATTCACTTGCATACCATTAATCAAGCCTCCCCCCCTGCATCTTGGCCTGTCTGTTGACTATGGCTATGAGCATTTGCTGCAACAACTCGATGCACATACTAAGAGTGGCAGAATCTGCTCTTCAGATATAACCCACTGCAGTGGATTGTTCAAAACAAGCTTGGGTTTTGGTTAAAGGTGTATTATTAGTTCAATCTTTGACCTACATCTTAGTCATTTACATAGTGTTATCATATAGGCCTCCTAATTAGCCTAAGATATCATTCCTATATTTTAACATTCATTAGTCTAGATATCTCATGTCTACTTTAACACTTGTTTCTCATCAGTTCGATGCACCATTCCAAGATAGGTTTTGTAACTTGCATTGCTTAGCCGTTAGTATATGCCTATTACTTCATTAGCCACACCTGAGGGATCAAGGTGATATTCCTTATTCATATGTGTTCCTTATCTTATGCTAAAATTGAAATTTTGCAAGAAATATTACTTTTCTCTTTGATATTGGAATTTTTTTAATTTTGATTCCATCAAATGATGTAATAACTAGATATGATGAGAAATTTCCCTTTCTTGCTATAGATTAGAATGTATGTGCATATACACCTCATAACTGCTTGTTTCATGTTATTTTCCTTCATTTTCTCAAAATCTCAATGGTGAAACATAAATGGCACGTGCACCATTTCGTAAGAGGTAATTAATCCTAAGTTGATGATTTACATCAATGGCCATAGTCAGGATGTAAACGAAACTTAGTATTTTTATCTTTTATAAAATAACACTAGGATCCACACTGGATCCTTTTTCAAAATTCATTATATTTTCTTTAAACATTTTTTTTCTTTTATCAGAGTTTAATTTAAAATTAATTCAATACATATATCAATAGCCATAGTCAGGATATATTGAGAATTAATTTCATTTTAAACTCTATAAAAGCACCAAAATATATTTTATTCTTTACTTGAATTGAAATACGATGATTATATGATACATTCAATGACTATAGTCAAGGATGTATTATATTTTCAATCTTACTTTAATTCATTTAAAGAATGATATATGCTTTTAAAAAATCCAATTTTAAATTCTTTAAATTCATTCATCATTCATGATAGAGTTACATCATATTTTCAAAAAAAAAATTGTTTTTCAGAAATCCAAGTGATTTCCTTCAGATATCTTCTTCACTTCTCAAATCAATTTTCAACTCTTGTAAATTCAAATATCATTTTCAGATTCTAAGTTTAAAATTCGAAGTCCAATTTGACTTTGAAATTCATTCATATATCCAAAATTCAAATTCCAATTCAATTTCATTTTCAAAGTTCAATTTAACTTTGAAACCTCTGATTCATTTTCAAAATTCAAAATCAAAAGCTTGAGATTGATTCCGAATCCCAAAACTTGACCCTTCTTATAATTTAAATTCAACTCTGGGTCTTCGAAACCCAGATCCATCTTCAAAGGTCCCATTTGGACTTTCAAAATCCAAACCCAAAAGTTAAGACTCAATATCATCTTGGATTCCAGATACCGGATCCAAATCCATTTTAGGATGCAGAACCCAATTCCACTTTGGATCTCAGACTCCAGATCCAATTCCATTTTTAGGATTCAGAATCCAACTTCACCTTGGATCTCAGACTTTAAGATCCAAACCCATTTTAAGATCCAAAATCCAGAACCCAATTCCACTTTGGATCTTAGACTCCAGATCTAATTCCATTTTTAGGATCCAGAATCCAATGCCACTTTGGATCTCAGACTTCAGATCCAATTCCATTTTAGGATCCAGAATCCAACTTCACCTTGGATCTCAGACTTCAAGATCCAAACCTATTTTAAGATCCAAAATCCATTTTAGGATTCAGAATCCAATTCCATCTTGGATTCCAGATCTTGGATCCAATTCTATTTAGGATCCAGAATCCAATTCCATTCCCAATTCTAGATTTCAAATCCAATTCCATTTTTCAGGTCTCATCTGCACTTTCTAAATCCATTTCTATCTTTAAATACCATTTGAATTCAAATTCCACCCTGATTTCAACTTTTAAATTCAATTCCATTTCAAATTTTATCTCTTCTCCTAAATCTAAGTTCAAAAGTCTATCTTCTGACTTTAAAATTTCTTTTCACTCATCCATTGCACATGCATGATTCTTTGTGCATTTAGATCTTTAGGATAAATCCTTAGATAATATTTAGGCAAAGCAAAAAGGCATAAATTCAATCCTTGGTTCGATTACCTCTGGTAAAGGCATCAGGAACAGTTGAACCTCGTACCGACGAGTGAATCTCGTCTCTCCATTTTCCCGCAATATATTTCAAAATAGAGGCGAGTAATTTTCTAAATATTTTCAAATCAAGGTCAAGTGAGACCCCACAAAAGAGTTCCTTCCTCTTCTTTCTTTCTTATTTTCTCTTCTCCTCTCTCTTCTTTTCTGTCTTTTATCTTCTCCCTTCAAAAAGGAGGAAATAAAGGATAGAAAGGAAAAAGAAAAGGAAGAGAGAGAAAGACTACAAGAGAGGAAAAATTTTGCGATGATCACAGTTATGGCGACCGTGATGAGACCCGTCTTTGTCTGGTCGAATCTATCCTTTTGCTTTGCTTTAATATTATCTAAATCTTTATTCTATAAATGTCAGTTTCATTTCCATGCAAACCTTAGGAGCCTAGACTCTGTCCTAAAGTTGACATCATTGCATATAGGATCTAAGTATGGTTTGATTGGACCATATTGAGGAGATTATTCCATGTTCACATTAGATTTAGGTCTGAAATACAACTCTTCTTAATTCTAGGGATTGAATGTAAAACAATGTATGCAAGTGTATGCTTCTTTTCATTTAAATCTATCTCTTTAGGACTTGTATTAGAGCTTTCTGGTTTTATTTTGCATGCTGATCATGTTTTTTTTGAAAACATCCCTACCTATATTATCCCGGTCTTCAAGTTGCTGGGCTGTCTCATTGAACCATAGTTCGGGAGAGAGTCCCAAAACTAGACTACTTATTTGGGTTCGCGCCCCCTACCACGTACCTAAGGGCCATAATCCGAGGTATATCGGTAGGCGCTCAAGGATGTTGGGAAGCCATTACCTTAGAACCGGAGAATTATTTCTATACCACATACTTCGAGCTTCAGCTTGAGTATATCAACATATCTTGATTGGAATCAGATGATCTGAACCATAGAGTTAGGATTAAGGACCTACAAGCCATTTCAAATATTGCATTTAGAGTCAGCCTTTAGGGAATGATGTATGCGCATCTTTGTTTATGCAGCTCTGATTGTGCGATGTTTCCTTGTATTCTTTTGTATATATCAAACCTTCTTCAAAATCCTGGGTGTATTATTCAAAATTTCCCTTTATTTTCAAAAACCTCAGGTGTATATTCTTCTTTCACTTACATTCTTTCTCTTTTGTGTCAAATCTTTCTTTAAAAACCCTGAAAATCCCTTTTTCCTAAATTACCTTGATCTTTTTACAAATTTTCAGGATTCATGTCTATCTTCTCCTTTCATCAAAGGTCTGTCCGTAAGTCCTGCAGTATATTTATTTCTCTTTCTCTTTTGCCTCAGTATCATTCCGATGGCATCCGAATCTCTCAATGCTATCTTTCCCAGGGATCATGTCTTCTGTCAAATAAGGGATGAAACCCCGGATCATCGGGCTGTCCAGTCTCATTCCTTTTTCCCTCGATGGTATTATTATTGGTTCGCCACCTTCTCGCGTATGTTCCCAGACCACTTGGATGATTGTGGATTGGAGATGGCAGCGGCAGTGGGCAAGCGAACCATCAACGACAGTTTGTTTTAGGCTATGGCAGAACGGTGGAACCCACATACCTGCACTTTCTGGTTTCCTTGGGGAGAGATGATTCTACTAATGGATGAGTTCAACAACATCATGGGATTTCCAGAGCCAGCTGGTCAGCCAGATGATCCGGTCGAGCAATAACTCCTGATCAATGTCAAGGGGATAGACGTTCGAGAAGCATTGGCTAGAGCTATAGGGAGCAGATCTTGGCCTCTCACGGAGATCAACGAGAGTCAGTTCATCGATCTGTTCGGACTCTATCGCAAGTATGAAACTTACAAGGAATTTGACACCTTGTCCCGAGCAGCGAAGGAAAGAATCCAGCATGCCATGGTCCTATGCATAGTAGGATTAACATTCTTTCAAGACGGTCAGAATTTCATCGATGTCAGAGTTGCTCAACTCTTTTGAAGATGGTGAAGCAAGCAGACCCGTCAGCTTTCAGTATCCATGGCAGCTCTAGCCTTTCTCTACAGAGGCTTAGCTCGTTTTGCCCTCGAAGAGACCATCTTTGTAGAAGGATGCACGTATGCCTTGCAGTCGTGGTTCCTGCGACATGTTCCATCAAAGGCCAGTTCCTTCAGATTCAGCAACAAGAAGTCAAAGTCTGTGGTTCAGTACCGAACTTTAATCGAGAGTCTGCACCAAGAAGAGATCCTCTGAGATTACTTTGACAGACGAGAATCAGTTCCTCGCTACACTTATGCTCGTGGCAAGCGTTACAGATTGCTCGACCCTTTTTTCTGTATCGACTATCAGCCAGAGAGGTGTCTTAGAGAGTTCTCGCAGCGGCATATTCGTGTCAACACTCGCTTCCTGACGAGCCACATGCCAGAGTTCGATCTGCAATCGGATCAATGGTCGGGGGCATACCATGTAACCAAATACACTTGGGACTCCTTCATTCCTTTGTCTATATTTCCTGGCCCTAATGTATCTTCGAAATATCGAGAATGGTGGCAAACTGTCTGCCCACCTTCTCTTTGTATTTAAATTTTGTCATGAATAAAAATGCAACTTTTTGTTCTGATAAAAAGCTCTTTATGGCCAAATTTTATTCTTCTATTTTGTTTTATATGGTCGCGATCCCCGTGATGACCTCATCCCTATTGATGAGACTTCTTTCTTATATTCTTCTTCGATTATCTCTCATCATGATGGAGAACCTCGCCTAGGTCATAAAGCGCATTTTTGTTGCCGTAAAATGGTGACACAATTATCAAAAAAATTTGTGATGACCCGATCCCTGGTGATGGGATAACTTATTTAATTGTCTGTCAATTCCTCCTTTCTTGTCCTTTTCTCAAAAAAGTCACATTTTCAAAAAAAAAAAAATTCTTCTGAGCTCTAACCATTCCTTTATTTGTACAGATATCATTGGCATTGGCAAGATGGTTCAGACCCGAGCTGGAAAAGAGACTGCTCCTCAGCACAGCAACAATGATGCCGAGACAACAAACTCTCCTAAGTCAGTCAGAGTGCAGAATCATAACCAAACCGATGATATAGATCCTGCCATGTACAACCTGTTTCAGAGAATGATGACCAGAATGATGTCAGAGCAGGTTGAGTCCAGTCAGAAGAAGGTCGTTCCGAAGAGCAAACCGAAAAAGAAAGCTGTGAAAAAACCGGTCAGGATCGTCAGAAAGAAAGTATAGCCTGACACCACTTCTGAAGAATCAGAATCAGCTGAGGAAGAATCAGAAGAGGAAGAACAATTTGTTTACCATCAGAATCCTCCGTCGCAGTTTGTAAAAACCGCTGCAGAATCCGAATCAATAAACAAGCCTATTCCGGTTAATGATCCGATGCAAGAGCAGATGAAAGAAATGAATCGGGCCATCAAGGATATTCAGGCCAAAAGCAAAGGTAAACAGACTTACTCTGGTGAGGATTTTTACCATGGCCTAGATGGGGATGACAATCTGGAAAATCTCCCTCGCAAGTTCCTCAAGTTTGACGGAACAGGCAACCTTAAGGCTCATTTGGCCACTTTCTATGCTGAGTGCGGCCGTTTTAGGAAAGACAACCATGCATAATTCATTTGCTTTCCTCGCAGTCTAGAGGGTGTAGCGGCCAGGTGGTATGCAAACCACATTAATCCTATTGAACTACGAGAGTTCGATAAAGTTGTTAATTTGTTTATCGAGCGCTTCATGTTCAATGTCGAAGCATCACCAACCCTCAACCATCTGTATAATTTAAAACAGAATGAGAAAGCCAGCGAATTCATCCACAGGTGGAGAAGCACCTGTAACAGAATGAAGGTTCCCGTCCCAGAAGAATACGCCCTGCAGATTATTTTGAACAACTTTGCTCAGCCTCTGACTAGCCTCATTTCTACACCCCCTGCCAAATCATTCATCAAGTTGATTGAGAGAGCCGAGTAGCTCGAGATTGGCTTGGACAATGGCCTGTATGAAGGATATCCTTTTGTTAGAGGGAATCCTGATCAAAAGAAGAAGGCACACGTCACCTATTCTACAGAGTCTTCAGATCATGACGGTAGCTCTAACAGCAAAAAAAGCAAGAGAAACCGCCGAAAAGACTCCGCCCCCCCTAAGGCTGAAAGGACCAATTCAGCAGCTCAAAAAGAAAAATTTGTAAAGCCGCAACCTGTCCAAGCAGCACCACAGTTAGAAACAAAGCAACAAGAAAAACCAAAACATGAAGGCTGGAGTTATGATCAGGAATTTATGGCCCTAGAGCAGTTCCGCGAAGACATCTTGGAATACATGTTGTCCAAAGGGATGATCAAACTCCCCAAGGTTGCAGAGCCTCCGGTTGCTATGGGCAAATGGACTGACAAATTCTGCAAATTTCACCGGACTGTGGGGTATGACACAAAGCACTGTTTTGTCCTGAAGAACATCATCCAAGATTGCATCAACAAAAACTTGCTAATCGAGGATGAAGAAGAATAACCAGAAATCTTGTCCAAACCATTTCCCAAGCATTCAACTTTAGTCATCACAAAACATACATTTTCTCTGCAAGGTAGCATTCAACCATGTTCCAATCAGGACATACAGGATCAACATCAGGTCCTGGTCCTTCGTCAAGCGCAGTCTTCCGCCAAGAGGGTGTATATTACTGCATTTTCCAGCAACAAGAAAACAACCAAGGAACCAGCCAAAGTAGCGGCAGACATTGCCAAGCTAGTGCCCAGAATTCCGAAGCGCTTCGTCAAGGCAGCTTCAAAGAAAGAAGAGGCTTCAGGGTCAGTTCAGAAGCCAATTACTGCTTTATCCAACATTTCTATCCTGGATCTGACCCATGCTTCCCCAGAGCATCGGCAAGTGCTAAAAGACCTGCTCAGAAAGATCAAGGTCAAGCCTAGCACGACACCACAGGACATGGCTCAAATCGTCAATCAGGCTATGACAAATGCACCAATCACTTTTTCTGATGAGGATTTGCCGAAGCCTCATTCATTTTACAACAACGCCTTATACATAGTAGTGCGAACCAGGGGCATGACAATCCCTCATGTGCTAGTTGACGGGGGCAACAGCCTAAATATCTGTCCAGAAATGACGGCTAAGGCATTGGGTTTGAAAGAAGAGGAATATACCCCAAATCCGATAACGATCTACGGTTTTGATAACCATGGGCAGACATCCATGGGGAAGGTTTTTCTCGAAATTTTCATCAACTACTCGGTGCATACTGTGCTCTTCCACGTGGTCAATGTGCCGCCCACCTACAATCTTTTGCTCAGGCGCACTTTGATCCACAATGCCAATGTTGTTCCTTCAACACTTCACCAGTGTATCAAATGGTCGAAGGGAGGCATGATCACCACGGTCCTAGGAGAGGATCCGAAAGAGAGACTCCCGCAGCTGATGATTCCCCGCCCTACTTTCACTACCGACATCCCAAGCATCAGGGAAGTCGATGAAATCAATCTGAGTGAAAGTCTGGACTTGTTAAAGTTAAAAGAGGTCAAACCAACAGAAAATGTGGCAGCAGTAATCCAGTGGCAGGGACCTCGCTTCTTCAAGTTAGGCGGGCGCCTTGATTGCAATTCTCTCAAAGATCACCCTCTTTTCCCTCAGTTCTCAAAAACTAAGAGAGGGTTTGATCTTCTGATGAAACACGGTTACCAGCCCTTCAGGGGCCTGGGCAGAAATAAAGACGGCATTCTGGAGCTGATCATCCTCGCTCGGCATATTGATAATACATGCTTAGGATTCACTGGTCAATCATCCGGCAGAAAGACCACCTTTGTCAAGGGAGCCCAATAAAGAAGACAATGCCAGTGTTTTCTACTTTTCTCTTTTAATATCATCTTGTAAGAGGCAAAGATCCACCCCGTTTTCTTTCTTTCCTCCAAAAACTCATCTTTAAATATCAAAATTACTTAATCAATGAAAATTTTTGTTTACTCTACTCATCTTGGTGTACACAAATTCTTTGTTTATATCCTTTGCTATGATTGTCATTCTTTGTTTATGTACAAAAGGCTATTTTCAAACCTTTTATCCTTTTCTCAAAAACCTTCTCTGCGCTTTCAGGATTGCTGAAATCATGGCTCCTAAATCGCTAAAAAAACTCGTTATCAATACCAACTTTTCTCAAAATAAATTCAAACCGACTAGAATCTGCAAGGCAAAAGCAGGGGCAGAAGTCAACAAGATAACAGGGCAGCTCAAAGATTTAGCAGAGTTTGACTCAACGATTCAGGATTTGCCAGTATTCAGAAGCAGGATGAACCATCGCCGTTGGTTCAAGATCCAACAGAGGATGTCAACATCGGTTCAGAAGACGATCCGAAAATCCTCAAAATTGGCTCCAGCTTAAGTTCAGATGAGAAGGAGAAACTCATCCATTTCCTCAAACAACACCAAGAAGTCTTTGCTTGGACTTATGAGGATATGTCAGGCTTAGATCTCAAGCTGGTCGAGCATCGTCTTATGCTTAAACCTGATTGCAAGCCAATCAAGCAGAAATTAAGAAAAATGGATCCCCAAGTAGCACCGCAAGTCAAAGGACTTGAAGAGTTGTTAAAAGCAGAATTCATTCGGACTATTGAATACTCAGACTGGTTGGTGAACATCGTGGCAGTTCCCAAAAAGAATGGCAAAGTACGATTTTGCATTGATTTCAGGGATCTGAACAAGGCAACCCCAAAAGATAATTATCCACTCCCCAACATCGATCTTTTGATCGATAGCATGGCAGACCATGCCTTGGTTTCCTTTATGGATGGATACTCAGGCTACAATCAAATTAAATTGGCATCTCGTGACCAATCCAAAACTTCTTTTACCACACCTTGGGGTACATTTTGCTATACGGTCATGCCGTTCGGGCTCAAGAATGCTAGGGCAACCTATCAGAGAGCAATGACAGTCATTTTTCATGACCAGATGCATAAGAACATGGATGTCTATGTGGATGACATCTTGGTCAAGTCAAAAGAGAGGGAGGATCATCTTGATGCTCTTGGCCAAATCTTTGAAAGACTTATCCTCTACAAGTTGAGACTCAATCCGTAGAAATGTGTCTTCGGGGTAGAGTCAGGCTAACTACTTGGCTACATGATCAGCAAAAAAGGCATAGAGGTGGATCCTGCCAAGGCAAACACAATCATTGATATGCCGCCTCCCACCAATCTCAAAGAACTGCGAAGCCTTTAGGGTCGCATTTAGTCTATTCGACGCTTCATCTCCAATTTGGCCATGAGATGCGAACCCTTCAATCACTTGTTGAGAAAAGAGGTAAAATTTGAGTGGGGACCAGAATGTCAGCTCTCATTTGAGCGCATCAAGCAGTATCTCCTCAATCCGCCTATTCTGAAGCCACCAGAACTGGGAAAGCCGCTTCTCTTATATATTTCCGTCAACCATAATGCTTGTGGCGGATTTCTTGCGCAGTATGAGGAAGGCAGCCGGATAGAGCATGCCATCTACTACATAAGCAAGACTTTTGTTGATTATGAGAAAAGATACTCTCAGATGGAGAAGACATGTCTGGCATTAGTATGAATGTGTCAAAAGCTGAGACATTATCTATTAGCACCAGAAATCAAAATTTTATCAAGACTTAATCCTCTCAAGTACATCCTTGAGCAACCTTTCCTCACTGGATGAATTACGAAATGGCAAGTCCTCCTGATGCAATACGACTTGGAATATGTATCTCAGAAGTTAGTCAAGGGGCAGTCCATCGCAGATCAGTTGACAGATTTTCTGTTGACAGAAGAGATCAAAGCGAAAGATGATTTTCCTGATGATCACATCTGCAGTGTTCAGAAGTCCCCAGTTTGGACTCTATTCTTTGATGGAGCCAAAAATATGTTCGGTATAGGGATTGGGATCCTGTTGATCACTCCAAAAAAGGAGATGATCCCTTATTCCCTTAAACTCAACTTTCAATGTACTCACATGGCCGAGTATGAAACTCTAATACAAGGTCTCAAGATTTTGCAAGACTTTGATGTCAAGAGAGTACACGCCTTTGGCGACTCATTGCTTGTTGTCAGTCAAGTTAATGCCGAATGGCAAGTCAAGGATTCAAAATTAATTCCCTATTAGAAGATTGCCTTAGCTCTCATAGGCAATTTTAAAGAATTTCAGCTCAACCATGTCAAGAGGGAATACAACTATATAGCCGATGGTTTGGCCTGTCTTGGCTCTATCTTGTCGTTCAAAGACAGTGAATTCTGTCGTTCCTTTGAAATCGGCAGACTTGATCAACCTGCCTACATTCTAGCTGAACAAGTGAACCAAGCCGCTCAAAAAGAGAAGCCTTGGTACGAAGACATCAAAAGCTTTATTGAAACTGGTGAATTTCCATCTAAAATGCCAAGAAAGGAGCAACACGCGATCCAACGCATGTCAGCCGTTATTTCATCCTCACCAATAATCTCTACCGTCGTGGGTTCAATTGAGAGTACGCTAGATGCTTAGATAAGGATGAAGCCATGGAAGTTGTCCGAGAGGCACACAAGGGAATTTGTGGTGGTCATATCGACTACCAAACACTCGTCAAACAAATTATCTGGGCAGGGTATTACTGGAAAACCATGCAGCAGGATTGCCATCAATTTGTAAGGAAGTGCGTCAAATGTCAAATGCACGCACCTTCCATTCATGCGCCAGCCGCATACTTGCTGTCCGTGGTCTCTCCTTGGCCCTTTTCGATGTGGGCCCGATCACTCCTTCGGCTTCTAATGGCCACAGATACTTCCTCACGGTTACAAAATACTTCACCAAATGGGTCAAAGTTGTAACCCTACGAACGGTAGAAGGCCGGCATGTGGTTTCATTTATTCATAAGAATCTTCTTTATCGCTTTGGCATCCCACATGATATTGTCTCAGACAATGACAACCACTTCAAGAATGAGAGGATGAAGACCTTCTGCTCGAAGTTCAGGATTCATCACCACTTCTCAACTTCTTATTATCCTCAAGAGAATGGCCAAGCAGAGACCACCAACAAAATTTTGATCTGTATTCTAGAAAGAACTGTGGAAATGGGCCGCGATTGGCACGAGAAGATGCATGATGCGCTCTGGGCGTACCGAACCACCATTCGGACCCCAACCAATGCTACTCCTTTAGAGCTTGTCTACGGAATAGAGGTAGTATTACATCTTCACATTCAGAAGCCCGCTCTCAAGTTCGCATCGCTCATCGAACTTTCGCTTGATCAGTATTAGCAGCAGAGGTTGGTACAGCTTGATCTGTTAGATGAGAAAAGACTCAAGGCAGAAGAGCACGCTCAAGCCTATCGTCAGAGGATAGCGCGACACTACGCCAAATCAGTTATTGAGAAAAGATTCTCAGTCAATGATCTTATGCTCATATCGACAGCTCATCTCAAGCATCGGTCAAAGGGCAAGTGGTTACCCAATTGGGAAGACCCTTATGTGGTTAAGAAAGCATTGCCTCGCAATTCCTATCGCTTGATCAACGCAGATGGAATAGAATTGCCAAATCCTATTAATGCTTTACATTTGAAGAGATTTTACACTTAAATTGTTCATCCTAGCCTTTTGTACTCTTCAAAAGTCTCTTTCAATAAAGCAATAATCTTCTATTGAATTCTCACATACTTCTCCATGATACTGGGGCATTTTATTTTGATCTATACTTGTCTTCTTTCATCATATGCAGGCAGAATCAGACAAATCTTTTTCTATAAATCTTATCAACTTTTCTGTTAATCTTGTTATCTTTATTAAATTGTATTCGTTTCATTTTCCAATCTAATCAAATCTTTATCAATTTATTGTCAATCTTATCAATTTTTGTCAAGATTTATCAATTTTATTAAATTTTATTCCTTCATTTTTTAACCCTTTCAGGTTAAGGGATAAACCTGATGCCTCATTTCAATGAGGTATTTCTCTTTCAGGTTAAGGGATAAAACCTGAACCTCATCCCGCTAGACCCTTTATCTTCTTTCGAGACATGGGATAATCTTAAATTCTCCTATCATTAATTTCTCCTTAAATTTCTAAATCTTTATTGTCAATACCATTAATTTATTCCTTTTATCAACCCTTTTATCCTTTATCCATTCCTATCAAGCTTGTTAGACTTTGTCAAATTCTCTTCAGGACCAGGGATAATCCTGAAAACCATTCTAAATAAAATTCAGGCCTTGGGCCGTCTTGGGTCAAGGACCTTGAATAAGTTTCTCATCCTTATCGTCAGAATCTATTTATGCTTTTTTTCAATCATTCTAAAACCCGACTTTTGGGAAGGAGCTATTTTTCTCCCACCCGAGTTCCGACTCAGGCTTTGTTTTCATCTTATTTTATTTTTGGAAGATCCGAGCCCAGACTCAGATTTTCTCCTTTTTATCTATTAAAAATCAGGTTCCGACTCGAATTTTCCCTTTTCGCATATTCTTACTTCTGAAGCTTCGAGTTCGGACTCGAACTTCCCTTTGGATCTGATGCTTATTATGGAACCAATTGTTATGTCGAGAATTCGAGTTCTCAAACTCGATTCTCATTCTTTCCTTTTATCTCTATTTTTGAAAAACCGTGTTCCGACTCAGACTTCCCTTTGGATTCGATGCTCATATTGGAACCAATTGCTACGTTAAGAATTCGAGTTCTCAAACTCGATTCTCATTCTTTCATTCTTCTATTTTTGAAAGACCAGGTTCTGACTCGGATTTTTCCCTTTTACATATTCTTATTTCTGAAGCTTCGAGTTCTGACTCGGACTTCCCTTTGGATCCGATGCTCATATTGGAACCAATTGCTACATTGAGAATTCGAGTTCTCAAACTCGATTCTCATTCCTTCATTCTTCTATTTTTGAAAGACCGGGTTCCGACTCAGATTTTTCTCTTTTTGTATATTCTTATTTCTGAAGCTTCGAGTTCCGACTCAAACTTCCCTTTGGATCTGATGCTTATGTTGGAACCAATTGCTATGTCGAGAATTCGAGTTCTCAAACTCGATTCTCATTCTTTCATTCTTCTATTTTTGAAAGACCGGGTTCCGACTCAGATTTTTCCCTCTTGTATATTCTTAGTTCTGAAGCTTCGAGTTCCGACTCGAACTTCCTTTTGATCCAATGCTTATATTAGAACCAATTGCTATGTCGAGAATTCAAGTTCTCAAACTTGATTCTCATTCTTTCATTCTTCTATTTTTGAAAGACCGGGTTCCGACTCAGATTTTTTCCTCTTGTATATTCTTAGTTCTGAAGCTTCGAGTTCCGACTCGAACTTCCTTTTGATCCAATGCTTATATTGGAACCAATTGTTATGTCGAGAATTGAAGTTCTCAAGCTTGATTCTCATTCATCTTTTTTATCTCTATTTTTGAAAACTGAGTCCCGACTTGGATTTCCCTTTTATATATTCTTATTTTTAAAGTTCCGGGTTCCGACTCAGACTCCTCTTTTTGGATTCGATGCTCGTATCAGAATCAATTGTCATATCGAAAATTCGAGCTCTCAAACTCGATTCTCATTCATCTTTTATCTTTATTTTAGAAAAAAACCGAGTTCAGACTCGGATTTTCCCTTTTGTATATTCTTATTTTCTCGAGTTCCAACTCAAATCTCTCTGTTGATCCAATGCTCATATTGGACCAAAAATTTTCTTTGCTTTCCCTTTCAGGTTAAGAAACAAAACCTGAACTTCCCCTTCAGGATAAGGGATAATCCTGAAATGCCGACAATCATTCTCGCTAAATTCTCAAGTATCTTCAAATGTCAGTCTCTTCCTCAGATTCTCCATTGAAAAACCAGTGCTCGTACTGGTGCATTTTCGAAAATTCAGTGCTCGTGCTAGTACGCACTTTTCAAAACCCAGTGCTCGTATTGGTGTGCATTTTCGAAACCCAGCGCTCGTACTGGGGCATTTTTCGAAATCCAGTGCTCGTGCTGGTGAGTTTTTCAAAACCTAGTGATCGTGCTGGTACATTTCCAAATCCAGTGCTCGTGCTGGTACACCTAGCGCTCGTGCTAGTGTTTGGCTGACTGATCAGTTAGCCCTCCCAGTTCAGTCTTTGTACTAACCAATCATCAATTCAAGCTCTAAATTCTCAATTTCAACCTTCGGGTTATCATTTTGTCAGAAATTCAAATCTTGTTCTCTTGCGAAGGACCCTGTTCAGGGAGAGTTCGAGGGAGATCGTTCCTTTTCGCATGCAACCATTTATCGTTCGCAAGAACCCTCTTCCAGGGAGAGTTTGAAGGGACTCGTCTTCTTCGCGAACAGTTTGCAAAACAACAACCAACTTTACACAAAAAAACCCTTTCCCAAAGAGCTTCGACGGAAGCTCGTTTCTTTTTGTGGCCCCCGTTTTTCTCATCTTCGGCCAATCCCTTCATAGAGGTCCCTCTTCTAGGGAGAGTGTGATGGACTCGTTCCTCTGTGATACTTTCTCAACTTTGTTTTCGGTTGCCTTTCCATAAGAGAAGCCTAGAGATAGAGAGTTTTGACGAAAACTTAATTTCTCTTCGAAAGTTCCATTTTGCAAACACCTCATCTTCGGGGGAGAGAGGAGTATTTCCAACTTCCCATTCAGGTAAGGGCTAAGCTTGAGTCTCTCTTTTTGGGGAAAAAGAGAGGAGAATCTTGTCATGGACGTGTCGATTCGATATCAAGTAATTTCTTTCATCAAGGATTTCTAGAATACTCTACCAATTTCCTATCAAACGCCATTGTTGATCTCAAAGTTTTTATCGCACAGAGAATTTCCTCCAACTACTTTTAGTATTATTTCCAAAAGAGCAAGACTTTTGCGAAATAAGAACCGAATTCAAGCTTTTTCTGTTGGTTGACCAAGCGGATGAAGAAAAATCTTCGATGTGACCGGCAAAAGAAAAATTCAATGATGTTGAAAAGCCATAAGTGAATTGATATTGATCATAGCTATGGCACATTCTTAAAGATCGTTCTTTTGGCAGTAAGACAGTGGAAATATCGTGGGCAGTAAAAAAAACCTACCCAATCCATATCTCCTCAGTCATTTGAGCTGCAATCAAATATCCGCAAAGGGATCTCTCAATTGTCGTCAAGATGAAGACGAATATGCGAGCTAGACCCCCGGGGCCAAAGAAGATTTGGATCATCTCCAAGATGAAAGAGTTTGTGAAGGATCCTTCCAGGGAATGTTCGGAGCACTGTCAAGATGAAGACGAATGCGATGAGCCTCCCGACAAACCCTAAAAGATATTTGATTTCTGCTATCATCTAGAGATTTCAACCCATGAACCAATGTCATCAAGCCTAATTCCTGAGAAAGAAAAAGAAGAATCGAAACATCTCCAAGATGAAGGAGTTTGTGACGTACCCTTCCCTGAAAAGAGAGAAAAGTCGGGACATCTCCAAAATGAAGGATGATGTAAAAGCCCAAGAAAGCTCCATGACTCAAAAAAGTACACAAGATCATCATGGGAAATGCCCAGGATATCAAACTGCCCGAAACTGTCAGGAATCATCTTTTTGTATGTGAAATTCCTTCATCAATATCTTTTCACTCGATTGCTTTTATGAAGCTAAGAATGCTTCCTCTCTTCTCATATCAAGGAAATTGATATCTTCCTTGAAGAATCACCAACAACAACAAATTTGAATTTGATTCTTGATTCTATGGAGTCAGCCCAATTGGAGCTAATACTCTAGGTAGAAAGAGGTGATATTTTCACATATATGCAAAATTCAATCATTTTTTTGATTCAAATACAATTTTTGACATCTTATTGGCAAATATTTTCTCGTTATCCCAAAATGAAGCAAGAACTTGATGTTCGTTTTGACGTATCCTAACGTCATCCCTCCATAGAACTGAAAAGTCCTTTTCTTCCGCCTGATCTGAGCGCTCTCAGATCTGCACACTTCCCCGTGTTCCCCACTGTCCCGCCATAGACAGTTTCCACTCAGGATAAGGGTTAAATCAGAACTTTCTGCAAAATGTTTGTTATTGTCAAAAGCTTTTTTTTTTCCAATCTCAGCAATGACGCACCCAAGAACAAACCCCTTTTTCAAGCTTTAGGGACCCCTATTTTCATCATTTTGCAAACCCCTCTTGGACTTATTGTGCAAAGTCTAGAGGTCCCATCACAGATTTCCCTGCTCTTCGAAGATTCTGTATCCATTCAGGCTAAGGATTAAACTTGTTACCTCGCGCATTGAGGTATCACCCAAATCTTCTGTGAGAGGTCGTCTGTTTTTAGAAAGCTGATTTAGTCTCAGCAATGAGATGCCCAAGATCATCCCCTTTCTAAGCTTTAGGGAATCTCTTGTTTCTCTCTTCTCGATAACCCCTTTTGGATTTGTTCGTCCAAACTCCAAAGGTCCCATCATGATTTCTTCACCCGAGGATTCCGTATGGTCGCCCCTTTCAGGTTAAGGGTTATGCCTGAACCTCGCTTCACGAGGTATCCTTTCCGTTCAAGTTAGGGTTAAAACCTAAGTCTCATTTCGACTAGATGTCCTTTCTAGTCCCACCACGATTTCTTCATTCGAGGATTTGTTATCGTCGCGAAATTTTTCCCCGTCTTCCCTTCCTTGCAGAAGAGAGAAAGAGGAAACGCTTTCACGCTTCAAACTTTGACCGGATTTTTGGAAATTATTTTGAAATACTCGCCTCCGTTTTGAAAATTGCGGGAAAATCCATGGGATGGGGCTCGACCTGTCGGTACGAGGTTCGACCGTTCCTGCCGCCTTTAACAGGGGTAATCGAACCAAGGACCAAAACTATGCTTGACTTAGTTAAATCATCAAAATTATGTTCTGTCCTAAATGCACAGAGAATTCAGGCATGTGCTATGAGATTTTGGAAAATGCCAGTTGAAAAACATGATGTATGCTTAGAAAAATATTAGGAGTTGGAAAAAATCTCTCAGGAAAAAGGTCAATTTCTCAGGAAACTCAGATAAAAAAGGGATTTTTAAAAACATGAGAAAGCTTATAAAGATGTGGAAAAATCAGAAATAGTTGAAAATCTTGGGAAAATGGAAGTGATTCTTGAGAAAAGATGAACCTTTTGAAAAGGGAAACACTTCTTAGGAAAACTTGGACTTTGAGAGTTTTCTTAGGAAAATGATGGAAAATTTATAGGAAAACTCATTGGAGAAGGAAATTCAAAACTTGGGGAATCGAAATCCTGGGAATTTTACCTTTTGAAATACTTGGAAATCGATTTTGGATCTTGGAGAAAGATTGGAAAACTCTTTTGAATCTCTTAAGAAAATATCATTTTCCAGGGAAAACTGTGGAGAAACTTGTCTTTGGAAAACCGATTTTGAAAAATCCTTAGAGTTTCTTGAGAAATTGATTTCTTGAGAATGAAGTTTTCTTGAGAAAATCTTGAGAAAATCAATGATTTCATGATGCAAATGACATGAGTGAATGAATGCACTTTGAAAAGATTTTCTAAGAGATTTGTTGGAAAAATATGCATTAAGTCAAGATAAATCCTTCACATATTCTGACTGTGGCCATGAATATGTTCAGAATTTAGTTGATTTGATGCACATGATTTTGAAAACTTTGGAAATATGATGTGCATTTTAAGATAGCCTAAGAGTGTAGGCTCAATGTGACTAGTAGAAAGATGATGGATCTGGGTCTCGTCCATATTCCGACTAGGGCCGTGAATATGGATCCCACCGAGTCCATCAACTCCCTAAGAGTTGGTGCACGTGCCATTCGTGAACATCCATAGTGCTTTTGAAAAAAAATGCATGAATCACATAAGCAGGATATTACATAAATTCAAACTATATGATATGCATCCTAGTCTAAGTAGGAAATTAACTCTCTTATTCCAAAATTTACATTATTACATCACTTAAATAAAGGAAATAAAAGAAATTTGCAGACTTCAACTCCTTCTTTTGATTGTTCCTGCCAAACTTGAAATTGGGTTAGCTCAAATATGTGGGTTTTTCCAAGATTTTCCAATAATATTATGAAATTATTGGATTTAATTGGATATAAACCCTATTCTCATACTTCCTTGATGTTTTGAAATGATGTAAATGCAGGGAATTCAGTGGAAAACAGTTTGAAATTCGGAATTGGTGGTCAAAATGACCAAAATACCCCTAATTATAAAGTTATACCTTTAAAATCAGGGTTTTTTGAAGGAAAACTTGGTAAAATTGAGATTTTGAATTTCAACTTGAATCAAATGATGATAAAATGCAATAAGAGATATGATGACATGCTGCTAGACACATTAAGACTGTAAAAACAGAATTTGGTATTTTGCAATTTATCAAAAATAACGATTTTCGCTTGTTTTTCGCTTGGATCCGGGTCCTGCGGGACCCTGTTTTGGTATTATGGATGATTCGAACCTTAAATGGATTCCAAATTGCACCAAATTCGGTATGAAGCATCTAAACACTCTAATAAACAGCCTAGAATTCTAAAATGCACAAAATGATATGATTTAAATGCTAAAATTTAAAGGAAGTCCTAAAATGATGGATTTTGCCTATGGACCCGAACCAAATGCAATGCTTAACATGATAATGCAAGATTTACACCATGAAAACTTCTGATATTTTGCAGACTGCTAAAAGACCCGAAATGGAACATTTTTGGTTTTTACAGCCTCAGGATTTGAGCCATGGTGAGTTCAATAACAGAGATTTAGTTCTGACAGAGGTAAAAATCACACTAATCTGATGAAAAATGCTAAAGAAATACAAAACGGCCATGGAAATTTATGAAATTAATCAGAGTTATGCACGACACCTACACGAACAACCTTCATGTTTATGACTTTGGCATTTGATCAACGGAAACACAGATAAAAATATAACTATTTCTGCCTAAACTAACAGAACAGACAAGTGTAGCAAAACAGGGGACTGACAAGAAAAATCCGAATCAGGGGTCAACACTGTTCTAAAAATTACAGGCTTTCAGATTCAAATAGAGGACATCTCGGACACCACTTTCAATTTTACATTTTTGGATTTGGAGCAACACACAAAGAGAAATCATAGCCCTAAGTCGATCCAAGATCTCAGAGGCCCAAATTAGGCTCTGACACGTGTCCCGAACTCTCGGATTTTTGTCAGACATAAAAAAAAATCAGAAAAATCTGAAAAAATCATATTAAAACTAGACATTTTCCCGAATTCATAACATCTTTCGGATCGAAAATCGGATCTCCCATGAGGGATATCTCGATTTTACAAGTCGGCAAATGATTTTCAAAACGTATCCCGGGTAACAAAACCCGACTTGCCATTTTGAATGTTTACCATAGTAAACAAATTCAAATGGCTCTGAATTTTTGGCAAAATTTTAGGGACACCTAAGGGCGCATTCCGTGATTTTTTTGGGATTTTTAATAAAAAACAAATGCATGAAATGACGTGTGGACTGACTGACAAAAACAGAGACCTACTGAAAATAAGCAGAATTGAAATAAAGGCTAAATTAATCCTAATTAATTCATGAAATATGCTAAATGAATGAAATAAAATGCAAATTAAACCTAGCTAACTACATGAATGTTAAAAATCATCAAGGAAGCATAATTAAACGTTTTATATATGTCGTTTTATGAGAATAGCTCAATCCATCTCTCGGATGAGCTCTTTCTTCAAACGACTCCCGAATCGGATTATGGAATTACATCAAGGGGAAAAGAAGTGCACCTTGCTTCGTTACGCAGCGTAGGAGCTCTTGAAAGAGGCAGCTATCACGAGCTTCCTTCGTCCTTCGCTCCGAGCTTCGGATGGTCCACCAAAATCGAGCTCTGTTGGAATCGGATTGGCCACGGCACGAACTTTACTCCACCTTCTTCAATGCGCCAAAGGGGGCATGATTTCCAAGGTTCAAAATCAGATGTTAGGAAGGCTAGGTCGGATTTTCCAAGTTCACAAGAGCTAAAAAAAAAATGATCTCCCTAGGCTGGGCGTGAACCCTTGTTTTTATAACTTTTCTGAAAAATTTTGAAATTCAAACAGGCTGGATCTGAGCCCTCCATGTGGCGCCATCTCAGAGGGTGTCATCTGAGGGGTTTGAAATTCGAATTTGTCTTTTGCCGGGAACCCTCAGGTGGCGCCACCTCAAAAGGTGTTTTGATTTTGAGAAAAATAAAAGAAAATGGAAATTTTGTGGGTGAGACACCTCAGCAGGGGGATTTGGAATTTTTTAAAAGTTTGCTTGATTCTCTCTGCAGGGAACTCCCAGAAGGCGCCACCTCAGAGGGTGTTCTCTTGGAATTTGAAATTCAAACTCACCTTTTGTAGGGAGTCCTCAGGTGGCGCCACCTCATGGTGGGCTACCTTTTATAAAATAAAAATCAAAATGGAGCCAAGTGGAGTCCTGGAATGGTGCCACCTCAAAAGGTGGTTGACACATGTCAGAAGGATAGAGCGGTGGGCTCAGAAGGCGCCACCTCAGAGGAATTTGAATTCTACCTTTTCTGGAGAAAGGAGATCTGGACATGTGGCAGTCCAGGACGGTTCCAAGTGTCAGCCTGCTAGAGAGGTTCTTCAGATGGCGCCACCTCAGAGGAGAATTCGAATTTCAAATGGAGGTTGGCCCTGGAGGAATGAGGGATGGACATGTGGCGCCACCTCAGGGTGGCTCCTACAATGCCATGTGGCAAGAGGGAGGAAAAGGAGGGAAATGACATGTGGCGCCATCTCAGGCCATCTGGAAAAATCAGAGCTCAGGATTTTCGCCACCTAGTGCCTTGTTTGAATTTTGAATGGTTTGCTTTTTCTGAAGAAAGCCAGGAGTGACATGTGTCTCCTACTTTTCTGAAAGAAGTAGGGAGAAGACATGTGTCCTCTACTTTTTCTGAAAGAAGCAGAGAATGACACATGGCAGAGGGAAGAGAAGGTGGGCCAGGCCATGTGGCGCCATCTCAGACAACCTGGAAAAGGTAGAAGTTCAGGATTTTTGCCACCTATGAGGAGTTTTGAACTTTTGAATTCTAGTTTTTCTGAAGAAAGCAGGAAATGACACATGGCACTTGCTTTTTCTGAGGAAATGAGAGCTTGCCACGTGTCCTCTGCAGGAGACACACTCCAGATGGCGCCACCTCAGAGGAGACAAGCCTACCTTTTATGTAGGAATTTAGGAGTGACACATGTCTCCTACTTTTTTGAGAAAAGTAGGGAGAGACATGTGTCAGGCTACTTTTCTAGAAGGAAGGAGGGGTTGACACGTGTCCCCTGCAGGAGACACACTTCAAGTGGCGCCACCTCAGAGGAGACAAACTCCACTTTTTCTAGACAGGACAACCTATGACACTTGGCATCTCCTGGTAGTCTTTGAAATGACACATGGCGCAGGATGGATAGGGTGACATATGGCAGATAATTGGGATGACATGTGGCGGCTTCTGAAGGTAGCCCCACACTGACACGTGGCGGAAGAGGGAAGGTGACATGTGGCACCAACTCTAGGTGAACCCTATGCTGACACATGGCATGTAAATGGGAGGAGAGAGAAAGGACAAGTGGCACCAATCCAGGGGACAAGGCTCCTATATTTTTGGGTTTTTCAAAATTCAAATTTTCAAAAGAAAAGCTTGTGTGACACCACCTCAGTGTGGGTCCCACATTGCTTCTTTATTGAAATAAGGATAAAACAACAACTTCTTTTTGGAATTTTCATAAAATCTGGACTAATGGGCAAAACATGAAATTTTGGAAAGAGTTGGCCCTTGTAGGGTGATTTTGTAAAAGGAGGATATTTGAAATTGTAAAAAGGGGCAAAATCTGAGGTGAAGTGACTGAAATCCATATTGAAAACTATCCAGATCGTTTTCCTGAGAAAATATTTTGAAATTCAGAGTCCTGGGGGTAAAATGGGAAGAATTGATAATTTTGAAGACCCAGGGTTTTGAAATCAATTTTGAAAAGAGTTGGAATTCTAATCTGGATTGAAAATTTTGAAATCAAGAGTTCTGGACCTCGAAATGGCATGCTGTGCAGTGCAGTGATTTGAAATGCTCATGCAATGATATGCAATGTCATGTCTTATGAAATGTAATCTTGAATCAAGACTTGGAGATGTCTGTCTCCTGTCAGGAGTAAAATTTTGAACATCTGAGCTAAAAATAGAGAAATTTTGAGAGTTGCAGATGAAAATTAGACTTTTGCAAGGTCCGAGCTCAGAAAATTACCATTTTGCCCTTCAGCGATTTCAAAAAGGCTGGATGATGATGCTTGGTGAAGATGTCGGGGAGGTGAGTGAAAATTTGGGGTGTTTACAGGATTCCATACGATCCCCCCCCCCCCCCACTCAGGTCAAGGGTTAAACCTGAATCTCGCTTTGGCGATGCATTTTGTTGTCCCATCACGGCTTCCTCATTCGAGGATTCTGTATGGTCATCCCCTTCAGGTTAAGGGTAAAGCCTGAACCTCGTTCCACGAGGTATCTTCCTTTCAGGTTTGGTTTAAACCTAAACCTCGTTTCGACGAGGTAATCCTCCCATTCCCATCATGGTTTTTCCCACAAGGGAATCCATACTCTTTGTATATCCATCCATGAAAGGATCAAAGCTTGAAATTCATCTCACGAGGCATTTCTCTCAAAATGTCCCATCGAGGTCCGCTTATATTCCTTTCCCCATCCAAATTATATCTTCGTCCCATCCAGGTTAAGGGCTAAACCTGAGTTATTCCACAAGGCTGATCTTGTCTCACCCATGAAACTTGATCAAAATTCTTACCTTTTATCATGTCAGGATCTTTACCCAAAGTCCCATCACGATTTCCTCATTTCTATCATTCAGTCATATCATTGTTGAGGATTTTGTCTTCCCAGGACCATTCAGGATGAGGTTTTAAGCCTGAAAAGCCATGTCTTTTTAAAATAAATTCTTCCACACCCAGCTCAGATATGTTGACTGGGGTATTTTTCAAAATTTGGAGTATTATCTTTGCGACTAAGCTCGGCCTTCAACCGGCTATGTAGCAAAGAGGGGCATCTGTGAACACCCCAAATTTTTCAAAAGTTTGTAAATATTCCATTTTTGCCCCTGACCTCATTTTTATGAGAAAACCAAAGCTAACTTTCAATCATTCTTCAGATTTTCTGGATTGAATTCCCTATTGATATATTCAAATTCAATTCCGAATCCGAACCCTGTGTCTTAAATCCAAAACCTGAGCCTCTTTGACCGACTTCCAAATTAAGATTACAAAAATGCCCAAAAATGGTTTTTGAATGGCTCGAACAGTTCATCCGGCATCCTCTTGGATCTACAACCCCATATTTCTTAATTCAAAGTTTAAAACCTCGAATATTTCCTAAAAATCTGGATAAAAACCCATTTTCTGAAGAAATTTCTTTAAAATGGCCTTGAAAACCTTCTTTTGTAAATATTTCTCAAAAACACAAAAAAATTAGTTTAAATCCTTTTTTTCCGTAAATTTTAGGGTTTTATTCCAAAAATATCAAAAAAAAAAATAGAAAATGAAGAAAAGAACAAAAAAATATAGAAAAGAAACAATATTCGGATTTTGAAAAAAAAAAAACTCTTTTTGAAAACAATCTTTTAACTAAAACCAGTTTTCTGCAAAAAAACTTTTGGAAAATAACCAACCTTTTGAAAAATTTTAAAACAGGAGGGTTTTAACGAAAAAATAAAAAAAATAAAAATAAAATGTGTGTTTTCTTTAGGGTTACGAAGCCTCTCCTTCTCGGCCTTCCAGAAGCACCCATGGCCTCCACCCTCCGATCCCCTCATTTGCCCTTCATCCGCAACAACCGTGCCCATCTCCCTTCCTCAATCCTCCGATCACCAATCGATTCCTCCTCACCATCCATCCTTAACGGCCACCCCTTGTCCAGATCCTTCCTGCCCTTCCATAAAAATGGGGGTAAGGGGGGAGCGAGGGCATCGAGAAATTTTTTTGGAGGATCATCGACCATTCAGGTATCACCTCATCACCAAGCTCAATCCGCCCCCTTTCCATCAAGGCTACAGAAGAAGCTTCTCCTCTTTTCAGAATCTCTATAAGCAAGGTAAGAGTCCCTTTTCTCCCTTTTTTCTTTTTTTTTCCCTTTTGTTTTGATTGTCTCCTGATCTTCTCGATTTTCTACATTTCGGGTTTCTTTCCTCTTGCTCCATCGAAGCATACAAGGTAGTATTGATTTGTTCATGACAAATCGATCCGCCTCCATGCGACATTAACGGGAATAATTCGATCCCGACATTTCTCTTACCTAGTTATTTTCTTTTATTTTGGTGTTTACTTACATTAAATGTTGTTGGTTTCTGAATTTCAATCCAGACCCCTCTTTTATTTTGATTATAGTTCTATTCTCTTATAATTTCGGATTCTGTCTCTATTTTGATTTCTATCTTTTTTTTTTTAGATTACATCTTTGTTGTCTTGTATTTCCTGTGCTCATCGAGTTATTTCTCTCGTTGTATCTGATTTCTGGTTTCATTATAGCTACTTATTTACATTTAATAGCACGCGATCACGTATTTTGTTTAACACCTTTTACTCATTTTTAACTATCATTTTGATGTTCGGTGGTCCATGATGTCTAGGGATCTTCCTCGTTTCAGTTTGATTTGGTTTACCATGCTACCCGATATATATCATTTGCATCTTATCTAATCTCATTTATGCGCCAGACCTCCATGGTTTCACCATTGCGTCAATGTCATCTATATTTCCTACAACCTGTTGTCGTTGCAGTGGCCATTTTATTAGTTTAGCATAATTTCTCGTTCATTGACATTTGCAATAGCATGGGCATTCTAGCATTTTCTGCATTACTGATTTCATTATGCTTCTTATATTTCCACTGTATTATTCTTACTCAAATATCTGATCGTAAGTGTCTTATGTTTGATTGATCGCCTGGTTTCCTTCAATGTCCAAGTCTGATGGTATTGGATCATCCTTACGATTGTATTTTTCTTTTATTTTATCGCCTCACTGGGATCGGGTCGTTGTGTGCTACATTTAACTGTGCATAATCGTTGCACCTCAGGCCACAACACTCGTTTTTTTTTTGTTTTTTTAGTGGGCTCTTATCACAGAGATAAGATTCAATGTTAGTTTGGACTAATGTTTCTGTGTCATTACAGGTCTCTGCTTTCAGAAGCAGAGAAGGATTTAAGAATGTTCATCTTTATGCCTGAATTATCTTGTTTAGCGAAACCCAATCACTGTTTCAACAGATTGTTTGTAATTTTCTCCTGTATCATGTTATAAATCGAGTTTTTATCTAGATACATGTTTCTCCCCTTTTGGGAGTTTCAGTATATTCCCTCTCATTTTAATGATATTTTAGCCTGCATCCATTCGTTAGCTACCCTACAAAATCATTCCTCTTCAAAATTAGTAAGGATGTTTTACCCTTCGAAGGATGGAAGGACCTGTGAGTCCTGCGTCAGTGGAAATATATGTCTCGGTGGTCCCTTAAGGCCCGATGTTTGAATAATATATACTCCCCTGTCATAACCTTACCTCTTGCATCTTAATCACAAATCAGTACTCTCGTTGACCCCAGGTACTTAAAGCTTTTCTTTCCCTTCTTTAGATAACATGATTTCTACATCTAATTTTACTTTTTTTTTGTTTTGTTGTTTCGTTCTTTTCCTGTTTCAGTTATACTTACAGAATTAATTATGTATCAGGTAAGTTCCTTTGAGCACCTGTTTCACTCATTACAAAATTCACTCTATAACATCAATGGCATCTCTATGTTTTCGTTGTCATCAATGGTACCCATTCATTGCATTTCAAGCATTCTACTGTGTTATTTTTCTTCTTCTTTTCTTCATATCACCACAGCCTGCTACGCCATGGTTACACCCACCTGTAGCTTCCAGTGATTACACAACACAGCAAAACCAATGGTTGTTGTGGCCACCTGCATTTTTTACTCTATGGCATCTGTGGCAGCACCCTCCCATCTACTGCATATTCCCCATATTTTCTGTTATCTTGCCAAGTCATTCCGAATTCTCGTGGTTTCTTCTCCATGTTAATTCCTACAATTTGTTTTCTCTGCTTAATTGCAAGATGATTGGTTAATTAATAGAATATTTTTTTCTCCCTTTCTTGTAAGTTCCAACCATGGCTGATGTGCGCTTTATCATCTTTTTTTTTTACTGATAATGCTTGATGTGTTCAGAAGATTGCTGTATGATTTTTTTTCGACAACCCTAAAGTATACAGGTAATAATTGAATATTTTGCAGGAAAGACGAAACTGGGCCTAGATTTTGTTTGGGTCTTATTCCAGTAGTCTGTCATTTTTTTAGCTAGTGTAAATCACAGGAAAAAATAGAACATTCATGAACTGAGCATGTTGAAATTCTTTTTTTTTTTAGGGTAAAAAATCACCCTATTTTTGTATCTACAGTAGTCAATTTCGTTAATTTTAGAGCTCGCTTTACTATCAATAACAAATGTGTCACAATTTCTACAAGCACCAGTCAGTGCTACCTATAGGGTTACATATGATTGACCGACATGATCTTGATCATGTCTTCTATCATAGCAGACTTGGCATGGCTTAGAGATTCACTTGCATACCATTAATGAAGCCTCCCCCCCTGCATCTTGGTCTGTCTGTTGACTATGGCTATGAGTATTTGCTGCAACAACTCGATGCACATACTAAGAGTGGCAGAATCTGCTCTTCAGATATAACCCACTGCAGTGGATTGTTCAAAACAAGCTTGGGTTTTGGTTAAAGGTGTATTATTAGTTCAATCCTTGACCTACATCTTAGTCATTTACATAGTGTTATCATATAGGCCTCCTAATTAGCCTAAGATATCATTCCTATATTTTAACATTCATTAGTCTAGATATCTCATGTCTACTTTAACACTTGTTTCTCATCAGTTCGATGCACCATTCCAAGATAGGTTTTGTAACTTGCATTGCTTAGCCGTTAGTATATGCCTATTACTTCATTAGCCACACTTGAGGGATCAATGTGATATTCCTTATTCATATGTGTTCCTAATCTTATGCTAAAATTGAAATTTTGCAGAAAATATTACTTTTCTCTTTGATATTGGAAATTTTTTAATTTTGATTCCATCAAATGATGTAATAACTAGATATAATGAGAAATTTCCCTTTCTTGCTATAGATTAGAATGTATGTGCATATACACCTCATAACTGCTTGTTTCATGTTATTTTCCTTCATTTTCTCAAAATCTCATTGGTGAAACACGAATGGCACGTGCACCATTTCGTAAGAGGTAATTAATCCTAAGTTGATGATTTACATCAATGGCCATAGTCAGGATGTAAACAAAACTTAGTATTTTTATCTTTTATAAAATAACACTAGGATCCACACTGGATCCTTTTTCAAAATTCATTATATTTTCTTTAAACATTTTTTTTCTTTTATCAGAGTTTAATTTAAAATTAATTCAATACATATATCAATAGCCATAGTCAGGATATATTGAGAATTAATTTCATTTTAAACTCTATAAAAGCACCAAAATATATTTTATTCTTTACTTGAATTGAAATACGATGATTATATAATACATTCAATGACCATAGTCAAGGATGTATTATATTTTCAATCTTACTTTAATTCATTTAAAGAATGAGATATGCTTTTAAAAAATCTAATTTTAAATTCTTTAAATTCATTCATCATTCATGATAGAGTTACATCATATTTCAAAAAAAAAATTGTTTTTCAGAAATCCAAGTGATTTCCTTCAGATATCTTCTTCACTTCTCAAATCAATTTTCAACTCTTGTAAATTCAAATATCATTTTCAGATTCTAAGTTTAAAATTCGAAGTCCAATTTGACTTTGAAATTCATTCATATATCCAAAATTCAAATTCCAATTCAATTTCATTTTCAAAGTTTAATTTAACTTTGAAACCTCTGATTCATTTTCAAAATTCAAAATTAAAAGCTTGAGATTGATTCCGAATCCCAAAACTTGACCCTTCTTATAATTTAAATTCAACTCTCGGTCTTCGAAACCCAGATCCATCTTCAAAGGTCCCATTTGGACTTTCAAAATCCAAACCCAAAAGTTAAGACTCAATATCATCTTGGATTCCAGATACCGGATCCAAATCCATTTTAGGATGCAGAACCCAATTCCACTTTGGATCTCAGACTCCAGATCCAATTCCATTTTTAGGATTCAGAATCCAACTTCACCTTGGATCTCAGACTTTAAGATCCAAACCCATTTTAAGATCCAAAATCCAATTCCACTTTGGATCTTAGACTCCAGATCTAATTCCATTTTTAGGATCCAGAATCCAATGCCACTTTGCATCTCAGACTTCAGATCCAATTCCATTTTAGGATCCAGAATCCAACTTCACCTTGGATCTCAGACTTCAAGATCCAAACCCATTTTAAGATCCAAAATCTATTTTAGGATTCAGAATCCAATTCCATCTTGGATTCCAGATCTTGGATCCAATTCTATTTAGGATCCAGAATCCAATTCCATTCCCAATTCTAGATTTCAAATCCAATTCCATTTTTCAGGTCTCATCTGCACTTTCTAAATCCATTTCTATCTTTAAATACCATTTGGATTCAAATTCCACCATTTCAACTTTTAAATTCAATTCCATTTCAAATTTTATCTCTTCTCTTAAATCTAAGTTCAAAAGTCTATCTTCTGACTTTAAAATTTCTTTTCACTCATCTCCAAATCATTTTTTTCAAAATTCAAAGATTTATTTTTCTCAACTCTGATTACTTCAAAGACTTAGAACTTCTCTGATCTATCTCAAGTTCTAAGTTAGATTTTACCATTCAGAAACCATTTTTTCACTCCATTATCAAGTTTCATCTCAGAACACTTGAAAATTTTCAAAACATCTTTCAAAAAGAGCATACATCCCTGTATTGCACAAGCATGATTCTTTATGCTTTTAGATCTTTAGGATAAATCCTTAGATAATATTTAGGCAAAGCAAAAAGACATAAATTCGATTCTTGGTTCGATTACCCCTGATAAAGATGCAAGGAACGGTCGAACCTCGTACCGATGAGCGAATCCCGTCTCTCCATTTTCCCGCAATATATTTCAAAATGGAGGTGAGTAATTTTTTAAATATTTTCAAATCAAGGTCAAGTGAGACCCCGCAAAAGAGTTCCTTCCTCTTTTTTCTTTCTTTTTTTCTCTTCTCCTCTCTCTTCTTTTCTGTCTTTTATCTTCTCCCTTCAAAAAGGAGGAAATAAAGGATAGAAAGGAAAAAGAAAAGGAAAAAAGCGAAAGACTACGAGAGAGGAAAAATTTTGCGATGATCACACACACCTGGCTTGCATTAGAAGCACATCACTATTTGGACGTGGGTTTCATACTGGTGATTATATCTGTCTTCTTTGATGATGATGGTCATGTATTGTATCTAAGACAAACCATTGGTCATGATGTATTATAACTAAATACTAATATTTTTTGTAAATGAATGTGGTTGTAAATCATGTGGATTTGTTGTTATGAAGTTACCGCGACAACGATATATCTTTGTTTGTCTTTATGAACGAAATTGATTTATATTTAAGAAGTTAACTTGATTTATATCATTGAAGTTATCTCGATTTGTACTTTACTAATTCTAAACGGGATGTCAATTTGTACTGTTGAATGAGTCATTGTGTAAATCTCTATAGAACATATCGTACAAATTGCTATAGTACGTAGCCTTCATACGTACAAATCATTTCAGCCTTTGATCATTTTTTTTGCAAATCGCTACAGGAAGACCGTAAAAGCAAATCATAATTTTTAATGTACACAAATCACTTTTACGAATTTCATTTACGAAGGGTGAACATAACAACAATTTATTCACATAGACAAAGCTCGTAAAAGCAAATCGTGATAGGACAAATACTGTTATTCTATAAAACTTAAAGAATTTTGGTTCTAAGTCAATTTGTATTTATCAAGTTACCTAGATTTGTAGTTCACCAATAAACATCGTGTCGATTGGTTTTTCTTTATCTTTTTCATTTTTTATCAGTCATTGTGTAAATCGCGAGAAGACAAATCCTTGTACATATATTGTAGTTAAACTGTTGTACAAGACAGTGTCCTATAGCGATTTACAAAATGACATCTATGTCGGAGACAACGATTTGCCTTTGCTACAAATAACAGTTCAACTTATCGGCATGTTTAGTAAAATTGAAATTTTATTTCAATCCAGAGAGATTTACATAATTTGTATACACAGTCTTATAAAATTTGTATACAAAATTTGTATATACAGTCTACAAAATTTGTTATAAATCTCTATACATCATATTACTCCTGGGGGGGTCGCGTCGTTCATTGCCTTCTAGGTATTCTTGTCGGTTGAGTTTTTTTCTCTTCCGCAATTAGAAACCCTAGCAATTTTATATATAGTTCTGTGCGGAATCGAGGTATATCATCCTGCAACAAAAAGGTAATGTGACACCAATATATAAATTGAGTCCCCAATAATAGAGGATAATAAAAAATGTTTAAGTATAGAGCATACAACGATGAAATCAAGTTCTTATCCATTGTATATTGCTTCAATATACTTTATTACAAATATGCCACAATCGATGCCATTATTTTGTAAAGAAGCATCATGTGAACAACGCAACCTCCACTCACTAATGTCGACACCCAAAATGTCTTTGACGAATCCCTCCTATGGTTAATGCAGAAGCAAGTAAATTCTGGGCCACCGTACAAGATACGATACACTTATAGATAGAAACTTACCAAATGCATAATGTCATGTTGTACACTAGTGTGAAAGTCTAATGAGTTGTAGCACCATAGTTGTTTTTTTCGTAAATCCATCACGTATAAGACCCAATGCTCAAAAGTTGGCCAGAGTGTAGGAATCAATATCTGCAAATCGATACAATATCTTACAAATCGATAGTACAAATCGTGTTAGGACTGTTATGCCTAAACCTTGGATAAAAGGTTTCTTTACTTACCTTTTCACTTGACCAAAAGTCTCCACAGTGATCATCGTTACCCCAACATAGTAGTCCATCTTGAAATCCAATGGAGTATGGCATTCAGCGGATGAAACTCTGTTAAACGAAATAGTGATAATAGTAAGGTTAAAACACGAAGCAACAATAGTAAATCAAAAAAGAAAAATAAACATATAAAAGAACCGATATACCATGAAATAAAGGGTGACAATGCGTATAGTATTGGTTGTTGCATTGCTTTAAATATACATGATAAAATCAGATATAGTCTGTTTGCAACAAATATGCACGTGTTAACATGCATACCCATGGCATACGTAAATATATAACTGATAGTGGTTTCATACATACAAAATTACTGATAGTGTTTTCTTCTGCAAATTCATCTTTCAGCAAATTGATGTTATCTTGGAGCTCTTTGCTGAGTTTTCGACACCTATTTTATAGATGTTCCATTGACATTAGCAGAATATTCAATAAATAATATTGAAATTTCTTTCTACAGTACATAACACAAATCAAATATACATCAGAAAATAGATAAACTTTGAAGAAACTCGTCACGAGGTTTAGACAATATGCGCCTAATTCGCCATCGCTGGCCGTATAGCTGTCGTTGTCTCCTTCCTCGTCATGAGGTTTATAAAGAAAACGTTTGTTCGTCTGTTTCTTACTCACAAAGCAAAGTGAAGCGACACCCTCCTGAACTTGTGCGACAAGTCATTCATTTATAAAGGAAACGCCATTTCACATACCGCTCATTTAAAAAAATCATGCACAAATAAATTGCATTGCATATTAATTAAATTAAAAAATATCATTTCATCGGCCTTTTACAAAACTCGGCAACTAAGTTTCAATTTTCATTTACGAATGGCGAACATTACAATGATTTGCTCACATAGACAAAGCTAGTAAAAACAAATCGCGATAGGACAAAAACTGTTATTCTATGAAACTTAAACAATTTTGGTTGTAAGTCTATTTGTATTTATCAAGATACCTACATTTGTAGTTTACCAATAAACATCATGGCGATTTATTTTTTCATCTTTTTCGTCTTTTATCAGTCATTATGTAAATCGCGATAGGACATATCATTCACATTGACAAAGCTCGTCAACACAAATCACGATAGGACAAATCTTTTCCGCTTTATGTCTGTGGATATACAAATCGTTGCAGTAAAATCAATTTGCAACTGTTACTTAAATCAGTATCAAGTTGTAAATCAATTTGTATTTCTGAAGTTACCTTGATTTTTACTTTATCTAGTCTAAACATCATCTTGATTTGTTTATTGTTTTTTGTTTCCGCCTTTTATAAATCAGTCATTGTGTAAATCGTGATAGGACCTATCAGTCACTTAGACAAATCTCATAAAGGCAAATCGTAATAGGATATTCAAACGGATTTGGTGGGATGAGATGTATTCGATTGTGTGATGAGTTTAGGTGGGGGAGTGATTGGATTGGGTTGGTTGTGATACCCATTTAGCTCTCATGAAATCCAAACCCAATCTAAACTATTATATATATAGAGAGATACATATCTTCATATATATTTTAAAATAAATTTATTTGGTTATCAAATGAACCCAAATTCTATTTATTTAAAAGGATCTATTTGGAATTAAGATAGATCCAAAACTTAAAACCTAAACCCTAAAACCGTAAACCGTAAACCCTAAACCCTACAACATAAAACCCTAAAACCTAAATCCTAAACCCTAAACCCCTAAAACCCTAAACCTTAAACACCAAAACCTACATCATAAACCCTAAACCCTAAACCCTAAACCCTAAACCCTAAACCCTAAACCCTAAACCCTAAACTCTAAACCTAAATTCTAAATCCCTGAACCCGTAAAACCCTAAACCCTAAACCCCTAAAACTCTAAGCCCTAAATACCAAAACCTACACACTAAATGCTAAAACCCTAAACCTAAACCCTAAATAGTTAATTCTAAATCCCTAAACCCTAAACCCGTAAAACCCAAAAACCTAAACCCTAAACCCTAAACCCTGAGCCCTAACCCCTAAATTCTAAAACCCTAAACCCTAAATTCTATGACAAATGGGTGTACAGATCGTGATAGAACACCTTCTATAAAAAATAAATCGAGATCACTTATAGAACTGGTTGCAAGCCAAAATGTATCAAGCAAATTGAAATAGCACGTAGCCTTTATACGTACAAATTGTTTCAGCCTTTTATCAATGTTTGTGAAAATCGTTTCAACCTTTTATCAAACGTTGTGTAAATCACGATAGGAAGACAACTCGTAAAAGCAAATCATAATTTTCACAGTACACAATGCTAAACGCTTGTTTGATTTTTATTTACGAAGGTCGATAATTACAATGATTTGTTCAGTGGCATTTGTGTGATACACTTATTAAAATAGATTTATACACTTATAGAATGTCACGTTACAGAAAAGAATTATAGAATTACAACAAATAATTATAGAATCTCAACAAATAATTATCAGGACATCGATTTGTATTTATGAAGTTACCGCGACAATGATATGACTTTGTTTGCCTTTGTGAATGATATTGATATGTTTGTGAAACCTAATATAGATCTCTGTAAAACCCTATTTTATACAAAACCCTACCCTACCCGTTGTCCAGGTCTAAAACCTAATCTATTTAACCTCTCTTTCTCTTTTCTACGGCAGCACAACTTCTTCGTCTTCTTCTTTTTCTCCTCTGTCTTCTTCTTCTTCTTTTTCTTCTACTTCTTCCTTGTATTTTTCTTTCTTCTTTGTTCTTCTGTGTTCCTTCTACCCGTACTTGATAGATGGGGTTTGATGTTGATAACGTAGTTGTTTCACGCCATGAGGAAAGATCTGTATAATCTTCGATGATGATTATGTTGGTTATCTTCTGTGTATACATCGATATATTCATGACACATACGACTGTGACATATTTGTCAAGAAGTATATCAAAGCTTACACATAATATAACAACCATAATCATCCGCAATCGTTGTCGCCATACCGGAGCAAGCACAAATATTCTGCATCAATATATTCATGCTTGTTGGAATCCATACCATATGCAGCTTTGTGCTGGATTTTATGCACACCTGGATTGCATTTGAAGCACACCACTATTTGGATGTGAGGGTGAAGCTGATGATGATGTATGCTTTCTTTGATGATGATGGTCATGTATTGTATCTAAGCCATACCATTGGTCATGATGTATCGTTGAAGTTACCTCAATTTGTACTTTACTAAGTCTGAACATCGTGTCGATTGTTTATTATTTTTTCTTTCCACCTTTTATGAATCAATCATTATGTAAATCGCGATAGGACATATTGTTCACATATACAAAGCTCATAAAATTAATTTGCAATAGGACAATCAGTATCAAACAAATCGCGATAGCACGTATCGTTACAGTAAAATCGATTTGCAACTAAGTCACAATTTGTAGTTTACTAAGTCTAAACATCGTGTCAATTTGTTTATTAATGTCTCTTTTTATTTTATGGAATATTTTTTGAAAAGATTTTTATATGAAAGCAATGTGAAAATCAGACACCAAATATAAAAACCGGTTCTCACTAGTGGCAGAGACCAGGTCGAACTCAGGGAACGGGAAATACTTTGTATTCAAACAAGAAATTGGCTACTCTTTATTGCTAAAACAAAAAAGTATGAGGAAAGTAAAGCTAATTAACTATTACGAGAAATGAATACCCTACGCAGAGGGTTTAAAATGGTTTTATTACAACCCAAGAATTAAATGGAAATTAAAACTCCTAATCTAAAAAAAAAAATGAAAGTCTTCTATGCTTGTGCCTCCATGTCGCGTGTCGAATGCGTGCACAACAAATATCACTTGTTTGCTTGCTCCTGCTCCACGCCTTCCTGCACAATCTAAAACACACGAGCAACACAAAAGAAAGACTAAAACAATACTATATGAAATACACTAAATGAATGCTAAGAATTAATTTGAAACAAGAAATGATACTACTAAACGTAGGCAATTACAAATATGAATGCAATATTCACTAAATGAAAACTAAATACTAAATGACAAGTAAACACAAGTATCACTAAACATCACGTGTTAAACAAAATGAATACAAGTAAACACATACTAACAACAAAATGCTAAACATATAACAAAATGCTAAACATCTACACACTAAACAACAAGTAAACAAACCAATGCCGGTGAAATCAAGCAAAATGCTAAACACACTAAAATGCTAAAACAGATAAACATACACTAAATGATGTACAGGTAAGACTAATATGATATGCGTGCGCAGGTGACTAACTAAGTAGATGCTGGAATAATATTCAGGAAACTAATATGCTAAATGACTTAACTACTATGCAAATGACTAACTTGCTATGCAACTTATATAAATGTTGAGTGATAATTCAACTAACACACAACAATGCAACTATATATGCAAACTAACACAACAATGCAACTGATGTAAAACAGAGACCACACAAATGCAGGGAAACCGATGATATATATGCAAACTGATGGTGCAGATCTAAGATGCTAGTGCTCAATGTCGTGATGCTGATCAACAAAGGACTACGCAAATGCTGTTAACATTCATACTACTATGCTAATCAGAGGAACATGATGCATATCAACAATGAATCTACTGAACGAAAATCACAGATATAAAGGGGAATGTCGTTCATTGCTGTAGATGTTAATTATGCTAAAATGCACAACAGATGCACATTATACATAGATGATGGAATCAAACTATAAATGGATGCACAACAAACAGTGACTTTCGTAGTGGATTTCAGAACAGAAACCGTGAATTTACAGTGATTTACAATAGATGCTGTGAATCTCACCAGAGACCGTGAATTTCACGGTGATTCACAATAGATGCTGTGAATAGAACACAAACTGTGAATTTC
Source organism: Nuphar pumila (assembly GCF_984573655.1). Lineage (NCBI taxonomy): Eukaryota > Viridiplantae > Streptophyta > Magnoliopsida > Nymphaeales > Nymphaeaceae > Nuphar > Nuphar pumila. Next base: position 72,423,263 of record NC_143257.1, read on the forward strand.
ACAGTGATTTCAGATCATATGCTGTGAATTTCATGGTGATTGCCAGACGCTATTAGATTCTAACTTGCAGAACTAAACTATCTTGCAGAAATGAACCATTGGCACAAATGCTATTGTGAAAAATAGGAGATGATTATCTATTTTTTTTAGAGGAAACTAAACAACGATAATGATGTGTGAAATGCTATTGCAAAAATAGGAAATGAATAGATGATACTGACACTGACAATTTGTATTTGATCTATGTATATATATTTTTATTTTTATGTTTAAAAACAACTTGAGCTAATCTGAAATGCAATCAACAGAAGAATGAATGAAGAAGAAGAAAGAAGAAGAAAGAAGAAGAAAGAAGAAAGAAGAAAGAAGAAAGAAGAAAGAAGAAAGAAGAGCTACTTACAGATTTAGTTTGGGTTGAGAGGAGAGGTGGACTCCATCATTTGCGCCGCCGCCGGTGTGTAGCTTCTCCGCCGGAAAGAAGGAAGAGAGAAAAGAGAAGAAGAGAGGAAGAGAAAAGAGATGGAAGAAGAAAAAGAGGGAGAAATTTCAGCAAGAGAGGAGAGGGAAGAGGAGAAGGAGGCATGCGTAGAGGAGGAGACAACCCATCTCTCCCATATGTGAGTGTTTTAAAGGGGATTTGGGTTTGTTATCCAATTTTTCATATATGCCTCATTAATTTTTGGAAATTCTCAAAAGAAGCCTCCTAAAAAAAACTATTCCATAATGCACTAATTCCTTATTTATTTAGTAAACCGAATCCATAACTATTTCTAAAAACTCTATTTTACTAATTTAACTTACTAAAACTACTTGCAAGTGATAAACTTCAAACTAAATTGCAAAGTAAACTTATTTTTTAAGCATTTTCCAATTTTTATTCTTTTTGCATATTTTCTTGAAACTAGCTACAAACTCGGGGTTTTAATGTGTTTTTCTATGAAATCATGCATAGTTTAATATGAATTAAACCCCAAAATGTATGCATGATCAAATACCCCCATGCTTATTTTTTGCTAGTCCTCAAGCAAAGTAGAAAAATGCAAGAAATACTACTATCGACTAACTCACTTTCATGTTTCACGGTTGCATTTAGCTAATGCAACAAGCCCTTTCAACCCCTGGGTTACTCCAGTGGACGAGTGAGGTCTCGTGAGGGTTTGCAATGATGCTACCCACAAACATCTTTGTCATGTATGCATAATATTACACATCTTCACAAGTAGTAGTTAATTAAAGAATTTGTTTTTATAAACATTTCTTGTTATTGCAAAGTAAAAACATAATTAGAGTCTTTTATATACCACCACAGAAAAAGAATTTCTTTTACTTTTCTAAATATCATAATTATTTATGTTTTATTCTTGGAAATCAAATAAAAATAAGTTATTATTTACTTATCCAAACTCATATATTTTCTGCACAGGTTTTCTCAATCATACTTCTAAGCAGTGAACTTTTTTCTTTTTCTTGATTTTCAAATTTTCATATTTTTTTTCTTTTTGCACACTTATTTTTATTTTATGGCTTGCGTATGGTCTGCTTTTATGCCCTGTGCAATGCCAATATCTTTTATACTTTTTCAATGTATACCAAAGATATTGACTAGGACACAAAAGTGACTTTCTTCATTTACCTTTTCGACATGAGACTCAAACACTTCAACTTGTGTCTGTTCTCAGCTACTAAGGATCATGAAGATTCTCACTCTCCTTTTTGAAATGAAACTCAAATGCTTCAACTTGCGTCTAAGTCCCATCTATTAGGGATTGTGAAATTATCCAAATAACCTAATGCATGCTCTTTTTTACTTTTGAGCTGATTTTTGCGCTTTTGTTCATTTGCTTATTTTTTCAAAAATAAAACTGTGCATATTCATATTTGTGATTTAAAATAAACTCTAACATGTATCTATCATCATTTCTTTGAAATCCACATAAACAACCATAATTTCTAGATCCATGTCAGAAATTTTTTTTGTGGGTTTTAAAAATCCTTTAAAATATTAGATTTTGAATAACATTCGTATAAGTTCAAACTCTTTCTTTAAAGACCTACTTTTCATGAAAGACGTGTAAACATGTGCAAGAACATAAACATAAATATCAGGGTGTGCAAACTACACCCTTCCCCATGCTTGAATGACAATGTCCCAGTGGCACTCCCCCATGCTTATATAAAACTATGTGAATGTATATGAGACATAAATAAATGAGGGAAAAGAGTAGAATTAACCTGATATGACATATGAATGCACATCCTATGACTACAATGAATGTAATATGCACATGACATGACATAATAACTCATGAATGAAAAGAAAAAGAAAAACCTAAGAAAATCTACAAATCCTAAAGATCAAATCTAATAATATACAAACATATGGGCTGCCTCCCATAAAGCGCTAAGTTTCACGTCCCCAGCCAAACAGATCCCTGGAAAAACCCTTCATCATCCATAAGATCAATGGACATGAAGTCACGCTCAATCGGGCTATCTAAGAAAAAGAGTGTCATCTGTGACACTGTGTATAATATTTCTGCCAACTCTACCCCTATAGGTGATACCATGACTCTTGACACTAGATGACAGGAGGTTAGTCTCCTCGTGGAGACTATGCTCGAAAGGAGAGTCATAACCCGAACGACTCAAAACACACATCCAACTGCGGATAAGACTGCTTCCCTATGACATCTTCCACCTGGAAGCAATCGTCATGTTCTGTCACTCTGTTGGCAACATCAAAGCTATGCAACTGCACACGCTTGTTGCCAAACGAAATCTCCATCTCCCCAGCGAAACAATTTATACGAGCATCGGCAATGGCCAACAATGGTCTGCCCAAAATAATGGGGATCTGGTGAGTGACATTTGTGCCTTCCATGTCCAGAACAAGAAAATCAATAGGGAAGTAGAAGTCCTTGACCTTGACTAACACATCTTCCAAGATTCCTCACGGATGCTTGGTCGATCTATCAGCCAACTGCAACACAATGGCCGTGGGATTTAAATTCTCGATCCCAAAAGTGTCATACAGGGAACCCAGCAAAATATTCACACTTTCCCTAAGATCAAGCAGTGCATGCTCGATAGTCGTGTTCCCGATAACATAAGAGATAATTGGTGCCTCAGGGTCCTTGAGCTTAGGTGGTGCTTGGTGCTGAAACACAGAGCTCACTTGTGCAGTCAAGAAGATCGTCTTGAGCAACGACTTCACTTTTCTCTTATGCATACAAAGTTCTTTGAGAAACTTTGCATAGGCAGACACTTGCTGGATGGCATCGAGCAGGCAAATATTTATATGAACTTCCTTGAACAGGTCAAGCATCTCACGCATACACGTCTCCTGCTTGCTAAGATTGTGGGGGTTTGTGAGGGCCTGAGGAAAAGGGGCTCTAGGGATATACGATGGAGTGGTCACGAGCCGTGGGCCCTGCCTAATTTTCTCGGGACTGGTGGAAGGGGTCGACTGGTCAATAGGTATGGAAGTTGGTTCAGAAGTCCACTCTTGTGTGAAGTGGTATGCCTTCCCACTCCAAAGGGATATAATAGAGTTGGCCTCCTCTTGGTGGGAATCTGTGAGGTACAAGCCAAAAGACATGGGTTCCTCACCCTTTGGGTTGACTACAAACCGACTAGGGAGGCTCCCCTCTCTGCGTATGCTCAAGGTATCTGCCAATTATCCCATTTGAATCTCTAGCTTCGCTATTGACTGCGTGTGGGAACAAAGAGTGACCTTAATGTCAGAAAAAGACTCTAACATCTTCTCCTGAAACGATGTGCTCAAAGTGGGCTCCTAAGGAGAAGGCAAACTCAACTGGGGGTGGACCTGTGGAAATATGGAACACGAGTAACCTTGTGAAAAGTTACTCTGTCTGTGTTGTATTTGAGAGGGTTGATGGGGTGTGTGATCATCGCAAAATTTTTCCTCTTTCGTTGTTTCTCTCTTTTCCTTTTCTAACCCCTATTTTCCTCCTTTTTGAAGGGAGAAGAATAAAAGAAAGAAAAGAAAGAGAGAAGAGAAGAAAAAAAGAAAGAGAGAGAGAAGAGGAACTCTTTTGCGGGTTTTCACTTTACCTTGATTTGAAAAATATTTAGAAAATTACTCGCCTCCGTTTTGAAAATATTGCGGGAAAAATGGAGAGACGGGATTCGCTCGTCGGTACGAGGTTCGACCGTTCCTGGCGCCTTTACCAGGGGTAATCGAACCAAGAATCGAATCTATGCCTTTTGCTTTGCCTAAATATAATCTAAGATTTTATTCTAACTCTAAATGCACAATGAATCATGCTTGTGCAATGCAAGAATGTATGCTCCTTTTAAAAGATGTTTTGAAAATTTCCATGTATTCTGAGATGAACTTGGTAAAGGAGTGAAGAAATGATTGAATCTAACTTTAGAACTTGAGATAGATCAGAGAAGTTCTAAGTCTTTGAAATAAATCAGGATTTGGAAGAATAAATGAGAAGGAATGACTTGAAGTTTTAAAATAAAAAGAAATGAAGTTTCAAAGTCAGAAATGGACTTTGAATTTGAATTCTGAATTTAGGAAAGGAAATGAATACTTGAGATGGAATTGAATCTAGATTTTGAAATTGGAAATCATAAATTTAGAATGGATCTGAGAAATCTAAATGGTGTAGAAATGAATTCCAGACATGATCTGTAAGTGGATTTAGATTTGAAATCTGGAAATGAAATGGAATTGGATCTAAGATGGATTTAAGATCTGAGATCTGAGATCCGAGATAAAATTGGGTTCTGGATCCTGAGATGGATTTGGATCAGAAGTCTAAGATCCAACATGTGATTGAATTCTGGATTCTAAAAATGGAACTGGATCTGAAGTCTAAGATCCGAAGTAGAATTGGGTTCCGGATCCTAAGATGGATTTGGATCTGAAGTCTGAGATCCAAGGTGAAATTGGTTCTGGATCCTAGAATGGATTTGGATCTGAAGTCTAAGATCCAAAGTAGAATTGGGTTCTGGATCCTAGAATGGATTTGAATCTGAAGTCTAAGATCCAAAGTAGAATTGGGTTCTGGATCCTAAGATGGATTTGGATCTGAAGTCTGAAATCCGATATAAGTGTTGAATCCTGGATCCTAAAAAATGGATTTGGGGTTATATTCAGAAGATGAATCAAGGATTCCAAAGTTAAATTGAACTTTGGTTTTGATTGGAGTTTTTGAAGATAAAAATGAATTTGGAAATTCAAAGCCAATTTGAACTTTGAAATCTGATTTGAATTTGAAAAAATGACTTTGAAATCTCAAAGTTTAAATTGAACTTTTGCGATTGAAAATGAAATTGAACCTGAAAATGAAAGGATGAATCAGATTTTGTAAGAATTGAAGATAGATTGAGGAAGACATTTACATCACTTGGAATTTTGAAAAAGGAATTTTTGAAAACATGATACAATTCTATCCTAAATGATGAATGGATTTAAAGAATTTTTGAGATTGGATTTGAAAAGCTATCCCATTCTTTGGATGAATTAAAATAATATTGAAGATATAATACACCCTTGACTATGGTCATTGAATGTATTATATAATAATCTATATTTAGATTCAAGTAAAGAATAAAATACATTTGGTGCTTTTATAGAATTTAAAATGAAATGAACTCTCAATATACCCTGACTATGACCATTGGTATATATTTTAAGTTAATTTTAAGTTAAATTCTGATAAAAGAAAAAAAATATTTAAGAAAAATATGATGAATTTTGAAAACGGATCCAATGTGGATCCAATGTTATTTTGTAAAAGATAAAAATACTAAGTTTTGTCCACACCCTTACTATGGCCATTGATGTGGATCATCAACTTAGTATCAATTACCTCTTACGAAATGGTGCGCGTGCCATTCGTGTTTCCACTCGTGAAAATTTTTAAGAAGTAAGATGAAAATGACATGAGAGCAAGTGATCTATGATATTTATATGCTCATTCATTCTATCTAGGACTAGAAGTATAAATATTCTCATTTAGCATCTAGCTATTACAATCTTGAATTCTCACAAAATTCTAGACTAATGATATTTCTACCTGATTTCTGCAAAATTTTAAGTTAACACAAGTAAGATATAAAACATAGAAAAATATGAAGAATATGTTACACTGTGATAGGCTAAATCATATGAACATGTCAGAAAATAGAGTAAAGGAAATAAAGCTACTGTAATAAGTGAGATGCTAATCATGATATTCAAATGTACAGGAGATATGCTGTTTGGTATTTATAGTATGCAAATGCCATTGTAGATATAGCAGTGAGCATGGGGAATATGATACATGGTGACATGTAGGTCTAAAAAATTTTTTTTACCATGATTTCCTAGCCGTTGATCCTTGAGATCACACAGGAATGTAGCAATGTGTTGAGCTTATTATGATCATAGTGGTAAAATGCAAAGATCTCCTAATCTTTATGCCCATCTCTAAGACATTTGAGAGTGTTCCATGAAAAGGCCAATTTGTAATGTGACAGCCCAAATATCTAACAATCACTTACTGTTTTACAGGATGGACTACACGTTTAACATTCCTTGAGCTTTCAGATTCAAATACTTGAGAGCTCAACTGGGAACCCAGGGAGCTACAATAGTCATTAATATGTTGGCAGGTCCTGTAAAGGTAGGAAGAAGAGACCACAATGTTCCTTTGCAAAAAGAAGAAGTCCAGTTCTGTTGTACTTTGGAGTGCTGTTAGTGGGAACAAAAGGATGTTGTTGAGACATTCACAGCAAGTGGTATGGGGTGATTATGATACATGCCATATGCTTAGATATGCCCTTATTCAATCATTAATGCCCATGCTATATCTGATAACTTTTGATCTCCACAAAGTTGACAACACTGATATTTACTGGTATTGAGCCGTCAACACCTATCAACCTACAGTCCATTTGGCAAGGATTGACATATCTACTGTTTAACACCTTCTAGAATTCAATTTTACCGTTGACTCACTAAGACAGATCGTGCAAACTTATTGGCTACCTAAACAAGCAATATGCACCATTTAATCTAATATCCATCAAGCCAATTAATGACAATTATTTTAAAACATGGCACTTGGTCCAAGCTGAGTTTAAGCATTAAATTGATCTGTCAGTATGATTATCAGCAGGAATAGTGTTTAACATTTATGTATAGAAATCTTAATGAAAGAGCAGATTAAAATAACATGGTATGACTTAGGTATGGGGCTCAAGAGTGACCGATTATCATGATCCCGAACACAGATGTAGAAACATAACTACTCAACATACCTTACTGGTAGGTGGTGACACTGATGATCAGGTAGCTGGGCAGTGTGTAGATGGGCGGAGGCCAGTAAGATTATACCTAAAAAGAAAAAAAAAAGAAAAATGAGGATGTACCAATTTCAAAATCAGGATATATAATCGTCAATCATGGGTCATAATTCAGCTGTGGTCATAACAGACTAGCGACAGCAGTTGTCGAGGTGATCATCCTGTGGCCGCTAAGTCTGGGTGGACTGAATTTTACTGGAGACTTCCAATCTTATTGGGAGTCAGGGCTTCTGGATTCAAGACTTTATATGTGACAATCAATAAGAAAATTCTGTATTGAGGCACCCCCGAATTCTTCTTTGATTAGCTTCTGACAGTAACGTATCTCTCCTGCAACGATTTGGCCTTGTTATTAGGTCAATGCTAGAACTTCATTGTTTCTGTAAAAAAAAAATTTGAGGCAGAGTTCGTCCTGTGGGAGGTGCGGTTATGTGTACGATAAAAATATCAAGTGAATGATTACTAAGAATCTCAATCCCCTTTTGCCCCAACTTTGCTCTTCAGCTGAGCAATATACATGACATAAAATAAGCAAAGCGACATTGGTAATGATTTCAGTAACTTCTATACCCTTAATCATGTGAAGGATGACATGGTGGGTGTGCATACAGGTTAGTGGTAAGCATGACGATGAGGAAAGAATAAGATGAGTGAGCAAATGAAATTGTAGCAATATAACAAGTATAGCAAACGCTAGAAAAAAAAAATTTAGCAAGGCATTATTAACAGAATGCTAAAATATATATATATATATATATATATCCTGCAGTGGCTCACTACTTTATCACTCACAGAGGCCGCGTTCTGTACAGGACCTCCACAGATCTGATGAGAATCGATTCCCTGTGTGAAAGGTTATTAGCGATGCGATTCTTGATGGTGAAGGTATATTTCAAGGAATAACATTCTTCAGCAATTCCAAACACGACCATAGACCTCCCAGCGTACCTTTTGGTCGACTTGGCGAAGGACCCAATGGCCATGGTTACAAAATGACATGAGCTTCTAGTGAAGGGAATATCCCTTAGAAGCAACAGATCATACGATCCTCCAAGAGCAACCAGTATCAGCCGTTCAAAATACATTTTTGGCTATTAATAAAATACCCCACTTAATCCATAAACTTCTTGAACAGAATATTTGTGATTTCCAAACTGGGAGTGTTAAACCCCAATCGGATTTCGCAGGATTATACATATCTTTCCCTCTTCTTGGAAAGCAGATGCAAAATATCTCGCTGTGTAGGAATTTTCAATGTGACACCAGCTGGTAAAAAAGACGTAACTAAATTTATTAATGGAACTGATGATCCCAAATGCTTGACCATAAATTGCCTCACATGGGGAATGTGCTGATGCTAAACATGAATAAGATGCTGACAATAAAATTCTATCTACGATGAGCATAACTAATTCTGATAAATATCGTAGGACAGATCATAAAAAAAAACTTTCACCATTCGTAAATAAAACCGCAATGTTGAATCAAAGCAGATTCTCCCTCATCAGTCGATTCAAGGGCTGGGCATCTTTGTTGAACTCGCGAAATCCGATGTAGAAGCCCACAAGAAGGGATCCAAAGTAGGAATCGTCTGCAAGCTTACCTGAGATCAAACAACTGTGCCTCGCTAAATCACGAATGGGAAGCTCAGAAACGCCGAAGGGCTAAACTTGGATCGGACAGAGCTGCGTGTCCACATCCTTCCAGCAGATAGCATCTCTTTGAGACCCCTCAACAGATAGCTGAGACAGGTCGCCAAGAGGCCTGATTTTTCGAATATCCCCTGATCATGCGATTTTGAGGAAAAAAAAATTTGGGGTCCTTGCTATGACCCACAAATGTGGGTCCATGCGCAAGATTTATCATATACAAGATGTTTAATATCTTAATGAAATACAGATCAAAACATACGACAAATCGGAGAGTATCAGGCTCAGATATAATGTAGCCACAGAATCACGTCACCGAGAGAGGGAGAGAAAGAGAACATTAGCTACCGATGCGATCACGAGACTAGATTGATAATCTGAGGTGATATGAAATAACAAACAGCATAGGAAATAATCATATTTCAAAGCAAATCAGAGATTGAAGAAGACAACGACAAATCAGTATTCAACTAGAGAAATCATTCATTATGTAACAGACGAAACCTAAAATATGATAAAAGATGACACTACTTCCATCCATTGAATTAGGAAGGGCCTGACAAAGCCAAAATCAGACGAAGGATCGATGATACTACACTGAACCGAGAGATGGAAACTAAATCGATATAATATGGAGAGAAAAAGAGAAAGAGAAAAAAAAAAGACGTGTTGGAACATTTTCATTCCTTTTGTTCTTGCATACTTACATAGATCGGTACTTGCTATATGCAAGATCGATGCCGCGTGGATGCTATAATGGGACAATCGATCAAAAAAACTAAGGGAAGGCAAGAAAATCAAAAGAAAATGTAGAAAAGGGATCTTACCGATTTGCCTAAAACTCCTTGCCCACCGAAGTTTGGTGATTCTGCCGATACTTGACTGATCCCATTAACTCTGCAGAAACCCGAAATGGGGGGGGGGGGGGGGAACGATGCGTGCAGCGGGCGGCTGCGATGGCCTCGAGAAGAAAGGAAACTTTTCTTCTCTTCGTACTGTGTAGACTCCGGAATAGGAAATCGATCGGATCAAACCTCCTCCCCCCAGATTGCTTGGGGCTTTGGCACTTTACCGAGGGAGTCCAGCTGAAAGGAGATGGACGATTGTTTACCAAGAAAATGGAGAAAAAAAAATGAATGATACTGAAAGAGAAATGGTTATCTGGCCAGTGGATCCCCCTTTCGCTTCTTGTTGGCCTTCCTTTATAGAGGAAAGGAGAAACTTCGAGAGGGAAGGTTTCTGTTGCCGATCGATGGTTCGCGTGAGAGGCCAGTCATCGGAGGGTGGATTAGCTCGGGCGATGGAAGCATGCGAGTTCGTTGGTGATGAACGAAGGAGGAGGAGCTCGGGCGATTGGAGGGTTTGTGGCAGGTTTTTGTGGGAGAGGCGAGAGGTGCCGCCTCCGTCCCCCCCGTTTTTTTTTGCCAAGGGTTTCCTTGAAAAACCCTAAAAAAAAATTTCCGCCAAAGGGCCCCTTAGTTTCAAGATTTTAAATAAAGCGGGGGGTCCTTACCCGATTTTCTAAAAAAAGGTTCTTCAGAAAGAGACCTTTCAAAAAAAGACTATATATATTTTTTCTTTTCTATATTTTCTGATTTTTTTTTGTTACTTTTGGAAATAAAACCTAAGCAGCATGAGAGATGAAACTATTTTTTTTTTTTTGCATTTTCTTAATAAAAATTTACAAAAAGAGAAGTTTTTGAAAGTTTGGGTTTGATTTCTTTAGAAAATGGGTTTGGACCTAAGTGTTGAGAAAATATTAGAGTTTTAAACCTTGAATCGAGAAATACAATTTGATGGATCCAAACGGATACCGAGCGAACTGTCTGAGCTTTTCAAAAGTTATTTTGGAAATTTCGAGAATTTGATAAACATTTGGACAACGAAGCTCAGATTTGGATCTTTTATCTGGATCCGGATCCGAAATTGAGTTAGATATACAAAATGAATTTAATTTCAGAAAACTTGAGAAATAAAATGGGCTTTAGATTTAAAAGTGACTCAACTACCCGGAAAATGAAGATAAATGGAAAAAAGGGGATATTTACAAACTTTTGAAAAATTTGGGGTGTTCACAGATGCCCCTCTTTGCTACTAAGCCGGTTGAAAGCCGAGCTTAGTGGCAAAGAAACACTCCAAATTTTGAAAAATGTTCCAGTCAGCAGATTTGAACTGGGTGTGGAAGAATTTATTTTGAAAACGTGGCTTTTCAGGCTTAAAACCTTTATCCTGAATGGTCCTGGGGGGAATGAAAATCCTCGTCAATGATGTGACTGTATGATAGAAATGAGGAAATCGTGATGGGACTTTGGATGAAGGTGCCGGGATGATGAAAGGTAAGAATTTTGATCAAGTCTCATGGGTGAGACGAGATCAGCCTTTTCAGAATGAGTCAGGTTTAGCCCTTAACCTGGATGGGACGAAGATATATCGAGATAATTTGAGATGGGGAAAGGAATATAAGCAGACCTCGATGAGACGTTTTGAGAGAAATGCCTCGTGAGACGAAATCTCAAGTATGATCCTTTCCTGTATGGATATACATAGAGCATGTATTCCCTTGTGGGGGAACAACCATGATGGGACGGGGAGGATTACCTCGTCTAAACGAGGTTCAGGTTTAACCAAAACCTGAAAGGAAGGCACCTCACAGAGTGAGGTTCAGGCTTCACCTTATCCTGAAAAGGATGACCATACGGACTCCTTAAACGAAGAAACCGTGATGGGACTAGAAAGGATATCTAGTCAAAAGTGGGACTCAGGTTTAACCCTAACCTGAATGAAAGATATCTCATGAAACGAAGTTCAAGCTTAACCCTTAACCTAAAAGAGACGACCATACGGAATCCTCGGATGAAGAAACCATGATGGGACCTTCAAAATTTGGATGAACAAATCCAGAAGGGGTTTGCGAGAAGAGATAAACAAGGGATTCCCTAAAGCTTGAAAAGGGGATGATCTTGGGCGCCTCATTGCTGAGACTAAAATCAGCTTTCTAAAAGAAACAGACGACCTCTCGCAGAAGGTTTTTGGGTTACACCTCGAGGAGCGAGGTGACATGCTTAATCCTTAGCCTGAATGGATACAGAATCCTCGAGGAGCGAGGAAGACTGCGATGGGCCTCTAGACTTTGCATAATAAGTCCAAGAGGAGTTTTGCAAAAGAATGAAAAATGGGGGTCCCTAAAGCTTGAAAAGGGGTTGATCTTGGGTGCCTCATTGCTGAGACTGAAAATAGCTTTTGACAATAATAGATCTTTTGCAAAAAGTTCAGGTTTAACCCTTATCCTGAGCGGGAACTGTCTATGGCGGGACAGTGGGGAACACAGGGAAGTGTGCAAATCTGAGAATGCTCAGATCAGACTGAAGGAAAGGACTTTTCAGTCCTAAGGAGGGATGATGTCAGGATATGTCAAAACGAACATCAAGTTTTTTCTTCATGTTGGGATAACGAGAAAATATTGCCAATAAGATGTCAAATTTGTAGTTGATCTAAAAGATGAATGAATTTTGCATATATGTGAAAATATTACCTTTTTCTACCTAGAGTATTAGCTCTAATTGGGCTAACTCTGTAGAATCAAGAATCAAACTCAATTTTGTTACTGTTGAGCTTCTTTGAGGAAGATATCAATTTCCTTGATATGAAAAGAGAGGAAATATTCTTAGCTTCATAAAAGCAATTGAATGAAAAGATATTGATAAAAGAACATCACATGGAAAAAGATGATTCCTGGCGACTTTGGGCAGTTTGATATCCTGGGCATTTCCCGTGATGATCTTTTTGCACTCTTTTGAACCATGGAGCTTTTTTGGGTTCTTTTACATCATCCTTCATTTTGGAGGTGACCTGACTTTTTCTCTCTTTTAGGAAGGGTACGTCACAAACTTCTTCATCTTGAAGATGCTCCGATCCTTCTTTTTCTTTCTCAGGAATTAAGCTTGATGATATTGGTTCATTGGTCAAAATCTCTGGATGATAGCAGAAATCAAATATCTTTTAGGGTTTGTCGGTAGGTTCATCGCATCCGCCTTCATCTTGACGGTGATCCAAACTTTCCCTGGAAGGATCCGTCACAAACTCCGTCATCTTGGAGATGTTTCAAATCTTCTTTGGCCCCGGGGGTCTACTCGCTTGATTCGCCTTCATCTTGACGACAATTGAGAGATCCCTTTTGCGGATATTTGATTGTAGTTTAGCTTGGATGACTGAGGAGATATGGATTGGGTAGGTTCTTTTTACTGCCCAGGATATTTTCACTGTTTTACTGCCAGAAGAATGATCTTTAAGAATGTGCCATAGCTATTATCAATATCAGTTCATTTATGGCTTTTCAACATCATTGAATTTCCTTTGCCGGTCATATCGAAGATTTTTCTTTATCCTCTTTGGTTGACCAACAGAAACAACTTGAATTTAGTTCTTATTTCGCAAAAGTCTTACTCTTTTGAAAATAATACTAAAGGTAGCCTGAGATAATTCTTTTATGTGATGAAAATTTTGAGATCAACAATGACTTTTTGATAGCAAATTGGCAAAAGTATTCTATAAATCCCTGATGAAAGAAATCGCTTGATATCGAGTCGACACGTTCGTGACAAAATTCTCCTCTCTTTTTCCCCAAAAAGAGAGACTCAGGCTTAAGCCCTTACCTGAATGGGAAGTTGGAAATACTCCTCTCTTCCCCAAAGAAGAGGTGTTTGCAAAATGGAACTTTCGAAGAGAAATTAAGCTTTCGTCAAAACTCCCTATCTCTAGGCTTCTCTTATGGAAAGGCGGCCGAAAAAACAAAGTTGAAAAAGTATCACAGAGAAACGAGTCCATCACACTATCCCTAGAAGAGGGTCCTCTGTGAAGGGGTTGGCCGAAGATGAGAAAAACAGGGGCCAGAAAAGAAACAAGCTTCCGTCGAAGTTCTCCCTGAAAAAGAGGTTCTTTTGTGTAAAGTTGGTTGTTGTTTTGCAAACTATTCGCGAAGAAAACGAGTCCCTTCACACTCTCCCTGAAAAAGGGTCCTTGCGAACGGAAGATGGTTGCATGCGAAAGGAACGAGCTCCCTCGAACTCTCCCTAAAGGGGGTCCTTCGCAAGAGAAAATGATTGATTTTTTTTTTTTTGATAAAATGATGATCTGAAGGTCGAAATTGAGAATTTAGAACTTGAGTAATGATGATTGGTTAGTACAAAGATTGAACCTGGAGGGCTAACTGATCAGTCAGCCAAACAACTAGCACGAGTGCCAGATGTACCAGTACGAGCACTGGATTTCAAAAAATGCCCCCGCACGAGCGATGGGTTTTGAAAAATGCACACCAGTATGAGCACTGGATTTTCGAAATGCACACCAGTACGAGCACTGGGTTTTCGAAATGCACACCAGTACGAGCACTGCGTTTTCAAAATGCACACCAACACGAGCACTAGATGCTTTAACAGGAGAATTTGGAAAATGAGACCGACATTCGAAGATACTTGAGAATTAAGCGAGAAGTGATTGCCGGTATTTCAGGATTATCCCTTATCTTGAAGAGGAAGAAATGAGTGTGAAAATTTGAATTTACAATAATTTATCCAATACGAGCATTGGATTCAAAAGGAAGTTCAAGTCGGAACTTGAGTCTTCAAAAATAAGAATATACGAAAAGGAAAATCGGAGTCGGAACCCGGTTTTCAAATATAAGAAATGAGTGAGAATCGAGTTTTTGAAAACTTGAATTATCAAAACAACGATTTGTCCAACACGAGCATTGGATTCAGAAGGAAGTTCAAGTCGGAAACTGAGACTTCAAAAATAAGAACATAAAAAAAAGGAAAATCCGAGTCGGAACTCGGATCTTTAAAATAATGATAAAAATGGAAGAACTTGAGTTTTGAGAAACTCGAATCTTCAAGAGTACGATCGGTTCCAACACGAGCGTTGAATCCGATAGGAAGTCCGAGTCGGAACTCGGGACTTCAAACGATATATAAAAGGGAAAACCCGAGTCGGGACCCGGATCTTTTAAAATAATGATAAAAATGGAAGAACTCGAGTTTTGAGAAATCGAATCTTCAAGGATACGATCGGTTCCAACACGAGCGTTGAATCAGATAGGAAGTCCGAGTCGGAACTCGGGACTTCAAACGATATATAAAAGGGAAAACCCGAGTCGGGACCCAGATCTTTTAAAATAATGATAAAAATGGAAGAACTCGAGTTTTGAGAAACTCGAATCTTCAAGGATACGATCGGTTCCAACACGAGCGTTGAATCCAATAGGAAGTCCGAGTCGGAACTCAGGACTTTAAACGATATATAAAAAGAAAAACCCGAGTCGGAACCCGGATCTTTAAAATAATGAAAAAATAGAAGAACTCGAGTTTTGAGAAACTCGAATCTTCAAGGGTACGATCGGTTCCAACACAAGCGTTGAATCTGATAGGAAGTCCGAGTCGAAACTCGGGACTTCAAACGATATATAAAAAGGAAAATCCGAGTCGAAACCCGGATCTTTAAAATAAAAAAAAAATGGAAGAACTCGAGTTTTGAGAAACTCGAATCTTCAAGGGTACGATCGGTTCCAACACGAGCGTTGAATCCAATAGGAAGTCCGAGTCAGAACTCGGGACTTCAAACGATATATAAAAAGGAAAACCCGAGTCAGAACCCGGATCTTTAAAATAATAAAAAAATGGAAGAACTCGAGTTTTGAGAAACTCAAATCTTCAAGGGTACGATCGGTTCCAACACGAGCATTGAATCCGATAGGAAGTCCGAGTCGGAACTTGGGACTTCAAACGATATATAAAAAGGAAAACCCGAGTTGGAACCCGAATCTTTAAAATAATGAAAAAATGGAAGAACTCGAGTTTTGAGAAACTTGAATCTTCAAGGGTACGATCGGTTCCAACATGAGCGTTGAATCCGATAGGAAGTCAGAGTCGGAACTCGGGACTTCAAACGATATATAAAAAGGAAAACCCGAGTCGGAACCCGGATCTTTAAAATAATGAAAAAATGGAAGAACTCGAGTTTTGAGAAACTCGAAACTTCAAGGGTACGATCGGTTCCAACACGAGCGTTGAATCCGATAGGAAGTCCAAGTCGGAACTCGGGACTTCAAACGATATATAAAAAGAAAAACCCGAGTCGGAACCCGGATCTTTAAAATAATGATAAAATGGAAGAACTCAAGTTTTGAGAAACACGAATCTTCAAGGGTACAATTGGTTCCAACACGAGCGTTGAATCCGATAAGAAGTCCGAGTCGGAACTCGGGACTTCAAACGATATATAAAAAGGAAAACCCGAGTCGGAACCCGGATCTTTAAAATAATAAAAAAAATGGAAGAACTCGAGTTTTGAGAAACTCGAATCTTCAAGGGTACGATCGGTTCCAATACGAGCGTTGAATCCGATAGGAAGTCCGAGTCAGAACTCGGGACTTCAAACAATATATAAAAAGGAAAACCCGAGTCGGAACCTGGATCTTTAAAATAATGAAAAAATGGAAGAACTCGAGTTTTGAGAAACTCAAATCTTCAAGGGTACGATCGGTTCCAACATGAGCGTTGAATCCGATAGGAAGTCTGAGTCGGAACTCGGGACTTCAAACGATATATAAAAAGGAAAACCCGAGTCGGAACCCGGATCTTTAAAATAATGAAAAAAATGGAAGAACTCGAGTTTTGAGAAACTCGAATCTTCAAGGGTACGATCGGTTCCAACACGAGCGTTGAATCCTATAGGAAGTCCGAGTCAGAACTCGGGACTTCAAACGATATATAAAAAAAAGGGAAAACCCGAGTCAGAACCCGGATCTTTTAAACAACAAATGAAAACAAAAACAAAAACCGAAACCTGAGTCGGAACCCATATGGGAAGGAAATGATTCCTACCCAAGAGTCGGATTTTTGACAAAATGTATGAATAGATTCCGACAATGGAGAGGATGGGAGATTCATTCGAGACCCTTGACCCAAGATGGCCTAAGATCCGAATCTATTTATGACAACTTTAAGATTTTCCCTTATCCTGAAGGAGTATAGAATAATTCAGGTTTATCCCTTAACATGAGAGGGAAGGAGAATAAAATTTAAAGAAATTAAAGGTATTTATTTGAAATTTTATTTTGAAAAGGAATTCTCACGGGTAGCGTCGGTGCTCCTATGAGGGGTATCAGGATTGTCCCTTATCCCGAATGGAAAAAATGATAGAATTTAAGGAAAATAAATGAAGAGAAATTAATATAAATTCAGAAAAATCAATAAAGGTTGATGAAACTTGTATTTACAAAAGAATCCTCATGGGTAGTGTTATTGCTCCTACGAGGGGTTTCAGGATTATCCCTTATACTGAATGGGAGCACCTCGGGCAACGAGGGTCAGGTTTATCCCTTAACCTGAAAGGGTATAACACCTCGAACAACGAGGGTCAGGTTTATCCCTTAACCTGAAAGGGTAAAACACCTCGGACAACGAGGGTCAGGTTTATCCCTTAACCTGAAAGGGCCAAAAAAAAAAGATTTAGAAAATACCTTATGGGAAAGAGGCATCAGGTTTATCCCTTAACCTGAAAGGGTTAAAGAATAAAAATTGATAGAATTTAATGAAATTGATGAAAACTTGACAAAAAAATGATAAAAATAATAAACTGACGAAAATTTGATTAAATTGAAGATGAAATGAATGCAACTAATAAAGATAACAAGATTAACTGAAAAATTGAGAAGATTTTTTGAAAAAGAGTTTGTCTGATCCTGCCTGCACGTGGGATCTTTAAAGGAAAATGTTTATTTAAGTGAAAAATCATTTTTGGGAAGAAAATCCACCGCAAGAAGAATGATCAGTGCGAGGACTGATCCTTTAAATCAACATGAGAGATCATCATGAGGGTCAATTTTTGAAGAAAATGGTTTGAAATCTAATTTTCGAAAAAGAATATCAATAATAGATCTGATTTCTGAAAGTAATAGTTCGAAACTGATAATAAAATCAACACAAGGGTTGATCTTTTTGAATATAATGTTTTTGAAACCAATTTTAGAAGATAAGACCAACACAAGGGTTGATCTTTGGATATAACGATTTACAACCAAATCTTGGAAGACAAAATCAACACAAGGATTGATCTCTGAATATAGTGTTTCGACACTAATTTTTTTGAAAAAAATAAGGTCAACACGAGGGTTGATGATGGTTCGAAAAACCTATTTTTGGCAAATATGATCAACACGAGGGTTGATAATGGTTTGAAACCCATTTTGGAAATATGATCAACACGAGGGTTGATAATGGTGTGAAACCCATCTTTTGAAAACATGATCAATACGAGAGTTGATAATGGTTTGAAACCCATCAACACAAGGTTTGGTTTTTGAAGAAGGTTGGACCAAAGAATAT
The DNA here is from genome assembly GCF_984573655.1 of Nuphar pumila. Lineage (NCBI taxonomy): Eukaryota > Viridiplantae > Streptophyta > Magnoliopsida > Nymphaeales > Nymphaeaceae > Nuphar > Nuphar pumila. The sequence continues at coordinate 72,441,615 of NC_143257.1, forward strand.
TTGAACTCTTTGGTTATGAAGACTTTCAAAATTTCATGATTTTTTAAAAAAACCCTCATAGGCAACATCATTTCTCTCATGAATGATGTCAGGATTGTCTCGCATTCTGAAAAGGACAGAAATTTAAATGCCCCATTATGGCAAAAGTATTTGAATATCAAAGATATAAAGAAAATTTGACACTTCATTGATAAGCAAAGGCTTGATGACAAAAACTGAATATTTACAAGAACTTTAAAAGGAAAAGATCCATAGAAGGCTGAACTGACTTGCCCCTACAAGATAACTAACAAAAAGAGACGAAAGCAGGAAACTTTGGCTTTATCAATTCTTCGGGTGATCCGGAAGAGTCTAGGTTGGAACTGCAGGTTGCTCCCCTCCTTCATCTGGTACCAAAATTTCTTTGTCGATGAAATCCTGTATGATGTTTTTGAGGACGAAGCAATGCTCTGCATCGTGCCCCCTTACTTGATGAAATTTGCAGAAACACTCTTTCCATTTTCCCATGGTGACCAAAGGATCAACTCTCCTGGGAAGTTTGATCATATCTTCTGTGAGCAGGTATTCGAGAACCACCTCGACTGGCTGACCTAAAGGGGAAAACTCGCGATCGTAACTCCAGCCATCATGCTTCGTCTCCTTTGGCTTGCCTGATTTTTGTCGAGAGCTGTTCCTTTCCTGAGAGCTAGACTGAGCACGCTTGGTTAGGAGGATTGGGCATTTTTCTTCTTCGTCTTCAACAAAAAGATTCCTATCAATGCAGTCTTGAATAATATTTTTGAAGACAAAGCAATGATCAGTGTCATGTCCTGTCGTCCGATGGAATTTGCAGAATTGGTTCTTGTACTTTCCCAAGATAGTGGAAGGACTCGTGGCTTTTGGGAGCCTGACTAATCTCTTGGTTAACATGTATTCAAGAACTTTATCCAGCGGCTCATCCAAGGGAGTGAAATCTCGGTTATTACTCCAATCTTTACGCTTTAGCTTTTCCTGATTCTTCTCCTTCTGCGGAGGACTGGATTGAAGTGGTTTATCTTGGTTTTTGCTGAACTTTCTCTTCTGGTTTGTAGATGACCCCAAATTGCTGTTTTGATTGCCCGGGTCGCCTTTGTAGCTGCCCCTGCTGGTTTTAGAACTTCCTGCACTGTCATCGTTGTGCTTGCTCATTGGGAAGGTGACAGGTGCGTCTTCCTTGGTGGGAGCTTTTCCAAAACTGGCTTCAGCCTGCTCGGATAATATCTCAACCATCATTTTTTTGAACAACCGATATATAGCAGGATCAATCTCATTCTGGTTGTCCTGAACTCCTTCTCTGGCAAACCTTTGAGAGTCCATTTCTCAATTCTTGCTTCTAACTGGTGCGGTCTTTGATCTTAGTCTAAACCACCCGTTAATACCAAATGCTTTCTCTCTGTAGGGCAGAATGGAACACTTTTAGAAAGATTTCGAAGGAAACTTTGATAAAGGAAGAAATCAAATTGACAAAGAGATATCCCACTACTAGGGATTGAGTCCGTACGAAAGGCACGACTATCGTATTATTTCCCCGTGAGAAGAAATAAACAATTTAGAATATGATCAAAAGGACATCTCTTAATGAGAGAGATTTTTGTTACAGAATAGATTTAGAAGAAACGTAGAAGAAAATTATAGAATAATAGATGGTAAATTTTGAAAAATTGAAAAAAATTGCAGGCAGGATCAGAAAAGAATTTAAAGAAATCAGAAAAGAAAAGAAAAGAAAATACACCTGGGTTTCTGAAAGAAAAAAAAAATTTGAATAATATACCCAGGGTTTTGGAAAGGTTTGATATATATACATATATGAAAACACGAGAGACATTGCATAACCAAAACCACACAAACAAGGATATGCATACAACATTCCCTAAAGGCTGACTCTAAATGCAATATTTGAAAATAGCTTGTAGGATCTTAATCATAACTCTATGGTTCAGATCATCTGATTCCACTCAAGGTATGCTGATATACTCAAGCCGAAGCTCGAAGTACGTGGCATATAAAGATATCTCTTCGGTTCTAAGGTAATGGCTTCCCAACATCCTTGAGCACCTACCGATATACCTCGGACTATGGCCCTTAGGTACGTGGTAGGGGGGCGCGAACCCAAATAAGTGGTCCAGTTGTGAGGCTCTCTCCCGAACTATGGTTCAGTGAAACATCCCAACAACGTGAAGACCGGGACAATATAGGTAGGGATGTTTTAAAAAATATGATCAACATGCAATAAAATCAGAAGGCTCTAATGCAAGTCCTAAAGAGATAGATTTAAAAGAAGCATACACTTGCATACATTGTTTTGCATTCAATCCCTAGAATTGAGGAGAGTTGTATTTAAGACCTAAGTCTAATGTGAACATGGATAATCTCCTCAATATGGTCCTACCAAACCATACTTAGATCCTATATGCAATGATGTCAGCTTAGGACAGAGTCTAGGCTCCTAAGGTTTGCATGGAAAATGTAGCTGACATATGTTAGAATAAAGACTTAGATTATATAAAAGTAAAGCAAAGGCATAGATTCAACCGGACGAAGACTAAGGTCCCATCACGGTCGCCAAAACTGTGATCATCGCAAAATTTTTCCTCTTTCGTTGTTTCTCTCTCTTCCTTCTCTTTTCCTTTTATAACCCCTATTTTCCTCCTTTTTGAAGGGAGAAGAATAAAAGAAAGAAAAGAAAGAGAGAAGAGAAGAAAAAAAGAAAGAGAGAGAGAAGAGGAACTCTTTTGCGGGTTTTCACTTGACCTTGATTTGAAAAATATTTAGAAAATTACTCGCCTCCGTTTTGAAAATATTGCGGGAAAAATGGAGAGACGGGATTCGCTTGTCGGTACGAGGTTCGACCGTTCCTGGCGCCTTTACCAGGGGTAATCGAACCAATAATCGAATCTATGCCTTTTGCTTTGCCTAAATATAATCTAAGAATTTATTCTAACTCTAAATGCACAATGAATCATGCTTGTGCAATGCAAGAATGTATGCTCCTTTTAAAAGATGTTTTGAAAATTTCCAAGTATTCTAAGATGAACTTGGTAAAGGAGTGAAGAAATGATTGAATCTAACTTTAGAACTTGAGATAGATCAGAGAAGTTCTAAGTCTTTGAAATAAATCAGGATTTGGAAGAATAAATGAGAAGGAATGACTTGAAGTTTTAAAATAAAAGGAAATGAAGTTTCAAAGTCAGAAATGGACTTTGAATTTGAATTCTGAATTTAGGAAAGGAAATGAATACTTGAGATGGAATTGAATCTAGATTTTGAAATTGGAAATCATAAATTTAGAATGGATCTGAGAAATCTAAATGGTGTAGAAATGAATTCCAGATATGATCTGTAAGTGGATTTAGATTTGAAATCTGGAAATGAAATGGAATTGGATCTAAGATGGATTTAAGATCTAAGATCCGAGATAAAATTGGGTTCTGGATCCTAAGATGATTTTGGATCAGAAGTCTAAGATCCAACATATGATTGAATTCTGGATCCTAAAAATGGAACTGGATCTGAAGTCTAAGATCCGAAGTAGAATTGGGTTCCGGATCCTAAGATGGATTTGGATCTGAAGTCTGAGATCCAAGGTGAAATTGGTTCTGGATCCTAGAATGGATTTGGATCTGAAGTCTAAGATCCAAAGTAGAATTGGGTTCTGGATCCTAGAATGGATTTGGATCTGAAGTCAAAGATCCAAAGTAGAATTGGGTTCTGGATCCTAGAATGGATTTGGATCTGAAGTCTAAGATCCAAAGTAGAATTGGGTTCTGGATCCTAAGATGGATTTGGATCTGAAGTCTGAAATCCGATATAAGTGTTGAATCCTGGATCCTAAAAAATGGATTTGGGGTTATATTCAGAAGATGAATCAAGGATTCCAAAGTTAAATTGAACTTTGGTTTTGATTGGAGTTTTTGAAGATAAAAATGAATTTGGAAATTCAAAGCCAATTTGAACTTTGAAATCTGATTTGAATTTGAAAAAATGACTTTGAAATCTCAAAGTTTAAATTGAACTTTTGAGATTGAAAATGAAATTGAATCTGAAAATGAAAGGATGAATCGGATTTTGTAAGAATTGAAGATAGATTGAGGAAGACATTTACATCACTTGGAATTTTGAAAAAAGAATTTTTGAAAACATGATGCAATTCTATCCTAAATGATGAATGAATTTAAAGAATTTTTGAGATTGGATTTGAAAAGCTATCCCATTCTTTGGATGAATTAAAATAATATTGAAGATATAATACACCCTTGACTATGGTCATTGAATGTATTATATAATAATCTATATTTAGATTCAAGTAAAGAATAAAATACATTTGGTGCTTTTATAGAATTTAAAATGAAATGAACTCTCAATATACCCTGACTATGACCATTGGTATATATTTTAAGTTAATTTTAAGTTAAATTCTGATAAAAGAAAAAAAATATTTAAGGAAAATATGATGAATTTTGAAAACGGATCCAGTGTGGATCCAATGTTATTTTGTAAAAGATAAAAATACTAAGTTTTGTCCACACCCTGACTATGGCCATTGATGTGGATCATCAACTTAGTATCAATTACCTCTTACGAAATGGTGCGCGTGCCATTCGTGTTTCCACTCGTGAAAATTTTTAAGAAGTAAGATGAAAATGACATGAGAGCAAGTGATCTATGATATTTATATGCTCATTCATTCTATCTAGGACTAGAAGTATAAATATTCTCATTTAGCATCTAGCTATTACAATCTTGAATTCTCACAAAATTCTAGACTAATGATATTTCTACCTGATTTCTGCAAAATTTTAAGTTAACACAAGTAAGATATAAAACATAGAAAAATATGAAGAATATGTTACACTATGATAGGCTAAATCATATGAACATGTCAGAAAATAGAGTAAAGGAAATAAAGCTACTGTAATAAGTGAGATGCTAATCATGATATTCAAATGTACAGGAGATATGCTGTTTGGTATTTATAGTATGCAAATGCCATTGTAGATATAGCAGTGAGCATGGGGAATATGATACATGGTGACATGTAGGTCTAAATTTTTTTTTTACCATGATTTCCTAGCCGTTGATCCTTGAGATCACACAAGAATGTAGCAATGTGTTGATCTTATTATGATCATAGTGGTAAAATGCAAAGATCTCCTAATCTTTATGCCCATCTCTAAGACATTTGAGAGTGTTCCATGAAAAGGCCAATTTGTAATGTGACAGCCCAAATATCTAACAATCAGTTACTGTTTTACAGGATGGACTACACGTTTAACATTCCTTGAGCTTTCAGATTCAAATACTTGAGAGCTCAACTGGGAACCCAGGGAGCTACAATAGTCATTAATATGTTGGCAGGTCCTGTAAAGGTAGGAAGAAGAGACCACAATGTTCCTTTGCAAAAAGAAGTCCAGTTCTGTTGTACTTTGGAGTGCTGTTAGTGGGAACAAAAGGATGTTGTTGAGACATTCACAGCAAGTGGTATGGGGTGATTATGATACATGCCATATGCTTAGATATGCCCTTATTCAATCATTAATGCCCATGCTATATCTGATAACTTTTGATCTCCACAAAGTTGACAACACTGATATTTACTGGTATTGAGCCGTCAACACCTATCAACCTACAGTCCATTTGGCAAGGATTGACATATCTACTGTTTAACACCTTCTAGAATTCAATTTTACCGTTGACTCACTAAGACAGATCGTGCAAACTTATTGGCTACCTAAACAAGCAATATGCACCATTTAATCTAATATCCATCAAGCCAATTAATGACAATTATTTTAAAACATGGCACTTGGTCCAAGCTGAGTTTAAGCATTAAATTGATCTGTCAGTATGATTATCAGCAGGAATAGTGTTTAACATTTATGTATAGAAATCTTAATGAAAGAGCAGATTAAAATAACATGGTATGACTTAGGTATGGGGCTCAAGAGTGACCGATTATCATGATCCCGAACACAGATGTAGAAACATAACTACTCAACATACCTTACTGGTTGGTGGTGACACTGATGATCAGGTAGCTGGGCAGTGTGTAGATGGGCGGAGGCCAGTAAGATTATACCTAAAAAGAAAAAAAAAGAAAAATGAGGATGTACCAATTTCAAAATCAGGATATATAATCGTCAATCATGGGTCATAATTCAGCTGTGGTCATAACAGACTAGCGACAGCAGTTGTCGAGGTGATCATCCAGTGGCCGCTAAGTCTGGGTGGACTGAATTTTACTGGAGACTTCCAATCTTATTGGGAGTCAGGGCTTCTGGATTCAAGACTTTATATGTGACAATCAAAAAGAAAATTCTGTATTGAGGCACCCCCGAATTCTTCTTTGATTAGCTTCTGACAGTAACGTATCTCTCCTGCAACGATTTGGCCTTGTTATTAGGTCAATCCTAGAACTTCACTGTTTCTGTAAAAAAAAAATTTGAGGCAGAGTTCGTCCTGTGGGAGGTGCGGCTATGTGTACGATAAAAATATCAAGTGAATGATTACTAAGAATCTCAGTCCCCTTTTGCCCCATCTTTGCTCTTCAGCTGAGCAATATACATGACATAAAATAAGCAAAGCGACATTGGTAATGATTTCAGTAACTTCTATACCCTTAATCATGTGAAGGATGACATGGTGGGTGTGCATACAGGTTAGTGGTAAGCATGACGATGAGGAAAGAATAAGGTGAGTGAGCAAATGAAATTGTAGCAATATAACAAGGATAGCGAACGCTAGAAAAAAAAATTTAGCAAGGCATTATTAACAGAATGCTAAAATATATATATATATATATATATATATATATATATATATATATATATATATATATATATATATATATATATATATATATATATATATATATCCTGCAGTGGCTCACTACTTTATCACTCACAGAGTTCTGTATAGGACCGCCACAGATCTGATGAGAATCGATTCCCTGTGTGAAAGGTTATTAGCGATGCGATTCTTGATGGTGAAGGTATATTTCAAGGAATAACATTCTTCAGCAATTCCAAACGCGACCATAGACCTCCCAGCGTACCTTTTGGTCGACTTGGCGAAGGACCCAATGGCCATGGTTACGAAATGACATGAGCTTCTAGTGAAGGGAATATCCCTTAGAAGCAACAGATCATACGATCCTCCAAGAGAAACCAGTATCAGCCGTTCAAAATACATTTTTGGCTATTAATAAAATACCCCACTTAATCCATAAACTTCTTGAACAGAATATTTGTGATTTCCAAACTGGGAGTGTTAAACCCCAATCGGATTTCGCAGGATTATACATATCTTTCCCTCTTCTTGGAAAGCAGAGGCAAAAGATCTCGCTGTGTAGGAATTTTCAATGGAGTGTGACACCAGCTGGTAAAAAAAACGTAACTAAATTTATTAATGGAACTGATGATCCCAAATGCTTGACCATAAATTGCCTCACATGGGGAATGTGCTGATGCTAAACGTGAATAAGATGCTGACAATAAAATTCTATCTACGATGAGCATAACTAATTCTGATAAATATCATAGGATAGATCATAAAAAAAAAACTTTCACCATTCGTAAATAAAACCACAATGTTGAATCAAAGCAGATTCTCCCTCATCAGTCGATTCAAGGGCTGGGCATCTTTGTTGAACTCGCGAAATCCGATGTAGAAGCCCACAAGAAGGGATCCAAAGTAGGAATCGTCTGCAAGCTTACCTGAGATCAAACAACTGTGCCTCGCTAAATCACGAATGGGAAGCTCAGAAACGCCGAAGGGCTAAACTTGGATCGGACAGAGCTGCGTGTCCACATCCTTCTAGCAGATAGCATCTCTTTGAGACCCCTCAACAGATAGCTGAGACAGGTCACCAAGAGGCCTGATTTTTCGAATATCCCCTGATCATGCGATTTTGAGGAAAAAAAAATTGGGGTCCTTGCTATGATGCACAAATGTGGGTCCATGAGCAAGATTTATCATATACGAGATGTTTAATATCTTAATAAAATACAGATCAAAACATACGACAAATCAGAGACTATCAGGCTCAGATATAATGTAGCCACAGAATCACGTCACCGAGAGAGGGAGAGAAAGAGAGCATTAGCTACCGATGCGATCACGAGACTAGATTGATAATCTGAGGTGATATGAAATAACAAACAACATAGGAAATAATCATAATTCAAAGCAAATCAAAGATTGAAGAAGACAGCGACAAATCAATATTCAACTAGAGAAATCATTCATTATGTAACAGACGAAACCTAAAATATGATAAAAGATGACACTACTTCCATCCATTGAATTAGGAAGGGCCTGACAAAGCCAAAATCAGACGAAGGATCATTGATACTACACTGAACCGAGAGATGGAAACTAAATCGATATAATATGGAGAGAAAAAGAGAAAGAGAAGAAAAAAAAAAGAAAATTCGTGTTGGAACATTTTCATTCCTTTTGTTCTTGCATACTTACATAGATCGGTACTTGCTATATGCAAGATCGATGCCGCGTGGATGCTATAATGGGACAATCGATCAAAAAAACTAAGGGAAGGCAAGAAAATCAAAAGAAAATTTAGAAAAGGGATCTTACCGATTTGCCTAAAACTCCTTGCCCACCGAAGTTTGGTGATTCTGCCGATACTTGACTGATCCCATCAACTCTGCAGAAACCCGAAATGGGGGGGGGGGGGAACGATGGCCTCGAGAAGAAAGGAAACTTTTCCTCTCTTCGTACTGTGTAGACTCTGGAATAGGAAATCGATCGGATCAAACCTCCTCTCCCCAGATTGCTTGGAGCTTTGGCACTTTACCGAGGGAGTCCAGCTGAAAGGAGATGGACGATTGTTTACCAAGAAAATGGAGAAAAAAAAAACGAATGATACTGAAAGAGAAATGGTTATCTGGCCAGTGGATCCCCTTTTTCGCTTCTTGTTGGCCTTCCTTTATAGAGGAAAGGAGAAACTTCGAGAGGAAAGGATTATGTTGCCGATCGATGGTCCGCGTGAGAGGCTAGTCATCGGAGGGTGGATGAGCTCGGGCGATGGAAGCATGCGAGTTCGTTGGTGATGAACGAAGGAGGAGGAGCTCGGGCGATTGGAGGGTTTGTGGCAGGTTTTTGTGGGAGAGGCGAGAGGTGCCGCCTCCGTCCCCCCCCCCCCCCCCCCCCCTTTTTTTTTTGCCAAGGGTTTCCTTGAAAAACCCTAAAAGAAAATTTCCGCCAAAGGGCCCCTTAGTTTCAAGATTTTAAATAAAGCGGGGGGTCCTTACCCGATTTTCTAAAAAAAGGTTCTTCAGAAAGAGGCCTTTCAAAAAAAGACTATATATATATTTTTTTCTTTTCTATATTTTCTGATTTTTTTTTGTTACTTTTGGAAATAAAACCTAAGCAGCATGAGAGATGAAACTAATTTTTTTTTTGCATTTTCTTAATAAAAATTTACAAAAAGAGAAGTTTTTGAAAGTTCGGGTTTGATTTCTTTAGAAAATGGGTTTGAACCCAGGTGTTGAGAAAATATTCGAGTTTTAAACCTCGAATCGAGAAATACAATTTGATGGATCCAAACGGATACCGAGCGAACTGTCTGAGCTTTTCAAAAGTTATTTTGGAAATTCCGAGAATTTGATAAACATTTGGACAACGAAGCTCAGATTTGGATCTTTTATCTGGATCCGGATCCGAAATTGAGTCAGATATACAAAATGAATTTAATTTCAGAAAACTTGAGAAATAAAATGGGCTTTAGATTTAAAAGTGACTCAACTACCCGGAAAATGAAGATAAATGGCAAAAAGGGGATATTTACAAACTTTTGAAAAATTTGGGGTGTTCACAGGGTGGATCTTGTGGATTTCTTCACATAAAGTTGGGGTGATTTTGCCAGCCCAGGTTATATGTGTTGGCATATGGATTGGTTGTGGGTCTAGCAAAATTCTGCACCATCTGAGCTTGCTCTTGGACAAACTCAGGGTACTGCGGTTCGACTGGGCATTCGACCACACGGTGTGCAGGGCTAGCACACAACGCACACAACTGCATGGCAGGAGAGAGACTCGACAAAAACTAATCCAATTTCTGGGACAACTGATCAACCTTGTTACTCAACTCAAAGTGCATCCCTATCTCGAAAATACCTGCCTTCTTTGCGCTATCCTGCGCAGGTGCGAACGTATCAAAACGTGAAGCTGTAGCATGGTGCATCAAATTCTTGCTCAAGGTCTCAAAGAGAGTCCATGATTTATCTTCACTTTTTAGCATAAAAGTGCCCCCACAGGCAGCATCAACCATTTGATGATTATTCTCATTAAGACCGTCATAAAAATATTGCACCAATTGCCAGTGAGGCACCTGGTGGTGGGGACACTTGCAGAGAAGATCTTTCATCCTCTATCAAGTCTCGTAGAATTTCTCTCCCCCAATCTGTGAGAAACTTGTTATGGCTTTAAGAAACTGATTCATCTTACCAATTAGGAAGTACGTTTTGAGGAACTCGCGCTGCATTCCTTCCCAAGTGGTAATCTGAACTGTATCGAGAGCCTTTAGCCAGTGCTTGGCTTTATCTTTGAGGGAGAATGAAAACAACGCCAACCTCAATGCATTTTCTCCAAAGTTGTTGATCCGCACTATCAAGTAGATCTCCAAAAAATTGTCGAGATGACTATATAGGTCTTCGTTGCTAAGGTCATGAAAGGATGGTAGCATTTGAATGGCACTGACCTTTATTTCAAATTGATTTGCTCCTACATTAGGTCTCATGATGCAGGAGGCATAATTGTATATTTTGGGCATGAAGTATTCCCTAAGGGTACGGAACAACGACTGATCTTCGGCCATGGTGATGGGATGAGGGGCTCTCCTAACGAGAGACTCATGATCCTCAATAGAATCAACTATCTTGAGGTCAAGCGATTGTCGCCCTTGTATGCACCAAAAGAGTAGACCGGTGCAACAAACGTCCTAACTTTGAGTTTTCTACCTAACTAACGCACTAAGCGGCCAAACCACACAAACCACAAAGCGAGTGAATAGAAATGAGTATTGAAAAGCTAGAAACACACAAACACCACACACTTGCACTCAACAGGGAATTTGTGAAAAGCAAACTAAGAGCACGGTAACAATCGTGCACTGTCACCTCTAAGGGAATCCTATAGGTGGGCTGTGTAGGAAAAGTAAACTGTTCTCTACGTTGTGCAAGCACGTGGTTCTAATCCTAAATACGAAAAATAAACTAAACAATCCTAATTAATGAACTGAAATAAACTAACACCCTAAAATACAAAAGCAAACACAAGGCAATAAAGTGAATATTCATATTTCACCGTTCTCCGGAAACGACGCTAAAATTTGATGTCTCTTTTTATTTTATGGATTTTTTTTTGATTTTTTTTATATGAAAGCAATGTGAAAACCAGACACCAAATATAAAAACCGGTTCTCACTAGTGGTAGAGACCGGGTCGAACTCAGGGAATGGGGAATACTTTGTATTCAAACAAGGAATTGATTACTCTTTATTGCCAAAATGAAAAAGTATGAGGAAAGTAAAGCTAATTAACTATTACAACAAATGAATACCCTACGCAGAGGGTTTAAAATGGTTTTATTACAACCCAAGAATTAAATGGAAATTAAAACTCCTAATCTAAAAAAAAAATGAAAGTCTTCTATGCTTGTGCCTCCATGTCGCGTGTCGAATGCGTGCACAACAAGTATCACTTGTTTGCTTGCTCCTGCTCCACGCCTTCCTGCACAATCTAAAACACACGAGCAACATAAAAGAAAGACTAAAACAATACTATATGAAATGCACTAAATGAATGCTAAGAATTAATTTGAAACAAGAAATGATACTGCTAAACGAAGGCAATTACAAATATGAATGCAATATTCACTAAATGAAAACTAAATGCTAAATGACAAGTAAACACAAGTATCACTAAACATCACGTGTTAAACAAAATGAATACAAGTAAACACATACTAACAACAAAATGCTAAACATATAACTAAATGCTAAACATCTACACACTAAACAACAAGTAAACAAACCAATGCCGGTGAAATCAAGCAAAATGCTAAACACACTAAAATGCTAAAACAGATAAACATACACTAAATGATGTACAGGTAAGACTAATATGATATGTGTGCACAAGTGACTAACTAAGTAGATGCTGGAATAATATTCAGGAAACTAATATGCTAAATGACTTAACTACTATGCAAATGACTAACTTGCTATGCAACTTATATAAATGTTGAGTGATAATTCAACTAACACACAACAATGCAACTATATATGCAAACTAACACAACAATGCAACTGATGTAAAACAGAGACCACACAAATGCAGGGAAACCGATGATATGTATGCAAACTGATGGTGCATATCTAAGATGCTAGTGCTTAATGTCGTGATGCTGATCAACAAAGGACTACGCAAATGCTGTTAACATTCATACCACTGTGATAATTAGAGGAACATGATGGATATCAACAATGAATCTACTGAACGAAAATCACAAATATAAAAGGGAATGCCGTTCATTGTTGTAGATGTTAATTATGCTAAAATGCACAGCAGATGCACATTATACACAGATGCTGGAATCAAACTACAAATGGATGCACATCAAACCATGAATTTAACGGTGGATTTCATAACAGAAACCATGAATTCACAGTGATTTACAATTGATGCTGTGAATCTCTCCAGAGACCGTGAATTTTACAGTGATTCACAACAGATGCTGTGAATAGAACACAATCCATGAATTTCACGATAATCTCAGATCATATGCCATGAATTTTATGGTGATTCCCAGATGCTATTAGATTCTAACTTGCAGAACTAAACTATCTTGCAATAATGAACCATTGGCACAAATGCTATTGTGAAAAATAGGAGATGAATATCTATTTTTTTAGAGGAAACTAAACAACAATGATGATGTGTGAAATGCTATTGCAAAAATAGGAAATGAATAGATGATACTGACATTGACAATCAAATACAAAATTCAATCTATGTATATTTATTTTTATTTTTATTTTTAAAAACAACTTGAGCTAATCTGAAATGCAATCAGCAAAAGAAAGAATGAAGGAGAGAATGAGACGAAGAAGAAGAAGGAAGAAGAAAGAAGAAGAAAGAAGAAGAAAGAAGAAGAAAGAAGAGCTAGTTACATATTTAGTTTGGGTTGAGAGAAGAGGTGGACTCCATCATTTGCGCCGCCGCCGGTGTGTAGCTTCTCCACCAGAAAGATGGAAGAGAGAAAAGAGAAGAAGAGAGGAAGAGAAAAGAGAGGGAAGAAGAAGAAAAGGGAGAAATTCCAGCAAGAGAGGAGAGGGAAGAGGAGAAGGAGGCATGCATAGAGGAGCAGACAACCCATCTCTCCCTTATGTGAGTGTTTTAAAGGGGATTTGGGTTTGTTATCTAATTTTTCATATATGCATCATTAATTTCTGAAAACTCCCAAAAGAAGCCTCATAAAAAACTATTCCCTAATGCACTAATTCCTTATTTATTTAGCAAATCAAATCCATAACTATTTCTAAAAACTCTATTTTACTAATTTAACTTACTAAAACTACTTGCAAGTGATAAACTTCAAACTAAATTTCAAAGTAAACTTATTTTTTAAGCATTTTCCAATTTTTATTCTTTTTGCATATTTTCTCGAAACTAGCAACAAACTCGAGTTTTTAATGTGTTTTTCTATTAAATCATACATAGTTTAATATGAATTAAACCCTAAAATGTATGCGTGATCATTTATTGTTTTTTGTTTTTGCCTTTTATGAATCAATCATTGTGTAAATTTCAATAGGACATATCGTTCACATAAACATAGCTCAGAAAAGCGAATCGCAATAGAAAAAATATTAAGACAACTCGTAAAAGAAATTCATAATTTACGCAGTACACAACGCTAAATGCTTCGATTTTTTTTTATGAAGGCCGAACATTACAATGATTTGTTTAGTGGCACTTGTGTGTTACGCTTATTAAAAAAAGAATTATACATTTATAGAATGTCACGTTAAAAAAAAACTATAGAATTACAATAAAAAATTATAGAATTATAATAAATAAATATCGGGATAAAAAAATCATATAATGTTTATTCAGTGGCACTTAACGACTCAGATGGACTATGACATACAAACCGTCTCTTTCTTTTTCATGGTGGACTCTCTTTCCTCGGTGGCCTCTTGGTTCCCTCGATCTTATTATAAACACTGATCATCATCTCTACCAGTGTATCATATGGTGACCGCATTTGTCTCCCCCAATTCCTCACATGATTTTGTAACTTCTTATTCTCCCTCTCCAACATCTCTAACCTTGTGGCAAAGACTACCTTCTTTTTTGTGAGTTGTGTACGCTGCTCATCGTGTACTGCAACTGAGGAAATTATTGTTGTAGCCGGAGGGATACAATGGACGTGTTTTCTATGCTGGGAGACGACATGATGGGGGATAAGAGGAACGTATGGGTTCCCAACATTTCCACGTTGCTTATTCTCAATCTCTAAATTTTGATGCATGGGTTCCCAATATTTTTTGAAATAGTTGGGGTCATATTGTCGTTCTTTATAATCATATGCTATGACATGAACACCTCCTTTATTTCAACTATCCAATTGTTTCCTGAAGCATTCGTGCCAATTCACATTCCTAGCCCCACCATTATTCATCTTCCTTCTCAGTTCCATAGGCTGCTTTGGGGTAGATTGTCCCAAGCTAGCTTGTAGGAGAACTCGACTACCATGTTGCAACTCAGCTTCATAATTGCTAAACATCCAAATATCGCAGCCAGACAGTCTCGCAGCCTGAGCAACAACCTCTTGGTCCTCGTCCTCCTCATCTCCATATGGTCTCCACACAACCTGTACATTGTAGATTATGGTTTAGGTATAGACATAATTATTCATGCTAATGAATGCTAAATATTAAAACGATTTATAATAACGACTATTAAATATATTACAACGATTGTTACTAATGAGTGCTTTTTATTAAAATGATTTACACTAATGAATGCTACATATTATAACAATTTATAATAATGAATGCTAAATGCTAAAGCGATAATGCTTTTTACTAACGAAGGCAAAAACCTGCAATGATCATTACTTTAGAATGCTAAAGATTACAACGATTTACACTAATGAAAGTTAAATGCTCAAGCGATAACGATTTGTACTAAGGAATACAAAATTCTACAATAATCATTACTTAAGAATGCTAACGATTACAACGTTTTACACTAATGAAAGTTAAATGCTAAAGCGATAATGATTTGTACTAAGGAATACAAAATCCTGCAATGATCATTACTTAATAATGTTAAACATTAGAACGATTTGTACTAACGAAGACAAAATCCTGCAACGTTGATTACTTAAGAATGCTAAACATTTCAACAATTTATACTAATAAATGATAAATGCTGAAACGATTGTAAACAATTTTAAACCATTGACCTCATTTAATTGTAGACCATCTAAAATAAACTTAGCATTATCTTCCTTGACATTTATTCTAGCCCACCGATCGATCTTTGAAAAACCACAAATCGCAGGGCCACACTGAGGACGCAAGGCAACAATATGCTCCCACAACCAGGCCTACAAAATAAATAAATTAGTAAGACTATAACCTTCAACGATCGTAGTCTATAACTACAAAATATATAACAAATAATTACCTGGACAAATGGCCAAAACCCTGCGACAGTTTTTGTACCCTTACTCGCACGGTAAAGTTGACTGTATAAGTGTGCGAGCATAGCGACACCCATGCATAGTTGTCAACTTTATCTAAGTCTTCCAAGAACTCAGCCACAGGTAACTTATCCTCAAACCAGACAAATCAAAAATTAAAGTAAGTCCAAAAAAATATAGAAGGAAGCCATACAGCTCTTGGTCAACTCTTTTAGATACACATGTAGCGGACTGACCATCCCATTTATTACGGAAAGAAGAAACTTTCATCAATGTGGAATTGCTTCCACTAGAAATACATTGACTCAAGTTCTTCATCAACATTCCTAGAAGGGCCATGCACTTGTCCCTTGCGTTATAGTTTGAATCCCGTAATAGGACATCACTTTCATGGCACTTAAGACCTGTAATCCGCGCCATATCTTCTAGAGTCATGGTAATCTCAAAAGAATTAAACTGGAATGTTTTCGTCTTATGATTCTACTTATTTAACAGGTGGGTCATGGTATTCCAGCATGTTTCAAAATAATGCTGGTTCAGAAGACCGCCAAAGTGCATATTTCATAATCGATCCTTCTAATATTCACTCAATTGTCCATACCACGATAGAATTACATGCTACTAACACCGCCCTCTGAGTTTTTCACCTGGTGCTTTACTTCTCTTATGACCTCCCTGTAACACAAAATAGCATATTATTCATATCAAATCAAAATTAGTCCCATTTGTACTTCTACATGTCGCTGTATACAGTAATCGCTATAAATAATAATTGTTGCACATTCGCTATTACAATAATCTCTATACATAGTAATCGCTATCACAGTAATCGCTATACATAATCATACCTATAACAGTAAATCGATCATAGTAATCACTATCACATTAATCGCTATACATAGTAATCACTATCATAGTAATCGATATACGTAATAATACATATCACAGTAAATCGTTCACAGTAATCACTGTACATAGTAATCACTATCATATTAATCGCTATACATTGTAATCTCTATCATAGTAATCACTATATATAATAATACCTATCATAATAAATCGTGATAGACATGATCGATTTACGTACCTTGGTCACATTTTTCTCCTCTTTATCCCCTCCCTCCATCCTCTGGCTTTCTTGTTGCTCCTTTGCTCTACCACCTCCCACCTCTACTTTTCTACTTCTTCCTTCCTTAGCTCCTTCGCCTCCCTCCTCTGCTTTTCAATTTCTTCCTTTCTTTTCATTTCCTTCACTTCCTCCTCTTGCTTCTTCTTTTCCCTTTCCTTCTCTTCCTCCTCCTGTTTTTTCCTTTCCCTTTCCTTCTCTTCATCCTCCTGCTTCTCCTTCCTTTCTCTTTCCTTATCTTCCTCGTCCTCCTTCTCCTTCCTTTGCCTTTCATTCCCTTCTCCGTTCTCCTTCTACTTTCTTTGCCTTTCCTTCTCTTCCTCCACCTCCTTATTCTTTCTTTGCCTTTCCCTGTCCTCCTCCTCCTTTATTTGTCTTTTCTTCCTTAGCTTTTCATTCTCCTCCTGCTTCTTCCTTTGCCTTTCCCTCTCTTCCGCCTTCTTCCTTTGCCTTTCCCTCTCCTCCACCTCTTCCTTCTTGATTTGCCTTTTCTTCCTTTGCTTTTCATTCCCTTCATCATCCTTCTTCTTCTTCTTTATCTTTAGTTCTTCCTTATGCTTCCTTTGCTCTTCAGCCTCAATATCTGATGGATAATGCTTGTGAACACCCCAAATTTTTCAAAATGCGGTAAATATTCCCCTTTTGCCCTTGACCCCACTTTTCTGAGCAATCAAGTCAGTTTTAAATCTAAATTTCAGTTATTTCTCAGATTTTATTGAAATTAAAATTCTTTTTTATACATCTGACTCAGTTTCGGATCCGGATCCATTGTCAAAATCCAAATCTGAGCCTCATTATCCAATTTTTAAAACCAAATTCTCAAAACTACCAAAATAACTTTTGAAAAGCTTAGACAAATTCGTCTGGTATTCGTTTGGATCCATCATGTTATATTCCTCGATTCGAGGTTTAAAACTCAAATATTTTCTCAAAACTTGGATCCAAACCCATTTTTTGAAAAAATTTCTCCAAAGTAGCCTCGAAAACCCTCTTTTATAAATATTTCTCAAAAATCCAAAAAATTTAGTTTTAAATCTTTGTTTTCTCGTAAAATTTAGTATTTTATCCCAAAAATATCAAATTTTTTTTATAGAAAATGAAGAAAAGAACAAAAAAATAAAAATAAAATAATAATAAAAATATAGAAAAGAAAAAAAATAGTTTTGAAAACCTCCTTTTGAAAAACATCTTTTTAACTGAAACCATCTTTTTTAAAATACTTTTGAAAAGGTGCACTCTTTTGAAAAAGGTTTTTAACGAATATCTTTAGGGGTTTTTTCGGATTCTCTCTCTCCATTCTCGCTCCATCGCCCTCTTTCCTTCCAGAACCCTCTACTGCCCTCTCTCACTCTCTCCTTCATCACCGAACTCCCCCATGGCTTCCTTCACCCCTCATCTACCAACAGCATCTCCTCCTTAAGCCCTTTATCGCCAACGGCCCAGCCTCGCACGCTCCAGCTGTAATCCGCCTTCTTTCCTCCTCATGCATTGTCTCAACCCTCGATCACCAACAAATCGCCTTTGGAAGTGTCGATCGCCCCCATCAGCCTCCACCCTTCAATCATGGATTTTTGGCCTCAGTCCGTCGATGCCGAACGACCACCCCTCGTCCAGAGCCTTCCTGCCCTTCCATAAAAGGGGGGGGGGGGGGTAAAGGGGAAGCCAAGGCATCAATTTTTTTGGACGAACATCCATCATCGGCTATTCACCTCATCTACATAATCTTAAGCATCCATTTTTTTTTTGGCACAAGGCTACCAACAAGAATACAGGAACACCGAAAGATCCATTTCGTCCTTCTATAGCCGGATTTCTCCATTAATTCACGAGAAACCTGCAGTGGAGCCAAGCTAGCTGGGAAAAGTTTGGAGGAAGGAGAGAAAGAACAAAATTCCTTCAGTGCAAGACTATCGGGTGAGCCTTCCCTCTTTCATTTGCTCTTTTGATTGTGCTCATTATTGCTCTATTTTAATCCCCATTTACGCACCATGGGAAGGGTTTGGATTGCTCATAGCAATTTCAACCTCCCCTTCGTGCAATAGTAAGTGAAGTTTCCTAACTTCTACATTTTCTTTCTTCTTTGCAATTTATTTTGTCAGATTTTCTTAGTATATGTAAGGGTCAACATTTCTTCATGCTATTACGAATTTTTATTTCCTCTTGCAATTTATTGTGCTAGTCCCTTTTGGTTAGTATTTTTCATGTATGAGATTTACATTCTAGCAATACCGTCCTAGCACATTTTTTTTCTCTTTTCTTCCTTCCCCTTTTTCTTTTTTTTTCTGGTCTCTACGAAGTCTATTTTTCGATTTTGATTTAATCACATCATCGACATTCCCACACGGCCTTATCAGATTAACTGCGATCGGTCATTTCAGCTGGTCTAACTAATAGATCAAGTTGTTTGTATATTTTTCTGATCTGGTCATCAGGTCTGAGGATCATCGTGGATAGCATCACAGTGGGCATTAGATGCATTTGTTTTAATTACATAATGTTTGCTTTTCTTGGAGCATTGCAGAATTTTGAATATTCTTTGTGATAATCTCCACCCGCTGGAGTCAAACAACAAAATCAATTGATCCCATCAATAAAATCAGTTTGGGTTCGTTTATTGCCTAAAGTCCATGGGTTGATATATTGTTTTCATTTCAGTTATTGACTACATGTTAGCATCACATTTCCTTTTTTTTATTGTCGTTCTCTTGTATCTTGTTTTATGCTCATTCATGACCCTTACGTAATGTGGAAATATCATCTACATCATCGATCTCTCCCTTCCCCTGTACTGCTGAAAGGGAAGGAATGTTCTGAATGTTTTGATTGGTTGTTGGAGAAACTTCAGATGCAGCCATGGGAAATCTACCATCCATATTCTCCTATCAGAAGCCCCTTGGTTCTGATATTTCAGTTTAAGAAGAAGAATCTAAATAGCTCCCCTCTGGATCGCTGTTGATTCACCACCTTTCAGACATGATATATAAGCACATTGCTTAATAAGAAAATCACGAGGATCCAAAACAAAAATTTTAGTTGAAAGGGGTGATGTGATTCATAATTGGAGACAAAGGCACAATGTCAATAATGCAAGGTTATTTCCTACCAGGGATTAGGCATTCTTGCCTCTGCTAAGACATAAAAGCATATGTAAGATACCGATGACATTTGATATCATTTGCACCATGAGTCTGATGATGTATGCACACGTGTCTTCGAGTAAAAGTAAAATACAACATTACCAGTGAGTTAGCTCTCAAAGGTCAAAAAATCACATTTTGACTATTATGCAAACCCTGTGATGCAGGTCTCACATTCCTCTATTCAATTATGGAAAATCATCCACATTGTAGGAAATTTTAGAAAATTACTTGTTGGCATTTTTTTTCTCTTTCCTACTGTATTTTAATAGTTGATAATCGTTTGTTGTAATAAGGCCTGTTATGCTGTCTGTAGAATGCCCATGTCAACACTATTTTGCTGTATGTGCCCATATCACGCTCCAGCCCACCAATCATACAAGGAGGTTATTTTCGATCTCTAGCAGAAATGCCTTGTTTAGGCTTCATGAGATTTTAAAACCCTGTATAGAATTCACTCAGCTCTAGTAATTCTATCCCAGTTCTACCATCTCGTGATGTCAATCAGGTGAGGAATTTATGGCACATGGTTCGGTCATATGCTACATTGATTTGATAGTATCAGTTTCCATAAGAGCCCTTTTGCCCTGCTGATGATTTTTAAGTCTTGATTGCTGCTAAGGCCGCCTTGAGATTTAGTAAGAATCCGGGAGAGAATTGGGTTATAATTTCTCTCCCCTGGCATCTCTATCACACCATTTTGCAACATGTCTTGCTGCATGTTATCATCGCAAAATTTTTACTTTTGCAAGTCAAACTGACCTTTGAAAAAGATTTTGAAAATAACTCACCTCCGTTTTAAAATGCGGGATAATTTCGAAGAATGGGACTCACCTGTTGGTACGAGGTTCAACCGTTCCTGGCGCCTTTACCAGGGGTAATTGAAGCAAGGATCAATTATATGCTTAACTTTGCTCAACTTGTCTAAATCATGTTCTATTTCCTAAATGCACAAAGAATCAGGCATGTGCTATGGATTTCAGAAAATGTATATTTGAAAACATGATGTTTGCTTCAAAGATTGGAAAATATTTGAAGATTCTTGAAAATTATAACACTTGGAAAATCGCGAATCATGGTTGAGATACTGTATCTGAGAAAGTGAAAATCGATTTCTGAAGAATCTAGAGGTTTTGTGAAAATCGATTTTGAGAAAGGTGAAATAACTTTGGAAAAATTTGATTTCTTTGAATTCAAACTTTGAAATTGAAAATATAACTTAGAAAATCGAATTTGAAACTTGAGAAATACTTGAAATATCATTGAAAAATCAATGTTTTGAGAAAATCGATTTTTGAATAAGACCTAGGAAATTTTGAGGAAATCGATTTCTCTGAATTGAAATTGGAATTTGCAAATGAATGAAATAGATGAATATGGATTTGATAGACTTTGATTTTGAGGAATTGAGAATATCCTTTTTTGTATTTTTGAGAAATGGAGTGCATTTTGAAGTTAGCCTAATAGTGTAGGCTGAATGTGGCTAATACAAAGATTACAAATCTAGGTCTCATTCATATTCTGACTATGGACATAAATACAAATTCCACCAAGTTTGTCAACTCCATAAGAGCTAGTGCACGTGACATTCGTGTAGACCATAGTGAATTGGTAAAAATATGCATGAATTGGCATACATAGCAGTTATATATCAAAGTTTAAAACTATATGTAATGCATCCTATTCTATGCAGGAATTGAAATTCTTATTCCAAAATTAATTACAATTTACATCACTAATCAAATTTAAGTACATGAAAATAAAGGAAAATAAAGTCTTCAATGTTCCCGCAAAACTGGAAAAATGGATTAGTGAAGATATGTTGGCTTTTCTAGGTTTATCCAGCAATATCTGGAAATTGCTGAATTTTGCTAGATATAAGACTTTTTCCATATGATTCCCTTATATAAAATTAATAAAATATGAAATAATATGTAATGAATATGAAAATGGAATTTGAAATTTCGAAATTGGGGTCAAAATGACCAAAATACCCCTGATAGCAAGACTATGGCCTTGAAATCAGGGTTTTCAGAAAGATATTTTGTAAAATGCAAGTTTTGAAATACAAATAATGATAAATTAACTCAAATATGATATGACATGATTAAAAATGAGAAAATTAGGGTTTAGAATTTCGAAATTGAGGTCAAATAACCAAATTACCCCTGATAGCAAGACTATGGCCTTGAAATCAGGGTTTTCTGAAATAGATTTTGGTAAAAACTTGGGATTTATGATTGAAATAAACACAAAATCAAACATGAAACACCCTAATATGATTCTAGACATGAACCAACCCTAAAAAAACACACTTATGCACGAAAATCAAGAAATATCACAAAAATTGTGATTTTGGCAGTGTTTCGGGTGCCCTGTTTTGCAATTTGATTAATTCAGGCATCAAACGAATTTCAAATTTTATAAAAATTGGTACCTGCACTTTTTATGTCTCTAAAATTAGATTGAAATCATAAAAATGATTTTTTGACATTATTTTAATCCAAAAATTGCATTAAAACCCTAAAATATGCTATTTTTAACCTAGGTCACAAACCAGTTTCAGAGTTAGACCCGAATCAGGGGCCAATTCTCCATGAAAACTTATGACTTTTTACAGAGGAAAACTAGATATCAAAATAGAGGTTTTTCTTTTTACAAATTGGAAAAAGCATCTCCGGTTAGGGAGAAACCCTTCCGGCAATCTGAACTAAAATATAACAAATCTTACAGGGGTTAAAACAACTACTTCAAATTGAAAATATAGAAATAAATAACAAATTTAATCAAAAATTTCTGAATTTTCAGAAGTGAACATTAAACAAAAAAATAATGAAACTCTTTTTTTACAGATCATGAATCGGATCTGTGGCTTGAGATCTATGGTCATTACAAGTCTGATTAGGGTTTTGGTAAACCCTAACAAGTTTTAAATTTAAAATCAAACTTTCTGTCAGAGGAAAAATACTAAACAGAGGCCAAAAATTACTAATATTTCACAGTAAATAGATCATTTCAACATAAATCCACAACATTTTATGGATCTCAAATCAGATATCGTATGAGAAAAAGAACATAACAGCAAGTTACCTCTTGAATTTAAATAACGATTTTAAAGATTTAAAATCACGGTTTGATGTCTGATTTTTCTGACAGAGTTCCCGAATCCCAAAACATCCAAAATTTTACAGTAGTTTACTGACATACCCATGTTTCACATATTAAAAAATCAGAAATTTACAATGAGTTCTTCAATATGAAATAACATATTCTTTGTTGATCCATGCTTAAAAACACACAAAAATCTAATGAAATATAATAAACCATGCATTAATTAATGAAAACAATAAGAAATATAGTAAACAGCAAAACAAAATTGATTTCTATGTTAAAACACATGTAATAAATATAACTAAGTAAAAAAATAAAAAATAAAAATAGGGAATCCATGGCTGAAATTTGATTTTACCTTAAAAAGCATGGATTTGACCCATTTAATGGGAAAATTGCATGTTTTAATGGTTAAGAACATGAAAAACCACACTATAATCAATTCTAATGGATTAGAATTCCTGGAAAAACATCAAAACAGAGTTAGATCATCTTCTTGAACCTCTCTTGAGGTTCTTGGACTTGAATCCATGGAATAGATGGAGCCAATGGTTAAAATTGATTTAAACCATTAAAAACATTAAATAAAAAGCTAAAAATTAAAAAAAATAATTACCTTGAGGTTGTTGAAATGGAGAAAGGGCTGGAGAGGAGAGAAAAGCTCCAAGAATTGCTAAAGAGGTGGCTGAAAAAATCGTCCCCCCTATGACATCTATTTATAGATTTTTTTTAGGTTTAAAAATTGAGAATTTTGAAAATTTTGGACTCTAAAGGGGAGGGGGGGGGGGGGGGGAGTTTTTTGGGTGGAGTTACTATTAACCTAATTAATCTAATTAACACCTAATTGAAGTCCTAACTAAACCTAGAGACCCCCAAATGTGGCGCCACTTGGCATTTTCCACATTTGGTTTTTAAAGTTTTAACTAAAACCTTTAAAAACAATGATTTAAAACTAAATTTTAAAATGCATTTTCAAAAGGGATTTGGACTCTTCTAATTTTCTAAAATCAACCAAGATACTGACTAACCCTAGTCTAACCCTGACTTTCTCAAATGTGGCGCCACCTCGAGTGGACCCCACTTGAATTTTCAAAAACGATTTTAAAACTTGAAATTGTTAGAATTTTCAAAAGATTTCCAAAAGTAAGCTTGAAATTAAAAGTTTTGAAATGGCATAGGGTTCCAACTGGGTTAGAACTCCTCTGAATGTGGCGCCAACTGAGTGGGCCCACACCAAGTTTTGAGAAATTTGAGATAAACATTGAAAATAACTTTGAAAAGAGGTTAAAATCAATAACTGAAATTCAAAATCTTTGAAAATATAGTCTCAGGTGAACTGGAACTCCGGGTTAGAGTTCTGGATTTTTAAGACTCTGCGATTTTGGGTTTTAAAAGCTAAATGAAGGAATTTTTGAAAAGATTTTATAAAACATGATGAAATGAGTCAGAAAATACAATCAGGGTTAGACTCCTAACTCGATCAGGACTCTGAAATAGAGTCCTGGATTAACTAGACTCTACAAAATGACCTAAATTTTGAAAACAAATGGAAAGAAACGAAAATGGAAGTAAAAACAGACTCCTGACTGAACTAGGCCTCCAGGACAGAGTCCTGATCGGACCAAAACTCTAGATTTCTTTTTTGGTATTTTCTGAAAAACAGATGAAAGAACATGTGAAAACAATGAAAACAATAACAAATATTGAAATAAAACAGAGTTCTGATTCAACTGAGACTCTAAGAACAAAGTCCTAATTGAACTAGGACTCTCCAATTTTTGAATTTTCTGAGAAAATAAATGAGAGAATTTTGGAAAACAACTAAAAACAGGATGAAATTGAAGCTTTGGTTCAAAGTCCTGATCTGATTAGGACTCTGAGAAAGAGTCCTGATTCGATCAGAACTCTAAGAAATTTTGGTTTTCTGATAAGTAAATGATGAAATTTAAGCAAAGCTTTTGAAAACCAGTGAAAATAAAGTATGAAAACCGACTTTGGATAGAGTCCTAATTCGATCTGGACTCTAGGATAAAACCTCCGAATTTTGAAATTCTTTGATAAAAGTGTAACCGCTTTGATAGATGGAAAGAATTTTGAAAGATTTGCTCAAAATTGAAATTAGGATCAGAGTCCTGATCCAACTAGGAGTCTCTGAACAGAGTCCTGTTTTGACTAAAACTCCGAGTTTCTGACTCATTTTGAAAGATTTGTTTGAAAATGAATAAAAATAACTGTAAAAGATTAGAGTCCCAATCCGATTAAAACTCTGAAGAAGAGTCCTGATCCGACTGGACTCTTAAAGAAGAGTCCTGATCCAACTAGGACTCTAAGATTTTGGCCAAAACAGAAGATTTTAAAAGATTTTCTTCGAAAACAGGTAAAAGGGTAGTGAAAAGTGGAGTTCTGATCCGACTGGACTCTTGGAAAAAGAATCCTGATCCAACTAGGACTCTGAAATTTTTGGAGATTTTTGACAAGTAAAGGAATCCAGAAGCGACACCACCTAAATGAGTCTCATCTGAGAATTGAAATCAGTTGAAAATTGAGTTTAAAACAAATCCAGATTGTTTTATGAGAAAACATTTCATAATATAAGGTCCTGGGGGTTGGCAAATGACAGAATGCTGATTAAAAACCCAGGTTTTAAAATTGATTTTGAGAGAAAAGTTTTTAAAACTCAAATCTGGATTAATATTTTGACAACAGGAGTGCTGGATCTCGAAAATGAGATGTAATGACATGCAATGGTATGCAATGACACATGAAATATTAAAACACTGGATGAGGGTGAAAATTTGGGGTGTTTACACTGCGCCTTCAGTAGGTATAACACCTCCTGCACCCACACACATACTTCCATTGTTATAAGCATTCCCTACTGTAATTTCATGTTCATATATTTCATTACATTACCAAAAACCCATCTTCTAACACCATTGGATCCCATCTTGCTAATACCACTGCAAATCGATTTCTGATTGAGTGAATGTCCATTTGCTGCAGGTTATGAGTAAACTACAAACAGTATCAGCCTACAGCAGGTTTGAAATTTCCCTTCCAACATCCATTTTTATCAATTACTTGACTTAATATGAATTCCTGTTGTAAAATTGTTGTAGAACTTTGCTTAAATTTTCCCATGATTTGCTTAGAAGATGTTTGGTTTTCTGCAAAAATGTTTGTCATAAGATTTGCTTGGGCCCGCCACATCACTGCTACATGCATCGTGCACAACCCAGTTTCATCCCCTTGTCATTTGTATACTCACCCCATCTTGCTTTCTCGTGTATCACACTGCTACATCAAATTTGAGTGTTGTATAAAGCTACTGAGCACTCACCTTCGTACAGGGAAAATGAATGTGAATAGTAGATTCGATCTGCTAACTTGATTTTTTGTAAGAAACAACAAATTGGATTTACTGGGTAAAACCCTCATTATCTGCAATCGCATATTTCTAAAGTCCTGATATACCAAGTAGGATCATTTCAATATGGCTGATTGAGTTTGGTCTAATATGTTGACTGGAAATATCTTGCTGGGTCGGCTAAAATTGCCTTGATCCGCTTATTGTCAAATCACCACTGCATGTTGGTAAGACTGCCCAAGTGAGTTGTATCAGATTTTCTGTTTGTTGCCCATTGCATATGAAGTCGTTTTGAGACTAGATGTTTATTTTGCTTTGTATAGCATCTTCATGCTAGGAGCTGTGTGTGTTTTGTCAGAACACCCTGCATAGTCATTTGCACCTCTCCACTATATGCTGTCACTCGCATTAAGTACCTGCTATACCCGCCACCTGCACACTTCACTGATTCATCTATTGATTGTTATACCCTGAGGTTCAACATCAATTAAACCTCAATGCCATCGGCACTCCCCTGTTTCAATCTTGTTCTCTTTTTTTTACAGTAGTTCAGCCTGAATTACTATGACTCTGTGTCCTTTGCATATTTCTCCAATTCCTGAATTACTGTAGTTTTGGACCTGTCATAGCAGTCCATTTTAACTATGGTAGCAATGAACCCTTCACAACAGTCCCTTTGAACAGCCATGACCTTTTTTTTACCCCATAACAGCTCACCTAGAACTGTTATCACCCCCGCTATCTCTCACAATTGTTCATCTTGAACTACTATGTCTTTCATATCCATGGTCACTCATCGTGAACTACTATGGTGGTACTCTTTCACAGTAGTTCACAATAAACTACTGTGGTCTTCTATCTCCATAGTGGTCCCTTAAGAATTATTATGACTATGGTCTTTCACAGTGGTTTATTATAGACTACTGTGGTTCTCATCTTCATAGTAGTTCATCATGAATTATTATGGTTGTTACCTTTCACAGTGGTTCATCTTGAGCCACTGTGACTCTTGCTTTCTACTACAGCCATGGATTGCTATAATCCCTGCATCATTTACACTGTCATATATATGGGCTGCATCCATATTGTTTTCATTTACCATAACATTTCATAACATGTCCCATTCACCAGTGCATCAAATGGTCGAAGGGAGGCATGATCACCACCGTTTTAGAAGAAGACCCAGAAGAGCGACTCCCACAACCAATGATTCCCCGTCCTACTTTCATTGCCGACATCCCGAGCATCTGGGAAGTCGATGAAATCAATTTGAGTGAAAGCCTGGACATGTTGAAGTTGAAAGAAGTCCAGTTGACAAAAAACGTTGTAGCAGTGGTTCAGTGGCAGGGACCTCACTTCTTCAAGCTAGGTGGGCACGTCGATTGCACTTCATTCAAAGATCATCCTCTGTTTCCTCAGTTCTCAAAAACAAAGAAAGGGTTTGATCTTCTAATGAAACATGGCTACCAACCCTTCATGGGGGTTAGTAAGAATGAAGATGTCATTCTGGAGCCGATCATCCCCGCTCGGCATGTCACTAGTGCAGGTTTGTATTTCACAGGCCAATCGTTCGACAAAAAAACCACTTTTGTCAAGGGATCAGAATGAAGACAATGCTAGTGTTTTATGCTTTCTTTCTTTATGTCATCTTGTAGGGGCAAGTCCACCCCAGTTTTTCTTTCTTCATCAAACAATCGTCTGTAAATATCAAATTTTGTTCAATTAATGAAATTTTGATTTTCTATTCACATCTTGGCGTACATGATTCTTTGCTTATATCTTTTTCTATGTCATCATTCTCTATCTCTATACAAAAGGCTATTTTCGAACATTTTATCTTTTTCTCAAAACCTTCTTTGCACTTTCAGAATTGCCAGAATCATGGCTCCTAAATCGCTCAAAAGGCTCGTTATCAATACCAACTTTTCTCAAAATAATTCCAAACCGGCCAGAATTTGCAAGGCAAAGGCAAAGGTAGAGGTCAGCAAGGTGACAAGGCAGACCCAAGAGTTAGCAGAGTTCGACTCATCAATTCAGGATTTGCCAATATTCAGAAGCAGGATTGTGAACACCCCAAATTTTTCAAAATCTTTTAAATATTCCCTTTTTGCCCCTGATATCATTTTCTGAGCAATTGAACCACTTTTAAATCTAAATTCAAGTTCATTTCTCAAGTTTTACTGAAATTAAATTCGTTTTATATGTTTGACTCGATTTCGGATCCAAATCCATTATTCAGATCCAATTCTGAGTCTCATTGTCCAACTTTTAAATTAAAATTACAGAAAATACCAAAAATAGTTTTTAAATAGCTCGGACAATCCATCCGACATCCGTTTGGATCCATCACATTATATTCCTCGATCTGAGGTTTGAAACTTGAACATTTTCTCAAAACTTGGGTCCAAACCCATCTTTTTGAAGAAATTTCCCCAAAATAGCCTTGGAAACCCTCTTTTGTAAGTATTTCTAAAAAAAATACAAAACAATTAGTTTAAATCCTTGTTTTCTCATAAATTTTAGGATTTTATTCCCAAAATATCAAGAAAAAAATGTAGAAAATGAAAAAAAGAACAATATATATATATATATATATATATATACATAGAAAAGAAAAAAATAGTTTTTATATAGAATCACTTTTCAGAAAAACTCATAAAGAAACCCCCTTTTTTGAAAAATCCCAAAAATGAAAGGGGCCCTGTTGTAAATCTGTTTTTAGGGTTTTTGAAAACACTTTGTAAAGAAAAAAAGGGCGGTGCCTCTTTCACAAACCCTCCTTCCTGAAGAAACTCCCAAACCCTCTCGCACCCATCCTTCCAACAACCTCACGTGCTACCCTTCCCAACGACCTCTCCTTCCCTCCATTCTCAAAACCCTTCATCTTCAACAACTACCTCCGTTCTCCTCCATCCATCCCCTAACCGAATCTCCCTTCTCTCCCTTTAAGAGAAGCCCGCAAGGGACTTCAATCTCATCCGTTATCACCCCCACATGCTTCCTTCTTCACGATCTCACTATCGCGTTTCACCTCCCCATCTTTTTCTTTCTTCCTTCTTCTCCAATCCTTCCCTTTCATCTGAAGCCTTCCTCGCAAGGACCAACAGAAGAAGTCTCCTTTCCCCCTTTCTTCAGAAACTCTGCAAATCAGGTAAGAGTTTCTTCTCCTCCCTCTCATTTTTTTCCCCGTCGACTGAAGAGGGTCGATCTCATAACCCAAGACAAACAGTTATCCTCCCCTCCTTTATTTTCATTTTTTTCTTTAAGATTTTTTATCTTATCGTAGTCTTCCTTTATAATTTCATTTCTTTTTCTTTTTTTTTTTACCACAAGGCATCAAAGGTATGATCAAACTGCATATAGCATGATTGATCTTCCTATTGCTATATCAATCAGAATGTTTCATTCCAATATATTTCCCCATTTCAGTTTTAGTTTTCCTTTTATTTCTCGAATTTCCGTTTGTAGTTTGATTTCTCTTCTAGTCTCTCATTTTTTTTTATCTCTCTTATGCTCCATTCCCCTACATTCGTTACTTATCAGAACTATGGTTCATTGCATCTGTGCGGATTTTCCTTTTACCATGTCATCCCTCTCATTTTTATGATTTTGAACATCTGCAGTTGTATCCATTTTGAAGCATACGTAAGTTTTGATTTGCTTCATAACATCGTCCACTGTAGTTGTCCATGGAACTTTGAGGAATGGTTTAATCGGTCCCTAATTATATGTCAGTCAGGTGATTCATTTTTTTTTATATATATATAACCTGAATCGCCACCTCTGTATGTTCACTATGACCGAAAGCAGACATAATGATGCTAAAACTTTTGATGATCCATGGCACATCCTTTACATGATTCTATTAAATAGAGTCAATATCTCGCAAGTCTAAGGAACCCAATAATCATATATACTGTGAACTTGCTCCATAACGGGAGGAATATACACAATAATAGCCGACGATGGATTTAATTTTCATGCTATCTTTTGGGTTTTATCTAAAGGCGCCCACATTGGCCACCCTTCTATCCTATGAGCTTTCTCCCATATATCAGGTATTGTATTTCTTTCTTTTTTTTTCTTTCCTCTTCTCTCTTTTGCAGGAACCAAGGATTTCTGATTATGCTGTTAAACCAGGTTACTGTGTATTCGGTAGATGAAGTTGCAGTTTTATTTTGGGCAAAACAGATCACCATATTTCCTGGATTCAACATTTTTTTTTTGTATGTGGTTGTGCATCGCATCCCATTCATCGCATCTCCATTCTATCTATTCTCTTCATCCCAAACATCCGTATCCCTTTTACATGGTACATCTTTGTTGCTTAAAAAAAATGAGATTTATATGTTCTAGGTAAACTGGTTCTCTTAATCAGTGTGGTGATACTTGCGTGGTTTTACATGTTTATACCTTTGGTTCAGAGTTTTTGAACGTTATTTGATCCCAGTAATATGAATTCTGGACCCAACTTGCTTTTATATTAAAACCTTTCCAAATTGCAAAAAGTGACTGGCAAGCTGAAGGATTTTGTGTTATTAGCATCCATTTTGTACATTTACATACTATTTTGTTTTGAAAGTCTGAAGAACTGTTATGAATCCAGGTTATTGTGCTCTTGATCCACTTTTCCTTGTGATCTTTTAAACTTGTAGTGGTATTCGAAGTTGCATTTCTTTCCTTTGTTTATAGTAGTATAATAATCAATAACTTTCATCTTTTTGTTGTTTTTGTCTTCTGTAATACAAATTTATCTCTGCCATACAATCAGCAATATGTGTTCATTACAACTTTTAGCCAACTCTTGATATAATTGTTTGTGTTGTGAATGAAGATTCTGTTCATTGTGTTTTTCTGGATATTTTTTACTAAACACCTAGTATTGCTCTCTTCACTAGCTTCCACTTGATGTAGTAAGTTGCTTGATGTATTGAGTGCACTTTTATTATATTTTACCTTTGTGTGCAGGTTTGGCTTGGGCCATCTGTGAGCATCTTGTAGAGGTCACTACAGCACCAACCTTGTTTGCAACACACTTTCATGAGCTAACTGCATTAGCTCATCAGCAAGATAATGACCTTGAGCCTGAAAAGAAGCCTATCAATGGTGTTGCCAATTACCATGTTAGTGCTCACATTGATCCATCAAGTCGGAAACTGACCATGCTTTACAAGGTTGAAGGAGGGGCTTGTGATCAAAGTTTTGGGATTCACGTAGCAGAATTTGCCAATTTTCCAGAAAGTGTTGTTTCCCTTGCCAAAGAAAAAGCTTCAGAGTTGGAAGATTTTCTCCTATCAGACACTGCAAAGGAAGAGACAGTGATGGAAGAATTGCACTACACTGGGCAGTAGATTGTGGCCACTCAACTGCTGTTAAACTGCTTATGAGCAAGTACGCAGATGTAGATGTCAAGGATAATGAAGGCCAAATTCCTTTGCACTATGCGGATGTGTGTGAGAGGCAAGCAATTCGTGAATATCTTATCAACCATGGCGGTAACCTTAGCATTGAGGACAATGATGGTAACACCCCTCGTAGTCTCTGTGCTTTGGCGTGGCCATGCATGTAGTGAAACATATTGCTCAGCTACAATATGTCCCCTTTTTTTTAGCTATCCTAGTTTAAAATTTCAATCTCGCTGATCTTTCTTTGCCATGTGTATAGTGTTCACTGATATACGTCTATCCAAATACATTAACTCCATTAATGTGATTCCTTTGTCATGCTAGCCTAGATTTTTGTCTCCATCACATTCACCCCTGTAGCTGCCTGTGTATTCCAGCCTCACATCCATTGCTATAAACCCTGCAACAATGGCACTCACTCAGCATCCTCTACTTGCAATGCTTCTAGCAGTCATCATCACGCTTGTATGGTCTCCACCCTTACCGCTAAAACAACATCCATTTCCTGTCACAATCTCCACTTCACTATTATACACTCCCACTATCAGCAGATACTCACTTATGTACACAAATCATTGTATATATGCTGCAATATACATGAGCATCAAACCTGTGCATTTTTAATTCATTTACCGGTTGCATATTGATGTTTTCACTGTCACTCCTCCATCTTTTCAGCCATACCTACCTGTTTCTTACCATACCATGTACACTCCACCCCTTACACCTGCATCTGTATATTCACTGCATAAAGCATGACACTTGCAAGCACACCACTTAAACACCTCTGCACCTTCATCTGTACTCTTTCACTCTCTGCATTCAAAATGACCTGCTCAACATTCTCACTGTAATTACCCCCTGCATACAGTTTCTAATGATACTGCCCAGCTAACATATGCTTTACCCACTGTCTATCACCCCATCTTACCTCTAATAATACCTTTCCCATATCACCCGTCTTCATCCCTTTACACAGTATGTGCACAGCCGTGCCTCTGCTTCCACTGTGCCTCTGCTTCCCTCTCCCACAGTGTACACAAACCCTGTGTACACACTCCAACAACTACACCTTCACTCGTATCCACCTCACATTATCATCTTTTCCTAACACTAGAACTTGCACATTTAGCATATGCATTTTCTGCAACAATTTTCCACACACACTTCATTACTTACCTTCCCCTTTACACAAGTCCCATATCACTGCCAGCACATTCCCCTGTCCCAGCCTTATTTAGCTTGCACAGCACCACCACCTCAGCCCTCCTTCAAATACGAGTTTTGCAGTAAGTTCACAGTTGCTGTAACACCCTTCATGTTTTCAGCTGCACCTTACAGCGGCATGAGATTCACATCTACAGCCCTCCATGGTCATACATATGCCACACCATCTTGCTGCTCTGTTTTAGCTTCATTCTGTGTAATCACTGGCATGACCATTGCATTATATTTATGAATCTCCTGCACTTCCATTTTCAACAAAAATATCCCTGCTTATAAATTTAGCAAAGTAATACCTAAACAAGGTATGTACATCCCTTCATTTGATACAGAAATTTTAGAATATCCCTCCCCACTAACCTAAACATGTCATATATATATATATATGAGGCACATCTAAATCTTCCTTTCATGAGCATATCACTTACCATATGTATATACAGGTATATATGTATATATAGGTATATATATATATACCTAAGCATTTCACTTGGTATATACACATCTTATTTAACATGATCATTTTAGCTCAAACATAGCATCTCACATCCTCCTCTATATCTTGTATTAAGCTAACTCAGTGTTTTGCAGGGAATATGTGGAAAAGGCTATTTCTTGGATTTGTGTTTCAATTTTCAATTTTTGTAATAAGTTAGATCTTAATGAGAATTTACATTTCAGCTTTTAGATAGAATGAATGAGCATTGTAAATAGCATTAATTGCTTAATTTTCATGCTTTTTATCCTTATTTTCCAAAATCTCACAAATGGTGAAACACGAATGGCACGTGCACCATTTTGTAAGAGGTAAATCAATCCTAAGTTGATGATTTACATCAATGGCCATAGTCAGGATGTAAACAAGACTTAGTATTTTTATCTTTTATAAAATAACATTGGATCGACACTGGATTCTTTTCAAAATTCTTCATGTTTTCTTTAAATATTTTCTTCTTTTATTAGAGTTTAACTTAAAATTGGCTCAAAATATATACCAATGGCCATAGTCAGGGTATATTGAGAGTTAATTTCATTTTAATCTCTATAAAAACACCAAAATATGTTTTATTCTTCACCTGAATTTAAATATAGATTATTATATAATACATTCAATGACCATAGTCAAGGATGTATTATATTTTCAATCTTATTTCAATTCATGTAAAGAATGAAATATGATTTTCAAAATCCAATTTCAAAATTCTTTAAATTCATTCATCATTTAGGATAGAATTACATCACATTTTTAAAATTCTTTTTCACAAATCCAAGTGATTTCCTTCAAATATCTTCTTCACTTCTCAAATCAATTTTTCAACTCCTGTAAATTCAAATATCATTTTCAGATTCTAAATTCAAAGTCCAATTTGACTTCGAAATTCATTTGTATATCCGAAATTCAAATTCTAATTCAAATCAAAGTTCAAAGTTCAATTTAACTTTGAAATTCTGATTCATCTTCTGATTCCCAAATCAAACTTTAAATCCAAAGTCCAATTTGACTTTGAAATTCATTTGTATATTCATAATTCAGTTTTCAAATCAAAATTCCAAAATTCATTGTCAAGATTCAAATTCAATATCTCAAAATTTCTATTTTTCAAAGTTCAATCTAACTTTGAAACTTCTGATTTTCGTGCATAAGCATATATTTTTAGGGTTTAATCATGTTCATAATCATATTAGGATGCTTTAGGTTTAATTTGATGCTCATTTGATTTCATTTAGTGCATAAAACCTAAGTTTTTACCAAAATCTATTTCTAAAAACCCTGATTTCAAGGCCATAGTCTTGTTATCAGGGGAAATTTGGTCATTTGACCTAAATTTCGAAATCCCTAACCCTAATTTTCACATATTTAAGCATGTCACATCATATTTAGCTTAGTTTATTACATTCAAATTTCAAAACTTGCATTTTATCAAAATATCTTTCTAAAAAAACCCTAATTTCAAGGCCATAGTCTTGTTATTAGGGGTATTTTGGTCATTTGGACCCCAATTTCGAAATTTCATATCTTATCTTCCTTATTTATTCCATATTTATTTCATACTTTATCATTTTTATTTAAGGGAATCAAGGAAAAGGCTTATATCTAGCAAAATCTAGTAATTTCTAGATATTGCGGGATAAATCTAGAAGAGCCAACATATTTTCATTAACCAAGTTTTCTAGTTTTGCAGGTACATTGAAGACTTTATTTTTCATGTATTTAAATTTCAATAGTGATGTAATTTGTAATTAAACTTTGGAATAAGAATTTATATTTCCTGCTTAGCTTAGGTTGCATTGCATATAGTTTATTTTTATAATTTTAATGTGTGATGGATGATGATTCATGCATATTTTTACAAATTCACCATGGTCTACACGAATGACACATGCACTAGCTTCTATGAAGTTTATAAACTTGGTGAAATTTGTATTTATGGCCATAGTCAGAATACGAATGATACCCAGATTTATGATCTTCACATTAGCCACATTCAGCCTACACTCTTAGGCTAACTTCAAAAATGCACTGCATTTCTCAAAAATACAAAAAGTATTTCTCAAATCCATATTCATTCATTTCATGCATTTGCCAATTCCAATCTCAATTCAAAGAAGTTCATTTTCTCAAAATCTCCTAAGTCTTATAGCAAAATCGATTTTCCCAAAAGCATTGAATTTCAAAGAATATTTCAAGTGTTTTTCTCAAGTTCATAAACTCAATTTTCCAAAGTTATGCAGTCAATTTCAAAGTTTGAAGTTAGAATTTTTCTAAGTCTTATTCAAAAGAATATGGATTTGCCAATGATATTTCAAATATTTCCCAAGTTCCAAATTCAAATTTTCTAAATTAGAATTTCAATTTCAAAGTTTGAATTCAGAGAAATCAAGTCTCTCAGAATCAATCTTCACCAAATGTCAAGGATTCCTCAAAATCGATTTTATTTCTCTCAGAAGTATATTTCAAATCCCAATTCACGATTTTCCAAGATTTACATTTTCTAAATATTTCAATCATTCAAAGCAAACATCATGTTTTCAAAATGTGCATTTTCTGAAAATTCATAGCACATGCCTGATTCTATGTGCATTTAGAAATTAGAATATGATTTAGACAAGTTGAATAGAGTAGAGCATAAGATTGATCCTTGGTTCAATTACCCCTGTTAAAGGTGGCAGGAACGGTTGAACCTCGTACCGACAGGCGAGTCCCATTTTTTGGAATTTTCCCGCATTTTAAAAACGGAGGCGAGTTATTTTCAAAAACTTTTTCAAAGGTCAGTTTGATTCGCAAAAGTAAATTTTTGCGATGATAACAGGTTTGGCGACCGAGATGGGACCTGTCTTTGCCTGATCAATCTAATGCTCTACTTAGTTCAAATTGTCAAAATCGATTTCCATGGAATGTCAGCTTTGCTTTATGATATCATGTGAACCTAGGAGCCTAGACTTAAACCCAGCTGACATGGAATGCATATAGACTAGGTATGGTTTGGTAGGACCATATTGAGGAGAATTATTCATGCTCACATAGACTTAGGTCTAATACAACACTCCTCAATCTAGGTTTGTATGAAAACAATGTTTGCTTCTTCAAATATTTCAAAAATCTATCTCTTTAGGACTTAGAGCCTTCTATTTGCTTGCATGTGCTCATGTTTTCAAAAAACCACCCCACCTATATTGTCCCGGTCTTCACGTTGCTGGGCTCTCTTCCAGAACCATAGTTCGGGACAGAGCCTCACAACTGGGCCACCTATTTGGGTGAAAACCCCCTACCACGTACCAAGGGCCATAGTCCAACGTATATCGGCAGGTGCTCAAGGATGTTGGAAAACTTGAACCTAGAACCGGAGGAATTGATTTTATGCCACGTACATCGAGCCTTGGTTTGAGTATATAGGCATAGCATGATTGGACACAGATGATCTGAACCTTAGAGTTAGGATTAAGGTCCTACAGCCATTTCAAAATTTGTGCATCTAGAGTCAGCTTTTAGGGAATGCTGTATGTGCATACTTGTTTATGCAGAATGTGATTGAATGTATTATTTTTATACTGAACGATTTTCTCAAAATTCCCCCAATCTATGTCCATGTACTGTCCATGTTTTAAACCTTGGACGATTTTCCAAATACTTCATTTTCCATTTATTTCTTCATATTTCATCAAACCCTGGACGATTTTCCAAATTTCCCTTAATTTCCTTCAAAACTCCAGGTGATTTCCCATCTTTCCTGTCTTCTGGATCTCAAATTTCCTACTTTATTTTTATCCTGCCTGTATTTCCCTCAAATTTCCTGTATTTTCCCAAGTCTTATTCCAATTTTTCATGTTTTCCAGTCTGATGGCATCCAGTCAGCTTGATTCAGTCTTCCCTGAGGGTCACATCTCCTACGAGGTGCGACAAAGTCTTCCCAAACATCGAGTCCTCAGCACCGGATCCTTCTTTCCTCGGTGGTATTATTCATGGTTCAAGAACTTCTCTCGTATGTTTTCGGACCATCTGGACGAGTGTGGATTGGAACTGGCATCCACAGTGGGAAAGCAGACAGTCAACGACAACTTGATCCATACACTAGCAGAGCGGTGGAATCCGAGCACTTCTACCTTCTGGTTTCCGTGGGGCGAGATGACAATACTGATGGATGAATTTTCAGAGATTATGGGATTGCCCGAGCCAGCCGGTCAGCTTGGAGATCCATTGGAGAAATAGTTTCTGATTAATGTTAAGGGCCTGGACCCTAAGGATGCCTTAGCTCGCATGACAGGACGCAAGTCTTGGCCATTGATAGAGGAGGATGGAAACGAATATGTGGACCTGCTCGAAATCTACAGAACATTTGCAGAAGTCAGCTCGTTGTCCAGGACAGCTCGAGAGAGAATTCAACACGCGATGGTTCTGTGCACGGTGGGATTAGCTTTCTTTCCCGATGGACGGAATTACATGGATATCAGAATAGTTCAGCTTCTAAGGAGATGGGGAAGTCGACAGACCAGCCGCCTCTCAATAGCCATGGCCGCACTCGCTTTTCTATACCGAGGGTTGACTCATTTCGCACTCGGAGAGTCGATCCTAGTCGAAGGGTGCACCTATGCCTTGCAGTCTTGGTTCCTCCGACATGTGCCAGTCCGAGCCAGTTCCTTCAGATACAATGGTGAAAAGCTTCTTCCAGTTGCGCGATACCGGTTCCTGATCGACAACCTTCAGGAGAAAGAAGTTGTATGGGACTACTTTGATCGTCAGGAATCACCTCCCAGATACACTTATGCTTACGACAAGCGGTTCAGACTACTTGGCCCATTCTTCTGCGCATACTATCATCCAAAGCGGTGTGTCAGGCAATTCTCTCAGAGGCAGAAGCGCGTAGAGATTCGTCCACTAGCCGGGGTTCTGCCAGAATTCGATCTCGCATCAGATCAGTGGTCCGGAGCATACCATTCTGCCAGACATGGCTGGGATTCCTTTGTCAATCTTACTATTTTTCCTGGTCCTCGAGTGTCCTCTGATTATCCAGAGTGGTGGAAAATTGTTTGTCCCCCTCCCCTCTGTCAAGAGTATTATTGATAAAATCATGTTTTTCCCCTCAATAAAATTCCTTTATTTTACATCTCATCTTGGTTTGACGACCTCGCCTAGATAACAAGGCATATTTCCAGTTGTTTATTTTGCAAAGAATAGCAGCGCAATTGTCATAATTCCAGCGACGACTCAATCCCTAGTAATGAGATACTCTTTCAATTGTCTAC
Organism: Nuphar pumila; assembly: GCF_984573655.1. Lineage (NCBI taxonomy): Eukaryota > Viridiplantae > Streptophyta > Magnoliopsida > Nymphaeales > Nymphaeaceae > Nuphar > Nuphar pumila. The sequence continues at coordinate 72,480,476 of NC_143257.1, forward strand.
CAAAATTCTCAACAAATATTTTCCTCCAACCAAATTTCCTTCAGAAGCCTAACCATCAGTTCTGCCTTGCAGAGAGAGCATTAATAACATTCAAAAGAGCATTCGTGATACTCAGTGGTTCAGACAAGGTCCGGAAAGAAAACTGCATCTGTAGAAGGTGTGGCATACTCGATCGCTTCAGAAGAGGAAATGGACTCACTCCGATCAGTCAGAAATCAGAGTCAGCAAGCGGATGATGGCATCGATCCCCGAATGTATGTTATGTTCAAAGAAATGATGACCAAGATGCTGGCAGAACAAACTGAAACTAGTATAGAAGAGACTCGGGTTAAGCAGAAGGCAAAAGACCAGGCAGTCAAGAAAGTTCTGAAGCTATCCAAGAAACATATCCAACAGGAAGATACATCGGATGAATCAGGATCGGTAGGTAACACCGATGAAGAGTATGAAGTTCAGCAAGCATTTCAAAGATCCCCTCATAGACAAGGGACAACCTATAAATTGAAAAATCAAGCAATGGATGATCCAATCCAAATACAACTGAAGGAAATGGCAAAAAAGATTAAAGATTTGGAAGCCCGCGACAAGGGCAAGAAGGTCTTCACGAGCAAAGATTTCTACAAGAGCATCACTCCCGTCAGAAATAATCAAGATTCAAAAAAGATAAATTTTGTCAAGGCCCACCGCGAGGGGTGCTAGGATAGCAAAGAAAATCATACAAGTCAGAAAGAGAAATCTTTAAAGCAGAGTGGAAAATTGAATCAACAGAAAGAAAAGATAAAGCGGGACGACTGGGATTGCAATCGCCAGTTTACTCCTCTCGAGCAGCCTCTTGACGAAATCCTTGAATATATATTGGCCAAGGAATTGGTAAAACTCCAAAGAGTCGCAAATCCTCCCACAGTCGTGGGAAAATTCAGGGATCAATTCTGTAAATTTCATAGGGCAGTAGGACATGATACCGACCATTGTTTCGTCTTCAAGAAAATTGTCCAAGATCATATCAACAAGAATTTCTTCGTTGAGAATAAGAAAGAATACCAATCGACTGTCTTATCCAAGTCTCAGCAGAAATCAAACACTCGACAAGACGTGCAGTGTGATGATCCGAACCAGGATCGCAAGATAGCCCCATTGGATCAAATATTTGATACTTTTCTGAAATACATGCTTACAAAAGATACAGTCGGATCTCTGAAGTCTCATTTCACTCTCTCTGTCAATGATGGCAAAAGCAACAAGAAAGATTATGATCATCCTTCAGAGGGATCCAAGGGCCAAAAAGGAAAGTTCTCCAACAATGATAAGCCTCTCCAATCTAGTCCTCAGCATAAAGGGAAAGATCAAGAAAAGCCAAAGCACAAGGATTGGAATACGGATCGAAAGTTCAGCCCTCTAGATCAGACACTAGAGAATGTTCTGAAATACATGCTCGCAAAAGATATGATCCGTTTACCTAAAGTAGCTGATCCTGCAACAGCCATGGGAAGGTTTAAAGATCAGTCCTACGAATTTCATCGGGCAATGGGTCACGATACCGAGCATTGTTTTGTCCTTAAAAATATTGTTCAAGACGGCATTGACAAGAATCTCCTCGTTGGAGATGAAAAGGAGGACCATTCATCTTGATCATGTTTCTTCCCAATCATTCAAAAGTTGATAACACTAGTGCTTTCCCAATTTCTCATCTTGCTTTTATTATTTCAAAGGGATGATGTAATCCCGTCTGTCTTTCCCTTATTTGTTACCTTTCCTTCAATACATCAATAAAGTTTCAATTTTTCTCGCAAGCTCGTTGCCATTTTTTTATTCTCCTCGGCAAAATGTTCTTTTATGAAGAATAACCTCTTCCGAGTCTCTTCTGAATCAATTAAAAGCCAGTTGCCGTGTCACCTTCGGAGAGCGCTCTTCGAACATCAATCATTTATCCTTTTGTTCAAATTCTTCTTTCCCAGTTACACTGGGGCATTTTTAAATTTTCATTTTATCTTCAAAACTTTCTGTATGCAGACAGGATCAAACAAATCTCTCATTTTGCACGCATGTGCACCCATTTACATTCATTTGCATTTGCATGCATTCATTAGCATTCATCTGCATCAATTTGCGTTTGGATCGATTACCCATTCAGGATAAGGGATAAATCCTGAGACCCCGACAGTTGTCCAAGTCGTCGTGAGGGTGAAGACTGAAAATTTTCCATCAAAATCAATTAGTAATTCTTCAGAATCCAGTGTTGTGCTGGTAATTTTTCAAAAATCCAGTGTTCGTGCTGGTAAATTTCCAAAACCCAGTGCTCGTACTGGTAACCATTTAAAATCCAGCGCTCGTACTGGTAACCTTTTAAAATCCAGTGCTCGTACTGGTAACCTTTCAAAATCCAGCGCTCGTACTGGTAATCTTCCAAAACCCGGTATTCGTACTGGTAATTTTTCAAAACATAATGCTTGTATTGGCACATTTTCAAAATCCGGTGTTTGCACTGGTACACTTTAAAATTCAGTGTCCACTAATTTAGTTTTCCTTTGGGATTCAAGTTCCAACTCGAATTTCCTTTCCTTATAATTGATCTAGTTTTCCGTCAGGAATTCGAGTTCCGACTCAAATTTCTTTTTCATTCTAACCGGTTTAGTTTTCCTTTGAGATTCGAGTTCCGACTCGAATTTCCTTTCCTTCCACACCGGTTTAAGTTTGCCTTTGGGATTCGAGTTCCGACTCGAATCTTCTTTCCTTCTGGTTAACCTAGTTTTCCTTCGGAATTCGAGTTCCGACTCGAATTTCCTTTCCTTTCACACCGGTTTAAGTTTTCCTGCGGGATTCAAGTTCTGACTCGAATCCTCTTTCCTTTTGGTTAACCTAGTTTTCCTCCGAAATTCGAGTTTCGACTCAAATTTCCTTTCCTTCCAACCGGTCTAGTTTTCCTTCGGGATTCGAGTTCCGACTTGAATCTTCTTTCCTTCTAGTTAATCTAGTTTTCCTCCGAAATTCGAGTTCCGACTCGAATTTCCTTTCCTTCTAACCGGTTTAGTTTTTCTTCGAGATTCGAGTTCCGACTCGAATCTTCTTTCCTTCTAGTTGATCCAGTTTGCCTTTGGGATTCGGGTTCCGACTCGAATTTATTCTCCTTCCAAATTGATCTACCTTTCCTTTGGGATTCGGGTTCCGACTCGAATTTCTTCTCCTTCCAAATTGATCTACCTTTCCTTCAGGATTCGGGTTCCGACTCGAATTTCTTCTCCTTCCAAATTGATCTACCTTTCCTTCAGGATTCGAGTTCTGACTCGAATTTCTTCTCCTTCCACGATGGATCTAGTCTTCCTTCAAAGATTCGGGTTCCGATCTGAGTTTTCCTTTCCTTCAGAGTTGGTCTAGAAGATCCGAGTCCCGACTTGAATCTTCTTCTAAATCCAATTTAGAATTGGTCTAGAAGATCCGAGTTCCGACTCGAATTGTCTTTCAAAATCCAATTCATCTAGTTTTCCTTGAAGAGTTGAATTCCGATTCGAATCTTCCCTCAAAAACCCAGTTTAGCACCGGGTCCATTCAAAGCTCACAAGTTGGAATCATTCCTTCTTAAGCTATGATCCTTAGGTTAAATCCCTATGAAATTGATAGTTTGTAGGTCGAACCCCTACGGGATCAATGCCGTTCTCAATTGAACCAATGTCGTTCTTAGGCTAAATCCCTATAGAACCCATGTCATTCTCAGTAAACCAATTCACAATTTCGACCTTCGGGTCAATCAATTTCCAATTTTCAATTATCAATTTCCAAATTTCCAATTTCCAATTTCCAATTTCCAATTTCCAATTATCAATTTCCAATTATCAATTTCCAATTTCCAATTTCCAATTTCAAATATCAAATTTCAAAATTCCAATTTCCAAATTTCGACCTTTTGGTCACCTAATACCCAATTCCAAAAAAATTTTCTCTTGCGAGAGACCCTTTGTATAGGGAGAGTTTGAGGGAGCTCGCTCTTTTCGCATGCTATCCAATTCGTTCACTTAGCCCCTTTTTAGGGAGAGTTTGAAGGGACTCGTGTCTTTGTGAACCGTTTGCAAAACAAAATTCCAAATTTCACACAAGGAACCCTTTTTATAGGGAGAGACTCGACGGAGACTTGCTTTCCTTGTGGCCCCATAATTTCAGACTAGGCCATTTCATCATGAAAGACCCTCTTTTCAGGGAGAGTGTGATGAACTCGTTCTTTCATGACCAATCTACCAACCTCACCAATTTCGGCCCCCTTTCCATAAGAGAAGCCTAATGTTAGGAAGTTTTGACGAAAGCTTAATTTCTCTTCAAAAGTTCGTTTTGCAAACACCTCCTCTTCAGGGAAGAGAAAAGTAATTCCCAATTCCAATTTCTGAATCTTCTCCTTTGGGGAAAGGAGAAGAGAATTTTTGTCAGGGATGTGTTGCGTTGTGCTTCAAATGCTTGATTTCACAAAAGGATTTCCAGAAAATTTTGCCAATTTGTCATTAAATATTTGTTGATTTCAAAAAATCTTTATTGCACAAAAATTATTACTTCAGAATACCTCCAGTAATACTTCCGAAAGGACAATGCTTTCGCGAAAAAGGATTCAAAGTTCAAAATCTTTTTATTGGCCAACCAAAAGGATGCAGAATAAATCCTCGATATGGCCAGCAAAGAATACTCAATGTTGTTGCAAAGCCATGAGTGATTGATATTGATCGCAGTCAATGGCACATTTTTAAAGACCTTTCTTGAAAAATAAAGCAGTCGAAATATCCTGGGTGATACAGAAAAATCCACTCAATCTCCATATCTCCTCAATCACCTAAGCTGCAATTAAATATCTGCAAAAGGGATCTCTCAATTATCGTCAAGATGAAGGCGAATTAAGCGAGTCGACCCCCGGGGCCAAAGAAGATTTGGATCATCTCCAAGATGACGGAGTTTGTGACGGATCCTTCCAGGGAAAGTTTAGATCACCGTCGAGATGAAGGCGAGTGTGATGAGCCTACCGACAAACCCTAAAAGATATTTAATTTCAGCTATCATCTAGAGATTTCCTACCAAAGAGCCAATAATCATCATAATAATCCCTGAGAGAAAAGAAGGATCGGAACATCTCTGAGATGAAAGAGTTTGTGACGTACCCTTCCAAAAAAAAAAAAGAGAGAGAGACAAGTCAGGACATCTCCAAAATGAAGGATGATGTAATTCCCGAAAAATCCAAGAGAGCTCCAATCTGCTAAAAAGAGAGTGCAGAAAGATCATCATGAGAAAAGAATCCCAGGATATCAGACTTCCAAATCTATCAAGAATCTTCTTTAATTTTGTCAAATTCTTTTATCAATATTCTTTTACCAATAGCTCTCGCAATATCAAGAATACTGTCTTTCCCTCCATATCAAGGAAATTGATAGCTTCCTTGAAAGAAAGTCAATCGCAAGCAATTTGAATTTAAATCTTGATTCTACGGAGTTAAGCTCAGTCGGAGGTAATACTTCAAGTAGAAAAGAGGGAATACTTTCAAAACAATGCGCATCACTTTCAATTATTTTGAATCAACAATAATTTTCAACATTTTGACAATATTTTCTAGCTATCCTGGCGTGAAGCGAGAGCTTGAGGTTCATCTTTGGCGCATCCTGACATCAGTTGTTATCCCTTTTAGGACTTGATAACGGGAGTTTTCAAGATTCCTTCCCTTCTTTGGTATAATTTGAGCGCACGGGCTCTCAGATTCGCACACTTCCCTGTGTCCCCACTGTCCCACCATAGACAGTCCAATTTCGGCTTGAGGTTAAGCCACCAATTTCAGCAAAAGGCAATTTCAAAAGTTAATTAGTCTCAGCAATGAGGCGCCCAAAATCAATCCCTTTTCAAACTTTAGGGACCCCAATTTTCTTCCTTTTGCAAAACCCCTATCGGATTCATTGTGCGGAAATCCGAAGGTTCTATCACGGTCTCTTCTTTCGAGGATTCCGTCCATTTTGCACCCAATCAGGTTAAGGGTATAAACCTGAGCCTCCTTTGATGAGGTATTCCATTTTCTGCCCAATCAGGTTAAGGGTATAAACCTGGGCCTCCTTTGATGAGGTATTCCATTTTCCGCCCAATCAGGTTAAGGGTATAAACCTGGGCCTCCTTTGATGAGGTATTCCATTATCTGCCCAATCAGGTCAAGGGTACAAACCTGAGCCTCACGTGGTGAGGTATTTCATTTCCCAATCAGGTTAAAGGTTAAGCCTGAGCTTCGTTTCATACGAGGTATTTCCCGTCCCATCCAGGTTAAGGGCAAAACCTGAATCTCATTTCTTTTTGAAATAAAATTTTCTCCTTATTCCCCATTTCATATCTACCATCATCATTTGAATAAATTCTGTCATACCGAGTCAGACCCATCTAACTGGGGCATTTTTATGGTTCAAATTTGGTATGTTTTCTTTGCCACTAAGCTCGGCTCACAACCGGCTTAGTAGCAAAGAGGGGCATCTGTAAACACCCCAAATTTTCACCCTCATCCAGTGTTTGTCCATTTCATAGGTCATCACAGATTATTGCATATCATTGCATGTATTATGCATTTCATTTCATCACATCTCATTGCATTGCATAGCATTGCATGTCATTACATCTCATTTTCGAGATCCAGCACTCCTATTTCAAAACATTCAATCCAGATTTGAATTTTAAAGCTTTATTTCAAAATCAATTTCAAAACCTGGGTTTTTATTCAATACTCTATCATTTTCCAACCCCAGGACTTTATATTTCGAAATATTTTCTCAAGGAAACAATCTGGATTCATTTCAAATTCAAATTTTAATCGATTTCAATTCACAGATGAGACCCATTGAGGTGGTGTCGCTTCTGAATTCCTCTATTCATCAAATTTTTCAAATTTTTTTAAAGTTTCAGTCCAATCAGGACTCTGTCTCAGAGTCCTAATCCAGTCAGGAGTCTGTTTTACTTCCATTTTCAGTCTTTTTTTATTATTTTCAAAATTTAGGTCATTTTACAGAGTCCAGTTAGTTTAGGACTCTATTTTAGAGTTCGGTCGAGTTAGGAGTCTAACCCTGACTGTGTTTTCTGACTTATTTCATCATTTCTTGATAAAATCTTTTGAAAATTCTTTCATTTGGCTTTTAAAATCTAAAATCTCAGAGTCCTAAGAGTTCAGGACTCTAACCTGGAGTTCCAGTTCGCTTGAGACCCTATTTTCAAAGATCTTGAATTTCAAATGTCGATTTTAACCCTTTTTCAAAGCCATTTTCAGTGTTTATTTCAAATCTCTGTTTTTCTTCTTAGTTAGTCTCTGTAAAATTTCATGGATTTTCATGGAGATTTGACCCCTGGTTCAGGTCTTGGACTGAGACTGGTTGGTGAATTAGGTCAAAAATAGCATATTTTTAGGGTTTAATGCAATTTTCGGATTAATTCAATGTCAAAAAATTATTTTTATAATTCCAATTCGACATTAGGATTATAACAAGTGCAGGTACCAATTTTGAGGATTTTTGGAATCCATTTGATGGCTGAATTAAGCAAATGGCAAAACCGGGTTCCTGAAAGATCCAAAAACACTGCTAAAATCACAGTTTTTGTGATATTCTTGGATTTTCGTGCATAAGCATATATTTTTAGGGTTTAATCATGTTCATAATTATATTAGGATGCTTTAGGTTTAATTTGATGCTCATTTGATTTCATTTAGTGCATAAAACCTAAGTTTTTACCAAAATCTATTTCTAAAAACCTTGATTTCAAGGCCATAGTCTTGCTATCAGGGGAAATTTGGTCATTTGACCTAAATTTCGAAATTCCTAACCCTAATTTTCACATATTTAAGCATGTCACATCATATTTAGCTTAGTTTATTACATTCAAATTTCAAAACTTGCATTTTATCAAAATATCTTTCTAAAAAAACCCTAATTTCAAGGCCATAGTCTTGTTATTAGGGGTATTTTGGTCATTTGGACCCCAATTTCGAAATTTCATATCTTATCTTAGTTATTTATTCCATATTTATTTCATACTTTATCATTTTTATTTAAGGGTATCAAGGAAAAGGCTTATATATAGCAAAATCCAGTAATTTCTAGATATTGCTGGATAAATCTAGAAAAGCCAACATATTTTGATTAACCAAGTTTTCTAGTTTTGCAGGTACATTGAAGACTTTATTTTTCATGTATTTAAATTTCAATAGTGATGTAATTTGTAATTAAACTTTGGAATAAGAATTTATATTTCCTGCTTAGCTTAGGTTGCATTGCATATAGTTTATTTTTATAATTTTAATGTGTGATGGATGATGATTCATGCATATTTTTACAAATTCACCATGGTCTACACGAATGGCACATGCACTAGCTTCTATGAAGTTTATAAACTTGGTGAAATTTGTATTTATGGCCATAGTCAGAATACGAATGATACCCAGATTTATGATCTTCACATTAGCCACATTCAGCCTACACTCTTAGGCTAACTTCAAAAATGCACTGCATTTCTCAAAAATACAAAAAGTATTTCTCAAATCCATATTCATTCATTTCATGCATTTGCCAATTCCAATCTCAATTCAAAGAAGTTCATTTTCTCAAAATCTCCTAAGTCTTATAGCAAAATCGATTTTCCCAAAAGCATTGAATTTCAAAGAATATTTCAAGTGTTTTTCTCAAGTTCATAAACTCAATTTTCCAAAGTTATGCAGTCAATTTCAAAGTTTGAAGTTAGAATTTTTCTAAGTCTTATTCAAAAGAATATGAATTTGCCAATGATATTTCAAATATTTCCCAAGTTCTAAATTCAAATTTTCTAAGTTAGAATTTCAATTTCAAAGTTTGAATTCAGAGAAATCAAGTCTCTCAGAATCAATCTTCATCAAATGTCAAGGATTCCTCAAAATCAATTTTATTTCTCTCAGAAGTATATTTCAAATCCCAATTCACGATTTTCCAAGATTTACATTTTTTAAATATTTCAATCATTCAAAGCAAACATCATGTTTTCAAAATGTGCATTTTCTGAAAATTCATAGCACATGCCTGATTCTATGTGCATTTAGAAATTAGAATATGATTTAGACAAGTTGAATAGAGTAGAGAATAAGATTGATCCTTGGTTCAATTACCACTGTTAAAGGTGGCAGGAACGGTTGAATCTCGTACCGACAGGCGAGTCCCATTCTTCGGAATTTTCCCGCATTTTAAAAACGGAGGCGAGTTATTTTCAAAAACTTTTTCAAAGGTCAGTTTGATTCGCAAAAGTAAATTTTTGCGATGATAACAACCTCGGACCATCCTGACCCATGCCTTTACTCATTACATATAGATGATCATTTAATTATGGCATTGTCTGTATAGATATATATACATATCTATGTGAATGTATATTTGCTGACAAGTGCAGGGTAGGCCTGATGCCTTTCCCATGAGTGATGTATCCTGTGTAAAAAAATTCTTTTTTGGTAGTCACTCACACTTTCAAATATCTCTTTTGTGCAAATTTTCTCTTGGAGGAACATGGGAGGCACTAAAATTTTTTTTTGATGTTTTCAATCCCGATATTGTAATAAACTAGACATTAATGAAAATTCTACATTTCCTGCTTTAGATAGAATGAATGAGCATTATAAATATCATAAATCGCTTGTTCTCATATTTTCTCCTTTGTTTTAAAAAATTCATGAATGGGAACACGAATGGCACGTGCACCATTTCGTAAGAGGTAATTAATCCTAAGTTAATGATTTACATCAATGGCCATAGTCAGGATGTAAACAAGACTTAGTATTTTTATCTTTCATGAAATAACACTGGATCCACACTGGATCCTTTTTCAAAATTCATCATATTTTCCTTAAATATTTTCTCCTTTTATCAGAATTTAAATTAAAATTAACTCAAAATATATACCAATGGCCATAGTCAAGGTATATTGAGAGTTCATTTCATTTTAAATTCTATAAAAGCACCTAATGTATTTCATTCTTCTCTTGAATCTAAATATAGATTATTATATAATACATTCAATGACCATAGTCAAGGATGTATTATATCTTCAATCTTATTTTAATTCATCAAAAGAATGAAATAGCTTTTCAAAATCCAATTTCAAAATTCTTCAAATTCATTCATCACTTAGGATAAAACTGCATCATATTTTCAAAGTTCCTTTCTTTCAAAATTCCAAGTGATGTAAATGTCTTCCTCAATCTATCTTCAGTTCTTATAAAATCCAATTCATCCTTTCGTTTTTTTTAAATTCTATTTCACTTTCAAATCTCAAAAGTTCAAATTAACTTTGAAATTCCAAATTCATTTTATATTAAAAAACTCCAATCGAACTCAAAGTTCAATTTAACTTTGAGATTCTTGATTCATTCTTCTAAATCCCAAATTCAAACTTCAAAATTCAAGGTCTAATTTGACTTTGAAATTCATTTGTATATTCAAGATTCAATTTCTAAATTTCATCTTCCAAATTCAATTGGAAATTCTGATTCATCTTCTAAATTCCAGATTCAAGCTTCAAATTCAAAGTCCAATTTGACTTTGAAATTCATTTGTATATTCGAAATTCAATTCTCAAACCAATTTTGGAAATTCCAAATCCAAAATCAGATCAACTTGGATCCAGTTTTCTAAATATGATTCTACCTTTGGATCTTAGACTCCAGATCCAAATCACATCTGGGATTCCAGACCTTAGATCCAGATCCATTTTAGGATCCAGAACCCAATTTCACTTTTGAATCTCAGACTTCAGATCCAATTCCATTTTAGGATCCAGAACTCAAATTCTACTTTGGATCTTAGACTTTAGATCCAATTCTATTTTAGGATCCAGAACTCAAATTCTACTTTGGATCTTAGACTTCAGATCCAAGTCCATTTTAGGGTCCAGAATCCAATTATACTTTGGATCTTAGACTTCAGATCCAAGTCCATGTTAGGGTCCAGAATCCATTTACACTTTGGATCTCAGACTTCAGGTCCAAATCCATGTTAGGATCCAGAATCTAACCCCATCTTGGATTCCAGACCTTGGATCCAATTCAATTTAGGATCCGGAATCCAATTCCATTCCCAACTCTAGATTTCCAATCCAATTCCATTTTCAGATCTCATCTGATTTTTCTAAATCCATCTCTATTTTTAAATACCATTTGATTTTCTCAGATCCATTCTAAGATTCGAATTTCAATATCACTTCAAAATTTCATCTTCTTCTCCTAAATCCATGATTAAATTCAAAGTCCATTTCTAACTTTGAAACTTCATTTCCTTTCATTTCAAAAGATTCAAATCTTTTTCTTTCTCAAAATCAAGATTTATTTTTCCAAACTCTGATTTACTTCAAAGACTTAGAACTTCTCTGATCTATCTCAAGTTCTAAGTTAGATTCAACAATTTCTTCACTCCTTTATCAAGTTCATCTCAGAATACTTGGAAATTTTTCAAAATATCTTTTAAAAAAGAACTTTTCTTTCTTTCTTTTCTCTTCACTCTTTCTTTTCTGTCTTTTATTTCTCTCCCTTCAAAAAGGAGAAGAATAGAGGTCAGAAAAGGAAAAGAGAAGGAAGAGAGAGAAAACCACAAGAGAGGAAAAATTTTGCGTTGATCATAATTAGGCATTCTTGCATCTGCTAAGACATAAAAGCATATGTAAGATACCAATGACATTTGATATCATTTGCACCATGAGTCTGATGATGTATGCACGCGTGTCTTCGAGTAAAAGTAAAATACAACATTACCAGTGAGTTAGCTCTCAAAGGTCAGAAACTCACATTTTGACTATTATGCAAACCCTGTGATGCAGGTCTCACATTCCTCTGTTCAGTTATAGAAAATCATCCACATTGTAGGAAATTTTAGAAAATTACTTGTTGGCATTTTTTTTCTCTTTCCTCTCTTTCCTTCTGTATTTTAATAGTTGATAATTGTTTGTTGTAATAAGGCCTGTTTTGTTGTATGTACCCATATCACGCTCCAGCCCACCAATCATACATGGAGGTTATTTTTTATCTCTAGCAGAAATGCCTTGTTTAGGCTTCATGAGATTTTAAAACCTTGTACAGAATTCATTGAGCTACAGTAATTCTATCCCAGTTCCACCATATCGTGATGTCAATCAAGTGAGGAATTTATGGCACATGGTTCGGTCATATGATATATTGATTTGATAGTATCGGTTTCCATAAGAGCCCTTTTGCCCTGCTGATGATTTTTAAGTCTTGATCGCTGCTAAGGCCGCCTTGAGATTTAGTAAGAATCCGGGAGAGAGTAGGGTTATAATTTCTCTCCCCTGGCATCTCTATCACACCATTTTGCAGCATGTCTTGCTGCGCCTTCAACAGGTATAACACCTCCCGCACCCACACACATACTTCCATTGTTATAAGCATTCCCTACTGTAATTTCATGTTCATATATTTCATTACATTACCAAAAACCCATCTGCTAACACCATTGGAGCCCATCTTTCTAATACCACTGCAAATCAATTTCTGATTGAGTGAATGTCTATTCGCTGCAGGTTATCAGTAAACTACAAACAGTACCAGCCTACAACAGGTTTGAAATTTCCCTTCCAGCATCCATTTTTATCAATTGCTTGACTTAATATGAATTCCTGTTGTAAAATTGTTGTAGAACTTTGCTTAAATTTTCCCATGATTTGCTTAGAAGATGTTGGTTTTCTGCAAAAATGTCTGTCATAAGATTTGCTTGGGCCCGCCATATCACTGCTACATGCATCGTGCACAACCCAGTTTCATCCCCTTGTCATTTGTATACTCACCCCATCTTGCTTTCTCGTGTATCATACTGCTACATCAAATTTGAGTGCTGTATAAAGCTACTGAGATACCTTCGTACAAGGAAAATGAATGTGAATAGTAGATTCGATCTGCTAACTTGATTTTCTGTAAGAAACAACAAATTTGATTTACTGGGTAAAACCCTCATTATGTGCAATCACATATTTCTAAAGTCCTGATATACCAGGTAGGATCATTTCAATATAGTTGATTGAGTTTGGTCTAATATGTTGACTGAAAATATCTTGCTGGGTTGGCTAAAATTGCCTTAATCCGCTTATTGTCAAATCACCATTGCATGCTGGTAAGGATGCCTGTGTTTTGTCAGAACACCCTGCATAGTCATTTGCACCTCTCCACTATATGCTGTCACTCGCATTAAGTACCTGCTATACGCGCCACCTGCGCACTTCACTGATTCATCTATTGATTGTTATACCCTGAGGTTCAACATCAATTAAACCTCAATGCCATCGGCACTCCCCTGTTTCAATCTTGTTCTCTTTTTTTTTATAGTAGTTCAGCCTGAATTAATATGACTCTGTGTCCTTTGCATATTACTCCAATTCCTGAATTACTGTAGTTTTGGACCTGTCATAGCAGCCCATTTCAACTGTGGTAGCAATGAACCCTTCACAATAGTCCCTTTGAACAACCGTGACCTTTTTTTTACCCCATAACAGCTCACCTAGAACTGTTATCACCCCTGCTATCTCTCACAATAGTTCATCTTGAAGTACTATGTCTTTCATATCCATGGTCACTCATCGTGAACTACTATGGTGGTACTCTTTCACAGTAGTTCACAATAAACTACTGTGGTCTTCTATCTCCATAGTGGTCCCTTAAGAATTATTATGACTATGGTCTTTCACAGTGGTTTATTATAGACTACTGTGGTTCTCATCTTCATAGTAGTTCATCATGAACTATTATGGCTGTTACCTTTTACAGTGGTTCATCTTGAGCCACTGTGACTCTTGCTTTCTACTACAGCCATGGATTGCTACAATCCCTGCATCATTTACACTGTCATATGTATGGGCTGCATCCATATTGTTTTCATTTACCATGACATTTCATAACAGGTCCCATCTATTTCCTTATTACATTTTTTTGTGATGGCTTCATTAATATTGCATCTCCATCATCATTACATATATCCCTTATTAGGCATAAGCTCCTCCATTGGCTCATGCATAACATTTAAGCAACACATAGTCATTTTTTTTAGCCTATGCATAGCATTGAGGTGTTACCTGTGCATTTTCCTATTAAATCACATGTTGCATTTAGGTGTTATAAATGCATTTTCCGACCAGTTTATGTATTGCATTCAGATACTCCATGGGTATATTTAGTTTGGTATAGGAATATTAATTGGTATAGGTATAGTCATATGTCTCCTCTTCTATATATGGTATTTTACATTGTGTTAACCCCATTTTGCAGGAATATGTGAAAAAGCTAAATTAGAAGTTTTCGATGTTTTCAATTTCCAGTGTTGTAATAAGCTAGATATTAATGAAAACTCTATATTTCCAGTCTTAGATTAGAATGGATAAGCATGTAAATAAAATTTGTTTCATTATTTTCCTTTATTTATGAAAATTCACAAATGGAAACACGAATGGCACGTACACCATCCTAATAAGAGGTGATTAAATTCTAAGTTGATGATTTGCATCAATGGCCATAGTCAGGATGTGAACAAGACTTAGGGTTTTCATCTTTTATGGAATAACATTGGACCCACACTGGATCCTCTTCAAAAATCATCATATTTTCAAATATTTTCTTCTTTTATTAGAGTTTAATTTAAAATTGGCTCAAAATATATATCAATGGACATAGTCAGGATATATTGAGAGTTAATTTCATCTTAAACTCTGTAAAAGCACCAAAATATATCTTATTCTTCACCTGAGTTCAAATATGATTATTATATAATATATTCAATGACCATAGTCAGGGATATATTATATCTTCAATCCTATTCACATTCATTTAAAGAATGAAATATGATTTTCAAATCCAATTTCAAATTCTTTAAATTCATTCATCATTTAGGATAGAATTGTATCATATTTTCAAAATTCCTTTTTCAAAACTCCAAGTGATCTCAAATATCTTTCTTCAATCTCTATTTTAATTCATTCTTCTATCAAAGATTCAAATTTTTGATTTCAAATTCCAATTTGCTGAAATTTCAAACTCAATGTTATATTCAAAAATTCCATTCCTAGATTCAAGTCCAAATTTCAAAAGTTCAATTTAACTTTGAAGTTTCTGATTCATCCTCTGATTTCAAAATCAAGTTTACCTTATTATCTTTAAAATTCAAAATCAAAGTTTGAGATTGATCTTGAATTTCAAAATTTGACTCTTGCTAAGTTTTAAATTAAATTTGTGACCCATCTTCAAAAAGTCCTCAAGATCCAAATCCAAAAGCTAGAACCCAACCTTAGATCTCAGACTTCAGATCCAAAATTTCATTCTAGGTTCCAGATTCTGGATACAATCTGATCTTGGATCTTAGACTTCAGATCCAAATTCCATCTTGGATTCCAGATCTTGAATCCAATTCCATTTAGGATCCATAATTCAACTTCACCATTGGATCTCAGATTTTGTATCCAATTCCCATTTAGGATTCTAATTCTCTTGGATCTCAGACTTTAGATCCAAAAATCCATTTTATGCTCCAAAGTCCAATTCTCTTTTAGGATCCAGATTTCAGATTTAACTTCATCTCGGATCTTAGACTTCAGATCCAATTCCACTTAGAATTCCAGAACCCGAATCCAACTTTATCTCGGATCTCAGATCTCAGATCCAGTTCCACCTTGGATATAAGACCTCAGATCAAAATTTCATTCTAGATTTTCAAATCTAATTTCATTTCCAATTTTTAAAGCCAACTTCAAAATTATTTCTCAAGTCTAAATCCCAATTCAATTCCTGTTCAGATATTGAAGTCAAAATCGATTCTTGAAAATCGATCTCAAAGTATATCATGACTTTGAACAATCATTCTTACTTAAATAAACTCCAAATTCCTTCTTATCTCCATCTACAAACTTATCTCTCCAAAATTCTGATCATTCCAAATTCCAGTCCCTTCTTCCGGATCTATTCAGAAATCATTTCTTCACTCCATTATCAAGTTCATCTCAAAGAACTTGGAAATTTTCAAAACATTTTCTCAAAAGAGCATACATCCTTGCATTGCACAAGCATGATTCTTTGTGCATTTTGACTTAGGATAAATTCTTAGATAATGTTTTAGCAAAGCAAAAAGGCATAAATTCGATCATTGGTTCGATTACCCCTGGTAAAGGCGCCAAGAACGGTCGAACCTCATACCGACGAGCGAATCCCGTCTCTCCCAATTTTTCACGCAATATTTTCAAAACGGAGGCGAATAATTTTCTAAATGTTTTCAAATCAAGGTCAAGTGAGACCCTGCAAAAGAGTTTCTCTTCTCTCTTCTTTTCTTTTCTCTTCTCTCTTATTTTCTATCTTTTCATTTCTCCCCTCAAAAAGGAGAAATAGAGGTCAGCAAGGAAAAGAGAAAGGAAGAGACAGGAAATACGAGAGAAAAACTTTTGCGATGATCACAATGCTCCACATTATACAATTCCAATGCTTTGTCCCTGTCTTTATCATTTTCAATCATTATTATATTTTGGTACCTTTCATAATGCCCATATAGATGGGACTGACGGATAATTTTTCTAATAGTCATCCCATCGAACATCGGAGGATTTCTTGTGTGATGAACTTTAGACATTGCTAACCTGCACAACACATAAATTTAATCGCATCATTATATGTTACAACTGCCTCCCCAAGTATATAATAATACAAATTATCCCATTCATTAAACAATCACCAACATTACAAATCATCGCAATATTTGGCATCATAAGTAAACATCGTTGTAAGATTTAGCAAACTTAAGTACAAATTGAGGTAACTTCATAAATACATATCGCTACTGCTTTAAATGTATAAATCGTTGCTGCTTCAAACTTATAAATCATCGTAGAAATCACAACCTTTATAAGTACATATCATTGTAACGTTTGTGCTTCATACGTAAACATTGTTGTACGATTGATCAAACTTAAGTACAAATCATGGTAATTCCATTAAATCGTTACAGCTTCAAACATATAAATCGTTGTTGCATCAAACGTATAAATCACTACTGCATTAAATATATAAATCAATGCTGCATTCCAACGTACAAATCGCTATAGAAATTTAGCCTTCATAAGTACATATCATTGAATTGTTTGGCCTTCATAAGAACAAATTATGCTAACTATTTTTCGACGCCCAGAAGGTGGATAGGTACAAATCGATTTATTTTAGTATGAAAATAGGTGTTATTTAGCATGAATAGTACAACCAGTTGTAAGATTTAGCATTCAAATTTATAAATCGATTTGTTTGAATAACGAAATCTTACACGAAACTCACCAAAATGATAGGAGTTTTGGTAATTCAATAGTGGAAGAGAAACACCTAGAAGGTAGACACAATCGATGGTGACAACAATGTTGCCACTGCACAGACGACGATAAAGGGTGCTCCTGCGGCAGCAGGCAACGACAAAGGGTACTCTGGTGTAAACACCCCAAAAATTTCAAAATCTTTTAAATATTCCCTTTTTGCCCATGATTTCATTTTCTGAGCAATTGAGTCACTTTTAAATCTAAATTCTAGTTCATTTCTCAAGTTTTACTGAAATTAAATTCATTTTATATGTCTGACTTGATTTCGGATCCAGATCCATTGTCCAGATCCAAATCTGAGTCTCGTTGTCCAGCTTTTAAATTAAAATTACAGAAAATACCAAAAATAGTTTTTAAATAGCTCGGACAGTCCATCCGACATCCGTTTTGGATCCATCACATTGTATTTCTCGATTCGAGTTTCAAAATTTGAACATTTTCTCAAAACCTGGATCCAAACCCATTTTCTAAAGAAATTTTCCCAAGATAACCCTGATTTTTCAGAAAAACCCTTCTTTTGTAAAATATTTTGAAATTTTGCAAAATTAATTTAAATTCCTTAGTTTAGAATTTTGTCCTCAAAAATCTGAAAAAATATAGAAAATGTCAAGAAAAAAACAAAAAAATAAGAAAATAGAAAAAGAAAAAAAATGCAAAATAGCTCCTTAAAAAGCGCCCTTTTGAAAATCCAGTTTTATAAAAAGCACTTTTTAGTGAAGTTTTGTTAAAAAACCCCTCTTTGTAAAATCTTGAAAGTAAAGGGGGCACATTGCAAGATCCACCTTTTACGGTTTTAAACGAAGAGGACAGCACCTCACTACCGCCTTCTCCCTCTCTCCACCGAACCCCCATGGCCATCTCCTCCTCCCTAAACCCTTCATCGCTAACAAACTACCTCTCTCTCCTCCATCCATCTGCAACCGAACCCTCCTTCTCTCCCTTTAAGAGAAGCACGCAGGGGACTTTATCCTTCATCACGTTTCACCTCCCCATTTCCTCCTTCCTTCTTCTCCATCCATTATCGACCTCCGCATCTTCTTCCTCTTTCCATTGGCATCCTCCTTGTAACGCCCCGAGGTTTTAAAACCTTTAAAAATGCAGATTTTTTTTTTTTTTTTTAAACAGCGGAAATAATTTTTGATTTTCGGTTTCCTAAACCTCAGGCACGCCACATTCCAATTAACAACAAAAACAACAATAATTTATATCAACATTATATACATAGTCTTTTCACAAGGTTCAAAAATGAAAAACATTTAGGATTAAATTTAAAATAAATCCTAAATTAATCTCAGGATCTTGGGAATCTGGATTCTTCGATGCCACACTTGTCCAACATCCATTGTAAGATTTCCTATTCCATATTTGAACCTGAAATCCCCATAAAATAGGGTTAGACTTATGATAGCCAAGTAAGTCATTAATCAAAACCATACAATTCAAATATTAAGCACGATTTCAATAATTTATAAATCAAAATGCATTTATTCAAGAACAATTATGCAAAATAAGGCAATTAAAAACAATTTAAAATAATGCATAATCTCAGATCAAATTCTGTGAAAGAAAGAGGTCATTGTTTCGATATTAACGCCCTCCTGGTACGGTGGAGAGTACTCCGATCTCAAACTAAGTATTCCGGGGGTATATTATTCTATTGTGGATTACCCGGATACCTGAGTGAAACGGACTCCCATGCGAGCGGTCAACGACCGGGAAGATTCTCAGCAATGGCGAGCAAACAAGGAGAGTTGGATGCATCCACTGGCATGCGGCAGCCTTGAGACCCGTTGTCTCGACCTCCTCAACCCGAGTGACAGGAGGTCCAGGGAATCTATCGCTCCCAACAATTATCATCTTCACAATGTCACTCCTGGTTGTACCACTACCCCTTCCAGGGTAGGCTAAACCTAGATGGGCTTGAAGGATTCTTTTATAGGACTTTTCATCTTTTCAAAAACTAGGCTCAATAGCCAAATCATTCCTTTCAAATAAACACGGTTCATATGTATCCAGCCCATCCAGAATTTTGCTCTATCATAACGAGCATTCGCCTGTGAAGGCGAGAATTAAGTTTGTGTAGACATGACTCATGCAGCAATAAAATCTTTCAAAAATCAACATGCTATACAAAATTCTTCTATTTATCAATATCATCAATGTCTTAACCATAGTATTCGATTTAAAATCATAAGATTTGAAATTGAAATATGCAGATATTGAAATATGCATTTGATCATAAATCAAATTTAGATAATCATGCATGAATCAAAAACATGAATCAAAAGCATGTCTAATATAAAATTATAAGATTTTGATAGAATAACTTACTTGGATTTCGATAGGATAAAGCGCCCGTGCTTTGATTTAATCTCATAGAATTCATTATATTAGTTAATATTTTTATATCAAATTTTGAGTAGTATTTGCCCTATGATTTAAAGAAGTATCTTTTGAAGAAATTATTAAAAATCTAAAAAATTTATTTGTAATTGACTTTAAAACTTTTATAAGAATTTTCACAGAGTTTCCTCTGTAATAACTCAAATGTTCGAAAAAAGGTTTGAACTTGAATTCGAGTTGTAAGAATTCGAACATGACTTTGCGTCACAAATATTTTTATAAAGGTTTTTCAAAAATTTTGATTTAAATATTTAAAAGGATTTTTGAAAAATTTTAACAAAATTTCTTTTATAAAAATCAATTTTTTTCTGAAATAATTATAAAAATTTTGATATATCTTCTACTAAAAATTTCTAAACTATCTGAAAAGCTTTTGCCAAAATTCTGATTAAAATAATTAATTTTTAGAAATTATTTAAAAATTTGGTCAGAATTACTGCTATACTAATTCTACTTTTTTCAAAAATCTTTAAATCATTTTGACAGAACTCCTGCTATAAAAACTTAATTTTTCAAAAGTCTTTTATAAAATTTTGCCAGAACTACTGCTAAAGTAGTTTGGAATACTTAAAAATATTTAGAAAAATTTGAACAGAACTTCCCTTGCGTAGAGGCTGGGTTGGATTAAATTTTGACAAAATTGTAAAAATTTAAATCCACACAAAGTAGAATTGGGGTTTAGAAGGAGAATTTGAATTCAGAAGATGGTTCTTGAATACTAACCTTGTTTAGTTGATTTGAGCAGCGCTTCCGCTATCCAAATCTGACTTTTCTGCTAAGTTTAGCAGAACTCCTACAGGTAGTGCTTCTGAGGCTGTTTCCGATCTGACGGAGCTTCTTGCAGAAGAACGGACTTTGCTAAAAGAAAGAGGAAAAGGGCTAGAAGAGGTTTCTCAGAAAAAATCTGAGATTCTACGGAGGTTTTGGTTTAAAAGTTAGAGAGAGAAAATCAAAGGTAGAGAGAGAAAGTAGGAGAGAGAGAGCTTAGAGAGAGAAGGGAGGGTTTTGAACTTGAGTAGAGAGAGAGGGGGTGAGGGGTATTTATAGGAGAGAGAAGGGAGGTCGCCCCCCCCTTGTGGGGCCCACTTTGGTGACATTTGTCACCAAAGTAATTAAAAAATTAATTTTTGAATGACACTTGTCATTCTTCTGACAAGTGTCAAAGAGAGAGAGAGGCTTAGTGTCACCTCCTCACCGAGGAGAGACACTTGTCCTCCCATGGTTTTGGAAAACCATGGCCTGTCCATGGTTTTGGGCCAGTGGTTTTTCTAAAACCATGGTCTGAGATTAAAATATTATAAATTAATATATTTTATTCAATTTGCTACTTTTTAATACCCAAGTTAACCTTGGCTCAATTCCATCTTTCAGAAATGCCATAGGAGATTTAGAATTACTTGAGTGTCCTTCTGTAGTTCAATAAATTACATAGCCTGCCATTGAAAATGGTAAATTACCATTTTCGTCCCTGACAATTTTATTAATTCCCTGAAAATATCCTAAAAGAAAGATTACTATTTTGACCTTATATAGTTGGGTATTTTACCGAAAAATGCCACTGAATTGGCAAATTACTAAGCTACCCTTTGACAATTTGATTAATGACTAGAATGTCCCTGAATTCTGATTTTTGAACAAGCCTCAACAAAATTTTATCAGGATTTTAAATATATATTCAGATCTTTACTTTGAACAATACTAACCATAAAAATAAGGGTTTTAACATTATCTTTGGCTGCTATTACCTTTAATCGATGGGCATATACTTCTAATGTGATAGATAGATTTGACTTTGGACTTTCAGCTAGCTCCAGGATCATGCCTACCAATGAAAACCGTTTGAAAAGGTAAGTGTTTTCCTTAATTGATTCATTTTGATAGAACCATAGGAGAAATTCCTGCTCATTTAGCTTTTTATATTTTCATAAATCCTGTATATATGGTTGCAACCACATGTAAATGGCTTGTTCCTGCCAAAAAGTTCATGCAGCATCCTGTACCCAGAGACGGATTGCAATACAAGTTAGATTACTCTTCGACAAAGTTCTTTTGATAGATCCGTTTTTGTTTTGCTATTTTTAGTAGAACGTAGGTACCGTGGTAAGTAAAAGTTAAATATTTATTGATTTATGCCACTCACAATCTGAAGTAATTGGTGCAGTACATTTTGTATAAAGTTGATTGTGTATGAACTGATACTTGAGGGGCTCTAAACAAAAAAAAAGATCCCGCTGCAGAGGCTGAGTTTCCGTGGAAAAGTCGGATTGATACTACCGAATATGTTTTCTATAATAGAGTAAACACCAGGATCGGCTTCTGGAGGCTGTGCATCATGCATAACAATTACAGGTCAAAAGGCCTGTTATCATCGCAAAATTTTATACTTTTTGCGAGTCAAACTGACCTTTGAAAAAGATTTTAAAAATAACTCGCCTCCGTTTTAAAATGCGAGATAATTCCGAAGAATGAGACTCGCCTATCGGTACGAGGTTCAACCGTTCCTGGCGCCTTTACCAGGGGTAATTGAACCAAGGATCAATTATGTGCTTAGCTTTGCTCAACTTGTCTAAATCATGTTCTATTTCCTAAATGCACAAAGAATCAGGCATGTGCTATGAATTTCTGAAAATGCATATTTGAAAATATGATGTTTGCTTTAAGATTTGAAATACTTGGAAAATATGTCACTTGGAAAATCATGAATCATGTTAAAAGAACACTTCTGAAGAAAGTGAAAATCGATTTTTGAAGAATCTAGAGGTTTTGTGAAAATCGATTTTGAGAAATGTGAAATAACTTTGGAAAACTTGATTCCTTTGAATTCAAACTTTGAAATTGAAAATATAACTTAGAAAATCGAATTTGGAACTTGAGAAATACTTGAAATATCATTGGCAAATCCATATTTTGAGAAAATCGATTTTTGAATAAGACTTAGAAAAATTTGAGAAAACTGATTTCTCTGAATTGAAATTAAAATTTTTAAATGAATGAAATGAATGAATATGGATTTGAAAGACTTGATTTTGAGGAACTGAGAAAATCCTTTTTGTATTTTTGAGAAATGCAGTGCATTTTTGAAGTTAGCCTAAGAGTGTAGGCTGAATGTGGCTAATACGAAGATTACAAATCTGGGTATCATTCGTATTCTGACTATGGCCATAAATACAAATTCCACCAAGTTTGTCAACTCCATAAGAGCTAGTGCACGTGCCATTCGTGTAGACCATAGTGAATTGGTAAAAAAAATATGCATGAATTAGGCATACATTGCAGTTATGTATCAAAGTTTAAACTATATGCAATGCATCCTATTCTATGCAGGAATTGAAATTCTTATTCCAAAATTAATTACAATTTACATCACTAATCAAATTTAAATACAGGAATTTAAAAGAAAGTAAAGTCTTCAATGTTCCTGCAAAACTAGAAAACTTTGTTAATGAAGATATGTTGGCTTTTCTAGGTTTATCCAGTAATATCTAGAAATTACTAGATTTTACTAGATATAAGTCTTTTCCATGATTCCCTTTAATCAAAATTGATAAAATATGAAATAAGATTGAATAAATATGAAAATGGAATTTGAAATTTCGAAATTGGGGTCAAAATGATCAAAATACCCCTGATAGCAAGACTATGGCCTTGAAATCAGGGTTTTCAGAAAGATATTTTATAAAATGCAAGTTTTGAAATTCAAATGAAGATAAATCAAACTAAATATGATGTGACATGATTAAAAATATAGAAATTAGGGTTTAGAATTTCGAAATTGAGGTCAAATGACCAAAATGCCCCTCATAGCAAGACTATGGCCTTGAAATCAGGGTTTTCTGAAATAGATTTTGGTAAAAACTTGGGATTTATGATTGAAATAAACATAAAATCAAACATGAAACACCCTAATATGATTCTAGATATGAGTAAACCCTAAAAACATGCACTTATACACGAAAATCAAGAAATATCACAAAAATTGTGATTTTGGATCTTTCAAGTACCCTGTTTTGCAATTTGATCTATTCAGACATCAAATGAATTTTAAATTTCATGAAAATTGGCACAGAAACTTATTATAACCCTAAACTCAGATTGGAATTGCAAAAATATTTTTTTGACATTATTTTAATCCGAAAATTGCATTAACAACCTAAAATAAGCAATTTTTAACCTAGGTCACAAACCAGTTTCAAAGTTAGACCCTAATCAAGAGTCAATTCTCCATGAAAACTTTTGAATTTTTACAGAGATAAACTAGGAAGAAAAACAGAGATATCCCAATTTACATATTGGAAAAAGAATCTTCGGTTAGGGAGAAACCCTTCCAGCAATCTGAACTAGAATCTAACAAACCTAACAGGGGTTAAAACAACTACTTCAGATTGAAAATACAAACATAAATAGCAAACTTAATAAAAAATTTCTGAAATTTTAACGGTAAATATTAGACAAAAAAATAATAATACTCACTTTTTACAGATTATGAATCGTATCTGTGGTTTGGGATCTATGAATAACACAAGTCTGATTAGGGTTTTGGTAAACCCTAACGAGTTTTAAATTTAAAATCACACTTTCTGTCATAGAAAAAATACTAAACAGATATCAAAAAATCATAAAATTTCACAGTAGATATATCTAATCAATATGAATCCATGGCACTTTACAGATCTCAAATCAGATATAGGATGAGAAAAATATCATCACAGCAAGTTACCTTCCTGATTTTAACAACGATTTTAAAGCTTTAAAAACCCGATTTGATGTCTGATTTTTCTGACAGGGTTCCCGAATCCCAAAAACTCTGATTTTTTATAGTAGTTCATTTACATATGCATGTATCACATATAAAAAAATCAGCAATTAACAGTGAATATTTCAATCCAAAATAGCATGCTCTTTTTTGTTCTAAACTAAAAACACACAGAAATCTAATAAAATCTAATAAAACATGCATTAACTAATAAAAACAATAAAATAAAAACTAAAACAGTAAAATAAAAATTATTTCTATGCTGGAAAACATGTAATAAACATGAATAAACAAACAAATAAATAAAATACAGGGAATCAATGGCTGAAATTTGATGTTACCTTTAAAAGCATGGATTTATCCCATTAAAAGGGTAAATCACATGTTTTATCAGTTAATAATATAAAAAATAATGCAATAAACGATTCTAATGGATTAGAATCATGAAAAACAGCATGTAATAAAGTTAGATCATCTTCTTGAATTGATTTTGGGGTTCTTGGATGAAATCCATGGTTAAATCCATAAACACAAGAGTTTCCATGGTGAAATCTATTGAAAAATCATAAAAAAACTAATAAAATAATATTAAATAACTCACCTTAGGGCTGCAGCTACAATGGAGGAAGGTGAAGGTGCTGGAGAGGAGAGAGAGGCCATGAAAATTTGAGAGAAAAAGAGCTCCCTTTGACATCCTTTAGGTCCCCTATTTATAGTTTTTTTTTATTTGTTTAGGAAGAGTTTTGATTTTTTTGGACTCTTTTTAATTGTTTTTGATAAACTACATAGGGAGGACGATTTTTTTGAAGAATTCTAACCTAAATTGACTCTAATTAATCCCTAATTAACACCTAATTAAACCCTAGAAAGTCCAAATGTGGCACCGCCTAGTATGGACCCACATTTGGTTTTTAAAACTTGAATTTAAAACCTTTAAAAACCAATGGTTTAAAACTTAAATAAAATGGATTTTTAAAATTGATTTTGACTCACCTAGACATCTAACCTAGGTAGGACATTGACTAATCCTAGTCTAACCTTGACTTCTTCAAATGTGGCGCCACCCCGAGTGGGCTCCACTTGAATTTTCAAAAAATGATTTTAAAACTTGAAAATGAGAGGTTTTTTAAAAGAGATTCAAAAGTAGACTTGAAATCAAAAGTTTTGAAATGGCATAGAGTTCCAACTGGGTCAGAACTTCTTTGGATATGGCTCCAACTGAGTGGACCCCACATCAGAGTTTTGAAAATTTGAAATAAATATTGAAAATGGCTTTGAAAAGGGGTTAAAATCAATAGTTGAAATTCAGAATTTTTGAAAATAGAGTTTCAAGCGAACTGGAACTCCGGGTTAGAGTCCTGGATTTTTAGGACTCTATGATATTGGTTTTTTTAAAAGCCAAATGAAGGAGTTTTTGAAAATATTTAGTCGAAAATGGTGAAACAAGTCAGAAAATACAGTTAGGGTTAGATTCCTAACTCGATCAGAACTCTGAAATAGAGTCCTGGATTAACTGGACTCTACAAAATGACCTAAAATTTGAAAACAAATGGAAATAAATGAAAATGGAATAAAAATAGACTTCAAAACAGACTCCTGACTGGACTAGGACTCCGGGACAGAGTCCTGATCGGATTGAAACTCTAGATTTTTTGGTATTTTCTGAAAAACAAATGAAAAAACTTGTCAAAACAGTGAAAACAATAACAAATATTGGAATAAAACAAAGTTCTGATTCAACTAAGACTCTGAGGACAAAGTCCTGATTGAACTAGGACTCTCAGATTTTTTGGATTTTCTAAGAAAACAAATGAGAGAATTTTGAAAAACAGTTAAAAATAGGATGAAATCGAAGTTTTGGTTCAGAGTTCTGATCTGATTAGGACTCTGAGAAAGAGTCCTGATTCGATCAGAACTCTAAGAATTTTGGCTTTCTGATAAGCAAAAGATGAAATTTAAGCAAAGCTTTTGAAAACCAGTGAAAATGAAATATAAAAACCAATTTTGGATGGAATCCTACTTCGATCAGGACTCTGGGGTAGAGTCCTGATTTGATCAGGACTCTGAGATAAAATCTCAGAATTTTGAAATTCTTTGATAAAAGTGTAATAGTTTTGGTAGATTGAAATATTTCTGAAAGATTTTCTCAAAATTGAAATTAGGATCAGAGTCCTGATCCAACTAGGACTCTTTGAACAAAGTCCTATTTTGACTTAAACTCTGAGTTTCTGACTCATTTTAAAAGATTTTGAAAGATTTGATTGAAAATGAATAAAATAGCTGTAAAAGATTAGAGTCCCAATCCAATTGAAACTCTGAAGAAGAGTCCTGATCTGACTGGACTCTTGAAGAAGAGTCCTGATTCAACTAGGACTCTGAAATTTTGGCCAAAACAGAAGATTTTGAAAGGTTTTCTTCAAAAACAGGTAAAAAAGTAGTGAAAAGTAGAGTTCTGATCCGACTGGACTCTGAAAAAAAGAGTTCTGATCCAACTAGGACTCTGAAATTTTTGGAGATTTTTGACAAGTAAAGGAATCCAGAAGCGACACCACCTAAATGGGTCTCATCTGAGAATTAAAATCAATTGAAATTGAGTTTGAAATGAATCCAGATTGTTTTCTGAGAAAATATTTCAAAATATAAAGTCCTGGGGTTGGAAAATGACAGAATGTTGAGTAAAAACCCAGGTTTTGAAATTGATTTTTGAAAGAAAAAGTTTTAAAACTCAAATCTGGATTAAATATTTTGAAAACGAGAGTGCTGGATCTCGAAAATGAGATGTAATGACATGTAATGACATGCAATGCTATGCAATGCAATGATATGATGAATTCATGCAATGATAAGCAATGACACATGAAATGGATGAATACTGAATAAGGAGAAAAATTTGGGGTATTTACAGATGCCCCTCTTTGCTGCTAAGCCGGTTAGAGGCCAAGCTTAGTGGCAAAGAAAAACACACCAAATTCAGACTATAAAAATGCCCAAGTTAGATAAATTTGACTGGGTATGAAAGAATTAGTTCAAAAGATGGTGGTAGATATAGCATAAAGAATAAAGAAGAAGATTCACCTCATCAAAATGAGGCTCAGGCTTAGCCCTTAACCTGGATGGGACGACAAATGAAATACCTCATCAGAATGAGGCTCAGGTTTTACCCCTTGACCTGATCGGGGACGATACCTCGTGGAAAAACGAGGTTCAGGCTTAACCCTTAACCTGAGAGGGGATGATACCTCGTGGAAAAACAAGGCTCAGGCTTGACCCTTAACCTGAAAGGGGACGATACCTCATGGAAAAACGAGGTTAAGGCTTAACCCTTAACCTGAAAGGGGACAATACCTCGTGGAAAAACGAGGCTCAGGCTTAACCCTTAACCTGAAAGGGGATGATACCTCATGGAAAAACGAGGCTTAGGCTTAACCCTTAACCTGAAAGGGGACGATACCTCGTGGAAAAACGAGGCTCAAGCTTAACCCTTGACCTGAAAGGGGACGATACCTCGTAGAAAAACGAGGCTCAGGCTTGACCCTTAACCTGAAAGGGGACGATACCTCGTGGAAAAATGAGGTTCAGACTTAACCCTTAACCTGAAAGGGGACGATACCTCATAAAAAAATGAGGCTCAGGCTTAACCCTCAACCTGAAATGGGACGATACCTCATGGAAAAACGAGGCTCAGACTTAACCCTTAACCTGAAAGGGGACGATAAACGGAATCCTCAAATGAAGAAACCATGATGAGACCTTCGAATTTTGCACAACAAATCCGAGAGGGGTTTGCAAAAGGAAGAAAGGGGGGTTCCCTAAAGCTTGAAAAGAGATTGATCTTGGGCGTCTCATTGCTGAGACTGTATGGCTTTTAAGACAGATGACCTTTTGCAGAAAAATTCAGGTTTAACCCTTACTCTGAACGGGAACTGTCTATGGTGGGACAGTGGGGAACACAGGAAAGTGTGCTAATCTGAGAGCCCAGGCGCTCAAATTAAAACAAGAAGGGAAGGATCTTGGATGACTCCCATCATCCGATCCTAAAGGGGATAACAACAACGCCTGGATACATCAAAATAGACATCAAGCTCTCACTTCATGTCGGGATAACTTGAAAAGATTGCCAATAAGATAAAAATTGTGGTTAATTTAAGAATGATAAGCATATATATGAAAAATATTCCCTCTTGTCTACCTGAAGTATTACCTCCGACGGGGCTTAACTCCGTAGAATCACGATTCGAATTCAAATATCATTGCCATTGACTTTCTCTCAAGGAAGCTATCAATTTCCTTGATATGGGCGGAAAAAAATATATTCTTGATATTGCGAGAGCTATTGGTGAAAGGATATTGATAAAAGAATTTCACAAAATTAAAGAAGATTCTTGATAGATTCGGCAGTCTGATATCCTGGGATTCTTTTCTCATGATGATCTTTCTACACTCTTTTTGACAGAATTGGAGCTCTCTTGGATTTTTCGGGAATTACATCATCCTTCATTTTGGAGATGTCCTGACTTTTCTCTCTTTTTGGGAACGGTACGTCACAAACTTCTTCATCTTAGAGATGTTCCGATCCTTCTTTTTTTCTCAGAGATTATCTTGATGATTATTGGCTCATTGGTTGGGAATCTCTTGATGATAGCAGAAATTAAATATCTTTTAGGGTTTGTAGGTAGGTCCATCACACTCACCTTTATCTCGATGGTGATCTGGACTTTCCCTGGAAGGATCCGTCACAAACTCCGTCATCTTGGAGATGATCCAAATCTTCTTTGGCCCCGGGGGTCGACTCGCATAATTCGTCTTCATCTTGACAACAATTGAGAGATCCCTTTTGCAGATAGTTAATTACAACTTAGGTGATTGAGGAGATATGAAGGTTGAGTGGATTTTTCTGTATCACCCAGTATATTTCGACTACTTATTTTCCAAGAATGATCTTTAAAAATATGCCATTGACTGCGATCAATATTAATCACTTCTGGCTTTGCAACAACATTGAATTTTCTTTGTTGGCCATATCGCGGATTTATTCTTCATCCTCTTGGTTGACCAATAGAAAGATTTTGAACTTTGAATCCTTTTTCGCGAAAGCTTTGTCCTTTCGGAAGTAATACTGAAGGTATTTCGAGGTACAATTTTATGCAATAAAGATTTTGAGATCAACAACTATTTTTCTTGACAAATTGGCAAAATATTCTTGGAATCCTTAGTGAAAGAAATCACTTGAGATCTAAATGATACATCCGTGGCTAGATTCTCCTCTCCTTTCCCCAAAGGAGAGACTCAGGCTTGATCCTTACCTGAATGGGTAATAAAAAGATACTTCTCTCTTCCCTAAAGAGGAGGCGTTTGCAAAATGAACTTTCAAAGAGAAATTAATCTTTTGTCAAAACTCCCTATTTTTAGGCTTCTCTTATAGAAAGGGGGCTGCTAACAAAGATTGGAAGGATATCATAGAGGAGCGAGTCCATCACACTCTCCCTGGAAAAAGGGTCCTCGATGACGGGGGTGGCCTAACAAAAGACATTTAAGATTACAAGGAGGACGAGCTTCCGTCGAAACTCTCCCTGAAAAAGGGTTCCTTGCGTGACAATAAAGATTATTTTGCAAACTGTTCGTGAAGCACGAGTCCCTTCAAACTCTCCCTAGAAAAAGGGGTTCAACGAACGAACAATAAAGACATGCGAAAAGAAACGAGCTCCCTCGAACTCTCCCTGGAAAAAGGGTCCCTCGTAAGAGAAGTACTTGACGATTGATTTTGATAGATTTTGATAACTCAAAGAACCGCTTGATAACACGAATGACTAGAGGTCTGACAAAATCGGCAACCCGAATGTCAAATTAACAGAATGGAACGATCCAAGGGTCTGATACAGATTGTTTGATTCGCAGGTTTGAAGATTAACATTGAGTCTGAACCCCAATATGAGATTTATGTTGCGACCAGTGTGAAGACCGAATTTTAATAAAATACCAGTACGGGCACTGAATTTTAAAGGATTACCAGTACGAGCACTGGATTTTGGAAGATTACCAGTACGAGCACTGGATTTTGGAAGATTACCAGTACGAGCACTAGGTTTTGAAAGATTGCCAGTACGAATACTAGGTTTTAAATGGTTACCAGTACGAGCACTGGATTTTTAAAAGACTACCAGTACGAGTACTGGATTTTGAAAGATTACCAGTATGAGCACTAGACTTGGAAAGATTACCAGTATGAGCCCTGGTTTTTTGAAAGATTATCAGTACGAGCGTTGAATTTTAAAAGACTACCAGTACGAGCACTGGATTTTAAAAGATCACTAGTACGAGCACTGGATTTTGAAAGGTTACCAGTACGAGCACTGGATTTTAAAAGACTACCAGTACGAGCACTGGATTTTAAAAGGTTACCAATACGAGCACTGAATTTTAAAAGACTACCAGTACGAGCATTGGATTTTAAAAGGTTACCAGTACGAGCATTGGATTTTAAAAGGTTACCAGTACGAGCACTGGATTTTGAAAGATCATCAATATAAGCACAAGATTTGGTAAAGCAATAAATACGATGTTGGATTTCATAAAAGAACCAATTTGAAAATTGGATTTAACCGAACCAGTGGAAAACTGGGTTCGGTCGGAAGCTTTGAATCGGAATTCAAATCTTCAAGGAAAGACTAGATGAATTGGATTTTGAAAGAGAATTTGAGTCGGAACTCAGATCTTCTAGTCCAATTGCCAAATTTGCAGGAAAGCTTGAGTAGAAGTTCGAACTTTTAAAGGAAAGCTAAGCGAATTGGATTTGGAAGAAAATTCGAGTCGAAACTCTGATTTTCTACACCAATTCTGAATTGGATTTAGAAGAAAATTCGAGTCGGAACTCTGATCTTCTAGACCAATTGCCAAATTTGCAGGAAAGTTTGAGTAGAAGTTTGAACTTTTAAAGGAAAGCTAAGCGAATTGGATTTGGAAGAAAATTCGAGTCGGAACTCTGATTTTCTAGACCAATTCTGAATTGGATTTAGAAGAAAATTCGAGTCGGAATTCAGAGATGAATTGGATTTGAAAGAAAATTTGAGTCGGAACTCGGATTTTCTAGACCAATTTTGAATTGGATTTGGAAGAAAATTCGAGTCGGAACTCGGATCTTCTAGACCAATTCAAGACATTTGAAGGAAAGCAAATTAGATGAATTGGATTTGGAAGAAAATTCGAGTCAAAACTCGGATTTTCTAGACCAATTCTGAATTGGATTTGGAAGAAAATTCGAGTCGGAACTCGGATCTTCTAGACCAATTCAAGACATTTGATGGAAAGAAAACTAGACCAATATGTTTTGTGTTTGGAAACATTGACTAGGAAGAAAACCAAAAGAGTTTCAACAGGATTTTAGAAAAGTATCAGCATGAGCACCGGATTTGGGAAGAATACCAGTATGAGCACTGGATTTTAAAAGGTTTGCCAGTATAAGCACTGGGTTTTAAAAGGTTGCCAGTACGAGCACTGGATTTTCAAAAAAAGTCACCAGTATAGGGCACTGGGTTTTAAAAGATTACCAGTACGAGCACTGGATTTTAAAAAGATTGCCAGTACGAGCACTAGATTTTTTTTTTAAAAAGGTTATCAGTACGAGCACTGGATTTTGAAGGGTCATCAATTGACGATGACTTGGATGACTTGCCGGGGTCTCAGGATTTATCCCTTATCCTAAATGGGAAACTTATGAATTTGGTGCATATGAATGCGAATGAATGCATGCAAATGCAAATGAATGCAAAATGATGTAAATGAATGCGCATGCATGCAAAATGAGAGATTTATTTGATCCTGCATGCACACAGGTTGTTTTTGAATAAAAGGCAACTTTATAACAAGAATGCCCCAGTATATTCTGGGGAAGAGAGATATTTTGATAAAAGAATAATTGATCATTTATTGAAGGGAATTTTTGAAGAATACAAAAGATAGAATAGAGATTTTCTAGGTATAGAATTTCTTCAAATGTCGAGCATTAATGGGGTCGGATAGTTTTACCCCGTCTGCATTAATCAGATGATATGAATTACGGGACAACTCTTCTTTCACCACGTAGGGACCTTCCCAGTTTGGTGACCATTTGCCACGTGGACGATGCTTGAGATGAGCCATTGATCTAAGGACCAAGTCATTAACTTGGAATCTCCTTTCGATGACTGACTTGGCATATTGCCTTGCTATCCTTTGACGATAAGACTGAGCGTGCTCTGCTGCTTTGAGTCTTTTCTCATCGAGTAAATCCAACTGTACCAATCTCTGTTGCTGATACTGATCGAGTGGTAGCTCTTAAAGAGATGTGAACTTAAGGGCGGGCTTCTGAACATGAAGAGGTAACACCACCTCAGTCCCATAAACAAGTTCTGAAGGAGTCGCATTGGTTGGGGTTCAAATGGTAGTTTGATATGCCCAAAGTGCATCATGGATTTTCTCGTGCCAATCACGACCCGTCTCAACGGTTCTTTTCAAGATGCGGATCAAACTCTTGTTGGTTGCTTCTGCTTGACCATTTCCTTGTGGATAATAAGGAGCTGAAAAATGATGATGAATTCTGAATTTTGAACAAAAGATCTTCATTCTCTCATTCTTGAAATGAGTACCATTATCTGACACGATGTCGTGCGGTATACCGAAACGACAAAGAATGTTCTTATGAATGAACGGGATTACATGTCGACCTTCCACTGTACGCAGAGTGACGGCTTCAACCCATTTGGTGAAATACTTTGTTGCGGCAAGAAAATATTTATGACCATTGGAAGCTGAAGGAGTGATGGGTCCTACGATGTCGAAGGCCCACATAGAAAATGGACATGGAGACACGACTGATTGCAAGTACGTGGCTGGCGCATGAATGGAAGGCGCGTGCATCTGACACTGAATGCACTTCTTCACAAAACGATAGCAGTCTTGCTGCATGGTTCTCCAATAGTGTCCTGTCCGAATGATTTGTTTAACAAGGGTTTGGTAGCCGACATGACCACTGCAAATACCTTCATGCGCTTCTCGCATGATTTCTTTGGCTTCTTCTTCGTCTAAGCACCTGGAATACTAAAAAATGAACCCACGACGATAAAGAACATTGGCAAGGATAAAATAGCGGGCGGACATATGCTGAATTGCTTTTTGCTCCTTCTTTGATAGTTTTGGTGGAAGCTCACCAGTTTCAATAAAGTTTTTAATATCTTGGTACCAAGGCTTCTTTTTCTGTTCCGCCTGGTTGACTTGCATTACCGGAACGAAGGCAGGTTGGTCAAGTCTACCTATTTCAAAAGAGCGACAGGACTCTCCACTTCTGAAAGACATAATGGAGCCCAAGCTGGCCAAACCATCAGCTATTTGATTAAACTCTCTTTTGATATGGAAAAGCTGAAATTCATCGAAATTGTTGATAAAGGCTAAAACGATCTTTTGATAAGGGAGCAACTTCTGATCTTTTACCTGCCATTCAGCTTTGACTTGGTTGACGATGAGCAATGAATCGCCGAAAGCGTGTACCCTCTTAACATCAAAGTCTTGCAAAATTCTCATACCTTGTATTAAAGCTTCATACTCAGCCATATTATGGGTACATTGAAAATCCATTTTCAGAGAAAAGGGGATCATCTCTTTCTCTGGTGTGTTCAACAAGATTCCGATCCCTATGCCGGCCATGTTCTTGGAACCGTCGAAGAATAAATTCCAAATTGGGGATTGTTGAATATTGCAGATCCGCTCATCGGGGAAATCATCTTCGGCTTTAACGTCCTCTGCTAGAGAAAAATCTGCCAATTGGTCCGTAATTGCTTGGCTTTTGATAGATTGCTGAGAAACATACCCCAGATCATACTGCATTAACAGGACTTGCCACTTAGCAATCCGTCCACTAAGAAATGATTGTTCGAGAATATACTTAAGAGGATTAAGTTTTGAGAGAATCTTGACTTCTGATGCTAACAAGTAATGTCTCAACTTCTGACACATCCATACCAGTGCTAGGCATGTCTTCTCTATCTGAGAATATTTCTTCTCGTAGTCAATGAAAGTCTTGCTTACATAATAGATGGCATGTTCAATCAAACTGCCTTCCTCATACTGTGCCAAGAATCCGTCACAAGCGGCTTGGTTAACTGAAACATATAGCAAAAGAGGCTTTCCCAATTCTGGTGGCTTCAGAACGGGTGGATTAAGAAGATATTTCTTGATACGTTCAAACGATTGCTGGCACTCTGGTCTCCATTCAAATTTTACTCCTTTTCTGAGTAGATGATTGAAAGGTTCACATCTCATGGCAAGGTTGGATATGAATCTCCGAATTGATTGCATACGTCCTTGAAGACTACGCAATTCCTTAAGAGTAGTTGGAGGTGGCATGTCAATAATGGCCTTTGCTTTAGCGGGATCCATTTCTATCCCCTTTTTGTTGACTAAGAAGCCTAGCAATTTGCCTGATTTAACCCCGAAGACACATTTCTGAGGATTGAGTCTCATTTTGTAAAGAATGAGTCGCTTGAAGACTTGACTTAAAGCATCAATATGATGTTCTTCTTCTTTGGATTTGACCAGGATGTCATCAACGTATGCATCCATAGTCTTGTGCATTTGATCATGGAAAATGGCAGCCATTGCACGCTGATAGGTTGCCTCAGCATTCTTGAGCCCAAACGGCATGACTGTATAACAGAAAGTGCCCCATGGCGTAGTGAAGGATGTTTTGGATTGGTCACGAGCGACCAACTTGATCTGATTATATCTGGAGTATCCGTTCATGAAGGAGAACATGGCATGCCCAACCGTGCTATCAACTAGGAGATCAATATTTGGGAGTGGATAGTCATCCTTTGGAGTAGCTTTATTGAGATCGCGAAAGTCAATACAAATTCGCACTTTGCCATTTTTCTTGGGAACTGCAATGATATTCGCCAATCAGTCCGGATAATCTATTGCTCGAATGAATCCTGCTTTAAGCAAGT
Source organism: Nuphar pumila (assembly GCF_984573655.1). Lineage (NCBI taxonomy): Eukaryota > Viridiplantae > Streptophyta > Magnoliopsida > Nymphaeales > Nymphaeaceae > Nuphar > Nuphar pumila. The sequence goes on from NC_143257.1 coordinate 72,515,939, forward strand.
CCTCAAGTCCTTCCTTGACCTGTTGCTCGATTCGAGGATCCATTTTTCTTAACTTCTGCTTAACAGGTTTCGCATCAGGCTTCAGAACGAGTCGATGTTCCACCAATTTAGGATCTAAACCTGGCATATCTTCATAAGTCCATGCGAATACTTCTTGGTACTGCTTGAGAAAGTCGATGGGCCTTTCCTTCTTATCTGTACTTAGGCTGGTGCCGATCTTGAGAATTTTCGGACTATCTTCTGAACCAATATTGATGTCCTCAGTCGGATCCTGGACTAGGGTCGATGGTTCATCTTGTTTCTGAATCGCTGCAAATTCTGGCAACTCTGGAAGCAATGAATCAAATTCTGCCATTTCTTCTGACTGCTTTGTGACCTTACTATCCTTTGCTCTTGCCCGGACCCGATGTATCTTTGCCGGTTTCGATAGTATTGAAGGATTGATGACTAATCTTTTTATCGGTTGAGAAGACATTCTGAAATTTTTGAAAAGAAATAGCTTTTAGAAAAAGTTCATTCACTATGACATAAATTGCATGAGAATAAAAAAGATAAGAATAATGAATTTTGAAGACAAATTGCAGAGGAATTAGAGAAAGATGACATCCAGATAGACGAGAAAATTGATAACTTTATTGAAGACTTGAAATGAAATGAAGGCATTTAAAATGAACTGAAATGAGTCATTGTTCCTACAAACTGCAGAAATCAAATGAATGAAATAGAAAAGACAGATGGTAGAAAATTTTTAATGGATCCCTTTAATGAAGATAGTATTTTTGTGAGATCTTTTGCCCATGAATCTCAGTCCTGCCCTGCGCGGATGATGATCAGGAACCACTGACTCTAGTTGGCCATCTCCGTTCTTGCCCAATCCTTTGAAAGGCTGATAACCATGCTTCAGTAACAGGTCAAACCCTTTCTTGGTTCTAACAAACTGCAGGAAAAGAGGATGGTCCTTGAAAGTACTGTAATCGAGACGACCTCCGATCTTAAAGAAATGTGGTCCTTGCCATTGGACCATCGCTGCTGTGTGGTTTGTCTCTGATGCTGCTTCTAACTTTAGCATTTCAAGGCTTTCACTGAGAACAACCTCTTCACTTTCCCTAATGTTGGGGATATCAGCAATATAAGTTGGCCTAGGGATCATAGGATGAGGTAGCCTCTCTTCAGGATCTTCCCCCAAAACAGTAGTTATCATGCTACCTTTAGACCATTTGATGCACTGATGCAGAGTGGATGGTACGGCGTTGGCATTATGAATCAATGTTCTTCCCAGTAGAAGATTATACGTTGGCGGCACATTAACGACATTGAAAAGCACCGTATGAACAGAGTAGTTGATAAATATTTCCAAGAAGATCTTTCCCTTTGCTGTCTGTCCATGATTATTGAACCCATAAATGGTGATCGGATCTGGTGTATACTCTTCTTCTTTTATACCCAGAGCCTTGGCAGTCATTTCAGGACAAATGTTGAGGCTACTGCCTCCATCTACAAGCACGTGGGGTACAATCATTCCCCGGGTTCGCACTACAATGTACAGGGCATTGTTATGAAATGCATGAGGTTTTGGCAGATCCTCATCTAAGAAGGTTATGGGAGCATTGGTCATGGCCTGATTAACGATCTAAGCCATGTCTTCAGGTGTGGTGCCTGCCTTTTTGCCTTCTGCTTGACCTGGATCTTTTCTATACTAGCTTCAGCTTGTTCTGCCAGCATCTTGGTCATCATTTTCTTGAACATGACTTACATCTGGGGATCCACGTCATCCTCTGCTTGCTGACCCTGACTACAGGGTGAGTCCATTTCCTCTTCTGATGCGACTGAGTACGCGATGCCTTCAACTGATGTGGTTTTCTTTCCGGACCTTGTATGAACCATCGAATATCACAAATATTCTTCTGAATGTCACTTGTGCTCTCTACAAGGCAGAACTGATGATTAGGCTTTTGAAAGAAATTGGGTTGGAGGAAGATATTTATTGAGAATTTTGGTAGACAATTGAAAGAGTATCCCATTACTAGGGATTGAGTCGTCGCTGGAGTTACGACAATTGCGCTGCTATTCCTTGCAAAATAAACAACTGAAAATATGCCTTGTTACCTAGGCGAGGTCGTCAAACCAAGATGAACTAAAGATTAAAGGAATTTTATTGGAAATATGATTTTAATAATACATTTGACAAAGGGGAGGCAGACAGACAATTTTCCACCACTCTTGATAATCAGAGGACACTCGAGGACCAGGAAAAATAGCAAGAGTAACAAAAGAATCCCAGCCATGTCTGGCACAATGGTATACTTCGGACCACTGATCTGATGTGAGATCGAACTCTGGCAAGACCCCTGATAGTGGACGAATCTCTACACGTTTTTGTCTCTGAGAGAACTGCCTGACACACCGCTCTGGATGGTAGTATGCGCAGAAGAATGGACACGGTAGCCTGAATCGCTTGCCATATTCATAAGTATATCTGAGAGGTGATTCCTGACGATCAAAGTAGTCCCATATGACTTCTTCCTCCTGAAGGTTATCGATCAAGAATCAGTATCGAGCAACTGGAAGACGCTTTTCACCATTATATCTGAATGAGCTGGCTCAGGCTGGCACATGCCGGAGGAACCAAGATTACAATGCATAGGTACACCCTTCGACTAGAATCGATTCTCCAAGTGTGAAGCGGGTCAACCCTCAGTATAAAAAGGCGAGTGTGGCCATGGCAATGGAGAGGCGGCTGGTCTGTCAACTTCCCCACCTTCGCAGAAGTTGGACTATCCTGATATCTATGTAATTCCGTCCATCGGGAAAGAGAGCTAATCCCACTGTGCATAAGACCATTGCATGTTGGATTCTCTCTCGAGCTGTTCGAGACAAAGAACTGACTTCCACAAATGCCCCGTATTGTCTGTAGATTTCGAGCAGGTCCACATATTTGTTTCCATCCTCTTTGATCAAAGGCCAAGACTTGCGTCCTGTCATGCGAGCTAAAGCGTCTCGGGGATCCAGACCCTTGATATTAATAAAAAATTGTTTCTCCAATGGATCTCCAGGCTGACCGGCTGGCTCGGGCAATCCCATGATTTCTAAAAATTTATCTATCAGTACTGTCATCTCGCCCCATGGGAACCAGAAAGTAGAAGTGCTTGGATTCCACCGTTCTGCTAGTGCATGGATCAAATTGCCGTTGACTATCTGCTTTCCCACTGTGGACACCAGTTCCAATCCACAATCGTCCAAATGGTCCGGAAACATACGAGAGAAGTTCTTGAACCATGAATAGTACCACAAGGGAAAGAAGGATCCGGTGCTGAGGACTCGATGCTCGGAAAGACTTTGTCGCACCTCGTAGGAGATGTGACCCTCAGGGAAGACTGAATCAAGCTGACTGGATGTCATCAGACTAGAAAACACAGAAAATTGGAATAAGACTTGGGAAAATATAGAGATTTTGAAAAAATGCAGGCAGGATAAAATGAAGTAGGAAATTCGAGATCCAGAAGAGAGAAAGGATGAAAAATCACTTGGAGTTTTGAAGGAAATTAAGGGAAATTTGGAAAATCGTCCAGGGTTTGATGAAATATGAAGGAATACTTAATAAAATGGAAAATAAAGCATTTGAAAAATCGTCCAAGGTTTAAAGCATGGACAATATATGGAAATGGATTGGGGATTTCTGAAAAATTGTCCAGTATTTTAGAAAATTGGGAAAATATAGAAAATAACAAGAAAATGACTATAACACATTCTGCACAAACAAGTATGCACATACAACATTCCCTAAAAGCTGACTCTAGATGCACAAGTTTTGAAATAGTTGTAGGACCTTAATCCTAACTCTAAGGTTCAGATCATCTGTATCCAATCCAATTATGCCTATATACTCGAGCCAATGCCCGATGTACGTGGCATAAAATCTAATTCTCTAGTTCTAGGTTCAAGTTTTCCAACATCCTTGAGCACCTGCCGATATACGTTGGACTATGGCCCTTGGTACGTGGCAGGGGGGTTTTCACCCAAATAGGTGGCCCAGTTGTGAGGCTTTGTCCCAAACTATGGTTTTGAAAGAAAGCCCATCAACGTGAAGACCGGGACATTACAGGTAGGGTGATTTTTGAAAACATGAGCACATGCAATCAAATCAGAAGGCTCTAAAACCTAAAGAGATAGAGATTTTGAAAATTTTGAAGAAGCAAACATTGTTTTCAATCAAACCTAGATTGAGGAGGGTTGTATTAGACCTAAGTCTATGTGAGCATGAATAATTTTCTCCTCAATATGGTCCTACCAAACCATACTTAGTCTATATGAGATCCATGTCAGCTGGGTTTGAGTCTAGGCTCCTAGGTTCACATGATATCATAAAAGCTGACATTCCATGGAACACGATTTTGACAATTTGAACTAAGTAGAGCATTAGATTGATCAGGCGAAGACGGGTCTCATCTCGGTCGCCAAACCTATTATCATCGCAAAATTTTGTACTTTTTGCGAGTCAAACTGACCTTTGAAAAAGATTTTGAAAATAACTCGCCTCCGTTTTAAAATGCGGGATAATTCCGAAGAATGAGACTCGCCTGTCGGTACGAGGTTCAACCATTCCTGGCGCCTTTACCAGGAGTAATTGAACCAAGGATCAATTATGTGCTTAGCTTTTCTCAACTTGTCTAAATCATGTTCTATTTTCTAAATGCACAAAGAATCAGGCATGTGCTATGAATTTCTGAAAATGCATATTTGAAAACATGATGTTTGCTTTAAGATTTGAAATACTTGGAAAATATGTCACTTGGAAAATCATGAATCATGTTAAAAGAACACTTCTAAAGAAAGTGAAAATCGATTTTTGAAGAATCTAGAGGTTTTGTGAAAATCGATTTTGAGAAATGTGAAATAACTTTGGAAAACTTGATTTCTTTGAATTCAAACTTTGAAATTGAAAATATGACTTAGAAAATCGAATTTGGAACTTGGGAAATACTTGAAATATCATTGGCAAATCCATATTTTGAGAAAATCGATTTTTGAATAAGACTTAGAAAAATTTGAGAAAACTGATTTCTCTGAATTGAAATTACAATTTTTAAATGAATGAAATGAATGAATATGGATTTGAAAGACTTGATTTTGAGAAATTGAGAAAATCATTTTTTGTATTTTTGAAAAAAGCAGTGCATTTTTGAAGTTAGCCTAAGAGTGTAGGCTGAATGTGGCTAATACGAAGATTACAAATCTGGGTATCATTCGTATTCTGACTATGGCCATAAATACAAATTCCACAGCTACTTCAGATTGAAAATACAGACATAAATAGAAAATTAATCAAACATTTCTGAAATTTTAACAGTAAATAGTAGACATAAAAATAATAATACTCACTTTTTACAGATCATGAATCTGATCTGTGGTTTGGGATCTATGAATAACACAAGTCTGATTAAGATTTTGGTAAACCCTAACGAGTTTTAAATTTAAAATCACACTTTCTGTCAGAGGAAAAATACTAAACAGATATAAAAAAATCTCAAAATTTCACAGTAGATATATATAATCAATATGAATCCATGGCACTTTACGGATCTCAAATCGGATATAGGATGAGAAAAATATCATCACAGCAAGTTACCTTCCTGATTTTAACAATGATTTTAAAGCTTTAAAAACCCGATTTGATGTCTGATTTTTCTGACAGGGTTACCGAATCCCAAAAACATTGATTTTTTTACAGTAGTTCATTTACATATGCATGTATCACATATAAAAAAATCAGCAATTAACAGTGAATATTTCAATCCGAAACAGCATGCTCTTTTCTGTTCTAAACTAAAAACACACAGAAATCTAATAAAATCTAATAAAACATGCATTAACTAATAAAAATAATAAAATAAACACTAAAATAGTAAAATAAAAATTATTTCTATGCTGGAAAACATGTAATAAACATGAATAAACAAACAAATAAATAAAATACAGGGAATCAATGGCTGAAATTTGATGTTACCTTTAAAAGCATGGATTTATCCCATTAAAAGGGTAAATCACATGTTTTATCAGTTAATAATATAAAAAATAATGCAATAAATGATTCTAATGGATTAGAATTATAAAAAACAGCATGTAATAGAGTTAGATCATCTTCTTGAATTGATTTTGGGGTTCTTGGATGAATTCCATGGTTAAATCCATGAACACAAGAGTTTCCATGGTGAAATCTATTGAAAAATCATAAAAAACTAATAAAAAATAATAAAATAATATTAAATAACTTACCTTGGGGCTGCAGCTGCAGTGGAGGAAGGTGAAGGTGCTGGAGAGGAGAGAGAGACCACGAAAATTTGAGAGAAAAAGAGCCCCCTTTGACTCCCTTTAGGTCCCCTATTTATAGTTTTTTTTTTATTTGTTTAGGAAGAGTTTTGATTTTTTTGGACTCTTTTTAATTGTTTTTGATAAACCACATGGGGAGGACGATTTTTTTGAAGAATTCTAACCTAAATTGACTCTAATTAATCCCTAATTAATACCTAATTAAACCCTAGAAAGTCCAAATGTGGCACCACCTAGTATGGACCCACATTTGGTTTTTAAAACTTGAATTTAAAACCTTTAAAAACCAATGGTTTAAAACTTAAATAAAATGGATTTTTAAAATTGATTTTGACTCACCTAGACATCTAACCTAGGTAGGACATTGACTAATCCTAGTCTAACCTTGACTTCTTCAAATGTGGCGCCACCTCGAGTGGGCTCCACTTGAATTTTCAAAAAATGATTTTAAAACTTGAAAATGAGAGGTTTTTTAAAAAAGATTCAAAAGTAGACTTGAAATCAAAAGTTTTGAAATGGCATAGAGTTCCAACTGGGTCAGAACTCCTCTGGATATGGCTCCAACTGAGTGGACCCCACATCAGAGTTTTGAAAATTTGAAATAAATATTGAAAATGGCTTTTGAAAAGGGGTTAAAATCAATAGTTGAAATTTAGAATTTTTGAAAATAGAGTCTCAAGCGAACTGGAACTCTGGGTTAGAGTCCTGGATTTTTAGGACTCTGTGATATTGGTTTTTTTAAAAGCCAAATGAAGGAGTTTTTGAAAAGATTTAGTCAAAAATGGTTAAACAAGTCAGAAAATACAGTCAGAGTTAGACTCCTAACTCGATCAGAACTCTGAAATGGAGTCCTGGATTAATTGGACTCTACAAAATGACCTAAATTTTGAAAACAAATAGAAATAAATGAAAATGGAATAAAGACAGACTTCAAAACAGACTCCTGAACCATCTGAAGCCCGGATCGAAGGATGAAAGAAGCTGGTGGTAGCCATCCATTTCGAGAGTTTCAAAGGTGCATAAAAACGCAAGGTGGACCTCCTTTCCTCTTGATTCCATAATATCATGATTTGATTCATGTTGTCGCTTGAAGAAAGAGCTCATCCGAGGGATGGATTGAGCTATTATCTTAAAACGACATATATAAACAAAATATAATTATGCTTCCTTGATGATTTCTAGCATTCATGCATTTAGTTAAATTTAATTTATATTTTATTTCGTTAATATAACATGTTTTATAAGTTAATCAGGTTTAATTCGGTGTTTATTTTCATTCTGCTCAATTTCAGTAATTCTTTGTTTTTGTCAGTCAGTCCACACGTCATTTCATGCATTTATTTTTCGTTAAAAATGCTAGAAAAATCATGGTATGCGCCCTTAGGTGTTCCTAACAATCTGCCAAAAATTCAAAAAGAATTGAATTTGTTTATTGTGGTAAACATTCAAAATGGTAAGTCGGGTTTTGTTACCCGGGATGTGTTTTAAAAACTTTTTTCTGACTTGTAAAATCGTGATCTCTCTTATGTGAGGTCTGATTTTCGATTCGAAAGATGTTATGAACTCAGGGTGATGTCTAGTTTTTAACCTGATTTTTTTCTATGTTTCTGATTTTTTTAGATGTCTGACAAAAATCCTAGAGTTCGGGACATGTGTCAGAGCTTGATTTGAGCCTCTGAGACCTTTGATCGACTTAAGTCGATGGATTCTCCCTGGGAAATGCTCCAAATCCAAATCTGTAAAAAGTGAATGTCAGGTTAGGGACGTCCTCTGTTTGTATCTGAAAGCTTATGATTTTTAGAATAGTTTTAATATCTGTTTCGGAATTTTCTTGTCAGTTCTCTGTTTTGTGATGTTCATATGTTCTGTTGCTTTAGGCATGAAAAGTTGTATTTTTATCTATGTTTCTGTTGATCAAATGCCAAGGTCATAAACAAAAAAGTTGTCCCTGTATGTGTCGTGAGTTACTCAGTTAAATATTAGAAATTTCCATGGTTGTTTTCTATTTTTTTAGGATTTTATATTAGATTAGGTCGATTTTACCTTCGTCAGAACCAAATTCCTGTTACCGAACTCACCGTAGTTCAAATTCCGAGGCTGTAAAAACAAAAAATGTTCAATTTCAGGTCCTTTAGCAGTCGGTAAAATATCAGATGTTTTTATGGTGTAATTTTTGCATCATCATATTAAGTATTGCATTTGGTTTGGGTCCGTAGGCGAAATTCATCCATTTTAGGATTTTCTTTAAATTCTAGTATTTAAACCAGGTCATTTTGTGAGTTTTAGCATTCTAGGCTGTTTATAAGAATAGGTAGATGCTCCATACCGAATTTGATAGCATTTGGAATTCATTTGAAGCTCGGTTTAGCCATATCATCAAAACAGGGCCCCGCGGGACCCTGGTCCAAGCGAAAATCAAGCCAAATTTGTTATTTTTGATGAATAGTAGCATGTCAAAATTCTGATTTTATAGTTTTAATGTGTTTAGCAGCATGTCATCATGTCCCATATTGCACTTCATCATCATTTGTTTCAATTCGAATTTCAAAATCTCAATTTTACCCAATTTTCCTTAAAAAACCTTGATTTTAAAGGTATAACCTCAATATTAAGGGTATTTTGGTCATTTTGACCACAATTTCGAATTTTAAACTATTTTCTACTGAATTTCTTGCATTTACATCATTTCAAATATCAAGGAAGCATGAGAATATGGTTTATATCCAATTAAGTCCAATAATTTCAGAATATTATTGGAAATCTCGAAAAAACCCACATATTTGAGCTAACCCTATTTCAAGCTTGGCAGGGACATTTAAAGGATGGAGTTGAAGTCTGCAATTTCCTTTTATTTCATTGATTTAGTGATGTAATAATATAATTTTTGGAATAAGAGATTTAATTTTTTGCTTAGACTAGGATGCATATCATATAGTTTAAATTCCTGCAATATCCTGTTTATGTGATTCATGCATTTTATTTCAAAAGCACTATGGATGTACACGAATGGCACGTGCACCAACTCTTAGAGAGTTGATGAACTCGGTGGAGTCCATATTTACGGCCCTAGTCAGAATATGGATGAGACCCAGATCCAACATCTTTCTACTAGTCACACTGAGTCTACACTCTTAGGCTATCTTAAAATGCACATCATATTTCCAATTTTGCAAAACATTGTGCATTAAATCAATTAAACTCTAAATATGTTCATGGCCACAGTCAGAATATGTGAAGGATTTATTTTGACTTAATACACATTTTCCAAAAAATTTCTTAGAAAATCTTTCAAAGTGCATTCATTCACTCATTCATTTGCATCATGAAATCATTGGTTTTCTCATGATTTTCTTAAAAAAAAATCATTCTAAAAAAATCGATTTCTCAAGAAACTCTGAGAATTTTTCAAAATCGGTTTTCCCAAAGCAAGTTTTCACAGTTTTCCATGAAAATCAGTTTCTCAAGAAACTTCTAAAATTTCCGAAGTTGGATTTCCAAAATCAAAGTTTTCCCTCGATTTTCCCTAGAAAATGTTATTTTCTTAAGATTTTCAAAAAGAGTTTTCCAATTAAAAATCGATTGCCAAGTGTTTCAAGGCTAAGATTCTCAAGATTTCAGTTTCTCGAGTTTCAATTCTCCCTCTCCAAAGAATTTTTCCATGAATTTCAATCATTTTCCAAAGAAAGCTTTCAAAACTTGAAGCTTTTCCTGACAAGCATTTTCCCTTCAAATGTTTACCCTTTTCTCGAGAATTCTTTCCATTTTCTCAGGATTTTCATCCATTCATAATTTTCCCACATCTTTATGAACTTTCTCGTGATTTCAAAACCCCTTTCATCTAAGTTTCCTGAGAAATTGACTTTCCTTGAGAAATATCTTTCAACTCCAAATGTTTTCTGAGCATACATCATGTTTTTCCAACTTACATTTTCCAAAATCTCATAGCACATGCCTGAATTCTCTGTGCATTTAGGATATAACACAATTTCGATGATTTAACTATGTCAAGCACAATTTTGGTCCTTGGTTTGATTACCCCTGTTAAAGGCGGCATGAATGGTCAAACTTCATACCGACAGGTCGAGCCCCATCCCATGGATTTTTCCGCAATTTTCAAAACGGAGGCGAGTATTTCAAAACATTTTCCAAAATCCGGTCAAGTTTGAATCGCGAAAGCATTTCCCTTTCTCTTCTGCAAGGGAAGGAAGACGTGAAAAAATTCGCGACGATAACAGGTTTGGCGACCGTGATGGGACCTGTCCTCGTCTGATCAAAATTGTGCTTGACTTAGTTCAATTATCAAAACTGTGTTCACAAAATGTCAGCTCTTTTACTTTTTATATCATGCGAACCTAGGAGCCTAGATTCTGACCTAGCTGACATTGACTGCATATAGCCTAGGCATGGTTTGGTAGGACTATATTGAGGAGATATTTTCATGCTCACATAGACTTAGGTCTAAACACAACTCTCCTCAATTTAGGATCTGAATGCAAACAATGTATGCTTCTTCAAAGATTTTCAAAATCTATCTCTCTAGCACTTAGAGCCCTCTATTTCTTGCATGTGATCATTTTTTTAAACCTCCCTTACCTACTTTTACCCGGTCATCACGTTGCTGGGCTCTCTTCCAGAACCTTAGTTCGGGACAGAGCCTCACAACTGGGCCACCTATTTGGGTTAACACCCCCATACCACGTACCACGGGCCACAGTCCGAAGTATATCGGTAGGCACTCAAGGATGTTGGAAAACCTTACCTTAGAACCAGAGTTGAAATTATATGCCACGTACCTCGGATTTTGGTTCGGGTATATCGGCATAACTGGATTGGACAAAGATGATCTGAACCTAGAGTTAGGATTAAGGTCCTACAACTGTTTTTCAAAATGATGCATCTAGAGTCAGCCTTTTAGGGAATGCTGTATGTGCATAAATGTTTGTGCAGAATGTGATTGTTCGTATGCTACATTTATTCCTTTCCTATTTTCCCCAAAAATATTTTCAAATATCCATATTCTTATATTTTTCCTTTATTTTCTCAAACCCTGGATGATTTTCCCAAATATCCAATTTCTTTCAAAACTCCAGGTGATTTTCCATTCTCCCGTTCTACTGGGTCTCGGATTTCCAACCTTATTCCGATCCTGCCTGCAAATTTTTGAAATTTCAAATTTTGCTCATGTCTTCAAAAACTTCTTTTCGGTATATCTTCCAAATTTTATCCAAAATTTTTGACATGTCCTTCCAATCTCATCATTTGTTTTCCCTCAAGAGTGTTGGTTTCAAAATTCTTTTTCCCATCATGCTAAACATCCCATGTGGTTCTGCAGAGGGCATTGGCGTGGTTGTGTGATCCAGACGAGATCAAAGACCGTGCTACTTCAGCACATTAGTTACAGACAGTGAGTGAGAAATGGATTTCATAAAGTCTGTCAAAGAGGGAGCTCAGACCATCAAGGAGGAGATTGATCCTGCTATATATCGGTTGTTTAAAAGAATGATGATTGAGATATTATCCGAGCAAGCTGAAGCCAATTTCAGAAAAGTTCCTGTTAAAGAAGAAACATCTATCACCATCCCTATGTGCGTCATTGGCGGCCACAACAGTGCAACCTGTTCTAAACCCAGCAACAATAAAAACAGAGGCAATCAAAGCAACAATTTGGAAGAGCCTAAGGGTCGGAAGGAAAAGTATTCCAAAATCCAGGATAGACCTTTTCAATCCAGCCCTCAGCAAAAGGAAAAAAATAAAGAAAAACCAAAGCGTGGAAACTGGAGCGGTGATCGAGATTTCACTCCTATAGACGAACCACTCGACAAAGTCCTTGAATACATGTTGATCAAGGGATTAGTCCGGCTCCCAAAAGCCACAGATCCTCCCACCATCATGGGAAGATTCTTGAACCAGTTTTGCAAATTCCATCGGGCAGTAGGGCATGACATTGATCATTTTTTTGTCCTCAAAAACATTGTGCAAGACTGTATTGATAAGAACCTCTTTGTTGAAGGCAGAGAAGAAGAACATCCAGTGGCCCTAACCAAGCAAGTTCAGTCCAATTCCCAGAAAGAAGTCAAAGAAGTGAGCATTCAACAGAAATCCAACAATCCGAAGAAGATAAAGTATGATGGTTGGAGTTATGATCGCGAGTTTACTCCTTTAGGTCAGCCAATCGAAGAAATTCTTGGATATCTGCTCGCGAAGAATATGATCAAACTTCCAAGGATTATGAATTCTCCCGTCACCATGGGGAAATGGAAAGATTGTTTCTGCAAGTTCCATCGGGCAATGGGGCACGATACTGAACGCTGCTTCATTCTAAAAAATATTGTACAGGACTACATCGATAAAGAGATTTTGGTGCCGGAAGAAAGAGAGGGACAAGTTGCAGTCCTGACCAAGCCTTTCCCAGATCACTCGAAAGAATGACAATGCCAATGCCAATGCCTTCACATTTTGTCAGGACGATATAGTCCTAGTTGTTTTCCTTTTTCAAGTTGTCATCCCTTTTAAGGCATCAATAAAATCATCAACTTTTCTCGTTTAATTATGACATTCTTCTTTTGGTTGTTCTATTTTGTTTTAATATTATTCTCTCTCCCCCATTACACTGGGGCATCTTTTTTGAAAATTTGTTTTCAAACATTCTGTATGCAGGCAGGATCAAATAAAATCCCTCACCATTCATTTGCACTTCATTTGCATTTCATGTGCATGTGCATTTCATTTGCACTAATTATGCACCCAATTCCACTTCCCATTCAGGATAAGGGATAAATCTTGAGACTATGAATGATTTCCCATCTTAATCATCAATTTCTGACTCTAGTATACAATCTTTGTTGATTTTTTTTCTCAAAATTCTTCAGATAGAATCCGCTTTTCAAAAATCCAGCCCCCGCACTGACAATTTGCAAAATTTTGATCCCTTAACCGGATTCTCCTCTGAAGATCTGAATTCCGATCCAAGCTTCTTTTTCTTTCAAACTCCAACTTTCAAGTTGGTCCATATTTTTCTTCTGTTGATCCGAGTTCCGACTCGTGATCTCTTTATCTTATTCAAGCTCAGATTCGAGCTTGTCATTTTTTCTGTTGATCCAAGTTTCGACTCGTGATCTCATTACCTTACTCGAGCCCTGACTCGAGCTCTTCAATTTTCTCTGTTGATCCGAGTTCCGACTCGTGATCTCATTACCTCATTCGAGCTCAGATTCAAGCTCTTTATTTTCTTTTGTTGATCCGGGTTCCGACTCGAGATCTCTTTATTCATTCGAGCTCAGATTCGAGCTCTTCATTTTCTTTTGTTGATCCGAGTTCCGACTCGATATCTCTTTATTCATTCGAGCTCTTCATTTTCTTTTGTTGATCCGAGTTCCGACTCGAGATCTCTTTAATCATTCGAGCTCAGATTCGAGCTCTTCATTTTCTTTTGTTGATTCGAGTTCCGACTCGAGATTTATTTATTCATTCGAGCTCAGATTCGAGCTCTTTATTTTCTTTTGTTGATCTGAGTTCCGACTCGAGATCTCTTTATTCATTCGAGCTCAGATTCGAGCTCTTCATTTTCTTTTGTTGATCCGAGTTCCGACTCGAGATCTCTTTATTCATTCGAGCTCTGATTCGAGCTCTTCATTTTCTTTTGTTGATCCAGGTTCCGACTCGGGATCTCTTTATTCATTCGAGCTCAGATTCGAGCTCTTCATTTTCTTTTGTTGATCCGGGTTCCGACTCGAGATTTCTTTATTCATTTGAGCTCAGATTCGAGCTCTTCATTTTCTTTTGTTGATCTAGGTTCCGACTCGAGATCTCTTTATTCACTTGAGCCCTGATTCGAGCTCTTCATTTTCTTTTGTTGATCCGGGTTCCAACTTGAGATCTCTTTATTTACTCGAACCCTGACTCGAGCTCTTCATTTTCTTTTGTTGATCCGGGTTCCGACTCGTGATCTCTGTATTTTATTCGAGCTCTGACTCAAACTCATCATTCTCCTTTGTTGATCCAAGTCATTTCGATCCTCAAGGTCTGTCAATTGCTCATATTTGATATTTTGCCCACCAATTTCCAATTTAAATCTTTGGATCATGCAATTCTCCAATTCTGATCTCTGGGTCACCCAATTTCCAATTTTCAATTCCAATTACCAATTTAGACCATCAGGTCATCCAATTTCCAATTTCGACCTTTGGGTCACTCAATTCTCTATTTCGACCTTCGGATCCCTCAATTCTCAATTTTGACCTCCGGGTCACACAATTTTGACCTTTTGTTCAAACCAATTCTCAATTTCGACTGTCAGGTCATCCAATTTCGACCTCGGAGTCATTCAATTTTCAACAACCAATTTTTCAATTTTCAATTTCCAATTTCGACCTTTGGGTCAATCAATCTCAATATCCAATTTCAATCATTTTCTCTTGCGAGAGACCCTTTTTAGGGAGAGTTTGAGGGAGCTCGTTCTTTTCGCATGCTATCCAATTCGTTCACTTAGCCCCTTTAGGGAGAGTTTGAAGGGACTCACGTCTTTGTGAACTGTTTGCAAAACAATTTCCAATTTCACACAAGAAACCCTTTTAAAGGGAGAGGCTCGACGGAGACTCGCTTTTCTTGTGACTCCCCAATTTCATACTAGGCCATTTTCGTCATGAAGGATGCTCTTGTCAGAGAGAGTGTGATGGACTCGTTCCTTTCATGACCCAATTTTCAGACCTCACTATTATTGGCCCCCTTTCCATAAGAGAAGCCTAATATTAGGGAGCTTTGACGAAAGCTCAATTTCTCTTCGAAAGTTCATTTTGTAAACACCTCCTCTTCAGGGAAGTGAGGAGTATTTCCCATTTCCCATTCAGGTAAGGGCTAAGCCCGAGTCTCTCTTTTTGGGGAAAAAGAGAGGAGAATTTTCGTCACGGATGTGTTGAGCCGTACCTCAGATGCTCTCTTTCACCAAGGATTTCAAGAAAATTTTGTCAATTTGTCAATCAATTAATTGTTGATTTCAGAATCCTTATTATATAAATCTTTACCTCAGTTTACCTTTAACATTACTTCCAAAAGAGTGAAGCTTTTGCGAAAAGAGATTCAAAACTCAAATTCTTTCTATTGGCCAACCAAAAGAATGAAGGATAAATCCTCGATATGGCCAGCAAAAGAAAATTCAATGTTATTGCAAAGCCATAAATGATTGATATTGATCGCAGTCAATGGCATATTTTAAAGACCATTCTTGTAAAGACAAGATAGTGAAAATATCCTGAGCGCTAGAAAAGAGAGCATTCACCCAAGCCCTGTCTCCTCAAAATCACCTAAGCTGCAATTAAATATCCGCAAAAGGGATCTCTCAATTGTCGTCAAGATAAAGGCGAATTAAGCGAGTAGACCCCCGGGGCCAAAGAAGATTTGAAACATCTCCAAGATGACGGAGTTTGTAATGGATCCTTCCATGGAAAGTCCAAAGCATTGTCGAGATGAAGGCAGATGCGATGAACCTACCGACAATCCCTAAAAGATATTTAATTTCAGCTATCATCCAAAGATCTCTAACCCATGAGCCAATACCGTCAAAGAAGGATCGAAACATCTCCAAGTTGAAGGAGTTTGTGACGTACCCTTCCAAAAGAGAGAAAGAGAGGAAAAAGAAAGAGAGAAAAGTCAGAACATCTCCAAAATGAAGGAGAATGCAGCAAAAACTCAAGAGAGCCAAAAGAGTGCAGAAAGATTATCATGAGAGAAACTCTCAGGATATCAAACTGCCACATCTATCAAGAATCTTCTTTAAATTTGCGAAATTCTATTATCAATACTCTATCAACAATTGCTTTCATAATATCAAATTTTCTTTCTTGCTCATATCAAGGAAATTGATAACCTCTTTGAAGAAGGTCAATCATAATCAATTTGAATTCCGAATCTCGATTCTACGAAGTGAACCTTGTTTGAAGGTAATGCTTCAGGTAGAAAAGAAGGAATATTTTACAACAATGCGTAACATTTTCAAAAACTTTGAATCAACAACAGAATTCTCCATATTTTGACAATATTTTCTAGCTATCCTGACGTGAAGTGAGAGCTTGATATACGTCTTTGATACATCCTGACACCAATTTTGCATCCCTCTTAAGGACTTGATTCCTTCCCTTCTTTGAGAGCGTGAACTCTCAGATTTGCACACTTCCCTGTGTCCCCACTGTCCCACCATAGACAGTCCCATTTCGGTTCGAGGTCGAACCACCAATCATTTCTCGCAAAAGGCCAATTTCAAAAGCTATTTAGTCTCAGCAATGAGACACCCAAAATCAACCCCTTTTCAAGCTTTAGGGACCCCATTTCCTTTCCTTTTGCAAAACCCTGTCGGATTTATTGTGCAAAATCCGAAGGGTCCATCATACTATTCCATTTTCCGCCCGATCAGGATAAGGGTATAAACCTGAGCCTCACTCAAAGAGGTATTCCATTTTTCGCCCGATCAGGATAAGGGTACAAACCTGAGCCTCATTCAAAGAGGTATTCCATTTTCTGCCCAATCAGAATAAGGGTATACACCTGAGCCTCATTCAAAGAGGTATTCCATTTTCCGCCCAATCAGGATAAGGGTACAAACCTGAGCCTCACTCAAAGAGGTATTCATTTTCTGCCCAATCAGGATAAGGGTACAAACTTGAGCCTCATTCAAAGAGGTATTCTATTTTTCGCCCAATCAGGATAAGGGTACAAACCTGAGCCTCAATCAAAGAGGTATTTCATCTTCTGCCCGATCAGGTTAAGGGTACAAACCTGAATCTCATTTTATGAGATATTTGATTCACCAATCAGGTTAAGGGTCAAACCTGAGCTTCGTTCCATGCGAGGTATTTCTGTCCCATCCAGGTTAAGGGCAAAAACCTGAATTTCAGTCTCATAGAGTGAATCTTTCCTCTTCACTCTCTATTTCATATCTACCATGATCACTGGGCTAATATCTCTATACCTAGTCAGATCCTTCTAACTGGGGCACTGTTTTTAGCCCAAATTTGGTGTGTTTTTCTTTGCCACTAAGCTCGTCCACAAGTCGGCTTAGTAGCAAAGAGGGGCATCTATAAACACCCCAAATTTTCACTCACCTCCCCGACATTTCCACCCAGCATCATCATTCACCTCTCCGGAGATCGCTGGAGGGAAAAATGGTCATTTTCTGAGCTCAGAACTTGCAAAAGTCCAAATTTCATCTGCAACTCTCAAAATTTCTCTATTTTAGCTCAGATGTTCAAAATTTTATTCCTGACAGGAGACAGAAATCTCCAAGTCCTGATTCAAGATTATATTTCATAAGACATGTCATTGCATAGCATTGCATATCACTGCATGGCACAACATGTCATTTCGAGATCCAGAACTCTCGATTTCAAAATTTTTAATCCAGATTTGAATTTCAACTCTTTTTAAAATCAATTTCAAAACCCTGGGTCTTCAAAATTATCAATTCTTCCCATTCTACCCCCAGGACTCTGAATTTTAAAATATTTTATCAGGAAAACAATCTGAATAATTTTCAATAAATTTCACCTCAGATTTTGCCCTTTTGTCAACAATTTCAAATATCTTCCTTTTACAAAATCGCCCTACAGGGGCTAACTCTTTTCAAAAATTTTGTTTTGCCAATTAGTCCAAAATTTTATGAAAATTCCAAAAAAAAAAGAGGTTTTGTTGTCTTGTCTTTATTTCAATAAAGAAGCAATGTGGGACCCACACTGAGGTGGTGTCACATAGGCTTTTCTTTTGAAAAACCTGAATTTTGAGAAACCCAAAATATAGAAGCCTTGTCCCTGGATTGGCGCCACTTGTCTTTTCTCTCTCCTCCCATTTATCTGCCAAGTGTCAGCGTGGGGTTCACCTAGGGGTGGCGCCACATGTCACCTTCTCTCTCCTGCCATCCTTTGACACGTGTCAGTGTGGGGCTACCTTAAGAAGCCGCCACATGTCATTAGACATCCTCTTCATTCCATGCCACGTGTCAGTATCCACCATCTTCACCCTATGCCATGTGTCATTCCAAAGTCACCATGAAACGCCAAGTGTCATGTGTTGTCCTGTTCAGAAAAAATGAAGTTTGTCTCCCCTGAGGTGGCGCCAATTGAAGTGTGTCTCCCACAGAGGACACGTGTCAATCTCTGCTTCTTTCAGAAAAAGCAGGATGACACATGTCTCCCCCTACTTTTCTCAGAAAAGTAAGTGACACATGTCATTTCTAGCTTCCTTCAGAAAAAGTAGAGGACACATGTCACTCCTGGCCTTCTTCAGAAAAAGCTACCATTCAAACAAGGTCTAGGTGGCACAAATCCTGAATTCTGCCTTTTCCATCTGGTCTATGAAGACGCCACGTGTCCCTTTCCCTCCTTTTCCTCCCTCCTGCCACATGGCACTGTAGGAGCCACCCTGAGGTGGCGCCACATGGTCACCCTCCCTTCTTCCAGAGCAAAACCTTATTTGAATTTCAAATTTCTTCCCTGAGGTGGCACCATCTGAACAACCTTCCCCAGCAAGTTGACACTTGTCAGGTATGGAACCATCCTGGACTGCCACATGTCCAGATCTCCTTTCATCAGAAAAAGTAGAGTTCAGACTCCTCAAAAATGGTGCCACATGGCATGCTTCTATTGCTTCCAACTTTAAACCTCAAACTCCCTTTTGAGGTGGCGCCATTCCAGAACCCCACTTGGCTTCATTTTTTGTATTTATTTTATTTCTTTTATAAAAGTAGCCCCTTGAGGTGGCGCCATAGGAGAACCTTCAGAAAAGTAGAAGTTTGAATTTCAAACCCTAGATAACACCCTCTGAGGGGGCGCAATTTGGGAGCCTCCTGCAGAGAAAATCAAGCTACCATTTTGAAAATTTTCAAACTCCCCTGCTGAGGTGTCTCACCCACAAAATTCCCATTTTTATTTTCTCAAAAAAATCAAAATGGCATGCCCTGAGATGGCGCCACATGGAGGGCCCAGATTGAGCCTGTTTGAAATTCAAAATTTTCAAAAAAGGGCTACAAGTACAAGGACTCACGCCCAACTTAGGGAGTCCATATTTTTTATTTTGAACTTCAACCTAGATCCCCTTCAGAACTCAAGTGCATTTCTCTGAATTCACGCCCCCCTTGGGCTCAGTGGAGAAGGTGCAGTGAAGCACCAACCTTGCTCGTGCCGTGGCCAATTTGATCTAAGCGTGGGTCGATTTTCGTGAACCATCTGAAGCCCGGATCGAAGAACGAAAGAAGCTGGTGGTAGCCGTCCATTTTGAAAGTTTCAAAGCTGCATAAAAACACAAGGTGCACCTCCTTTCCTCTTGATTCCATAATATCATGATTTGATTCGTGTTGTCACTTGAAGAAAGAGCTCATCCGAGGGATGGATTGAGCTATTCTCTTAAAACAACATATATCAACAAAATATAATTATGCTTTCTTGATGATTTCTAGCATTCATGCATTTAGTTAAATTTAATTTATATTTTATTTCGTTAATATAGCATGTTTTATAAGTTTATCAAGTTTAATTCGGTGTTTATTTTTATTCTGCTCAGTTTCAGTAATTCTCTGTTTTTATCAGTCAGTCCACACATCATTTCATGCATTTATTTTTCGTTACAAATGCTAGAAAAATCATGGTATGCGCCCTTAGGTGTTCCTAACAATCTGCCAAAAATTCGGAAGGAATTGAATTTTTTTACTGCGGTAAACATTCAAAATGGTAAGTCGGGTTTCGTTACTCGGGATGCATTTTAAAAACTTAATTCCGACTTGTAAAATCAAGATATCTCTCATGTGAGGTTCGATTTTCGATCCGAAAGTTGTTATGAACTCAGGGTGATGTCTAGTTTTTAACCTGATTTTCTCAGATTTTTCTCATTTTTGTTTATGTCTGACAAAAATCCTAGAGTTCGGGACACGTGTCAGAGCTTGATTTGAGCCTCTAAGACCTTGGATCGACTTAAGTCGATGTGTTCTCCCTCGGTAATGATTTAAATCCGAATCTGTAAAAAATGAATGTCAGGTTCGGGACGTCCTCTGTTTGCATCTGAAAGCTTATGATTTTTAGAACAGTTTTAATATCTGTTTCAGAATTTTCTTGTCAGTTCTCTGTTTTGTGATATTCATATGTTGTGTTGCTTTAAACATGAAAAGTTATATTTTTATCTATGTTTTTGTTGATCAAATGCCAAGGTCATAAACAAAAAAGTTGTCCCTGTATGTGTCGTGAGTTACTCAGTTAAATATTAGAAATTTCCATGGTTGTTTTCTGTTTTTTTAGCATTTTATATTAGATTAGGTCGATTTTACCTCCGTCCGAACCAAATTCTCGTTACCGAACTCACCGTAGTTCAAATCCTGAGGCTGTAAAAACCAAAAATGTTCAATTTCAGGTCCTTTAGTAGTTTGTAAAATATCAGATGTTTTTATGGTGTAATGTTTGCATCATCATATTAAGTATTGCATTTGGTTCCGGTCCGTAGGCGAAATTCATCCATTTTAGGATTTTCTTTAAATTCTAGTATTTAAACCAGGTCATTTCGTGAGTTTTAGCATTCTAGGCTGTTTATCAGAATAGGTAGATGCTCCATACCGAATTTGACAGCATTTGGAATTCATTTGAGGCTCGATTTAGCCATATCATCAAAACAGGGCCCCGCGGGACCCTGATCCAAGCGAAAATCAAGCCAAATTTGTTATTTTTGATGAATAGTAGCATGTCAAAATTTTGATTTTATAGTTTTAATGTGTTTAGCAGCATGTCATCATGTCCCATATTGCACTTCATCATCATTTGTTTCAATTCGAATTTCAAAATCTCAATTTTACCCAGTTTTCCTTTAAAAAACCTTGATTTTAAAGGTATAACCTCAATATTAGGGGTATTTTGGTCATTTTGACCACAATTTCGAATTTCAAACTATTTTCTACTGAATTTCTTGCATTTACATCATTTCAAATATCAAGGAAGCATGAGAATGTGGTTTATATCCAATTAAGTCCAATAATTTCAGAATATTATTGGAAATCTCGGAAAAACCCACATATTTGAGCTAACCCCATTTCAAGCTTGGCAGGGACATTCAAAGGATGGAGTTGAAGTCTGCAATTTCCTTTTATTTCATTGATTTAGTGATGTAATAATGTAATTTTTGGAATAAGAGATTTAATTTTCTGCTTAGACTAGGATGCGTATCATATAGTTTAAATTCTTGCAATATCCTGTTTATGTGATTCATGCATTTTATTTCAAAAGCACTATGGATGTACACAAATGGCACGTGCACCAACTCTTAGAGAGTTGATGAACTCGGTGGAGTCCATATTTACGGCCCTAGTCGGAATATGGATGAGACCCAGATCCATCATCTTTCTACTAGTCACACTGAGCCTACACTCTTAGGCTATCTTAAAATGCACATCATATTTCCAATTTTGCAAAACATTGTGCATTAAATCAATTAAACTCTGAACATGTTCATGGCCACAGTCATAATATGTGAATGATTTATTTTGACTTAATACACATTTTCCAACAAATTTCTTAGAAAATCTTTCAAAGTGCATTCATTCACTCATATCATTTGCATCATGAAATCATTGGTTTTCTCATGATTTTCTTAAGAAAATTTCATTCTAAAAAAATCGATTTCTCAAGAAACTTTGAGAATTTTTCAAAATCGATTTTCCCAAGGTACTTTTCACAGTTTTCCATGGAAATCAGTTTCTCAAGAAACTTCTAAAATTTCCGAAGTTGGATTTCCAAAATCAAAGTTTTCCCTCGATTTTCCCTAGAAAATGTTATTTTCTTAAGATTTTCAAAAAGAGTTTTCCAATTAAAAATCGATTTCCAAGTGTCCCAAGGCTAAGATTCTCAGGATTTCAGTTTCTCGAGTTTCAATTCTCCCTCTCCAAAGAATTTTCCCATGAATTTCAATCATTTTCCAAAGAAAGCTTTCAAAACTTAAAGCTTTTCCTGACAAGCATTTTCCCTTCAAATGTTTACCCTTTTCTCAAGAATTCTTTCCATTTTCTCAGGATTTTTATCCATTCATGATTTTCCCACATCTTTATGAACTTTCTCGTAATTTCAAAACCCCTTTCATCTAAGTTTCCTGAGAAATTGACTTTCCCTGAGAAATATCTTTCAACTCCAAATGTTTTCTGAGCATACATCATTTTTTTCAACTTACATTTTCCAAAATCTCATAGCACATGCCTGAATTCTCTGTGCATTTAGGATAGAACACAATTTCGATGATTTAACTATGTCAAGCGCAATTTTGGTCCTTTGTTTGATTACCCATGTTAAAGGCGGCAGGAACGGTCGAACCTCGTACCGACAGGACGAGCCCCATCCCATGGATTTTCCCACAATTTTCAAAACGGAGGCGAGTATTTCAAAACATTTTTCAAAATCCGATCAAGTTTGAATCGCGAAATCATTTCTTTTTCTCTTTCGCAAGGGAGGGAAGACGGAAAAAATTTTGCGACGATAACAGGGGCACACTCCCATGTGCCCCACCCTCTGTTTTTGTCGGCTGGGCCTGGACCAATAGGGTCCATGCCAGATCGGTGGGTCTAACCCACTTGGTGGTGTGTTTGGGTTAGCCGCACCCTCAAGGGTGTGGGTCCGAACCCCGGCTGGGTTCAGACCAGGGGTTTTTGTGACCCAGTTGGGTCTGGTCACGTGTGGACCAGACCTCGCTAGAGGTCTTGGTTGGCCCGTTGGGCCCTGGGCTAAGCCTAGCACCCTTGTGGGCGCTCTAGGCTTAGCCAGGTGTTGACACACCCGAGTTTGCCAGTGCGGGCTGAAGCCATTGTGGCTGTCAGCCCCACTTGGACTGTCGCTGAGCGTAGACAAGGGTGGCAGGGCCCCCGTGGCCTAGCCACTTGTTCAGCCCCTCCGAGTTTTTGGTTCCCCCGTTAGCACCAAATCGGCACCGGGTGCTAAGGCACCCAGCCACCTTGCCGCCAGTGGAGCAGCCCCTTGTTGGACTCCGGCATGGGGTTCGGACCACTCACGGGTTTTGGCAAGTTTGGCACGACCCCGTGGAGTTCCATAGGAACTCATTCGTGGCGAGGTTTGCCCTTCCGTGCCAATAGGCGATGTTTTAGCCTAGAAGCAAATTCGTCGCTTGCAAGCAACGTGCGTTGCTGCTTCAGGCTTCGGTTGTTCGTATCCAGCAACCCCGTAGGGGTGGCAGTGCAGATGAGCTTGCAAGCGGTGGCGCGACACACGCTTGCATGGGTTTGTCTGGTTCTGCGGACTTTCAGGCTTCGGTCTTGTTCGTGCCCCAGTTGTGCGGACAGAGTGCGGCCGCGCATCTGGATATGCCAATGTTGTTCCCATAAGCAGAGGATTAGGTTGGATTCTATCCCTTGACACTCGTGAGTGTCGGGTTCGCGAGGATCCCTGGCGGATGGTTTCGCTACACGAGTTTTGCCGCGTTATGATAATTGTATGCGTATTTGGACGAAATACGTAGTCCAAGCTCGGGACGCTCCTCGCATACCCCGTAACTATAGTATATATATTTTGTACCTTGTGTCGCTCAGAACTTATAGTTACTGGTACCTTACCTACCTGTCAATGTATCGTTGCTTACAACACGATACTTAGGCGGGGTTCTGCCTTTATGGGTTTTTCTTGCTTCACATGTACAAGTTGGCACTTCCTGGCACGTATGTCACTAGCTCAGGAGTCGAGTGTCTTCCTGTTCGGTTCCCATTTGTATATCAATGGATATACGTTGCACTAGTGGCGTGCTTTACACTCGACATGACATACATTTGAAAAAGACTGAAACACTGTAGGGTTTGATACTTTTGACCTATTAAGGTCCTGAGACTCGGTTGGAGTCTACGGGCAATGGCCCGAGTTCGTGAGAATGTGCTCACATATTCGTGTCACCCTAGGCATAAAACAAAATGGTATATTATCGTCTTCACAGGCGATGTGCTCGTGGCGGCCGTGTGAGGCTGAGCACGTGAATGGGCAGGCCAAGTCCTCGGTTGCGTACCCCGCGGGGGCCACGAGGCACGACTACCTCGAGAGGAGGTACGACGGGAAGTTTGAGCCTAAATAAGATAAACCTGTCGCGCCCCATTCACAACTTGGTCACCCAGGGAGAGGGTGAATGGTACAGCCCTGAGTGACGTGTCGTTACTACGACTTGTTCTTTGAGGAGCCGATGTACCCTCTGACCTCCAGTCACTCGGAGTTAGGGAGGTCAAGGTTGCCCTCTATAGGGACCTTTGCTACTGTAGTAGCACGAATTGCAATCCTTTACCCCTGCGAAAGGTTTCTCCTGGCTGCGTGTTGCCCGCAGGTGGTTTTCTCGTTCTGTAGCATCCCCGGTTACCACATTAGAAGTTGAATAACAGACACTGGGTGCATGTCTCACAGAACTCGAGGGTTTTCCTTTGCGTACCCGAAGGAGGAAAAAAGATGAACATAAGGACTAACCAATCAGACTGACTTACTGTAGTTGTTACTCTAGAGCAGTATACACTTTTGTTCAGTTGCTACACTTTGTTGGCTGGTTCCTAGTCTGCTACTCCCTGTTGTTCAGTTCCTACCTTGTTACTTTGTTGCTACACTGTTACTTACTTATAGTTTTACAGTCTCGTGGCACGTGCACCTACCTGACATACACTTGTACTTTTATTCAAAATGCTTCTAACTGTTCCATCATGCTAGTTATAGTCTGGTACTTAGCACACTTGTAGCATGTTGCTTACTTTCTGCTTTTCCTTAAGAATGATAATGTATGGATGTTTTGTCTCACCAACTCGCAAGAGTACTGACCCCGTTTTATGGGGATATAGGTGACGAGTAGGCGCAGTGACGGTGCAACGACGTACGGTTGGAGACTTGAGACCCACACTTAGCTGCAGATCTTGGTCCTTGTCTTGTTTTGGGGTTTGAGGGGAGTTTTCCTCTCATTTTGGGAGAGACACGTTGTATGGGTGTTTTTAGTCTCGTATTGTAAAACTCTGATGTTATATGTATTTGGAATGAACATGTGGTTTATATCTCTTATTGTGGCCCGCTCAGACTTGCGGCCTTTGCTCTACCCCTGTTTTCCCCTCCTTTACTTCCGCTAGTTGTTTTTCACTCTGTGTAGACACGTTGTATGGCTAGTGCACGTCACCTTCTGCTGGGACGTTGCAGGTTCAAAACCCAATGGTATACAGTTGTATAACTGGCAGGAGTCTGCCTAACCCTAGTTTATACCTAAAAAAAATATTTTGCTTAAAAACCAAGGGTTTTTACAAGGTCGGGGTTTGGGGCGTCACACTTCGGATCCAATTCCATTTAGGATCCAGAATTCAAATTTCATCTTAGATCCCAGATTTCAAATCCAATTCCATTCCCAATTCTAGATTTTAAATCCAAATCTATCTTAATTTCCAATTTTTAAATCCAATTTCATTTTCAGATCTCATCTGGACTTCTTAAATCCATTTCTATTTCTAAATACCATTTGGATTTTCCAAATCCATCTTGATTTCAAACTTTAAATCTAAAATTTAATGTCATTTCAAATTTCACCTCCTTCTCTTAAATTCAAGTTCAAAATTCAAATTCAAAATCCATTTCTAACTCTAAAACCTCATTTATTTTGTCTCAGCTTCAAATCCTTCTTTTCAAAGTCAAGATTTATTTTCCCAACTCTGATTATTTCAAAGACTTAGAACTTCACATATCTTTTCTAATCTATCTCAAGTGCTAAGTTAGAGATCATTTCTTCACTACATTATCAAGTTCGTCCCAAAAAACTTGGAAATTTTCAAAACATTCTTCAAAAGAGCATACATCCTTGTATTGCACAAGCATGATTCTTTGTGCATTTAGATTTAGAATAAATTCTTAGATAATATTTTAGCAAAGCAAAATGCATAAATTCGATCCTTGGTTCGATTACCCCTGGTAAAGGCGCCAGGAACGGTCGAACCTCGTACCGATGAGCGAATCCCGTCTCTCCATTTTTCTCGCAGATTTAAAAAACGGAGGCAAGTTATTTGCTAAATATTTTCAAATCAAGGTCAAGTGAGACCCCGCAAAAGAGTTCATCTTCTCTCTTCTTTTCCGTCTTTTCATTTCTCCCCTCAAAAAGGAGAACTAGACGTCAGAAAGGAAAAAGAGAAGGAAGAGAGAGAAACCATAAGAGGAAAATTTTTGCGATGATCACAGTCGGGCAAACTGCTTGGCTATATGATCAACAAGAAAGGCATAGAGGTGGATCCCTCCAAGGCAAAGGCAATCATTGATATGCCACCTTCCACCAATTTGAAAGAACTGTGAAGCCTTCAAGGGCGCATTCAGTCGATTTGTCGCTTCATCTCTAATTTGGCCATGAGATGCGAGCCATTCAATCACTTGCTAAGAAAAGAAGTGAAATTTGAATGGCGATCAGAATGTCAGCTCTTGTTTGAGCACATTAAGCAGTATCTCCTCAATCCACCAGTTCTGAAGCCACCAGAACTAAGAAAGCCACTTCTCTTGTACATTTCTGTCAACCAGAATGCTTGTGGTGGATTTCTTGCGCAGTATGAGGATGGCAGCCGGATAAAGCATGCCATCTACTACATAAGTAAGACCTTCATCGATTATGAGAAAAGATACTCTCAGATGGAAAAGACATGTCTAGCCTTAGTATGAATGTGTCAGAAGCTGAGACATTATCTGATGGCCTCAGGAATCAAAATTTTGTCAAGGCTCAATCCTCTTAAGTACATCCTTGAGCAGCCTTTCCTTACTGGACGAATTGCAAAATGGTAAGTCCTCCTGATGCAATACGATTTGGAATATGTTTCTCAGAAGTCCGTCAAAGGTCAGTCCATCGCAGATCAGTTGGCAGATTTCCCGTTGATAGAAGAGATCAAAGCGGAAGATGATTTTCCCAATGATCGCATCTGCAGTATTCAGGAATCTCCAGTTTGGACCCTTTTCTTTGATGGAGCTAGAAACATGTCTGGCATAGAGATTGGGATCTTATTAATCACTCCCGAAACGGAGATGATTCCTTATTCCCTCAAACTCAACTTTCAATGTACTCACAACATGGCCGAGTATGAAGCTCTAATACAAGGCCTTAAAATTTTGCAAGACTTCAATGTCAAGAGAGTACATGCCTTCGGCGATTTATTGCTTGTTGTTAGCCAAGTTAATGCTGAATGGCAAGTGAAGGATTCAAAGTTGATTCCCTATCAGAAGATTGCCTTAGCTCTCATAGGCAACTTTGAGGAATTTCAGCTCAATCATATCAAGAGGGAATACAACCACATAGCGAATGGCCTAGCCTGTCTGGGTTCCATTTTGTCTTTTAAAGATAGTGAATCCTATCGTTCCTTCGAGATTGGCAGACTTGATCAACCTGCCTTCATTCCAGCTGAGCAAGTGAACCAAGCCACTCAAAAAGAGAAGCCTTGGTATCAAGACATCAAAAACTTCATTGAGACTGGTGCATTTCTATCGGAAATGCCAAGAAAGGAGCAACGTGCGATTCAACGCATGTCAACCCGTTATTTCATCCTTGCCAATACTCTTTACCATCGTGGATTCAGTTCTGAGTACGCCAGGTGCTTAGATAAGGATGAAGCCATGGAAGTTGTCCAAGAGGCACACAAGGGAATTTGTGGTGGTCATGTCGGCTACCAAACGCTCGTCAAGCAGATTATCCAGGCAGGATATTACTGGAAAACCATGCAGCAGGATTGCTATCAATTTGTGAGGAAGTGCATCAAATGTCAGATGCACACACCTTCCATTCATGCGCCAGCCGCATATTTGCAGTCCGTGGTTTCTCCTTGGCCTTTTTCGATGTGGGACTTCGACGTGGTGGGTCCGATCACTCCTTCAGCTTCCAATGACCACATATATTTTGTCGCAGCTACAGAATACTTCACCAAATGGGTCGAAGTTGTAACCCTGCGAACAGTAGAAGGCCAGCACGTGGTTTCTTTTATTCACAAGAACCTTCTCTGTCGTTTCGGTGTGCCACATGATATTATGTTAGATAACGACAGTCACTTCAAGAACGAGAAGATGAAGATCTTCTGCTCGAAGTTCAGGATTCATCATCACTTCTTAGCTCCTTATTATCCCCAAGGGAATGGCCAAGCAGAGGCTACCAACAAGATTTTGATCCGCATTCTGGAAAGAACTGTGGAGGTAGGCCGCGATTGGCACAAGAAGATGCATGATGCACTGTGGGCATACCGAACCACCATTCGGACCCCAACCAACGCTACGCCTTCGGAGCTTGTTTATGGAACAGAAGTAGTATTACCTCTTCACGTTCAGAAGCCTGCACTAAAGTTCGCATCACTCATCGAACTTCCGCTCGATAAGTATCAGCAACAGAGGTTGATACATCTCGACCTGTTGGATGAGAAGAGACTCAAAGCAGCAGAGCACGCTCAAGCCTATCGTCAGAGGATAGCTCGGCACTACGCCAAATCAGTTATTGAGAGAAGATTTCGAGTTAATAATCTTGTGCTCAGATCGACAGCTCATCTCAAGCATCGATCGAAGGGCAAGTGGTCACCCAATTGGATAGGCCCTTATGTGGTTAAGGAAGCGCTGCCCCGCAATTCCTATCGACTGATCAACGCAGATGGGGTGAAACTGTCAGATCCTATCAATGCTCTGCATTTGAAGAGATTCTACACTTAAATTGTTCATCCTAGCCTTTTGTACTCTTCAAAAGTCTTTTTCAATAAAGCAATAATCTTCCATTAAATTCTCACATTCTTCTCTCTGATACTGGGGCATTTTATTTTGATCTATACTTGTCTTCCTTCATCATATGCAAGCAGGATCAGACGAATCTTTTTCTAAAAATCTTATCAACTTTTCGGTTAATCTTGTTATCTTTATTAAATTATATTCATTTCATTTTTTTTTAATTTAATCAAGTTTTCATCAATTTATTGTCAATTTTATCAATTTTTGTCAAGTTTTATCGATTTTTACTAAATTTTATCAATCTTTATAAAACCCTTTCAGGTTAAGGGATAAACCTGATGCCTCTTTTCCATGAGGTATTCTTTATGCCTTTTCCTTTTTAGGTTAAGGGATAAACCTGACCCTCGTTGCCCGAGGGGTTCCCATTCAGGACAAGGGATAATCCTGATACCCCTCATAGGAGCACCGATGCTACCCGTGAGAACTCTTTTCCAAAATAAAATTTCAATGAATTTCTTTAAATTTTTCTCCATTTTTATAAATTTTATTCTTTTTCCTTTCAGGTTAAGGGATAAACCTGAATTATTTCCCGTAAATTCCTTAGTTCACATCAAATTTTATCCTATACTCCTTCAGGATAAGGGAAAATCCTGAAGCCGTCATAAATAGATTTGAATCTTAGGCCATCTTGGGTCAAGGATCTCAAATGAATCTCTCATCTTCTTCATAGTCGGAATCTAATCATACATTTTATTAATCCTTCTAAAATCCGACTCTTGGGAATGAGTTATTTCTTTCCCGTCTAAGTTCCGACTCAGGTTTTGTTTTCATTTTATTTTTATTTTTGGAAGATCCGAGTCCCGACTAGAGTTTTTCCCTTTTATCTTTCGTTTGAAGTTCCTGGTTCCGACTCAGACTTCCTTTTGGATCCAATGCTCGTATTGGAACCAATCGTTGCGCCGAGAATTCGAGTTCTCAAACTCGATTATCATTCATTCTTTTATTCTTGAAAAACTGGGTTCCAACTCAGATTTTCCCTTTTGTATATTCTTATTTCTGAAGCTTCGAGTTCCGACTTGAGCTTCCTTTTGGTCCCGATGTTTGCATTTGACCAATTGCTATGTCGAGAATTCGAGTTCTCAAACTCGATTCTCATTCATTCTTTTATTTTTGAAAAACAGGGTTCCGACTCGGATTTTCCCTTTTGTATATTCTTATTTCTGAAGCTTCGAGTTCCGACTTGAGCTTCCTTTTGGTCCCGATGTTCGCATTGGACCAATTGCTACGTCGAGAATTTGAGTTCTCAAACTCGATTCTCATTCATTCTTTTATTTTTAAAAAACCGAGTTCTAACTCGGGTTTTCCCGTTTGTATATTCTTATTTCTGAAGCTTTGAGTTTCGACTTGAGCTTCCTTTTGGTCCCGATGTTCGCATTGGACCAATTGCTACGTCTAGAATTCGAGTTCTCAAACTTGATTCTCATTCATTCTTTTATTTTTGAAAAACCAGGTTCCTACTCGGATTTTCCCTTTTGTATATTCTTATTTCTGAAGCTTCAAGTTCCGACTTGAGCTTCCTTTTGGTCCCAATGTTCGCATTGGACCAATTGCTACGTCGAGAATTCGAGTTCTCAAACTCGATTCTCATTCATTCTTTTATTTTTGAAAAACTGGGTTCCGACTCAAATTTTCCCTTTTGTATATTCTTATTTCTGAAGCTTCGAGTTCCGACTTGAGCTTCCTTTTGGTCTCGATGTTCGCATTGGACCAATTGCTACGTCGAGAATTCGAGTTCTCAAACTCGATTCTCATTCATTCTTTTATTTTTGAAAAACCGGGTTCCGACTCGGGTTTTCCCTTTTGTGTATTCTTATTTCTGAAGCTTCGAGTTCCGACTTGAGCTTTTTTTTTGTCCCAATGTTCTCATTGGACCAATTGCTACGCCGAGAATTCGAGTTCTCAAACTCGATTCTCATTCATTCTTTTATTTTTGAAAAACCGGGTTCTGACTCAGGTTTTCCCTTTTGTATATTCTTATTTCTGAAGCTTTGAGTTTCGACTTGAACTTCCTTTTGGTCCCGATGTTCGCATTAGACCAATTGCTACGTCGAGAATTCGAGTTCTCAAACTCGATTCTCATTCATTCTTTTATTTTTGAAAAATCGGGTTTTGACTCGGATTTTCCCTTTTGTATATTCTTCCCCTTCAGGATAACGGACAATCCTGAAACACCAACAATCATTCTCGCTTAATTCTCAAATATCTTCGAATGTCGGTCTCTTCCTCAAAACTTTCCATTGAGAAACCAGTGCTCGTACCGGTGTGCACTTTCGAAAACTCAGTGCTCGTACTGGTGTGCACTTTCGAAAACCCAGTGCTCGTGCTGGTGTGCATTTTCGAAAACCTAGTGGTCGTACTGGTGTGCACTTTCGAAAACCCAGTGCTCGTGCTCATGTGCATTTTTGAAAAACCCAGTGCTCGTGCTGGTGTGTATTTCGAAAACCTAGTGCTCGTACTGGTGTGTATTTTGGAAACCCAGCGCTCGTACTGGGGCATTTTTGAAATCTAGTGCTCGTACTGGTGTATTTTTTTCAAAACCCAGTGCTCGTACTGATACATCTTCAAAACCAGTGCTCGTGCTGGTACATCTAGCACTCATGCTGGTACATCTAGCACTCGTGCTAGTGTCTGGCTGACGGAACAGTTAGCCCTCCATGTTCAGTCTTTGTACTAACCGTTCATCACAATTCAAGCTCAAAATCTCAATTTTAACCTTTGGCTTATCATTATGTCAAAAATCAATCTTTTTCTCTTGCGAAGGACTCTCTTCAAGAAGAGTTCGAGGGAGCTCGTTCCTTTCACATGCAACCATCTTTCGTTCGCAGGAACCCTTTTCTAGGAAGAGTTTGAAGGGACTCATTTTGTTCGCGAACAGTTTGCAAAACAACAACCAACTTTACACAAAAGAACCCTTTTTCCAGGGAGAGCTTCGACGGAAGCTCGTTTCTTTTTGTGGCCCCCATTTTTTCATCTTTGGCCAAACCCTTCACAGAAGGACCCTCTTCTAGGGAGAGTGTGATGGACTTGTTCCTCTGTGATACTTTCTCAACTTTGTTTTTTGGCCGCCTTTCCATAAGAGAAGCCTAGAAATAGGGAGTTTTGACAAAAACTTAATTTCTCTTCGAAAGTTCCGTTTTGCAAACACCTCCTTTTTGGGGAAGAGGGGAGTATTTCCAACTTCCCATTCAGGTAAGGGCTAAGCCAGAGTCTCTCTTTTTGGGGAAAAAGAGAGGAGAATTTTGTCACAGACGGGTCGATTCGATATCAAGCAATTACTTTTATTAAGGATTTCAAGAATCTTTTGCCAATTTGCTATCAAAAATCATTGTTGATCTTAAAAACTTTCATCACATAAAGAATTACCTCAAACTACCTTTAGTATTATTTCCAAAAGAGCAAGACTTTTGCGAAATAAAAACTGAATTCAAGCTTTTTCTGTTGGTCGACCAAGAGGATGAAGAAAAATCTTCGATATGACCGGCAAAGAAAAAATTCAATGATGTTGAAAAGCCATAAGTGAATTGATATTGATCATAGCTATGGCACATCCTTAAAGATCGTTTTTTTGGAAGTAAAACAATGAAAATATCCTGGGCAGTAAAAAAAAAAAAAGACCTACCCAATCTATATCTCCCTAGTCATCTAAGCTGCAATCAAATATCCGCAAAAGGGATCTCTCAATTGTTGTCAAGATGAAGACGAATATGCGAGCTAAACCCCCGGGGCCAAAGAAGATTTGGATCATCTCCGAGATGATGAAGTTTGTGACGGATCCTTCCAGAGAAAGTTTAGATCACCGTCGAGATGAAGGCGAGTGTGATGAACCTACCGACAAACCCTAAAAGATATTTGATTTCTGTTATCATCTAAAGACCTTTTTGAGCCAATCTCATCAATAGATATCCTTAGAAAAAAAAAGAAGGATTGGAACATCTCCAAGATGAAGGAGTTTGTGACGTACCCTTCCCCAAAAAAAAGAGAAAAGTCAGGACATCTCCAAAATGAAGGATGATGTAAAAGAACCCAAGAAAGCTCCATGACTCAAAAGAGTGCAAAAAGATCATCATGGGAAAAGCCTCAGGATATCAAATTGCTCGAGACTGCCAGGAATCATCTTTATCTAGGTGAAATTCTTTTGTCAATATATTTTCACTCAATTGCTTTTATGAAACTAGGAATGTTTTCTCTCTTTTCATATCAAGGAAATTGATATCTTCCTTGAAGAAACTCAACAACAACAAAATTTTGAATTTGATTCTTGATTCTACAGAGTTAGCCTCATTGGAGTTAATACTCTAGGTAGAAAGATGTGATATTTTCACATATATGTACAATTCAATCACTCAGAATCAACTATAATTTTTGTCATCTTATTCGCAATATTTTCTCATTATCCCAACATGAAGTAAGAACTTGACGATCGTTTTGACGTATCTTGACATCATCCCTCGTTAGGACTGAAAAGTTCTTTCCTTCCGTCTGATCTGAGCGCTCTCAGATCTGCACACTTTCCCTGTGTTCCCCACTGTCCTGCCATAGACAGTTCCCGCTCAGGATAAGGGTTAAACCTGAACTTTCTGCAAAAGGTCTGTTATTGTCAAAAGCTATTTTCAGTCTCAGCAATGAGACTTCCCAGATCATCCCCTTTTTAAGCTTTAGGGACCCCATTTTCATAATTTTGCAAAGCCCTCTTGGACTTGTTGTGCGAAGCCTAGAGGTCCTATCACAGTTTTTCTTGCTCTTAGAGGATTCTATATCCATTCAAGCTAAGGATTAAACCTGTTGCCTCGCTCCTCGAGGTATCACCCAAACCTTCTGCGGGAGGTCGTCTGTTTTTAGAAAGCTGATTTAGTCTCAGCAATGAGACGCCCAAGATCATCCCCTTTCCAAGCTTTAGAGAATCCTTTGTTTTTCTCTTCTCGCAAACCCCTTTCGGATTTGTTCATCCAAATTCCGAAGGTCCCATCATGGTTTCTTCATCCGAGGATTCCGTATGGTCGCCCCTTTAAGGTTAAGGGTTAAGCCTAAACCTCGCTCTGTGAGGTATCTTTCCATTCAGGTTAGGGTTAAACCTGAGTCTTGCTTCAACTAGATATCCTTTCTAATCCCATCATGGTTTCTTTATCCGAGGATTTCGTATGGTCGCCCCTTTAAGGTTAAAAGTTAAGCCTAAACCTCGCTCCGCGAGGTATCTTTCCACTCAGATCAAGGGTTAAACTTGAATCTTGCTTCGGCGATGCATTTTGTTGTCCCATCACGGCTTCCTCATTTGAGGATTCTGTATGGTCGTCCCCTTCAGGTTAAGGGTTAAGCCTGAACCTCGTTCCACGAAGTATCTTCCTTTCAGGCTTGGGTTAAGCCTAAACCTCGCTTCTCGAGGTATCGTCCCCTTCAGGATAAGGATGAAGCTTGAACCTCGTTCCACGAGGTACCTTCCGTTCATGTTTGGGTTAAACCTGAGCCTCGTTTCGATGAGGTAATCCTTCTTGTCCCATCATGATTTTTTCCCCATAAAGGAATCCATGCTCTGTACATCCATCCAGGAAAGGATCATACTTGTGTTTCATCTCACGAGGCATTTCTCTCAAAAATGTCCCATCGAGGTCCACTTATATTCCTTTCCCCATCCAAATTATATTGATCTATCTTCGTCCCATCCAGGCTAAGGGCTAAACCTGACTCATTCCAAAAGGTTGATCTTGTCTCACCCATGAGACTTGATCAAAATTCTTATCTTTCATCATTTCGGGATCTTTGCCCAAAATCCCATCACGATTTCCTCATTCCTGCTATTTAGTCATATCGTTGTCGAGGATTTCGTCCCCTCAGAACCATTCAGGATAAGGTTTTAAGCCTGAAAAGCCATGCTCTCAAAATAAATTCTTCCACACTCAGATCAGATCTGCTGACTGGAACATTTTTCAAAATTCGAAGTGTTTCTTTGCCACTAAGCTCGACTTTCAACCGGCTTAGTAGCAAAGAGGGGCATCTGTGAACACCCCAAATTTTTCAAAATGCGGTAAATATTCCCCTTTTGCCCTTGACCACATTTTTCTGAGCAATCGAGTCAGTTTTAAATCTAAATTCTAGTTATTTCTCAAATTTTATTGAAATTAAAATTCCTTTTTATACATCTGACTCAGTTTTGGATCCGGATCCATTGTCAAAATCCAAATCTGAGCCTCATTATCCAATTTTTAAAACCGAATTCTCAAAACTACCAAAATAACTTTTGAAAAGCTCAGACAAATTCGTCCGGTATCCATTTGGATCCATCGTGTTATATTCCTCGATTCGAGGTTTAAAACAAGAATATTTTCTCAAAACTTGGGTCCAAACCATTTTTTAAAGAAATTTCCCCAAAGTAGCCTCGAAAACCCTCTTTTGTAAATATTTCTCAAAAATCCAAAAAAAAATAGTTTTAAATCTTTGTTTTGTCGTAAATTTTAGGATTTTATCCCAAAAATATAAAAAAAATATATAAAAAATGATGAAAAGAACAAAAAACAAAAATAAAATAATAATAAAAATATAGAAAAGAAAAAAAATAGTTTTGAAAACCTCCTTTTGAAAAACATCCTTTTAACTGAAACCATCTTTTTGAAAATACTTTTGAAAAGGGGCACTCTTTTGAAAAAGGTTTTTAACGAATATCTTTAGGGGCTTTTTCGGATTCTCTCTCTCCATTCTCGCTCCATCGCCCTCTTTGCTTCCAGAACCCTCTACCGCCCTCTCTCACTCTCTTTTTCGTCACTGAACTCCCCCATGGCTTCCTTCACCCCTCATCTACCAACAGCATCTCCTCCCTAAGCCCTTTATAGCCAACGGCCCAACCTCGCACGCTCCCGCTCTAATCCGCCTTCTTTCCTCCTCATGCATCGTCTCAACCCTCGATCACCAACAAATCGCCTTTGGAAGCGTCGATCGCCCCCATCAGCCTCCACCCTTCGATCATGGATTTTTGGCCTCAGTTCGTCGATGCCGAACGGACACCCCTCGTCCAGAGCCTTCCTGCCCTTCCATAAAGGGGGGGGGGGGGGGTAAAGGGGAAGCCAGAGCATCAGTTTTTTTGGGCGAACATCCACCATCGGCTATTCACCTCATCTACATCATCTCGAGCATCCTTTTTTTTTTTGGCACAAGGCTACTAGCAAGAATACAGGAACACCGAAAGATCCATTTCGTCCTTCTATAGCCGGATTTCTCCATTAATTCACGAGAAACCTGCAGTGGAGCCAAGCTAGCAGGGAAAAGTTTGGAGGAAGGAGAGAAAGAACAAAATTCCTTCCAATTCCTTCAGTGCAAGACTATCGGGTGAGCCTTCCCTCTTTCATTTGCTCTTCTGATTGTGCTCATTATTGCTCTATTTTAATCCCCATTTACGCACCATGGGAAGGGTTTGGATTGCTCATAGCAATTTCAACCTCCCCTTTGTGCAATAGTAAGTGAAGTTTCCTAACTTCTACATTTTCTTTCTTCTTTGCAATTTATTCTGTCAGATTTTCTTAGTTTATGTAAGGTGGTGTCATATACGGATTTTTGAGTAGGATATAAAAGAACAATAATCAATGAATGACATAAAGTAATGATTGACAAGATTTAATGGTTTTAATGAAACTCGATTGAAGGGAGTGCATAGTTTTTGAAAAAGATTAATTAATTCAAAATATGTAAATGAGTCAAGGTCACAGATGGAGGCTCAAATTGGATGAGATAGAGAGAGAGAGAAAAAGATGGTACTAATAGTACTCATGAGAATAACATATAATAGTAAAAAATAAAGGACAAGTTGTCGAGAATGAGTTCTTATAATAATTTTTCATAAAAAATGTGAAAGATGATGGGACAAAAGTAGATTGTACTTGAGATATGATATAAAAGATGACATAAAGCATTAAATAGTAAAACTGTACGTGAAATATTAAAGAACTTAACTTTGAAAAAGGTGGTGAATTGAATGATGATTTTGAATGAAATAATCCAAAATCAACTGTGTCTTTTAGATATCTCTGAAAGTGCACTAGGATCGAGGCATCGAGCACTAGAGGGGGGGTGAATAGTGCTTTTATAAATTGTCTGCGAAATATTGAAGGATTTTGCAATTTGAAAAGCAAACACACAAAGAACATAAGATTTTATCCTGGTTCAGTCTATCCCAACCTACATCCAGTCCCCAAGCAAAACCCGTTTGAGATTTCCACTATCAACCTTATTAACTACAAGATCACACAGACCAAAACCAGTCTCACTTTCAGTAACAACCTTACTGAAAGCAAACAACTCCTTTAAACCAAGAGTCCTTTTTACAGAAAATAAGTAACAACTTACAATACAACCTATGAGCCTTTCTTTTGAATGCGAATGAGATGCAATTGGATTTTGAGGTTATTGAAATACTCTACCCACGAATTCACTATCTCTCAAAGTGATTTGAGTGAAAAACTGAAGTGAAAATATCAAGTGAGTGAGAAAACAAATACTTAAATGAATAGGAGTGAAAAGCAAGAAGTAAATGATTCAAATCGATTGAATTCTTGTTGTTTTGAGTGTAAAATGCACTCATATTTATAGTTAAAAGATTCCATACATTGAGAGTATGAAAGGGTGTCAAAACCGTCCATTTTGAATGATCAAAATGTTTGAAAAATGAAAAGACACACCTTTTTGAAGTTTCAGGAAAATGACAAAATTAGTCAACTGGAACATCAGTTAGTCGACTAATAGTTAGTTATTAGTAGACTGACAGTTATCATCGGTCGACTAATCTGTTAATCGAGCCATTTGAAAATCTGAACTTTTGAAACTTAGTCGACTAGAGAAAAATTAGTCGACTGATAATATCATCAGTAGACTGAAAAATCTTTCAGTCGACTGCTGCTAAAATCTTCTGAAAAACAAACATTCTGTTCGGTCGACTGATAAAAGCATTAGTTGACTGCTGCTAAATTTTCAGAAAACACATGTTCTGTTCAGTCGACTGATAAAACCATTAGTCAACTGCTACTAATTTTTCAGAAAACAGACATTCTGTCCAGTTGACTGATAAAACCTTTGGTCGACTAATTTGACAAAAATGACTTTTTAGAAAATATGACACGAAAGGATTAGTCGACTGGTAAGTCTATTGATCGACTAATAAACACGAAAATTTAAGAAAAGAGTTTTCTAAAAAAAAATTTCAAGAGGGTTTCTTTGAGAAAAGTTTTTCTAAAGACTTTTAAGGTGAAATGCAACCTAAATATGCACTCTAAGTAAGGCACTTACAAGAATCTAAGACTTTTAATTAATTAAACATTTGCACACTAGACTTTAAAGATTCTTCATCGAATTCTTCAATTTCTTCATAGCCTTAGCTGAAATGCAGTTGATTCTACTTGCTCATCATCAAAACCTTGTTCTTGAAGTATCATGTATGGCTTCATTGTCGTAACAATCTCCCCCCCTTTTTGATGATGACAAACTTAATCAAAGATGAAGCATTTAGATGCATAGATAGAGATTTTACTCCCCCTATCAATATGCTGTAAAACATTAAAAGTTAGCACATTTAAAGCACATATATCACATATTGATTGGTTTGCATTTCCATTCATCATTACTTCATGCATTTACAAATGCATTCATTCAAAGCTTACTTTTTCTCTTAATTTTGCATTTCTCTTGCAAGATCTCCTACAATTTCAATGTAATGCTATCTTTTATCTTTTATCTTTTTCTCCCCCTTTGTCATAATAAAAAAGAATAAGGGCAGAAATAGCATAAGCAAAATAGAGATGTAAGTTTAAAATATTACAACCCATAAAGTATGAAAGTTTAGACAAGAAAGATCAGAAAAGTGAGTTGAGCAAATCCTTGATTGAAGTAAATCTCTTTCTGAATCGAAGATAGTTGTTGAGTCACATCTTCACGAAAAGTGTGTTGATGCAGCTCCAAAGCTTCCAGTCTCTGCATAACTTCATTGTCTTGATTTGTAGAAAATTTCTTTCTTTTTGCATGAGATGAAGGTGTCGCAGAAGGTGAAGGTTCAGAAATTGATGGTTCAGTAGGATCAACATTTAAAGGAGACAGATATTTAATTTTCATTCTTTTAAAAATTGTTTGATCAAAGAACTCTTTTTGCTCAATATATTTTTCATTTGTTAAGGGAACTTTGAAATGTCTAAAAATACGAGTTAGAAGACATCCATAAGGAAGAAATGGTTTTTGTTTCCACAAATTTGTAAAATACACATTGGCCCAATTTACAGAAATATTTCCAAATAAAATATAAAGAGCCGTAGATAGATCTGTAGAATAATAATCAAAAGAACCAGTTTTAGGAAGAACATTGTGGGAAAGGATTCGTCCAGCAATGCGTGCACGAGTTTGAAGATTAGTATTTTTGAAAGGAGGGCAGTGAGGTGCACCTGGAAGAAGAATTTGTTCAAAAATTCTTTCATCATTTAGTTCAACAGTGTTGAAAAGAGTGTCTGAAGGTGGAATTTCTAGAATTTCTAGAATTTCTCCAAGCAGTTTAGAATCAAACTCGATTTCAACATCACGAACAAGAGAAGAAAGAACTCCAGTTTCATGATTAATTTGTAAATTCGTGTAAAACAAGTGAATCAGAAAAGGATAGTGAAGGGTATCTACACAAGCATAAAAAAGATGTGAAATTTCAGGAAACAATTCTCTTATGTTGTAACGAGAAAATAAGTAAAATAGAACATTTCGGCCTGGTAAAATAGGTAGTGCAGAAATTGATCCAAAAGTATCATACAAAAGAGGATTTCTGAGTAATCTGAGTGAAAAACCATGTCTTGAAGAAGGTGTAGGAGGAGGAGAACCTAAACCTTTTGCAGATGCAGACTTCGTACGAGGCATGATTAAAAATAGATTTACCCAAAAAAAATGTCAGCTTCTAAATGATGTCTGGCAAGGGGAAAATGTTGTCCAGCATTCAGAAACGAAGGAAGATACGGTGGCTGACGGCGAGTGTGAAGTCGGCCACAAGAGGATTCCAGCAAAGGCGGAAAATACACTGTCACGGCAAGAGGGTTCCAGCGTGTTTTGAAGATGCGCCACTTACTGCAAGAGGATTCCGGCGTTTCAAGATCACGGCCAGAAGATTCTGGCGTCTCCCTGTCACGGCAAGAAAATCCCGATGAAGATGGGATCGAACGGCACTCTGAGGATTTTTTGGAAGAGAAAGGCAAAAGAGAAAGAGGGTTTTCGTTTTAAGGGTTTCGTTTTTAAGAAAAATGAAAAGGTACAAAATTGAAGTGAAACGATGCCTATTTAAAAAAGACGGGTTTTTAAAAAAAAATCCAAGGGGTATCGGGTCCCTTCATTTAAAATTAAAAAAAAAAAATTTAGTCGACTAAAACTTTATCGGTCGACTAAGAATGTGCGACTCATTCTAAAAACATCAGTCGACTAGAAATATATCGGTCGACTAATATGGTGCGATTTTGAGATTTTGTTCAAAAATCAACATTTTTACAAATCCAAAAACGGGCAAATACCTAGTTCTCTCCTAATTCTTATAAAATCTTCATTTTTAAGAGGTTTAGTGAAGATATCGGCATGTTGTTCTTTAGTGGAAATAAAATTTAACGAAATATCTCCTTCTAAAACATGATCTCTTATAAAATGATGTCTAACTCTAATATGCTTAGTTCTTGAGTGCTGAACAGAATTTTTTGAAAGATTTATAGCACTAGTGTTATCGCAATAAATAGTTGTTGTGGAGAAATTCAAACCAAAATCTTTTAAGGTCTGTTTCATCCATAGTACTTGTGAACATGCTAAACTAGCCGCTATATATTCTGCTTCAGTTGTTGAGAGTGACACTGAATTTTGCTTTTTACTAAACCAAGAGACTAAAGAATTTCCTAAGAAATGACAAGTTCCACTAGTACTCTTGCGATCAGATTTACTTCCTGCAAAATCTGCATCACTATATGAAACTAAATCAAAGGAAGATGATTTTGGGTAAAACAAACCAAAATCTGAAGTATCTTTTAAATAACGAAGAATTTGTTTTACGGCAGTTAAATGAGATTTCTTTGGATTAGCTTGAAATCTTGCACACATACAAACACTAAACATAATATCAGGTCGACTAGCAGTTAAGTATAATAGAGATCCGATCATACCTCTGTAGAGCTTAGTATCTACACTTTTACCATTTTCATCTTTATCAAGAGAAGTAGTTGTACTCATAGGATTCCTTCTTGATTTCGATGAGTCCATCCCAAATCTCTTGAGAAGTTCTTTTGTATACTTAGCCTGATTGATGAAGATTCCTTCTTCAATTTGCTTTATTTGAAGTCCAAGGAAGTAGTTTAATTCGCCCATCAAGCTCATTTCAAACTCTTCCTGCATAGCTTTAGCAAATTCTTTACAAAGAGAATCATTAGTAGAACCAAATATTATGTCATCAACATAAATTTGCACAATAACAATATCTGAATTAAGATTTTCAATAAATAAAGTGGAGTCTACCCAACCAATGGAAAAACCAGATTGTTCTAAAAAAAATTGTAGTCTTGCATACCACGCTCTTGGTGCTTGTTTGAGTCCATACAAAGCTCTTTTCAATTTGTAGACTTTTTCTTGATATTTCTCATTTTCAAAGCCTAGAGGTTGCTCTACATAAACTTCTTCATTGATGTGTCCATTTAAGAATGCACTCTTAACATCAATTTGATATAACTTGAAGTTCATGTAACTAGCAAAAGCAAACATCATTCGAATTGACTCTAATCGAGCCACTGGTGCATAGGTTTCATCAAAATCTATGCCTTCTTCTTGATTATAGCCTTGTGCTACTAGCCTTGCTTTGTTACAAATGACTTCACCATTTTCGTCCAGCTTATTTCGGAAGACCCATCTTGTTCCAATTACTGGATGATCCTTTGGTCTATCAACTAAATCCCAAACATCATTCCTAGTAAATTGGTTAAGTTCTTCAGACATGGCCAAAAGCCAAAATTCATCATCACATGCCTCATTGATATTCTTTGGTTCTAATTTAGATATGAAAGCAACATTTGCAATATATTTTTCTAATTGCCTTCTAGTTTGGACACCACTCTTTATTTCACCAATAACTTGTTCATGTGGATGATTAGGAACTTCATTCCAAACCGATTGAAGAGAAATATTTTCTTGAGAAGTACTCTCTATCAAGGGTTCTTCTTGAAGTATTACTTCTTCTCCTTCGCTTAGAGGTATAATCTGCTCACAATTCTCATCAAATGTAACATGTAAAGATTCTTCAATACAAGATGTTCTTTTATTGAAAATACGATAAGCTTTACTTCTAGAAGAATATCCAAGAAATATTGATTCATCTGATTTTGAATCAAACTTATCAAGATTATCTTTGGTATTTAACAAGAAACATTTACTACCAAAAATTTTGAAATATGAGATCTTTGGTATACGATCATAATACAATTCAAAACATGTTTTATGTAAAATTGGTCGAATAAGAACACAGTTTAAAACATAACATGCTATATTTATTGCTTCAGCCCAAAAGTATTTTGGTAAATTATTATCTTGAAGCATGGTTCTAGCACATTCTTGCAAAGTTCTATTCTTTCTTTCAACAATTCCATTTTGTGGAGCCGCTCTAGGAAAAGCAAAGTTGTGAGATATACCATGTAAATCACAAAACTTTAGAAAAGATTCATTTTCAAGTTCACCACCATGATCACTACGAATTTTAATTATAGATGTAGATTTTTCATTTGTAATTCTTCTACAAAGTTTAGAAAATTCTGAAAAGCATCATTTTTGCTTTTTAGAAAAATTCCCATGTAAACCAAGAATAATCATCTACTATAACAAAAGCATACTTGCTACCATTCAAACTTTGAATTCTAGATGGTCTAAATAGATCTAAATGTAAAAATTCAAGAGGACGTTTTGTTGAAACAATATCTTTTGCTTTAAAAGAACTCTTGATTTGTTTACCCCTTTGGCAAGCATCACATAAGTGATCTTTCTTATATGGTATTCTAGGTAGGCATCTTACAAGATCATTTTTGGATAACTTTGAAATAATTTTAAAGTTAACATGTCCAAGTCTCTTGTGCCATAACCATTGAATTTCATTTGAAACAATAAGACATTTTTCATTAAAAGTGGGTAATTCATCTAGATATAGTGCATACACATTGTTCCTTCTTTTACCTTTAAAAATGATCTTTTTAGATTAAAAATCAGAAATTAAGCATAAATCATTTTCAAAAGAAACATGAAAACCTTTATCACATAATTGACTAATAGATAATAAATTATGCATTAAACCATCTACTAAAAGAACATTTTCTATCAAGGAAAATTTTGGATTACCAATATTACCAATACCTATTACTTTTCCCTTGTTATTGTCACCAAAGGTGACAGTTCCTCCATCCTTATTTTGGAAGGTGGAAAATAACTCCGGCCTTCCAGTCATATGTTTGGAACAACCGTTGTCCAATATCCATTTGCTCATTATGTTGTGTACCTACAACAAAATTAGAAAACAGAGCCTTTGACCCCTTTCTATTTTCGGGTCCATGAGAGTTAGTCTTAGGAACCCATATCCATTTGAATTTTGGTTTCCTTTGATAATAAATATTATTTCTATAAAAGGATTTATCATGTCTAGAATAATCATGTCTAGGCATATAAGCATTATAGTTTCCATGATTAGATACATTTCTATTAGAACTAGAAAGTTTAGTTCTATGAACAAATGGTTGAGAATAATGTCTTTGATTTTTCACCACATAGTTTGGTCTATTTTGAGTATCAAAGAAGCTATATCCCAATCTAGTTTTATTAACCGAGCATCTTTGAGAACCAAGAAGTTTTTCTAGATTCTGTTGACCATTTGTGAATTTGGTCACTATGGAAAGAAGATCATTTAATTTTTCTTTTAGACTAGATAGTTCTTTTTGTAAGAGATTGGTTCTAACTCCAATTTCTTTTATCTCAAATGCTTGGCAAGAATTTTCCTTCTTGAGATCTTCTATCTCTTGAAATAACACTTTATTTTCAGTTTTTAACTCTTTATTTTTAGAACTTAGACTCTTAAATTTAGCATATAAATCATTAAATGCTTTAAATAATTTATCATAGTCAAATTGACTTACCGAATCTTCTTGTGTTACAAAACACATGTTGGCAACTTCTTTATTTGATTCTTCATCAAAAGAGGAGTCACTATCATCCCAAAATGCTTGAAATGCCTTTTTCTTCTTGAATTGGTCCTTGGGCTTGATTTTGAGAAGATGACAATCTTTCTTGATATGTCCTGCCTTTTTGCAGTTAAAGCACTTGACTTCATTAGGACTGGAAGAATCTGCTTCCTTTACCTTTCTTTGAAATCTTCCCTTTTTGATGAATCTTCTGAATTGCCTTGTGATGAGGGCAATATCTTCATCTTCATCTTCATCTTCTTCTAAATTTTCTGAATCAGAAGTAGCCTTAAAAGCAAGAGATTTCTTCTTGGGCTCTTCTTCTTGTCTGTCTTGAAGTTGGACCTCATATGCCATTAGGTTACCAACCAAATCTTCAAGAGTGAGAGTGTTAAGATCATTTGCTTCTTCAATAGCAGTAGTTTTTCTCTCTCATTCAGGAGTTAAACACCTTAGGATCTTTCTGACTAAATCCACTTGTGAATATTCTTTTCCAAGGGATTTC
This sequence comes from Nuphar pumila, assembly GCF_984573655.1. Lineage (NCBI taxonomy): Eukaryota > Viridiplantae > Streptophyta > Magnoliopsida > Nymphaeales > Nymphaeaceae > Nuphar > Nuphar pumila. The sequence goes on from NC_143257.1 coordinate 72,560,695, forward strand.
AAAGTGTTAGTTATATCGGTCATTCTAGTTACCATGTCTGATATAGATTCATTTTGCTTCATTTTGAACAATTCAAATTTATGAACTAAAGAAGCAATTTTAGATTCCTTTACCTTTGACGTACCTTCGTGAGTCACGAGAAGAGTATGTCAGATTTCATTTCCTGTAGAGCATTGGGAGATGTGATTGAACTCTACCTTGTCAACGCCACAATATAATGCATTCATTGCCTTGGCATTAAGTGAAGCAGTTTTTTTTTCTTCATCGGTCCATTGGCTGAAATCAGTTGATGGAGTTTGGTACTTTTCTGAAACAACTCTCCAAATATCTAGATCCATGGATTGCAAGAATATTGTCATTCTTACTTTTCAGTAACCATAGTTTGTTCCGTCAAAGAGAGGAGGACGAACAGAGGAGCATCCTTCTTTGTGCTGAGATGTTGTAGTTGCCATGCTAGATGATGATCAAATCAAAATAATAGCAAACCTGCTCTGATACCAAATGAAAGTGCACTAGGATCGAGGCAACGAGCACTAGAGGGGGTGAATAGTGCTTTTATAAATTATCTGTGGAATATTGAAGGATTTTGCAATTTGAAAAACAAACACACAAAGAACACAAGATTTTATCTTGGTTCGGTCTATCCCAACCTACATCCAGTCCCCAAGCAAAACCCGCTTGAGATTTCCACTATCAACCTTGTTAACTACAAGATCACATAGACCAAAACCGGTCCCACTTTCAGTAACAACCCTACTGAAAGCAAACAACTCCTTTAAACCAAGGAGTCCTTCTTTTTACAGAAAATAAGTAACAACTTATAATACAACCTATGAGCCTTTCTTTTGAATGCGAATGAGATGCAATTGGATTTTGAGGTTGTTGAAATACTCTACTCATGAATTCACTATCTCTCAAAGTGATTTGAGTGAAAAACTGAAGTGAAAATATCAAGTGAGTAAGAAAACAAATACTTGAATGAATAGGAGTGAAAAACAAGAAGTAAATGATTCAAATCGATTGAATTCTTGTTGTTTTGAGTGTAAAATGCACTCATATTTATAGTTAAAAGATTCCATACGTTGAGAGTATGAAAGGGTGTCAAAACCGTCCATTTTGAATGATCAAAACGTTTGAAAAATAAAAAGAAACGCCTTTTTGAAGTTTCAGAAAAATGACAAAATTAGTCGACTAAAACATCAGTTAGTCGACTAATAGTTAGTTATCATCGTTAACTGCGGTCGACTGATCTGTTAATCGAGCCGTTTGAAAATCTGAACTTTTGAAACTTAGTCGACTAGAGAAAAATTAGTCGACTGATAATATCATCACTAGACTGAAAAATCTTTCAGTCGACTGCTGCTAAAATCTTCTGAAAAACAAACATTTTATTCGGTCGACTGATAAAAGCATTAGTCGACTGCTGCTAAATTTTCAGAAAAAACATGTTCTGTTCAGTCGACTGATAAAACCATTAGTCGGTTGCTGCTAATTTTCCAGAAAACAGACATTCTGTCCAGTCGACTGATAAAACATTTGGTCGACTAATTTGACAAAAATGACTTTTTAGAAAATATGGCGCAAAAAGATTAGTCGACTGGTAAGTCTATTGGTTGACTAATAAACACGAAAATTTAAGAAAAGAGTTTTCTAAAAAAAAAATTCAAGAGGGTTTCTTTTAGAAAAGTTTTTCTAAAGACTTTTAAGGTGAAATGCAACCTAAATATGCACTATAAGGCTCTTACAAGAATCTAAGACTTTTAATGAATTAAACATTTGCACACTACTCTTCAAAGATTCTTCATCAAATTCTTCAATTTCTTCATAGCCTTAGCTGAAATGCAGTTGATTCTACTTGCTCATCCTCAAAACCTTGTTCTTGAAGTATCATGTATGGCTTCATTGTCATAACAATCTCATTATTCTTTTTACAGCTTTAAGATGTGATTCTTTTGGATTTGACTGAAATCTAGCACACAAGCAAACACTGAACATGATATCTGGACGGCTAGCAGTTAAATAAAGTAGTGATCCTATCATACCTCGGTATAACTTTGTATCCACAGACTTACCATCTTCATCTTTGTCCAAAACAGTAGTTGTGCTCATAGGAGTATTCTTTGAAGCAGTTGAGTTCATGTTGAACCTCTTCAGAAGTTCATGAGCATACTTAGATTGATTGATGAAGACTCCATCCTTGGTTTGCTTAATATGCAGTCCAAGAAAGTAGGTGAGTTCTCCCATCATACTCATTTCAAATTCTTTCTGCATGGACTTAGAAAAGTTTTCATAGAGAGTGTTGTTAGTACATCCAAAGATGATATCATCCACATAAATTTAAACGATTAGGGTATGATTTTTCAATATTTTTATAAATAGAGTAGAATCTGCTTTGCCTACAGAAAAACCACTTTTTAGTAAAAAAGTTTTAAGTCTGTCATACCAAGCACGAGGTGCTTGTTTTAATCCATATAAGGCACGTTTTAGTTTGAAAACATGATCTGAATATTGTTCATTTTCAAAGCCTGGAGGTTGTTTTAGATAAACTTCTTCATTTAGAAAACCATTTAGAAAAGCACTTTTAACATCCATTTGATATAGTTTGAAATCCATATAGCTTGCATATGCTAAAAACATTCTAATAGATTCAAGTCTAGCAACAAGAGCAAATGTCTCATCAAAGTCAATACCTTCTTCCTGGTTGTATCCTTGAGCTACTAGTCTTGCCTTGTTTCTTATAACATTACCTGTTTCATCTAGCTTGTTTCTGAAGATCCATCTTGTCCCAATGATCTGATGATCTTTAGGTCTTGGTACAAGATCCCAAACATCATTTCTTTGGAATTGATTTAGTTCTTTAGTTATGGCCAACATCAGAACTCATCGATGATGGCTTCATCAATCTTCTTTGGTTCAAGTTGAGAAATGAATGCCATGTTTGCAATCCGTTTCAGCTGAGCTCTAGTTTGAACCCCCTTGGTCAGGTCTCCCAAAATCTACTTTTCAGGATGATCTCTAATTTCGGCAAATGTTTTTTGAAGATCATCTTCACTGGGTTTAGCTGTGTTGTCTAAGAATAAATCTGTACTTTTAATATCATTATCGTTAGTCTGCTTATGAACAGATTGATTAATAGTTTCACAAAAACTGACATGCATAGATTCTTCAATAGTATTTGAACTCTTATTAAAAACTCTGTATGCTTTACTATGACTTGAATATCCTAAGAATATGCCTTCACCAAATTTAGCATCAAATTTATCCAGGCTATCTTTTGTGTTAAGGATAAAGCATTTACACCCAAAGACTTTAAAATAGTCTATCCTTGGAGTTCTGTCATAAAATAATTCATAAGGAGTTTTATTTAATAAGGGCCTAATAAGAACTCTATTTGATATATAGCATGCAGTATTAACAACTTCTGCCCAAAAATATTTTGCAAGGTTATTATGTTGGAGCATAGTTCTAGCAGATTCCTGAAGGGTTCTATTCTTTATTTCTACTACACTATTTTGAGGTGCAACTCTAGGGAAGGCAAAGTTATGAGAAATACCATGCAAGTTACAAAAATTTACAAAAAGCTCATTATCAAATTCTCCTCCATGGTCACTATGGATTTTTATAATAGAACAAGATTTTTCATTTTGTAACTTTTTACATAAAATTTCAAATTCACAAAACGTATCACTTTTGTTTTTTAAAAATATTACCCAAGTAAATCTTGAGTAATCATCTACAATGACAAAAGTATATTTATTATGATTAAGACTAGCTACTCTAGAAGGACCAAAAAGATCCAGGTGGAGAAGCTCTAAAGGTCTTTTACTTGAAACAATATTTTTTTATTTGAAAGATGATTTTGACAATTTTTCTAGTTGACATGCATCACAAAAATAGTTCTTTTAAAAAGAATTTTAGGTAACCCACATACTAAATTGTTTTTAGCTAATTTGGACATGTATTTTGAGTTGACATGACCCATTCTCATGTGCCATAAATGTTGAGTGTCATTATTAGCTATAAAGCAATGTTCAGTAATGTTTTCTAGGTATAATTCATATATATTATTTCTTCTTATACCTTTTAAAATGATGTTTTCATTGGTGTCTGCTATAAGGCATGCATCATGTTTAAAGCTAATATTATAACCTGAGTCACACATTTGACTTCTACTTAAGAGGTTATGTTTTAAACCTTTAACAAGGAGAACATCTTTGATAAGAGGTTTATCGATATTACGAATATTACCAATACCAATTATCAAACCTTTGTTGTTATCTCCAAAGGTGATAGTTCATCTTTCTTTATGATGAAGAACAACAAAAAGATCTGGATATTCTGTCATATGTTTTGAACATCCACTGTCTAGTATCCATCTGTTCTTCTTCTTTGAAGCCTGCAAAATATTAAGTAAAAATTCTTTGTGGTACCCAATCGGGTCCCTTTTTGTTAGACTTGGGAACCCATATCCATTTTGATTTGGGTTTGTCTATAACTTTAGAGGAGTATAAAGTATGAAAGTTGTAATGCTTCTGCTTAGGTTCAGCAGAACCTTTGATGAAAACAGTCTTTTTATTTATACAAGAAGGTTTATTCATGTGAGGATAACCAATATCATTTTTGTAAAAAGAGAATTTTTGAGAGGATAGGAGTTTATCCAGGTTCTCTTTCTCTTTAGTAAACTTGAAAACCGTTTTCATAAGGTTTTCAGTTTTACTTTTTAGTTCTGAAATTTCTACTTGAAAATTTATAGTTTTGGAGCTAGTAGAAGAGATTTCAGAATTAATCATACAATTTTTCTTTTTTAACTCAGAATTTTCAATACTGAGTTTTTCATTTTTCTGCATAAGCTCTAGATTTTCAAATTTCAAATTTTTATTTTTGAGAATCGTTTTTCTTGATTCTTCAAAAAGTTCTTGAAAAGCATTTTGAAGTTCTTCAAAAGAAAAATCAAGGGATTCACTTACAGAGTTTTCTGCCATGAAGCACATGTTGGCGGTTTCAGCTTCATCATCACTTGACTCTTCACTTGAGGATGGTTCGGAATCATCCCATTGAGCATGCAGAGCCTTTTTCTTGAAGAACCTTTTCTTTGGTTCCTAGGTTTTGGATTTTCTTTTTAGAAGAGGACAGTCACGTCTTATGTGATCTGGCTTGTTACACTGATAGCACATGAAATCTTCCTTAGAGTCTTTTCTTTCCTTGTGCTTATTTTGAAGCCGGTTCTTTCTCATGAAGCGCTGGAATTTTCTGGTGAGTAGTGCAATTTCAGATTCTTTTTCTGAGTCCTCATTCTCAAAAAGGGCTGAGAAGGCTAGAGTTTTCTTTACAGGTTGTTCTTCTTCCCTTCTTTCCTTCATATGGACTTCATATGCCATAAGATTGCCTATCAAGTCATCTAGGGTAAGCTTGGATAAATCTTGAGCTTCTTCAATTGCAATAGTCTTTTTCTCCCAGTTAGTTGTGAGAGATCTCAAGATTTTCTTCACCTTATCTGTCTCGGAATAGGTTTCTCCTAGAGATTTCAGGTCGTTGGTGATGTTGGTGAATCTTGTAAACATCTCTGTGATGGGTTCATCTTTGTTCATTTTGAACAACTCATATTTTCGAACCAGAGATGAGATTTTGGCTTCTTTTACTTTGTTGGTTCCTTCATGAATAACCTCCAAAGAATGCCAAATATCATAAGTAGATTCACAAATAAATATTCTGTTGAATTCATTCTGATCAATGGCACAATATAAGGCATTCATAGCCTTTGCATTTAGATTTGCCATTTTTTTTTCTTCATCAAACCATAAGCTATAGTCTGCGGATGGAGATGTGTATGGATGATCAACAATTTTCCATACAACAAAATCTATGTACTTGAAAAATATAGTCATTCTGCATTTCCAGTATCCATAGTTGGAGTCGTTGAAGAAAGGAGGATGAGATGCGTGTTGACCTTCAATATCACGAGCATAAGAGGTAGATGCCATTTGTGCTGGAAGACTTGTTATGTCGAAACCAACAAACCTGCTCTGATACCAAATAAAATTCCACTAGAGGGAGGGCGAATAGTGAAATACTAAATAGATCGATAAATTAAAAATAAAATGCAATAAGGCACAACACATAAAACACAGAATTTATACTGGTTCGGTCAAGACCCTGACCTACATCCAGTCCCCAAGCAAACCACTTGAGCTTTCCACTATAACATCCGAGTTACCGGATAAATAGTACAACACCGTCTTCCTCAGAGGTCTTCTTCTCTCAACAGAGAAGGGGCACACCCTCTTCCACAGATGTCTTCTTCTCTCAACAAAGAAGGGGCACACCCTCTTTTACAGAGGTCTTCTTCTTTCAACAAAGAAGGAATACAGTGAATAACAGAAAGTTACAATACTTCCTATAGAACCTTCAGAATAATATGAATGCACGAATGAAGGATTTCTCATAATGTTCTGTTATTTTCACTCAGAAGATACTCTTTGTCAAAGAGCTATTCTTGACTTTTTCTCTTTTTTTTCTAGGCTCTCTTTCAAATATCGAATAAGAAATTTTCTCGTTGTAAGCTCACATGTCCATTGTTTGAAAAACTATTTTGTTTGTGCTTATATAGCCTTCAGAAAATAGTCGTTGCCTTTTTGAAATGATCTTTTTGGGATGTGAGTGTCAAGTCAATTCAAAAACACCTTTGTGTACTATATTGCTTTTTTGAAAAGGTCTTCTTTCCATAAGTGTAATATTTTGGAGTAGACTTATTCGTTGTAGTATTTTAGGTGTGATATATTTTGTAAAAGGTCTATTCTCATAATAAATGATTTGTAGTACATTGAAAATTGGAGTGTAAGTTATCATGTAGTTTTGTCTTTATTCAATTTAATGATTTGTAGTACTTTAGTATTTTAATTAGAAATGGTCACTTCTTGACTTAAATATGTGTAAGTACAATAAATACTTTTGAATTCTTTATTTTGTAAATGATCAAATCTCAAAATACTTTATGATGAGTTATTTAATGTCTACAAAGAGAATAAAGACTTAAAGTAAGTCGATATTCTTGAGTGGGATTAAGATAGTTATTTATAAAAAAGTTTTTGAGGAGGTATTTAATGTTTTACAGAAAGAATGATGACTTTAAGTAAGTCGACATTCTTGAGTTGTAAAAAGTGACTAAAGTCTTTTCTGAACATATAATAATATTTGTTTTTCTTTGTTTAGTTCAACTAGCTGATTTCTATGTTTGTCTTTTTCTTACATACTTGAAATCATTATTTTTTTTTATTTCTTTTCAAGTTGTCTTATACATGATAGAAGGTACAATTAATGCTTTTGAAATCATGAGCTAAAATACCTTTCTCATAAAAGTTTGTAAGAAGGTACAATGATTGGTTTTCAAAAAAGGTGCTTTTTGAAAATATCGTATACTTTTATGAATGAGTGACTTGTATGATAAAGTATGTAATATGCAATATGCATGCTTCTGAAGGTTCTGTTACATATGACTCTAAAGAAGAAAAAATCTTCATCTTGAAGTAGTTGATCCCTTTAGATGATCTTTAAGAATGAATGGCTCATCAAGCTTTTTCTTCAAGGAGTATGATTGCACCAAGGTTGTACTTGAACAGGAGGTCTCCATCCTTTTGGGTGAGATATCCTTGCATCAAATACTCGTTAGATACATGACAAAGCATATCCAGTCATAATATAACATTTTTCATAAAGACATATTATCATATCATATTAAATCGAATATGACAGTGTATCATATTGTGTGTCATCAAAATATAGTTTCTCAACACAAGATGGGATTGTGTCTGGATCCTAAAATGGATTTGGATCCAAGGTCTGGAATCCAAGATGTAATTTGGATATGGAGTCTAAGATCCAAAAGTAGAATTGTATTTTTAGAAAACTGGATCCCAATTGATCTAATTTTGGATTTGGGTTTTGAAAGTCCAAATGGGACTCTTGAATATGGACTTGGGTTTTGAAAACTCAGATTGAATTTAAAATTTAGGAAAGGTCAAGCTTTTGAGATTTAGAATCAGTCTCAAACTTTGATTTTGAATTTTGAAGATGATAAAATTAAACTTGATTTTGAAACAGAAGATGACTTCAAAGTTAAATTGAACTTTGAAGTTTGATTTAGAATTTGATTTTTTGGGATATACAAATGAATTTCAAAGTCAAATTGGACTTTGAATTCAAAAATTTAAATAAGAAGATGGATCAGAAATCTCAAAGTTTAAATTAAACTTTAAAATTTGGGCTTAAATTTAGGAATGTAATAAAAATGAATTTGAAATTCCAAAAGTCAAATTAGACTTTAAAATTGAATTTTGAAGTAGAAGAATGAATTTGATTTTGATATTCAAGATTACTTGGATTTTTGAAAGGAATTTTGAAAATATGATGCAATTCTAGGTGGATGAGAGTGATGGTGTTGTAAGCAAAGTGGTGTTTGTAGGAGATACATAGTGGAAGTGCAGTGGATAGTAAGTGCCTATGGGGCTATAGTAATGAGACGATGACACTGAAGATAAGAAGAAAGCAACATGCTAATCCTAGTGTAAATGTCAAGAAAACATATATATATATATAGCACAATGGACTTACTTTCATATCAACTACCAAGCCTAGCAAATGGCATTCACATAGTGGTTTGTAAAAGACAAGCGTTAATGGGTGATTTTGGCCATGATGAGCCTGTGAATTAATCATAACATACCAAGTTGGGGAATGACCTTCAGCAGATATGGAAATCTGTAAAAAGAAAAAGAAAACTGATATTCATGGATTTCTGAATTAATTCTTGTTCAAAACAGGATTCTAGCTTAATACATGTCTAAACTTACCTCTCCCAACAACACAGTCGATTACCTTCTAAAGGCAATCATAGGTCAAGAATAGGGTTGACAGAAATTTTCTGTCTTTCCCTTTGATTCTTGCACAGGGAAAGAGATTTTTACACAGCCTCCCTTTTTATCAACTAGAAAAAGATTGCAGAACTACCCGAGGATCATTGGGAGCTAGTTGTTCTAGTATTCTTGTTCTATGAACCTGAATTGGCAATTGCTTCAAGAAAGTAATTCTTGTGTTTTCACACTTAACAAATCTGGGATAATGTGAACACACATCAATGTTGTTGCACATGACATAATAGCAGTAAGAACTTTAGCATTTTGCCATTACAATTGCATGGTAAATGTCCATAGATTTATAAGATGAGTTGCCCCACAAAGAACAATAAATGTATCAAACTGCACCAGAACCCATCTGTATGGGAAACACTGCGGGCTTTCTTTTTTTTTTACAAAATAAATAAGCTCAAGAGGGATGGAGGCGTAGAAGGTATGAAATGTGATGTACATTGACAGGTGAAAAAGGAGATGAAAGTGGATAAAAAAAAAATAGTAGTCAACTAGGGAACTGAAATCCGAAATGTCATAAAGAGTATGGAAGCATACTCGGGTAAGACACATACCTTTCTTTGAATAGCTGATTACTTTCCCCCAATGTCAAGACCTATAACCAGAGCTTAATATTATCACTTCATACATCAAGGCAAATTTAGAACATAGATGGAAATCCACATGAGTTGTCAAACGATCTATTAAAATTTTCAGAAACACCAACTGAAAACACAAATTCCAACCAAATATTTGGGTATGGTCGATAGATATAGAGGAAAATATGACAATTTATCCTGGGCAAACTTCTCATGGTAATTTAACTGTTCTGCTATTGTAGTTGTCAAAACGATGGATTCACAGAGAGAGACCACCGCATTTCCTTTCTTATCTCTGGTTTAAAGAGGACATACCTGGGAGTCTCAGTCCAGACCTGCCTTGGCTGCAGGTAGAAATGATGCCGAAGACGTAGGACATGAAGACGTTAAGGGACACAAGTGAATGCTATAATGGGCCAATGCCGATGTGAATCTGTTCCTCTATGATCCAGTGAAGTAAACAAACATTCCCCTTTAAAGGGCTCATAACCCACCCCCCTTTTTTTTTCAGTTTCATCTATATAAAGAATCATTTAGAGGCGATATTATATTCACTATTTGTTATCATCGCAAAATTTTACTTTTGCAAGTCAAACTGACCTTTGAAAAAGATTTTGAAAATAACTCGCCTCCGTTTTTAAAATGCGGGATAATTCCGAAGAATGGGACTCGCCTGTCGGTACGAGGTTCAACCGTTCCTGCCACCTTTAACAGGGGTAATTGAACCAAGGATCAATCTTATGCTCTACTCTATTCAACTTGTCTAAATCATATTCTAATTTCTAAATGCACATAGAATCAGGCATGTGCTATGAATTTTCAGAAAATGCACATTTGAAAACCTGATGTTTGCTTTGAATGATTGAAATATTTAGAAAATGTAAATCTTGGAAAATCGTGAATTGGGATTTGAAATATACTTCTGAGAGAAATAAAATCGATTTTGAGGAATCCTTGACATTTGGTGAAAATCGATTCTGAGAAACTTGGTTTCTCTGAATTCAAACTTTGAAATTGAAATTCTAACTTAGAAAATTTGAATTTGGAACTTGGGAAATATTTGAAATATCATTGGCAAATCCATATTCTTTTGAATAAGACTTAGAAAAATTCTAACTTCAAAATTTGAAATTGATTGCATAACTTTGGAAAATTGGGTTTATGAACTTGAGAAAAACACTTGAAATATTCTTTGAAATTCAATGCTTTTGGGAAAATCAATTTTGCTATAAGACTTAGGAGATTTTGAGAAAATGAACTTCTTTGAATTGAGATTGGAATTGGCAAATGCATGAAATGAATGAATATGGATTTGAGAAATACTTTTTGTATTTTTTAGAAATGCAGTGCATTTTTGAAGTTAGCCTAAGAGTGTAGGCTGAATGTGGCTAATGTGAAGATCATAAATCTAAGTATCATTCGTATTCTGACTATGGCCATAAATACAAATTTCACCAAGTTTATAAACTTCATAGAAGCTAGTGCATGTGCCATTCGTGTAGACCATGGTGAATTTGTAAAAATATGCATGAATCATCATCCATCACACATTAAAATTATAAAAATAAACTATATGCAATGCAACCTAAGCTAAGCAGGAAATATAAATTCTTATTCCAAAGTTTAATTACAAATTACATCACTATTGAAATTTAAATACATGAAAAATAAAGTCTTCAATGTAACTGCAAAACTAGAAAACTTGGTTAATGAAAATATGTTGGCTTTTCTAGATTTATCCAGTAATATCTAGAAATTACTGGATTTTGCTAGATATAAGCCTTTTCCTTGATTCCCTTAAATCAAAAGTGATAAAGTATGAAATAAAATGGAATAAATAAGGAAGATAAGATATGAAATTTCGAAATTGGGGTCCAAATGACCAAAATACCCCTAATAGCAAGACTATGGCATTGAAATTAGGGTTTTTAGAAAGATATTTTGATAAAATGCAAGTTTTGAAATTTGAATGGAATAAACTCAAACCAAATATGCTATGACATGATTAAAAATATAAAATTAGGGTTAGGGATTTTGAAATTTAGGTCAAATGACCAAATTGCCCCCGATAGCAAGACTATGGCCTTGAAATCAGGGTTTTTAGAAATAAATTTTTGGTAACAATTTGGGTTTTATGACCTAAATGAAATCAAATAACTACAAAATTAAACCTAAAGTATCCTAAGATGCTTATGAACATAATAAAACCCTAAAACCATATGCTTATGCACGAAAATCCAATAATATCACAAATTTTGTGATTTCTGCAGTGTTTTTGGATCTTTCAGGAACCCAGTTTTGCAATTTGCTTAATTCAGAGATTAAATGGATTCCAAAATCCATAAAAATTGGTACCTGAACTTGTTATAACCCTAATGTCTAATTGGAATTATAAAAATAATTTTTTGACATTGAATTAATCCGAAAATTGCATTAAACCCTAAAAATATGCTATTTTTGACCTAATTCACCAACTAGTCTCAATCCTAGACCTGAACCAGGGGTCAAATCTCCATGGAAATTTATGAAATTTTACAGAGAATAACTAAGAAAAAAAACAGAGATTTACCAATTTACAGATCGGAAAAATCATCTCCGGTTAGGGAAAAACCCTTCCGGCAATCTGAGCTAAAATATATCACTTTTAACAGGGATTAAAACGGCTACTTTAGATTGAAAATACAAACATAAATAGCAAACCTAAACAAAAAACTCTGAAATTTTAGTGGTGAACAGTAGACAAAAAAATAATAATACTCACTTTTTACATATCTAAAATCGGATCTGTGGTTTGGGATTTATGACTAACACAAGTCTGATTAGGGTTTTGGTAAACCCTAACGAGTTTTAAATTTAAAAACAGATTCTCTGAAAAGGGAAAAATACTAAACAGTAATAACAAAATCCGAAAATTTCACAGAAGACAGATCTACTCAATGTGAATCCATAGCACTTTACAGATTTAAAATCAGATATAATATGAGAGAAATATCATAATAGCAAGTTACCTTCTTGATTTTAACCATGATTTTAAAGCTTTAAAAACCCGATTTGATGTCTGATTTTTTTGATAGGGTTCCCAAGATCCAAAAGCTCTGATTTTTCTACAGTAACTCAATAACGCATGAATGCATCACATATAAAAAAATCAGAAATAAAAAATGAGAACTTCAATCCGAAATAACATTATCTTTACTGTTCTAAACCTAAAACACACAGAAATTTAAGAAACTTGACAAACCATGCATTAACTAATGTAAATCAATAAAATAAACCATAAAACAGTAAATAAAAATTATTTCTATGCTATAGAACGTAAAACAAACATGAATAAACCATGAAAATAAAATAAAAACAGGGAATCAATGCCTGGAATTTGATATCACCTTTAAAACATAGATTTAACCCATTAAAAGGGGTAAATCATATATTTTATTGGTTAATAATGTAAAGAATCATATTAAAATCAATTCTAATGGATTAAAATCTCTGTAAATCATCCAAAACAGGGTTAGATCACCTTCTTGGATCGTTCTTGCTGATTCTTGATGGTTCTTGAGGTTGAATCCATGGTTTAATCCATGAAGGTGATGGTGCCAATGGCTAAATCATGCTTAAAACAATGAAAAATATTAAATAAAAACTAAAAATTAAAGAAAATAATTACCTTGAGGTTGCTGCAATGGAGGAAGGGCTGAAGAGGAGAGAGAAGCTCCAAGAATCCAATAGGAGAGAGATGGAAAAATCGACCCCCCTTATGCATCTATTTATAATAAAAAAATTAGGTTTAAATTTTAACACTTTTGAAAATCTTGGACTCTCTAAGGGGGGCGATTTTGGTGTGAGTTTACCTAACTAACCATAGCCTAGATTATCCTAATTAAGTCCTAATTAGCCCCTAGCTAAACTTATAAAATCCCCAAATGTGGTGTCACTTGGCATTTTCTCACATTGGGTTTTTAAAGTTTTAACTAAAACTTTTAAAAACAACAATTTAAAAACCAAACTTTATAAATGAGTTTTCAAAATAGATTTTGACTCTTCTAAACTTCTAAAACTAACCAAGACACTGCCTAAGCCTAAGCTAACCCTGGCTTTCTCAAATGTGGCGCCACCCCGAGTGGGCCCTACTTGATTTTGTCAAAAAAAAATGATTTTAAAACTTAAAATTAAGAGAGTTTTCAAAAGATTTTCAAAAGCAAACTTGAAATTAAAAGTTTTGAAATGGCATAGAGTTCCAACTGGGTTAAAACTTCTCTGGATGTGGCGCCAACTGAGTGGGCCCACATCTAATTTTGAAAATTTTGAAATAAACACTGAAAATGGCTTTGAAAAAGGGTTAAAATCGACATTTGAAATTCAAGATCTTTGAAAATAGGGTCTCAAGCGAACTGGAACTCCGGGTTAGAGTCCTGAACTCTTAGGACTCTGAGTTTTTAGATTTTAAAAGCCAAATGAAAGAATTTTCAAAAGATTTTATCAAGAAATGATGAAATAAGTCAGAAAACACAGTCAGGGTTAGACTCCTAACTCGACCGAACTCTAAAATAGAGTCCTGAACTAACTGGACTATGTAAAATGACCTAAATTTTGAAAATAATCGAAAAAGACTGAAAATGGAAGTAAAACAGACTTAAAAACAGACTCCTGACTGGATTAGGACTCTGAGACAGAGTCCTGATCGGACTGAAGCTTTCAAAAATTTGAAAAATTTGATGAATAGAGGAATTCAGAAGCGACACCACCTCAATGGGTCTCATCTGTGAATTGAAATCGATTAAAATTTGAATTTGAAATGAATCCAGATTGTTCCCTTGAGAAAATATTTCGAAATATAAAGTCCTGGGGTTGGAAAATGACAGAGTATTGAATAAAAACCCAGGTTTTGAAATTGATTTTGAAATAAAGCTTTAAAATTCAAATCTGGATTGAATGTTTTGAAATAGGAGTGCTGGATCTCGAAAATGAGATGTAATGACATGCAATGCTATGCAATGCTATGCAATGCAATGAGATGTGATGAACTATAAAATGGACAAACACTGGATGAGGGTGAAAATTTGGGGTGTTTACAGATGCCCCTCTTTGCTACTAAGCCGGTTGTGAGCCGAGCTTAGTGGCAAAGAAAACATACCAAATTTGAACCATAAAAATGCCCCAGTTAGATGGGTCTGACTCGGTATGAAAGAATTTATTCAAATGATGATGGTAGATATGAAATGGGGAATAAGGAGAAAATTTTATTTCAAAAAGAAATGAGATTCAGGTTTTGCCCTTAACCTGGATGGGACGGGAAATACCTCGTATGGAACGAAGCTCAGGCTTAACCTTTAACCTTATTGGGAAATGAAATACCTCACCACGTGAGGCTCAGGTTTGTACCCTTGACCTGATTGGGCAGATAATGGAATACCTCATCAAAGGAGGCTCAGGTTTATACCCTTAACCTGATTGGGCGGAAAATGGAATACCTCATCAAAGGAGGCCCAGATTTATACCCTTAACCTGATTGGGTGGAAAATGGAATACCTCATCAAAGGAGGCCCAGGTTTATACCCTTAACCTGATTGGGTGGAAAATGGAATACCTCATCAAAGGAGGCCCAGGTTTATACCCTTAACCTGATTGGGCAAAAAAATGAAATACCTCATCAAAGGAGGCCCAGGTTTATACCCTTAACCTGATTGGGTGGAAAATGGAATACCTCATCAAAGGAGGCCCAGGTTTATACCCTTAACCTGATTGGGCAAAAAAATGAAATACCTCATCAAAGGAGGCCCAGGTTTATACCCTTAACCTGATTGGGCAAAAAAAAGAAATACCTCATCAAAGGAGGCTCAGGTTTATACCCTTAACCTGATTGGGCAGAAAAATGAAATACCTCATCAAAGGAGGCCCAGGTTTATACCCTTAACCTGATTGGGCAGAAAATGGAATACCTCATCAAAGGAGGCTCAGGTTTATACCCTTAGCCTGATTGGGCAGAAAATGAACAGATTCTCGAAAGAAGAGACTGTGATGGAACCTTCGGATTTCCGCACAATAAATCCGATAGAGGTTTCGCAAAAGGATGGAATTGGGGTCCCTAAAGTTTAAAAAGGGATTGATTTTGGGCGTCTCATTGCTGAGACTAATTAACTTTTGAAATTGCCTTTTGCTGAAATTGGTGGCTTAACCTCAAGCCGAAATTGGACTGTCTATGGTGGGACTGTAGGGACACAAGGAAGTGTGCGAATCTGAGAGCCCGTGCGCTCAGATTATACCAAGAAGGGAAGGAATCTTGAAAACTCTCGTAATCAAGTCCTAAAAGGGATGGTGTCAGGATGCGCCAAAGATGAACCTCAAGCTCTCGCTTCATGCGAGGATAGCTAGAAAATATTGTCAAACTATTGAAAATTGTTGTTGATTCAAAATAATTGAAAATGATGCACATTGTTTTGAAAGTATTCCCTCTTTTCTACCTGAAGTATTACCTCCGACTGGGCTTAACTCCGTAGAATCTAGATTCAAATTCAAATTGCTTGCGATTGACTTTCTTTCAAGGAAGCTATCAATTTCCTTGATATGGACGGAAAAGAAGGTATTCTTGATATTGCGAGAGCTATTGGTGAAAGAATATTGATAAAAGAATTTCACAAAATTAAAGAAGATTCTTGATAGATTTGGAAGTCTGATATCCTGTGATTCTTTTCTCATGATGATCTTTCTGCACTCTCTTTTTAGCAGATTGGAGCTCTCTTGGATTTTTTCGGGAATTACATCATCCTTCATTTTGGAGATGTCCTGACTTTTCTCTCTTTTTTTCTTGGAAGGGTACGTCACAAACTCTTTCATCTCAAAGATGTTCCGATCCTTCTTTTCTCTCAGGGATTATCTTGATAGTTATTGGCTCTTTGGTAGGAAATCTCTTGATGATAGCAGAAATTAAATACCTTTTAGGGTTTGTCGGTAGGCTCATCACACTCGCCTTCATCTCGACGGTGATCTGAACTTTCCCTAGAAGGATCCGTCACAAACTTTGTCATCTTGGAGATGATCCAAATCTTCTTTGGCCCCAAGGGTCGACTCGCATAATTCGCCTTCATCTTGACGACAATTGAGAGATCCCTTTTGCAGATATTTAATTGCAGCTTAGGTGATTGAGGAGATATGGAGATTGAGTGGATTTTTTTGTATCACCCAGGATATTTCGACTGCTTTATTTTTCAAGAAAGGTCTTTAAAAATGTGCCATTGACTGCAATCAATATCAATCACTTATGGCTTTGCAACATCATTGAGTTTTCTTTACTGGCCATATCGCGGATTTATTCTTCATCCTTTTGGTTGGCCAATAGAAAGATTTTGAACTTTGAATCCTTTTTTGCGAAAGCTTTGTCCTTTCGGAAGTAATACTGAGGGTATTCTGACGTAATAATTTTGTGCAATAAAGATTTTTGAAATCAACAAAAATTTAATGACAAATTGGCAAAACTTTCTTGAAATCTTTTTGTGAAAGCGAGCATTTGAAGCACAACGCATCACATCCATGACATAAATTCTCTTCTCCTTTCCCCAAAGGAGAGGATTCAGAAATTAGAATTGGGAATTACTCCTCTCTTTTCTGAAGAGGAGGTGTTTGCAAAATGAACTTTCGAAGAGAAATTAAGCTTTCGTCAAAACTTCCTAACATTAGGCTTCTTTTATGGAAAGGGGGCCGAAATTGGTGAGGTTGGTAAATTGGTCATGAAGGAACGAGTTCATCACACTCTTCCTGAAAAGAGGGTCCTTCATGATGAAATGGCCTAGTCTGAAATTATGGTTACAAGGAAAACAAACTTCCGTCGAAGCTCTCCCTGACCTAAGGGTTCCTTGTATGAAATTGGAATTTTGTTTTGCAAACGGTTCACAAAGGCACGAGTCCCTTCAAACTCTTCCTAAAAAGGGGCTAAGTGAACGAATTGGATAGCATGTGAAAAGAGCGAGCTCCCTCGAACTCTCCCTATACAAAGGGTCTCTCGCAAGAGAAATTTTTGGAATTGGTATTGAGTGACCAAAAGGTCGAAATTTGGAATTTTTGAATTTTGAATTTTGAATTTTTGAAATTGGAATTTTGATATTTGAAATTAGAAATTGGAAGTTTGGAATTTGGAATTTGATATTCGGAAATTGGAAATTGGAAATTGGAAATTGGAAATTTGGGAATTGATTGGCTAAAAAAGTCGAAATTGTGAATTGGTTTACTGAGAATGACATGGGTTCTATAGGGAATTAGCCTAATAACGACATTGGTTCAATTGAGAACGGCATTGATTCACTGGGAACGACATGGGTTCTGTAGGGATTCGACCTACGAACTATCTATTCCATAGGGATTTAACCTAAGGATCATAGTTTAAGAAGGAATGATTCCAACTTGTGAGCTTTGAATGGACCAAGTGCTAAACTGGGTTTTTGAGGGAAGATTCGAATCGGAATTCAACTCTTCAAGGAAAACTAGATGAATTGGATTTTGAAAGAGAATTCGAGTCGGAACTCAAATCTTCTAGACCAGTTCTGAATTGGATTTAGAAGAAGATTCAAGTCGGGACTCGGATCTTCTAGACCAACTCTGAAGGAAAGGAAAACTCGGATCAGAACCCGAATCTTTGAACGAAAACTAGATCCATCGTGGAAGGAGAAGAAATTTGAGTCAGAACTCGAATCCTGAAGGAAAGGTAGATCAATTTGGAAGGAGAAGAAATTCGAGTCGGAACCCGAATCCTGAAGGAAAGGTAGATCAATTTGGAAGGAGAAGAAATTCGAGTCGGAACCCGAATCCCAAAGGAAAGGTAGATCAATTTGGAAGGAGAAGAAATTCGAGTCGGAACCCGAATCTCAAAGGCAAACTGGATCAACTAGAAGGAAAGAAGATTCGAGTCGGAACTCGAATCTCGAAGGAAAACTAAACCGGTTAGAAGGAAAGGAAATTCGAGTCGGAACTCGAATTCCGGAGGAAAACTAGATTAACTAGAAGGAAAGAAGATTCGAGTCGGAACTCGAATCCCGAAGGAAAACTAGACCGGTTGGAAGGAAAGGAAATTCGAGTCGGAACTCGAATTTCGAAGGAAAACTAGGTTAACCAAAAGGAAAGAGGATTCGAGTCGGAACTCGAATCCCGCAGGAAAACTTAAACCGGTGTGGAAGGAAAGAAAATTCGAGTCGGAACTCGAATTCCGAAGGAAAACTAGGTTAACCAGAAGGAAAGAAGATTCGAGTCGGAACTCGAATCCCAAAGGCAAACTTAAACCGGTGTGGAAGGAAAGGAAATTCGAGTCGGAACTCGAATCTCAAAGGAAAACTAAACCGGTTAGAATGGAAAAGAAATTCGAGTCGGAACTCGAATTCCTGACGGAAAACTAGATCAATTATAAGGAAAAGAAATTCGAGTTGGAACTCGAATCCCAAAGGAAAACTAAATTAGTGGACATTGAATTTTAAAGTGTACCAGTGCAAACACTGAATTTTGAAAATGTGCCAATACAAGCATTATGTTTTGAAAAATTACCAGTACGAATACCGGGTTTTGGAAGATTACCAGTACGAGCGCTGGATTTTGGAAGGTTACCAGTACGAGCACTGGATTTTAAAAGGTTACCAGTACGAGCGCTGGATTTTAAATGGTTACCAGTACAAGCACTGGGTTTTGGAAATTTACCAGCACGAACACTGGATTTTTGAAAAATTACCAGCACAACACTGGATTCTGAAGAATTACTAATTGATTTTGATGGAAAATTTTCAGTCTTCACCCTCACGACGACTTGGACAACTGTCGGGGTCTCAGGATTTATCCCTTATCCTGAATGGGTAATCGATGCAAATGCAAATTGATGCAGATGAATGCGAATGAATGCATGCAAATGAATGTAAATGGGTGCACATGCGTGCAAAATGAGAGATTTGTTTGATCCTGCCTGCATACAGAAAGTTTTGAAGATAAAATGAAAATTTAAAAATGCCCCAGTGTAACTGGGAAAGAAGAATTTGAACAAAAGGATAAATGATTAATATTCGAAGAGCGCTCTCCGAAGGTGACACGGCAACTGGTTTTTAATTGATTCAGAAGAGACTCGGAAGAGGTTATTCCTCATAAAAGAACATTTTGCCGAGGAGAATAAAAAAAATGGCACCGAGCTTGCGAGAAAAATTGAAACTTTATTGATGTATTGAAAGAAAGGTAACAAATAAGGGAAAGACAGACGGGATTACATCATCCCTTTGAAATAATAAAAGCAAGATGAGAAATTGGGAAAGCACTAGTGTTATCAACTTTTGAATGATTGGGGAGAAACATGATCAAGATGAATGGTCCTCCTTTTCATCTCCAACGAGGAGATTCTTGTCAATGCCGTCTTGAACAATATTTTTAAGGACAAAACAATGCTCGGTATCGTGACCCATTGCCCGATGAAATTCGCAGAACTGATCTTTAAACCTTCCCATGGCTGTTGCGAGATCAGCTACTTTAGGTAAACGGATCATATCTTTTGCGAGCATGTATTTCAGAACATTCTCTAGTGTCTGATCTAGAGGGGTGAACTTTTGATCCGTATTCCAATCCTTGTGCTTTGGCTTTTCTTGATCTTTCCCTTTATGCTGAGGACTAGATTGGAGAGGCTTATCATTGTTGGAGAACTTTCCTTTTTGGCCCTTGGATCCCTCTGAAGGATGATCATAATCTTTCTTGTTGCTTTTGCTATCATTGGCAGAGAGAGTGAAATGAGACTTCAGAGATCCGACTGTATCTTTTGTAAGCATGTATTTCAGAAAAGTATCAAATATTTGATCCAATGGGGCTATCTTGCGATCCTGGTTCGGATCATCACACTGCACCTCTTGTCGAGTGTTTGATTTCTGCTGAGACTTGGATAAGACAGTCGATTGGTATTCTTTCTTATTCTCAACGAAGAAATTCTTGTCGATATGATCTTGGACAATGTTCTTGAAGACGAAACAATGGTCGGTATCATGTCCTACTGCCCTATGAAATTTACAGAATTGATCCCTGAATTTTCCCATGACTGTGGGAGGATTTGCGACTCTTGGGAGTTTTACCAATTCCTTGGCCAACATATATTCAAGGATTTCGTCGAGAGGCTGCTCGAGAGGAGTAAACTGGCGATTGCAATCCCAACCGTCCCGCTTTATCTTTTCTTTCTGCTGACTCAATTTTCCACTCTGCTTTAAAGATTTCTCTTTCTGACTTGTGTGATTGCCTTTGTTATCCTTGCACCCCTCGCGGTGGGCCTTGACAGAATTTGTCTTTTTTGAATCTTGATTATTCCTGACGGGAGTGATGCTTTTGTAAAAATCTTTGCCCGTGAAGACCTTCTTGCCCTTGTCGCGGGCTTCCAAATCTTTAATCTTCTTTGCCATTTCCTTCAGTTGTATTTGGATTGGATCATCCATTGCTTGATTTTTCAATTTATGGGTTGTCCCTTGTTTATGAGGGGATCTTTGAAATGCTTGCTGAACTTCATACTCTTCATCTGTGTTACCTATCGATCCTGATTCATCTGATGTATCTTCCTGTTGGATATGTTTCTTGGATAGCTTCAGAACTTTCTTGACTGCCTGGTCTTTTGCCTTCTGCTTAACCCGAGTCTCTTCTATACTAGTTTCAGTTTGTTCTGCCAGCATCTTGGTCATCATTTCTTTGAACATAACATACATTCGGGGATCGATGCCATCATCCGTTTGCTGACTCTGACTTCTGACTGATCGGAGTGAGTCCATTTTCTCTTCTGAAGCGATCGAGTATGCCACACCTTCTACTGATGAAGTTTTCTTTCCGGACCTTGTCTGAACCACTGAGTATCACGAATGCTCTTTTGAATGCTATTAATGCTCTCTCTGCAAGGCAGAACTAATGGTTAGGCTTCTGAAGGAAATTTGGTTGGAGGAAAATATTTGTTGAGAATTTTGGTAGATAATTGAAAGAGTATCCCATTACTAGGGATTGAGTCTTCGCTGGAATTACGACAATTGCACTGCTATTCTTTGCAAAATAAACAACTGGAAATATGCCTTGTTACCTAGGCGAGGTCGTCAAACCAAGATGAGATATAAAATAAAGGAATTTTATTGAGGGGAAAAACATGATTTTATCAATAATACTCTTGACAGAGAGGAGGGGGACAAACAATTTTCCATCACTCTGGATAATCAGAGGACACTCAAGGACCAGGAAAAATAGTAAGATTGACAAAGGAATCCCAGCCATGTCTGGCAGAATGGTATGCTCCGGACCACTGATCTGATGCGAGGTTGAATTCTGGCAGAATGGTATGCTTCGGACCACTGATCTGATGCAAGGTTGAATTCTGGCAGAACCCCTGATAATGGATGAATTTCTACGCGCTTCTGTCTCTGGGAGAACTGCGTGACACATCGCTCCGGATGGTAGTAGGCGCAGAAGAAAAGGCCAAGTAGCCTGAATCGCTTGCCATAAGCGTAAGTGTATCTGGGAGGTGATTCCTGACGATAAAAGTAGTCCCATACGACCTCTTCCTCTTGAAGGTTGTCGATCAAGAATCAGTATCGAGCAACTGGAAGAAGCTTTTCACCATTATATCTGAATGAACTGGCTTGGGCTGGCACATGCTGGAGGAACCAAGATTGTAATGCATAGGTGCACCCTTCGACTAGAATGGATTCTCCGAGTGTGAAACGGGTCAACCCTCGGTATAGGAAAGCGAGTGCGGCCATGGCTATCGAGAGGCGGCTGGTCTGTCGACTTCCCCATCTCCTTAGAAGCTGGACTATTTTGATATCCATGTAATTCCGTCCATCTGGAAAGAAAGCTAATCCTACCATGCACAGAACCATCGTGTGCTGAATTCTCTCTCGAGCTGTCTTGGACAACGAGCTGACTTCCACAAATATCCCATACTATCTATAGATTTCGATCAGGTCCACATATTCATTTCCATCTTCTTCAATCAGAGGCCAAGACTTGTGTCCCGTCATGCGAGCTAAAGCATCTTTTGGGTCCAGACCCTTGAAATTAATCAGAAACTGCTTCTCCAATGGATCTCCAGGCTGACCGGCTGGCTCGGGCAATCCCATAATCTTTGAAAATTCATCCATCAGTACTGTCATCTCGCCCCACGGGAACCAGAAGGTAGAAGTGCTCGGATTCCACCGTTCTGCTAGTGCATGGATCAAGTTGCCGTTGACTGTCTGCTTTCCCACTGCGGATGCCAGTTCTAACCCACAATCGTCCAAGTGGTCCGGAAACATACGAGAGAAATTCTTGAACCATAAATAGTACCACCGGGGAAAGAAGGATCCGGTGCTGAGGACTCGATGTTCAGGAAGACTTTGTCGCACCTCGTAGAAGATGTGACCCTCACGAAAGACTGAATCAAACTGACTGGATGCCATCGGACTGGAAAACATGGAAAATTGGAATAAGACTTGGGAAAATACAGGAAATTTGAGGGAAATACAGGCAGGATAAAAATAAAGTAGGAAATTTGAGATCCAGAAGACAGGAAAGATGGGAAATCACCTGGAGTTTTGAAGGAAATTAAGGGAAATTTGGAAAATCGTCCAGGGTTTGATGAAATATGAAGAAATAAATGGAAAATGAAGTATTTGGAAAATCGTCCAGGGTTTAAAACATGGACAGTACATGGACATAGATTGGGGGAATTTTGAGAAAATCGTCCAGTATTTTAAAAAATTAGGAAAATATGGAAAATAAAAAGGAAATAACACATTCAATCACATTCTGCATAAACAAGTATGCACATACAGCATTCCCTAAAAGCTGACTCTAGATGCACAAATTTTGAAATAGCTGTAGGACCATAATCCTAACTATAAGGTTCAGATCAACTGTATCCAATCCAGTTATGCCTATATACTCAAGCCAAGGCTCGATGTACGTGGCATAAAATCAATTTCTCTGGTTCTAGGTTCAAGTTTTCCAACATCCTTGAGCACCTGCCGATATACGTTGGACTATGGCCCTTGGTACGTGGCAGGGGGGTGTTAACCCAAATAAGTGGCCCAGTTGTGAGGCTCTGTCCCGAACTATGGTTCTGGAAGAGAGCCCAGCAACGTGAAGACCGGGACAATATAAGTAGGGTGATTTTTGAAATATGAGCACATGCAAGAAAACAGAGGGCTCTAAGTCCTAAAGAGATAGAATTTTGAAATATTTGAAGAAGCAAACATTGTTTTCATACAATTCCTAAATTGAGGAGTGTTGTATTAGACCTAAGTCTATGTGAGCATGAATAATTCTCTTCAATATGGTCCTACCAAACCATAACTAGTCTATATGCATTCCATGTCAGCTGGGTTCAAGTCTAGGCTCCTAGGTTCACATGATATCATAAAGCAAAGCTGACATTCCATGGAAATCGATTTTGACAATTTGAACTAAGTAGAGCATTAGATTGATCAGGCGAAGACAGGTCCCATCACGGTCGCCAAACCTGTTATCATCGCAAAATTTTACTTTTGCAAGTCAAACTGACCTGTGAAAAAGATTTTGAAAATAACTCGCCTCCGTTTTTAAAATGCGGGATAATTTCGAAGAATGGGACACGCCTGTCGGTACGAGGTTCAACTGTTCCTGCCACCTTTAACAGGGGTAATTGAACCAAGGATCAATCTTATGCTCTACTCTATTTAACTTGTCTAAATCATATTCTAATTTCTAAATGCACATAGAATCAGGCATGTGCTATGAATTTTCAGAAAATGCACATTTGAAAACATGATGTTTGCTTTGAATGATTGAAATATTTAGAAAATGTAAATCTTGCAAAATCGTGAATTGGGATTTGAAATATACTTCTGAGCAAAATAAAATCGATTTTGAGGAATCCTTGACATTTGGTGAAAATCGATTCTGAGAAACTTGGTTTCTCTGAATTCAAACTTTGAAATTGAAATTCTAACTTAGAAAATTTGAATTTGGAACTTGGGAAATATCATTGGCAAATCCATATTCTTTTGAATAAGACTTAGAAAAATTCTAACTTCAAACTTTGAAATTGACTGCATAACTTTGGAAAATTGGGTTTATGAACTTGAGAAAAACACTTGAAATATTCTTTGAAATTCAATGCTTTTGGGAAAATCAATTTTGCTATAAGACTTAGGAGATTTTGAGAAAATGAACTTCTTTGAATTGAGATTGGAATTGGCAAATGCATGAAATGAATGAATATGGATTTGAGAAATACTTTTTGTATTTTTGAGAAATGCAGTGCATTTTTGAAGTTAGCCTAAGAGTGTAGGCTGAATGTGGCTAATGTGAAGATCATAAATCTAAGTATCATTCGTATTCTGACTATGGCCATAAATACAAATTTCACCAAGTTTATAAACTTCATAGAAGCTAGTGCATGTGCCATTCGTGTAGACCATGGTGAATTTGTAAAAATATGCATGAATCATCATCCATCACACATTAAAATTATAAAAATAAACTATATGCAATGTAACCTAAGCTAAGCAGGAAATATAAATTCTTATTCCAAAGTTTAATTACAAATTACATCACTATTGAAATTTAAATACATGAAAAATAAAGTCTTCAATGTACCTGCAAAACTAGAAAACTTGGTTAATGAAAATATGTTGGCTTTTCTAGATTTATCCAGTACTATCTAGAAATTACTGGATTTTGCTAGATATAAGCATTTTCCTTGATTCCTTTAATCAAAAGTGATAAAGTATGAAATAAAATGGAATAAATAAGGAAGATAAGATATGAAATTTCGAAATTGTCTTTTCTCTCTCCTCTCATCCACATGCCAAGTGTCAGTGTGGGGCTACCTTCAGAAGCCGCCACATGTCATCCCATTTATCTACCATGTGTCACCCTATCCATCCTGCGCCATGTGTCAATCCAAGATTACCAGGAGATGCCAAGTGTCATAGGTTGTCCTGTCTAGAAAAAGTGGAGCTTGTCTCCTCTGAGGTGGTGCCACTTGAAGTGGGTCTCCTGCAGGGGGCACGTGTCAACCTCTCCCTCCTTCTAGAAAAGTAGCCTGGCACATGTCTCTCCCTACTTTTCTCAGAAAAGTAGGAGACACGTGTCACTCCTAGATTCCTCTAGAAAAGGTAGGCTTGTCTCCTCTGAGGTGGCGCCATTTGGAGTGTGTCTCCTGCAAAGGACACGTGGCAAGCTCTCATTTCCTCAGAAAAAAAAACTGCCATGTGTCATTTCCTGCTATCTTCAGAAAAGCTAGAATTCAAATATTCAAATCTCCTCATAGGTGGCGCAAATCCTGAACTTCTACCCTTTTCCATGTTGTCTGAGATGGCGCCACATGGCTTGGCCCTCCTTCTCTCCCCTCTGCCACATGTCATCTTCTGCTTCTTTCAAAAAAAGCAGGTGACACATGTCTCCTTCTCACTCCTTCAGAAAAAGTAGAGGACACATGTCTTCTCCCTACTTTTTTTTAGAAAAGTAGGAGACACATGTCACTCCTGGCTTTCTTCAGAAAAAGCAAACCATTCAAAAATTCAAACAGGGCCTAGGTGGCGCAAATCCTGAGCCCTGATTTTTTCAGATGGCCTGAGGTGGCGCCACATGTCCTTTCCCTCCTTTTCCTCCCTCTTGCCACATGGCATCGTAGGAGCCACCCTGAGGTGGCGCCACATGCCCACCCTTCATTCCTCCAGGGCCAACCTCCATTTGAATTTCAAACTTCCCCCTGAGGTGGCGCCATTTGAGAAAGCCTCTGCAGACAGCTGACACATGTCCGCCACATGTCCAGACCTCCCTGCATCAGAAAAAGTAGAAAAACCCCCCTATGAGGTGGCGTATTTTGCTTCCTCCCTTCATGTCCTCCTGCCACATGGCATCGTAGGAGCCACTCTGAGGAAATGCCACATGTCAGCCCCTCATTTCCTGCAGAAAAAGCAAAATTTCAAACATTTGAACTCCCCAGAGGTGGCGCCACATGGCATGCCCCTACTGTTCCAACTTTACACCTCAGAACACCTTTTGAGGTGGCGCCATTCCAGGACTCCACTTGGCTCCATTTTGATTTTTATTTTATTTTTAATAAAAGTAGTCCACCATGAGGTGGCGCCACCTGAGGGCTCCCTGCAAAAGCCAAATTCGAATTTCAAACCCCCAGATAGCACCCCCTGAGATGGCGCCACATGGAGGGCTCAGATTGAGCCTGTTTGAATTTCAAATTTCTTCAAAATTTTTTTATAAAAACAAGGCTCCACGCCCAGGAGAGGAGACCATCTTTGGAGACCATTTTTGTGAACTTGAAAATCCGACCTAGCCTCCCTAAAATCTGATTTTGAACTTTGGAAATCGTGCCCCCTTTGGCTCATTGGAGAAGGTGGAGTAAAGTTCGTGCAGTGGCCAATTCGATTCAAGCATAGGTCGATTTTGGTGAACCATCCGAAGCTCGGAGTGAAGGACGAAGGAAGCTCGTGATAGCCGCCCCTTTCAAGAACTTCTACGCTGCGTAACGAAGCAAGGTGCACTTCTTTTCCCCTTGATTTGATGCCATAATTCGATTCGGGAGTCGTTTGAAGAAAGAGCTTATCCGAGAGATGGATTGAACTATTCTCATAAAATGACATATATAAAAATGTTTAATTATGCTTCCTTGATGATTTTTAATCTTCATGCATTTAGCTAGGTTTAATTTGCATTTTATTTCATTCATTTAGCATATTTCATGAATTAATTAGGATTAATTTAACATTTATTTCAATTCTGCTTATTTTCAGTAGGTCTCTGTTTTTGTCAGTCAGTACACACGTCATTTCATGCATTTATTTTTTATTAAAAATCCCAAAAAAATCACAGAATGCGCCCTGAGTTGTCCCTGAATTTTTTCCAAAAATTCGGAGGCATTTGAATTTGTTTACTGCGGTAAACATTCAAAATGGCAAGTCAGGTTTTGTTACCCGGGATGCGTTTTGAAAATCATTTGCCGACTTGTAAAATCGAGATATCCCTCACGGGAGATCCGATTTTCGATCCAAAAGATGTTCTGAACTCGAAAGAATGTCTAGTTTGTAATATGATGTTTTCAGATTTTTCTGATTTTTTTTAATGTCTGACAAAAATCCGAGAGTTCGGGACACGTGTCAGAGCCTAATTTGGGCCTATGAGATTTTGGATCGACTTAGGGCTATAGTTTCTCTTTGTATGTTGCTCCAAATCCAAAACTGTAAAAAGTGAAAGTTGTGTCCAAGATGTCCTCTCTTTGCATCTGAAAGCCTGTGATTTTTAGAACAGTGTTGATACCTGCTTCGGATTTTTTTTGTTAGTCCCCTGTTTTGCTACATTTGTCTGTTCTGTTAGTTTCGGCAGGAATAATTATATTTTTATCTGTGTTTCCGTTGATCAAATGCCAAAGTCATAAACATGAAATTGTTCATGTAGGTGTCGTGCATAGCTCTGATTAATTTCATAAATTTCCATGGCTGTGTTATATTTTTTTGGCATTTTACATCAGATTAGGGTGATTTTTACCTCTGTCAGAACTAAATCCCTGTTTATGAACTCACCATGGCTCAAATCCCGAGGCTGTAAAAACAAAAAATGTTCCATTTCGGGTCTTTTAGCAGTCTGCAAAATATCAGAAGTTTCCATGGTGTAAATCTTGCATTATCATATTAGGCATTGCATTTGGTTTGGATCCATAGGCAAAATCCACCATTTTAGGACTTTCTTTAAATTTTAGCATTTAAATCATATCATTTCGTGATTTTTAGAATTCTAGGTGGTTTATCAGAGTAAGTAGATGCTTCATACCGAATTTGGTATAATTTGGAATCCATTTGAGGTTCGGATTAGCCATAATACCAAAACAGGGTCCCGCAGGACCCGGATCCAAGTGAAAAACAAGCGAAAATCGTTATTTTTGATAAATTGCAAAATATCAAATTCTGATTTTACAGCCTTAGTGTGTTTAGCAGTATGTCATCATGTCTCTTACTGCATTTCATCATCATTTAATTCAATTTGAATTTCGAAATCTCAGTTTTACCAAGTTTTCCTTCAAAAAACCCTGATTTTAAAGGTGTAACTTTAATTTTAGGGGTATTTTGGTCATTTTGACCACCAATTCCGAATTTCAAACTGTTTTCTACTGAGTTTCTTGCATTTTCATCATTTCAAAATATCAAGGAAGCATGAGAATAGGGTTTATATCCAATTAAATCCAATAATTTCATAATATTATTGGAAAATCTTGGAAAAACCCACATATTTGAGCTAACCCAATTTCAAGTTTGGCAGGAACAATCAAAAGAAGGAGCTGAAGTCTGCAAATTTCTTTTATTTCCTTTATTTAAGTGATGTAATAATGTAAATTTTGGAATAAGAGAGTTAATTTCCTGCTTAGACTAGGATGCATATCATATAGTTTAAATTTATGCAATATCCTGATTATATGATTCATGCATTTTATTTCAAAAGTACTATGGATGTTCACGAATGGCACGTGCACCAACTCTTAGGGAGTTGATGGACTCGGTGGGATCCATATTTACGGCCCTAGTCGGAATATGGACGAGACCCAGATCCGTCATCTTTCTACTAGTCACATAGAGCCTACACTCTTAGGCTATCTTAAAATGCACATCATATTTCCAAAGTTTTCAAAATCATGTGCATTAAATCAATCAAGTTCTGAACATATTCATGGCCACAGTCAGGATATGTGAAGGATTTATTTGGACTTACTGCACATTTTCCAACCAATTCCTCAGAAAGTCTTTTCAAAGGGCATTCATTCACTCATGTCATTGGCATCATGAAATCATTAGTTTTCCCACGATTTTCTTAAGAAAACTTCATTCTCAAGAAATCGATTTCTCAAGAAACTCTGAGGATTTTCCAAAATCGGTTTTCCAAAGTCAAGTTTTTCCACAGTTTTCCTAGGAAAATGATATTTTCTTAAGAGATTCAAAAGAGTTTTTCAATCTTTCTCCAAGATCCAAAATCGATTTTCAAGTATTTCAAAAGGTAAAATTTCCAGGATTTCGATTCCCCAAGTTTTGAATTTCCTTCTCCAATGAGTTTTCCTATAAATCTTTTATCATTTTCCTAAGAAAACTCTCAAAGTCCAGGTTTTCCTAAGAAGTGTTTCCTCTTTTCAAAAGGTTCATCTTTTCTCAAGAATCACTTCCATTTTCCCAGGATTTTCAACCATTCATAATTTTCCCAAGTCTCTATGAACTTTCTTGAGATTTCAAATCTTTTTCATCTGAGTTTCCTGAGAAATTGACTTTCATTTTTTTCCTGAGAGAATCTTTTCAACTCCAAATATTTTCCAAGCATACATCATGTTCTCCCAAGCTGCATTTTCCCAAAACCTCATAGCACATGCCTGAATTCTCTGTGCATTTAGGATATAACATAACTTCGATGATTTAACTAAGTCAAGCATAGTTTTGGTCCTTGGTTCGATTACCCCTGTTAAAGGCGGCAGGAACGGTCGAACCTCGTACCGACAGGTCGAGCCCCATCCCATGGATTTTCCCGCAATTTTCAAAAACGGAGGCAAGTATTTCAAAAGCAATTTCCAAAATCCGGTCAAGTTTGAAGCGCGAAAGCGTTTTCTCTTTTTCTCTTCCGCAAGGAAGGGAAGACGGGGGAAAAATTTCGCGACGATGACAGGTTTGGCGACCGTGATGGGACCTGTCCTTGTCTGACCTAAATTATGCTTGACTTAGTTTAATTATCAAAATTATGTTCACAAAATTGTCAGCTCTTTTACTTTCAATATCATGTGAGCCTAGGAGCCTAGATTCTGACCTAGCTGACATTGATTGCATATAGCTTAGTGTAAACACCCCAAATTTTCACCCTCATCCAGTGTTTGTCCATTTCATAAGTCATTACAGATCATTGCATGTCATTGCATGTATTCTGCATAGCATTGCATGTCATTGCATAGCATTGCAGGTCATTGCATCTCATTTTCGAGATCCAGCACTCCTATTTCAAAACATTCAATCCAGATTTGAATTTTAAAGCTTTATTTCAAAATCAATTTCAAAACCTGGGTTTTTATTCAATACTCTGTAATTTTCCAACCCCAGGACTTTGTATTTCGAAATATTTTCTCAGAAAACAATCTGGATTCATTTCAAATTCAAATTTTAATCGATTTCAATTCACAGATGAGACCCATTGAGGTGGTGTCGCTTCTGAAATCCTCTATTCATCAAATTTCTCAAAATTTTGAAAGTTTCAGTCCGATCAGGACTCTGTCTCAGAGACCTGATCCGGTCAGGAGTATGTTTTGAAGTCTGTTTTACTTCCATTTTTAATCTTTTTCGTTTGTTTTCGAAATTTAGGTCATTTTACAGAGTCCAGTTAGTTCAGGATTCTATTTTAGAGTTCGGTCGAGTTAGGAATCTAACCCTGACTGTGTTTTCTGACTTATTTCATCATTTCTTGATAAAATCTTTTGAAAATTCTTTCATTTGGCTTTTAAAATCTAAAATCTCAGAGTCCTAAGAGTTCAGGACTCTAACCCGGAGTTCCAGTTCACTTGAGACCCTATTTTCAAAGATCTTGAATTTCAAATACTGATTTTAACCCCTTTTCAAAGCCATTTTCAGTGTTTATTTCAAAAATGTTCAAAATTCGATGTGGGCCCACTCAGTTGGCACCATATCCAGAGGAATTCTAACTCAGTTAGGACCTTATGCCATTTCAAAAATCCTAATTTTAAGTTTACTTTTGAAAATCTTTTGAAAACTCCTTCAGTTTCAAGTTTTAAAATTGCTTTTTGAAAAACTCAAGTAGGGCCCACTCAAGGTGGCGCCATATTCGAGTAAGTCAGGGCTAGACTAGGGTTAGTGGATGTCTTGGTTAGTGTTAGAGGTTTAGAAGAGTCAAAACCCTTTTGAAAAACTCATTTTTGAAAGTTAGTTTTTAAAACTAGTGTTTTTAAAGGTTTTTAAAAGTGTTTTAAAAACCCAATGTGAGAGAATGCCAAGTGGCACCACATTTGGGGGATTTTTAGGATTAGCTAGGGGTTAATTAGGAACTATTTAGGATAATTTAGACTAGGGGTAGTTAGGTAACTCTACCCCAAAATCGCCCCCCCTTGTTAGAGTCCAAAAAATTCAAAATTCCCAATTTTTAAACCTAAAAAAATTCTATAAATAGTCTCCATAGGGGGGTCGATTTTTTCAACTTGCTTTCCTTTGGATTCTTGAAGCTTCTCTCTCCTTTCCAGCCCTTCCTCCATTGCAGCAACCTCAAGGTAACCATTTTCTCTAATTTTTAGTTTTTATTTAATGTTTTTCATTATTTTAAACATGATTTAGCCATTGGTACCATCATCTTCATGGATTAAACCATGGATTCAACCTCAAGAACCATCAAGAATCAGCAAGAACAATCCAAGAAGGTGATCTAACCCTGTTTTGGGTGATTTACAGAGATTTTAATCCATTAGAATTGATTTTAATATGATTCTTTGCATTAATAACCAATAAAATATATGATTTGCCCTTTTTAATGGGTTAAATCTATGTTTTAAAGGTGATATCAAATTCCAGCTATTGATTCCCTGTTTTTATTTTATTTTCATGGTTTATTCATGTTTGTTTTACGTTCTATAGCATAGAAATAAGTTTTATTTATTGTTTTATGGTTTATTTTATTTATTTATATTAGTTAATGCATGGTTTTTTTAAGTTTCTTAAATTTCTGTGTGTTCTAGGTTTAGAACAGTAAAGATGATGTTATTTCGGATGGAAGCACTCATTGTTTATTTCTGATTTTTTTATATGTGGTGCATGCATGAGTTATTGAGTTACTGTAGAAAAATCAGAGGTTTTGGATCTCGAGAACCCTGTCAAAAAAATCAGACATCAAATCGGGTTTTTAAAGCTTTAAAATCGTGGTTAAAATCAAGAAGGTAACTTGCTGTGATGATATTTCTCTCATCTTATATCCGATTTTAGATCTGTAAAGTGCTATGGATTTACATTGAGTAGATCTGTCTTCTGTGAAATTTTAGGATTTTTTGATCACTGTTTAGTATTTGTCCCCTTTTAGAGAATTTGTTTTTAAATTTAAAGCTCGTTAGGGTTTACCAAAACCCTAATCAGACTTGTGTTAGTCATAAATCCCAAACCACAGATCCGATTTTAGATCTGTAAAAAGTGAGTATTGTTATTTTTCTGTCTACTGTTTACCACTAAAATTTAAAAAAAATTTGTTTAGGATTGCTATTTATTCCTGTATTTTCAATCTGAAGTAGCTGTTTTAATCCCTGTTAAAAGTGATATATTTTAGCCCAGATTGCCAGAAGGGTTTCTCCCTAACCAAAGATGATTTTTCCGATCTGTAAATTGGGAAATCTCTGTTTTTCTTTCTAGTTAGTCTCTGTAAAATTTCATAAATTTCCATGGATATTTGACCCCTGATTCAGGTCTTGGATTGAAACTGGTTGGTGAATTAGGTCAAAAATAACATATTTTTAGGGTTTAATGCAATTTTCGGATTAATTCAATGTCAAAAAATTATTCCAATTCGACATTAGGGCTATAAAAAGTGCAGGTACCAATTTTTATGGATTTTGGAATCCATTTGATCTCTGAATTAATAAAATTGCAAAACCGGGTTCCTGAAAGATCCAAAAACACTGCTAAAATCACAGTTTTTGTGATATTATTGGATTTTCGTGCATAAGCATATATTTTTAGGGTTTAATCATGTTAGGATGCTTTAGGTTTAATTTTGTATTCATTTGATTTCATTTAGTGCATAAAACCTAAGTTTTTACCAAAATCTATTTTTAAAAACCCTGATTTCAAGGCCATAGTCTTGCTATCGGGGGTAATTTGGTCATTTGACCTAAATTTCGAAATCCCTAACCCTAATTTTTACATATTTAAGCATGTCATATCATATTTAGCTTAGTTTATTACATTCAAATTTCAAAACTTGCATTTTATCAAAATATCTTTCAAAAAACCCTAATTTCAAGGCCATAGTCTTGTTATTAGGGGTATTTTGGTCATTTTGACCCCAATTTCGAAATTTCATATCTTATCTTCCTTATTTATTCAATTTTATTTCATACTTTATCATTTTGATTTAAGGGAATCATGGCAAAAAGGCTTATATCTAGCAAAATCCAGCAATTTCCTGATATTGTTGGATAAATCTAGAAAAGCCAACATATTTTCATTAACCAAGTTTTCTAGTTTTGCAGGTACATTGAAGACTTTATTTTTCATATATTTAAATTTCAATAGTGATGTAATTTGTAATTAAACTTTGGAATAAGAATTTACATTTCCTGCTTAGCTTAGGTTGCATTGCATATAGTTTATTTTTATAATTTTAATGTGTGATGGATGATGATTCATGCATATTTTTTTTCAAACTCACCATGGTCTACACGAATGGCACATGCACTAGCTTTTATGAAGTTTATAAACTTGGTGGAATTTGTATTTATGGCCATAGTCAGAATATGAATGATACTTAGATTTATGATCTTCACATTAGCCACATTCAGCCTACACTCTTAGGCTAACTTCAAAAATGCACTGCATTTCTCAAAAATACAAAAAGTATTTCTCAATTCCTCAAATCCATATTCATTCATTTCATGCATTTGCCAATTCCAATCTCAATTCAAAGAAGTTCATTTTCTCAAAATCTCCTAAGTCTTATAGCAAAATCGATTTTCCCAAAGACATTGAATTTCAAAGGATATTTCAAGTATTTCCCAAGTTCCAAATTCAAATTTTCTAAGTTAGAATTTCAATTTCCAAGTTTGAATTCAGAGAAATCAAGTCTCTCAGAATCGATTTTCACCAAATGTCAAGGATTCCTCAAAATCGATTTTTATTTCTCTCAGAAATATTTTTCAAGTCCTAATTCACGATTTTCCATGTGATATCATTTCCAAGATTTACATTTCAATCATTCCAAGCAAACATCATGTTTTCAAAATGTGCATTTTCTGAAAATTCATAGCACATGCCTGATTCTATGTGCATTTAGAAATTAGAATATGATTTAGACAAGTTGAATAGAGTAGAGCATAAGATTGATCCTTGGTTCAATTACCCCTGTTAAAGGTGGCAGGAACGGTTGAACCTCGTACCGACAAGCGAGTCCCATTCTTCGGAATTTTCCCGCATTTTAAAAACGGAGGCGAGTTATTTTCAAAATCCTTTTCAAAGGTCAGTTTGATTCACAAAAGTAAAAATTTTGCGATGATAACACTTAGGCATGGTTTGGTAGGACCAGATTGAGAAGAAATTTTCATGCTCACATAGACTTAGGTCTAAATACAACTCTCCTCAATCTAGGATCTGAATGCAAACAATGTATGCTTCTTCAAAGATTTTCAAAAGTCTATCTCTCTAGGACTTAGAGTCATCTATTTCTTGCATGTGATCATTTTTCAAAAACTCCATTACCTATCATTACCCGGTCTTCACGTTGCTGGGCTCTCTTCCAGAACCATAGTTCCGGACAGAGCCTCACAACTGGGCCAAATATTTAGGTTAACACCCCCCTACCACGTACCGCGGGCCACAGTCCGAAGTATATCGGTAGGCGCTCAAGGATGTTGGAAAACCTTACCTTAGAACCGGAGTTGAAATTCTATGCCACGTACCTCGGATTTCGATTCGGGTATATCGGCGTAACTGGATTGGACAAAGATGATCTGAACCTAGAGTTAGGATTAAGGTCCTACAGCTGTTTTCAAATGGATGCATCTAGAGTCAGCCTTTTAGGGAGTGCTGAATGTGCATAAATGTTTGTGCAGGATGTGATTGTATGTATGATTTTCTCCATTCTTTATATTTCCCAATGTTTTTTTTTTCATTAGGTCTTTTTCAAAATATCCTTATTTTCCACAAGGTCTTTTTCTTAAACCCTGGATGATTTTCTCAAATATCCAATTTCTTTCAAAACTCCAGGCGATTTTACATTCTACCTTTCTACTGGATCTCGAATTTCTAGCTGCATTTTTATCCTGCCTGCAAAATTTTTCAAAATTTCTCACATTTTCCTAAGTCTCATTCTGAGTCTTTCTCTGTTTTCAGTTCGATGGCATCCAGTCAAGTCGATCCTATCTTTCCTGAAGGTCACATCTCCTTCGAGGTGCGACAAGGTCGTCCTGAACATCGAGCCCTCAGCACCGGAACTTTCATTCCCCGGTGGTATTATTCCTGGCTAAAGAGCTTTTCCCGAATGTTCCCGGACCATTTGAGCGAGTGCGGATTAGAGCTGGCATCAGCAGTCGGAAAGCAGACCATCAATGGCAACCTGATCCATGCAATGGCGGAGCGATGGAATCCTCGGACGTGTACCTTCTGGTTCCCATGGGGAGAGATGACCGTTTTAAAGGATGAATTTTCAGAAATCATGGGGTTACCAGAACCAGCCGGTCAACCAGGAGACCCATTAGAGCATCAATTCCTTATCAATGTCAAGGGTTTAGACCCCCGAGACTTCTTAACTCGTATGACAGGCCGCCGATCTTGGCCCCTGATCCAGTTAGAAGGAAATGAGTATGTTGACCTACTTGAGTTGTACCGCCAGTACGGGACCTTCATGGAAGTCAGTTCGCTATCAAGAACAGCTAAAGAAAGGATTCAGAATGCAATGGTTCTATGCACTATAGGATTATCCCTCTTCCCAGATGGACAAAACTACATGGACATCAGAATAATCCAGCTTATGAGGAGATGGGGAAATCGGCAAACCAATCGCCTCTCTATAGCCATGGCAGCGCTCGCCTTCCTTTATCGAGGCGTGACTCGATTCTCACTTGGAGAGTCCATTTTAGTTGAAGGATGCATCTACGCACTTCAGTCCTGGTTTTTCCAGCACATTCCAGCCCGAGCAAGCTCTTTCAGATACAATGGTCAAGAACTCCTTCCAGTGGCGCAGTACCGGTCTATGATCAACAACATTCAAGAGGATGACGTAGTTTGGGACTATTTTGATCGGCAACTGTCTCCTCCTTGATATACGTACGCTTATGGCAAGCGATTCAAGTTGCTGGGACCTTTCTTCTGCACTTATTACCAACCAGAGAGATGTGTTCGGCAGTTCTCTCAAAGGCAGCAGTACGTTGAAGCCCGCTTGTTATCAGGAGTTATGGCAGAATTTGATCTCACCTCCGCGCAATGGTCCGGGGCATATCACTCTGCCCGCTACGGCTGGGATTCCTTTGTCTCTCTTAAAATCTTTCCAGGTCCTAGAGTGTCTGCCGACTATCGTGAATGGTGGCAAATTGTTTGTCCCCCACCTCTTTGTCAAGATCAATAAAATCTTATTCTTCTCATTTTAATAAAATTCTCTTTCTTTCTATTGTGGTTTGACGACCTCGCCTAGGTAACAAGGCATGTTTTCGTTGTTTATTTCTTTTGCAGAAGGAATGACAACACAATTGTCGTGATTCCCACAACGATTCAGTCCCTAGTAATGGGACATCTTTTCCAAATTGTCTACCATATTTTCAGCAAATATTTCTTCCAAAAGCTAATTCCTTCATAATCTAATCAGGTCTTTGCCCTGCAGAGAGCATCCATACCATTTGATGGTTGAGACAAGATCAGGCAAAAGAACCACAGCATCTCAGTACTCGTCAGCCTCGGAAGAAGATATGGGTTCCCCTCGATCCGAGAAGAGTTAAGAGCAACAGCAAGAAGACGACGACATAGACCCTCAAATGTATGCCATGTTTAGAAAAATGATGAACAAAATGATGAATGAGCAGCCCGGGACCAGCTCAGAAAGAAATCCATTCAGAGAAAGGTTCCATGGTCGCAGAGGTAAGAAGGCTCCCAAGAAACAGATCCAACCAGAAGAGATTTCAGATGAATCAGATTCCACTGAAAACACAGATGAAGAATATGAGGTGCCTCCGGCATTTCAGAAGCGCAGCCAAAGTAAAAGCCGCAGATCAAAGAGCAGAGATAATGAAGAGCCTTTGCAAGCGCAGTTTAAAGAAATGGTCAGAGTTGTCAAGGATCTGCAAGCCCGCGACAAGGGCAAGAAAGTCTTCACCAGTGTGGACTTTTATGACGGCTTAGAAGGGGATGATGATCTGGAGAATCTCCCCCGAAAATTCATCAAATTCGATGGTTCTGGCGACCCAAAAGCGCACCTCGCCACTTTCTTTGCTGAATGCTCTCGGTTTAAGAGGGATAACCGAGCATTGTTTCTATGCTTCCCCCGCAGCTTGGAAGGAGTTGCAGCTAAGTGGTATGCTGAGCATATCAACCCCATCGAGCTCAAGGAGTTCGACAAAGTTGTGAATCTCTTTATTGAACGCTTCTTGTTCAACACAGAAGCGCTGCCTACACTAAGTCATCTCTGCAATTTAAGGCAGAATGAGAATGAAAAAGCACGGGACTTCATTCACAGATGGAGATCAGCCTGTAATAAGATGAGAGATCCTATCTCGGAAAGGCATGCATTGTCCTTAATCCTCAACAATTTCTCGCAGCCGTTAAGAGGATTAATCTCCACAGCGCCGTCCAGGACCTTCATTGAGCTGACTGAACGAGCCGAATGACTTGAGCTGAGTGTAGAAAATGGAGTCTATGAAGGCTTCACCTTTTCCAAGAACAACTCCCATGGTGAGCAGAAGAAGAAAGCTCACTTCACTTATTCTGCCAGCAACAACAACAAAAGCCAAAATCGATACAAAGGGCAGAAGAAAGATTACTGCTATGGCACAGGCAGTTCGAACAACAAGGATCAGAAAGCAAAGCCTGCTCCTCAGTACAGCAAGCCTCCTCAGCAGGATCAAGGGTCGAAGCTGCGTGAGAAGACCAAACATGAAGGATGGAGCTACAACAGAAAATTTACTCCTCTTGACCAATCACTCGAGGACGTGCTCGAGTACATGCTATCAAAAGAGATGGTCAAATTGCCCAGATTGGCCGATCCCCCTGTGCCCATGGGGAAATGAAAAGATCAGTTCTGCAAGTTCCACAAGACAGTGGGACACAACACCGAGAACTGCTTTGTTCTCAAAAACATCATACAAGACCTCATTGAAAATAATCTATTGGTAGAAGGAGAAGAAGAAGAGAAAATGGACACCCCTTCCCTTCACACACCACAGCAGTAGTGTCTGCACCACCCTTTCTACCGCATGAACATATCAAGCCATGTTCTGCGCAAGATGTCCAAGTTCAGCATCAGGTGACGGTGCTACGACAAGCAGCTCCAGATTCTAAGAAGATGGACTTAATTTCGGCATTCGGTAAAATGAAAGTTTTGGAAGCACCTGTGAAGTCAGTTCCCAAATCAAAAGGAACTCCTGACTTCTTCAAGCAAATCGTTAGACCCAGGCTGGAGAATTCAAGTCAGAAGCCTCTGACCGCTTTATCCAATGTCTCCATCCTTGACTTGGCCAAGAATTCTAGCAAGCACCGACAAGTACTGGATGATTTAATCAGGAAAATCAAAGTTAAGCCCAGTACCACTCTAGAAGACATGGCACAGATTGTGAACTCTGCCATGACCAATGCACCAATCACCTTCTCAGATGAGGACCTTCCAAAGCCTCATTTTTTTCATAATAATGCCTTGTACATTGTCGTTCGAGTCAGAGGAATGACGGTTCCCCATGTGTTGGTCGATGAAGGTAGTAGCCTCAACATATGTCCCGAAATGACCGCAAAGGCATTAGGGATCAAGGATGAAGAATATATTCCAGACCATATCACCATCTATGGGTTTGACAACCATGGTCAAACGACAAAAGGGAAGATATTCCTGGAGGTGTTCATCAACTATTCGGTGCACTCCGTCCTTTTCCATGTGGTTAATGTACCACCAACCTACAACTTGATGCTCGGAAGGACATGGATTCACAATGCTAATGTAGTGCCTTCTACCCTCCATCAATGCGTGAAGTGGTCAAAAGGTGGAATGATTACCACAATACTGGGAGAAGACCCAGAAGAAAGGCTCCCGCAGCCCACGATTCCTCGGCCATCATTCAATGCAGATATTCCTAGCATCAGGGAAAGTGAAGAGATCAATCTCGGGGAGAATCGAGAAATACTTCAGGCACCATCAGAGCCATCTCTGCACACAGTAGCCACGACACGATGGAAAGGTCCTCAATTCTTCAAGGTTGGAGGTCGAATCAACTACAGCACCATTAAGGATCACCCCTTGTTTCCTCAATTCATGAA
Source organism: Nuphar pumila (assembly GCF_984573655.1). Taxonomy (NCBI): domain Eukaryota; kingdom Viridiplantae; phylum Streptophyta; class Magnoliopsida; order Nymphaeales; family Nymphaeaceae; genus Nuphar; species Nuphar pumila. The sequence goes on from NC_143257.1 coordinate 72,600,376, forward strand.
GTCAAGAAAGGGATTTGATTTACTCCTGAAGCATGACTATCAACCCTTCAAGGGACTCGGCAAGAACGAAGATGGCCGCATCAGGCCAATGATCCAGAAACATCGTCCCCACAGGGCAGGATTGGGGTTCTTCGGAGGAAGCCCATCAAGGAAGACTGTTTTTGTCAAAGGGGCACAATGAAGACCATTTGTTATTTTCTTTCTATTCTTTTCCAAATAAGTGTCTCATTTTACCAATGTCATTGATCAATTCAATCAATAAAATTCCAAGTTTCTTTGTCTATCCGGATGCCATCTACTCCCTTTTTGTCTGTCTCATCATTTTATAATTCAATGCCATTTTATGTATGGTTCTCTTCAAATGATTGCTTGTCTTACTATAGGCCAATTTGTCTGAACCAAATTTCTTCTCCAAAATTTCAGAATGACTTCTCGGACAATCAAGAAGCTCGTTCTCAATCCCAAGGCCTTTCAGAAGTCGACAGCAATTCACAGAATCAAAGCAAGCACCGGAAATGATAAGGTTGCAAAGCAGTCAGATGATTGTGCAGAACACGATCAGTCTCTTCAGGAATTACCGGAGTTCGCCGCAGTTCAGAAGCAGGACGAACCATCTCCTCTAGTACAAGATCCAACTGAAGGTGTCAATATCGGTTCAGAGGAAGATCCAAAAATTCTCCAGATCGGAACCAGTCTGAGTTCAGAAGAAAAGAAAAGGCTTACAGATTTTCTCAAGCAGCATGAAGAAGTGTTCGCATGGACATATGAAGACATGCCAGGCTTAGACCCCAAATTAGTCGAAGACCGTCTTGTCTTAAAGCCGGATGCTAAGCCAGTCAAGCAGAAGCTGAGAAAAATGGATCCCAGAATAGAACAGCAAGTCAAGGAAGGACTTGAAGATCTGCTCAAAGCAGGATTTATTCAAGCTATTGACTACCCAAATTGGTTAGCCAATATCGTCGTTGTCCCAAAGAAAAGCGGCAAAGTAAGGATTTACATAGACTTCAGAGACCTCAATAAGGCAACTCCGAAGGATGACTATCCACTTCCAAGCATCGATCTTCTAGTCGATAGCACGGCAGGACATGCCATGTTCTCTTTCATGGACGGATATTCCGGCTACAATCAGATTAAGTTGGCCGCCCGCGACCAATCAAAAACTTCCTTTACTACGCCTTGGGGCACTTTCTGCTATACGGTTATGCCTTTTGGGCTCAAGAATGCTAGAGCAACGTATCAACGGGCAATGGCTGTCATCTTCCACGATCAGATGCGCAAAATCATGGATGCGTATGTTGATGATATTCTCGTGAAATCTAAAGAGGAAGAAGATCACCTCGAAGCACTTGATCAAGTCTTTAAAAGACTTATTCTTTACAAGTTAAGGCTTAACCCGCAAAAGTGTGTCTTTGGAGTCGAATCAGGCAAACTATTGGGTTTTCTGGTAAGCAAAAAGGGAATTGAAGTTGACCCGGCCAAAGCAAAGGCTATCATTGATATGCCACCCCCGAAGAATCTCAAAGAACTACGTAGCCTTCAAGGATGTATGCAGTCAATCCGGTGATTCATTTCCAATTTGGCGATGAGATGTGAGCCCTTCAACCACTTACTCAGAAAAGGAGTGAAGTTCGAATGGGGGCCAGAATGCCAGCAATCGTTCGATCGAATCAAGAAGTATCTTCTTAATCCTCCCATCCTGAAGCCACCAGAATTGGGAAAACCCCTTTTATTATACATCTCAGTTAATCAAGTCGCATGCGGTGGATTCTTGGCGCAATACAAAGAAGGCAGCCTGATAGAGCACGCCATCTATTATGTGAGTAAGACTTTCATAGATTATGAAAAGAGATACTCTCAAATAGAGAAGACCTGCCTAGCTCTGGTATGGATGTGCCAGAAGCTAAGACACTACCTGCTGGCATCTGAAGTCAAAATCTTGTCTAAACTCAATCCCCTCAAGTATATTTTAGAGCAGCCTTTCCTCAGCGGACGAGTCGCAAAATGGCATGTCTTACTAATGCAGTATGACTTAGAATATGTCTCGCAGCAATCAATCAAAGGCCAAGCAATTGCAGATCAATTGGCGGATTTTCCTCTGGCCGAAGAAGTGAAAGCCGAAGATGACTTCCCTGATGAGCAGATTTGCAATCTCCAGCAATTTCCAGTCTGAAATTTATTTTTCGATGGTTCTAAGAACATGACCGGAATAGGTATCGGAATTTTATTAATCACTTCTGAGAAGGAGATGATTCCATTTTCCCTCAAGTTAGATTTTCAATGTACCCACAATATGGCTGAATATGAAGCCCTGATTCAAGGTCTAAAGATTCTACTAGACTTCAATGTTAAGAGAGTGCATGCCTATGGCGACTCATTACTCGTTGTTAATCAAGTTCGAGCCGAATGGCAGGTCAAAGATCAGAAGTTATTTCCCTATCAGAAAATTGTTTCAGCTCTTGTCAGCCAGTTTGAAGAATTTCAGCTCTTCCATATCAAGAGAGATTTCAATCAAGTGGCCGATAGTCTAGCCAGTTTAGGCTCCATTATGGCATTCAAGAATGGAGAATCTTGTCTCTCTTTTGAAATTGGCAGACTTGACCAACCTGCTTTCCTTCCATCGGAGCAAGTAAACCAGGTTGAGCAAAAGAAGAAGCCTTGGTATTACAACATCAAAACTTTCATAGAAACCGGTGAATTTCCTCCAGAACTCTCAAAGAAAGAGCAGCGAGCAATCCAGCGTATGTCCACTCAATATTTCATTTTGGCCAATGTCCTCTATCGTCGTGGATTCAGCTCAGAGTATTCCAGATGTTTAGATGAAGACGAAGCCAAAGAAGTCGTGCGAGAAGCACACAAAGGTATCTGTGGTGGTCACGTCGGCTACCAAACCCTTGTCAAGCAAATCATAAGAGCAGGGTACTACTGGAAGACTATGCAACAAGACTGTTATCATTATGTGAAGAAGTGTATGCAATGCCAGATACACGCACCTTCTATTCATGCTCCGACAACTTATTTACAGTCTGTTGTCTCTCCATGGCCGTTCTCCATGTGGGCCTTCGATGTCGTAGGTCCCATCACTCCTTCAGCTTCAAATGGCCATAAATATTTCCTTGCCGCAACAGAATATTTCACCAAGTGGGTAGAAGCTATCACTCTTCGCACAGTTGAAGGCCGACATGTGGTCTCTTTCATCCACAAGAACATCCTTTGCCGTTTCGGCATCCCACATGACATTGTGTCAGACAATGGCAGTCATTTCAAGAATGAAAAGATGAAGACATTTTGCTCAAAATTCAAGATCTATCACCATTTTTTCGCTCCATATTATCCTCAAGAGAATGGTCAGGCAGAGGCCACCAACAAGATTCTAATTCGTATCTTGGAGCGAACTGTGGAAACAGGCCGTGACTGGCATGAGAAGATCCACGATGCACTATGGGCCTATCGGACCACCATTCGCACACCAACGAATGCTACCCCATCAGAACTGGTCTATGGAACAGAAGTAGTATTGCCGCTACATGTTCAGAAGCCCGTTTTGAAATTTGCTTCACTTCTGCAATTACCTCTTGATCAATACCAGTAGCAGTGACTAGTGCAGCTAGACTTACTCGACGAGAGAAGGCTAAAAGCAGCAGAGCATGCTCAATCCTATCGCCAGAGAGTAGCCAGGCAATACGCGAAATCTATCATCGAAAGAAGATTCAAAGTCAATGATTTAGTACTTCGATCCACAGCTTATCTCAAGCATCGTCCCGGCGGCAAATGGTCGCCAAATTGGGAAGGTCCCTATGTTGTCAAAGAAGCATTACCCCGCAACTCATATCGGCTCATCAATGCCGATGGGGTAGAATTGCCAGATCCTATTAATGCTCTACACTTGAAAAAATTTTATACTTGAAACATTTATCCTTCTCTTGTAATCCTTCCTGTTTCTTTCAAATAATGATCCAACTTTCTTTCCCAGTTACACTGAGGAATTTTAAAATTTTGTTCTATATGCAGGCAGGATAAACAAATTCCTCATTTCATGCACATGTGCATTCATATGCATCAATCCATATTCATTTGCATTCAATTGCATTAACAACAATCTGGTCAGTATTGGGATTTCAACAAACAGTCCCATCACAATTCCTAATGATTCAAAATCAAAAGGTCATCACCAATACTGAACCAAAACCCAGCGCTCGAACTAGTATTATTTCAAAATCCAGTACTCAAACTGGCACATTTTCAAAATCCCAATTTTTCAGAAAACCGAGTTCTGACTCGGGTTTTTTATTCAAATCATGTTCTTTTGTTGATCCGGGTTCCGACTCGTGATCTCATTACCTTACTCGAGCCCTGACTCGAGCTCTTCATTTTTCATTTGTTGATCCGGGTTCTGACTCGAGATCTCTCTATTTATTTGAGCTCAGATGCGAGCTCTTCATTCTCTTTTGTTGATCCGGGTTCCGACTCGTGATCTCTCTATTCACTTGAGCTCTGATTTGAGCTCTTCATTTTTTTTCTCTGTAGATCCGAGTTCCGACTCGTGATCTCATTTTGAGCTCAGATGCAAGCTCTTCATTTTCCCTTGTTGATCCGGGTTCCGACTCGAGATCTCTTTAGTTACTCGGGCCTTGACTCGAGCGCTTCAGTTTCTTCTGTTGATCCGGGTTCCGACTCGTGATCTCTGAATTTTATTCGAGCGCTGACTCGAACTCATCATTCTCCTTTGATTAATCCAAGTCATTTCAATCATCAAAGTCTGTCAATTGCTCGAATCTGACATTTTGCCTTCCAAATTCCAATTTAAATCTTCAAATCAGGCAATTCTCCCATTTCGACCTCTGGGTCACCCGATTTCCAATTCTCAATTTCAATTACCAATTTCCAATTCTCGACCTTCGGGTCAATCAATTTCCAATTCTCGACCTGCGGGTCAACCAATTTCCAATTTTTCGACCTTCGGGTCAATCAATTTCCAAATTTCGACCTCTGGTCAAATCAATTCTCAATTTCGACCTTCGGGTCACACAATTTCGACCTTTCAGTCAACCAATTCTCAATTTCGACCTTTTTGGTCGAACCGATTCTCAATTTCGACCGTCAGGTCATCCAATTTCGACCTTTGGGTCATTCAATTCTCAACAACCAATTTTCCAATTTCCAATTTCGACCTTTGGGTCAATCAGTCTCAATATCCAATTTCAAATCATTTTCTCTTGCGAGAGACCCTTTTTAGGGAGAGTTCGAGGGAGCTCGTTCTTTTCGCATGCTATCCAATTCGTTCACTTAGCCCCTTTTTAGGGAGAGTTTGAAGGGACTCGCGTCTTTGTGAACCGTTTGCAAAACAATTTCCAATTTCACACGAGGAACCCTTTTAATAGGGAGAGGCTCGACGGAGACTCGCTTTTCTTGTGACCCCCAATTTCATACTAGGCCATCTTCATCATGAAGGACCCTCTTTGCAGGGAGAGTGTGATAGACTCGTTCCTTTCATGACCCAATTTTCTGACCTCACTATTATCGGCCCCCTTTCCATAAGAGAAGCCTAATATTAGGGAGCTTTGACGAAAGCTCAATTTCTCTTCGAAAGTTCGTTTTGCAAACACCTCCTCTTTAGGGAAGAGAGGAGTATTTCCCATTTCCCATTCAGGTAAGGGCTAAGCCTGAGTCTCTCTTTTTGGGGAAAAAGAGAGGAGAATTTTCGTCACGGATGTGTTGAGCCGGATTTCAAATACTCATTTTCACCAAGGATTTCAAGAAAATTTTGTCAATTTGTCAATCAATTGTTGATTTCAGAATCTTTATTGTACAAATCTTTATTTCAGTTTACCATCAGCATTACTTCTAAAAGAGTGAAGCTTCTGCGAAAAGAGATTCAAAATTCAAATTCTTTTTATTGGCCAACCAAAAGGATGAAGGACAAGTCCTCGATATGGCCAGAAAGGAAGATTCAATGTTATTGAAAATCGTAGATGATTGATATTGATCGCAGTTATGGCACATCTTTAAGGATTATTCTTATAAAGACAAGGCAGTGGAAATATCCTGAGCGCTAGAAAAGAGAGCATTTACCCAAGCCCCGTTTCCTCAAAATCACTTAAGCTGCAACTAAATATCCGCAAAAGGGATCTCTCACATGTCGTCAAGATGAAGGCGAATTAGGCGAGTAGACCCCCGGGGCCAAAGAAGATTCGAAACATCTCCAAGATGACGAAGTTTGTGATGGATCCTTCCAGGGAAAGTCCAAAGCACTGTCGAGATGAAGGCAGATGCGATGAACCTCTCGACAATCCCTAAAAGATATTTAATTTCAGCTATCACCCAAAGATCTCCAAACCCATCATCCAAGAAGGATCAAAACATCTCCAAGTTGACGGAGTTTGTGACGTACCCTTCCCAAAAGAGAGAAAGAGAGGAAAAAGAAAGAGAGAAAAAGTCAGAACATCTCCAAAATAAAGGAGAATGTAGCAAAAAACCCAGAGAACCAAAAGAGTGTAGAAAGATTATCATGAGAGAAGCCCTCAGGATATCAAAATGCCAGATCTATCAAGAATCCTCTTTAATCTTGTGAAGTTCTATTATCAATACTCTTTCATCAACTGCTTTCATAATATCAAATTCTCTTTCTTGCTCATATCAAGGAAATTGATAACTTCTTTGAAGAAGGTCAATTGCGAGCAATTTGGATTTCAAGTCTCGATTCTACAAAGTGAACCTTGTTCGGAGGTAATGCTTTGGGTAGAAGAGAAAGAACATCTTTGCAAAAATATGCAACATTTTCAAAAATTTTTGAATCAACAGCAAGATTTCCAACATTTTGACAATATTTTCTAGCTATCCTGGCGTGAAGTGAGAGCTTGATGTCCGCCTTTAATACATCCTGACACCAATTTTAAATCCCTCCTAAGGACTTCATTCCTTCCCTTCTTTGAGAGCATGAACTCTCAGATTGCACACTTCCTTGTGTCCCCACTGTCCCACCATAGACAGTCCCATTTCAGTTCGAGGTCGAACCACCAATCATTTCCTCGCAAAAGGCAATTTCAAAAGCTCATTTTAGTCTCAACAATGAGACGCCCAAAACCAATCCCTTTTCAAGCTTTAAGGACCCCATTTTCCTTCCTTTTGCAAAAACCCTGTCGGATTTATTGTGCAAGATCCGAAGGTTCCATCATGGTCTCTTCTTTCGAGGATTCCATTCCATTTCTGCCCAATCAGGATAAGGGTACAAACCTGAGCCTCATTCAAAGAGGTATTCCATTTCCGCCCGATCAGGATAAGGGTATAAACCTGAGCCTCATTCAAAGAGGTATTCCATCTTCCACCCGATCAGGATAAGGGTACAAACCTGAGCCTCAACCAATGAGGTATTTCCATTTCCCGCCCGATCAGGATAAGGGTACAAACCTGAGCCTCATCCAAAGAGGTATTTCATTTTCCACCCGATCAGGATAAGGGTACAAACCTGAGCCTCATTCAAAGAGGTATTTCATTTTCCACCCGATCAGGATAAGGGTACAAACCTGAGCCTCATTCAAAGAGGTACTTCATTTTCCGCCCGATCAGGTTAAGGGTACAAACCTGAGTCTCATTTCGATGAGATATTCCATTCCCCAATCAGGTTAAGGGTCAAACCTGAGCTTCGTTCCATGCGAGGTATTTTTGTCCCATCCAGGTCAAGGGCATAAACCTGAACTTCGCTCTCATAGAGCAAATCTTTTCTCTTCATTTTCCATTTCATATCTACCATCTTCCTCGGGCTAATTTCTTCACGCCCAGTCAGATCCTTCTAACTGGGGCATTTTTTTTATAGCCCAAATTTGGTGTGTTTTTCTTTGCCACTAAGCTCGGCCACAAGCCGACTTAGTAGCAAAGAGGGGCATCTGTAAACACCCCAAATTTTCACTCACCTCCCCGACATTTCCACCAAACACCATCATCCAGCCTTTGAAATCGTCGGAGGGAAAAATGGTCATTTTCTGAGCCCGGACCTTGCAAAAGTCCAAATTTCATCTGAAACTCTCAAAATTTCTCTATTTTTTTATCTCAGATGTTTAAAATTTTACTCCTGACAGGAGACAGACATCTCCAAGTCTTGGTTCAAGGTTGCATTGCATAAGACATGACATTGCATATCATTGCATGAGCATTTCAAATCACTGCACTGCACAGCATGTCATTTCAAGGTCCAGAACTCTTGATTTCAAAATTTTCAATCCAGATTAGAATTTTAACTCTTTTCAAAATTGATTTCAAAACCCTGGGTCTTCAAAGTTATCAATTCTTCCCATTTTACCCCCAGGGCCCTGAATTTCAAAATATTTCCTCAAGAAAACAATCTGGATAATTTTCAATAAATTTCAACTCAGATTTTGCCTTTTGTCAGCTATTTCAACTATCCTCTTTTTACAAAATTGCCCTACAAGGGCCAACTCTTTCCAAAAATTCTTGTTTTACCAATTAGTTCAGATTTTATGAATATTCCAAAAAGAAGTTATGGTTTTATCCTTATTTCAATAAAGAAGCAATGTGGGACCCACACTGAGGTGGCGTCACACAAGCTTTCCTTTTAAAAATTTGAATTTTGAAAAACCCAAAAAAATAGCAGCCTTGTCCCCTGGATTGGTGCCACTTGTCTTTTCTCTCTCCTCTCATCCACATGCCAAGTGTCAGTGTGGGGCTACCTTCAGAAGCCGCCACATGTCATCTCATTTATCTACCATGTGTCACCCTATCCATCCTGCGCCATGTGTCAATCCAAGATTACCAGGAGATGCCAAGTGTCATAGGTTGTCCTGTCTAGAAAAAGTGGAGCTTGTCTCCTCTGAGGTGGTGCCACTTGAAGTGGGTCTCCTGCAGGGGACACGTGTCAACCTCTCCCTCCTTCTAGAAAAGTAGCCTGACACATGTCTCTCCCTACTTTTCTCAGAAAAGTAGGAGACACGTGTCACTCCTAGATTCCTCTAGAAAAGGTAGGCTTGTCTCCTCTGAGGTGGCGCCATTTGGAGTGTGTCTCCTGCAGAGGACACGTGGCAAGCTCTCATTTCCTCAGAAAAAGAAACCGCCATGTGTCATTTCCTGCTATCTTCAGAAAAGCTAGAATTCAAATATTCAAATCTCCTCATAGGTGGCGCAAATCCTGAACTTCTACCCTTTTCCATGTTGTCTGAGATGGCGCCACATGGCTTGGCCCTCCTTCTCTCCCCTCTGCCACGTGTCATCTTCTGCTTCTTTCAGAAAAAGTAGGTGACACATGTCTCCTTCTCACTATTTCAGAAAAAGTAGAGGACACATGTCTTCTCCCTACTTTTTTTCAGAAAAGTAGGAGACACATGTCACTCCTGGCTTTCTTCAGAAAAAGCAAACCATTCAAAAATTCAAACAGGGCCTAGGTGGCGCAAATCCTGAGCCCTGATTTTTCTAGATGGCCTGAGGTGGCGCCATTTGAGAAAGCCTCTCCAGACAGCTGACACTTGTCCGCCACATGTCCAGACCTCCCTGCATCAGAAAAAGTAGAAAAACCCCCCTATGAGGTGGCGCATTTTGCTTCCTCCCTTCATGTCCTCCGGCCACATGACATCGTAGGAGCCACTCTGAGGAAATGCCACATGTCAGCCCCTCCTTTTCTGCAGAAAAAGCAAAATTTCAAACATTTGAACTCCCCAGAGGTGGCGCCACATGGCATGCCCCTACTGTTCCAACTTTACACCTCAAAACACCTTTTGAGGTGGCGTCATTCCAGGACTCCACTTGGCTCCATTTTGATTTTTATTTTATTTTTAATAAAAGTAGTCCACCATGAGGTGGCGCCACCTGAGGGCTCCCTGCAAAAGCCAAATTCGAATTTCAAACCCCCAGATAGCACCCCTTGAGATGGCGCCACATGGAGGGCTCAGATTGAGCCTGTTTGAATTTCAAATTTCTTCAAAAAAAAATTATAAAAACAAGGCTCCACACCCAGGAGAGGAGACCATCTTTGGAGACCATTTTTGTGAACTTGAAAATCCGACCTAGCCTCCCTAAAATCTGATTTTGAACTTTGGAAATCGTGCCCCCTTTGGCTCATTGGAGAAGGTGGAGTAAAGTTCGTGCAGTGGCCAATTCGATTCAAGCATAGGTCGATTTTGGTGAACCATCCGAACCTCGAAGCGAAGGATGCTCGTGATAGCCGCCCCTTTCAAGAACTTCTACGCTGCGTAACGAAGCAAGGTGCACTTCTTTTCCCCTTGATTTGATGTCATAATTCGATTCGGGAGTCGTTTGAAGAAAGAGCTCATCCGAGAGATGGATTGAGCTATTCTCATAAAACGACATATATAAAAATGTTTAATTATGCTTTCTTGATGATTTTTAACCTTCATGCATTTAGCTAGGTTTAATTTGCATTTTATTTCATTCATTTAGCATATTTCATGAATTAATTAGGATTAATTTAACATTTATTTCAATTCTGCTTATTTTCAGTAGGTCTCTGTTTTAGTTAGTCAGTCCACACGTCATTTCATGCATTTATTTTTTATTAAAAATCCCAAAAAAAATCACGGAATGCGCCCTGAGTTGTCCCTGAAATTTTTCCAAAAATTCGAAGGCATTTGAATTTGTTTACTGCGGTAAACATTCAAAATGGCAAGTCAGGTTTTGTTACCCGGGATGCGTTTTGAAAATCATTTGCCGACTTGTAAAATCAAGATATCCCTCACGGGAGATCCTATTTTCGATCCGAAAGATGTTCTGAACTTGAGAGAATGTCTAGTTTGTAATATGATGTTTTCAGATTTTTTTGATTTTTTTTAATGTCTGACAAAAATCCGAGAGTTCGGGACACGTGTCAGAGCCTAATTTGGGCCTATGAGATTTTGGATCGACTTAGGGCTATAGTTTCTCTTTGTATGTTGCTCCAAATCCAAAACTGTAAAAAGTGAAAGTTGTGTCCGAGATGTCCTATGTTTGCATCTGAAAGCCTGTGATTTTTAAAATAGTGTTGATACCTGCTTAGGATTTTTTTTGTTAGTCTTCTGTTTTGCTACATTTGTCTGTTCTGTTAGTTTAGGCAGGAATAGTTATATTTTTATCTGTGTTTTCGTTGATCAAATGCCGAAGTCATAAACATGAAATTGTTCATGTAGGTGTCGTGCATAGCTCTGATTAATTTCATAAATTTCCATGGCTGTGTTATATTTTTTTGGCATTTTACATCAGATTAGGGTGATTTTTACCTCTGTCAGAATTAAATCCCTGTTTATGAACTCACCATGGCTCAAATACCGAGGCTGTAAAAACAAAAAATGTTCCATTTCGGGTCTTTTAGCAGTCTGCAAAATATCAGAAGTTTCCATGGTGTAAATCTTGCATTATCATATTAGGCATTGCATTTGGTTCGGATCCATAGGCAAAATCCACCATTTTAGGACTTTCTTTAAATTTTAGCATTTAAATCATATCATTTCGTGATTTTTAGAATTCTAGGTGGTTTATCAGAGTAAGTAGATGCTTCATACCGAATTTGGTATAATTTGGAATCCATTTGAGGTTCGGATTAGCCATAATACCAAAACAGGGTCCCGCAGGACCCGGATCCAAGTGAAAAACAAGCGAAAATCGTTATTTTTGATAAATTGCAAAATATCAAATTCTGATTTTACAGCCTTAGTGTGTTTAGCAGTATGTCATCATGTCTCTTACTGCATTTCATCATCATTTAATTCAATTTGAATTTCGAAATCTCAGTTTTACCAAGTTTTCCTTCAAAAAACCCTGATTTTAAAGGTGTAACTTTAATTTTAGGGGTATTTTGGTCATTTTGACCACCAATTCCGAATTTCAAACTGTTTTCTACTGAGTTTCTTGCATTTTTATCATTTCAAAATATCAAGGAAGCATGAGAATAGGGTTTATATCCAATTAAATCTAATAATTTCATAATATTATTGGAAAATCTTGGAAAAACCCACATATTTGAGCTAACCCAATTTCAAGTTTGGCAGGAACAATCAAAAGAAGGAGCTGAAGTCTGCAAATTTCTTTTATTTCCTTTATTTAAGTGATGTAATAATGTAAATTTTGGAATAAGAGAGTTAATTTCCTGCTTAGACTAGGATGCATATCATATAGTTTAAATTTATGCAATATCCTGATTATATGATTCATGCATTTTATTTCAAAAGCACTATGAATGTTCACGAATGGCACGTGCACCAACTCTTAGGGAGTTGATGGACTCGGTGGGATCCATATTTACGGCCCTAGTCGGAATATGGACGAGACCCAGATCCGTCATCTTTCTACTAGTCACATAGAGCCTACACTCTTAGGCTATCTTAAAATGCACATCATATTTCCAAAGTTTTCAAAATCATGTGCATTAAATCAATCAAGTTCTGAACATATTCATGGCCACAGTCAGGATATGTGAAGGATTTATTTGGACTTACTGCACATTTTCCAACCAATTCCTCAGAAAGTCTTTTCAAAGGGCATTCATTCACTCATGTCATTGGCATCATGAAATCATTAGTTTTCCCACGATTTTCTTAAGAAAACTTCATTCTCAAGAAATCGATTTCTCAAGAAACTCTGAGGATTTTCCAAAATCGGTTTTCCAAAGTCAAGTTTTTCCACAGTTTTCCCAGGAAAATGATATTTTCTTAAGAGATTCAAAAGAGTTTTTCAATCTTTCTCCAAGATCCAAAATCGATTTTCAAGTATTTCAAAAGGTAAAATTTCCAGGATTTCGATTCCCCAAGTTTTGAATTTCCTTCTCCAATGAGTTTTCCTATAAATCTTTTATCATTTTCCTAAGAAAACTCTCAAAGTCCAGGTTTTCCTAAGAAGTGTTTCCTCTTTTCAAAAGGTTCATCTTTTCTCAAGAATCACTTCCATTTTCCCAGGATTTTCAACCATTCATAATTTTCCCAAGTCTCTATGAACTTTCCTGAGATTTCAAATCTTTTTCATCTGAGTTTCCTGAGAAATTGACTTTCATTTTTTTCCTGAGAGAATCTTTTCAACTCCAAATATTTTCCAAGCATACATCATGTTCTCCCAAGCTGCATTTTCCCAAAACCTCATAGCACATGCCTGAATTCTCTGTGCATTTAGGATATAACATAACTTCGATGATTTAACTAAGTCAAGCATAGTTTTGGTCCTTGGTTCGATTACCCCTGTTAAAGGCGGCAGGAACGGTCGAACCTCGTACCGACAGGTCGAGCCCCATCCCATGGATTTTCCCGCAATTTTCAAAAACGGAGGCAAGTATTTCAAAAGCAATTTCCAAAATCCGGTCAAGTTTGAAGCGCGAAAGCGTTTTCTCTTTTTCTCTTCCGCAAGGAAGGGAAGACGGGGGAAAAATTTCGCGACGATGACAGGTTTGGCGACCGTGATGGGACCTGTCCTTGTCTGACCTAAATTATGCTTGACTTAGTTTAATTATCAAAATTATGTTCACAAAATTGTCAGCTCTTTTACTTTCAATATCATGTGAGCCTAGGAGCCTAGATTCTGACCTAGCTGACATTGATTGCATATAGCTTAGTGTAAACACCCCAAATTTTCACCCTCATCCAGTGTTTGTCCATTTCATAAGTCATTACAGATCATTGCATGTCATTGCATGTATTCTGCATAGCATTGCATGTCATTGCATAGCATTGCAGGTCATTGCATCTCATTTTCGAGATCCAGCACTCCTATTTCAAAACATTCAATCCAGATTTGAATTTTAAAGCTTTATTTCAAAATCAATTTCAAAACCTGGGTTTTTATTCAATACTCTGTAATTTTCCAACCCCAGGACTTTGTATTTCGAAATATTTTCTCAGAAAACAATCTGGATTCATTTCAAATTCAAATTTTAATCGATTTCAATTCACAGATGAGACCCATTGAGGTGGTGTCGCTTCTGAAATCCTCTATTCATCAAATTTCTCAAAATTTTGAAAGTTTCAGTCCGATCAGGACTCTGTCTCAGAGACCTGATCCGGTCAGGAGTATGTTTTGAAGTCTGTTTTACTTCCATTTTTAATCTTTTTCGTTTGTTTTTGAAATTTAGGTCATTTTACAGAGTCCAGTTAGTTCAGGATTCTATTTTAGAGTTCGGTCGAGTTAGGAATCTAACCCTGACTGTGTTTTCTGACTTATTTCATCATTTCTTGATAAAATCTTTTGAAAATTCTTTCATTTGGCTTTTAAAATCTAAAATCTCAGAGTCCTAAGAGTTCAGGACTCTAACCCGGAGTTCCAGTTCACTTGAGACCCTATTTTCAAAGATCTTGAATTTCAAATACTGATTTTAACCCCTTTTCAAAGCCATTTTCAGTGTTTATTTCAAAAATGTTCAAAATTCGATGTGGGCCCACTCAGTTGGCACCATATCCAGAGGAATTCTAACTCAGTTAGGACCTTATGCCATTTCAAAAATCCTAATTTTAAGTTTACTTTTGAAAATCTTTTGAAAACTTTTTCAGTTTCAAGTTTTAAAATTGCTTTTTGAAAAACTCAAGTAGGCCACTCGGGGTGGCGCCATATTCGAGTAAGTTAGGGCTAGACTAGGGTTAGTGGATGTCTTGGTTAGTGTTAGAGGTTTAGAAGAGTCAAAACCCTTTTGAAAAACTCATTTTTGAAAGTTAGTTTTTAAAACTAGTGTTTTTAAAGGTTTTTAAAAGTGTTTTAAAAACCCAATGTGAGAGAATGCCAAGTGGCACCACATTTGGGGGATTTTTAGGATTAGCTAGGGGTTAATTAGGAACTATTTAGGATAATTTAGACTAGGGGTAGTTAGGTAACTCCACCCCAAAATCGCCCCCCCTTGTTAGAGTCCAAAAAATTCAAAATTCCCAATTTTTAAACCTAAAAAAATTCTATAAATAGTCTCCATAGGGGGGTCGATTTTTTCAACTTGCTTTCCTTTGGATTCTTGGAGCTTCTCTCTCCTTTCCAGCCCTTCCTCCATTGCAGCAACCTCAAGGTAACCATTTTCTCTAATTTTTAGTTTTTATTTAATGTTTTTCATTATTTTAAACATGATTTAGCCATTGGTACCATCATCTTCATGGATTAAACCATGGATTCAACCTCAAGAACCATCAAGAATCAGCAAGAACAATCCAAGAAGGTGATCTAACCCTGTTTTGGGTGATTTACAGAGATTTTAATCCATTAGAATTGATTTTAATATGATTCTTTGCATTAATAACCAATAAAATATATGATTTGCCCTTTTTAATGGGTTAAATCTATGTTTTAAAGGTGATATCAAATTCCAGCCATTGATTCCCTGTTTTTATTTTATTTTCATGGTTTATTCATGTTTGTTTTACGTTCTATAGCATATAAATAAGTTTTATTTATTGTTTTATGGTTTATTTTATTTATTTACATTAGTTAATGCATGGTTTTTTTAAGTTTCTTAAATTTCTGTGTGTTCTAGGTTTAGAACAATAAAGATGATGTTATTTCGGATGGAAGCACTAATTGTTTATTTCTGATTTTTTTATATGTGGTTTATGCATGAGTTATTGAGTTACTGTAGAAAAATTAGAGGTTTTGGATCTCGGGAACCCTGTCAAAAAAATCAGACATCAAAATGGGTTTTTAAAGCTTTAAAATTGTGGTTAAAATCAAGAAGGTAACTTGCTATGATGATATTTCTCTCATCTTATATCCGATTTTAGATCTGTAAAGTGCTATGGATTCACATTAAGTAGATCTGTCTTCTGTGAAATTTTAGGATTTTTTGATCACTGTTTAGTATTTTTCCTATTTTTAGAGAATTTGCTTTTAAATTTAAAGCTCGTTAGGGTTTACCAAAACCCTAATCAGACTTGTGTTAGTCATAAATCCCAAACCACAGATCCGATTTTAGATTTGTAAAAAGTGAGTATTGTTATTTTTCTGTCTACTGTTTACCACTAAAATTTTAGAAATTTTTGTTTAGGATTGATATTTATTCCTGTATTTTCAATCTGAAGTAGCTGTTTTAATCCCTGTTAAAAGTGATATATTTTAGCCCAGATTTCCGGAAGGGTTTCTACCTAACCAGAGATGATTTTTCCGATCTGTAAATTGGGAAATCTTTGTTTTTCTTTCTAGTTAGTCTTTGTAAAATTTCATAAATTTACATGGAGATTTGACCCCTGATTCATGTCTTGGATTGAAACTGGTTGGTGAATTAGGTCAAAAATAGCATATTTTTAGGGTTTAATGCAATTTTCGGATTAATTCAATGTCAAAAAATTATTCCAATTCGACATTAGGGCTATAAAAAGTGCAGGTACCAATTTTTATGGATTTTGGAATCCATTTGATCTCTGAATTAATAAAATTGCAAAACCGGGTTCCTGAAAGATCCAAAAACACTGCTAAAATCACAGTTTTTGTGATATTATTGGATTTTCGTGCATAAGCATATATTTTTAGGGTTTAATCATGTTCATAATCATGTTAGGATGCTTTAGGTTTAATTTTGTATTCATTTGATTTCATTTAGTGCATAAAACCTAAGTTTTTACCAAAATCTATTTTTAAAAACCCTGATTTCAAGGCCATAGTCTTGCTATCGGGGGTAATTTGGTCATTTGACCTAAATTTCGAAATCCCTAACCCTAATTTTTACATATTTAAGCATGTCATATCATATTTAGCTTAGTTTATTACATTCAAATTTCAAAACTTGCATTTTATCAAAATATCTTTCAAAAAACCCTAATTTCAAGGCCATAGTCTTGTTATTAGGGGTATTTTGGTCATTTTGACCCCAATTTCGAAATTTCATATCTTATCTTCCTTATTTATTCAATTTTATTTCATACTTTATCATTTTGATTTAAGGGAATCATGGCAAAAAGGCTTATATCTAGCAAAATCCAGCAATTTCCTGATATTGTTGGATAAATCTAGAAAAGCCAACATATTTTCATTAACCAAGTTTTCTAGTTTTGAAGGTACATTGAAGACTTTATTTTTCATATATTTAAATTTCAATAGTGATGTAATTTGTAATTAAACTTTGGAATAAGAATTTACATTTCCTGCTTAGCTTAGGTTGCATTGCATATAGTTTATTTTTATAATTTTAACGTGTGATGGATGATGATTCATGCATATTTTTTTTCAAACTCACCATGGTCTACACGAATGGCACATGCACTAGATTTTATGAAGTTTATAAACTTGGTGGAATTTGTATTTATGGCCATAGTCAGAATATGAATGATACTTAGATTTATGATCTTCACATTAGCCACATTCAGCCTACACTCTTAGGCTAACTTCAAAAATGCACTGCATTTCTCAAAAATACAAAAAGTATTTCTCAATTCCTCAAATCCATATTCATTCATTTCATGCATTTGTCAATTCCAATCTCAATTCAAAGAAGTTCATTTTCTCAAAATCTCCTAAGTCTTATAGCAAAATCGATTTTCCCAAAGACATTGAATTTCAAAGGATATTTCAAGTATTTCCCAAGTTCCAAATTCAAATTTTCTAAGTTAGAATTTCAATTTACAAGTTTGAATTCAGAGAAATCAAGTCTCTCAGAATCGATTTTCACCAAATGTCAAGGATTCCTCAAAATCGATTTTTATTTCTCTCAGAAATATTTTTCAAGTCCTAATTCACGATTTTCCATGTGATATCATTTCCAAGATTTACATTTCAATCATTCCAAGCAAACATCATGTTTTCAAAATGTGCATTTTCTGAAAATTCATAGCACATGCCTGATTCTATGTGCATTTAGAAATTAGAATATGATTTAGACAAGTTGAATATAGTAGAGCATAAGATTGATCCTTGGTTCAATTACCCCTGTTAAAGGTGGCAGGAACGGTTGAACCTCGTACCGACAGGCGAGTCCCATTCTTCAGAATTTTCCCGCATTTTAAAAACGGAGGCGAGTTATTTTCAAAATCCTTTTCAAATGTCAGTTTGATTCGCAAAAGTAAAAATTTTGCGATGATAACACTTAGGCATGGTTTGGTAGGACCAGATTGAGAAGAAATTTTCATGCTCACATAGACTTAGGTCTAAATACAACTCTCCTTAATCTAGGATCTGAATGCAAACAATGTATGCTTCTTCAAAGATTTTCAAAAGTCTATCTCTCTAGGACTTAGAGCCATCTATTTCTTGCATGTGATCATTTTTCAAAAACTCCATTACCTATCATTACCCGGTCTTCACGTTGCTGGGCTCTCTTCCAGAACCATAGTTCCGGACAGAGCCTCACAACTGGGCCAAATATTTGTGTTAACACCCCCCTACCACGTACCGCGGGCCACAGTCCGAAGTATATCGGTAGGCGCTCAAGGATGTTGGAAAACCTTACCTTAGAACCAGAGTTGAAATTCTATGCCACGTACCTCGAATTTCGATTCGGGTATATCGGCGTAACTGGATTGGACAAAGATGATCTGAACCTAGAGTTAGGATTAAGGTCCTACAGCTGTTTTCAAATGGATGCATCTAGAGTCAGCCTTTTAGAGAGTGCTGAATGTGCATAAATGTTTGTGCAGGATGTGATTGTATGTATGATTTTCTCCATTCTTTATATTTCCCAATGTTTTTTTTTTCATTAGGTCTTTTTCAAAATATCCTTATTTTCCACAAGGTCTTTTTCTCAAACCCTGGATGATTTTCTCAAATATCCAATTTCTTTCAAAACTCCAGGCGATTTTATATTCTACCTTTCTACCCGATCTCGAATTTCTAGCTGCATTTTTATCCTGCCTGCAAAATTTTTCAAAATTTCTCACATTTTCCTAAGTCTCATTCTGAGTCTTTCTTTGTTTTCAGTTCGATGGCATCCAGTCAAGTCGATCCTATCTTTCCTGAAGGTCACATCTCCTTCGAGGTGCGACAAGGTCGTCCTGAACATCGAGCCCTCAGCACTGGAACTTTCATTCCCCGGTGGTATTATTCCTGGCTGAAGAGCTTTTCCCGAATGTTCCCGGACCATTTGAGCGAGTGCGGATTAGAGCTGGCATCAGCAGTCGGAAAGCAGACCATCAATGGCAACCTGATCCATGCAATGGCGGAGCGATGGAATCCTCGGACGTGTACCTTCTGGTTCCCATGGGGAGAGATGACCGTTTTAAAGGATGAATTTTCAGAAATCATGGGGTTACCAGAACCAGCCGGTCAACCAGGAGACCCATTAGAGCATCAATTCCTTATCAATGTCAAGGGTTTAGACCCCCGAGACTTCTTAGCTCGTATGACAGGCCACCGATCTTGGCCCCTGATCCAGTTAGAAGGAAATGAGTATGTTGACCTACTTGAGTTGTACCGCTAGTACGGGACCTTCATGGAAGTCAGTTCGCTATCAAGAACAGCTAAAGAAAGGATTCAGAATGCAATGGTTCTATGCACTGTAGGATTATCCCTCTTCCCAGATGGACAAAACTACATGGACATCAGAATAATCCAGCTTATGAGGAGATGGGGAAATCGACAAACCAATCGCCTCTCTATAGCCATGGCAGCGCTCGCCTTCCTTTATCGAGGCCTGACTCGATTCTCACTTGGAGAGTCCATTTTAGTTGAAGGATGCATCTACGCACTTCAGTCCTGGTTTTTCCAGCACATTCCAGCCCGAGCAAGCTCTTTCAGATACAATGGTCAAAAACTTCTTCCAGTGGCGCAGTACCGGTCTATGATCAACAACATTTAAGAGGATGACGTAGTTTGGGACTATTTTGATCGGCAACTGTCTCCCCCTTGATATACGTACGCTTATGGCAAGCGATTCAAGTTGCTGGGACCTTTCTTCTGCACTTATTACCAACCAGAGAGATGTGTTCGGCAGTTCTCTCAAAAGCAGCAGTACGTTGAAGCCCGCTTGTTATCAGGAGTTATGGCAGAATTTGATCTCACCTCCGCGCAATGGTCCGGAGCATATCACTCTGCCCGCTACGGCTGGGATTCCTTTGTCTCTCTTAAAATCTTTCCAGGTCCTAGAGTGTCTGCCGACTATCGTGAATGGTGGCAAATTGTTTGTCCCCCACCTCTTTGTCAAGATCAATAAAATCTTATTCTTCTCATTTTAATAAAATTCTCTTTCTTTCTATTGTGGTTTGACGACCTCGCCTAGGTAACAAGGCATGTTTTCGTTGTTTATTTCTTTTGCAGAAGGAATGACAACACAATTGTCGTGATTCCCACAACGATTCAGTCCCTAGTAATGGGACATCTTTTCCAAATTGTCTACCATATTTTCAGCAAATATTTCTTCCAAAAGCTAATTCCTTCATAATCTAATCAGGTCTTTGCCCTGCAGAGAGCATCCATACCATTTGATGGTTGAGACAAGATCAGGCAAAAGAACCACAGCATCTCAGTACTCGTCAGCCTCGGAAGAAGATATGGGTTCCCCTCGATCCGAGAAGAGTTAAGAGCAACAGCAAGAAGACGACGACATAGACCCTCAAATGTATGCCATGTTTAGAAAAATGATGAACAAAATGATGAATGAGCAGCCCGGGACCAGCTCAGAAAGAAATCCATTCAGAGAAAGGTTCCATGGTCGCAGAGGTAAGAAGGCTCCCAAGAAACAGATCCAACCAGAAGAGATTTCAGATGAATCAGATTCCACTGAAAACACAGATGAAGAATATGAGGTGCCTCCGGCATTTCAGAAGCGCAGCCAAAGTAAAAGCCGCAGATCAAAGAGCAGAGATAATGAAGAGCCTTTGCAAGCGCAGTTTAAAGAAATGGTCAGAGTTGTCAAGGATCTGCAAGCCCGCGACAAGGGCAAGAAAGTCTTCACCAGTGTGGACTTTTATGACGGCTTAGAAGGGGATGATGATCTGGAGAATCTCCCCCGAAAATTCATCAAATTCGATGGTTCTGGCGACCCAAAAGCGCACCTCGCCACTTTCTTTGCTGAATGCTCTCGGTTTAAGAGGGATAACCGAGCATTGTTTCTATGCTTCCCCCGCAGCTTGGAAGGAGTTGCAGCTAAGTGGTATGCTGAGCATATCAACCCCATCGAGCTCAAGGAGTTCGACAAAGTTGTGAATCTCTTTATTGAACGCTTCTTGTTCAACACAGAAGCGCTGCCTACACTAAGTCATCTCTGCAATTTAAGGCAGAATGAGAATGAAAAAGCACGGGACTTCATTCACAGATGGAGATCAGCCTGTAATAAGATGAGAGATCCTATCTCGGAAAGGCATGCATTGTCCTTAATCCTCAACAATTTCTCGCAGCCGTTAAGAGGATTAATCTCCACAGCGCCGTCCAGGACCTTCATTGAGCTGACTGAACGAGCTGAATGACTCGAGCTGAGTGTGGAAAATGGAGTCTATGAAGGCTTCACCTTTTCCAAGAACAACTCCCATGGTGAGCAGAAGAAGAAAGCTCACTTCACTTATTCTACCAGCAACAACAACAAAAGCCAAAATCGATACAAAGGGCAGAAGAAAGATTACTGCTATGGCACAGGCAGTTCGAACAACAAGGATCAGAAAGCAAAGCCTGCTCCTCAGTACAGCAAGCCTCCTCAGCAGGATCAAGGGTCGAAGCTGCGTGAGAAGACCAAACATGAAGGATGGAGCTACGACAGAAAATTTACTCCTCTTGACCAATCACTCGAGGACGTGCTCGAGTACATGCTATCAAAAGAGATAGTCAAATTGCCCAGATTGGCCGATCCCCCTGTGCCCATAGGGAAATGAAAAGATCAGTTCTGCAAGTTCCACAAGACAGTGGAACACAACACCGAGAACTGCTTTGTTCTCAAAAACATCATACAAGACCTCATTGAAAAGAATCTATTGGTAGAAGGAGAAGAAGAAGAGAAAATGGACATTCTCAATCACCCCTTCCCTTCACACACCACAGCAGTAGTGTCTGCACAACCCTTTCTACCGCATGAACATATCAAGCCATGTTCTGCGCAAGATGTCCAAGTTCAGCATCAGGTGACGGTGCTACGACAAGCAGCTCCAGATTCTAAGAAGATGGACTTAATTTCGGCATTCGGTAAAATGAAAGTTTTGGAAGCACCTGTGAAGTCAGTTCCCAAATCAAAAGGAACTCCTGACTTCTTCAAGCAAATCGTTAGACCCAGGCTGAAGAATTCAAGTCAGAAGCCTCTGACCGCTTTATCCAATGTCTCCATCCTTGACTTGGCCAAGAATTCTAGCAAGCATCGACAAGTACTGGATGATTTACTCAGGAAAATCAAAGTTAAGCCCAGTACCACTCTAGAAGACATGGCACAGATTGTGAACTCTGCCATGACCAATGCACCAATCACCTTCTCAGATGAGGACCTTCCAAAGCCTCATTTTTTTCATAATAATGCCTTGTACATTGTCGTTCGAGTCAGAGGAATGACGGTTCCCCATGTGTTGGTCGATGGAGGTAGTAGCCTCAACATATGTCCCGAAATGACCACAAAGGCATTAGGGATCAAGGATGAAGAATATATTCCAGACCCTATCACCATCTATGGGTTTGACAACCATGGTCAAACGGCAAAAGGGAAGATATTCCTGGAGGTGTTCATCAACTATTCGGTGCACTCCATCCTTTTCCATGTGGTTAATGTACCACCAACCTACAACTTGCTGCTCGGAAGGACATGGATTCACAATGCTAATGCAGTGCCTTCTACCCTCCATCAATGCGTGAAGTGGTCAAAAGGTGGAATGATTACCACAATACTGGGAGAAGACCCAGAAGAAAGGCTCCCGCAGCCCACGATTCCTCGGCCATCATTCAATGCAGATATTCCCAGCATCAGGGAAAGTGAAGAGATCAATCTCGAGGAGAATCGAGAAATACTTCAGGCACCATTAGAGCCATCTCTGCACACAGTAGCCACAACACGATGGAAAGGTCCTCAATTCTTCAAGGTTGGAGGTCGAATCAACTACAGCACCATTAAGGATCACCCCTTGTTTCCTCAATTCATGAAGTCAAGAAAGGGATTTGATTTACTCCTGAAGCATGACTATCAACCCTTCAAGGGACTCGGCAAGAACGAAGATGGCCGCATCAAGCCAATGATCCAGAAACATCGTCCCCACAGGGCAGGATTGGGGTTCTTCGGAGGAAGCTCATCAAGGAAGACTGTTTTTGTCAAAGGGGCACAATGAAGACCATTTGTTATTTTCTTTCTATTCTTTTCCAAATAAGTGTCTCATTTTACCAATGTCATTGATCAATTCAATCAATAAAATTCCAAGTTTCTTTGTCTATCCGGATGCCATCTACTCCCTTTTTGTCTGTCTCATCATTTTATAATTCAATGCCATTTTATGTATGGTTCTCTTCAAATGATTGCTTCTCTTGTAATCCTTCCTGTTTCTTTCAAATAATGATCCAACTTTCTTTCCCAGTTACACTGAGGCATTTTAAAATTTTGTTCTATATGCAGGCAGGATAAACAAATTCCTCATTTCATGCACATGTGCATTCATATGCATCAATCCATATTCATTTGCATTCAATTGCATTAACAACAATCTGGTCAGTATTGGGATTTCAACAAACAGTCCCATCACAATTCCTAATGATTCAAAATCAAAAGGTCATCACCAATACTGAACCAAAACCCAGCGCTCGAACTGGTATTATTTCAAAATCCAGTACTCAAACTGACACATTTTCAAAATCCCAATTTTT
Organism: Nuphar pumila; assembly: GCF_984573655.1. Classification (NCBI taxonomy): domain Eukaryota; kingdom Viridiplantae; phylum Streptophyta; class Magnoliopsida; order Nymphaeales; family Nymphaeaceae; genus Nuphar; species Nuphar pumila. The sequence goes on from NC_143257.1 coordinate 72,624,007, forward strand.
CAGAAAACCGAGTTCCGACTAGGGTTTTTTATTCAAATCATGTTCTTTTGTTGATCCGGGTTCCAACTCGTGATCTCATTACCTTACTCGAGCCCTGACTCGAGCTCTTCATTTTTCATTTGTTGATCCGGGTTCCGACTCAAGATCTCTCTATTTATTTGAGCTCAGATGCGAGCTCTTTATTCTCTTTTGTTGATCCGGGTTCCGACTCGTGATCTCTCTATTCACTTGAGCTCTGATTTGAGCTCTTCATTTTTTTCTCTGTAGATCCGAGTTCCGACTCGTGATCTCATTTCGAGCTCAGATGCAAGCTCTTCATTTTCCCTTGTTGATCCGGATTCCGACTCGAGATCTCTTTAGTTACTCGGGCCTTGACTCGAGCGCTTTATTTTCTTCTGTTGATCCGGGTTCCGACTCGTGATCTCTGAATTTTATTCGAGCGCTGACTCGAACTCATCATTCTCCTTTGATTAATCCAAGTCATTTCAATCATCAAAGTCTGTCAATTGCTCGAATCTGACATTTTGCCTTCCAAATTCCAATTTAAATCTTCAAATCAGGCAATTCTCCCATTTCGACCTCTGGGTCACCCGATTTCCAATTCTCAATTTCAATTACCAATTTCCAATTCTCGACCTTCGGGTCAATCAATTTCCAATTCTCGACCTGCGGGTCAACCAATTTCCAATTTTTCGACCTTCGGGTCAATCAATTTCCAAATTTCGACCTCTGGTCAAATCAATTCTCAATTTCGACCTTTGGGTCACACAATTTCGACCTTTCAGTCAACCAATTCTCAATTTCGACCTTTTTGGTCTAACCGATTCTCAATTTCGACCGTCAGGTCATCCAATTTCGACCTTTGGGTCATTCAATTCTCAACAACCAATTTTCCAATTTCCAATTTCGACCTTTGGGTCAATCAGTCTCAATATCCAATTTCAAATCATTTTCTCTTGCGAGAGACCCTTTTTAGGGAGAGTTCGAGGGAGCTCGTTCTTTTCGCATGCTATCCAATTTGTTCACTTAGCCCCTTTTTAGGGAGAGTTTGAAGGGACTCGCGTCTTTGTGAACCGTTTGCAAAACAATTTCCAATTTCACACGAGGAACCCTTTTAATAGGGAGAGGCTCGACGGAGACTCGCTTTTCTTGTGACCCCCAATTTTATACTAGGCCATCTTCATCATGAAGGACCTTCTTTGCAGGGAGAGTGTGATGGACTCGTTCCTTTCATGACCCAATTTTCTGACCTCACTATTATCAGCCCCCTTTCCATAAGAGAAGCCTAATATTAGGGAGCTTTGACGAAAGCTCAATTTCTCTTCGAAAGTTCGTTTTGCAAATACCTCCTCTTTAGGGAAGAGAGGAGTATTTCCCATTTCTCATTCAGGTAAGGGCTAAGCCTAAGTCTCTCTTTTTGGGGAAAAAGAGAGGAGAATTTTCGTCACGGATGTGTTGAGCCGGATTTCAAATACTCATTTTCACCAAGGATTTCAAGAAAATTTTGTCAATTTGTCAATCAATTGTTGATTTCAGAATCTTTATTGTACAAATCTTTATTTCAGTTTACCGTCAGCATTACTTCCAAAAGAGTGAAGCTTCTGCGAAAAGAGATTCAAAATTCAAATTCTTTTTATTGGCCAACCAAAAGGATGAAGGACAAGTCCTCGATATGGCCAAAAAAGAAGATTCAATGTTATTGAAAATCGTAGATGATTGATATTGATCGCAGTTATGGCACATCTTTAAGGATTATTCTTATAAAGACAAGGCAGTGGAAATATCCTGAGCGCTAGAAAAGAGAGCATTTACCCAAGCCCCGTTTCCTCAAAATCACTTAAGCTGCAACTAAATATCCGCAAAAGGGATCTCTCACATGTCGTCAAGATGAAGGCGAATTAGGCGAGTAGACCCCCGGGGCCAAAGAAGATTCGAAACATCTCCAAGATGACGGAGTTTGTGACGGATCCTTCCAGGGAAAGTCCAAAGCACTGTCGAGATGAAGGCAGATGCGATGAACCTCTCGACAATCCCTAAAAGATATTTAATTTCAGCTATCACCCAAAGATCTCCAAACCCATCATCCAAGAAGGATCGAAACATCTCCAAGTTGACGGAGTTTGTGACGTACCCTTCCCAAAAGAGAGAAAGAGAGGAAAAAGAAAGAGAGAAAAAGTCAGAACATCTCCAAAATAAAGGAGAATGTAGCAAAAAACCCAGAGAACCAAAAGAGTGCAGAAAGATTATCATGAGAGAAGCCCTCAGGATATCAAAATGCCAGATCTATCAAGAATCCTCTTTAATCTTGTGAAGTTCTATTATCAATACTCTTTCATCAACTGCTTTCATAATATCAAATTCTCTTTCTTGCTCATATCAAGGAAATTGATAACTTCTTTGAAGAAGGTCAATTGCGAGCAATTTGGATTTCAAGTCTCGATTCTACAAAGTGAACCTTGTTCGGAGGTAATGCTTTGGGTAGAAGAGAAAGAACATCTTTGCAAAAATATGCAACATTTTCAAAAATTTTTGAATCAACAGCAAGATTTCCAACATTTTGACAATATTTTCTAGCTATCCTGGCGTGAAGTGAGAGCTTGATGTCCGCCTTTAATACATCCTGACACCAATTTTAAATCCCTCCTAAGGACTTCATTCCTTCCCTTCTTTGAGAGCATGAACTCTCAGATTGCACACTTCCTTGTGTCCCCACTGTCCCACCATAGACAGTCCCATTTCAGTTCGAGGTCGAACCACCAATCATTTCCTCGCAAAAGGCAATTTCAAAAGCTGATTTTAGTCTCAGCAATGAGACGCCCAAAACCAATCCCTTTTCAAGCTTTAAGGACCCCATTTTCCTTCCTTTTGCAAAAACCCTGTCGGATTTATTGTGCAAGATCCGAAGGTTCCATCATGGTCTCTTCTTTCGAGGATTCCATTCCATTTCTGCCCAATCAGGATAAGGGTACAAACCTGAGCCTCATTCAAAGAGGTATTCCATTTCCGCCCGATCAGGATAAGGGTATAAACCTGAGCCTCATTCAAAGAGGTATTCCATCTTCCACCCGATCAGGATAAGGGTACAAACCTGAGCCTCAACCAATGAGGTATTTCCATTTCCCGCCCGATCAGGATAAGGGTACAAACCTGAGCCTCATCCAAAGAGGTATTTCATTTTCCACCCGATCAGGATAAGGGTACAAACCTGAGCCTCATTCAAAGAGGTATTTCATTTTCCACCCGATCAGGATAAGGGTACAAACCTGAGCCTCATTCAAAGAGGTACTTCATTTTCCGCCCGATCAGGTTAAGGGTACAAACCTGAGTCTCATTTCGATGAGATATTATATTCCCCAATCAGGTTAAGGGTCAAACCTGAGCTTCGTTCCATGCGAGGTATTTTTGTCCCATCCAGGTCAAGGGCATAAACCTGAACTTCGCTCTCGTAGAGCAAATCTTTCCTCTTCATTTTTCATTTCATATCTACCATCTTCCTCGGGCTAATTTCTTCACGCCCAGTCAGATCCTTCTAACTGGGGCATTTTTTTTATAGCCCAAATTTGGTGTGTTTTTCTTTGCCACTAAGCTCGGCCACAAGCCGACTTAGTAGCAAAGAGGGGCATCTGTAAACACCCCAAATTTTCACTCACCTCCCCGACATTTCCACCAAACACCATCATCCAGCCTTTGAAATCGCCGGAGGGAAAAATGGTCATTTTCTGAGCCCGGACCTTGCAAAAGTCCAAATTTCATCTGAAACTCTCAAAATTTCTCTATTTTTTTATCTCAGATGTTTAAAATTTTACTCCTGACAGGAGACAGACATCTCCAAGTCTTGGTTCAAGGTTGCATTGCATAAGACATGACATTGCATATCATTGCATGAGCATTTCAAATCACTGCACTGCACAGCATGTCATTTCAAGGTCCAGAACTCTTGATTTCAAAATTTTCAATCCAGATTAGAATTTTAACTCTTTTCAAAATTGATTTCAAAACCCTGGGTCTTCAAAGTTATCAATTCTTCCCATTTTACCCCCAGGGCCCTGAATTTCAAAATATTTCCTCAAGAAAACAATCTGGATAATTTTCAATAAATTTCAACTCAGATTTTGCCTTTTGTCAGCTATTTCAACTATCCTCTTTTTACAAAATTGCCCTACAAGGGCCAACTCTTTCCAAAAATTCTTGTTTTACCAATTAGTTCAGATTTTATGAAAATTCCAAAAAGAAGTTGTGGTTTTATCCTTATTTCAATAAAGAAGCAATGTGGGACCCACACTGAGGTGGCGTCACACAAGCTTTCCTTTTAAAAAATTGAATTTTGAAAAACCCAAAAAAATAGGAGCCTTGTCCCCTGGATTGGTGCCACTTGTCTTTTCTCTCTCCTCTCATCCACATGCCAAGTGTCAGTGTGGGGCTACCTTCAGAAGCCGCCACATGTCATCCCATTTATCTACCATGTGTCACCCTATCCATCCTGCTTCATGTGTCAATCCAAGATTACCAGGAGATGCCAAGTGTCATAGGTTGTCCTGTCTAGAAAAAGTGGAGCTTGTCTCCTCTGAGGTGGTGCCACTTGAAGTGGGTCTCCTGCAGGGGACACGTGTCAACCTCTCCCTCCTTCTAGAAAAGTAGCCTGACACATGTCTCTCCCTACTTTTCTCAGAAAAGTAGGAGACACGTGTCACTCCTAGATTCCTCTAGAAAAGGTAGGCTTGTCTCCTCTGAGGTGGCGCCATTTGGAGTGTGTCTCCTGCAGAGGACACGTGGCAAGCTCTCATTTCCTCAGAAAAAGAAACTGCCATGTGTCATTTCCTGCTATCTTCAGAAAAGCTAGAATTCAAATATTCAAATCTCCTCATAGGTGGCGCAAATCCTGAACTTCTACCCTTTTCCATGTTGTCTGAGATGGCGCCACATGGCTTGGCCCTCCTTCTCTCCCCTCTGCCACGTGTCATCTTCTGCTTCTTTCAGAAAAAGCAGGTGACACATGTCTCCTTCTCACTCCTTCAGAAAAAGTAGAGGACACATGTCTTCTCCCTACTTTTTTTCAGAAAAGTAGGAGACACATGTCACTCCTGGCTTTCTTCAGAAAAAGCAAACCATTCAAAAATTCAAACAGGGCCTAGGTGGCGCAAATCCTGAGCTCTGATTTTTCCAGATGGCCTGAGGTGGCGCCACATGTCCTTTCCCTCCTTTTCCTCCCTCTTGCCACATGGCATCATAGGAGCCACCCTGAGGTGGCGCCACATGTCCACCCTCCATTCCTCCAGGGCCAACCTCCATTTGAATTTCAAACTTCCCCCTGAGGTGGCGCCATTTGAGAAAGCCTCTCCAGACATCTGACACTTGTCCGCCACATGTCCAGACCTCCCTGCACTAGAAAAAGTAGAAAAACCCCCCATGAGGTGGCGCATTTTGCTTCCTCCCTTCATGTCCTCCTGCCACATGGCATCGTAGGAGCCACTCTGAGAAAATGCCACATGTCAGCCCCTCCTTTCCTGCAGAAAAAGCAAAATTTCAAACATTTGAACTCCCCAGAGGTGGCGCCACATGGCATGCCCCTACTGTTCTAACTTTACACCTCAGAACACCTTTTGAGGTGGCGCCATTCCAGGACTCCACTTGGCTCCATTTTGATTTTTATTTTATTTTTAATAAAAGTAGTCCACCATGAGGTGGCGCCACCTGAGGGCTCCCTGCAAAAGCCAAATTCGAATTTCAAACCCCCAGATAGCACCCCCTGAGATGGCGCCACATGGAGGGCTCAGATTGAGCCTGTTTGAATTTCAAATTTCTTCAAAAAATTTTTATAAAAACAAGGCTCCACGCCCAGGAGAGGAGACCATCTTTGGAAACCATTTTTGTGAACTTGAAAATCCGACCTAGCCTCCCTAAAATCTGATTTTGAACTTTGGAAATCGTGCCCCCTTTGGCTCATTGAAGAAGGTGGAGTAAAGTTCGTGCAGTGGCCAATTCGATTCAAGCATAGGTCGATTTTGGTGAACCATCCGAAGCTCGAAGCGAAGGAAGCTCGTGATAGCCGCCCCTTTCAAGAACTTCTACGCTGCGTAACGAAGCAAGGTGCACTTCTTTTCCCCTTGATTTGATGCCTTAATTCGATTCGGGAGTCGTTTGAAGAAAGAGCTCATCCGAGAGATGGATTGAGCTATTCTCATAAAACGACATATATAAAAATGTTTAATTATGCTTCCTTGATGATTTTTAACCTTCATGTATTTAGCTAGGTTTAATTTGCATTTTATTTCATTCATTTAGCATATTTCATGAATTAATTAGGATTAATTTAACATTTATTTCAATTCTGCTTATTTTCAGTAGGTCTCTGTTTTTGTCAGTCAGTCCACACGTCATTTCATGCATTTATGTTTTATTAAAAATCTCAAAAAAATCACGGAATGCGCCCTGAGTTGTCCCTGAAATTTTTCCAAAAATTCGGAGGCATTTGAATTTGTTTAATGCGGTAAACATTCAAAATGGCAAGTTAGGTTTTGTTACCCGGGATGCGTTTTGAAAAGTATTTGCCGACTTGTAAAATCAAGATATCCCTCACGGAAGATCCTATTTTCGATCTGAAAGATGTTCTGAACTTGGGAGAATGTCTAGTTTGTAATATGATGTTTTCAGATTTTTCTGATTTTTTTTAATGTCTGACAAAAATCCGAGAGTTCGGGACACGTGTCAGAGCCTAATTTGGGCCTATGAGATTTTGGATCGACTTAGGGCTATAGTTTCTCTTTGTATGTTGCTCCAAATCCAAAACTGTAAAAACTGAAAGTTGTGTCCGAGATGTCCTATGTTTGCATCTGAAAGCCTGTGATTTTTAAAATAGTGGTGATACCTGCTTAGGATTTTTTTTGTTAGTCTCCTATTTTGCTACATTTGTCTGTTCTGTTAGTTTAGGCAGGAATAGTTATATTTTTATCTGTATTTCCGTTGATCAAATGCCGAAGTCATAAACATGAAAGTTGTTCATGTAGATGTCGTGCATAGCTATGATTAATTTCATAAATTTACATGTCTGTTTTATATTTTTTTGGCATTTTACATCAGATTAGGGTGATTTTTACCTCTGTCAGAACTAAATCCCTGTTTATGAACTCACCATGGCTCAAATCCCGAGGCTGTAAAAACCAAAAATGTTCCATTTCAAGGTCTTTTAGCAGTCTGCAAAATATCAGAAGTTTCCATGGTGTAAATCTTGCATTATCATATTAGGCATTTAATTTGGTTCGGATCCATAGGCAAAATCCACCATTTTAGGACTTTCTTTGAATTTTAGCATTTAAATCATATCATTTCGTGATTTTTAGCATTTTAGGTGGTTTATGAGAGTAAGTAGATGCCTCATACCGAATTTGGTGCAATTTAGAATCCATTTGAGGTTCGGATTAGCCATAATACCAAAACAGGGTCCCGTAGGACCCGGATCCAAGTGAAAAACAAGCGAAAATCATTATTTTTGATAAATTGCAAAATATCAAATTCTGATTTTACAGCCTTAGTGTGTTTAGCAGTATGTCATCATGTCTCTTACTGCATTTCATCATCATTTAATTCAATTTGAATTTCGAAATCTCAGTTTTACCAAGTTTTCCTTCAAAAAACCCTGATTTTAAAGGTGTAACTTTAATTTTAGGGGTATTTTGGTAATTTTGACCACCAATTCCGAATTTCAAACTGTTTTCTACTGAGTTTCTTGCATTTTCATCATTTCAAAATATCAAGGAAGCATGAGAATAGGGTTTATATCCAATTAAATCCAATAATTTCATAATATTATTGGAAAATCTTGGAAAAACCCACATATTTGAGCTAACCCAATTTCAAGTTTGGCAGGAACAATCAAAAGAAGGAGCTGAAGTCTGCAAATTTCTTTTATTTCCTTTATTTAAGTGATGTAATAATGTAAATTTTGGAATAAGAGAGTTAATTTCCTGCTTAGACTAGGATGCATATCATATAGTTTAAATTTATGCAATATCCTGATTATATGATTCATGCATTTTATTTCAAAAACACTATGGATGTTCACGAATGGCACGTGCACCAACTCTTAGGGAGTTGATGGACTCGGTGGGATCCATATTTACGGCCCTAGTCGGAATATGGACGAGACCCAGATCCGTCATCTTTCTACTAGTCACATAGAGCCTACACTCTTAGGCTATCTTAAAATGCACATCATATTTCCAAAGTTTTCAAAATCATGTGCATTAAATCAATCAAGTTCTGAACATATTCATGGCCACAGTCAGGATATGTGAAGGATTTATTTGGACTTACTGCACATTTTCCAACCAATTCCTCAGAAAGTCTTTTCAAAGGGCATTCATTCACTCATGTCATTGGCATCATGAAATCATTAGTTTTCCCACGATTTTCTTAAGAAAACTTCATTCTCAAGAAATCGATTTCTCAAGAAACTCTGAGGATTTTCCAAAATCGGTTTTCCAAAGTCAAGTTTTTCCACAGTTTTCCCAGGAAAATGATATTTTCTTAAGAGATTCAAATCGATTTTCAAGTATTTTAAAAGGTAAAATTTCCAGGATTTCGATTCCCCAAGTTTTGAATTTCCTTCTCCAATGAGTTTTCCTATAAATCTTCTATCATTTTCCTAAGAAAACTCTCAAAGTCCAGGTTTTCCTAAGAAGTGTTTCCTCTTTTCAAAAGGTTCATCTTTTCTCAAGAATCACTTCCATTTTTCCAGGATTTTCAACCATTCATAATTTTCCCAAGTCTCTATGAACTTTCCTGAGATTTCAAATCTTTTTCATCTGAGTTTCCTGAGAAATTGACTTTCATCTTTTTCCTGAGAGAATCTTTTCAACTCCAAATATTTTCCAAGCATACATCATGTTCTCCCAAGCTGCATTTTCCCAAAACCTCATAGCACATGCCTGAATTCTCTGTGCATTTAGGATAGAACATAACTTCGATGATTTAACTAAGTCAAGCATAGTTTTGGTCCTTGGTCGATTACCCCTGTTAAAGGCGGCAAGAACGATCGAACCTCGTACCGACAGGTCGAGCCCCATCCCATGGATTTTCCCGCAATTTTCAAAAATGGAGGCGAGTATTTCAAAAGCAATTTCCAAAATCCGATCAAGTTTCAAGCGCGAAAGCGTTTTCTCTTTTTCTCTTCCACAAGGAAGGGAAGACGGGGGAAAAATTTCGCGACGATAACAAAGTCCTGGTCGAAACTTAGAACTTCGACTGAAAATAATAGAAGAAAAACCCGAGCTGGAACTCGGATTTCCAAAGGAATGAAGGATTTCCAATGCGAGGATTGGATTCAAAAGGAAGTCCTGGTCGGAACTCAGACCTTCGACTGAAAATAATAGAAGAAAAACCCGAGCTGGAACTCGGATTTCCTAAGGAATAAAGGATTTCCCATGCGAGGATTGGATTCAAAAGGAAGTCCTGGTCGGAACTCAGAACTTCAACTGAAAATAATAGAAGAAAAACCCGAGCTGGAACTCGGATTTCCAAAGGAACGAAGGATTTCCAATGCGAGGATTGGATTCAAAAGGAAGTCTTGGTCGGAACTCAGAACTTCGACTGAAAATAATAGAAGAAAAAACCGAGCTGGAACTCGAATTTCCAAAGGAATGAAGAATTTCCAATGCGAGGATTGGATTCAAAAGGAAGTCCTGGTCGGAACTCAGAACTTCGACTGAAAATAATAGAAGAAAAACCCGAGCTGGAACTCGGATTTCCAAAGGAATGAAGGATTTCCAATGCGAGGATTGGATTCAAAAGGAAGTCCTGGTCGGAACTTAGAACTTCGACTGAAAATAATAGAAGAAAAACCCGAGCTGGAACTCGGATTTCCAAAGGAATGAAGGATTTCCAATGCGAGGATTGAATTCAAAAGGAAGTCCTGGTCGGAACTCAGAACTTTGAATGAAAGAATAGAGGAAGAAGCCCAAGTGGAAACTCAGGTCTTTGACAGAAAGTTTTTAATCAAAAGATTGAGTTTTGAAAATTTGCCAGTGCGAGGACCGGACCTGGGATTGAGAATGACCATTTAGAGGACTGAATTTATTTGCATGTGATATGATTACCCCCTTATCTTGACTGGGGAGGAAATAAAATCTGCAAAGAACAAATGAGAAGAGATAGAAATTGATGGGAGATTTGACGAAATAGAAGAATCAAGGAGATTTTATGGGAATCATCTTTGTAAAAGAATTCTCACAGGTAGCGTTGTCGCTCCTATGAGGGGTTTCAGGATTATCCCTTATCTTGAATGGGAAAGGAATAAAATTTAGGCAAAAAAAGTTGGTGAAAAAGCTTTGATAAAGAATTGGAAGGATTAAAACTTAATTAAGAAATAAAACTGGTAAAATTGAATGAAGAAAAGGATTTAGCTTTAAAAGAAAAAGACATTCAGGACTATCCCTTATCCTGAAGAAAGAAGGACCTCGTAGGATGAGGTGTCAGGTTTATCCCTTAACCTGAAGGGGGGGGAGGGGGGGGGGGGGAGGAAGAAAGAAAAAGAAGGAAAAAGAAATACCTCATGAAAGAGGCATCAGGTTTATCCCTTAACTTGAAGGGGGGGGAAAGGAAGAAAGAAAAAGAAGGAAAAAGAAATACCTCATGGGAAAGAGGCATCAGGTTTTATCCCTTAACCTGAAAGGGTAGTTTTGAAATAAGAATCAAGAAGAATTAAAAAAAATGGATGAATAAAAAATGGATAAAAAAAATTGATAAAACTGATAAAGATGGATAAACAAAAGGTTGATAAAAGTTGAGAAAAAAGAGTTTGATCCTGCCTGCATGTGGGATCTTTAAAATGAGAGAAGAAGATGAGAAAATCATTTTTGGAAATAAAGATTAAACGTGAAAGCTAATCTTTGAAAGGGGATCATTCATGAGAGATCATCATGAGGGTTAAATTGTTTTTTGAAGCAATGTTTTGAAAATCAATTTATAGAAAATATGATCAACAAGAGGGTTGATACCTGAATGCAATGATTTAAAATCAATTTTTAGAAAATATGATCAACACAAGGGTTGATCTTTGAATGCAATGATTTGAAATCAATTTTTAGAAAACATAATCAACATCAGGGTTGATCTTTGAATGCAATGATTTGAAATTAATTTTTTAGAAAACATAATCAACACCAGGGTTGATCGTTGAATGCAATGATTTGAAATCAACCTTTTAGAAAATACGATCAACACAAGGGTTGATGTTTGAATGTAATGAAATCATTTTTTGGAAAAATGGGATCAACACAAGGGTTGATCTTTGAATGAAATGATTCGAAGTCAATTTTTGGACAATATGATCAACACAAGGGTTGATCTTTGAATGCGATGGTTCGAAAACCAAGTTTTTAGAAAATATGATCAACACAAGGGTGGATCTTTGAAATGCAATAATTTGAAATCAATTTTCAGAAAATATGATCAACACAAGGGTTGATCTTTGAAATGCAATAATTCGAAATCAATTTTCAGAAAATATGATCAACACAAGGGTTGATCTTTGAAATGCAATGATTTGAAATCAATTTGTTTTAGAAAAATATGATCAACACAAGGGTTGATCTTTGAAAAAGGTTGTAATAAAATATTTGAACTAAAATTTTCATGATTTTTGAAAGACCCTCATAGGTAATATCATTTCTCTCATGAATAATGTCAGGATTGTCCCGAATTTTAAAAAGGGAATTTAATGCCCCAATATAGCAAAAATGAAGAAAGTGTTGAATATCACAGATGTAAAGAAAATCGACATTTCATTGATAAGCAAAAAGTTGATAACAAAACTGAATATTTACAAGCATTTTAACTAAAAAGAGTCACAAAGACTTGCCCCTACAAAGCGACTGACAGAAAGCGATGAAAGCGGAAAAACTCTTGGTATTTTCAACTTTATGGAAATGGTTCGGCTGAAACTGCAGGCTGCTCTTCTCCTTCTTCTGGTACCAGAAGCTCTTTATCAATGTAGTCCTGCACAATGTTTTTGAGGACGAAACAGCGCTCCGTGTCATGCCCCCTCGCTCGATGAAACTTGCAAAAGCGATTCTTCCATTTCCCTTTGGTGACAGAGGGATCATCCTGCTTTGGGAGCTTGATCATTTCTTTCTCGAGCAGGTATTGGAGAACTTCTTCGATCGGCTGACCTAGAGGGGTAAGCTGACGATCATAACCCCAACCCTCATGCTTTGCTTTCTTCGGCTTGTTTGGCTTCCGCTGAGCACTTGTCTGGCAACTAGACTGAGCTTTCATGTTTAGGAGATCCGGATGCTTTTCTCCTTCATTTTGGACAAAGAGATTTTTATCAAGGCAATCCTGAACAATATTCTTGAAGATGAAGCAATGCTCAGTGTCATGCCCTGTTACTTGATGGTATCTGCAGAACTCGTCTATATATTTTCCCATGACTGTGGAAGGGCTGGCGGCTTTTGGGAGCCTGAGTAATCCGTTAGACATCATGTATTCGAGGATTTTGTCGAGCGGTTCATCCAAAGGAGTGAAATCTCGATCATTGCTCCAATCCTTGCGCTCCGGTTCTTCTTGCTTCTTGCCTCTTTGTTGAGGACTGTATTGAAGAGGTCTACCATGGTTTTCATAATATTTCCCAATCTGGCTTTTATGCTCTCTCAAGTTGCTGCCTTGGTTGCCTCGATTGATGCCCCTGTTGGCTTTAGATTTTCCTGTACCAATATTGCCGCGTTCATTCACGGGGAAGGTGACGGACGCCTTTCCTTCTGTGGGAGCTTTTTCGCAACTGGCTTTAGCTTGCTCGGATAATATCTCAACCATCATTCTTTTGAATAATTGATATATCGCGGGATCGATCTCACTCTTACTGTCTTGAACTCCTTTTTTGACAGTCTTTCGAGAATTCATTCCTTACTTTCTGCTTGTAACTGGGATGTTAGAGCAGTGTAATCTCTGAGCTTTGCCTGACTCAACTGATAGTGTTGATGCTCTCTGTATAGCATAAATGGGGTGTTTTAGAAAAGATCTAGGAAGAAATTTTAATGAGGAAATCATAATCTGAAAATGAAAACATCCCATTACGAGGGATCGGGTTGTCACCAAAATTTGTGACAACCGCATTGTTTTTCTGAAATAAGATATGAACAAAGATTAATTTTGAAAAGGACATCTCCTGACAAAAGATGTTTTTTTGTGAATGAGGGTAAGGAATAGAATATAGAAAAGAAAAATTTTGAAGAATTGCAGGCAGGATCAAAAGAATTAAAAGAAATTAAGAGAAGAAAAAGGAAAATACACCTGGGTTTTAAAACAAAGAGGAAATTTTGAATAATATATACCCAGGGTTATAAAATATCATACAATCATAGATATACAAACAAGGATGCACAAACAGCAATCCCTAGAGGCTGACTCTAAATGCAATATTTGAAATGGCTTGTAGGACTTTAATCCTAACTCTAGGGTTCAGATTATATGATTTCAATCAAGATACGCCGATATACTCAAGCCGAAGCTCGAAGTACGTGGCATAGAAATATTCCTCCGGTTCTAAAGTAATGGCTTCCCAACATCCTTGAGCACCTACCGATATACCTCGGACTATGGCCCTTAGGTACGTGGTAGGGGAGCATGAACCCAAATAAGTGGCCCAGTTGTGAGGCTCTCTCCCAAACTATGGTTTAGTGAGACAGCCCAGCAACGTGAAGACCGAGACAAAATTAGGTAGGGAGGTTTTCAAAATATGCTCAACATGCAAGAAATCAGATGTCACTAATGCAAGTCCTAAAGAGATAGATTAAAATGAAGAGAAGCATACACTTGCATACATTGTTTTGCATCCAATCCCTAAAATTGAGGAGAGTTGTATTTCGGACCTAAGTCTAATGTGAGTATGGAATAATCTCCTCAATATGGTCCTACCAAACCATACTTAAATCCTATATGCAATGATGTCAACTTAGGTAAAAATCTAGGCTCCCTAAGGTTTGCATGGAAATATAGCTGACATTTTGAAGAATAAAAACTTAGATAATGTCAAAGCAAAAGAAAAGGCATTAAATTCGACCGGACGGAGACGAGTCCCATCACGGTCGCCAAAACTGTGATCATCGCAAAATTTTCCTCTCGTAATGTTCTCTCTCTTCCTTCTCTTTTCCTTTCCAACCTCCTATTTTCCTCCTTTTTGAAGGGAGAAAATAAAAGACGGAAAGAAAGAGAGAAGAGAAAAGGAGAGAAGAGGAACTCTTTTGCGGGTCTCACTTGACCTTAATTTTGAATTTTTTTGAAATAACTCACCTCCGTTTTTGAAATATTTGCGGGAAAACTGGGAGACGGGATCCGCTCGTCGGTACGAGGTTCGACCGTTCCTGACGCCTTTACCAAGGGTAATCGAACCAAGGGTCGAATTTATGCTTTTTGCTTTGTTAAAATATTATCTAAGAATTTATCCTAAGTCTAAATGCACAAAGAGTCATGCTTGTGCAAATGCAAAGATGTATGCTCTTTTTGAAAATATTTTGAAGAATTCCCAAGTATTTCTGAGATGAATCTGATAAAGTGAAGAAATGATTTTAACTTTAGAACTTTAAGATTAAAGTTCTAAATTTTTAGAATAATCAAGAGCTTGGGAATATGAATCTGGGTTTGAAAAATGATCTTGAAACTGAGATGAGAAAAAAGAGAAGAAAGGAACTTTCAAAGTCATAAATGGACTTTGAATTTGAAATTTGAACTTGGATAGATATTTGGACTGGAATTGAATTCTATCTTTGAAGTTTGAAATCAGAGAAAAATGTGAGAAATTTAAAATAGAATTTGAGAAATAGAATTTTGATTTGAAAGTTGGAATTTCAAGATGAAATCCGAATCCAAGATTTGGATTCTGAATAGAGTTCAAAGTTGAATTTTGGATTTAGGATCCGAAATGGGAACTTGATTTGAAATCTGGAATGAAATGGAATTGGTTTTAAGGATTGAAATTAAAAGTGGAATTTGGATTTGGAATTTTGAATGGAATTGGATTCAAGATTTGGAATCCAAGATGAAATTTGGATCTGAAGTCTAAGATCCAAGTAGAATTGGATTCTGGATCCTAAGGAAGATTTTTTTGTATCTGAATCTGAGATCCGAGGTGAACTGGGTTCTGGATCCTAAGGAGGATTTGGATCTGAAGTCTGAGATCCAAAGTGGAATTTGGGATCTGGATCCTAGAATGGAATTGGGTCTGGAGTCTGAAATCCAAAGGGGAATTGGATCCTGAATCCTAAAATGGAATTTGGATTCAAGATTTGGAATCCAAGATGTAATTTGGATCTGGAGTCTAAGATCCAAAGGTAGAATTGTATTTGGAAGACCGAATTAAAAACTGTTCTAATTTTGGGTTTTGAATTTCCACAATTGTCTTGAGAATTGAATTTGGACTATACAAAATGAATTTCAAAGTCAAGTTGGACTTTGAATTTGAAGCTTGAATCTGGAATTTAGAAGATAAATCAAGAATTTCCAAGTATTTGGAAAATGAAATTTAGAAATTGAATCTTAAATATACAAATGAATTTCAAAGTTAAATTGGGCTTTGAATTTGAGATAGAATTTAGAATTTGAAATACAAGATGATTCTGAAGTTTCAAAGTCAAATGGGACCTTGAAATTGAATTCTTAAACCCTTTTGAGAAATAGAGTTGAATTTGAATAGATTTTGATCTGAGAAATGAAGGAAAGAACCACTTGGATTTATGAAAAAGGATTTGGAAAATATGATGCAATTCTATCCTAAATGATGAATGAAAAGAGTTTGAATTTAGATTTTGAAAAGCTATCTTATTCTTGAAATGAATTAAAATAAGATTGAAGATATAATACATCACTGACTATGGTCATTGAATGTACTATATAATAATTTATATTTAAATTCAAAAGGAATGAAATGCATTTTGGTGTTTTTATAGAATTTAAAATGAAATTAACTCTCAATATACCCTGACTATGGCCATTGGTATATATTTTGAGTTAATTTTAAGTTAAATTCTGATAAAAGAAGAAAATATTTAAGGAAAATATGATGAATTTTGAAAATGGATCCAATGTTTATTTTGTAAAAGATAAAAATCCTAAGTCTTGTTTACATCCTGACTATGGCCATTGATGTAAATCATCAACTTAGGATTAATTTACCTCTTACGAAATGGTGCACGTGCCATTCGTGTTTCACCATTGTGAGAATTTGAGAAATAAAGTAAAAAATGCATGAGAACAAGTAATTCATGATATTCACAATGCTCATTCATTCTACCTAAAGCAGGAAATGTAAATTTTCATTAAGGTCTAATTTATTACAATATACAAAATTGATCATGCAACTCAAAGCAATGACTTTATCCACATATTCCCTGCAAAACAGCTGGGTTAGTATAAAAAGTAGAAGAGTAATGGCATATATCACATAGATATCTAGAAAAGAAATGTTCATAAACCAAGATATGAATGATGGAAAGGTGAAAAGGTGAAAAGGATATATATACCTATATACATATGTATATGTACATATATATATATCTATATTCACATGTATACAAATATATATATATATATATATATATATATATATATATATATATATATATATATATATATATATATATATATATATATATATATATATATATATATATATATATATATATATATGCATAGGTATATATACATGTATAAATATGGGGGTATATACAATAGGGAGATGTGATGAGGGACAGATCATATCCAGGTTGCTGCAAGCAACCCTTTTAGCAGTGAAGATAGTTTGTGATGGAAAAAGGTGAGGTGCTTAGGTATGAACTGTACTGTAGCCGTGAGCTACTGTGAACATTCCTAACAGGGGACGGTATATGAAGCAAAGAGGAAATTTTGTAAATATGCAGCAGGTGGTAATGAAGCACCAGGATATGCAAATGTTGGAAAAACATGCTGATGTAATGTGCAGTAGGATGTGGGTGTCTACAGTGGAATGACAGTAGTGAATATGCAGAGGTGCTGGGAGTGAATATTTTGATGCTACAAATGTGCACAACGGGTATGTCAAGTGAGCAGAGATAAAAATAATGAACTAAATAGCAAGTAGGTGGGAATTATCTGCTGCTAGAGATAATTTGGTTTACTATTCACGATACTATCAATGAAAAAGAGGCTCCAGGCCAACTTCAGCAACAGTTTCCTTATGTCCTGTCCTTCTCACAATGTTAACTTCAACAGCATCTACTTGAGAGCCAAACCTTTTCAACCTATTTCTCTGTGCATCGTCTTCGATTGTCCACAAAGACAGGGATGGACTCTTGATCATCTCAGCTATCATGAACAATGACTAAACTCAAGGAAGATGACAAGCAGAAGAAACAGTAAGAGTAGCTTGTACATAAAACCAGTGACATATGTTGTCACTATAAATTACTGAATTTTGGAAGACAGTCTATGCACCCTCTCATTCTTGTAAGCTGTGAGGTGGATGGTGCTGTGGGTAGAAAAAGGTAAGAACAGTGGGTAGTATGTGCCAATGATGAAGCAATGTTCTTACAAGTACCGGAGCAGGATGCTGAAGATGAAACCATTTGTGAGGATGAATGATTAAATTTAGCGAAGAGAGAGAGGAAAAAAAATGTAACATGACAATCTCAACACTAAAGCAACTTAAATGAAGGAACCCATTTGGAAATGCTAAACATACCTGTAAACTGATTCCAGTAGATGCCACAGATCGTCAGAAATAAATAGGGCCTCAAACTTCAGTATCAGATCATCCCATTTCATAACAGTGGATCAATTCCCACTGCTTAAGCACTTAGGGGATCGAGTGATACTCAACAACTCTATTAGGCTATATCATAGCTTGAGGGGAGATGCATACCGAACAGGACTGAAGCGAAGGATGGCGACTGGTACCTAAAAGACAAACATAATTTTAGAGACAAGATATGAAAATTTGAAATACCAACGATATGACTTAGAAACATGGGAACTATACATACAAAGTTCTGTTTATAGTAAATTAGTCACATGCTCCTAATTTTACACAATAAAACTTACAAGTTGGGTGCTGGTGATAAGTTCTAGCAGAGTGAATAACGTGTTCTACAGATGGCACATACAAATTAACACAAAAATGTAATTGATATGCACGAACTGACATGCATGATACAGTTGACAGGTGCACATCATTGTGATTAAGGTATGACAACCTGTTGTGAACGTGCGAGGGTCACGGCGGCCATGAGCTACTACCAAAATATGAAGAAAATGTCAAGCCACAATGAATATAACATTACAGGTGAGTGATATATAACCAAAGTTTGATAATACGTGGAATCAAACTGAAATCATGTTGAGACTCGTAAGATTTTCA
Organism: Nuphar pumila; assembly: GCF_984573655.1. Taxonomy (NCBI): domain Eukaryota; kingdom Viridiplantae; phylum Streptophyta; class Magnoliopsida; order Nymphaeales; family Nymphaeaceae; genus Nuphar; species Nuphar pumila. The sequence continues at coordinate 72,642,386 of NC_143257.1, forward strand.
AGAAGCTAGGATATTAAGCAAGGGCGACGCTCACTGAATTTACTTCTGCTAGAAAGAGACCTCATACCATTGCTTACTCAGATCAAACGATGGCAGGTAATGATTTCTCAAACCTTCACGTATATGATGCCGTATGAAGTAAAGACCTTCCAATTCATCAGATGGAAATTGCTGTTTCATGGTATGCCTTAGACTGGCCCCTGTTACCTTCGTGTTTTCTATTCATAGCAAAGGGGACAACAAAAGTTCCCGTAACACACAATCTACATCATGATTTGGACAGAGCCACCTGTCTTCAAGAACTAACCTTCACATTGATATTAGTAATGCAAACATGATTCCAGCAACCCTTAATGTCAATATAATCTTCCTGCTTCCCTTTCAGACCTCCAAAAAATAAAGTGATGCACATGTAAATGGATATGGAAATGCCGAGGGAGCGAGGCTCTTACCATCCACAGGGAGCGCCAACCAGGGTGATTCTAAACGATATTTTTACCACAACCAGTTGCATAAAATAAAATAAAAAAAGAAAGAAATGGAAAGACATGAAAAATAATAAGCACATAAAAGAAGCCATATCCTATAATAAAAGAAACAGGCGAATCAAAATGCGAATGGACTCGTCAGGTATGATTCAAGATTTTCTTTAAAGCAGAGAGTATGAATGGATGATCGATGAAGAACTACATAGGTATATCGGATATTTAAGCAACACAATCAGATAAGAAAAAAAAAACTAACAAATAAATTGCAGAGAAGGGAAGGGAGTGTTGGAATATCAGATTTCATTGATTTTGCACACAAGTGAACTGACATTGCTATCGGCAAAGCAGCAACACAAGAAATGCCTTAAATGGGGGAGGCGATGAACAAGAAATTTTAAGAGAAAACAGAAATAACAAAGAAGAGAAAAGAAGAAGAAAGAAAAAAAAAATATTCAAACAAAGATGCTGAAAGAAGATGTAATCGATACATTAAAACAAGGATTATGCAGGAAACCAGACATTTAGAAGAAAAATCAAAACGAAAATGAATTTAAAAGATAACTTGGACCGGGATTCGGATGAACCCTGTCAGATTCTTGAATCTGACAGCCTGAGCCCAAAATTTGTAAAATGAGTGAAAATAAAAAGAAAAGAAAAGGAAGAAAGTAAGAAAGAAAGAGGAAAGAATGAATATGTTGGAGCGTGGTTGCTCTTTCACTGTTGCACAAGGGAGGATCTGGTGTCGCAATAAACAACCCAGCTCCTCTCAATGGTGCATTAACGGGGGGGGGGGGGGCGAAATTAAAGATTTAAAAGGAAGGAAGTTAGCAAGTTAAAGAAGATGAGAGAGGCAGGGGACTCACCGAAGCGATGCAGGGATGGCCGAGCTTTCTGCCGATTGGAGAGCACCAGAAGGAGCGAACGAGAATCTTCTTTCGTAGCTTAGGAGAGAGCCGAAGAAGAAAAAAAAAAGGAGAAGAGAAGGGTGTGGGGGTGAAGAGGTGATGATCGAGAGAAAAAGGTGGAGGGGTAAAAGACGACGTAGAGAGGAAAGAGAAGATGCAATGGGGAAGGGTGATAACGGATGGTCCCAGCTTCTCCTTCGTGCCCTCTTTTAAAGAGAGAGAAGGAGATTCGAGAAGTTTGTTAGGGTTTGTGGCCGTTGGAGATGGGTGGTTCGGGAGGAGAAAATGGAGGCTGAGGATGGGCGATGGAGGAGAGAGAAAGAGAGAGGCGAGGCTGAAGGGTGCGACCATCCTTTTTTCGAGGTCTCTCCAAGAGAAAACCTTAAGAAGGGTTCTTTTTGTAAAAAAAATTTGGTTTTTCCAAAAAGAGGCTCCGTGTAAAAAGATTTTTCATAAAAACGGTTTTAAATTGATTTTTTTTAGTAAAATTGATTTAGAAAGCTTAAACTCATTTGTTTTTCTCATAAATTTTCCAATTTTTTGAATTTTATGTTATTTCTCAATTTTTTTGTATTTTTAAGTAAAAATCCTAAGATTTGTGAGAAAACAAAGATTAAAACCAATTTTTTTGTGTTTTTGCAAAAAATATTTACAAAAGAGAAATTTTCTGAGAATTAAAAGCTACTTTGAGAAAATTTCTTCAGAAATGGGTTTTGATCTGGATTTTTGGAGGAAATATGGTTTTAAAGTGCTGGATTCGGATCCGGAATTAATTTTGAATATAGCTTTATGGAATTTAATTCAGAGAATCTGAAGAAATGACTTGATTTTCTCAAAAAACGGGGTTAGGGGCAAAAGGGTCATTTTTACAAAACTTTGAAAAATTTGGGGTGTTCACAGCAGGTAAGGTACCACTAACTATAAGTTCTAAGCGGCACAAGGTACAAAATACATATACTGTAGTTACGAGGTATGCGAGGAGCGTCCCGAGCCTAGACTACGTATTTCTTCCAAATACGCGTACAATTATCATAACGCGGAAAAAATCGCGTAGCGAAGCCATCCGCCAGGGATCCTCGCGAACCCGACACTCATGAGTGTCAAGGGATAGAATCCAACCTAATCCTCTGCTTATGGGAACAACATTGGCATATCTAGATGCGCGGCCGCACTCTGTCCGCACAACTGGGGCACGAACAAGACCGAAGCCTGAAAGTCCGCAGAACCGGACAAACCCACGCAAGCGTGTGTCGCGCCACTGCTTGCAAGCTCATCCGCACTGCCACCCCTACGGGGTTGCGACATACGAGCAACTGAAGCCTGAAGCAGCAACACACATTGCTTGCAAGCGACGAATTTGCTTCTAGGCTAAAACATCGCCTATTGGCACGAAAGGGCAAACATTGCCACGGATGAGTTCCTATGGAACTCCACGGGGTCGTGCCAAATTTGCCGAAATCCGCGAGTGGTCCGGACCCCATGCTGGAGTCCAACAAGGGGCTGCTCCACTGGTGGCAAGGTGGCCGGGTGCCTTAGCACCCGGTGCCGATTTGGCGCCAACGGGGGAACCAAAAACCCGGAAGGGCTGAACAAGTGGCTAGGCCACGGGGGCCCTGCCACCCTTGTCCACGCCCAGCAGCAGTCCAAGTGGGGTTGACAGCCACAATGGCTTCAGCCCACACTGGCAAACCCGGGTGTGTCAACACCCGGCTAAGCCTCGAGCGCCCACAAGGGTGCTAGGCTTAGCCCAGGGCTCAACGGGCCAACCAAGACCTCTAGCGAGGTCTGATCCGCATGTGACCAGACCCAACTGGGTCACAAAAACCCCTGGTCTGAACCCAGCTGGGGTTCGGACTAGGGTGTTGGGCCTTAGCCCACACCCTTGAGGGTGCGGCTAACCCAAACACACCACCTAGACCCACCAATCTGGCCTGGACCCTATTGGTCCATGCCCAACCGACAAAAATAGAGGCTGGGGCACATGTGAGTGTGCCCCATAGGCACCCCTGGTCTGGCCCACAAGTGGGTCCAGACCCAGGGCAACAGTTGGGTGCGCAACAGCCCACAAGGGGCGCCAAGGGGAAAAAGGGGTGGGGGCGCCCACCCGGGTTTGGTGGTGCCACACCAAGGAGGTGGTCTGAACCATTGGGGGTCCAGTCCCAGCCTGACTACCCCAACAACTGAGGTTGTTGGGGGCAGGCCACGCCTAGTCTGATCCAGCCATGGGTCCAGACCAGGCCCATAAGTGTGCCAGCGCGCCACCAAGGGGCGCCCAGCACAAGCCCGGGTGCTCTAAGCACCCGACCTCAAGTTGCACAGCAGCCACGCAGGTAAGGGGTGGGGTGGGGTGAGGGTTTAGCCAACTGCTACAGAGCTTAGGTCTGTAGCACTGGCTTAACCCAGCCATGGGCTGAGCCAGGCAGCACCAGCCTGGCGCGCCCACCAAGTGGGTGCGCCAAGGGGGTGGCTTGGGTGCCACGCGCACCCGGCCCTCAGCTTCTCCTACACAGCGAGCAAGGGGCAAAACAGGGGGGGGGCACACAGGCTCCTGGTTCGAGCCAAAGGGTGACTCGGACCAGGGCTGTGGCCCCTTTGACCACACAGGTCAACACCCACACAAAACCACCGGGTGCTAAGGCACCCGGGTGGTTCGGTTGGACTAACAAGGGGAGGGGCTCACCAATGGTGGGCTCACCTTATAGGTGGGTCCACCTTGGGTGGGTCTTAGCCCAGGTGGCCCAGACCACCCTGCCAAGCCATGGTGCAGCAGTCCTACTAGGACTGCTGCATGTCCGAACTGCAGCTGGCCCAGCCGAAATGAAGGAGGCCGGACTGACCAGCTTTGGGTCAGTCCAGGGTTCATGGTAGGGCCTGCAACGGCCCATCCCACATGTTCTGGGCTCAGCCAGGCCACCAAAGGAGCTAGGCGGGCCATGAAAAGGCCCAACTCAGCACCCTACGAAAGCATCAGCCCCAAAGGGGCGCTCAATCCACTATTGAAAAACAAAACAAACAAAAAAAATTTAAAAGTTAAATGACAAAGCATGGGAGGGGGGGGCTCACCTTAGAGCTGGGTTGGCTCAGCTGAAGCAACCACGTGAGGGGAGGAGGGAGTAGAGAGTTGGAGAATAGAGGAAGAAGAGAGAGGGTGTCGACCCTCTCTCTCTTCCCTTCACTTGTTTAAAAAGGGGAAGAAGAGATGGACAGTGGGGAGGGAAGGAAAGGAAGGGAGATGGGAGGTCTCCCTCTCCCATGCCCCACCCTCCTCTAAGGACCAATGGGGAGGGGGGGGTCTAAGGTGGCCCTAACCACCCCCAACCACTCCCCTTAATTTAAGGGGAGTGGTTGGCCTTGACCTTTCAAGGTCAAGGTCAAGTCCCCAAGTCAAAATTGCCATTTTTTTTTTAACATATTTTATTTTTTTATAAAAAGTAGGGGCTACCCCCCCCCCCCCCCTAAGGGGAGCCCAGCCTACTCCCCCAAATCGTGGGCTGTACCCACCCACTTCCCCAAAATCCCTTTTTAAAACCCCAAGTTAGCTATTTTTGAAACTTTTCAAAAATGCCTATGAAAGGTGAGTTTTTTTGAAATTTTTGTTTTTCATAAACCTTTAATATGACATGGGCTGAGGTGGGGCCCATGCCAAATTTTTTTCTAAATGCCAAAACCCACCCCATGTAAAAGTGTTTTCAAAAAACCCCTTCTAGGTTTTTACAAATTTGCAATTTACTTCATTTTTTTTTTCATAAAACTCAATACAATGAGTATTTAAATAGACTTATTTAAACTAATTCAAAACCTAAAATTTTAAATTACATTTTGTGAATTAAGATTTAAACTATCATAAAGTATATTTAATTTCCCAATTATGGCAAAATTGGGACTCGGTATGATTCATAATTACCGATATACCCCTTATTCGCCAAATACTTGAAATAACGAGATATTTTTCTCGTTTAGGCTCCAAATTCAGAGCGAACCCTTATGAATACAATATAAATATAATCCACTAGTATGGAGGTTCGATTCATCGCAGTTTGCTCTGAACCACCCCGTAGAGCGAATCTACGCGATTCAGAACCTCAGAAAGCGATAATTGCCAATTTTACGAGCAACGCTCATGTCGATACAAGAATTTTCGCAACAATAGAAATATATATCAATCAAAATCCTTCAGAAAAACAGTGGGGCTTACATCCTTCCCTCCTAAAAAGGGATTTCGTCCGCGAAATCACGAACACTAAGCTATAAAAAGGTCAGGGTATTTCTCCCTCATGCTGGCCTCTGGCTCCCATGTGCATTCTTCAATGCCATGGTGTTGCCACCGCACCTTAACCAACGAAATGGTCTTGGTACACAGAACTTGATCGCGATGATCGACAATCTCAACAGGTCTCTCGGCCACCGTTAAGTCCTCTTGTACTTCGACATCTTCGTATCGGATGACGTGTGATGGGTCCAGAATGTACTTCCTCAACATCGACACGTAAAAAACATTATGAATTTGAGCATACTGCTGCGGTAGCTCAATCCGATAGGCTGCTCCACCGATCCTCTCAAGGATCCTGAACGGCCAACGTATCTAGGACTCAACTTCCCTTTCTTTTCGAAACGAAAGACGCTCTTCATCGGTGATACTTTCACAAAAACCATGTCGTCCACTTCAAACTGAAGCTCTCGCTGCCTCTTATCGGCGTAACTCTTCTGTCTGTCCTGAGCTGCCTTTAGATGTCCCCACAGTTACATGGTGTACCTACGTCCCAATGCCGACTGCAACTGTCCCCACAGTTGCGACGTGAATCTGGGATCACGATCCGAAATGATAGACGTAGGTACACCATGTAACTGTACAATCTCTCGAATATACAAGTCTGCTAAGCTCTCAAGCGGCTAACTGATCCGGATAGGTAAGAAGTGAGCAGACTTGGTGAGTTTGTCCACAATTACCCATATCGCATCATGCTTTTGCCTAGTTCGCGGTAAACCTACCACGAAATCCATCGTGATATCCTCCCATTTCCACTGAAGAATCTTGATCCTCTGCATGGAACCACCGGGACGTTGGTGCTCGATCTTGATTTGCTGACAAGTCAAACAACTCGAAACATACGCTGCAACCTCATGCTTCATCCCGTTCCACCAATACCTTCGTTAAAGATCCTTAAACATCTTAGTACCACCAGGATGGACGGCGTACTTCGACAGATGTGCCTCATCAAGAATCTCCTTCCTCAACTCAGGGTCATTTCGCACCCAAAGTCGATCCTTCATGCGGATACAACCGCCGTCATCAACACGAAAGACTGAGCCCTCTTCACGAGCTCGGTTAACAAACTTCTGGTATTGAGCGTTCCGCTTCTACGCTTCGATAACCTTAGGCAAGAACTCCGATCGAATGGCCAACCCGGACAATCTGATTGTTCCGCCTCCGATCGCAAATGGCTTCCAAGCCACGAAATCTTTGATTAATTTCTGGCTCCACACAAGACTAGCCAGAACACTGCTCAATTTGCGACTAAGCGCATCTGCCACGACGTTCGCCTTACCAGGGTGGTAAGACAACATAAACTCATAATCTTTGATAAACTCGAGCCAACGACGTTGTCTCATATTTAATTCCTTCTGTGAAAATAAATACTTGAGACTCTTGTTGTCAGAAAAGACCTCGAATGTATCTCCATATAAGTAATGTCGTGAGGACTTCAAGGCGAACACCACAGCCGCTAACTCCAAGTCATGAGTCGGATAATTCTTTTCGTGAATCTTCAGCTGTCGTGAAGCATACGCAATAACATGACCGTGCTGCATGAGCATGCATCCCAATCCTGTACCCGAGTCGTCTGTGTACACCACAAAACCGCCTCTACCAGAAGGTAAAGCTAACACCGGGAAGGTAGTCAGCTTCGTCTTCAGGATCTGGAAACTCTCTTCGCAAGAGTCAGTCCACTCAAACTTGACTCCCTTACGTAGAAGCTTCGTCAAAGGAAGCGCAATCCTGGAGAAGTTCTGAATAAAACGCCGGTAGTATCCAGCTAACTCGAGAAAACTGCGGATATCGGTAACCGACTGAGGCTGCTTCCAGTCCAACACTGCTTCGACCTTCGCCGGATCAACTGACACACCATCACTGGATATCACATAACCCAAAAACATGACTCGTCAAAGCCAAAATTCGCACTTGGAGAACTTGGCGAACAATCTGTGCTCCCGAAGTACTCCCAACACAATACGCAGATGCTCTCGGTGCTGCTCAGAGGTCTCTGAGTAGATCAAGATATCATCGATAAATACGATCACAAACGTATCCACAAACGGACGGAAAATGCGATTCATCAAATCCATGAATGCTACGGGTGCATTCGTGAGCCCAAAAGGCATCACAACGAACTCGTACAACCCGTACCTAGTTCGAAATGTTGTCTTCGAGACATCTTCCTCTCTGATCCAGAGTTGATGATAACCCGATCTGAGGTCGATCTTCGAGAATATCTTCGCTCTCTGCAACTGATAAAAAAGATCTTCAATTCTCGGCAACGGATACTTATTCTTAATCGTCGCTTGGTTGAGCATTCTGTAGTCAATGCACAACCTCACGGATTCATCTTTCTTCTTCATGAACAGAACAGGTGCACTCCACGGCGATGAACTGTTTCTGATAAACCCTTGCCCCATCAGCTCTTCCAACTGACGCTTCAGTTCTTCGAGTTCTGCTGAAGCCATACGATACGGTGCCTTTGAGATCGGAGTCGTTCCAGGTAACAACTCAATACAAAACTCGATCTCATGCTTCAGAGGTAATCTAGGCAGTTCCTCAGGGAACACATCGGGGAACTCCCGAACTACTTCAAGATCCTTAATAGGGGTCAACACCGAGTCAACTGGGGCGATATTGACCAAGAAAGCAGTACCCCCATTCCGCATATACTTCTGAAATTTAAACTATGAAATCATACGACTGTCTCGAATGGGTCGTGCAAGGCTGATCTCCAAAACTGAACGATCAGGAGGGTTCAAAACCACCTTGCCTTTTCTACACAGAACTTGAGCATGATACTCAAACAACCAATCCATGCCTAGAATGACATCAAACTTTGTCATTTCTAGCAGGATCAAATCAGCTGGCAAGTTCTAACTTGCCACTGACACCTCTATGCTCGGAATGTACAAAGTACACAAGGACTGATCACCAGTCGGCGTACAAACTTCCAACGGATAATTCAATAACACAATAGACATAGGCAAAGAACTAACAACTCTCGAAGCTATGAAAGAATGTGAAGCATCACATACAAACAAGGTAAAAGTTGCATGACCAGCGACTGGAATAGTACCTTGGACCAACTCTCCCTTGGTCACTTGCTCGATAGTGGCTACGTAGGCACGCCCTGCCACCGTCCTCTGGTTACCCATCTTCTGCTGGGAAGATTGTTGCGGCGGGTACGACTGCTGCTGCTGCTGCTGAGGGAGTCACTGAGGTGCTGGCTGCGACATTCCTAGCATGTTTCTCCTTAGATCATCGGAGTGCTTCTTCCGACAATCTTTAATGTAGTAGCCCATCTTGCCACAATAGATGCATCCTCTGAGGTCCCGTGGACACGGTCGGTCAGGATGATCCATCCGACATTTTGGGCAACCCGATGTTGCCACCACTTGTCTCTGCTGTTGTTGGGGCTGGCGATTCTGTCGCTGTCGGTTATTGTTGTTGCAGTTTCTCTTTGCTGGCGGGGCGGACTTTTTTCCACCCGAATTCTACTGAAACGAACGCTTCTTAGGCAACTCTTTTGGCCTTGCTGCTGCTGGTTACCCTTGGACTGCAGAGTCTTCTGGGATTCTGTCCACTCCTGCTCCAGAAGTGTGGCCGTCTCCAGGGCTTCCTCAAGAGTCGAGGGAGCACGCGTAAACACTCTTAGGTGCAAGGCTAACTTCAATCCACGAGCGAACTTCATCGCTTGTTCCTTCTCGGTCACGTACACATGTGGGCAGAAGCGCTCCAGGATTCTGAACTTCGTGATGTAGTCCGCCAAAGTAGAGTTCCCTTGCTGAAGGTCAAGGAACTCCTGCATCTTCCGGCTGCGCTCGTGGGTAGGAAAGTAGGCCGCGTAGAAAACCTCTACGAATTGCTCCCACGTGACTGCACCGCCTGCGAACTTAACATCCAAGGTGGTTGCCCACCACCTCTCGGCATCCTTCTGGAGCCGATACGTGTCGAAGTCTACCTTTCTGTCGTCGCTGACCTATAACACCCGAAAGATCCGCTTGATCTCTCGTATCCAGTCCTTCGCTGCTTCGGGTGAAGACTTTCTGTCGAAGGAGGGAGGGTTCATAGCCATGAACTGCTTATAGGGCACGGCTGTCGCGGGAACTAGAGAGGGAGTAGGAACCAGAGTCTCCCGCTCCTGAGAGGTCCACATGTTCTCTCCCATAGCACGCATGGCCTCAGCCTGCCTGCCCACAACCTCGGCCAGGTTGCTCACGGTGTCCATGATACGATCGCAACGTTCGCGCCAAGCCATCTTAAACAAAAAAAGAAGGCTCATATAAGCAAAGAGCAGATGCCAGAACAAGATTTCATTATACGATCAAAGATGCATACATATTTTTAGTACAAGCCAAAATTACCCTCTATAAAAAGGTTACAAAATACACTCCTTTATAACAACCACAGACACTGACTCAGTGTCCTAACAAAACATTTATATTAGTGCGACCGCTCTCACTTCCTACTAGTGTAGAGGTCATGGTAGCTGTCCCGATTCCCGCACCGTCTTCGCTTCAGACGAGGAGGAGAAGAAGGTGTGTACTCGGGTAAATCTGACGGAGTATGTGAATCTCCCTCTGGGTCAGCTGCAGGTCTTCCAGACCACGCTGGCACTCAGCCTTAATATGCCCTTTAAGGCCACAGCAAGGGCAATGACACCATTCACGTGGACAAATATGTCCCTCATGACAGACTTTACATCTCGCACACAGAGGTGCCGGTGGTGCCATCATTTGAACACCTCGAGCCAAATGCTTCACCGCATGATCTAAGGATCTTACGCCTTGACCTAGGTCACACAGTGCTTCTAGGATCATTTCATACCTCGTGTCTGACGACATCTATCAAACCACATTTTAAAGCATGCATATGTAAACTAAGTAGCACAGGAAACAACAATAATTAACAGAATTAACTGAACTAAACATACTTACAGTGTGATGGACGATGCACGCAGAAGTCTCGGACCACACTTAAAGTTGCTCTAATACCAATCTCTGTGACGCCCCAAACCTTGACCTTGTAAAAACCCTTAGTTTTTGAGCAAAATTTTTTTTTTTAGGTATAAGATAGGGTTAGGCAGACTCCTGCCAGTTATATAACTGTATACCATTGGGTTTTGAACCTGCAACGTCCCAGCACAAGGTGACGTGCACTAGCCATATAACGTGTCTACACAGAGTGAAAAAGAACTAGCGGAAGTAAAGGAGGGAAAAACAAGGTAGAGCAAAGGCCACAAGTCTGAGTGAGCCACAACAAGAGATATAAACCACATGTCCATTCCAAATACATATAACATCAAAGTTTTACAATACGAGACTGAAAACACCCATACAATGTCTCTCCCAAAATGAGAAGAAAACTCCTCTCAAACCCCAAAACAAGACAAGGACCAAGATCTGCAGCTAAGTGTGGGTCTCAAGTCTCCAACCGTACGTCGTCGCACCGTCACTGTGCCTACTCATCACCTGTATTCCCATAAAATGGGGTCAGTACTCTTGCGAGTTGGTGAGACAAATCATCCATATATTATCATTCTTAAGGAAAAGCAGAAAGTAAGCAACATGCTATAAGTGTGCTAAGTACCAGACTATAACAATTAGAAGCATTTTAAATAAAAGTACAAGTATGTGTCAGGTAGGTACACGTGCCAGGAGACTGTAAAACTACAAGTAAGTAACAGTGCAGCAACAAAGTAACAAGGTAGGAACTGAACAATAGAGAGTAGCAGCTAAAGTAGTAGAGTAGGAACCAGCCAACAGATTATAGCAACTGAACAAAAGTGTATACTGCTCTAGAGTAACAACTACAGTAAGTCAGTCTGATTGGTTAGTCTTTATGTTCATCTTTTTACCTCCTTCGGGTACGCGAAGGAAAACCCTCGAGTTTTGTGAGACATGCACCCAACGTCTGTTATTCAACTTCTAATGTGGTAACCGAGGATGCTACAAAATGAGAAAATCACCTACGGGCGACACGCAGCCAGGAGAAACCTTTTGCAGGGGTAAAGGATTGCAATCCGTGCTACTGCAGTAGCAAAGGTCCCTATAGAGGGCAACCTTGACCTCCCTAACTCCGAGTGACTAGAGGTCAGAGGGCACATCCGCTCCTCAAAGAACAAGTCGTAGTAACGACACGTCACTCAGGGCTGTACCATTCACCCTCTCTCTGGGTGACCAAGTTGTGAATGGGGCGCGACAGGTTTGTCTTATTTATGCTCAAACTTCCAGTCGTACCTCCTCTCGAGGTAGTCGTGCCTCGTGGTCCCCGCGGGGTACGCAACCGAGGACTTGGCCTGCTTATTCACATGCTCAGCCTCACACGGCCGCCACGAGCACATCGCCTACGAAGACGATAATATACCATTTTGTTTTATGCCTAGGGTGACACGAATATGTGAGCACATTCTCACGAACCCGGGCCATTGGCCATAGACTCCAACCGAGTCTCAGGACCTCAATAGGTCAAAAGTGTCAAACCCTACAGTGTTTCAGTCTTTTTTAAATGTATGTCATGTCAAGTGTAAAGCACACCACTGATGCAACGTATATCCATTGATATACGAATGGGAGCCGAACAGAAGACACTCGACTCCTGAGCTAGTGACATACGTGCCAGGACGTGCCAACTTGCATGTGCGAAGCAAGAAAAACCCATAAAGGCAGAACCCCGCCTAAGTATCGTGCTGTAAGCAACGATACATTGACAGGCAGGTAAGGTACCACTAACTATAAGTTCTGAGCGGCACAAGGTACAAAATACATATATTGTAGTTACGAGGTATGCAAGGAGCGTCCTGAGCGTGGACTACGTATTTCTTACAAATACGCGTGCAATTATCATAACGCGGCAAAACTCGCATAGCGAAGCCATCCGCCAGGGATCCTCGCAAACCCGACACTCACGAGTGTCAAGGGATAGAATCCAACCTAATCCTCTGCTTATGGGAACAACATTGGCATATCCAGATGTGCAACCGCACTCTATCCGCACAACTGGGGAACGAACAAGACTGAAGCCTGAAAGTCCGCAGAACCGGACAATCCCACGCAAGCGTGTGTCGCGCCACCGCTTGCAATCTCATCCGCACTGCCACCCCTACGGGGTTGCAGGATACGAGCAACCGAAGCCTAAAGCAGCAACGCACGTTGCTTGCAAGCGACGAATTTGCTTCTAGACTAAAACATCGCCTATTGGCATGGAAGGGCAAACGTCGCCACGGATGAGTTCCTACGGAACTCCACGGGATCGTGCCAAACTTGCCGAAACCCGCGAGTAGTCCGGACCCCATGCCGGAGTCCAACAAGGGGCTACTCCACTGGCGGCAAGGTGGTCGGGTGCCTTAGCACCCGGTGCCGATTTGGCGCCAACGGGGGAACCAAAAACCCGGAAGGGCTGAACAAGTGGCCTGGCCATGGGGGCCCTGCCACCCTTGTCCACGTCCAGCGGCAGTCCAAGTGGGGCTGACAGCCACAATGGCTTCAACTCACACTGGCAAACCCGGGTGTGTCAACACCCGGCTAAGCCTAGAGCGCCCACAAGGGTGCTAGGCTTAGCCCAGGGCCCAACGGGCCAACCAAGACCTCTAGCGAGGTCTGGTCCGCATGTGACCAGACCCAGCTGGGTCACAAAAACCCCTAGTCTAAACCCAACCGGGGTTTGGACCAGGGTGTTGGGCCTTAGCCCACACCCTTGAGGGTGCAGCTAACCCAAACACACCACCAAGTGGGTTAGACCCACCGATCTGGCCTGGACCCTATTGGTCCAGGCCCAGCCGAAAAAAACAGAGGCTGGGGCACATGAGAGTGTGCCCCATAGGCACCCCTGGTCTGGCCCACAACTGGGTCCAGACCCAGGGCACAAGTTGGGTGCGCAACAGCCCACAAGGGGCGCCAAGGAGAAAAAGGGGTGGAGCGCCCACCCAGGTTTGGTGGTGCCACACCAAGGAGGTGGTCTGAACCACTGGGGGTCTAGACCCAGCCTGACTACCCCAGCAACTGAGGTTGCTGGGGGTAAGCCACGCCTATTCTGACCCATCCATGGGTCCAGATTAGGCCCACAAGTGTGCCAGTGCGCCACCAAGGGGCGCGCCCAGCAAAAGCCCGGGTGCTCTAAGCACCCGGCCTCAAGCTGCACAGCAGCCACGCAGGTAAGGAGGGAGGGGGTTTCAGCCAACTGCTACAGACCTTAGGTCTGTAGCACTTGCTTAACCCAGCCATGGGCTGAGCCGGGCAGCACCAGCCTGGGTGCGCCAAGGGGGTGGCTCGGGTGCCACGTGCACCCGGCCCTCAGTTGCCCCTAGACAGCGAGCAAGGGGCAAAATAGGGGGGGGGACACAGGCCCCTGGTTCGATCCAAAGGGTGGCTCGGACTAGGGTTGTGGCCCCTTTGACCACGCAGGTCAACACCCACACAAAACCACCGGGTGCTAAGGCACCCGGGTGGTTCGGTTGGACTAACAAGGGGAGTGTCTCACCAACGGTGGGCTCACCTTATAGGTGGGTCCACCCTGAGTGGGTCTGGTCCCAGGGTGGCCCAGACCACCCTGCCAAGCCATGGTGCAGCAGTCCTACTAGGACTGCTGCATGTCCGAACTGCAGCCTGGGCTGCAGCTGGCCCAACCGAAATGAAGAAGGAGGCCGGACTGACCAGCTTTGGGTCAGTTTGGGGCTCATGGCAAGGCCTGCAATGGCCCAGCCCACATGTTGTGGGCTCAGCCAGGCCACCAAAGGAGCTGGGCTGGCCATGGAAATGCCCAGCCCAGCACCCTACCAAAGCATCAGCCCCAAAGGGGCGCTCAATCCACTATTGAAAAACAAAACAAACAAAAAAAAGTTAAAAGTTAAATGACAAAGCATGGGAGGGGTGGGATCACCTTGGAGCTGGGTTGGCCCAGTTGAAGCAACCACGTGAGGGGTGGAGGGAGTAGAGAGTTGGAGAAGAGAGGAAGAAGAGAGAGGGTGTCGACCCTCTCTCTCTTCCCTTCACTTGTTTAAAAAGGGGAAGAAGAGATGGACGGTGGGGAGGGACAGAAGGGAGATGGGAGGTGTCCCTCTCCCCGCCCCACCCTCCTCTAAAGACCAATGGGGGGGGGGGGGTCTAAGGTGGCCCTAACCACCCCTAACCACTCCCCTTAATTTAAGGGGAGTGGTTGGCCTTGACCTTTCAAGGTCAAGTCCCCAAGTCAAAATCGCCATTTTTTTTTTAACATATTTTATTTTTTTATAAAAAGTAGGGGCTACCCCCCCCCCCCCCTAAGGGGCGCCCAGCCTACTCCCCCAAATCGTGGGCTGTACCCACCCACTTCCCCAAAATCCCTTTTTAAAACCCCAAGTTAGCTATTTTTGAAACTTTTCAAAAATGCCTATGAAAGGTGAGTTTTTTTGAAATTTTTGTTTTTTATAAA
Source organism: Nuphar pumila (assembly GCF_984573655.1). Classification (NCBI taxonomy): domain Eukaryota; kingdom Viridiplantae; phylum Streptophyta; class Magnoliopsida; order Nymphaeales; family Nymphaeaceae; genus Nuphar; species Nuphar pumila. The sequence goes on from NC_143257.1 coordinate 72,657,442, forward strand.
CCTTTAATATGACATGGGATGAGGTGGGGCCCATGCCAAATTTTTTTATAAATGCCAAAACTCACCCCATGTAAAAGCTTTTTCAAAAACCCCCTTCTAGGTTTTTACAAATTTGCAATTTACTTCTTTTTTTTTCATAAAACTCAATACAATGAGTATTTAAATAGACTTGTTTAAACTAATTCAAAAACTAAAATTTTAAATTACATTTTGTGAATTAAGACTTAAACTATCATAAATTATATTTAATTTCCCAATTACGGCGAAATTGGGCCTCGGTATGATTCATAATTACCGATATACCCCTTATTCGCCAAATACTTGAAATAACGAGATATTTTTCTCGTTTAGGCTCCAAATTGAGAGTGAACCCTTATGAATACAATATAAATATAATCCACTAGTATGGAGGTTCGATTCGTCGCGGTTTGCCCTGAACCACCTATGATCATCGCAAAAATTTTCCTCTCTCTTGTGGTTTCTCTCTCTTCCTTCTCTTTTCCTTTTCTAACCTCTATTTTCCTCCTTTTTGAAGGGAGAAGAATAAAAGAAAGAAAAGAGAAAGAGAAGAGAAAAGAAAGAAAGAAAGAGAGAAGAGGAACTATTTTGCGCAGTCTCACTTGACCTTAATTTGAAAACATTTAGAAATTTAACTCGCCTCTGTTTTTGAAAATATTGCGGGAAAATGGAGAGACGGGATTCGCTCGTCGGTACGAGGTTCGACCGTTCCTGGCGCCTTTACCAGGGGTAATCGAACCAAGGATCGAATCTATGCCTTTTGCTTTGCCTAAATATTATCTAAGAATTTATTCTAACTCTAAATGCATAAAGAATCATGCTTGTGCAATGCAAGAATGTATGCTCCTTTTGAAAGATGTTTTGAAATTTTCCAAGTGTTCTGAGATGGACTTGATAAGGGAGTGAAGAAATGATTTGAATCTAACTTAGAACTTTGAGATGGATCAGAGTAGTTCTAAGTCTTTGAAATAAATCAGAATTGGAAGAATAAATGAGAAAGAATGATTTGAAGCTTTTTGAAATGAAGGAAAGTGAAGTCTCAAAGTCAGAAATGAACTTTGAATTTCAACCTGAATTTGGGAAAAGAAAGGAATACTTGAGATGGAATTGAATTTAGATTTCTGAAGTTGGAAATTTTAAATGGATCTGAGAAATTCGGATGGTATTTAAGAATGGATTTAAGAGATTCAGATTAGATCCGAAAATGTTATTGAAATCTAGAATTGGAATTGGATTCTGGATCCTAAACAGAATGGGATCAGAGATTTGGAATCCAAGATGGACTTGGTTTCTGGATCCTAAAATGGAGTGGATCTGAAGTCTGAGATCCAAATGTAGAATTGGGTTCTGGATCCTAGAATGGATTTGGATCTGAAATTTTGAATGGAATTGGATCCAAGATTTGGAATCCAAGATGGAATTTTGGACCTGAAATCGGAGATCCAAAGTAGAAGTTTGGATTCTGGATCCTAAAATGGATTTTGGATCTGAAAGCTGAGATCCAAAAGTGAAATTGAGTTCTGGATCCTAAAAATAGGTTTGGATCTAAAGTCTGAGATCCCATGTCGAGTTGGAGTCTGGATCCTAAAAATGGATTTGGATCTGAAGTCTAAGATCCAAAGTGAAGTTGGATTCTAGATCCTATAAGGAAATTGGATCTGAAGTCTAAGATCCAAGGTGAAATGGGAGTCTGGTTCCTAAAGAGGAATTGGATCTGAAGTCTAAGATCCAATTTGAGTGTTGAATCCTGGATCCTAAAAATGGATTTGGAGTTAAGTTCAGAAGGTGAATCAAGAACTTTTAAATTGAACTTAAAACTTAGAATTTGAATATACAAACGAATTTCAAAGTCAAATTAGACCTTGAATTTTTGAATTTGGAATTTAAAAGATGAATTAAGAGTCTCAAAATTAAAATTGAACTTTGAGTTTGATTTAGAGTTTTGAATATAAAATGAATTTGGAATTTCAAAGTCGAATTGAACTTTGAAATCTGATTTGAATTTGAATTTGAACTTTGAGATTGAAAATGAAAGGATGAATTGGATTTTATAAGAATTGAAGATAGATTGAGGAAGATATTTACATCACTTGGAGTTTTTGAAAAAGGAAATTTCGGAAATATGATGCAATTCTATCCTAAATGATGAATGGATTTGAAGAATTTTGAAATTGGTTTTGAAAAGCTGTTCCATTCTTTAAATGAGTTAAAATAAGATTGAAGATATAATACATCCTTGACTATGGTCATTGAATGTATTATATAATAATCTATATTTAAGCTCAGGTGAAGAATGAAACACATTTGGTGCTTTTATAGAATTTAAAATGAAATTAATTCTCAATATACCCTGACTATGGCCATTGGTATATATTTTAAATTAATTTTAAGTCAAATTCTGATAAAAGAAGGAAATATTTGAGTAAATATGATGATTTTTGAAAATGGATCCCATGTGGATCCAGTGTTATTTCGTAAAAGATAAAAATACTAAATTTTGTCCACACCCTGACTATGGCCATTGATGTGGATCATCAACTTAGGATTAATTTACCTCTTACGAAATGGTGCACGTGCCATTCGTGTTGCCATTTGTGAGAATTTTGAGAAATAAACGATGCATGAAAACAAGCAGTTCATGAGATTTACAATGCTCATTCATTCTATCTAAAACAGGGAATGTAAAAATTCTCATTTAAATCTAGATATTACAATACTTAAAATTGCAAATACAAATCCCAATGACGATATTTTCCATATGTTCCCTGCAAAACAACTTGATTAGTATGAAGAATAGAAGAGAAGATTACACATATCACATGGATTTCAGAAATGTAAGTAATGAGATACTCATATATTTACTTTGTGCTTAATACTTAATGAAACAATATTGATGATCTAAAGTGTTGGAAAGGTAGCCATTAACATGTTTGTATATTATGTTTATAGGTACATATACATATATGTATATTTATACATATATACACACACTCACATATATATATATATATACATACATATATATAGATATATATATATGTATAACATAGATGTAGAGTAGGTGAGCGGGTCAGCTTTCTGCAAATTAACACCTATAACAGTGATTAAATGGTGAGTTGAGATTCCAATGGGCAGCCAACAAGGAAATGGCAGGTGAGTGATCATGCATATAATTCAAGGTTTATTAACATTTAAATATGCATGATTTTATAAAATAATGTTTCAAAAACCCAATTTTATGTTAGTTTTCGAGTAAATGTGCTAAAATGATTTAAAAATAGAAAATGCATGAAAAAATAGTTTTATTTTACATTTTTATGCATATTTTAGTTTTTGTTATATTCATAGTAGTTTAGTTTTAGTTTGCAATTAAAAATGAAATAAAAAAAAATAATAGAGAAATTTTTTTTTTCATTTTAAGTGTTTGTTTTTTTTTAGAAAAGAAAAATTTTTTAGAATAGTTTTTTTAGTTCTTCATAAAAAAGTTTTGTTTTTAAATCTTTGAAAAATTTATAATAAACTGGTATATAGTTTTTTTTTTTTTTGATTTTTGAAAATTGCAAAAATAAACACAAACCGGTTTAACCGGTTTGCTTTTCAAAATAAAACTGTTTTAAACCGGTGAACAGGTTTGAATGGCTTTTAAAAACCGAAAAGGGGCAAACATTTTGATTGTCTCCCCCTTCCTGAGCTACAACCCTCTCTTCTTCTCCTTCCTCTCCACTTCTCCTGATCCTTTCTTCCCCTTCTCCCTCTTTCTATCTTCTTCCCTGTTTTCCGGTGGAGAGATTTCCAGCAACGGCGGCGGCGTACGGGAGGAGGCCGGCCATTCTTCTCTAACCCCTCAGGTTCACGGTGAGTGCTCTGCAACTCTTCTTCTTCTTCTTCTTCTTCTTCTTCTTCTTCTTCTTTTTCTTATTTTTTTCTTCACATTTATCTGCTGTGGCTGATTCGATTAATGAAGTTAGAAAATGTTTCTGCTTAGTGAAAAAATGAAAAAAAATAATAAATAGAAGATCGAACATCTGGATTGAGCATTGTGTTTTCTGGCAATCACTGTTTTCAAAGATATTTGAAATTGATTTTCAACATCGATCGAAAAAACTAAAGCTCATCTGATCGATTATCTATTCTTTTAGCAATCAATTGCATCATTTGAAATAACAGAGGTCGATTTATGGTTCGGATGAATAATTGGATCTGAATCATCGTGACTGAGCCTCCGGTGATAATCTGAATCATCGTGACTGAGAATCTGATAATTTGAGTATCGGATTAGTGTTTGTATGTGTGAAGAATCAGTACAGTCACCTGATCTACTGAGTTCTGGTGTTATTCAGTGTTCTGGATTTATTTTCTTCCATAAAAATTCGAATTATCATCCATGAATGAGAATCCGGTGGTGCTTGTATTCCAAACCACTTGAATTTGATAATCGGTTAATTCTAGCCGATTGAAATCTTGTGGAATTCTGTTTCTGGCTAAGAATCCCTTGCATGAGCTGTGACTTCATGAATCCTCTGTCCTGATATGCCGTGAAGTTGGAAATCTTTGAGTCTGCCGAAGATGCTGATCGGAACCTCCTGGTTTAGCCAGAATAATCCGGTGACTGTTTGAAATTCCGGTGGTTATCTTCTGTTATTTGAAATTCCAGCGATTATTCATTTGTGTATTCACCAGATTTTAAAATGTTTACTAAACGTTGATCGATCATATGGATCGATCGCTACATTTTCTGGTGAAAGCTAAGTTCTGGAATTACTAGTCACCGTATCATCCGGTGAACATTTCTGATAATTGAATTCTCAGTGATTACTTTTAAAAAAAAAATTCAATCGGATGGCTGAATCCGATGTGAATGTGGAGAGCTACTGAGTTTTGGATCACTGCTACTGTTTTATGGTAAAAGTAATGAGCCCTGAGCATTATAGTTTCATTGAATTTCTTCAAGGGGGATGTTCTCTGATCATCATTTGAAGGTTGTATCTAATCTTTGCTGTCATTTTCTGTTGATATTTGAATACAAATCGTTGTATTAATTGGTTGATACAATCCAGTTCTATGGATCAGATTGAATGATTAAATTTGCTGAATGAATTGCTACAAAGTTGCTGAATTTCAAATATATTGATTGAAGAGTGTTGAGTGAATTGAAAACCTTGGTGGATGTTTGAAATATCAGTGAATGATAATATTGCTTAAATCCAGTAAATATCAAATGCATGCAATGCTAAGTTTCACAGTGTATTTTTTTTATGAATTTCACTGTTGATTCCCAATAAGTTTCATTGTAAATTTTTCACTAAGTGTTAGCTGGAGCAAATTTGAGTTTCATTAAGAATTGTTGAGAATTGATTGTTGATGCTTCATTTTAAAGAGTATTAATTCATTAGTTTGTAGTTGTTTAGTTTAATATACCAATAGTTAATTGTTAGTTCATTAATAGTTAGTAATTAGATTAATCAATTAGTTAGTAGTAGATTTGATTAGCATCTTTGTGATAGTTAGCATTTTATTTCATGTCAATTAGTAGTTAGTAATCATTTTTAATTAGAGGTGTCATTTAGATTTTATAATTCTTTTAGTATAGTTTTATCCTTCTATCTTTTGTACTACTTGTGTTCATTTGATTTGTGCAGGATCGCACAGGAGTGGAGCTAAAGCGATACGTGACACAGGAAGTACAAGAATAGAAGATGTTTTTCTTTTATTATAGAATTTAGGCATTTAATTCTGGGTTTGTAAATATTGCACTTTACGCCCTCTGTGAAGGGTATTCATTTGTTGTAATAGTTAGTTGTTTTACTCTTCTTTAACATTTTACATTTTAATAATTCAGCAATAAAGATTAGTTTAGATTTGTGTACTTGAATACGAAATATTCCCGTTCCCTGAGTTCGACCCAGTCTCATCCACTAGTGAGAACCGGTTTTTATTATTTGATGTCTGGTTTTCACATGTTTTTCATATAAAAATCTTTTCAAAATTACAACGATTTAAAAGAAGACATCAAATTTTTGGCGCCGTTGCCGGGGAACGGCGTAATATTAGTATTCACTTTATTGCTTAGTGTTTGTGTTGCATTAAGGTTTAGAACCACGTATGTGCATATCTTAGAGAAGAGCTGACTTTTCTGCACAGCCCACCTACTAGGACCCCCTTAGAGGTGACTGTGTACGATTGGTACCGTACACATAGATTTTATATTTCTTTGCATCATCTATGTTATGTTTACTTGCGTGGTGATTGTTTAGTTTTTGTCGTTTTTAGTTACTCGCTTTTTGGTTTGCGTGGTTTGGCCGCTTAGTGTGTTAGTTAGGTAGAAAACCCAAAGTTAGGACGTGAGCTACACCGGTCTATTACGAGGTGTATGCAAGGGCGACGCTAACTTGACCCTGAGTTGGTAGAGCCGATTGAGGACCCCGAGTCCGTTATTAGGAGAGCCCAGAGATCTGCAACCATGGCTGAGAATCAGCAGATTACTCGTCCTCTGAGGGAGTATTTCATGCCCGACACTTACACTCCCGCCTCCTGCATCACAAGACCTGATGTAGGAGCAAACCATTTTGAGATAAAGGCCAGTGTGATCCAAATGTTACCCTCGTTTTATGGCCTTAGTAATGAAGACCCATATCGTCATCTCGATGAATTTTTGGAGATTTGCTCGACAGTGCGAATCAACAACTTTGGAGATGATGCGATGAGGTTGACCCTGTTCCCCTTCTCTCTGAAGGACAAAGCGAAGAGTTGGTTAAAATCATTAGATACTGTTCAAATTACCACTTGGGAACTTATGCAAAGAGAAATTTTAAAGAAATATTTCCCAATTGGTAAAACGAACCAGTTTCGTAAAGCGATAACCAGTTTTTCCCAAATTGAAGGAGAACAGTTTCATGAGTCATGGGAGAGATTGAAAGATCTTCTCCGCAAGTGTCCCCACCACCAGGTGCCTCGATGGCAACTGGTGCAATATTTCTATGACGGTCTTACTGAAAAGAACCGTCAAATGGTGGATGCCGCGTGTGGGGGCACATTTATGCTCAAAAGTGAGGATGAAGCATGGTCGCTTTTTGAGACATTGAGTGAGAATTCGATGCACCATGCGACAACCTCACGGTTCGATAGGGCTGCACCTGTACAGGATAGCATTAAGAAGGCAGGTATTTTCGAGTTAGGGATGAACCTTGAGTTGAGCAACAAGGTAGACCAACTGTCCCAGAAATTAGATCAGTTCTTGTTGGGTCCTTCCCCTGCCATGCAGGTGTGCGCGTTGTGTGCGAGTCCTGCACACCATGTCTTCGAGTGCCCAGTTGCGCCACAATATCCTGAGTTTGTCCAAGAGCAAGCTCAGATGACTCAAAACTTTGCTAGGCCCATACCTAATCCATTTTCCAACACTTATAACCCGGGCTGGCGAAATCATCCCAATTTCTCATGGCGCAACTCACAGATCCACCCACCCAACCCTTCCCAGAGTCAACCAAGTCAAGGCGGTTATGCACCTGGATTTCAAAGATCCAGTTATCCCCCAGTCCAACCTGTTTACACTCAACCCCAGTCTCGTGAGCCTTTACATAGTCAATCTTTTGAGGATAAGATTTTGCAAGCTTTGAGCTCACATACCCAGTCTATTGCAAAATTAGAGACTCAAATGGGGCAGCTTGCCGAAGCACTTAGCAGGCGAAGTGAGGGGACGTTGCCTAGCCAGCCTATTGTCAACCCTAAGGGAAAGGAACCCATGCGTAGCTTGCATATGACTGATGCACATAAAGAGCAAGCTCAAGTAGTAACCCTTAGGAGTGGGAAGCAGTACCAAGCGAGGGAGGCTGCAGAAGAAAGAGAGAAAATAAGCGAGAAGCAGTCTGTCCCTAATATTTTACCTCAGGAAAGTGAGAAGGTTCTTCCATCTGAGCCTTCACCATCCTACATTCCCAAAGCCCCCTTTCCTGAGGCGTTAGAAAGGCCAAGAGCATTAGGTAAGTCCGGAGTGAACATGCAAGAGATGCTTGAGATATTCAAGCACGTTCAGATAAACCTCCCCTTACTAGATGTTATTCAACAGGTCCCTGCATATGCAAAGTTCCTCAAAGAACTTTGTACGCAGAAAAGGAAGTCGATGTCCCATGTGTAGAAAAAGATTTATTTAACCGGGCAGGTGAGCGCAGTATTGCAACATCAAACCCCACCTAAGCTCAAGGAACCAGGGACTCCTATCATCTCATGTGTCATAGGAAACATCACTGTTGGGCGTGCATTGCTCGACCTTGGGGCAAGTGTTAACATCTTGCCGGGTTTCTTTTATGACCAATTTGGATTGAAAGAGATGAAACCTACACCTATGACTCTTCAGCTCGCAGATAGATCTATCAAGGTCCCAAGAGGGATACTTGAAGATGTTTTAGTCAAGGTGGAGGATTGTTATTTCCCTGTTGACTTCGTGATATTAGATATGGAGGGAGTTGATAGCCCGCAACAGACTCCTATTATTCTTGGTCGCCCCTTCCTGGCTACCGCCAATGCGTGCATCAATTGCCGCACTGGTGCGATGGATGTGTCATTCGGAAATAGGAAGATACGGCTAAACATTTTTCGTGCTGCTATGGGGCCTGCTGTTGAGGAAGCTTCTTTCGAGGTTGATGTCATTCAAGACCTCGTAGAAGCAGAATATGCTTGGTTATTGAGTAATTCACCTAATGAGGAGGATAAGGAATCATTAGATGAGAATCACCTAGAATTAAGTGAAAATCAGATAGGTGAGTTGAGTTGGATCAGGCACTTTGAGCCATTTAGAGGTAGACAGGACGGGAACATAGTGCGCAATGTCACTGATGACATTATTTTTCATAGAGAGCTCGATTGAGTCTGACTTCATGTCCATTGATCTCATGGACGATGAAGGATTTTTCCAGGGATCCGTCTGGCTGGGGACGTGAAACTTAGCGCTTTATGGGAGGCAACCCATATTCTGTACAGTTTTACATTTGTTAGGATTTGTAGATTTCATTTGGTTTTATTTTTCGTTTTCTATCTTTTCTATGAGTTTCATGTTTTGTCATGTATACATTACACTCATTACATTCATAGAACGTGCATTTTTAATTCATGTTAGGTTATTCTATTCTTTCCCTCATTTATTTCTCTCATGTGCATTCACTTAGTTTCATTCAAGCATGGGGGAGTGCCACTGGGACAGTGTCATTCAAGCATGGGGGAGGGTGTAGAATGCACACCTTGATATTTCTGTTTACGTTCTCGCACATGTTTACACATCTCTCATAAAAAGTAGATTTTTAAAGAAAGAGTTTGAACTTATATGAATGTTATTTCAAATCTAATGTTTTTAGAGGATTTTTAAGCCCCACGAAAATTTTTTCTGACATAGATCTAAAAATTATGGTTATTTATGCGGATTTCAAAGAAATGATGATAAATACATGTTAGAGTTTATTTTGAATCATAAATATGAATATGCACAGTTTTATTTTTGAAAAACTAAGTAAATGAACAAAAGCGTAAAAATGAACTCAAAAAGTGAGAAAAAGCATGCGTTAGGTTGTTTGGATAATTCCACAATCCTTAGTAGATGGAACTTAGATGTAAGTTGAAACTTTTAATTCCATTTTCGAAAAGGAGAGTGGAAAACTTCGTGATCCTAAGTAACTGAGAACAGATACAAGTTGAAATGTTTGATTCTCACGTTATAAAGGTGAATGAAGGAAGTCACTTTTATGTCTTAGTTGATATCTTTTGGTATGTATTGAAAAAGTATAGAAGATATTAACATTGCACAAGGCATAAAAGCAGACTACACGCAAGCTATAAGAGAAAAATAAGTGCGCAAAAAGAAAAAGCGTGAAAAGAAAAAAAAAAAAAAAGAGAGAAAAGAGCTTAAAAAGAAAGAAAAATTCAGTGCTTAGAAGTGTGATTGAGAAAACCTGTGCAGAAAACATATGAGTGAGGATAAGTAAATAATAATATGTTTTTATTGGATTTTCTAAGAATAAAACATAAATAATTGTGATATTTAGAAAAGTGAAAGAAATTCTTTTTCTATGGTGGTATATAAAAGACTCTAATTATATTTCGATTTTGAAATAACAGGAAATATTTGTGAAAATAAAGTCTTTGATTACCTACTGATTGTGAGGATGTGTAATATTATGCATACATGACAGAGATGTTTGTGGGTAGCATCACTGCAAACCCTCACGAGACCTTACTCGTCCACTGGGGTAACCCAGGGGTTGAAAGGGCTTGTTGCATGAGCTAAATGCAACCGTGATTCCTACGAAAGTGAGTTAGGTGATAGTTTGATTTCTTGCATTTTTCTAGTTTGCTCGAGGACTAGCAAAACATAAGCATGGGGGTATTTGATCATGCATATAATTCATGGTTTATTAACATTTAAATATGCATGATTTTATAAAATAATGTTTCAAAAACCCAATTTTATGTTAGTTTTCGAGTAAATGTGCTAAAATGATTTAAAAATAGAAAATGCATGAAAAATAGTTTTATTTTACATTTTTATGCATATTTTAGTTTTTGTTATATTCATAGTAGTTTAGTTTTAGTTTGCAATTAAAAATGAAATAAAAAAAATAAAAGAGAAAAATATTTTTTCATTTTAAGTTTTTTTTTTTTAGAAAAGAAAAAATTTTTAGAATAGTTTTTTTAGTTCTTCATAAATAAGTTTTGTTTTTAAATCTTTGAAAATTTTATAATAAACTGGTATATAGTTTTTTTTTTTTTTTTTGAAAATTGCAAAAATAAACACAAACCGGTTTAACCGGTTTGCTTTTCAAAATAAAACTGTTTCAAACCGGTGAACCGGTTTGAATGGCTTTTAAAAACCGAAAAGGGGCAAACATTTTGATCGTCTCCCCCTTCCTGAGCTACAGCCCTCTCTTCTTTTCCTTCCTCTCCACTTCTCCTGATCCTTTCTTCCCCTTCTCCCTCTTTCTATCTTCTTCCCTGTTTTCCGGTAGAGAGATTCCCAGCAACAGCGGCGGCGGCGTACGGGAGGAGGCCGGCCATTCTTCTCTAACCCCTCAGGTTCACGGTGAGTGCTCTGCAACTCTTCTTCTTCTTCTTCTTCTTTTTCTTATTTTTTTCTTCACATTTATCTGTTGTGGCTGATTCGATTAATGAAGTTAGGAAATGTTTCTGTTTAGTGAAAAAATGAAAAAAAATAATAAATAGAAGATCGAACATCTGGATTGAGCATTGTGTTTTCCGGCAATCACTGTTTTCAAAGATATTTGAAATTGATTTTCAACATCGATCGAAAAAACTAAAGCTCATCTGATCGATTATCCATTCTTTTAGCAATCAATTGCATCATTTGAAATAACAGAGGTCGATTTATGGTTCGGATGAATAATTGGATCTGAATCATCGTGACTGAGCCAACGGTGATAATCTGAATCATCGTGACTGAGAATCCGATAATTTGAGTATCGGATTAGTGTTTGTATGTGTGAAGAATCAGTACAGTCACCTGATCTACTGAGTTCTGGTGTTATTCAGTGTTCTAGATTTATTTTCTTCCATAAAAATTCGAATTATCGTCCATGAATGAGAATCCGGTGGTGCTTGTATTCCAAACCACTTGAATTTGATAATCGGTTAATTCTAGCCGATTGAAATCTTGTGGAATTCTGTTTCTGGCTAAGAATCCCTTGCATGAGCTGTGACTTCATGAATCCTCTGTCCTGATATGCCGTGAAGTTGGAAATCTTTGAGTCTGCCGAAGATGCTGATCGGAACCTCCTGGTTTAGCCAGAATAATCCGGTGACTGTTTGAAATTCCAGTGGTTATCTTCTGTTATTTGAAATTCCAGCGATTATTCATTTGTGTATTCACCAGATTTTAAAATGTTTACTGAACGTTGATCGATCATATGGATCAATCGCTACATTTTCTGGTGAAAGCTAAGTTCTGGAATTACTAGTCACCGTATCATCCGGTGAACATTTCTGATAATTGAATTCTCAGTGATTACTTTTAAAAAAAAAATTCAATCGGATGGCTGAATCCGATGTGAATGTGGAGAGCCACTGAGTTTTGGATCACTGCTACTGTTTTATGGTAAAAGTAATGAGCCCTGAGCATTATAGTTTCATTGAATTTCTTCAAGGGGGCTGTTCTCTGATCATCATTTGAAGGCTGTATCTGATCTTTGCTGTCATTTTCTGTTGATATTTGAATACAAATCATTGTATTAATTGGTTGATACAATCCAGTTCTATGGATCAGATTGAATGATTAAATTTGCTGAATGAATTGCTACAAAGTTGCTGAATTTCAAATATATTGATTGAAGAGTGTTGTGAGTGAATTGAAAACCTTGGTGGATGTTTGAAATATCAGTGAATGATAATATTGCTTAAATCCAATAAATATCAAATGCATGCAATGCTAAGTTTCACAGTGTATTTTTTTTATGAATTTCACTGTTGATTCCCAATAAGTTTCATTGTAAATTTTTCACTAAGTGTTAGCTGGAGCAAATTTGAGTTTCACTAAGAATTGTTGAGAATTGATTGTTGATGCTTCATTTTAAAGAGTATTAATTCATTAGTTTGTAGTTGTTTAGTTTAATATACCAATAGTTAATTGTTAGTTCATTAATAGTTAGTAATTAGATTAATCAATTAGTTAGTAGTAGATTTGATTAGCATCTTTGTGATAGTTAGCATTTTATTTCATGTCAATTAGTAGTTAGTAATCATTTTTAATTAGAGGTGTCATTTAGATTTTATAATTCTTTTAGTATAGTTTTATCCTTCTATCTTTTGTACTGCTTGTGTTCATTTGATTTGTGCAGGATCGCACAGGAGTGGAGCTAAAGCGATACGTGACACGGGAAGTACAAGAATAAAAGATGTTTTTCTTTTATTTTAGAATTTAGGCATTTAATTCTGGGTTTGTAAATATTGCACTTTACGCCCTCTGCGAAGGGTATTCATTTGTTGTAATAGTTAGTTGTTTTACTCTTCTTTAACATTTTACATTTTAATAATTTGGCAATAAAGATTAGTTTAGATTTGTGTACTTGAATACGAAATATTCCCGTTCCCTGAGTTCGACCCGGTCTCATCCACTAGTGAGAACCGGTTTTTATTATTTGATGTCTGGTTTTCACATGTTTTTCATATAAAAATCTTTTCAAAATTACAACGATTTAAAAGAAGACATCAGTGAGTCATGGGTGGAGAGATGTTGCAGGGATGTTACTGCAATGGTAGCAGTATGATAAGAAATGATGTGCATCAGCTGTGCACAGGATATGGCTGTGACGTGAAGTGCAGCATAGTGATGCTGTAAAAGGTGAGCATTGGTACAGTAGGGGTACAACGTGTCCCCTTTCAAACCAAAAGGTAGTGGAAGTTCAGAGAATTTCTGAGACACATAAGCTTCAAAACTTGATGGAGCCATTTTGGGTGAAGTACCATCAACCTGCCTACCTAAATCTATAATTATCCGTTTAAAAAAAAAATCATGAGATGTCTTCCCCTAATTCTGACATATAGAGAAGCCTATAGGGAGAGAAAAAAAAAAACTATGTTGGCATACAGTGAACTTACTGTATAATCCAAATTTCCAAAACTCAGACAACGACATTGTGACCATTTATTTGTTTTATAACAGTCCAGCATTACGACTGACTATTATGAAACAGAAATTTTGAAAGTTTCTGCTGTAATAATACACTCAGTGAACTCAGGCAACTGAAAGATGGATCCTGTAAACACCCCAAATTTTCACTCACCTCCCCAACATTTCCACCAAGCATCAACATCCAGCCTCTGAAATCGCCGGAGGGCAAAATGGTCATTTTCTGAGCCCGGACCTTGCAAAAGTCCAAATTTCATCTGAAACTCTCAATTTTTCTCTATTTTTATCTCAGATGTTCAAGATTTTACTCCTGACAGGAGACAGACATCTCCAGAGTCTTGGTTCAAAATTATATTGCATAAGACATGACATTGCATATCATTGCATGAGCATTTCAAATCACTGCACTGCACAGCATGTCATTTCGAGGTCCAGAACTCTTGATTTCAAAATTTTGAATCCAGATTAGAATTTCAACTCTTTTCAAAATTGATTTCAAAACCCTGGGTCTTCAAAATTATCAATTCTTCCCATTTTACCCCCAGGACTCTGAATGTCAAAATATTTTCTCAGGAAGACGATCTGGATAGTTTTTAATGTGGATTTCAGTCTCTTCACCTCAGATTTTGCCCTTTTTGACAATTTCAAATATCTTTCTTTTACAAAATCGCCCTACAAGGGCCAACTCTATCCAAAATTCCTGTTTTGCCCATTAGTCCAGATTTTATGAAAATTCCAAAAAGAAGTTGTGGTTTTATCCTTATTTCAATAAAGAAGCAATGTGGGACCCACACTGAGGTGGTGTCACACAAGCTTTTCTTTTGAAAATTTTGAATTTTGAAAAACCCAAAAATATAGGAGCCTTGTCCCCTGGATTGGTGCCACTTGTCTTTTCTCTCTCCTCCCATTTCCATGCCAAGTGTCAGTGTGAGGGCTACCCTAAGAAGCCGCCACATGTCATCCCATTTATCTGCCAGTATCCACCCTATCCATCCAGCGCCATGTGTCATTCCAAGATTACCAGGAGATGCCAAGTGTCATAGGTTGTCCTGTCTAGAAAAGTGGGGGCTTGTCTCCTCTGAGGTGGCGCCACTTGAAGTGTGTCTCCTGCAGGGGACACGTGTCAACCCCTCCCTCCTTCTAGAAAAGTAGCCTGACACATGTCTCTCCCTACTTTTCTCAGAAAAGTAGGAGACACGTGTCACTCCTAGCTTCCTCCAGAAAAGGTAGGCTTGTCTCCTCTGAGGTGGCGCCATTTAGAGTGTGTCTCCTGCAGAGGACACATGGCAATCTCTCAGTTTCTCAGAAAAAGTAGACGCCATGTGTCGTTTTCTGCTTTCTTCAGAAAAACTAGAATTCAAAAGTTCAAATCTCCTCATAGGTGGCGCAAATCCTGAACTTCTACCTTTTCCATGGCTTGGCCCTCCTTCTCTCCCCTCTGCCACGTGTCATCTTCTGGTTCTTTCAGAAAAAGCAGGTGACACATGTCTCCTTCTCACTCCTTCAGAAAAAGTAGAGGACACATGTCTTCTCCCTACTTTTTTTCAGAAAAGTAGGAGACACATGTCACTCCTGGCTTTCTTCAGAAAAAGCAAACCATTCAAAAATTCAAACAGGGCCTAGGTGGCGCAAATCCTGAGCTCTGATTTTTCCAGATGGCCTGAGGTGGCGCCACATGTCCTTTCCCTCCTTTTCCTCCCTCTTGCCACATGGCATCGTAGGAGCCACCCTGAGGTGGCGCCACATGTCCACCCTCCATTCCTCCAGGGCCAACCTCCATTTGAATTTCAAACTTCCCCCTGAGGTGGCGCCATTTGAGAAAGCCTCTCCAGACATCTGACACTTGTCCGCCACATGTCCAGACCTCCCTGCACTAGAAAAAGTAGAAAAACCCCCCATGAGGTGGCGCATTTTGCTTCCTCCCTTCATGTTCTCCTGCTACATGGCATCGTAGGAGCCACTCTGAGGAAATGCCACATGTCAACCCCTCCTTTCCTGCAGAAAAAGCAAAATTTCAAGCATTTGAACTCCTCAGAGGTGGCGCCACATGGCATGCCCCTACTGTTCCAACTTTACACCTCAGAACACCTTTTGAGGTGGCGCCATTCCAGGACTCCACTTGGCTCCATTTTGATTTTTATTTTATTTTTAATAAAAGTAGCCCACCATGAGGTGGCGCCACCTGAGGACTCCCTACAAAAGGTGAGTTTGAATTTCAAATTCCAAGAGAGCACCCTCTGAGGTGGCGCCATCTGGGAGTTCCCTGCAGAGAGAATCAAGCAAGCTTTTGAAAAAATTCTAAATTCCCCTGCTGAGGTGTCTCACCCACAAAATTTCCATTTTTTTTTATTTTTCTCAAAAATCAAAATAGCCTCATGAGGTGACGCGACCTGAGGGCTCCCTGCAAAAGCCAAATTCGAATTTCAAACCCCCAGATGGCACCCCCTGAGATGGCGCCACATGGAGGGCTCAAATTGATCCTGTTTGAATTTCAAATTTCTTCAGAAAAGTTATAAAAACAAGGCTCCACGCCCAGGAGAAAGAGACCATCTTTGGAGACCATTTTTGTGAACTTGAAAATCTGACCTAGCCTCCCTAAAATCTGATTTTGAACTTTGGAAATCGTGCCCCCTTTGGCTCATTGAAGAAGGTGGAGTAAAGTTCGTGCAGTGGCCAATTCGATTCAAGCATAGATCGATTTTGGTGAACCATCCGAAGCTCGGAGCGAAGGACGAAGGAAGCTCGTGATAGCCGCTCCTTTCAAGAGCTCCTACACTGCGTAACGAAGCAAGGTGCACTTCTTTTCCCCTTGATTTGATGCCATAATTCGATTCGGGAGTCGTTTGAAGAAAGAGCTCATCCGAGAGATGGATTGAGCTATTCTCATAAAACGACATATATAAAAATGTTTAATTATGCTTCCTTGATGATTTTTAACCTTCATGCATTTAGCTAGGTTTAATTTGCATTTTATTTCATTCATTTAGCATATTTAATGAATTAATTAGGATTAATTTAGCATTTATTTCAATTTTGCTTATTTTCAGTAGGTCTCTGTTTTTGTCAGTCAGTCCACACATCATTTCATGCATTTATTTTTTATTAAAAATCCCAAAAAAATCACGGAATGCGCCCTGTGGTGTCCCTAAAGTTTTTCCAAAAATTCGGAGGCATTTGAATTTGTTTACTGTGGTAAACATTCAAAATGGCAAGTCGGGTTTTGTTACCTGGGATGCGTTTTGAAAATCATTTGCCGACTTGTAAAATCGAGCTATCCCTCACGGGAGTTCCGATTTTCGATCCAAAAGATGTTATGAACTCGGGAGAATGTCTAGTTTTTAATATGATTTTTTAAAAATTTTCGGATTTTTTTTAATGTCTGAAAAAATCCGAGAGTTCGGGACACGTGTCAGAGCCTAATTTGGGCCTTTGAGATTTTGGATCGACTTAGGGCTATGGTTTCTCTTTGTGTGTTGCTCCAAATCCAAAACTGTAAAAAGTGAAAGTTGTGTCCGAGATGTCCTATATTTGCATCTAAAAGCCTGTGATTTTTAGAACAGTGTTGATACCTGCTTCGGATTTGTTTTTGTTAGTCCCCTGTTTTGCTACATTTGTCTGCTCTGTTAGTTTAGGCAGGAATAGTTATATTTTTATATGTGTTTCCGTTGATCAAATGCCAAAGTCATAAACATGAAGTTGTTCATGTAGGTGTCGTGCATAGCTCTGATTAATTTCATAAATTTCCATGGCTGTTTTATATTTTTTTGGCATTTTACATCAGATTAGGGTGATTTTTACCTCTGTCAGAACTAAATCCCTGTTGCCAAACTCACCATGGCTCAAATCCCGAGGCTGTAAAAACCAAAAATGTTCCATTTAGGGTCTTTTAGCAGTCTAAAAAATATCAGAAGTTTCCATGGTGTAAATCTTGCAGTATCATATTAGGCATTGCATTTGGTTCGGATCCATAGGCAAAATCCACCATTTTAGGACTTTCTTTGAATTTTAGCATTTAAATCATATCATTTCATGATTTTTAGCATTTTAGGTTGTTTATCAGAGTAAGTAGATGCTTCATACAGAATTTGGTGCAATTTGGAATCCATTTGAGGTTCGGATTAGCCATAATACCAAAACAGGGTCCCGCAGGACCCGGATCCAAGTGAAAAACAAGCGAAATTCGTTATTTTGGATAAATTGCAAAATGCCAAATTCTGATTTTACAGTCCTAATGTGTTTAGCAGCATGTCATACTGTATTTCATCATCATTCGATTCAATTTGAACTTCAAAATCTCAATTTTACCAAGTTTTCCTTCAAAAAAAAAAACCCTGATTTTAAAGGTATAACATTATAATTAAGGGTATTTTGGTCATTTTGACCACCATTCCGGATTTCAAACTATTTTCTACTGAAGTTTCTGCATTTACATCATTTCAAATGTCAAGGAAGCATGAGAATAGGGTTTATATCCAATTAAATCCAATAATTTCATAATATTATTGGAAAATCTTGAAAAAACCCACATAGTTGAGCTAACCCTATTTCAAGTTTGGCAGGAACAATCCAAAGAAGGAGCTGAAGTCTGCAAATTTCTTTTACTTCCTTTATTTAGTGATGTAATAATGTAAATTTTGGAATAAGAGAGTTAATTTCCTGCTTAGACTAGGATGCATATCATATAGTTTGAATTTATGCAAATATCCTGCTTATGTGATGCATACATCTTATTTCAAAAACACTATGGATGTTCACGAATGGCACGTGCACCAACTCTTAGGGAGTTGATGAACTCGGTGGAATCCATATTTACGGCCCTAGTCGGAATATGGACGAGACCCAGATCCATCATCTTTCTACTAGTCACATAGAGCCTACACTCTTAGGCTATCTTAAAATGCACATCATATTTCCAAAGTTTTCAAAATCATGTGCATTAAATCAATCAAGTTCTGAACATATTCATGGCCACAGTCAGGATATGTGAAGGATTTATTTGGACTTACTGCACATTTTCCAACCAATTCCTCAGAAAGTCTTTTCAAAGGGCATTCATTCACTCATGTCATTGGCATCATGAAATCATTAGTTTTCCCACGATTTTCTTAAGAAAACTTCATTCTCAAGAAATCGATTTCTAAAGAAACTCTGAAGATTTTCCAAAATCGGTTTTCCAAAGTCAAGTTTTTCCACAGTTTTCCCAGGAAAATGATATTTTCTTAAGAGATTCAAAAGAGTTTTCCAATCTTTCTCCAAGATCCAAAATCGATTTTCAAGTATTTCAAAAGGTAAAATTTCCAGGATTTCGATTCCCCAAGTTTTGAATTTCCTTCTCCAATGAGTTTTCCTATAAATCTTCTATCATTTTCCTAAGAAAACTCTCAAAGTCCAGGTTTTCCTAAGAAGTGTTTCCTCTTTTCAAAAGGTTCATCTTTTCTCAAGAATCACTTCCATTTTCCCAGGATTTTCAACCATTCATAATTTTCCCAAGTCTCTATGAACTTTCCTGAGATTTCAAATCTTTTTCATCTGAGTTTCCTGAGAAATTAACTTTCATCTTTTTCCTGAGAGAATCTTTTCAACTCCAAATATTTTCCAAGCATACATCATGTTTTCCCAAGCTGCATTTTCCCAAAACCTCATAGCACATGCCTGAATTCTCTGTGCATTTAGGATAGAACATAACTTCGATGATTTAACTAAGTCAAGCATAGTTTTGGTCCTTGGTTCGATTACCCCTGTTAAAGGCGGCAGGAACGGTCGAACCTCGTACCGACAGGTCGAGCCCCATCCCATGGATTTTCCCGCAATTTTCAAAAACGGAGGCGAGTATTTCAAAAGCAATTTCCAAAATCCGGTCAAGTTTGAAGCGCGAAAGCATTTTCTCTTTTCCTCTTCCGCAAAGAAGGGAAGACGGGGGAAAAATTTCGCGACGATAACAGGTTTGGCGACCGTGATGGGACCTGTCCTTGTCTAGAACATATATACGCGTGATGGAATCCCAATGATTTTTTTTTTACAGTGTTACAACAGAATATGCATGATTGAATCACAATTAATTTTTTTTGTCAGCCTTAATACACATATACGCATGATTGAATCACTATGAAGATTTGTTTGAAGCCTTAGAACACATATATGCAGGATTGAAATTTTTTTGACATCCTTAGAACATATATACATGATTGAATCACTATAAAAAATTTTGATAGCCTAAGAACACATATACTCATGATTAAATCACTATGAATTTTTTTTTACAGCCTTAGAACATATATATGCATAATTTAATCACTAAGAAATTTTTTTGACAGCCTCAGAACACATATATGCATGATTGAATCATTGAGATTTTTTTTTACAGCATTAGAACACATATATGCATGATTGAATCAAAATTTTTTTTTGAAAACCTTAGAAGTCCTATATGCATGTTTGAATCACTATAAAAAAATTTTGACAGCCTTGGAACACATATATGAATGTGGTCTTCATTATCAATTTTTTTTGATAGACTTAGCACACATGTATGCATGATTGAATCACTGTGAAATTTCTTTGACTGTCGTAGAACACATACACGCATGATTGAATCACTGTGAAATTTTTTTGACAGCCTTAGAACATATTTATGCCTGATTGATTTTTTTTTGACAGCCTTAGAACATATATGTGTGACTGAATCACTATAAATTTTTTTTTACTACCTTAGAACACATATATGCATGATTGAATCACTATAAATTGTTTTTGACAAACTTAGAACACATATATGCATGACTGACTCACTATGAATTTTTTTTTACAGCCTTAGAACACATATATGCATGATTGAATCACTATGAATTTTTTTTGACAGCCTTAGAAAACATATGTGCCTGATAGAATCACTATAAAATTTTTCTGATAGCCTTAGAACACATAAATCCATGATTGAATCATGATGAAATTTTTTTGATAGCCTTAGAACACATATATGCATGACTGAATCACTATTAATTTTTTTTGACATCCTTAGAACACATATGCATGATTGAATCATTATGATATTTTTTTTTACAGCCTTACAACACATATATGCATGATTGAATTACTATGAAATTTTTTTGACAGCCTTACAACACATATATCCATGATTAAATCACTATAAAAAAAAATTTCAAGCAATATAACAAATATATGCTTGATTGATACACTATAAAAATTTTTTAACAGCCTTATAACACATATATGCTTGATTGAATCACTACAAATTTTTTTTGACAGCCTTAGAACACATATTTGCAAGATTGAATCTCAATGAATTGTTTTTGATAGCCTTAGAACATATATACAAGATTGAATCACTATAAATTTTTTTTGATAGCCTTAGAACACATATATGTAAGATTAAATCACTATAAAATTTTATTGATAACCTTAGAGAACATATATGCATGATTGAATCACTACGATTTTTTTTTATTGCCTTAGAACACACATATGCATGATTGAATCACTATAAATTTTTTTTATAGCCTTAGAACACATATATGCGTGATTGAATCCCAATGAAATATTTTTGATATACTAAGAACATATATATGCGTGATTGAGTGACTATAAATTATTTTTTACTGCCTTATAACACATATATGCATGATTGAATCACTAAAAAAAAATTTTGACAGCCTTAGAACAGATATACGTATGATTAAATCATTATGTATTTTTTTTGACAGCCTTAGAACACATATACGCATGATTGAATCACTATGAATTTTTTTTTACAGCCTTAGAAAACATATATGCATGATTGAATCCCTATGAAAATTTTTTGACACCCTTAGAACACGTATATGCATGATTGAATCACTGTGAATTTTTGTTGTTGTCGTAGAACACATATACGCATGATTGAATCACACTGATTTTTTTTTGTTAGCCTGAGAACACATATATGCTCGATTGAATCGCTATAATTTTTTTTTGACAGCCTTAGAACACATATATCCATGATTGAATCTCTATGAAAAATGTTTTATAGCCTTTCAACACATATATGCATGATTGAAATCACTATGAAATTTTTTTAACGGCCTTCGAACACATATATGCATGATTGAATCACTAATTTTTTTTTTTACATCAATATAACAAATATATGCATGATTGATTCACTATAAAAAAAAAATTGACAACCTTAGAACATATATATGCATGATTAAATCACTCTGAAATTTTTTTAACAACCTTAGAACACATATATGCATGATTGGATCAATATAAATTTTTTTTGACAGCAATAGAATGAATATATGCAAGATTGAATCACTATAAATTTTTTTTGACAACCTTAGAACACATATATGCATGATTTAATCACTATGAATTTTTTTTGACAGACTTAGAACATATATATGCAGGACTGAATCACTATAATTTTTTTGACAGCCTTAGAATATGCATGACTGAATCACTATTTTTTTTTTACAGCAATAGAACAAAAATATGCATGATTGAATCACTATAATTTTTTTGACAACCTTATAACATATATGCAAGATTGAATCGCAATAAAAAAAAATTGACAACATTAGAACACATATATGCAAGATTGAATCACTATGCAATTTTTTTGATATCCTTAGCACATATATGCAAGCTTGAATCTATATAAAAAACAATTGACAGCCTTATAACACATATATGCATGATTGAATCACTATAATTTTTTTTTACAGCCTTAGAGAACATATATGCATGATTGAATCAGTACAAAATTTGTTTGACAGCCTTAGAACACACATATCCATGATTGAATAACAGTGAAATTGTTTTGATAGCCTTAGAACACATATATGCCTGATTGAATCCCAATAAATTTTTTTTGAGAATTTTAGAACACATATATACATGATTGAATCACTATGATTTTTTTTTACTGCGTTAGAACACATATATATATATATATATATATGATTGAATCACTATGAATTTTTTTTGATAGCCTTAGAACACCTATATGCATGATTGAAATTTTTTACACAGCTTTAGAACAAATATGCATGATTGAATCACTATACATTTTTTTTGACAGCCTTAGAGAACATATGTGCATGATTGAATCACTACAATTTTTTTTTGAAGGCTTTAGAACACACATATGCGTGATTGAATCACTATGATTTTTTTTTACAACCTTAGAACACATATATGCATGATTGAATCACTATGAAATTTTTTTACAACCTTAGAACAGATATATGCATGATTGAATCACTATGAAATTTATTTGACAGCCGTAGAACACAAATATGCATGATTGAATCACTATAAAAAAAATTTGACAGCCTTATAACATATATATGAATGATTGAATCACTATCAAATTTTTTTGACAGCCTTAGAACTCATATACGCATAATTAAATATCATTATAAATTTTTGTTGACAGCCTTAGAACACGTATATGCATAATTCAATCACTATTAATTTTTTTTTGACAGCCTTAGAACATGTATATGCATGATTGGGTCACTATAAAAAATTTTTGACAGCCTTATAACATATATATGAATGATTGAATCACAATCAAATTTTTTCGACAACCTTAGGACACATATACGCGTGATTGAATCAATATAATTTTTTTTTTAACTATCATAGAACACAAATACACATGATTGAATCACAATGAATTTTTTTTTACAGCCTTATAACATATATATGAATGATTGAATCACTATCAAAAAAATTTGGTAGCCTTAGAACATATATGTGCATGATTGAGTCACTATAATTTTTTTTTGACAACCTTACAACACTTATATGCAAGATTGGATCACTATGAAAGTTTTTTGACAACCATAGAACACATATATGAAGGATTGGATCACTATAAAATTTTTTTTATAGCAATAGAACAATTATATGCATGATTGAATCACTATAAATTTTTTTGACAGCAATACAACAAATATATGCATGATTGATTCACTATAAAAAAAAATTGACAACCTTATAACACATATGCTTGATTGAATCACTGTGAATTTTTTTTGACAGCCTTAGAACATATATATGCATGATTGAATCACTTTGAATTTTTTTTCACAACCTTAGAACACGTATACGCATGATTGAATCTCTACAAAACTTTTTTGACAGCCTTAGAACACATATATGCATTATTGAATCACTATGAAATTTTTTTGATAGCCTTAGAACACATATACGTAAGATTGAATCACTATGAAATTTTTTTCAAAGCCTTAGAACACATATACTAGATTTAATCACTATGAATTTTTTTTGATAGCCATAGAACACATATATGCATGATTGAATCACTATAAAATTTTGTTGACAGCCTTAGAGAACATATATACATGATTGAATCACTACGATTTTTTTTTATAGCCTAAAACACACATTTGCATGATTGAATCACTATAAAATTTATTTGATAGCGTTAGAACACATATACGCATGATTGAATCCCAATGAATTTTTTTGACAGCTTTAGAACACATATATGCATGATTGAATCAATATAATTTTTTTTTGACAACCTTAGAACACATATACATGATTGAAGATTTTTTTGACAGCCTTAGAACATATATGTGTGATTGAATCCCTATAATTTTTTTTTGACAAACTTAGAACACATATATGCAATATTGAATCACTATAAAAATCTTTTTACAGACTTAGACCGCATATATGCATGATGGAATCACTATGAAATTTTTTTGTTAGCCTTAGAAAAGATATATGCTTGATTTAATCGCTATAATTTTTTTTGGGCAACCTTATAACAAATATATGAATGATTGAGTCACTATCAAATTTTTTTAACAGCCTTAGAACACATATACGCATGATTGAATCACTATCAAATTTTTTTAACAGCCTTAGAACACATATACGCATGATTGAATCACTATAATTTTTTTTTGACGGCCTTAGATCACATATATGCATGATTGAATCACTATAAATTTTTTTGGACAGCCTTATAACTTATATATGAATGATTGAATCACTATCAAATTTTTTTGACAGCCTTGGAACACATATACGCATGATTGAATCACTATAAAAAAATTTTGACTGTCGTAGAACACATATATGCATTATTGAATCACTATGAAATTTTTTTGATAGCCTTAGAACACATATGCGCAATATTGAAATTTTTTTCAGTCTTTTAACATAAATGCATGATTGAATCACTAAAAAAACTTTTTGAAAGCTTTAGAACACATATACGCATGATTGCATCATTATAAATTTTTTTTAACAACCATAGAACATATTTGCAAGATTGAATCACTATAAAAAAATTTTGACAGTCTTAGAACACATATACACATGATTGAGTCACTATGAGATTTTTTTGACAGCCTTAGAACATATATATGCATGATTGAGTCGCTATGAATTTTTTTTGACACCCTTAAAACAGATATATGTATGATTAAATCATTATAAAAAAATTTCAACAGCCTTATAACAAATATATGAATTGAATCACTATGAAATTTTTTGAATTACTATGAATTTTTTTTCATAGCCTTAGAACACATATATGTAAGATTTAATATTTTTTGACAGCCTTAGAACATATATGCGTGATTGAATCACTAAAAAAAAAAATTGATAGCCTTAGAACACATATGCATGATTGAATCACTATGAAATTTTTTACAACCTTAGAACACATATATGCATGATTGAATCACTATGAAATTTTTTTGACAGCTATAAAACACATATATGCATGATTGAATCACTATAAAAATTTTTTGCCAGCCTTATAACATATATATGAATGATTGAATCACTATCAAATTTTTTTGACAGCCTTAGAACTCATATACGCATAATTAAATATCATTATAAATTTTTTTTGGTAGACTTAGAACACATATATGCTTGATTGAATCACTATAAATTTTTTTGACAGCCTTATAATATATATATGAATGATTGAATCACTATCAATTTTTTTCGACAGCCTTAGGACACATATACGCATGATTGAATCAGTATGAATTTTTTTTATTGCCGTACAACACAAATACGCATGATTGAATCATTATGAAATTTTGTTGAATGCTTTAGAACACATATATGCAAAACTAAAAATTTTTTGTGAGCCTTAGAACACATATATGCAAAATTGAATCACTATAAAAAAATTTTGATACCTTATAACATATATATGAACGAATGAATCACTATGAAAATTTTTTGACAGCCTTAGAACACATATATGCGTGATTGAATCATTACAACTTTTTTTTACAGCAATAAAACACATACATGCATGATTGAATCACTATAAAAAGATTTTGACAACCTTAGAAAACATATCTAAAAGATTAAATCACTATAAAATTTCTTTGATAGCCTTAAAACATATATATGCATGATTTTAATTTTTTTGACAGCCTTAGAACATACATGCATGATTGAATCACTACAAAAAAATTTTACCGCCTTAGAACACATATATGCATGATTGAATTACTATGAATTTTTTTTTACAGCCATAGAACACCTATATGCATGATTTTATCACTTCAAAGTTCTTTTGATTGCAATAGAAATCATATATCCATGATAGAATCACTATAAAAAAATCTTGTCAACCATAGAACATATATATATGCATGATTGAATCGCTACAAAATTTTTTTGACAGCCTCAGAACACATATATGAATGATTGAATCACTATGACTTTTTTTTTAGAGCCTTAGAACACATACATGCATGATTGAATCACTATAAACTTTTTTTGAATTCAAACAAATATATGCATGATTGAATCACTATAATGTTTTTTTGACAACCTTAGAACACATATATGCATGATTAAATCACTATGAAATTTTTTTGACAGCCTTAGAACACATATATGCATGATTTTTATGACAGCCATAGAACACAGATATGCATGATTGAATCACTATGATTTTTTTTTGACAACCATATAACACATATATGTATGATTGAATCACAATGAAATTTTTTTGACAGCCTTAGAGCACTCATATGCATGATTGAATCACTAAGAAATTTTTTTTATAGCCTTAGAACACATATATGCAGCATTGAATCACTATGATTTTTTTTTACAGCAATAGAACAAATATACGCTTGATTGAATCAATACAATTTTTTTTTGACAACGTTAGAACACATATATACATGATTGAATCACTATAAAATTGTTTTGACAGCCTCAGAACACATATATGCATGATTGAATCAATATGATCTTTTTTTTACTGCCTCAGAACACATATATGCATGATAGAATAACTATGAAATTTATTTGACAGCAGTAGAACCAATATATGCATGATTGAATCACTTTATTTTTTTTTTTGACAAACTTAGAACACATATATACTTTGATTGAATCATTATGAAATTGTTTTGACAGCCTAAGAACACATATATGGGTGATTGAATCACAATAAAAAAATTTTGACAGCCCAAGAATACATATATGAATGATCAAATAACTATGAATTTTTTTTTACAGCCTTAGAAGACATATATGCATGATTGAATCACTATGAATTGTTTTTTTCAGCAATAGAACATATATATGCATGATTGAATCACTATGATTTTTTTTTACAGCCTTATAACACATATATGCCTGATTGAATCACTATGAAATTTTTTAAGATCAATAGAACGAATATATGCATGATTAAATCACTACAAATTTTTTTTGACAACGTCAGAACAAATATATGCATGATTTAATCACGATAAAACTATTTTGACAGCCTTAAAACACATACATGCATGATTGAATCCTTTTGAAATTTTTTTGACAGCCTTAGAACAAATATATGCGATATCGAATTGCTATGAAATTTTTTTGACAGCCTTAGAACAAATATATGCGTGATCGAATTGCTATGAAATTTTTTTGACAGCCTTAGAACACATATATGCATGATTGAATCACTATGAATTTTTTTGACAGCCTTAGAACACATATATGCATGATTGAATCACTCTAAATTTTTTTTGACAGCCTTAGAATACATATATGCTAGATTGAATCTGTATAAATTTTTTTTGACAGCCTTAGAACACATATATGCATGATTTAATCACTACAAAGTTCTTTTGACAGCATAAGAAATCATATATCCATGATAGAATCATTATAAAAAATTTTTTGACAACCATAGAATACATATATGCATGATTGAATCACTATGATTTTTTTTTCTAGTCTTAGAACACAAATATCCATGATTGAATCACTGTGAAATGTTTTTCACAGCCTTAGAACACATATGTGCAATATTCTTTCACTATTAATTTTTTTTTACAGCCTTAGAACACATCTATGCATGATTGAATCACTATGAATTTTTTTTTACAGCCTTAGAAGACATATTTGCATGATTTAATCACTACAATATTTTTTTGACAACAATAGAGTAAATATATGCAAGAGTGAATTACTATAAATTTTTTTTGACAACCTTAGACCACATATCTG
Organism: Nuphar pumila; assembly: GCF_984573655.1. Taxonomy (NCBI): domain Eukaryota; kingdom Viridiplantae; phylum Streptophyta; class Magnoliopsida; order Nymphaeales; family Nymphaeaceae; genus Nuphar; species Nuphar pumila. The sequence goes on from NC_143257.1 coordinate 72,685,607, forward strand.
CATGATTGAATCACTATGAAATTTTTTTACAACCTTAGAACACATATATGCATGATTAAATCACTATGAAATTTTTTTGACAGCTATAAAACACATATATGCATGATTGAATCACTATAAAAAAATTTTGCCAGCCTTATAACATATATATGAATGATTGAATCACTATCAAATTTTTTTGACAGCCTTAGAACTCATATACGCATAATTAAATATCATTATAAATTTTTTTTGGTAGACTTAGAACACATATATGCTTGATTGAATCACTATAAATTTTTTTGACAGCCTTATAATATATATATGAATGATTGAATCACTATCAATTTTTTTCGACAGCCTTAGGACACATATACGCATGATTAAATCAGTATGAATTTTTTTTTACTACCGTACAACACAAATACGCATGATTGAATCATTATGAAATTTTTTTGAATGCTTTAGAACACATATATGCAAAACTAAATTTTTTTTGTGAGCCTTAGAACACATATATGCAAAATTGAATCACTATAAAAAAATTTTGATACCTTATAACATATATATGAACGAATTAATCACTATGAAAATTTTTTGGCAGCTTTAGAACACATATATGCGTGATTGAATCATTACAACTTTTTTTGACAGCAATAAAACACATACATGCATGATTGAATCACTATAAAAAGATTTTGACAACCTTAGAAAACATATCTAAAAGATTAAATCACTATAAAATTTCTTTGATAGCCTTAAAACATATATATGCATGATTTTAATTTTTTTGACAGCCTTAGAACATACATGCATGATTGAATCACTACAAAAAAATTTTACCGCCTTAGAACACATATATGCATGAGTGAATTACTATGATTTTTTTTTGACAGCCTTAGAACACCTATATGCATGATTTTATCACTACAAAGTTCTTTTGATTGCAATAGAAATCATATATCCATGAAAGAATCACTATAAAAAAATCTTGTCAACCATAGAACATATATATATGCATGATTGAATCGCTACAAAATTTTTTTGACACCCTCAGAACACATATATGAATGATTGAATCACTATGAATTCTTTTTTAGAGCCTTAGAACACATACATGCATGATTGAATCACTATAAACTTTTTTTGAATTCAAACAAATATATGCATGATTGAATCACTATAATGTTTTTTTGACAACCTTAGAACACATATATGCATGATTAAATCACTATGAAATTTTTTTGACAGCCTTAGAACACATATATGCATGATTTTTATGACAGCCATAGAACACAGATATGCATGATTGAATCACTATGATTTTTTTTTGACAACCTTATAACACATATATGTATGATTGAATCACAATGAAAATTTTTTGACAGCCTTAGAGCACTCATATGCATGATTGAATCACTAAGAATTTTTTTTTATAGCCTTAGAACACATATATACATCATTGAATTACTATGATTTTTTTTTTACGGCAATAGAACGAATATATGCTTGATTGAATCAATACAATTTTTTTTTGACAACGTTAGAACACATATATACATGATTGAATCACTATGAAATTGTTTTGACAGCCTCAGAACACATATATGCATGATTGAATCAATATAATTTTTTTTTTACTGCCTCAGAACACATATATGCATGATAGAATAACTATGAAATTTATTTGACAGCAGTAGAACCAATATATGCATGATTGAATCACTTTATTTTTTTTTTTTGAAAAACTTAGAACACATATATACATGATTGAATCACTATGAAATTGTTTTGACAGCCTAAGAACACATATATGGGTGATTGAATCATAATAAAAAAATTTTGACAGCCCAAGAATACATATATGAATGATCAAATAACTATGAAATTTTTTTGACAGCCTTAGAAGACATATATGCATGATTGAATCACTATGAATTGTTTTTTTCAGCAATAGAACATATATATGCATGATTGAATCACTATGATTTTTTTTTACAGCCTTATAACACATATATGCCTGATTGAATCACTATGAATTTTTTTAAGATCAATAGAACGACCATATGCATGATTAAATCACTACAAATTTTTTTTGACAACGTCAGAACAAATATATGCATGATTTAATCACGATAAAACTATTTTGACAGCCTTAAAACACATACATGCATGATTGAATCCCTATAAAAAAAATTTGACAGCCTTAGAACAAATATATGCGTGATCGAATTGCTATGAAATTTTTTTGACAGCCTTAGAACTCATATATGCATGATTGAATCACTATGAATTTTTTTGACAGCCTTAGAACACATATATGCATGATTGAATCACTCTAAAATTTTTTTGACAGCCTTAGAATACATATTTGCTAGATTGAATCTGTATAAATTTTTTTTGACAGCCTTAGAACACATATACGCATGATTTAATCACTACAAAGTTCTTTTGACAGCATAAGAAATCATATATCCATGATAGAATCATTATAAAATTTTTTTTGACAACCATAGAATACATATATGCATGATTGAATCACTATGAAGTTTTTTTGATAGTCTTAGAACACAAATATCCATGATTGAATCAGTGTGAAATGTTTTTGATAGCCTTAGAACACATATGTGCAATATTCTATCACTATTAATTTTTTTTTACAGCCTTAGAACACATCTATGCATGATTGAATCACTATGAATTTTTTTTTACAGCCTTAGAAGACATATTTGCATGATTGAATCACTACAATATTTTTTTGACAGCAATAGAGTAATTATATGCAAGATTGAATTACTATAAATTTTTTTTGACAACCTTAGACCACATATCTGCATGATTGAATCACTATGAAATTTTTTTACAACCTTAGAACACATATATGCATGATTGAATCACTATGAAATTTTTTTGACAGCTATAAAACACATATATGCATGATTGAATCACTATAAAAATGTTTTGCCAGCCTTATAACATATATATGAATGATTAAATCACTATCAATTTTTTTTGACAGCCTTAGAACTCATATACGCATAATTAAATATCATTATAAATTTTTTTTGGTAGACTTAGAACACATATATGCTTGATTGAATCACTATAAATTTTTTTGACAGCCTTATAATATATATATGAATGATTGAATCACTATCAATTTTTTTCGACAGCCTTAGGACACATATACGCATGATTGAATCAGTATGAATTTTTTTTACTGCCGTACAACACAAATACGCATGATTGAATCATTATGAAAATTTTTTGAATGCTTTAGAACACATATATGCAAAACTAATTTTTTTTTGTGAGCCTTAGAACACATATATGCAAAATTGAATCACTATAAAAAAATTTTGATACCTTATAACATATATATGAACGAATGAATCACTATGTAAATTTTTTGACAGCCTTAGAACACATATATGCGTGATTGAATCATTACAACTTTTTTTGACAGCAATAAAACACGTACATGCATGATTGAATCACTATAAAAAGATTTTGACAACCTTAGAAAACATATCTAAAAGATTAAATCACTATAAAATTTCTTTGATAGCTTTAAAACATATATATGCATGATTTTAATTTTTTTGACAGCCTTAGAACATATATGCATGATTGAATCACTACAAAAAAATTTTACCGCCTTAGAACACATATATGCATGATTGAATTACTATGAATTTTTTTTGACATCCTTAGAACACCTATATGCATGATTTTATCACTACAAAGTTCTTTTGATTGCAATAGAAATCATATATCCATGATAGAATCACTATAAAAAAATCTTGTCAACCATAGAACATATATATATGCATGATTGAATCGCTACAAAATTTTTTTGACAGCCTCAGAACACATATATGAATGATTGAATAACTATGAATTTTTTTTTAGAGCCTTAGAACACATACATGCATGATTGAATCACTATAAACTTTTTTTGAATTCAAACAAATATATGCATGATTGAATCACTATAAACTTTTTTTGACAACCTTAGAACACATATATGCATGATTAAATCACTATGAAATTTTTTTGACAGCCTTAGAACACATATATGCATGATTTTTATGACAGCCATAGAACACAGATATGCATGATTGAATCACTGTGATTTTTTTTTGACAACCATATAACACATATATGTATGATTGAATCACAATGAAAATTTTTTGACAGCCTTAGAGCACTCATATGCATGATTGAATCACTAAGAATTTTTTTTTATAGCCTTAGAACACATATATGCATCATTGAATCACTATGATTTTTTTTTTACGGCAATAGAACAAATATATGATTGATTGAATCAATACAATTTTTTTTTGACAACGTTAGAACACATATATACATGATTGAATCACTATGAAATTGTTTTGACAGCCTCAGAACACATATACGCATGAATTAATCAATATGATTTTTTTTTACTGCCTCAAAACACATATATGCATGATAGAATAACTATGAAATTTATTTGACAGCAGTAGAACCAATATATGCATGATTGAATCACTTTATTTTTTTTTTTTTGACAAACTTAGAACACATATATACATGATTGAATCACTATGAAATTGTTTTGACAGCCTAAGAACACATATATGGGTGATTGAATCACAATAAAAAATTTTTGACAGCCCAAGAATACATATATGAATGATCAAATAACTATGAAAAATTTTTGACAGCCTTAGAAGACATATATGCATGATTGAATCACTATGAATTGTTTTTTTCAGCAATAGAACATATATATACATGATTGAATCACTATGTTTTTTTTTACAGCCTTATAACACATATATGACTGATTGAATCACTATGAATTCTTTTAAGATCAATAGAACGAATATATGCATGATTAAATCACTACAAATTTTTTTTGACAACGTCAGAACACATATATGCATGATTTAATCACGATAAAGCTATTTTGACAGCCTTAAAACACATACATGCATGATTGAATCCCTATGAAATTTTTTTGACAGCCATAGAACAAATATATGCATGATCGAATTGCTATGAAATTTTTTTGACAGCCTTAGAACACATATATTCATGATTGAATCACTATGAAATTTTTTTGACAGCCTTAGTACATATATGCATGATTGAATCACTACATTTTTTTTTGACAGCCTTAGAACACATATATGCATGATTGAATCACTCTAAATTTTTTTTTACAGCCTTAGAATATATATATGCTAGATTGAATCTGTATAAAAATTTGTTGACAGCCTTAGAACACATATACGCATGATTTAATCACTACAAAGTTCTTTTGACAGCATAAGAAATCATATATCCATGATAGAATCATTATAAAAAAATTTTGACAACCATAGAATACATATATGCATGATTGAATCACTATGAAATTTTTTTGATAGTCTTAGAACACAAATATCCATGATTGAATCACTGTGAAATGTTTTTGACAGCCTTAGAACACATATGTGCAATATTCTATCACTATTAATTTTTTTTACAGCCTTAGAACACATCTATGCATGATTGAATCACTATGAATTTTTTTTTACAGCCTTAGAAGACATATTTGCATGATTGAATCACTACAAATGTTTTTTGACAACAATAGAGTAAATATAAGCAAGATTGAATTACAATAAATTTTTTTTGACAACCTTAGACCACATATCTGCTTGATTGAATCACTATGAAATTTTTTGACAGCGTTAGAACACATATATGCATGATTAAATCACAATGAAATTTTGACTGCCTTAGAACACTTATATCCATGATCAAATCACTATCAAATTTTTTTGACAGCCTTAGAACACATAAATGCTAGATTGAATCACCATGAAATTTTTTTGGGAGCCTTAGAACACATAAATGCTAGATTGAATCACCATGAAATTTTTTTGGGAGCCTTAGAACACATATATCCATGATTCAATCACTATAAAAAAAATTTGACAGCCTTAGAACACATATAAGCATGATTGAACAATTATCAAAAGTTTTTGACAGCCTTAGAACTTATATATGCATGTTTGAATCACTACAAAATCTTTTTGACGGCCTTAGAACGTATATATGCATAATTGAGTCACTATAAAATTGTTTTGACTGCCTTAGAACATATATATGCATGATCAAATCACTACCAAATTGTTTTTTAAATTTTTTTTACTGCCTTAGAACACATATATGCATGATTGAATCACTACAAATTTTTTTTTACTGCAATAAAACACGTATATGCATGATTGAATAACTACAATTTTTTTTTACAACCTTAGAACACTTATCTGCACGATTGAATCACTATGAGAATTTTTTGACAGACTTAGAACATATATTTGCATGATTTTTTTGACTGCCTTAAAACACATATATGCATGATTGAATCACTATAAACAAATTTTGACAGCCTTAGAACACATATGTGCATGATTGAATCACTATAAAAAAAATTTGACAGCCATAGAACACACGTACGCTTGATTGAATCACTATAAAAAAAATTTGACAGTCGTAGGACACATACACATGATTGAATCACTATGAAATTTTTTTGATAGCCTTAGAACACATATATGCATGATTGAAATTTTTTTGACAGCCTTAGAACACATATATGCAAGATTGAATCACTATAATTTTTTTTTTACAGCACTAGAACATATATACGCTTGATTGAATCTCTATGAATTTTTTTTGACAAACTTAGAAAACTTATATGCAAGATTGAATCCCTACAAATTTTTTTTTAAAGCCTTACAGAACATATATGCATGATTGCATCACAATGATTTTTTTTTTTACAGCCTTAGAACACATATATGCATGATGGAATCACTATGAATTTTTTTTATAGCCTTACAACATATATATGCATGATTGAATCACTATGATTTTTTTTTACAACCTTAGAACACATATATGCAAGATTGAATCACTATGAAATCTTTTTGACAGCCTTAGAACACATATATGCATGATTGAATCACGCTAAAAAATTTTTGACAACAATATAACAAATATATGCATGATTGAGTCACTACATAATTTTTTTGCAAGCAATAGAGCAAATATACACATGATTGATTCACTATAAAAAAAAATTGACAACCTTAGAACACATATATGCATGATTGAATCACTATGAAATTTTTTTGACAGCCTTAGAACAAATATAGGCATGATTGAATCACTTTGAAATTTTTTCCACAGCCCTAGAACACATATATGCATGACTGAATCACTATAAAATCTTTTTGACAGCCTTAGAACATATATATGCATGAGTGAATCACTATGAAATTTTTTTTGATAGCCTTCCAACATATATCTGCATGATCGAATCACTATAAAAACTTTTTATGATTTTTTTTTACTGCCTTAGAACACATATATGCATGATTGAATAGATACAATTTTTTTTTTACTCCAATAAAACACATATAAGCTTGATTGAATAACTATAAACTTTTTTTGACAACCTTAGAACACATATTTGCACGATTGAATCACTATGAATTTTTTTTGACAGCCTAGGACATATATTTGAATGATTTTCTTGACAGCATTAAAACACATATATGCATGATTGAATCACTATAAACAAATTTTGACAGCCTTAGAACATATTTGCATGATTGAATCACAATAAAAAAAATTTGAGACCCTTAGAACACATATATGCTTGATTGAATCACTATAAAAAAATTTTGACTGTCGTAAAAAACATATACGCACGCATGATTGAATCATTATTAAATTTTTTTGACAGCCTTCGAACACATATATGCATGATAGAATTTTTTTGACAGCCGTAGAACATATATGCAAGATTGAATCACTATAAAAAAATTTGACAGCCTTAGAACACATATATGCTTGAATGAATCACTATAAAAAAAATTTGATTGCCTTAGAACACATATGCATGATTGAATCACTATGAAATGTTTTTGACAACCTCAGAAAACTTATATGCATGATTGAATCCCAAATTTTTTTTGACAGCCTTAGAGAACATATATGCATGATTGTATCACTATGATTTTTGTTGACAACCTTAGAACACATATATGCATGATTGAATCATTATGAAATTTTTTTGATAGCCTTAAAACAGATATATGAATGATTGAATCACTATGAATTCTTTTTTAGAACGTTAGAACACATATATGTAAGATTTAATCACTATAATTTTTTTTTTACAACAATAGAACAAATATATGCATGTTTCATTTACTATAAAAAAAAATTGACAACCTTAGAACACATATATGCATGATTGAATCAGTATGAAGTTTTTTTGACAGCCTTAGAACACATATATGCATGATTGAATCACCTTGAAATTATTTTCACAGCCTTAGAACACATATATGCTTGACTGAATTACTATGAATTTTTTTTGACATCCTTAGAACACATAAATACATGACAGAATCACAATAAAATATTTTTGACAACCTTAAATCACATATACACATTATTGAATCACTATGAAATTTTTTTCACAGCCTTAGAACTCATATACGTAAGATTGGATCACTATGAAACTTTTTCATAGCCTTATAACATATACGCATGATTGAATCACTATGAATTTTTTTTTCACTCTGAATTTTTTTTGACAACCTTAGAACAGATATATGCATGATTGAATCACTATAAAATTTTGTTGACAGCCTTAGAGAACATATATGCATGATTGAATCACTACAAAAATTTTTTGACAACCTTAGAACACACATAATCATGATTTAATCACTATAATTTTTTTTGACAGCCTTAGAACACATATACTCATGATTGAATCAGAATAATTTTTTTTTGAGAGCCTTAAAACACATTTATGCATGATTGAAACAATATAAATTTTTTTTTAGAGTCTTAGAACACATATACGCATGATTAAATCACTATGATTTTTTTTTATAGCCTTAGAACATATATGCATGATTGAATCACTATAAAAATTTTTGACAGCCTTAGAACATATATACGCGTAATTAAATCATTATAAAAAAATTTTGACAGTCTTAAAACACATATATGCATGATTGAATCACTATGAATTTTTTTTGACAACCTTAGAACACATATATGCATGATTGAATCACTATGAATTTTTTTTGACAACCTTAGAACACATATATGCATGATTGAATCACTATGATTTTTTTTTTATCCCCTTAGAACACATATATGCGTGATTGAATCACTTCAAAATATTTTTTGACAGCCATAGAACACATATATTCATGATTGAATCAATACAATTTTTTTTATAGCATTAGAACACATATATGCATGACTGAATCACTATAAAAAAATTTTGACAGCCTTAGGAAACATATATGGATGATTGAGTCGCGATCAAATTTTTTTGACAGCCTTCGAACACATATATACATGATTGAATCACTATCAAATTTTTTTTACTATCGTAGAACACATATACGCATGATTGAATCATTATGAAGTTTTTTTTATTGCCTAAGAACACAAATATGCATGATGAAATTTTGTTTTACAGCCTTAGAACATATATGCGTGTTTGAATCACTATAATTTTTTTTTAACAGCCTTAGAACACATATATGCAATATTGAATCACCTTGAAAATTTTTTTACAGCCTTAGATCTCATATATAAATGATGGAATCACTATGAAATTTTTTTGATAGCCTTAGAACAGATATATGCATGATTGAATCACTATAAAAAAATTTTGACAGTCGTATAAAATATATATGAATTATTAAATCACTATCAATTTTTTTTGACAGCCTTAGAATATATATATGCATGATTGAATCACTATGAATTTTTTTGGACAGTCTTAGAACACATATATGGATGATTGTATCACTATAAATTTTTTTTTGACAACCTTACATATATATCAATGATTGAATCACTATCAATTTTTTTTATAGCCTTAGAACACATATATACATGATTGAAATTTTTATGAGAACCTTAGAAAACATATATGCTTGATTGAATCACTATAAATTTTTTTTGACAGCCTTACATATATATGAATGATTGAATCACTATCAAATTTTTTTGACAGCCTTAGAATACATATACGCATGATTGAATCACGATGAAATTTTTTTGACTGCCTTAGAACACATATTTGCATGATTGAATCATGATGAAATTTTTTTGACAGCCTTAGAACACATATTTGTATGATTGAATCACTATAATTTTTTTTGATAGCCTTACATATATATGAATGATTGAATCACTATCAAATTTTTTTGACAACCTTATATATATATGAATGATTGAATCACTATCACATTTTTTTGACAACCTTAGAACACATATACGCATGATTGAATCCCCAATTTTTTTTTGAACTGCCGTAGAACACATATACGCATGATTGAATCATCATGAATTTTTTTTGACAGCCTTAGAACATATATGTGTGATTGAATCCCTATAATTTTTTTTTGACAAACTTAGAACACATATATGCAATATTGAATCACTATAAAAATCTTTTTACAGACTTAGAACGCATATATGCATGATGGAATCACTATGAATTTTTTTGGATAGCCTTAGAAAAGATATATGCTTGATTTAATCACTATAATTTTTTTTGGACAACCTTATAACAAATATATGAATGATTGAGTCACTATCAATTTTTTGTAACAGCCTTAGAACACATATACACATGATTGAATCACTATAAATTTTTTTTGACGGCCTTAGAAAACATATATGCATGATTGAATCACTATAATTTTTTTTGGACAGCCTTATAACTTATATATGAATGATTGAATCACTAACAAATTTTTTTGACAGCCTTGGAACACATTTACGCATGATTAAATCACTTTAAAAAAAATTGACTGTCGTAGAACACATATATGCATGATTGAATCACTATGAAATTTTTTTGATAGCCTTAGAACACATATATAGGTAATATTGAAATTTTTTTCACAGTCTTATAACATAAATGCATGATTGAATCACTATAAAAACTTTTTGAAAGCTTTAGAACACATATACGATGATTGCATCATTATAATTTTTTTTTAACAACCATAGAACATATTTGCAAGATTGAATCACTATAAAAAAATTTTGACACCCTTAGAACACATATACACATGATTGAGTCACTATGAGATTTTTTTGACAGCCTTAGAACATATATATGCATGATTGAGTCACTATGAAATTTGTTTGACACCCTTAAAACAAATATATGTATGATTAAATCATTATAAAAAAATTTCAACAGCCTTATAACAAATATATGAATTGAATCACTATGAAATTTTTTGAATTACTATGAAATTTTTTGAATTACTATGAAATTTTTTTCATAGCCTTAGAACACATATATGCAATATTTAATATTTTTGACAGCCTTAGAACATATATGCATGATTGAATCACTATAAAAAAAAATTGATAGCCTTAGAACACATATGCATGATTAAATCACTATGAAATTTTTTTAGAACCTTAGAACACATATATGCATGATTGAATCACTATGAATTTTTTTTCACAGCTATAAAACATATTTATGCATGATTGAATCACTATAAAAAATTTTGCCAGCCTTATAACATATATATGAATGATTGAATCACTATCAATTTTTTTTGACAGCCTTACAACTCATATACGCATAATTAAATATCATTAAAAAAATTTTTTGGTAGCCTTAGAACACATATATGCATGATTGAATCACTATAAATTTTTTTTGACAGCCTTATTACATATATATGAATGATTGAATCACTATCAAATTTTTTCGACAGCCTTAGGACACATATACGCATGATTGAATCAGTATGAATTTTTTTTTACTGCCGTACAACACAAATACGCATGATTGAATCATTATGAAATTTTTTTTAATGCTTTAGAACACATATATGCAAAACTAAAATTTTTTTGTGAGCCTTAGAACACATATATGCGAAACTGAATCACTATTAAAAAATTTTGATACCTTATAACATGTATACGAATGAATGAATCACTATGAAAATTTTTTGACAGCCTTAGAACACATATATGCATGATTGAATCATTACAACTTTTTTTGACAGCAATAAAACACATACATGCATGATTGAATCACTATAAAAAGATTTTGACAACCTTAGAAAACATATATAAAAGATTAAATCACTATAAAATTTCTTTGGTAGACTTAAAACTTATATATGCATGATTTAAATTTTTTGGACAGCCTTAGAACATACATGCATGATTGAATCACTACAAAATTTTTTTACCGCCTTAGAACACATATATGCATGATTGAATCACTATGAAATTTTTTTGATAGCCTTAGAACACAAATATCCATGATTGAATCACTGTGAAATGTTTTTGATAGCCTTAGAACACATTTGTGCAATATTCTATCACTATTAATTTTTTTTTACAGCCTTACAACACATCAATGCATGATTGAATCACTGTGATTTTTTTTTTACAGCCTTAGAAGACATATTTGCATGATTGAATCACTACAAATGTTTTTTGACAGCAATAGAGTAAATATATGCAAGATTGAATTATTTTAAATTTTTTTTGACAACCTTAGACCACATATCTGCTTGATTGAATCACTATGAAACTTTTTTGACAGTGTTAGAACACATATATGCATGATTAAATCACAATGAAATTTTTTGACTGCCTTAGAACACTTATATCCATGATCAAATTACTATCAAATTTTTTTGACAGCCTTAGAACACATAAATGCATGATTGAATCACCATGAAAATTTTTTGGGAGCCTTAGAACACATATATCCATGATTCAATCACTATAAAAAAATTTTGACACCCTTAGAACACATATAAACATGATTGAACAATTATCAAATGTTTTTGACAGCCTTAGAACTTATATATGCATGTTTGAATCACAACAAAATCTTTTTGATGGCCTTAGAACGTATATATGCATAATTGAATCACTATAAAAAAATTTTGACAGCCTTAGAACATATATATTTATGATCAAATCACTACCAAATTGTTTTATAATTTTTTTTTACTGCCTTGGAACACATATATGCATGATTGAATCGCTACAAATTTTTTTTTACTGCAATAAAACACGTATATGCATGATTGAATAACTACAATTTTTTTTTACAACCTTAGAACACTTATCTGCACGATTGAATCACTATGAGAATTTTTTGACAGACTTAGAACATATATTTGCATGATTTTTTTTATTTCCTTAAAACACATATAGGCATGATTGAATCACTATAAACAAATTTTGACAGCCTTAGAACACATATGTGCATGATTGAATCACTATAAAAAAATTTTGACAGCCATAGAACACACGTACGCCTGATTGAATCACTATAACAAAAAATTGACAGTCGTAGAACACATATACGCATGATTGAATCACTATGAAATTTTTTTGATAGCCATAGAACACATATATGCATGATTGAAATTTTTTTGACAGCCTTAGAACATATATGCAAGATTGAATCACTATAATTTTTTTTTGACAGCCCTAGAACATATATACGCTTGATTGAATCTCTATGAATTTTTTTTGACAAACTTATATGCAAGATTGAATCCCTACAAAATTTTTTTTTAAAGCCTTACAAAACATATATGCATGATTGAATCACTATGATTTTTTTTTGACAGCCTTAGAACACATATATGCAAGATTGAATCACTATGAATTTTTTTTATAGCCTTACAACATATATATGCATGATTGAATCACTATGAATTTTTTTTACAACCTTAGAACACATATATGCAAGATTGAATCACTATGAAATTTTTTTGACAGCCTTAGAACACATATATGCATGATTGGATCACGATAAAAATTTTTTGACAGCAATATAACAAATATATGCATGATTGAATCACTACATAATTTTTTTGCAAGCAATAGAGCAAATATACACATGATTGATTCACTATAAAAAAAAATTGACAACCTTAGAACACATATATGCATGATTGAATCACTATGAAATTTTTTTGACAGCCTTAGACCAAATATATGCATGATTGAATCACTTTGAAATTTTTTCCACAGCCCTAGAAGACATATATGCATGACTGAATCACTACAAAATCTTTTTGACAGCCTTAGAACATATATATGCATGACTGAATCACTATGAAATTTTTTTGACAGCCTTCAAACATATATCTGCATGATCGAATCACTATAAAATTATTTTATGATTTTTTTTTTACTGCCTTAGAACAGATATATGCATGATTGAATAGCTACAAATTTTTTTTGACTCCAATAAAACACATATAAGCATGATTGAATAACTATAAACTTTTTTTGACAACCTTAGAACACATATTTGCACGATTGAATCACTATGAATGTTTTTTTGACAGCCTAGGACATATATTTGCATGATTTTTTTGACAGCTTTAAAACACATATATGCATGATTGAATCACTATAAACAAATTTTGACAGCCTTAGAACATATTTGCATGATTGAATCACTATAAAAAAAATTTGAGACCCTTAGAAAACATATATGATTGATTGAATCACTATAAAAAAAATTTGACTGTCGTAAAAAACATATACGTACGCATGATTGACTGATTATTAAACTTTTTCGACTGCCTTAGAACACATATATGCATGATAGAATTTTTTTTTACAGCCGTAGAACATATATGCAAGATTGAATCACTATAAAAAAATTTGACAGCCTTAGAACACATATATGCTTGATTGAATCACTATAAAAAAATTTTGATTGCCTTAGAACAAATATATGCATGATTGAATCACTTTGAAATGTTTTTGACATCCTTAGAAAACTTATATGCATGATTGAATCCCTAAATTTTTTTTTGACAGCCTTAGAGAACATATATGCATGATTGTATCACTATGATTTTTTTTTGACAACCTTAGGACACATATATGCATGATTGAATCATTATAAAATTTTTTTGATAGCCTTAAAACATATATATGCATGATTGAATCACTATGAATTCTTTTTTAGAATGTTAGAACACATATATGTAAGATTTAATCACTATAAATTTTTTTTTACAACAATAGAACAAATATATGCATGTTTGATTTACTATAAAAAAAAAAATTTGAATGATTGAATCACTATCACATTTTTTTGACAGCCTTAAAATACGTATACGCATGATTGAATCACTACAAATTTTTTTTTACAGCAATAGAACAAATATATGCAAAAGTAAATCACAACAATTTTTTTTTTTATAGCAACAAAACAAATATATGCATGATTGAATCAAAATAATTTTTTTTTGACAACCTTACAACAACTATATGCATAATTGAATCACTATGAAATTTTTTTGACAGTCCAAGAACACTTATATGCATGATTGAATCACTATGAAAATTTTTAGACAGCCTTAAAACACATAAATGCATGATTGAAACACTAAGAATTTTTTTAGAATGTTAGAACACATATATGTAAGATTTAATCACTATAAAATTTTTTTTACAACAATAGAACAAATATATGCATGTTTGATTTACAACAATAGAACACATAAATGCATGATTGAAACACTAAGAATGCATGATTGAAATACTAAGAATTTTTTTAGAATGTTAGAACACATATATGTAAGATTTAATCACTATAAAGTTTTTTTTACAACATTAGAATTCATATATGCATGATTGAAACACTACAAAAAAATTTTGACAGCCGTAGTACACATATATGCTTGATTGAATCACTATGAAATTTTTTTGACAGCTTTAGAACACATATAGGCATGATTGAATCACTATGAAATTTTTTTGACAGCCTTAGAACACATATAGAAATGATTGAATCACTATGAAATTTTTTTGACAACCTTAGAACATATATATGCATGATTGAATCACAACCATTTTTTTTTGAAAGCAATAGAAAACATATATGCAAGATTGAATAACTATAAAAAAAAATTGACAACAATAGAACACATATCTGGATGTTTGAATCACTATGAAATTCTTTTGATCGCCTTGGAACAGATATATGCATGATTGAATCACTATAAAAAAATTTTGACAACCTTATAACATATATATGAATGATTGAATCACTATCACATTTTTTTGACAGCCTTAAAATACGTATACGCATGATTGAATCACTACAAATTTTTTTTTACAGCAATAGAACAAATATATGCAAAAGTAAATCACAACAATTTTTTTTTGACAACCTTATAACATATATATGAATGATTGAATCACTATCACATTTTTTTGACAGCCTTAAAATACGTATACGCATGATTGAATCACTACAAATTTTTTTTTACAGCAATAGAACAAATATATGCAAAAGTAAATCACAACAATTTTTTTTTTATAGCAACAAAACAAATATATGCATGATTGAATCAAAATAAATTTTTTTTGACAACCTTACAACAACTATATGCATAATTGAATCACTATGAAATTTTTTTGACAGTCCAAGAACACTTATATGCATGATTGAATCACTATGAAAATTTTTAGACAGCCTTAAAACACATAAATGCATGATTGAAACACTAAGAATTTTTTTAGAATGTTAGAACACATATATGTAAGATTTAATCACTATAAAGTTTTTTTTTACAACATTAGAATTCATATATGCATGATTGAAACACTACAAAAAAATTTTGACAGCCGTAGTACACATATATGCTTGATTGAATCACTATGAAATTTTTTTGACAGCTTTAGAACACATATAGACATGATTGAATCACTATGAAATTTTTTTGACAGCCTTAGAACACATATAGAAATGATTGAATCACTATGAAATTTTTTTGACAACCTTAGAACATATATATGCATGATTGAATCACAACAATTTTTTTTTGAAAGCAATAGAAAACATATATGCAAGATTGAATAACTATAAAAAAAAATTGACAACAATAGAACACATATCTGGATGTTTGAATCACTATGAAATTCTTTTGATCGCCTTGGAACAGATATATGCATGATTGAATCACTATAAAAAAATTTTGACAACCTTATAACATATATATGAATGATTGAATCACTATCACATTTTTTTGACAGCCTTAAAATACGTATACGCATGATTGAATCACTACAAATTTTTTTTTACAGCAATAGAACAAATATATGCAAAAGTAAATCACAACAAATTTTTTTTTTATAGCAACAAAACAAATATATGCATGATTGAATCAAAATAAATTTTTTTTGACAACCTTACAACAACTATATGCATAATTGAATCACTATGAAATTTTTTTGACAGTCCAAGAACACTTATATGCATGATTGAATCACTATGAAAATTTTTAGACAGCCTTAAAACACATAAATGCATGATTGAAACACTAAGAATTTTTTTAGAATGTTAGAACACATATATGTAAGATTTAATCACTATAAATTTTTTTTTACAACAATAGAACAAATATATGCATGTTTGATTTACTATAAAAAAAATTGACAACCATAGAACACATATATGCATGATTGAATCACTATGAAGTTTTTTTGACAGCCTTAGAACACATATATGCATGATTGAATCACCTTGAAATTATTTTCACAGCCTTAGAACACATATATGCTTGACTGAATTACTATGAAATTTTTTTGACATCCTTAGAAAACATATATACATGACAGAATCACAATAAAATATTTTTGACAACCTTAAATCACATATACACATTATTAAATCACTATGAAATTTTTTTCACAGCCTTAGAACTCATATACGTAAGATTGAATCACTATGAAACTTTTTCATAGCCTTATAACATATACGCATGATTGAATCACTATGAATTTTTTTTTCACTCTGAATTTTTTTTTACAACCTTAGAACAGATATATGCATGATTGAATCACTATAAAATTTTGTTGACAACCTTAGAGAACATATATGCATGATTGAATCACTACAAATTTTTTTTGACAACCTTAGAACACACATATGCATGATTTAATCACTATAAATTTTTTTTGACAGCCTTAGAACACATATACTAATGTTTGAATCAGAATAAAATTTTTTTGAGAGCCTTAGAACACATTTATGCATGATTGAAACAATAAAAATTTTTTTTTAGAATCTTAGAACACATATACGCATGATTAAATCATTATGATTTTTTTTTATAGCCTTAGAACATATATGCATGATTGAATCACTAAAAAAAATTTTGACAGCCTTACTACACATATACGCGTAATTAAATCATTATAAAAAAAATTTGACAGTCTTAAAACACATATATGCATGATTGAATCACTATGAATTTTTTTTGACAACCTTAGAACACATATATTCATGATTGAATCACTATGATTTTTTTTATCCCCTTAGAACACATATATGCCTGATTGAATCACTTCAAAATATTTTTTGACAGCCATAGAACACATATATTCATGATTGAATCAATACAATTTTTTTTTATAGCATTAGAACACATATATGCATGACTGAATCACTATAAAAAAAATTTGACAGCCTTAGGAAACATATATGAATGATTAAATCACGATCAAATTTTTTTGACAGCCTTCAAACACATATATACATGATCTAATCACTATCAAATTTTTTTGACTGTCGTAGAACACATATACGCATGATTGAATCATTATGAACTTTTTTTTATTGCCTAAGAACACAAATATGCATGATGGAATTTTGTTTTACAACCTTAGAACATATATGTGTGATTGAATCACTATAAATTTTTTTTAACAGCCTTAGAACACATATATGCCATATTGAATCACTTTGAAAATTTTTTTACAGCCTTAGATCTCATATATGCATGATGGAATTACTATGAAATTTTTTTGATAGCCTTAGAACAGATATATGCATTATTGAATCACTATAAAAAAAATTGACAGCCGTATAAAATATATATGAATGATTAAATCACTATCAAATTTTTTTGACAGCCTTAGAATATATATATGCATGATTGAATCACTATGAAATTTTTTGGACAGTCTTAGAACACATATATGCATGATTGTATCACTATGAATCTTTTTCACTACCTTAGAACACATATATGCATGATTGAATCACTATAATTTTTTTGACAACCTTACATATATATGAATGATTGAATCACTATCAATTTTTTTTATAGCCTTAGAACACATATACGCATGATTGAATTTTTTATGAGAACCTTAGAACACATATATGCATGATTGAATCACTATAAATGTTTTTTGACAGCCTTACATATATATGAATGATTGAATCACTATCAAATTTTTTTTACAGCCTTAGAACACATATACGCATGATTGAATCATGATGAAATTTTTTTGACAGCCTTAGAACACATATTTGCATGATTGAATCATGATGAAATTTTTTTGACAGCCTTAGAACACATATTTGTATGATTGAATCACTATAATTTTTTTTTGACAGCCTTACATATATATGAATGATTGAATCACTATCAAATTTTTTTGACAGCCTTATATATATCTGAATGATTGAATCACTATCACATTTTTTTGACAACCTTAGAACACATATATGCATGATTGAATCCCCAATTTTTTTGAACTGTCGTAGAACACATATACGCATGATTGAATCATCATGAATTTTTGTTATAGCCTTAGAACACATATATACAAGATTGAATTTTTTTCATAGCCTTAGAACATATATGCGTGATTAAATCACTATAAAATTTTTTTGACAACCTTAGTACACATATGCATGATCGGATCACTACAAAATTATTTTATGAAATTTTTTTTACAGCCTTAGAACACATACTGCGTGTTTGAATTGCTACAAAAACTTTTTGACTGCAATAAAACACATATGTGTATGATTGAATAACTATACATTTTTTTTGACAGCCTTAGAACACATATATGCATGATTGAATCACTATGAAATCTTTTTGATGGCCTTAGAAATCATATATGCATGATTGAAACACTATAAAAAATTTTTAACAGTCGTAGTACACATATATGCTTGATTTAATCACTATGAAATTTTTTTGACAGCTTTAGAACACATATAGGCATGATTGAATCACTATGAATTTTTTTTTACAGCCTTAGAACACATATAGGAATGATTGAATCACAATGAATTTTTTTTTACAGCCTTAGAACATATATATGCATAATTGAATCACTACGAAATTTTTTTGAAAGCATTAGAAATCATATATGCAAGATTGAATCACTATAAAAAAAATTGACAACCATAGAATACATATTTGGATAATTGAATCACTATGAATTTTTTTTTACAGTCTTAGAACATATATATACATGATTGAATCACTGAAATTTTTTTTTGACAGCCTTAGAACACATATATGCAAGATTGAATCACTACAAAAAAATTTTGACAGCCTTAGAACACATATATGGATGATTGAATCACAATAAAAAAATTTTGACAACCTTACAACAACTATATACATAATTGAATCACTATGAAATTTTTTTGACAGCCTGAGAACACATATATGCATGATTGAATCACTATGAAATTTTGTAGACAGCATTAGAACAGATAAATGCATGATTGAAATACTAAAAAAATTTGAGATAGCCTTCAAACACATATTTGCATTATCTAATCACTCTGAAATTTTTTTGACAGCCTTAGAACACATATTTGCAAGATTCAATCAGAAGGAATTTTTTTGACACCCTTGGAACACATATATGCATGACTAAATCATTATAAAATTTTTTAGACAGCCTTAGGACACAAATATGCATGATTGAATCACTATGAAATTTTTTTGGCACCCTTAGAACACATATTTGCATGATTGAATCACTATGAAAGTTTTTGGACAGCCTTGGAACACATATATACATGATTGAATCACTATAAATTTTTTTTGACAGTAACAGAACAAATATATGCATGATTAAATCACAACAAAAAAATTTTGACAACCTTAGAACACGTATATAAATAATTGAATCACTGTGAAATTTTTTAGACAGCCTTAGAACACATATATGCATGATTGAATCACTATAAAATTTTTTGGTAAGCCTTAGAAAACATATATGAATGATTAAATCACCATCAATTTTTTTTGACAACCTTAGAACACATATATGCATGACTGAGTCACTATTAAAATTTTTTACTGTCGTAGAACACATATACGCATGATTGAATCACTATGAACTTTTTTTGAAAGCCGTAAAACACAAATATGCATGATGGAAATTTTTTTGACAGCCTTAGAACATATATGCATTATTGAATCACTATAAAAAAATTTTAACAGCCTTAGAACACATATATGCAATATTGAATCACTGTGAAAATTTAGGTACAGCCTTAGATCACATATATGCATGATGGAATCACTATGAAATTTTTTTTATAGCGTTAAAATACATATATGCAAGATTGAATAACTATAAAAACTTTTTGACAGCCTTATATATGAATGACTGAATCACTATGAATTTTTTTTGACATCCTCAGAATACATATACACATGATTGAATCACTATAAATTTTTTTGACAGTCTTAGAACACATATATGCATGATTGTATCACTAAGAAATTTTTTTCACAGCCTTAGAACACATATATGCATGATTGAATAACTGTACTTTTTTTTTTACATCCTTACATATATATGAATGATTGAATCACTATCAAATTTTTTTGACAGCCGTACAACTCATATACGCATGATTGAATCACTATGGATTTTTTTAACAGGGTTAGAACACTATAAATTTTTTTTGACAGCCTTACAGATATATGAAAGATTGAATCACTATCAAATTTTTTTGACTGCCTTAGAACACATATACGCATGATTGAATCTCAATTTTTTTTTGAACTGTCGTAGAACACATACGCATGATTGAAACACTATGATTTTTTTTTATAGCCTTATAACACATATATGCAAGATTGAAATTTTTTTCATAGCCTTAGAACATAAATGTGTGATTGAATCACTTTTAAATTTTTTGATAGCCTTAGAACACATATGCATGATTGAAATTTTGTTGATAGCCTTAGAACACATAGGTGTGATTGAATCTCTGTAAAAAAAATTTGATAGCCTTAGAACACATATGCATGATTGAATCAGTATCAAACTTTTTTACAGCCTTATAACACATATATGCATGATTGAATCACTATGAAATTTTTTTGACAACCTTAGAACACATATATGCATGATTGAATCACTATAAAAAAAATTTGACAGCCTTAGAACACACATATGCTGGATTGAATCTGTATAAATTTTTTTTGACAGCCTTAGAACATATATATGCATGATTGAATCACTATAATTTTTTTTTGACAGCCTTATAACATATATATGAATCACTAAATCGCAAACAAATTTTTTTGACAGCCTCAGAACACATATACACGTGATTGAATCACTATGAAATGTTTTTGACTGCCTCATTTTTTACTATCGTAGAACACATATATACATGATAGAATCACTATGAAATTTTCTTGATACCCTTAGAACGCATATATGCAGGATTGAATCACTATGAAATCTTTTTGACTGGCTTAAAACACATATATGCATGATTGAATCACTACAATTTTTTTTTGACAGCCTTTATAGCACAAATATGCATGATTGAATCACTATGAAATTTTTTAGACACCCTTAGAACACAAATATGCATGATTGAAACACTACGAAATTTTGTTGACAGCCTTAGAATATATATATGCATGATTAAATCTCTTGACTTTTTTTTGACAGCCTTAGAACACATATACGCATGATTGAATCAATTTGAATTTTTTTAATTAACTTAGAACACATATACGCATGATTGAATCACTATAAAGTTTTTTTTACAACATTAGAATTCATATATGCATGATTGAAACACTACAAAAAAATTTTGACAGCCGTAGTACACATATATGCTTGATTGAATCACTATGAAATTTTTTTGACAGCTTTAGAACACATATAGGCATGATTGAATCACTATGAAATTTTTTTGACAGCCTTAGAACACATATAGAAATGATTGAATCACTATGAAATTTTTTTGACAACCTTAGAACATATATATGCATGATTGAATCACAACAATTTTTTTTTGAAAGCAATAGAAAACATATATGCAAGATTGAATAACTATAAAAAAAAATTGACAACAATAGAACACATATCTGGATGTTTGAATCACTATGAAATTCTTTTGATCGCCTTGGAACAGATATATGCATGATTGAATCACTATAAAAAAATTTTGACAACCTTATAACATATATATGAATGATTGAATCACTATCACATTTTTTTGACAGCCTTAAAATACGTATACGCATGATTGAATCACTACAAATTTTTTTTTACAGCAATAGAACAAATATATGCAAAAGTAAATCACAACAAATTTTTTTTTTATAGCAACAAAACAAATATATGCATGATTGAATCAAAATAAATTTTTTTTGACAACCTTACAACAACTATATGCATAATTGAATCACTATGAAATTTTTTTGACAGTCCAAGAACACTTATATGCATGATTGAATCACTATGAAAATTTTTAGACAGCCTTAAAACACATAAATGCATGATTGAAACACTAAGAATTTTTTTAGACAGCCTTCGAACACATATTTGTATTATTGAATCACTCTAAAATTTTTTTGACAGCCTTTGAAAACATATTTGCAAGATTCAATCACAAGGAATTTTTTTTTACAACCTTGGAATGCATATAAGCATGATTGAATCACAATGAAAATTTTTAGACAGCCTTAGAACACAAATATGCATGATTGAATCACTATGAATTTTATTTGGCTGCCTGAGAACACATATTTGCAGGATTGAATGACTATAAAATTTTTTTGACAGCCCTGGACACATATATAAATGATTGAATCACTACAAATTTTTTTTGACAGCAATAGAATAAATATATGGATGATTGAATAAAAATAAAAATTTGACAGCCTTAGAACACATATATAGATAATTGAATCACTATGAAATTCTTTTGACAGCCTTAGAATACATACATGCATGATTGAATCACAATGAATTTTTTTAGACCTCCTTAGAACACATATATGCTTGATTGAATCAGAATGAAAATTTTTTGACAGACTTAGAATATATATATCCATGATTGAGTCACTGTGAAATTTTTTTGACAGCCTTGGAACACATATATGCATGATTGAATCACTACAATTTTTTTGACAGCCTTAGAACACATATATAGATAATTGAATCACTAAGAATTTTTTATGACAAACTTAGAACACATTTATGCATGATTGAATCACTATGATTTTTTTTTATCGCCTTAGAACACATATATGCCTGATTGAATCACTACAAAATTTTTTTTTACAGCCATAGAATACATATATGCATGATTGAATCAATAAATTTTTTTTTGATAGCATTAGAACACATATATGCATGATAGAATCAATATAAAAAAAATTTGACTGCTTTGAAAACATATATGAATGATTGAATCACTATCATTTTTTTGACAGCCTTAGAACACATATATGCATGATTGAATCACTACGATTTTTTTTGACATCCTTGGAACACATATATACATGATTGAGTCACTATAAATTTTTTTTACCAGCAATATAACAAATATATGCATGGTTGAATCACCACAATTTTTTTTTGACAGCCTTAGAACACATATACGTGTGATTAAATCACTATGAAATTTTTTTGACAACCTTTGAACACATTTATGCATGATTGAATCACTATGAATTTTTTTTTGAAAGCCTTAGAAAACATATATGCCTGATTGAATCACTACAAAATGTTTTTCGACAGCCATAGAACACATATATGCATGATTGAATCACTATGAATTTTTTTTAAAAGCCTTGGAACACATATATGCATGATTGAATCACTACAAATTTTTTTTACCAGAAATAGAACAAATATATGCATAGTTGAATCACTACAAATTTTTTTTTCAGCCTTAGAACACATATATAGATAATTGAATCACTTTGAAATTTTTTTGACAACCACCGAACACATATATGCATGATTGAATCACTATGATTTTTTTTTTAATCTTCTTAGAACACATATATGCCTCATTGAATCACTAGAAAATGTTTTTTGACAACAATAGAACACATATATGCATGATTGAATCAATACAAATTTTTTTTGATAGCATTCGAACACATATATGCATGATTGAATCACTATAAAAAATTTTTGACTGCCTTAGAAAACATATATGAATGTTTGAGTCACTATCAAATTTTTTTGACAGCCTTAGAACACATATATGCATGATTGAATCACTATCAAATTTTTTTGATTGTCGTAGAACACATATACGCATGATTGAATTACTTCGAACTTTTTTTTATAGCCTTAGAACACAAATATGTATGATGGAAATTTTTTTGACAGCCTTGGAACATATATGCTTAATTGAATCACTATAAATTTTTTTTAACAGCCTTAGAACACATATATGCAATATTGAATCACTGAATTTTTTTTTACAACCTTAGATCACATATATGATTGATGGAATCACTATGAATTTTTTTTAATAGCCTTAGAACAGATATATGCATGATTGAATCACTATAAAAATTTCTTGATAGCCTTATAACATATATATGAATGATTGAATCACTATCAAACTTTTTTGACAGCCTTAAAATACATATACGCATGATTGAATCACTATTAATTTTTTTTGAAAAACTTAGAACACATATATGCATGATTGTATCACTATGAATTTTTTTTTTCATAGCCTTAGAACACATATATGCATGATTAAATCACTATAAAAAAATTTTGATAGCCTTACATATATATGAATGATTGAATCACTATCAATTTTTTTTGGCAGCCTTAGAACACATATTTGCATTACTGAATCAATACAAAAGTTTTTTGACAGCCTTGGAATACACATATATGCATGATTGAATCACTAATTTTTTTTTTTTTGACAGCAATAGAACAAATATATGCATGCTCAAATCACTAAAAAAAATTTGACAGCCTTAGAACTCATAAATTGATAATAGAATCAATATGAAATTTTTTAGATAGCCTTAGAACACATATATTCATGATTGAATCAATATGAAATTTTTAGACAACCTTAGAACACATATATGCATGACTGAATCACTATGAACTTTTTTTGACATCCTTAGAATAGATATATGCATGACTGAATCACTATGAATTTTTTTTGAAATCCTTAGAACACATATATGCATTATTGAATCGCTACAAATTTTTTTTACCAGCAATAGAACAAATACATGCATTGTTGAATCACTCCAAATCTTTTTTGACAGCCTTTGAACACATATATAGATAATTGAATCACTATAAAAATTTTTAGACAGCCTTAGAGCACATATATGCATGATTGAATCAATAGGAAATTTTTTAGACAGCCGTAGAACACATATATGCATGATTTAATCACTATGATTTTTTTTTACAGCCTTAGAACACATATATGCATGATTGAATCACTATGATTTTTTTTGACACCCTTGGAACACATATATGCATGATTGAATCACTACAATTTTTTTTTACCAGCAATAGAACAAATATATTCATGATTGAATAAATACAATTTTTTTTTTACTGTGTTAGAACACATATTTTCATGATTGACTACTATGAAATTTTTTTGACAGCCTTATAACACATATATGCATGATTGCTTCACTTGAATTTTTTTTGACAGCCTTAGAACACATATATGCATGATTGAATCATTATGAAATTTTTTTGACAGCCTTAGAACACCTACACGCATGATAGAATCACTACAAAATTCTTTTGACAGCATTAGAAATCATATATACATGATTGACATACTATAATATTTTTTTGACACCCTTCGTACTTATATATGCATGATAGAATGACTATGAAATTTTTTTGACTACCGTGAAACACATATATGCATGATTGAATCACTAGAAAGTTTTTTTGACAACAATAGAACAAATATATGCATGATTGAATCACTTTGAAATTTTTTTGACAGCCTTACAACACATATATACATGACTCAATCACTATGAAATTTTTTTGACATCCTTAGAACACATATATGCATGACAAAATCACTAAGAAATTTTTTTGAAAGCCTTAGAACACAGATATACATGATTGAATCACTATGAAATTTTTTTCAGAACCTTAGAACACATATATGCATGATTGAATCACTATAAAAAAATATTGACAGCCTTACAACACAAATATTGATAATTTAATCACTATGAAATTTTGTAGATAGCCTTAGAACATATATATTCATGATTTAATCACTATGAATTTTTTTTTGACAGGCTTAGAACACATGTATGCATGACAGAATCACTATAAAATATTTTTGACATCCTTAGAACACAGATACGCATGACTGAATCACTATGAATTTTTTTGAAAGTCGTAGAACACATATAATCATGAATGAATCACTATGAATTTTTTTTGACAACCTTGAAACACATATATGCATGATTGAATCACTACAAAACTTTTTTTTACAGCCTCAGAACACATACATGCAATATTGAGTCACTATGAATTTTTTTTACAGCCTTAGATCACATATATGAAAGATGGAATCACTATGAAATTTTTTTGATAGCCTTAGAACTGATATGTGCCTGATTGAATCATTATAAAAAAATTTTGACAGCCTTATAACATATATATGAATGATTGAATCACTATCAATTTTTTTTTCATAGCATTAGAACATATAAATGCATGATTGAATCAGTATCAAATTTTTTTGCCAACCTTAGAACACATATTTGCGTGATTGAATGACTATGAAATTTTTTTAACAGCCTTGGAACACATATGTGCAAGATTGAATCACTACAAAATTTTTTTGACAACAATAGAACACATATATTCATGATTGAATCTTTAAAAAAAAAAATTGACAGCCATAGAACACATATATTGATAATTGAATCACGATGATATTTTTTAGACAACCTTAGAACACATATATTCATGATTGAATCACTATAAAAAAAAATTTGACAGCCTTAGAACACATATATGCACGACTGAATAACTATGATTTTTTTTTGACATCCTTAGAAAAAATATATGCATGACTGAATCACTATGAATTTTTTTTTAAAGCCTTAGAACACATATATGCATGATTGAATCACTTTGAAATTTTTTTGACAGCCTTACAACACATATATATATATGACTCAATCACTATGAAATTTTTTTGACATCCTTAGAACACATATATGCATGACAGAATCACTAAGAAATTTTTTTGAAAGCCTTAGAACACAGATATACATGATTGAATCACTATGAATTTTTTTTCAGAACCTTAGAACACATATATGCATGATTGAATCACTATAAAAAAATATTGACAGCCTTACAACACAAATATTGATAATTTAATCACTATGAAATTTTGTAGATAGCCTTAAAACATATATATTCATGATTTAATCACTATGATTTTTTTTTTGACAGGCTTAGAACACATGTATGCATGACAGAATCACTATAAAATATTTTTGACATCCTTAGAACACATATACGCATGACTGAATCACTATGAAATTTTTTTGAAAGTCGTAGAACACATATATGCATGAATGAATCACTATAAAATTTTTTTGTCAACCTTGAAACACATATATGCATGATTGAATCACTACAAAACTTTTTTTTACAGCCTCAGAACACATACATGCAATATTGAATCACTATGAAATTTTTTTACAGCCTTAGATCACATATATGAAAGATGGAATCACTATGAATTTTTTTTGATAGCCTTAGAACTGATATGTGCATGATTGAATCACTATAAAAAAATTTTGACAGCCTTATAACATATATATGAATGATTGAATCGCTATCAATTTTTTTTTCATAGCATTAGAACATATAAATGCATGATTGAATCAGTATCAAATTTTTTTGCCAACCTTAGAACACATATTTGCGTGATTGAATGACTATGAGATTTTTTTAACAGCCTTGGAACACATCTGTGCAAGATTGAATCACTACAAATTTTTTTTTACAACAATAGAACACATATATTCATGATTGAATCTTTAAAAAAAAAAATTGACAGCCATGGAACACATTTATTGATAATTGAATCACGATGATATTTTTTAGACAACCTTAGAACACATATATGCATGACTGAATCACTATGATTTTTTTTTGAAAGCCTTAGAACACATATATGCATGATTGAATCACTTAGAATTTTTTTTTACAGCCTTGGAACACATATACGCAGGATTGAATCACTATAAATTTTATTTACAAGCAATAGAACAAATATATGCATGGTTGAATCACTACAAATTTTTTTTGACAGCCTTAGAAAACATATATAGATAATTGAATCACTAAGAAATTTTTTAGATAGTCTTAGAACACATATATGCCTGATTGAATCAATAATAATTTTTTTAGATAGCCGTAGAACACATATGCATGATTGAATCACTATGAATTTTTTTTGACAGCCTTAGAATACTTATATGCATGATTGAATCACTATGAAATTTTTTTGACACCCTTGGAACACATATATACATGATTGAATAACTATGAATTTTTTTTACCAACAATAGAACAAATATATTCATGATTGAATAAATACAATTTTTTTTTTACTGCCTTAGAACACATATTTGCATGATTGATCACTATGAATTTTTTTTGAAAGACTGATAACACATATATGCATGATTGAATCACTTGAAATTTTTTTGACAGCCTTAGAACAAATACATGCATGATTGAAACAGTATGAATTTTTTTTGACAGCCTTAGAACACCTATACGCATGATAGAATAAATACAAAATTCTTTTGATTGCACTAGAAATCATATATGCATGATTAAAACACTAAATTTTTTTTGACAGCCTTTGTACACATATATGCATGATGGAATCACTAAAAAAAATTTTTGACAGCAATACAACAATTATATGCATGATTGAATCACTATAAAGTTTTTTTGACAGCTTTATAACACATCTATGCATGACTGAATCACTATGAAATTTTTTTCACATCCTTAGAACAAATATATGCATGACTGAATCACTATGGAATTTTTTTGAAAGCCTTAGAACACATATATACATGATTGAATCACTACGAAATTTTTTGACAACCTTAGAACACATATATGCAAGATTGAATCGCTATGAAATTTTTTTGACAGCCTTAGAACACATATATGCATAATTGAATCACTGAAATTTTTTTTGACAGCCTTAGAACACATATATGCATGACTGAATCACTATAAAAATTTTTTTACAGTGTTTGAACAAATATATGAAGGATTGATTCATTACAAAAAAAATTTGACAACCTTATTACACATATATCCATGATTGAATCACTATGATTTTTTTTTGACAGCTTTAGAACACATATATGCATGATTGAATCACTATGATTTTTTTTTTACAGCTTTAGAACACATATATGCATGATTGAATCACTATGATGTTTTTTTTGACAGCCTTACAACACATGTATAGATGGTTGAATCATTTTGAATTTTTTCAAAGTGCCTTAGATCACATATATGCATGACTGAATCACAATGAATTTTTTTGACGAACTTAGAACACATATATGCATTATTGAATCACTATGAAATTTTTTTGTCAGCGTTAGAACACGTACATGCACGATTGAATCACTACAATGGTTTTTTAATGGCAATATAATGAATATATGCATGATTGAATCACTATAACGTTTTCTTGACAACCAAAGAACACATATCTGCATCATTGAATCAAAATAAAAATTTTTTGAGAGCCTTAGAACACGTATATGCAAGATTGAATCACTATGAAATTTTTTTGTTAGCCTTATAACATATTTGCAAAATTGAATCACTATGAAATTTTTTTGACAGCCTTAGAACACATATGTGCATGATTAAATCAGAATAAATTTTTTTTGACAGCTTTAGATAACATATATGCATGATTGAATCACAACAAAAATTTGTTGACAGCCTTAGAACACACATATGCATGGTTGAATCACTATGAATTTTTTTTTACACCCTTAGAACACATATATGCATGATTGAATTGCCATAAAAATTTTTTGATAGCCTTAGCACACATATATGGATGATTGAATCACCATGATTTTTTTTTTGACAACCTTAGAACACTTATATGCATGATTAATGTTTTTTTGACAGGCTTAGAACATATATGCATGATTGAATCATTATAAAAAAAAATTAACGGCCTTAGAACACATATATACATGATTGAAACATTATGAAAGTTTTTTGACAGCCTTAGAACCCATATATTCTTGATTTAATCACTATGAACTTTTTTTAACAACCTTAGAACAGAAATATGCATGATTGAATCAGTATAAAAAAAAATTGACAACCTTAGAACACATATTTGCATGATTGAATCTATATTAAATGTTTCTAATAGCCTTATAACACATATATGCATGATTGAATCAAAATAAAAAAATTTTGACAGCCTTAGAACACATATATCCAAGATTGAATCACTATAATTTTTTTTTATAGCCTTAGAACATGTATGCAAGATTGAATCACTATGAAATTTTTTTGACAGTCTTAGAACACATATATGCATGATTGAATCACTATAAATGTTTTTTGACAGCTTCAGAAAACATATATGCAAGATTGAATCATTACGAATTTTTTTTGACAGCCTTAGAGCACACATATAAATGATTGAATCCCTATGAAATTCTTTTGACGCGCTTAGAGCATATATATGCATGATTGAATCACTCTGAAATTTTTTTGACAGCCATATAAAACATATACGCAAGATTGAATCTTTATAAAAAAAAAATTGACAGCCTTATTAAACAAATGTACATTATTGAAATTTTTTGGACAGCCTTAGAACATATATGCATGATTGAATCATTATAGATATTTTTTGACAGCCTTAGAACACATATACGCTTGATTGAATCATTATGAATTTTTTTTATTGCCTTAGAACTCATATATGCATTATTGAATCACTATAATTTTTTTTGATAGCTTTAGAAAACATATATGCATGATTGAATCCCTACAAAAAAATTTTGACAGCCTTAGAACACACATATGCATGATTGAATCACTATGAATTTTTTTTTACACCCTTAGAACATATATATGCATGATTGAATCACTATGATTTTTTTTGACAGCCTAAAAAAACATATACGCATGATTGAATCACTATAAATTTTTTCTTGACAGCCTTATTAAACAAATATGCATGATTTAAATTTTTTTGACAGCCTTGGAACATATATGCATGATTGAGTCACTATAAAAATTTATTGACAGCCTTAGAACACATATACTTATGTTCGAATCATTATGATTTTTTTTTTACAGTCTTAGAACACATATATACTTGATTGAATCACTATGAAATTTTTTTAACAACCTTAGAATACATACACGAATGATTGAATCACTATGAAATTTTTTTGACAACTTTACAACACTTATATCCATGATTGAGTCACTATGAAATTTTTCTGACAGCCTTAGAACATATATATGCATGATTGAATCACTATGAATTCTTTTTCACTATTGTAGAACACATATACGCATGACTGAATCACTACAAAATTTTTTTGACAGCCTTAGAACGCATATATGAGTGATTAAATTATTTTTGACAACCTTAGAACATATATGCGAGATTTAATCACTATGGCATTTTTTTGACAGCCTTAAAACACATATATGCAAGATTAAATCACTATGAAATTTTTTTGACAGCCTTAGAATACATATATGCATGATTAAATCACTATGAAATATTTTTTACAACCTTAGAACATATATACATGAATGAATCACAATGAAATTTTTTTATAGCATTAGAACACAGATAAAACAAATATATGTTTGATACAATCACTATGACTTTTTTTTTCCAGCAATAGAACAAATATATGCATGATTGAATCACTACAAAATATTTTTGACAGCAATAGAACAAATATATGCATGATTGAATCACTATAAATTTTTTTTGACAGCAACAAAACACATATATGCATGATTGAATAACTATGAAATTGTTTCGACAACCTTAGAACATATATATGCTTGATTGAATCACTATGAAATTTTCTTGGACAGCCGTAGAACATATATACGCATGATTGAATCACTATCAAAAATTTTTGACAGCCTTAGAACATATATATGCAGTATTGAATCACCATAAAAAAAATTTGACAGCCTTAGAACACATATATGCTTGATTGAGTCACTACAATTTTTTTTTGACAAACTTTAACCCATATATGCATGATTGGATCACTATGAAATTTGTTTTATAGCCTTAGAACACATATATGCATGATTAAATGACTATGAAATTTTGTTGACAGCCTTAGAACACTTATATGCATGATTGAGTCACAATGAATTTTTTTTAATAGCCTTGGAACACATATATGCATGATTGAATAACTACAAAATTATTTTCATTGTATTAGAACACATATCTGAATGATTCTATCAGTATGATTTTTTTTTTACAACCTTTGAACACATATATGCGTGATTCAATCACTATGAAATTTCTTTCACTGCCTTAGAACAAATATATGCATAGTTGAATCACTATAAAAAATTTTTGAGAGCCTTAGAACAGATATATTCATGATTAAATCACTATAATTTTTTTTAACAGCCTTATAACACAAATATGCGTGATTGAATCACTATGAATTTTTTTTGATAGCCTTAGAACACATATATTCATGATTGAATAACTAAGAAATTTTTTTGACAGCCTTAGAACACATATTTGCATGATTGAAACACTATAAAAAAAAATTTAATAGCCTTAGAATAGATATATGCATGATTGAATCACTTGGAATTTTTT
Source organism: Nuphar pumila (assembly GCF_984573655.1). Taxonomy (NCBI): domain Eukaryota; kingdom Viridiplantae; phylum Streptophyta; class Magnoliopsida; order Nymphaeales; family Nymphaeaceae; genus Nuphar; species Nuphar pumila. Next base: position 72,719,682 of record NC_143257.1, read on the forward strand.
TTGACAACCTTAGGTCTTATATATGAAAGATTGAATCACTATGAAATTTTTTGACAACCTTACAACATATATATGCATGAATGAATCAGTATGATTTTTTTTTGACAAAATTAGAACTCATATATGCCTGATTGAGTCACAATAACATTTTTGGGATAGCCTTAGAACACATATATGTATGATTGAAATTTTTTTGATGGCCTTAGAAAACATGCATGATTGAATCGCTATGAAATTTTTTTTTCTGCCTTATAACACAGATATGCCTGATTGAAGATTTTTTTGATGGACTTTGAACACATATATGCATGATTGAATCACTATGAAAATTTTTTGACAGCCTTAGAAGACAAATATGCATGATTGAATCAGAAAAAAAAAATTTGACAGCCTTAGAGTACATATATGCATGATTGAATCACTGTGAAATTTTCTTGATAGCCTTACTACACATATATGCATGATTGAATCACTATGAAATTTTTCGACAGCCTTAGAATATATACATGCATGATTAAATCACTGTGAAATTTTTTTTACAGCAATAGAACAAATATGTGGTTGATTCACTCACTATAAATTTTTTTTGACAACCATAGACCACAATTATGCATGATTGAATCATAATGAAAATTTTTTGACAGCCATAGAACACATGTGCATGATTGATTCACTATTATATTTTTTGACAGCCTTAGAACACATATATTTATGATGGAATCACTAAGAAAATTTTTTGACAGCCTTAGAACACATATATGCAAAGTTGAACCACTATGGAATTTTTTTTGACAGCCTTAGAACACATAAATGCAAGATTGAATCACTATGAATTTTTTTTGATAGCCTTAGAACACATATACGCATGATTGAATCACTACGAAATTTTTTTGACAGCTTTAAAACACATATATGCAAGATTGAATCACTATGAAACTTTTTTGACTTCCTTAGAACACATATATGCAAGATTGAATAACTATGAAAATTTTTTGACAGCCTTAGAACACATATATGAAAGATTGAATCACTATGAATTTTTTTTATAACCTTAGAACAGATATATGCATGATTGAATCACTATGAATTTTTTGACAGCCTTAGAACACATATATGCAAGATTGAATAGCTATCAAAAATTTTTGATAGTCATAGAACACATATATGCATGATTGAGTCACTATGAATTTTTTTTTACAGCCTTAGAACACATATATGCATGATGGAATCACAAGGAATTTTTTTTTACTACATTAGAACACATATATGCATGATTGTGTCAAGATGATATTTTTTGGGCAGCCATATAACACATACGCCTGATTGAAATTTTTTTGACAGCAGCCTTAGAACACATATATGCATGATTGAATCACTATGAAATTTTTTTGTTAGCGATGGAACACATATACGCATGATTTAATCACTATGAAATTTCTTTGATAGCCTTAGAACGTATATATGCATGATTGAATTTTTTTTAACAGCTTTATAACACATATATGCATGATTGAATCACTATGAAATTTTTTTGACAGCCTTAGAACACATATATGCATGATGGAATCACCATAAAAAAATTTTGACAGCCTTAGACCACATATACGCATGATCGAACCACCTTGAATTTTTTTTGACAGCCTTAGAACACATATATGCATGATTGAATTTTTTTCACTGCCTTATAGCACATATATGCATGATTAAATCACTATGAATTTTTTTTACAGCCTTAGAACACAGATATGCATCATTTTTGATAGCCTTAGAACACATAGATGCATTATTGAATCACTATGAAATTTTTTTGACAGCCTTGAAACACATATATTTATGATTGAATGACTATGAAAGTTTTTTGACAACCTTAGAACACATATATGCATGATTGAGTCACTACAAAATGTTTGTCATCAATGGAACAAATATATGCATGATTGAATCACTATAAAAAAAAATTGACTACCTTAGAACACATATATGGATGATTCAATCACTATGAAATTGTTTTGACAGCCTTAGAACACATATATGCATGATTGAATCACTATGAATTTTTTGTCAGCTTTAGAACACATATATGAAAGATTGAATCGCTATGAAATTTTTTTGACAACCTTAAAACACATATATGTATGATTGAATGACTATGAAATTTGTTTGTCAGCAAGGAACACATATATGCATGATTGATACACTATGGATTTTTTTTGACAGAGTTAGAACACATATATGCATGATTGAATCACTATAAATTTTTTTGACAATTTTAGAATACATATATGCATGATTGAAACAATATGAATTTTTTTTGACAGCCTTAGAACACATATATGCAAGATCAAATCACTATGAATTTTTTTTGACAGAGTTAGAACACATAAATGCACGATTGAATCACTACAATTTTTTTTTCACAGCCTCGGAACTCATATATGCATGATTGAATCACTATGAAATTTTTTTTATAGCCTTAGAACACATACATGCATGATTGAGTCACTATGAAAGTTTTTTGACTGCCTTAGAACATATATATGCATTTTTGAATCACTATGAAAATTTTTGGACAGCCATAGAACACATATAAGCATGATTGAATCACTATGAAATTTTTTTGACAGACTTAGAACAAATATATGCATGATTGAATTTTTTGACACCCTTATAACACATATATGCGTTATTGAATCACAATGAAATTTTTGTAGACAGCCTAAGAACACATATATGCAGGATTGAATCACTATGAAATTTTTTTTACAGCCTTAGAACACATATATGCATGATTGAATCACTCTGAAGCTTTTTTGGCCGCCTTAGAATATAGATATGCCTGATTGAGTTACTATAAATTTTTTTTTATAGCCTTAGAACATATATGCATGATTGAGTCACTATAAAAAAAAATTGATAGTTGGAACACTTAAATGCATGATTGAATCACTAAGATTTTTTTCGACAGACTTAAAACACTTATATGCATGATTGAGTCACTATAAATTTTTTTTCATAGCCTTAGAACACATAAATCCATGATTTAATCACTGTGAAATTTTTTTGACAGCCTTAGAACACATATATGCATGATTGAATCACTACAAAATGTTTTTGCCGACAATTGAACAAATATATGCATGATTGAATCACTACCTTAGAATACATATATGGATGATTGAATGACTATGAAATTTCTTTGACAAACTTAGAACACATATATACAAGATTTAATCAATATGATTTTTTTTTTACAGCCATGGAACACAAATAAGCATGATTGAATGACTATGAAATTTCTTTGACAATCTTAGAACACATATATGCAAAGATTTAATCACAATGAATTTTTTTTACAGCCTTAGAACACATATATGCATGATTATATCACTATAAATTTTTTTTAACAGCATAGAACACATATATGCTTGATTGTGTCACTATGAAATTTTTTCGACAGCCCTAGAACCCATATATACATGCTTGAATCACTATGATTTTTTTTTGACAAAGATATAACACATATATGCATGATTTAATCACTAAATTTTTTTTTTCACAGCATTAGAACATATATATGCATGATTGAATCACTATGAAATTCTTTTGACAACCTTAGGACACATATATGCATGATTGAAGGACCAAAAAATTTCTTTGACCGCCTTAGATCACATATATAAATGATTGAGTCTCTATGAAATTTTATTGTCAGCATTAGAACACATATACACATGATTGAAACTTTTTTGACATCCGTAGAACATATATGCATGATTGAATCACTAAAGTTTTTTTGACAGCCTTAGAACACATATATTCTTGATTGAATGACTATGAATTTTTTTTGACAGCCATATAACACATATATGCATGATTGAATCACTATGATTTTTTTTTTATTGCCTTAGAACACATATGCATGATTGAATTACAATGAAATTTTTTTGAGATCCTTAGAACATATATATGCATGATTAAATCACTATAAATTTTTTTGATGCATATATATGTATGATTGAATCGCTATGTAATTTTTTTGACAATCTTTGAACACGTATATGCATGATTGAATCACTATGAAATTTTTTTGACAGCCTTGGAACACATATATGCATTATTGAATCACTATAAAAAAAATTTGACGGCGTTAGAAAACATGTATACATGATTGAATTACAATGAATTTTTTTTTACAGCCTTATAACATATATGTATGATTGATTCACAATGAAATTTTTTTGACAGCTTTAGAACGTAGATATGCATCATTGAATCACTATCAATTTTTCTTGACAGCCTTGGAACACATATATGCATGATTGAATCACTATGAATTTTTTTTTACTGCCTTAGAACACATATATGCATGATTGAATCACTACAATTTTTTTTGACGATTTAGAACATATATCTGCATGATTGAATCACTATGAAATTTTTTTGACAGCCTTTAAACACATATATGCAAGATTGAATCATTAAAAAAAAAATTTAACAGCCTTTGAACATATATATGAGTGATTGAATCACTATGAATTTTTTTTGACAGCCTTAGAACATATATATGTATAATTTAATAACTATGAAATTTTTTGGACATACTTAGAACACATATATGCATGATTAAATCACTACAAACTTTTTGGACATACTTAGAACATATATATGCAAGATTGAATCGCTATGAATTTTTTTTTACAGCCTTAGAACGTATATATGCATAATTTAATAACTATTTTTTGGACATACTTAGAACACATATATGCATAATTGAATCACTATGAAACTTTTTTGACAGCCTTAGAACACATACACAAGATTGAATAACAATAATTTTTTTTTGACAGCCCTAGAACACATACACAAGATTGAATAACAATAATTTTTTTTTGACAGCCCTAGAACACAGATATGCATGATTAATTTTTTTTTTACAGCCTTAGAGCATATATGCATGATTGAATATCTATAAAAAAAAATTGACATCATTAGAACACATGTATGTATGATTGAATCACTTTGAATTTTTTGTGACAGAGTTAGGTAACATATATGCATGATTGAAACACTATAATTTTTTTTTACAACAATAGAACAAATATATGCATGATTGAATCACTATAACATTTTTTTCACAACCTTTGAACACATATGGATGATTGAATCACTATGAAATTTTTTTGACTGACTTAGAACACATATATGCATTATTGAATCACTATGAAATTTTTTTGTCAATTTTATAATACAAATATGCATGATTGAATCACTATGAAATTTGTTTGACAGCCTTAGAACACATATATGAAAGATTGAATCACTTTAAAAAAAAATTAACAGGCTTAGAACACATATATGCATGGTTGAATCACTATGAATTTTTTTTGACAACCTTAGAACACATATACGCATGATTGAATCACTATAAAAAAAAATTGACAGCCTTAGAAAACATATATGCATGATTGAAATTTTTTTGCCAGCCTTAGAGCATATATGCATGATTAGATCACACTATAAAAAAATTCTGACAGCCTTAGAACACATATATGCATGATTGAATCACTATGAAATTTTTTTGACAGAGTTAGAAAATATATATGCATGATTAAATCACTACAAATTTTTTTTACTGCAATAGAACAAATATATGCGTGATTGAATCACTATAACATTTTTTTGATAACCTTAGAACATATCTATGGATGATTAAATCACTATGAAATTTGTTTGACTGCCTTAGAACACATGTACGCATTATTGAATCACTATGATTTTTTTTTTACAGCCGTAGGACATATATATGCAAGATTCAATCACTATGAAATTTTTTTGAGAGCCTTATAACATATTTATGTATGATTGAATAACAATGAAATTTTTTTGACAGCTTTAGAATATAGATATGCATGATTGAATCACTATGAATTTTTCTTGACAGCCTGGGAACACATATATGCATGATTGAATCACTATGAATTTTTTTTTACTGCCTTAGAACACATATATGCATGATTCAATCACTACAATTTTTTTTTGACAATTTAGAACAAATATCTGCATGATTGAATCACTATGAAATTTTTTTGACAGCCTTTAAACACATATATGCAAGATTGAATCATTAAAAAAAAAATTTAACAGCCTTTGAACATTTATATGCAAGATTGAATCACTATGAATTTTTTTGACAGCCTTAGAACGTATATATGCATAATTTAATAACAATGAAATTTTTTGGACATACTTAGAACACATATATGCATGATTAAATCACTACAAACTTTTTGGACATACTTAGAACATATATATGCAAGATTGAATCACTATGAATTTTTTTTTGACAGCCTTAGAACGTATATATGCATAATTTAATAACTATGAAATTTTTTGGACATACTTAGAACACATATATGCATGATTGAATCATTATGAAACTTTTTTAACAGCCTTAGAACACATACACAAGATTGAATAACAATAAAAAAATTTTGACAGCCCTAGAACACATATATGCATGATTGAATTTTTTTTGCCAGCCTTAGAGCATATATGCATGATTAGATCACACTATAAAAAAATTCTGACAGCCTCAGAACACATATATGCATTATTGAATCACTACAATTTTTTCTTTACTGCAATAGAACAAATATATGCGTGATTAAATCACTATAACATTTTTTTGATAACCTTAGAACATATATAAGGATGATTGAATCACTATGAAATTTGTTTGACTGCCTTAGAACACATGTACGCATTATTAAATCACTATGATTTTTTTTTTTACAGCCGTAGGACATATATATGCAAGATTCAATCACTATGAATTTTTTTTGAGAGCCTTAGAACACATTTATGCATGATTGAATAACTATGAAATTTTTTTGTTGCAGCTTTACGTCACATATATGCATGATTGAATCACTACAAATTTCTTTTTATAGCCTTAGAACACATATATGTACGATTGAATGACTATGAATTTTTTTTTACAGCCTTAGAACATATATATGCAAGATTGAACCACTATGAATTTTTTTTAGACCCCTTAGAACATATATATGCATCATTGAGTCACTATAAAAAATTTTTGACAGCCTTAGAACTCATATATGCATGATTGAATCACTATGAAATTTTTTTGACAAACTTAGAACACATATATGCATGATTGAATCACTATAAATTTTTTTTATAGCATTAGAACCAATATATGCATGATTGTGTCACTATGAAATTTTTTGACAACCTTAGAACACATATTTGCATGATTGAATCACTATGAAATTTTTTTGATAGCCTTAGAACACATATATGCATGATTGAATCCCCATAAAAAAAATTTGACAGCCTTAGAAAACATGTATGCATGATTGAATCACTATCAAATTTTTTTTATTGCCTTAGAACACATATGCATGATTGAATTACAATGATTTTTTTTTGAGAGCCTTAGAACATATATATGCATGATTAAATCACTATAAATTTTTTTGACAGCCCTAGAACGCATATATATGTATGATTGAATCACTATGCAACTTTTTTGACAACCTTTGAACATGTATATGCATGATTGAATCACTATGAATTTTTTTTGACAGACTTAGAACACATATATGCATTATTGAATCACTATAAAAAAAATTTGACAACCTTAGAACACATGTATGCATGATTGAATTACAATGAAATCTTTTTTACAGCCTTATAACACATATATGGATGATTGAGTCACAATGAAATTTTTTTGACAGCTTTAGAACGTAGATATGCATGATTGAATCACTATGAATTTTTTTGGACATACTTAGAACACATATATGCATGATTAAGTCACTAAAATTTTTTTTTGACATCTTAGAACACATATCTGCAGATAGAATCACTATGAAATTTTTTTGACAGCCTTATAACACATATATGCATGATTGAATCACTATAAAAAATTTTTAACAGCCCTGGAACATATATATGCAAGATTGAATCACTATAAAAAAAATTTGACAGCCTTACCACATATAATTGTATGATTGAATAACTATAATTTTTTTTATAGCCTTAGAACACATATATGCATGAATGAATCACTATGAAATTTTTTTCACAACTTTAGAACATGTAGATGCATGATTGAATCACTATAAATTGTTTTTTACAGTCGCAGGACAAATATATGAATGATTGAATCATTATCAAATTTTATTGACAGACTTAGAACATACATATGAAAGATTGAATCACGACGAATTTTTTTTGACACCCTTAGATCAGATATATGCAATATTGATTCACCATGATTTTTTTTTTACAGCCATAGAACACATATATGTATGATTGAACAACTATGAATTTTTTTTTTACAGTCTAACAACACATATATATGTGATTGAATTACTAGGAATTTCTTTTACAGCCTCAGAACACATATGCGCATGATGGAATAACCATGGGATTTTTTTTACTACCTTAGAACACATATATGCTTGATTGAATCACTGTGAATTTTTTCGACATCTTAGAACACATATATGCATGATTGAATGACTGCAAAATTTTTTTGACAGCCTTAGAACACATATATGCATGACTGAATCGTTATGAAATTCTTTTGAAAGCCTTAGAACACATATATGCACGATTGAATGAATATGATTTTTTTTTTACAGCCTTAGAACATATTTATGCAAGATTGAACCACTATAAAAAAAATTTTACTGCCTTAGAACATATATATGATTCATTGAGTCACCATAAAATATTTTTGACAGCCTTAGAACTCATATATGCATGATTGAAAAACTATGAATTTTGTTTTACAGCCTTAGAACACAAATATGTATGATTAAATCACTATAAAATTTTTTTGACAGCCTTGGAACACATATATGCATGATTGCATCACTATGAAATTTTTTTGACATCCTTAGAACACATATTTTGCGTGATTGAATCACTATGAATTTTTTTTGACAACCTTAGAACACATATGCATGATTGAATTACAATGAAGTTTTTTTGAGAGCCTTAGAACACATATATGCATGATTAAATCTCTATGAATTTTTTTTGACAGCTTTAGAACAAATGTATGTATGATTAAATCACTATAATTTTTTTTGACAGCCTTAGAACACATATATATGTATGATTGAATCACTATGCAATTTTTTTGACAACCTTTGAACACGTATATGCATGATTGAATCACTATGAACTTTTTTTAACAGCCTTAGAACACATTTATGCATGATTGAGTCAATATAAAAAAAATTGACAACCTTAGAAAACATGTATGCAAGATTGAATTATAATGAATTTTTTTTGACAGCCTTATAACACATATATGGATGATTGAATCACAATGAAATTTTTTTGACAGCTTTAGAACGTATATATGCATGATTGAATCACTATGAATTTTTGTTGACAACCTTAGAACACATATATGCATGATTGAATCACTATAAACTTTTTTTTTACAGCTTTACGTCACATATATGAATGATTGAATAACAATCAAAAAATTTTGATGACAATAGAACAAATATATGCATGATTGAATCACTTTGAATTCTTTTTGACAACCTTAGAACACATATATGGATGATTGAATCACTATGAATTTTTTTCACAGCTTTAAAACCCATATATATGTGATTGAATCACTATTAAAAATTTTTGGCAACAATAGAACAAATATATGCATGATTAAATCACTATTAAAATTTATTGACAACCTTAGAACACATATATATATGCATCATTGAGTCACTATAAAAAATTTTTGACAGCCTTAGAACTCATATATGCATGATTGAATCACTATGAAATTTTTTTGAATGCCTTAGAACACATATATGCATGATTGAATCACTATAATTTTTTTTCGATAGCCTTAGAACACATATATGCATGATTGAATCACTATGATTTTTTTTTACAACCTTAGAAAACATATATGCATGATTGAATCACTATGAAAGTTTTTTGACTGCCTTAAAACACATATACGCATGATTAAATCACTATAAAAAATTTTTGACAGCCTCAGAACACGTATGTGCATGATTAAATTTTTTTTGACTGCCTTAGAGCATATATGCATGATTGAATAACTATAAAGAAATTTTGACATCCTTAAAACACATATATGCATGATTGCATCACTATGAAATTGTTTTGACAGAGTTAGAAAACATATATGCTTGATTGAAACACTACAAATTTGTTTTTACACTAATAGAAAAAATATATGCATGATTGAATCAATATAACATTTTTTTGATAACCTTAGAACACATATAGGCATTATTGAAATACTATGAAATTTTTTTTACAGCCTTATAATACATATGTGCAAGATTGAATCACTATGAAAATTTTTTGACAGCCTTTAAAGACATATATGTAAGATTGAATCACTATAAAACTTTTTTGACAGCCGTAGAACACATATATGCATGATTGAATCACTATAAATTTTTTTTTTACAGCCTTAGAACACTTATATGCATAATTTTATCACTGCGAATTGTTTTTATCCGCAATAGAACAAATATATGCATGATTGAATCAATAATTAAAATTTTTGACAACCTTAAAACACATATATGGATGATTGAATCACTATGATTTTTTTTTTTATATCCTTAGAACATACATATAAATGATTGAATCACTATGAAATTTTTTTGAGAGCCTTAGAACACATATATGAAAAATTGAATCACTATGAAATTTTTTTGATAGCCTTAGAACACATATGCATAATGGAATAACTATGAAATTTTTTTGAAAGACATAGAACACATATATGCCTGATTGAATCACTATGAAATTTCTTTGACTGCCTTAGAACAAATATATGCATGATTCAATCTCTATAATTTTTTTTTGACAACCTTAGAACAGATATCTACATGAATGAATCACTATGAATTTTTTTTCGCATCCTTAGAAGACATATTTGCTTGACTGAATCACTATGAATTTTTTTTAACAACCTTAGAACAAATATCTTCATGATTGAATCACTATAAAAAAAAATTGATAGCCTTAGAAAACATGTATGCATTATTGAATCACTTTGGAATTTTTTTGACAGCCTTAGAATACAACTGCATTATTGATAATTGAATTACTATGAAATTTTTTTGACAACAATAGAACAAATATATGCATGATTGAATCACTACAATTTTTTTTTGACATCTTAGAACACATATCTGAATGATTGAATAACTATGAATTTTTTTCGACAGCCTTGGAACACATATAAGCATGATTAAATCACTATAAAAAATTTTTAGCAGCCCTGGAACACATATATGCAAGATTGAATCACTATGAAATTTTTTTGACAGCCTTAGAACATATATATGCTTGATTGAATCACTATGAAATTTTTTTGACAGCCTTTGAACACATATATGTATGGCTGAGTCACTATGAAACTTTTTTGACAACCTTAAAACACATATACGCATCACTGAATCACTATAATTTGTTTTTGACAGCCGCAAAACATATATATGAATGATTGAATCATTATCAAATTTTTTTGACAGTCTTAAAACATATATATGTAAGATTGAATCACGATGATATTTTTTTGACAACCTTAGATCATATATATGCAAGATTGGTTCACCATGATTTTTTTTACAGCCTTCAAACACATATATGCGTGATTGAACTGCTATCAATTTATTTTGACAGTCTTATAACACATATATGCATGATTGAATCACTATGAAAGTTTTTACAGCCTTAGAACACATATATGCATGATTGAATAACAATGAGGTTTTTTTACTACCTTAGAACACATATATGCATGATTGAGTCACTATGTATTTTTTTTGGCATCTTAGAATACATATATGTATAATTGAATCACTATGAATTTTTTTTGACAGCCTTAGAACGCAAATTTGCATGATTGAATCACTACAAAATTCTTTTTATAGCCTTAGAACACATATATGTACGATTGAATGACTATGATTTTTTTTTTACAGCCTTAGAAGATATATATGCAAGATTGAACCACTATGAATTTTTTTTTAGACCCCTTAGAACATATATATGCATCATTGAGTTACTATAAAAAAAAATTCACAGCCTTAGAACTAATATATGCTTGATTAAATCACTATGAAAATTTTTTGACAGCCTTAGAACACATATATGCATGATTGAATCACTATAATTTTTTTTTTATAGCATTAGAACCAATATATGCATGATTGTGTCACTAAGAATTTTTTTTTGACAACCTTAGAACACATATTTGCATGATTGAATCACTATGATTTTTTTTTACAGCCTTAGAACACATTTATGCATGATTGAATCCCTAAAAAAAAAATTTGACAGCCTTAGAAAACATGTATGCATGATTGAATTACTATCAAATTTTTTTTATTGCCTTAGAACACATGCATGATTGAATTACAATGATTTTTTTTTTAGAGCCTTAAAACATATATATGCATTATAAAATCACTATAAAATTTTTTGACAGCCTTAGAACGCATATATATGTATGATTGAATCACTATGCAACTTTTTTGAAAACCTTTGAACATGTATATGCATGATTGAATCACTATGAATTTTTTTTGACAGCCTTAGAACACATATATGCTTTATTGAATCACTATAAAAAAAAATTGACAGCCTTAGAAAACATGTATGCATGATTGAATTACAATGAAATCTTTTTTACAGACTTATAACACATATATGGATGATTGAGTCACAATGAAAATTTTTTGACAGCTTTAGAATGTAGATATGCATGATTGAATCACTATGAATTTTTCTTGACAGCCTTGGAACACATATATGCATGATTGAATCACTATGAAATTTTTTTGACTGCCTTAGAACACATATATGCATGATTGAATCACTATAAATTTTATTTGACAACTTAGAACATATATCTGCATGATTGAATCACTATGAAAATTTTTTGATCGCCTTTGAACACATATATGCAAGATTGAATCATTAAAAAAAAAATTTAACAGCCTTTCAACATATATATGCAAGATTGAATCACTATGAATTTTTTTTACAGCCTTAGAACGTATATATGCATAATTTAATAACTATGCAATTTTTTGGACATACTTAGAACACATATATGCATGATTAAATCACTACAAAAATTTTTTTGACAGCTTAGAACACATATCTGCATGATTGAATCACTATGAAATTTTTTTGACAACCTTAGGACACATATATGCATGATTGAATGACCATAAATTTTTTTTGACTGCCTTAGAACACAAATATAAATGATTGAGTCACTATGAAATTTTATTGTCAGCATTTGAGCACATATACACTTGATTGAAACTTTTTTGACAGCCTTAGAACATATATGCATGATTGAATCACTAAAGTTTTTTTGACAGCCTTAGAACACATATATGCTTGATTGAATCAATATGGATTTTTTTTGACAGCCATATAACACATATATGCATGATTGAATCACTATGAAATTGTTTGATTGCCTTAAAACACATATGCATGATTGAATTACAATGAAATTTTTTTGAGAGCCTTAGAACATATATATGCATGATTAAATCACTATAAATTTTTTTGACAGCCCTAGAACGCATATATATGTATGATTGAATCGCTATGCAATTTTTTTGACAATCTTTGAACACGTATATGAATGATTGAATCACTATGAAATTTTTTTGACAACCTTGGAACACATATATGCATTATTGAATCACTATAAAAAATTTTTGACAGCCATAGAAAACATGTATGCATGATTGAATTACAATGAATTTTTTTTGACAGCCTTATAACACATATACCGATGATTGATTCACAATGAAATTTTTTTTGACAGCTTTAGAATGTAGATATGCATCATTGAATCACTATGAATTTTTCTTGATAGCCATGGAACACATATATGCATGATTGAATAACTATACAAAATTTTTGACTACCTTAGAACACATATATGCTTGATTGAATCAGTACAATTTTTTTTCGACAACTTAGAACATATATCTGCATGATTGAATCACCATGAATTTTTTTTGACAGCCTTTGAACACATATGTGCAACATTGAATCATTATAAAAAAAATTTAACAGCCTTTGAACATATATATGCAAGATTGAATCACTATGATTTTTTTTTTACAGCCTTAGAACATATATATGCATAATTTAATAACTATGAAATTTTTTGGACATACTTAGAACACATATATGCATGATTAAATCACTACAATTTTTTTTTGACAGCCTTATAACACATATATGCATGATTGAATCACTATAAAAAAATTTTAACAGCCCTGAAACATATATATGCAAGATTGAATCACTATGAAATTTTTTTGACAACCTTACCACATATAATTGCATGATTGAATAACTACAAAAATTTTTTTACAGCCTTAGAACACATATATGCATGAATGAATCACTATGAAAATTTTTTCACAACTTTAGAACATGTAGATGCATGATTGAATCACTATAAATTAGTTTTTACAGTCGCAGGACAAATATATGAATGATTGAATCATTATTAAATTTTGTTGACAGACTTAGAACATACATATGAAAGATTGAATCACGACGAAATTTTTTTGACAACCTAAGATCACATATATGCAATATTGATTCACCATGAATTTTTTTTATAGCCATAGAACACATATATGCATGATTGAACAACTATGAATTTTTTTTTACAGTCTAACAACACATATATGCGTGATTGAATTACTATGAATTTTTTGTACAGCCTCAGAACACATATGTGCATGATTGAATAACCATGGGATTTTTTTTACTACCTTAGAACACATATATGCTTGATTGAATCACTGTGATTTTTTTTCAACATCTTAGAACACATATATGCATGATTGAATGACTGCAAATTTTTTTTGACAGCCTTAGAACACATATGTGCATGATTGAATCGTTATGAAATTCTTTTGAGAGCCTTAGAACACATATATGCACGATTGAATGACTATGAATTTTTTTTGACAGCCTTAGAACATATTTATGCAAGATTGAACCACTATAAAAAATTTCTTACTGCCTTAGAACATATATATGATTCATTGAGTCACCATAAAAT
The DNA here is from genome assembly GCF_984573655.1 of Nuphar pumila. Taxonomy (NCBI): domain Eukaryota; kingdom Viridiplantae; phylum Streptophyta; class Magnoliopsida; order Nymphaeales; family Nymphaeaceae; genus Nuphar; species Nuphar pumila. The sequence goes on from NC_143257.1 coordinate 72,734,839, forward strand.
ATTTTTGACAGCCTTAGAACTCATATATGCATGATTAAAAAACTATGAATTTTTTTTTACAGCCTTAGAACACATATATGTATGATTGAATCACTATAAAAAAATTTTGACAGCCTTGGAACACATATATGCATGATTGTGTCACTATGAATTTTTTTTGACAACCTTAGAACACATATTTGCGTGATTGAATCACTATGAATTTTTTTGACAGCCTGAGAACACATATATGCATGATTGAATCACTATAAAAAAAATTTGACAGCCTTAGAAAAGATGTATGCTTGATTGAATCACTATGAAATTTTTTTGACAGCCTTAGAACACATATGCATGATTGAATTACAATGAAGTTTTTTTGAGAGCCTTAAAACACATATATGCATGATTAAATCTCTATGAAATTTTTTTGACAGCTTTAGAACAAATATATGTATGATTAAATCACTATAATTTTTTTTGACAGCCTTAGTACACATATATTTGTATGATTGAATCACTATAAAATTTTTTTGACAGCCTTAGAAAAGATGTATGCTTGATTGAATCACTATGAATTTTTTTTGACAGCCTTAGAACACATATGCATGATTGAATTACAATGAAGTTTTTTTGAGAGCCTTAAAACACATATATGCATGATTAAATCTCTATGAAATTTTTTTGACAGCTTTAGAACAAATATATGTATGATTAAATCACTATAATTTTTTTTGACAGCCTTAGAACACATATATATGTATGATTGAATCACTATGCAATTTTTTTGACAACCTTTGAACACGTATATGCATGATTGAATCACTATGAACTTTTTTTGACAGCCTTAGAACACATTTATGCATGATTGAGTCAATATAAAAAAAAAATGACAGCCTTAGAAAACATGTTTGCAAGATTGAATTATAATGAAATTTTTTTTATAGCCTTATAACGCATATATGGATGATTGAATCACAATGAAAATTTTTTGACAGCTTTAGAACGTATATATGCATGATTGAATCACTATGAATTTTTTTTTACAACCTTAGCACACATATATGCATGATTGAATAACTATGAAATTTTTTTGATAGCTTTAGAACACATATATACATGATTGAATGACTATAAATTTTTTTTGACAACTTCGAACATATATCTCCATGATTCAATCACTGTGATTTTTTTTGATAGCCTTAGAACACATATATGCAAGATTGAATCATTGTAAAAAAAATTTAACAGCCTTTGAACATATATATGCAAGATTGACTCACTATGAAATTTTTTGATAGCCTTAGAACGTATATATGCATGATTTAATAACTATGAATTTTTTTAGACAGACTTAGAACACATATATGCATGATTAAATCACTACAAAATTCTTTTGACATCTTAGAACACATATCTGCGTGATTGAATCACTATAAATTTTGTTTGACTTCCTTAAAACACATATATGCATGATTGAATCATTATAAAAAATTTTTATCAGCCCAGAAACATATATATTCAAGATTGAATCACTATGAAAGTTTTTTGACTGCCTTAAAACATATATATGCATGAATGAATAACTATAAAACTTTTTTGACAGGCTTAGAACATGACCTAAATTATGCTTCACTTAGTTTAATTATCAAAATTATGTTCACTAAATGTCAGCTCTTTACTTTCAATATCATGTGAGCCTAGGAGCCTAGATTCTGACCTAGCTGACATTGATTGCATATAGCTTAGGCATGGTTTGGTAGGACCATATTGAGGAGAAATTTTCATGCTCACATAGACTTAGGTCTAAATACAACTCTCCTTAATTTAGGATCTGAATGCAAACAATGTATGCTTCTTCAAAGATTTTCAAAAGTCTATCTCTCTAGGATTTAGAGCCCTCTATTTCTTGCATGTGATCATTTTTTCAAAACCTCAATTACCTATCATTACCCGGTCTTCACGTTGCTGGGCTCTCTTCCAGAACCATAGTTCGGGACAGAGCCCCACAACTGGGCCAACTATTTGGGTTAACACCCCCCTACCACGTACCGCGGGCCACAGTCCGAAGTATATCGGTAGGCGCTCAAGGATGTTGGAAAACCTTACCTTAGAACTGGAGTTGAAATTCTATGCCACGTACCTCAGATTTCGATTCGGGTATATCGGCGTAACTGGATTGGACAAAGATGATCTGAACCTAGAGTTAGGATTAAGGTCCTACAGCTGTTTTCAAATGGATGCATCTAGAGTCAGCCTTTTAGGGAGTGCTGAATGTGCATAAATGTTTGTGCAGGATGTGATTGTATGTATGATTTTCTCCATTCTTTATATTTCCCAATGTTTTTTTTCATTAGGTCTTTTTCAAAATATCCTTATTTTCCACAAGGTCTTTTTCTCAAACCCTGGATGATTTTCTCAAATATCCAATTTCTTTCAAAACTCCAGGCGATTTTACATTCTACCTTTCTACTGGATCTCGAATTTCTAGCTGCATTTTTATCCTGCCTGCAAAATTTTTCAAAATTTCTCACATTTTCCTAAGTCTCATTCTGAGTCTTTCTCTGTTTTCAGTTCGATGGCATCCAGTCAAGTCGATCCTATCTTTCCTGAAGGTCACATCTCCTTCGAGGTGCGACAAGGTCGTCCTGAACATCGAGCCCTTAGCACCGGAACTTTCATTCCCCGGTGGTATTATTCCTGGCTAAAGAGCTTTTCCCGAATGTTCCCAGACCATTTGAGCGAGTGCGGATTAGAACTGGCGTCAGCAGTCGGAAAGCAGACCATCAATGGCAACCTGATCCATGCAATGGCGGAGCGATGGAATCCTCGGACGTGTACCTTCTGGTTCCCATGGGGAGAGATGACCGTTTTAATGGATGAATTTTCAGAAATCATGGGGTTACCAGAACAAGCCGGTCAACCAGGAGACCCATTAGAGCATCAATTCCTTATCAATGTCAAGGGTTTGGACCCCCGAGACTCCTTAGCTTGTATGACAGGCCGCCGATCTTGGCCCCTGATCCAGTTAGAAGGAAATGAGTATGTTGACCTACTTGAGTTGTACCGCCAGTACGGGACCTTCATGGAAGTCAGTTCGCTATCAAGAACAGCTAAAGAAAGGATTCAAAATGCGATGGTTCTGTGCACTGTAGGATGATCCCTCTTCCCAGATGGGCAAAACTTCATGGACATCAGAATAATCCAACTTATGAGAAGATGAGGAAGTCGGCAAACCAATCGCCTTTCTATAGCCATGGCAGCGCTCGCCTTCCTATATCGAGGTCTGACTCGATTCTCACTTGGAGAGTCCATTTTAGTTGAAGGATGTATCTACGCACTTCAGTCCTGGTTTTTCCAGCATGTTCCAGCCCGAGCAAGCTCTTTCAGATACAATGGTCAAGAACTCCTTCCGGTGGCGCAGTACCGGTCTATGATCAACAACATTCAAGAGGAGGACGTAGTTTGGGACTATTTTGATCGGCAAATATCTCCTCCTAGATATACCTACGCTTATGGCAAGCGGTTCAAGTTGCTAGGACCATTCTTCTGCACTTACTACCAACCAGAGAGATATGTTCGACAGTTCTCCCAGAGGCAGCAGTATGTCGAAGCCCGACTGTTATCAGGAGTTATGGCAGAGTTTGATCTCACTTCCGCACAATGGTCCGGGGCATATCATTCTGCCCGCTACAGCTGGGATTCCTTTGTCTCTCTTAAAATCTTTCCAGGTCCTAGAGTGTCTGCCGACTATCGTGAATGGTGGCAAATTGTTTGTCCCCCACCTCTTTGTCAAGATCAATAAAATCTTATTCTTCTCATTTTAAATAAAATTCTCTTTCTTTCTATTGTGGTTTGACGACCTCGCCTAGGTAACAAGGCATATTTTCGTTGTTTATTTCTTTTGCAGAAGGAATGGCAACACAATTGTCGTGATTCCACGACGACTCAGTTCCTAGTAATGGGACATCTTTTCCAAATTGTCTACCATATTTTCAGCAAATATTTCTTCCAAAAGCTAATTCCTTCATAATCTAATCAGGTCTTTGCCCTGCAAGAGAGCATCCATATCATTTGATGGTTGAGACAAGATCAGGCAAAAGAACCACGGCATCCCAGTACTCATTAGCCTCGGAAGAAGAAATGGGTTCCCCTTGATCCGAGAAGAGTCAAGAACAGCAGCAAGAAGACGATGGCATAGACCCTCAAATGTATGCCATGTTCAGAAAAATGATGAACAAAATGATGAATGAGCAGCCCGGGACCAGCTCAGAAAGGAATCCATTCAGAGAAAAGTTCCATGGTCGTAGGAGTAAGAAGGCTCCCAAGAAGTAGATCCAGCCAGAAGAGATTTCAGATGAATCAGACTCAACTGAAAACACAGATGAAGAATTGCCAAAGTAAAAGCATGGCCAAAGTAAAAGCCGCAGATCAAAGAGCAGAGATAAAGAAGAGCCTTTGCAAGCGCAATTTAAAGAAATGGCCCGAGTTAACAAAGATCTACAAGCCCGCGACAAGGGCAAGAAAGTCTTCACCAGTGAGGACTTTTATGACGGCTTAGAAGGGGATGATGATCTGGAGAATCTCCCCCGAAAATTCATCAAATTCGATGGTTCTGGCGACCCAAAAGCGCACCTCGCCACTTTCTTTGCTGAATGCTCTCGGTTTAAGAGGGATAACCGAGCATTTTTTCTATGCTTCCCCCGCAGCTTGGAAGGAGTTGCAGCTAAGTGGTATGCTGAGCATATCAACCCCATCGAGCTCAAGAAGTTCGACAAAGTTGTGAATCTCTTTATTGAACGCTTCTTGTTCAACACAGAAGCGCTGCCTACACTAAGTCATCTCTGCAATTTAAGGCAGAATGAGAATGAAAAAGCACGGGACTTCATTCACAGATGGAGATCAGCCTGTAATAAGATGAGAGATCCTATCTCGGAAAGGCATGCATTGTCCTTAATCCTCAATAATTTCTCGCAGCCGTTAAGAGGATTAATCTCCACAGCACCATCCAGGACCTTCATTGAGCTGACTGAACGAGCCGAATGGCTCGAGCTGAGTGTGGAAAATGGTGTTTATGAAGGCTTCACCTTTTCCAAGAACAACTCCCATGGTGAGCAGAAGAAGAAAGCTCACTTCACTTATTCTGCCAGCAACAACAACAAAGGCCAAAATCGATACAAAGGGCAGAAGAAAGATTACTGCTACGGCACAGGCAGTTCGAACAACAAGGATCAGAAAGCAAAGCCTGCTCCTCAGTACAACAAGTCTCCTCAGCAGGATCAAGGGTCGAAACTGCGTGAGAAGACCAAACATGAAGGATGGAGCTACGACAGAAAGTTTACTCCTCTTGACCAATCACTCGAGGATGTGCTCGAGTACATGCTATCAAAAGAGATGGTCAAATTGCCCAGATTGGCCGATCCCCCTGTGCCCATGGGGAAATGGAAAGATCAGTTCTGCAAGTTCCACAGGACAGTGGGACACAACACCGAGAACTGCTTTGTTCTCAAAAACATCGTGCAAGATCTCATTGAAAAGAATCTATTGGTAGAAGGAGAAGAAGAAGAGAAAATGGACATTCTCAATCACCCCTTCCCTTCACACACCACAGCAGTAGTGTCTGCACAACCCTTTCTACCGCATGAGGATATCAAGCCATGTTCTGCGCAAGATCTCCAAGTTCAGCATCAGGTGACGGTGCTACGACAAGCAGCTCCAGATTCTAAGAAGATGGACTTAATTTCAGCATTCGGTAAAATGAAAGTTGCGGAAGCACCTGTGAAGTCAGTTCCCAAGTCAAAAGGAACTCCTGACTTCTTCAAGCAAATCGTTCGACCAAGGTCAGAAAGTTCAAGTCAGAAGCCTCTGACCACTTTATCCAATGTCTCCATCCTTGACTTGGCCAAGAATTCTAGCAAGCACCAACAAGTACTGGATGATTTACTCAGGAAAATCAAAGTTAAGCCCAGTACCACTCCAGAAGACATGGCACAGATTGTGAACTCTGCCATGACCAATGCACCAATCACTTTTTCGGATGAGGACCTTCCAAAGCCTCATTCCTTTCATAATAATGCTCTTTACATTGTCGTTCGGGTCAGAGGAATGACAGTACCGCATGTGTTGGTCGATGGAGGCAGTAGCCTCAATATTTGCCCTGAAATGACCGCAAAGGCATTAGGGATCAAGGATGAAGAATATATTCTGGATCCCATCACTATCTATGGGTTTGACAATCATGGTCAAACGGCCAAGGGCAAGATATTCCTGGAGGTGTTCATCAACTATTCAGTGCATTCAGTGTTTTTTCACGTGGTTAATGTACCACCAACCTACAACTTGCTCCTCGGAAGGACGTGGATTCACAATGCTAATGCAGTGCCTTACACCCTACATCAATGTGTGAAGTGGTCAAAAGGTGGAATGATTACCACAATACTGGGAGAAGACCCAGAAGAAAGGCTCCCGCAGCCCATGATTCCCCGGCCATCATTCAATGCAGATATTTCCAGCATCAGGGAAAGTGAAGAAATCAGTCACAGAGAAAATCGAGAAATACTCTAGGCATCCTCAAAGCCATCTCTGCACACAGTAGCCACGACACGATGGAAAGGTCCTCAATTCTTCAAGGTTGGAGGTCGAATCGACTACAGCACCATTAAGGATCATCCATTGTTTCCACAATTTATGAAGTCAAAAAAGGGATTCGATTTGCTCCTGAAGCATGGCTATCAACCCTTCAAGGGACTCGGCCAGAACGAAGATGGCCGCATCGAGCCAGTGATCCAGAAGCATCGTCCCCACAGGGCAGGATTGGGGTTCTCCGGAGGAAGCTCATCAAGGAAGACTGTTTTTGTCAAAGGGGCACAATGAAGACCATTTGTTATTTTCTTTCTATTCTTTTCCAAATAAGTGTCTCATTTTACCAATGTCATTGATCAATTCAATCAATAAAATTCCAAGTTTCTTTGTCTATCCGGATGCCATCTACTCCCTTTTTGTCTGTCTCATCATTTTATAATTCAATGCCATTTTATGTATGGTTCTCTTCAAATGATTGCTTGTCTTACTATAGGCCAATTTGTCTGAACCAAATTTCTTCTCCAAAATTTCAGAATGACTTCTCGGACAATCAAGAAGCTCGTTCTCGATCCCAAGGCCTTTCAGAAGTAGACAGCAATTCACAGAATCAAAGCAAGCACCGAAAATGACAAGAGTGCAAAGCAGTCTGATGATTATGCAGAATATGATCAGTCTCTTCAGGAATTACCGGAGTTCGCCGCAGTTTAGAAGCAGGATGAACCATCTCCTCTAGTACAAGATCCAACTGAAGGTGTCAATATCGGTTCAGAGGAAGATCCAAAAATTCTCCAGATCGGAACCAGTCTGAGTTCAGAAGAAAAGAAAAGGCTTACAGATTTTCTCAAGCGGCATGAAGAAGTGTTCGCATGGACGTATGAAGACATGCCGGGCTTAGACCCCAAATTAGTCGAACACCGACTCATCTTGAAGCCTGATGCTAAACCAGTTAAACAGAAGCTGAGAAAAATGGATCCCAGAATAGAACAGCAAGTCAAGGAAGGACTTGAAGATCTGCTCAAAGCAGGATTTATTCGAGCTATTGACTACCCAGATTGGTTAGCCAATATCGTCGTTGTCCCAAAGAAAAGCGGCAAAGTAAGGATTTGCATAGACTTCAGAGACCTCAATAAGGCAACTCCGAAGGATGACTATCCACTTCCAAGCATCGATCTTCTAGTCGATAGCACGGCAGGACATGCCATGTTCTCTTTCATGGACGGATATTCCGGCTACAATCAGATTAAGTTGGCCGCCCGCGACCAATCAAAAACTTCCTTTACTACGCCTTGGGGCACTTTCTGTTATACGGTTATGCCTTTTGGGCTCAAGAATGCTGGAGCAACGTATCAACGGGCAATGGCTGTCATCTTTCACGATTAGATGCGCAAAATCATGGATGCGTATGTTGATGATATTCTCATGAAATCTAAAGAGGAAGAAGATCACCTCGAAGCACTTGATCAAGTCTTTAAGAGACTCATTCTTTACAAGTTAAGGCTTAACCCTAAAAAATGTGTCTTTGGAGTTGAATCAGGCAAATTGTTGGGTTTTCTGGTCAGCAAAAAGGGAATTTAAGTTGACCCAGCCAAAGCAAAGGCTATCATTGATATGCCACCCCCGAAGAATCTCAAAGAACTACGTAGCCTTCAAGGACGTATGCAGTCAATCCGGCGATTCATTTCCAATTTGGCGATGAGATGTGAGCCCTTCAACCACTTACTCAGAAAAGGAGTGAAGTTCGAATGGGGGCCAGAATGCCAGCAATCGTTCGATCGAATCAAGAAGTATCTTCTTAATCCTCCCATCCTGAAGCCGCCAGAATTGGGAAAACCTCTTCTATTATACATCTCAGTTAATCAAGTCACATGCGGCGGATTCTTGGCGCAATACAAAGAAGACAGCTTGATAGAGCACGCCATTTATTACGTGAGTAAGACTTTCATAGATTATGAAAAGAGATACTCTCAAATAGAGAAAACCTGCCTAGCTCTGGTATGGATGTGTCAGAAGCTAAGACACTACCTGTTGGCATCAGAGGTCAAAATTTTGGCCAAACTCAATCCTCTCAAGTATATTTTAGAGCAGCCTTTCCTAAGCGGACGAGTCGCCAAATGGCAAGTCTTACTGATGCAGTATGACTTAGAATACGTCTCGCAGCAATCAATCAAAGGCCAAGCAATTGCGGATCAATTGGCGGATTTTCCTCTGGCCGAAGAAGTGAAAGCCGAAGATGACTTCGCTGATGAGCAAATTTGCAATATCCAGCAATTTCCAGTCTGGAATCTATTTTTCGATGGTTCTAAGAATATGGCTGGAATTGGCATTGGAATTTTATTAATCACTCCCGAGAAGGAGATGATTCCATTTTCTCTCAAATTAGATTTTCAATGTACCCACAATATGGCTGAATATGAAGCCTTGATTCAAGGTCTAAAAATTCTACTAGACTTCAATGTTAAGAGAGTGCATGCCTATGGCGACTCATTACTCGTTGTTAATCAAGTTCGAGCCGAATGGCAGGTCAAAGATCAGAAGTTATTTCCCTATCAGAAAATTGTTTCAGCTCTTGTCAGCAAGTTTGAAGAATTTCAACTCTTCCATATCAAGAGGGATTTTAATCAAGTGGCCGATAGTCTAGCCAGTTTAGACTCCATTATGGCATTCAAAATGGAGAATCTTGTTGCTCTTTTGAAATTGGCAGACTTGACCAACCTGCTTTCATTCCAGCGGAACAGGTAAACCAGGCTGAGCAAAGGAAGAAGCCTTGGTATTACAATATCAAAACTTTCATAGAAACTGGTGAATTTCCTCCAGAACTCTCAAAGAAAGAGCAACGAGCAATCCAGCGTATGTCTACTTGATACTTCATTTTGGCCAATGTCCTCTATCGTCGTGGATTCAGTTCAGAGTATTCCAGATGTTTAGATGAAGACGAAGCCAAAGAAGTCGTGCGAGAAGCACACGAAGGCATCTGTGGTGGTCACGTTGGCTACCAAACCCTTGTCAAGCAAATCATCAGAGCAGGGTACTACTGGAAGACTATGCAACAAGACTGTTATCATTATGTGAAGAAGTGTGTGCAATGCCAGATACACGTACCTTCTATTCATGCTCCGGCAACATATTTACAATCCGTTGTTTCTCCATGGCCATTCTCCATGTGGGCCTTCGATGTCGTAGGTCCCATCACTCCTTCAGCTTCAAATGGCCACAAATACTTCCTTGCCGCAACAGAATATTTCACCAAGTGGGTAGAAGCCATCAGTCTCCGCACAGTAGAAGGCCAACACGTGGTCTCTTTTATTCACAAGAACATCCTTTGCCGTTTCGGCATCCCACATGACATTGTGTCAGACAATGGCAGTCATTTCAAGAATGAAAAGATGAAGACATTTTGCTCAAAATTCAAGATCTATCATCATTTTTCTGCTCCATATTATCCTCAAGGGAATGGTCAGGCAGAGGCCACCAACAAGATTCTAATTCGTATCTTGGAGCGAACTGTGGACAGGCCGTGACTGGCATGAGAAGATCCACGATGCATTGTGGGCCTATCGGACCACCATTCGTACACCAACGAATGCTACTCCATCAGAATTGGTCTATGGAACAGAAGTAGTATTGCCGCTACATGTTCAGAAGCCCGCTTTGAAATTTGCTTCACTTCTGCAATTACCTCTTGATCAATACCAACAGCAGCGACTAGTGCAGCTAGACTTACTCGACGAGAGAAGGCTAAAAGCAGCAGAACATGCTCAATTCTATCGCCAAAGAGTAGCAAGACAATATGCAAAATCTATCATCGAAAGAAGATTCAAAGTCAATGATTTAGTACTTCGATCCACAGCTTATCTCAAGCATCGTCTCGGTGGCAAATGGTCGCCAAATTGGGAAGGTCCCTATGTTGTCAAAGAAGCATTACCCCGCAACTCATATCGGCTCATCAATGCTGATGGGGTAGAATTGCCAGATCCTATTAATGCTCGACACTTGAAAAAGTTTTATACTTGAAACATTTATTCTCCTCTCGTAATCCTTCCTATTTTCTTCAAATAATGATCAAACTTTCTTTCTCAGTTACACTGGGGCATTTTTAAAATTTTGTTTTGTATGCAGGCAGGACAAACAAATTCCTCATTTCACGCACTTGTGCATTCATGTGCATCAATTCATGTTCATTTGCATTCAACTGCATTAACAACAATCTGGTCAGTATTGGGATTTCAACAAATAGTCCCATCACGATTCCTAAATAATTCAAAATCGAAAGGTCATCACCAATACTGAACCAAAACCCAGCGCTCGAACTGGTATTATTTCAAAATCCAGTACTCAAACTAGCACATTTTCAAAATCCCAATTTTTCAGAAAACTGAGTTCCGACTCGGGTTTTTTATTCAAATCATGTTCTTTTGTTGATCCGGGTTCCGACTCGTGATCTCATTACCTTACTCGAGCCCTGACTCGAGCTCTTCATTTTTCTTTTGTTGATCCGGGTTCCGACTCGAGATCTCTTTACTTTGAGCTCAGATGCGAGCTCTCCATTGTCTTTTGTTGATCCGGGTTCCGACTCGTGATCTCATTACCTTACTCGAGCCCTGACTCGAGCTCTTCATTTTCTTTTGTTGATCCGGGTTTCGACTCGAGATCTCTTTAGTTACTCGAGCCTTGACTCGAGCGCTTCATTTTCTTCTGTTGATCCAGGTTCCGACTCGTGATCTCTATATTTTATTCGAGCTCTGGCTCGAACTCATCATTCTCCCTTGTTGATACAAGTCATTTTGATCCTCAGGGTCTGTTGATTGCTCAAATTTGACATTTTGACCTCCAAATTCCAATTTAATTCTTTAAATCAGGCAATTCTCCAATTTTGACCTCTGGGTCACCCAATTTCCAATTCTCAACCTCAATTTCCAATTTCCAATTTTCGACCTTCGGGTCAATCAATTTCCAAATTTCGACCATTAGGTCAATCAATTCTCAATTTCGACCTTCGGGTCACACAATTTCGACCTTTCGGTCAACCAATTCCAAATTTTCAACCTTCGGGTCAATCAATTTTCAATCTCGACCGTCAGGTCATCCAATTTCGACCTTCGGGTCATTCAATTCTCAACAACAAATTTTCCAATTTCCAATTTCGACCTTTGGGTCAATCAATCTCAATATCCAATTTCAATCATTTCCTCTTGCGAAAGACCCTTTTTAGGGAGAGTTCGAGGGAGCTCGTTCTTTTGCATGCTATCCAATTTGTTCACTTAGCCCCTTTTCAGGGAGAGTTTGAAGGGACTCGCGTCTTTGTGAACCGTTTGCAAAACAATTTCCAATTTCACACAAGAAACCCTTTTTAAGGGAGAGACTCGACGGAGACTCGTTTCCTTGTGACCCCCCAATTTCATACTAGGCCATCTTCATCATGAAGGACCCTCTTTGTAGGGAGAGTGTGATGGACTCGTTCCTTTCATGACCCAATTTTCAGACCTCACTATTATCAGCCCCTTTCCATAAGAGAAGCCTAATATTAGGGAGCTTTGACGAAAGATCAATTTCTCTTCGAAAGTTCGTTTTGCAAACACCTCCTCTTCAGGGAAGAGAGGAGTATTTCCCATTTCCCATTCAGGTAAGGGCTAAGCCTGAGTCTCTCTTTTTGGGGAAAAAGAGAGGAGAATTTTCGTCACGGATGTATTGAGCCAGATTTCAAATACTCACTTTCACTAGGGATTTTAAGAAAATTTTGTCAAATTATTTGTTGATTTCAGAATCTTTATTGCACTAATCTCTATCTCAATTTACCTTCAGCATTACTTCCGAAAGAGTGAAGCTTTTGTGAAAAGAGATTCAAACTTCAAATTCTTTCTATTGGCCAGCCAAAAGGATGAAGGATAAAGTTCTCGATATGGCCAGAAATGAAGATTCAATGTTATTGAAAAGCCGTAGACGATCGATATTGATCGCAGTCAATGGCGCATCTTTAAAGGCTATTCTTGTAAGGACGAGGCAGTGGAAATATCCTGAGTGCTAGAAAAGAGAGAATTCACCCAAACCCTGTCTCCTCAGAATCACCTAAGCTGCAATTGAGTATCCGCAAAAGGGATCTCTCACCTGTCGTCAAGATGAAGGCGAATTAGGCGAGTAGACCCCCGGGGCCAAAGAAGATTCGAAACATCTCCAAGATGACAGAGTCTGTGACGAATCCTTCCAGGGAGAGTCCAGAGCACTGTCAAGATGAAGGCAGATGCGATGAACCTCTCGACAATCCCTAAAAGATATTTAATTTCAGCTATCACCCAAAGATCTCCAAACCCATCGCCCAAGAAGGATCGAAACATCTCCAAGATGAAAGAGTTTGTGACGTACCCTTCCCAAAAGAGAGAAAGAGAGGAAAAAGAAAGAGAGAAAAAGTCAGAACATCTCCAAAATGAAGGAGAATGTAGCAAAACACCAGAGGGCCAAAAGAGTGCAGAAAGATTATCAAGAGAGAAGCTCTCAGGATATCAAACTGCCAGATCTACCAAGAACCCTCTTTAAAATTTGTGAAATTCTATTATCAATACTCTTTCATCAATTGCTTTCATAACATCAAATTCTCTTTCCTGCTCATATCAAGGAAATTGATAGCTTCCTTGAAGAAGGTCAATTATAAACAATTTGGGTTTCCAATTTCGATTCTACGAAGTGAACCTTGTTTGGAGGTAATGCTTTGGGTAGAAAAGAAAGAATATCTCTGCAACCATATGCAACATTTTCAAAATTTTTGAATCAACAACAAAATTTCCAACGTTTTGACAATATTTTCTAGCTATCCTGACGTGAAGTGAGAGCTTGATGTCTGCCTTCGATGCATCCTGACACCAATTTTAAATCCCTCCTAAGGACTTGATTCCTTCCCTTCTTTGAGAGCATGAACTCTCAGATTGCACACTTCCCTGTGTCCCCACTGTCCCACCATAGACAGTCCCATTTCGGTTCGAGGTCGAACCACCAATCATTTTCTCGCGAAAGGCAATTTCAAAAGCTGATTTTAGTCTCAGCAATGAGACGCCCAAAATCAATCCCTTTTCAAGCTTTAGGGACCCCATTTTCCTTCCTTTCGCAAAACCCCTGTCGGATTTACTGTGCAAAATCCGAAGGTTCCATCATGGTCTCTTCCTTCGAGGATTCCATTTCATTTTCCGCCCAATCAGGTTAAGGGTATAAACCTGAGCCTCAACCAAAGAGGTATTTCATTTTCCGCCCGATCAGGATAAGGGTACAAACCTGAGCCTCATCCAAAGAGGTATTTCATTTTCCGCCCGATCAGGATAAGGGTACAAACCTGAGCCTCAATCAAAGAGGTATTTCATTTTCCGCCCGATCAGGATAAGGGTACAAACCTGAGCCTCCATCAACGAGGTATTCCATTGTCCACCCAATCAGGATAAGGGTATAAACCTGAGCCTCAATCAAAGAGGTATTTCATTTTCCGCCCGATCAGGATAAGGGTACAAACCTGAGCCTCCTTTGAAGAGGTATTTCATCTTCCGCCCGATCAGGATAAGGGTACAAACCTGAATCTCATTTCAATGAGATATTTCATTCCCCTATCAGGTCAAGGGTTTAAACCTGAGCTTCGTTCCCTACGAGGTATTTTATCCCATCCAGGTTAAGGGCATAAACCTGAACTTCGCTCTCTCAGAGCAAATCTACTTTCTCTTTATTCTCCATTTCATATCTACCATCTTCCTTGGGCTAATTTCTTCACACCCAGTCAGATCCTTCTAGCTGGGGCATTTTTTTATATATATAGCCCAAATTTGGTGTGTTTTTCTTTGCCACTAAGCTCGGCCATGAGCCGGCTTAGTAGCAAAGAGGGGCATCTGTAAACACCCCAAATTTTTACTCACCTCCCCAACATTTCCACCAAGCATCAACATCCAGCCTCTGAAATCGCCGGAGGGCAAAATGGTCATTTTCTGAGCCCGGACCTTACAAAAGTCCAAATTTCATCTGAAACTCTCAATTTTTCTCTATTTTTATCTCAGATGTTCAAGATTTTACTCCTGACAGGAGACAGACATCTCCAGAGTCTTGGTTCAAAATTATATTGCATAAGACATGACATTGCATATCATTGCATGAGCATTTCAAATCACTGCACTGCACAGCATGTCATTTCGAGGTCCAGAACTCTTGATTTCAAAATTTTCAATCCATATTAGAATTTCAACTCTTTTCAAAATTGATTTCAAAACCCTGGGTCTTCAAAATTATCAATTCTTCCCATTTTACCCCGGGACTCTGAATGTCAAAATATTTTCTCAGGAAGACGATCTGGATAGTTTTTAATGTGGATTTCAGTCACTTCACCTCAGATTTTGCCCTTTTTGACAATTTCAAATATCTTTCTTTTACAAAATCGCCCTACAAGGGCCAACTCTTTCCAAAATTCCTGTTTTGCCCATTAGTCCAAATTTTATGAAAATTCCAAAAAGAAGTTGTGGTTTTATCCTTATTTCAATAAAGAAGCAATGTGGGACCCACACTGAGGTGGTGTCACACAAGCTTTTCTTTTGAAAAATTTGAATTTTGAAAAACCCAAAAATATAGGAGCCTTGTCCCCTGGATTGGTGCCACTTGTCTTCTCTCTCTCCTCCCATTTCCATGCCAAGTGTCAGTGTGAGGGCTACCCTAAGAAGCCGCCACATGTCATCCCATTTATCTGCCAGTATCCACCCTATCCATCCAACGCCATGTGTCATTTCAAGATTACCAGGAGATGCCAAGTGTCATAGGTTGTCCTGTCTAGAAAAGTCGGGGCTTGTCTCCTCTGAGGTGGCGCCACTTGAAGTGTGTCTCCTGCAGGGGACACGTGTCAACCCCTCCCTCCTTCTAGAAAAGTAGCCTGACACATGTCTCTCCCTACTTTTCTCAGAAAAGTAGGAGACACGTGTCACTCCTAGCTTCCTCCAGAAAAGGTAGGCTTGTCTCCTCTGAGGTGGCGCCATTTAGAGTGTGTCTCCTGCAGAGGACACATGGCAATCTCTCAGTTTCTCAGAAAAAGTAGACGCCATGTGTCGTTTTCTGCTTTCTTCAGAAAAACTAGAATTCAAAAGTTCAAATCTCCTTCTAGGTGGCGCAAATCCTGAACTTCTACCTTTTCCATGTTGTCTGAGATGGCGCCACATGGCTTGGCCCTCCTTCTCTCCCCTCTGCCACGTGTCATCTTCTGGTTCTTTCAGAAAAAGCAGGTGACACATGTCTCCTTCTCACTCCTTCAGAAAAAGTAGAGGACACATGTCTTCTCCCTACTTTTTTTCAGAAAAGTAGGAGACACATGTCACTCCTGGCTTTCTTCAGAAAAAGCAAACCATTCAAAAATTCAAACGGGGCCTAGGTGGCGCAAATCCTGAGCTCTGATTTTTCCAGATGGCCTGAGGTGGCGCCACATGTCCTTTCCCTCCCTCTTGCCACATGGCATCGTAGGAGCCACCCTGAGGTGGCGCCACATGTCCACCCTCCATTCCTCCAGGGCCAACCTCCATTTGAATTTCAAACTTCCCCCTGAGGTGGCGCCATTTGAGAAAGCCTCTCCAGACAGCTGACACTTGTCCGCCACATGTCCAGACCTCCCTGCACTAGAAAAAGTTGAAACCCCCCCCCCCCCCCATGAGGTGGCACATTTTGCTTCCTCCCTTCATGTTCTCCTGCCACATGGCATCGTAGGAGCCACTCTGAGGAAATGCCACATGTCAGCCCCTCCTTTCCTGCAGAAAAAGCAAAATTTCAAACATTTGAACTCCCCAGAGGTGGTGCCACATGGCATGCCCCTACTGTTCCAACTTTACACCTCAGAACACCTTTTGAGGTGGCGCCATTCCAGGACTCCACTTGGCTCCATTTTGATTTCTATTTTATTTTTAATAAAAGTAGCCCACCATGAGGTGGCGCCACCTGAGGACTCCCTACAAAAGGTGACTTTGAATTTCAAATTCCAAGAGAGCACCCTCTAAGGTGGCGCCATCTGGGAGTTCCCTGCAGAGAGAATCAAGCAAGCTTTTGAAAAAATTCCAAATTCCCCTGCTGAGGTGTCTCACCCACAAAATTTCCATTTTTTTATTTTTCTCAAAAATCAAAATAGCCTCATGAGGTGGCACGACCTGAGGGCTCCCTGCAAAAGCCAAATTCGAATTTCAAACCCTCAGATGGCACCCCCTGAGATGGCGCCACATGGAGGGCTCAGATTGATCCTGTTTGAATTTCAAATTTCTTCAGAAAAGTTATAAAAACAAGGCTCCACGCCCAGGAGAAAGAGACCATCTTTGGAGACCATTTTTGTGAACTTGAAAATCCGAACTAGCCTCCCTAAAATCTGATTTTGAACTTTGGAAATCGTGCCCCCTTTGGCTCATTGGAGAAGGTGGAGTAAAGTTCGTGCAGTGGCCAATTCGATTCAAGCATAGGTCGATTTTGGTGAACCATCCGAAGCTCGGAGCGAAGGACGAAGGAAGCTCGTGATAGCCGCCCCTTTCAAGAGCTCTTACGCTGCGTAACGAAGCAAGGTGCACTTCTTTTCCCCTTGATTTGATGCCATAATTCGATTCGGGAGTCGTTTGAAGAAAGAGCTCATCCGAGAGATGGATTGAGCTATTCTCATAAAACGACATATATAAAAATGTTTAATTATGCTTCCTTGATGATTTTTAACCTTCATGCATTTAGCTAGGTTTAATTTGCATTTTATTTCATTCATTTAGCATATTTCATGAATTAATTAGGATTAATTTAGCATTTATTTCAATTCTGCTTATTTTTAGTAGGTCTCTGTTTTTGTCAGTCAGTCCACACGTCATTTATGCATTTATTTTTTATTAAAAATCCCAAAAAAATCACGGAATGCGCCCTGAGGTGTCCCTGAAATTTTTCCAAAAATTCGAAGGCATTTGAATTTGTTTACTGCAGTAAACATTCAAAATGGCAAGTCGGGTTTTGTTACCCGGGATGCATTTTGAAA
Source organism: Nuphar pumila (assembly GCF_984573655.1). NCBI lineage: Eukaryota > Viridiplantae > Streptophyta > Magnoliopsida > Nymphaeales > Nymphaeaceae > Nuphar > Nuphar pumila. Next base: position 72,752,390 of record NC_143257.1, read on the forward strand.
ATCATTTGCCGACTTGTAAAATCGAGATATCCCTCACGGGAGATCCGATTTTCAATCTGAAAGATGTTCTGAACTCGGGATAATGTCTAGTTTTTAATATGATTTTTTCCGATTTTTAGAATTTTTTTTAATGTCTGAAAAAAATCCGAGAGTTCGGGACACATGTCAGAGCCTAATTTGGGTCTCTGAGATTTTGGATCGACTTAGGGCTATGGTTTCTATTTTTGTGTTGCTCCAAATCCAAAACTGTAAAAAGTGAAAGTTGTGTCCGAGATGTCCTCTATTTTCATCTGAAAGCCTGTGATTTTTAGAACAGTGTTGATACCTGCTTCGGATTTGTTTTTGTTAGTCCCCTGTTTTGCTACATTTGTCTGCTCTGTTAGTTTAGGCAGGAATAATTATATTTTTATATGTGTTTCCGTTGATCAAATGCCGAAGTCATAAACATGAAGTTGTTCATGTAGGTGTCGTGCGTAGCTCTGATTAATTTCATAAATTTCCATGGCTGTTTTATATTTTTTTGGCATTTTACATCAGATTAGGGTGATTTTTACCTCTGTCAGAACTAAATCCCTGTTGCCAAACTCACCATGGCTCAAATCCCGAGGCTGTAAAAACCAAAAATGTTCCATTTAGGGTCTTTTAGCAGTCTGCAAAATATCAGAAGTTTCCATGGTATAAATCTTGCAGTATCATATTAGGCATTGCATTTGGTTCGGATCCATAGGCAAAATCCACCATTTTAGGACTTTCATTGAATTTTAGCATTCTAGGTTGTTTATCAAAGTAAGTAGATGCTTCATACAGAATTTGGTGCAATTTGGAATCCATTTGAGGTTCGGATTAGCCATAATACCAAAACAGGGTCCCGCAGGACCTGGATCCAAGTGAAAAACAAGCGAAATTCGTTATTTTGGATAAATTGCAAAATGCCAAATTCTGATTTTATAGTCCTAATGTGTTTAGCAGCATGTCATACTGTATTTCATCATCATTCGATTCAATTTGAACTTCAAAATCTCAATTTTACCAAGTTTTCCTTCAAAAAAAAAAACCCTGATTTTAAAGGTATAACTTTATAATTAAGGGTATTTTGGTCATTTTGACCACCATTCCGGATTTCAAACTATTTTCTACTGAATTTCCTGCATTTACATCATTTCAAATGTCAAGGAAGCATGAGAATAGGGTTTATATCCAATTAAATCCAATAATTTCATAATATTATTGGAAAATCTTGGAAAAACCCACATAGTTGAGCTAACCCTATTTCAAGTTTGGCAGGAACAATCCAAAGAAGGAGCTGAAGTCTGCAAATTTCTTTTACTTCCTTTATTTAGTGATGTAATAATGTAAATTTTGGAATAAGAGAGTTAATTTCTTGCTTAGACTAGGATGCATATCATATAGTTTGAATTTATGCAAATATCCTGCTTATGTGATGCATACATCTTATTTCAAAAACACTATGGATGTTCACGAATGGCACGTGCACCAACTCTTAGGGAGTTGATGAACTCGGTGGAATCCATATTTACGGCCCTAGTCGGAATATGGACGAGACCCAGATCCGTCATCTTTCTACTAGTCACATAGAGCCTACACTCTTAGGCTATCTTAAAATGCACATCATATTTCCAAAGTTTTCAAAATCATGTGCATTAAATCAATCAAGTTCTGAACATATTCATGGCCACAGTCAGGATATGTGAAGGATTTATTTGGACTTACTGCACATTTTCCAACCAATTCCTCAGAAAGTCTTTTCAAAGGGCATTCATTCACTCATGTCATTGGCATCATGAAATCATTAGTTTTCCCACGATTTTCTTAAAAAAACTTCATTCTCAAGAAATCGATTTCTCAAGAAACTCTGAAGATTTTCCAAAATCGGTTTTCCAAAGTCAAGTTTTTCCACAGTTTTCCCAGGAAAATGATATTTTCTTAAGAGATTCAAAAGAGTTTTCCAATCTTTCTCCAAGATCCAAAATCGATTTTCAAGTATTTCAAAAGGTAAAATTTCCAGGATTTCGATTCCCCAAGTTTTGAATTTCCTTCTCCAATGAGTTTTCCTAGAAATCTTCTATCATTTTCCTAAGAAAACTCTCAAAGTCCAGGTTTTCCTAAGAAGTGTTTCCTCTTTTCAAAAGGTTCATCTTTTCTCAAGAATCACTTCCATTTTCCCAGGATTTTCAACCATTCATAATTTTCCCAAGTCTCTATGAACTTTCCTGAGATTTCAAATCTTTTTCATCTGAGTTTTATGAGAAATTGACTTTCATCTTTTTCCTGAGAGAATCTTTTCAACTCCAAATATTTTTCAAGCATACATCATGTTTTCCCAAGCTGCATTTTCCCAAAACCTCATAGCACATGCCTGAATTCTCTGTGCATTTAGGATAGAACATAACTTCGATGATTTAACTAAGTCAAGCATAGTTTTGGTCCTTGGTTCGATTACCCTTGTTAAAGGCGGCAGGAACGGTCGAACCTCGTACCGACAGGTCGAGCCCCATCCCATGGATTTTCCTGCAATTTTCAAAAACGGAGGCGAGTATTTCAAAAGCAATTTCCAAAATCCGGTCAAGTTTGAAGCGCGAAAGCGTTTTCTCTTTTTCTCTTCCGCAAGGAAGGGAAGATGGGGGAAAAATTTCGCGATGATAACAGATCCTAAATGAGAAGAAGTTATGATGGTGGGGCTTACTGACATGGCTAACATACAGACTGCCCAAGTAGTTAAATATATTAAATCCTGAGGGTTCTAATGCATCGGCGTGAATCTCATCAGAGGAATGAGGAGAGGGGTTCGACCATCCATACTCATCTTTGCCGAATATAGCTTACCAATCTTCATGATCTTCCATTGAAACCCTCACCCTGGCAGGTCATTCACATTTCCATAATGAAGCATTTTCAGGTGGGATAATCATATATATAGCCAACGAACTGAGCTTATGCAAATATGGATATATTCAAAACAGACTATGTTACTTCAATATGCACATCAAATTAGCAACTCAGATAACAAGATTGACTTGAGCTAATACAGTGGATAAAGAAAAACATATGTAAACAGTAATGCAAGGAAAAAAATGACAGGAAGCAAAGCAATCAGGTGGATTTGGTGGAGATGCTAAAATTTAAAACAAAAACAGATAAACTGTAAACGCTGGACTCGGGCTTGATTCAATTATTTCTCTGAGCATCGGGAAATGAAGAAGGAGGCATTAAGACCATTTATCAACCCAAGAAATTGAGTGGGGTGGTGATTTTTGCAGATCGATCTTCCATGGCAAGTAAGACCCATAGAGCTGAGATGTTACACTACAGAGCATGATGTCTCCCTGTTGGTATGCACTGTAGACATTACCTGTGCCATTTCCAGCAGAAACACTGACTTCTAGGGCCATAACATGATAGTTCAAGGTGATATATCTCCATCACACAGAAATACCTCTCACGATTTGAGAAGGGATGCTACGAGGAGCCATGAAAGAGAGAAAAAAAAAGTGGGATGTAAGTGAGGAATGGGAAACAAAACACGCTATTAAATTGAACATTCAGAACACGAAATTTGTCATTGCTGAATTGTTGGACTGGACATTCAGCTCATCATTGCTGGATTGTTGAGCTTGGCATTCAGCCTGTCCATTGTAGGTAACGATACTTGAGAGGCCAGAGTAACTAAATATTCATGTAATGATACTAGCAGAATCATGATGTATATATTAATTGATTAGATGCAATGTAATGACCAGAAAATTAAACATCAATCCGAAATTAAGATGGGTGTGGGAAATCAAAACAGAAAAAGCAACGGATCAAACAGAACACTATATTGACTATGTGTTAGAGTTTAAATGTGAACAAGCGAAAATTCTTTAAGTATGATAAACAATCTCGCATGCTAAAGTAAGTGTCGGTCAAAGAAATAACCAAAAGATAAGCCAAAAGGAGATGGAGAATGAATTAGGAACCAAGTTATAACAGACTCTCTGAATGGTCGAAAAAAAAAAAAGCTCAAGAAAGAGGAAATCCAATCTAAGAACAAAGCGAAAAAAAGAAAAAAAAAAGGAAAAAATCATTCACAAGCACATGGTGCCTTGCTGTGCTTGAGCACGAGAGGCAAACAATAAGACAGGGGATTCATAAATAAAAAAAAAAAGAAAGTGCCTAAAATTCTGGAGTATAATTCAAAAAAAAAAAAAAAGAACTCTCCCACGACTAATGCAGGCTGGAGGAGAAGAATAAACCGATACTGCCGAATCCCAACAGGATACATTGGGTGATCGGTATACAAAAGGCGATTCGTAAGACTTTCAGCAGGCTAATGGGATGCTGGAATGCAAATACAGAGAGAGAACTAATGCTAAAAAAAAATGTAGAAAACCGGATGAGTTAATAGCAAAAAAAAAAAATGTACGAAGGGTGTAGAGCATACTGGAGATGGGAAGCATGAATTGGAAGGAGGTAAAAACGGGTAACACTGAAATTATATTGATAGCTATATATTAATCAGAGACAGTCAAACGGTAGGAAAAGAAAAGAACAGACAAAACAACAAAAAGAAAAGAAAAAAAAGAAAAGAAAAGAAGAACAGAAGCAAAAAACAAAATATTAGAATGAGAACATTCTGTCAATATTGCAACGGGTATGTCGAGTCTGCTATATGCAGATTGATCATGCCGTATATGCTTTTAAGATAAGGAAAATTAACAAAACAAAAAGAAAAAAAAAAGAAAAAAGAAAAAAGAAAAAAAGAAATGAGAAGGGTATTAAGACAAGAGCAAAATAAGCTAATCAAAACAAAAACGGAGGAAGAGGGTAAATCAAGAAGGGGAAAATTTCCCCTCTGGGTTTAAAAGGCTGAAAAGGGATGATCGTTCACCTGTGATTTGGCTAGAACTCTGGAGTTGAAAGACGATCGAACCAGATTTTGATAGATCACTTGGAGCTCCGGCTTTCCGTAGAGGGGTGCTTCACTCTGCCGATGATGAGGGGGAGAGAGTGGACGGACTCCGGTGGATGAAAAATGGATAATCCTCAGAAGTGATCGATATCCGGGAAGAAGAAGGGATGCCTCGAGGGTATGATGAGTAGAGAATCGGTGTTTAGCGAAAAGAAGTCCTTCCCTCCCTAGATGGAGGCTTTCCTTTTAAAGAAACCATGGAGGTTTCGAGAATGGGAGGGCGGTTAGAGATGGGAGGTGGAGAAGGAAGGGTTTTGTTTAAGATCGGACGATGAAGAGAGAGGGAGAGAGAGAATCCGTTAGACTTTTTTTTTTCTATTTCAAAAAGGTGGTCCTCTTTTAGAAAGATTTTTGAAAAAGTGGTTTAAGATGAGGTTTTTGGCAAAAATGGCTTCAAAAGTTTGAAAAATCATTCATTTTTCTTGTAGCTTTTCTTAATTTTTTTTTTTTTGGGTTTTTTATGTTATTTTTCTATTATTTTGTATTTTTGGAATAAAATCCTAAAGTTTTAGGGGAGAATAAAGATTAAAACTGATTTTTTTGGTGTTTTTGCAAAATATTTACAAAAAGGAGTTTTTCTGAGAACTCAAGGCGATTTTTGAGAAGATTTCTTCAGAAAGCGAATTTATGTCCGGATTTTTAAGAAATATTCGAGGTTTACAACCTCGAATTGAGAAATATAGGTTTGGGGATTCAAGAGAGTGCCAGATGAATCGCCCGAGCCATTTGGAACCATTTTTGGTATTTTTGTAATTTTAATTTGGAAATCGGACAACGGGGCTCAGATTTAGATTTAAAACACTGGGTTCGGATTTGGAATTGAATTTTGAGTATATCAATATGGAATTCATTCCGAAAATCTGAAGAATGACTGAAATTTAGCTTTGGAATCGCTTTGATTTTCTCAGAAGATGGAGTTAGGGGCAAAAGGGTTATTTTTACAAAACTTTGAAAAATTTGGGGTGTTCACAGATGCCCCTCTTTGCTACTAAGCCGGTTAAAAGCCGAGCTTAGTGGCAAAGATAACACTCCAAATTTTGAAAATGCCCCAGTCAGCATATCTGAACTGGGTATAGAAGAATTATTTTAGAAACATGGCTTCTCAGGCTTAAAACCTTATTCTGAATGGTTTTGGGGAGACGAAATCCTCGAAGATTATATGATTGAGTAGAAGATGAGGAAATTGTGATGAGACTTTTGGATGAAAATCCCGAAATGGTGGAAAATCAGAATTTTGATCAGGTCTCATGGGTGAGACAAGATACTCTTTTTGGAATGATTCAGGTTTAGCCCTTAACCTGGATGGGACGAAGATATATCAAAAATGCATTGAATGAGGAAAGGAATACATGTGGACCTCGATGGGACATTTTTGAAGAAATGCCTCATGAGATGAAGCACAAGTAGGATCCTTTCCTGCATGGATATAGAGTATGGATTCCTTTATGGGGAGAACCATGATGGGACGGGAGGATTACCTCGTCGAAACGAGATTCAGGTTTAACGCAAACCTGAATGGAAGGTACCTCGTGGAACGAGGTTCATGCTTAACCTTTGTCCTGAAAGGGACGACCATACAGAATCCTCGGATAAAGAAATCATAATGGGACCTTCAAAATTTGGACGAACAAATCCAGAAGGGGCTTGCGAGAAGAGAAAAACAGGGGATTCCCTAAAGCTTGGAAAGGGGATGGTCTGGGGCGTCTCATTGCTGAGACTAAATCAGCTTTCTAAAACAGACGACCTCTTGCAGAAGGTTTTGGGTTATACCTCGAGGAGCGAGGTAACAGGTTTAATCCTTAGCCTGAATGGATATAGGATCCTCGAAGAGCGGGGAAACTGTGATGGGACCTCTAGACTTTGCACAACAAGTCCGAGAGGGGTTTTGCAAAAGGATGAAAACGGGGGTCCCTAAAGCTTGAAAAGGGGTTGTTCTTGAGCGCCTCATTGCTGAGACTGAAAATAATTTTTGACAATAACAGATCTTTTGCAAAAAGTTCAGGTTTAACCCTTATCCTGAGCGGGAACTGTCTATGGTGGGACAGTGGGGAACACAGGGAAGTGTACGAATCTGAGAGCGCTCAGATTAGACGGAAGGAAAGGACTTTTCAGTCCTTAGGAGGGATGACATCAGGATACGTCAAATCGAATATCAAGTTCTTTCTTCCTTTTGGGATAATGAGAGAATATTGCCAATAAGATGTCAAAAAAATGTAGTTGATCTAAAAAAAAATGAAAAAAAAATGACCGAATTGTGGATGAAAATATCGCCTCTTTCTACCTAGAGCATCAACTCCAATTGGGCTAACTCTGTAGAATCAAGAGTCAAATTCAAATTTGTTGCTGTTGAGTTTCCTCAAGGAAGATATCAATTTCCTTGATATGAAAGAGAGAAAACATTCTTAGCTTCATAAAAGCAATTAAGTGAAAAGATATTGATAAAGGATTTCACATAGATAAAGATGATTCTTGACAGTTTCGGGCAGTTTGATATCCTGGGCATTTCCCATGATGATCCTTTTGCACTCTTTTGAATCATGGGGCCTTCTTGGGTTCTTTTTTTTATCATCCTTCATTTTGGAAATGTCTTGACCTTTTTTTTCTCTTTTTCAGGGGAAGGGTACGTCACAAACTCCTTCATCTCGAAGATGTTTCGATCCTTGTTTTTCTCAAGAGTTAGGCTTGATGATATAGGTTCATTGGTCAAAATTCTCTAGATGATGGCAGAAATCAAATATCTTTTAGGGTTTGTCGGTAGGTTCGTCGCATCCGCCTTCATCTTGGCGGCGTTCTGAACGTTCTCTGGAAGGATCTGTCACAACTCCGTCATCTTGGAGATGTTTCAAATCTTCTTTGGCCCCGGAGATCTAGCTCGCATAATTCGTCTTCATCTTGACGACAATTGAGAGATCCTTTTTGCGGATATTTGATTTACAGCTCAAATGACTGGGGAGATATGGATTGGGTAGGTTCTTTTTTACTGCCCAGGATATTTTCACTGTCTCACTGCCAAAGAATGTCTTTAAGAATGTGTCATAGGCATGATCAATATCAATTCGCTCATGGATTTTCAACATCATCGAATTTTCCTTTGCTGGTCATATCCACTACAACAAAGCAGTAGATTAGCGACGACCACATTCCGTCGCTAATCCGTCGCTAACCATGTTAGCGACGGATTAGCGACAACGCGGCGACAGTATGCTTACGTCGCGAATATTTCGACGCTAACTGGCGACGGAATAATTCCGTCGCCAAGTCCGTCGCTAATTGCGACGGAATAACGAGCGCTATATTCCGTCGCCAATCCGCCGGTACTAAACGGCGACCACGGCGTGGCGACGGATTTAATTCCGTCGCTAGATTAATATGAATAGCGACGGAATCATCCGTCGCTAATCCGTCGCAAAAACGAAAAAAAATCAAAAAAAATTTATTTAAAAATTAATTACCGAGAACTGTACAATTTATATTTCCTGTACAATTTATATTTCCTGTAAATAAAAAACAAACCACACAAAAAAATTCATATAACAAGTATCTATAATAATTAATCGTTCCACCTTAAAACTAAGAAGTTTAATTATTTACAATTCAACAATTACAATTAGGAAAAATAAAAAAAATAGAACTTCTTCAACACAGTCCTCTAATCATCGCCAAGATTTTGTGCGTCTTCTTGTTCATTGTCTTTATCTGTCCCTTCAGCTCCACTACCCTGATTATCGCTAGCAGCCTACACAAGAAAAGAACAGTCAGTATTGATAAACAAAATATAATGAAATAAATTACACACTATATGTGATTCTATCATGTGCTCATGTGTGATCTAAGGCAATAAAAAAACTCTATATGTGATTCTATCATGCTCATATGTGTGCTAAGGCAGTCAAAAAATTGAATATGTGATTATAGCATGTTCATATGTGTTCTAAGGCATATAAAAAAACTCTATATGTGATTCTACCATGCTCAGATGTGCTTTAAGGCAGGCAAAAAACTATATATGTGATTCGATCATGCTCGTATGTGTGCTAAGGCAGTAAAAAAATTGAATATGTGAATATAGCATGCTCATATGTGCTCTAAGGCAGGCAAAGCCAAAAATTTTATATGTGATTCTATCATAAATGATATATAACATGTTCATATGTGTTCTAAGGCAGTTAAAAAACTCTATATGTTATTATAGCATGTTCATATGTGTGCTAAGGCAGTCAAAAAACAGAATATGTGATTATAATATGCTCATATGTGTTCTTAGGCAGTAAAAAAACTGAATATGTGATTATAGCATGCTTATGTGTTCTAATGCAATCAAAAAAACTTTATATGTGATTCTATCATGCTCATATGTGCTCTAAGACAGACAAAAAGTTAAATATATATATATATATGTGATTCTATCATTCTCATATATGTGCTAAGGCAGTAAAAAAATTGAATATGTGATTATAGCATGTTCATATGTGTTCTAAGGCATCTAGAAAAACTCTATATGTGATTCTACCATGCTCAGATGTGCTTTAAGACAGTCAAAAAAACTATATATGTGATTATACCTGAGAGGGACCTGGAATCGAAGATCCCCTATCCTGAACAGCGGCCTTGATCTCATTTCGGAGAAAGGGGGCGACGGTGTATTGGAAGTAGTTATTCAGTGATTCATTAATGATCTCGCGTACATCATCACCGAAAAGAATAGTCGGCTGCTTGGAGCTTATGTCGGCGCAAGAAGTTGGTGAGCCGTAACTGGAAGAACCAATAACTGGTGAAGTGTTCATATTACTCCCAAACCCGAACACGCGACCTTTTTTGGGTTCACCTGCTGCAGTCACCCATGCTGTAGGATCAAATGATGGATGCTGAGTAGCGTCTTCGCCATATCGCTCTACCATTTGTTGCTCATATGCCTCCTACAAAATAATGTTTAAAGTATTCATTAATAATTAATGATAACATTATGATGACTTGCATATATATTGCAATGATTATTAATAGAATTAATACATACCGTTGTCGTTCTCGCCTTCTCTGATACGAAGACTCCCGTGGTCTTCCATTTATGTGTTTCTACAAACACATCCTTATATGGTACACTGCCTCCTTTTTCTGCTTCCTGCGAAGTTAAATGACAAAAGATTTAGTACACAAATTTGCAACAATACTTATAAAATTAATATTATATATTGATGAGTTACCATTTTCTTTAGGTGGCTCCCAAATGTCTTAGATCCACCTGTGTGTAGATGGGCTTCGGGCATCTTCGATCGACTTTGTGAAGCCTTCGCAGAGCGATTTTTAAATGCATCTCTCGCCCACATATCGCACATTTCATCCCAGTAATCTCTCCTGATAGTAATAGGACCATGGCCCTTCCACAGTAATTGATCATCTACTACGCCAGATGCTTTTTTTGCTGCAGTCTTCATAGTGTGCAGCATGTCTGCAAATCGATTGGCAGCCACCTTCTGCCACACCTTCCTTGCATCATTTTCTTCCACCGTAGTTGCAAAGCGATTCGAAGCCTACAAATATTTTCAGAAAGTTAGTAGACATTGCTTAAATAAATTAAATATGAAACACATTAACTATGAGGAACAACTGTATACCATGAATGAGGACCACAATCTGTCTAATACCTCCTTTGGGTACTCTTTCCATTGAGCAACTGGTCCTGGTAGATGTTGAAGAAGTGAATTCCTAATCTCCCGTACTACTTCTTGTGGCTCAAACCTCGTGCTGCACATGAATTGTTACACAGTAAATATCAATATAAAATATTTAAAAGATATGCAATAATTGAAAACAAAATACTTACGGTCAATTATCGATATACACTATTCGAATGAGTCTTCTTGTGCCAGCCTGAGAAGACCCTGTTTCCTGTGTTGGCTGTTGACTTGTGCGATCAACTGGTGTAGGTGGGTCGTGTACAGGCGCAACATCATCTGTAAAAGAATACACACCAAGTTCTCAGAATGTGCATTTGAACTAATCAAGCATCTAATTAGTTATATGATATACCTATCACAGGAGCCCGTGAAGATGAAGGTTGAGCCTGGCTACTACTGGATGAGCGACCACTATAACCTCCACGAACCATATTCTAACAAATAACATATGTCATACAATACATTCAAATAATTCACATCAAGTATTACAATGCATTCAAGTCATTCACATCAAGCATTGCAATGCATTCAAATAATTCAAATCATTGACATCAAGTATTGCACTAATTCAAATCATTCGTTAATTGCATAAATTATAATACATTCAGATAATTGAAATCATTCACATCAAGTATTACAATGCATTTGAATCATTCGTATCAAGTATTACAATACATTGAAATAAAATTTTTAATCATTCACACCAAGTATTGCAATACAACTCACATCAAGTATTACAATGCATTTAAATAGAGGTTTGTAGTATAAGATTTTGCTCACTAGCTTGAGAATTCTTCCTCGTCACTAGTTTGACTTTCTTCTTCTTCTTCTTCTTCTTCTTCTTCTTCTTCTTCTTCTTCATTGTTTGCCCATCTACTTGGTACATCATTTGGATCACATTCCTCTATGAATGTTTCATCAGCCAATGGAGATATGACATGCATATCATGCGTTACTAACTTTTTGTAATATATGTTGCTTCCATTAACTACAAATTGTGGAAAAGTTTCATATGATACACCAGCAACCTGCTTTTTCAGGATATTTTTTGAATTTCCTCATGTCTATACAAAAGTTTCGTACAAATGTAGACATTATTGGCTTGTGGCATTGTCGTTGTATGTCTTTTGCTACTAATAGTATTGTTTCTCCATGTCAAGCATTTTTTGTATGTAAGGACTCAGTTGAGCACCATGGAGTTGGATGCGCCTTATCAACTTAGTCTAATTCACCATGATAGTGAAGGACAAAAGGTAAATTTGGTGTTCTATTAATGAATTGGAGTAGAATAACCCTCAATGCAATACTTAAAGAATCCTCTTGAATGAGAGAGACAAGAAAACAAGGGATAAAACAAGATCAAATGAGTTAACCTCAGGGCTTCCAACCTGGCAGTAGTTCTGTCTGTGCCTGAACCAGTCATAACTTCCACCTACTACCTACTATTGTTAAAAGTATGTGTTCTTCTCAAGACCACATTGTCTCTGCAGGACTGTTTGGTCAACATCAAACCACTGGAAGGCTGAAACCCCCCTTACAGATCGTTGAAACTGTTGGGCACATATGGATTGTGAAACTAGTGGGTCATCTATTTGCTGGGGCTTCACAGTCATTGTAGAAGCAATCGAGTACATTTCTGCCACATTTTTCTTTTTGGGGAGAGGGGTTGAATTTGTTGCAAACCATTGCTGGGGATTCCACTTTCCATCAAAAGGGGCACCAAGATGGAAGCCATTTTCCTTTGAAAAAGGCGAACCCACATTAATGTGGATGCCACATCCTTTTTCTGCTGGACATTCATTGCAGCCCTAGCGGGAAAGGCCACACCTTTAAAAATAATGGGGCTTAAACAAATGCCCCTAGTATTTCCTTATGTGGAGGACGTTTGAAGAGTTTGGGGCAGTAATGTATAGCCAATACAAAGTCTTGACCATAGTTAATGCATTCTCCACTTTCGACAACCCAAGTAAGAAGCATATTCTCTTCAAACATTTATATCTAATATACTTAGAATTTTCAGTACTTGCTGACCTATGGCCTTGGTCACTAGGGCCCTCTCCTAAGTATTGCTCCTCCATATCTTATGGAAGTAATGTATGTGGATCAACCTGCCTCCAAATTCATGATGCAATGATAAAAAAATAATTTATATTGGGTTTTAACACGTCTTGGTAATTATTTTTGCAGACAAATCAATGAACTTAAAAGAACTCGTGAGAAGTCTAGGTTACAACACTGAGTCACCAGTTAGTTGCCATGATACCCATCATATGTGTTAAATATGGTTCTAGCTCAGTAGTTGTGGTATCCACAGCTTATGCAATATAAGAAGTCAAAAGCCTGCTATTTCTTGTTTTTTATTTTTTTATTGCCACGAGTCTAATGGGTCGCCCATTAGGCTGTATTCAAAGTGTTTGAATTATATAGGAAATTATCAAGTAGGTTGGTTACAAGGAAGTTGTACAATTATAACTATGCCCTGATTTTGCTTCCACATAAAGAACCTATGTTCCTGTTATGTCACTGATCATTGTGGAAACAAACTAAGTTCATTTTATGTTAGCTTGTTTTATGCCAACCTTGTCCAGCACAGAGTATGTGGCATTCCTTGCACCAAAATGTAGAACACCATTGACCCAAATGGAGAAGCTAGTTTTGCCAAATCCCCGATGTCTGATCTACCTATTTACATTTATCTCTGTGTCTGCCAATGACAATGAAATTGGTGTGCCATCTCGAGGGAGGTCCCTTCCTGGTTGCTATCTCACAAAGACACTCCCTTTTGAGCGAGTATATATTAAATCCTTTTGAGCGACAAAGGTTTTGTGCGATCTTTAAATAATAAATGCTTAAATAATATGGAAATTCGGAATGGTTCTTACTATCATCTTGTTCACTTACACATTTTTGCAAAAGGTGCATATTACACTATTTGTTCCATGAAATGAATGTTTCTCTCATTCTTGAGTTTGTCAATTATAGAAAAAGGGCAATTTCGCATGATACTTTCCCTTTAAATGATATATGTATTACATTGGATGTTCACTACGATGCACATACTCACAGTAGGTCTGAAACTCACTAAGGTAGATATATATTGGCTATGGCACACATCACTGCAGTGCACATGTTTAAACAACCTAATGGTTTTATTACCTACTTAAGGAAAGAATGTTACGTATTGATGAATATGGCAAATGAATGAGATAGCAATGATGTATTCATATTGCATATGGTTTTGTATATGGCCTGTTGTTAAATTCATATGTTTGTTATAACTGCTCAATTATGGAGAACTACAGTGGCATGGGGTACAAAAGGGAAGCTATGCATACAAAACTCTTGTGGTGCCATGTGAGCAATCATGTTACGCATTGATTTCATTATGATTGCGTATAAATGATTTTCTCCATGTCTAGTGTCGGTTCGTATGTGCTTGTTTGCAAAAACTAGCTAAATAAGAGGCATTTGACCTGCCATGAGCATATAAAAGTTTAAAACAGAGCTTACAGCTTTGCACAGAGCTGATAGTGCCATACGAGCACTTATGAATTGTTAAACTTGGCTTATGCCATGTTGTGGCACACCTAGTGGGGTACAATATGTATACCCTAGTATAAAAAATAAAAGCTAAATTAATACATGATGACATAAATGAAACTTCTAAATTCTCGGTATACCGGAAAGACAGTATATGTTACTGGTTTCCTGGGATACTCGATATACCTAAAAATGGTATATGTTACAGGTTTTCTCAAAGCTCTGGGTACACCTGAAAGACAGTGTATGTTACTAGATCCATGGCCTACCTTGGAGAGGGTAGATGGTACAAACTCCGTGTGACATTCTAGTTTTTATGAGAGCTAGGCATCTCACCCGGTCCTTAGTCCTCGAAATTAGGGGGCAGTGATCATCGCAAAATTTTTCCTCTCTTGTGGTTTCTCTCTCTTCCTTCTCTTTTCATTTTCTCACCTCTATTTCCTCCTTTTTGAAGGGAGTGTGAACACCCCAATTTTTTCAAAGTTTTGTAAAAATGACCTTTTTGCCCCTGACTCTATTTTCTAAGAAGATCAATGTGATTTCAAAGCTAAATTTCAGTCTTTCTTCAGATTTCTGGATTAAATTCCACATTCATATATTCAAATTCAACTCCGGGTCTGAACCCAGTGTTTGAAATCCAAATCTGAGCCCCATTGTCCAATTTCCAAAATAAAATCGCAAAAATACCAAAAAATGATTTTGAAAGGCTCGGGCGGCTCATCCGGCACTCTGTTGGATCCTCGACCCTATATTTCTTAGTTCGAGGTTGTAAACCTCGAATATTTCTCAAAAATTCGGACACCAATCCATTTTCTGAAGAAATTTTCTCAAAATAGCTCAGAAAAATTCCCTTTTGTAAATATTTTTATAAAAACGCAAAAAAAATAGTTTTAATCTTTGGTTTCTCGTAAAACTTTAGAATTTTATTCTAAAAATACAAAAAATTGAGAAATAACAAAAAAAAAAACCAAAAAAAAAAAAATGGGAAAAACTACAAGAAAAGCAAATGATTCTCAAAGTTTAAGAAGCTTCTTGCTGAAAACCTCAATTTTGAACTATTTTACAAATTTTTTTTTAAGGGGGACCTCCTTTTTTAAATAGAGAAGATTTGCAACGGCTGCAGACTCGCTGCCTCTCTCCATCGTCCGTTTTTCAACAGCCATCGTCGCTTCCCACCTTCCATCTGCAACAGTCTTCACTCTCGAATCATCCGGGCCCTCTTTAAGAAGAGGCACCCCATCTTCTTCAAAGGGGGGGCATCTTCATCGGTGATAAAAATTCTCTTTCCCATCCGTCTTCTTGGAAATAACAAGCATCCACTGATCCTTCTTCTTGAAGGGTATTGGAATTTCTCTGCAAATCCATCGACTTCATCCATTCCTTTCTTGCAAAATACCGATCAATCGCCGAGTTCCTCTGGAATCCTCCATTACATTCCACGATTCAACCAGTTAAGTCCATCAAGAGCCCTTCAGAATCGCCATATTTCTTCCATCCGAGGTTCCCCCTGCAAGGACAAGAAGAACCTCTCCGCAAGGCATCTTCCCTGCAGTCGCCTGTGAGAAGGTCAATCCTCAGCACCTCTGGCATAAGAGGTGGCACCAGTCTACCTAGAGGCAGTACCTATCCACACAGAGCAACAGGGGGAAAACTTTGGCATCTGAAAATGGTTCAGACAAGGGCTGGTAAACAGGTTGCTCAACGACACAGTGACAGCAAGCCAGAGGAGACGAATTCTCCTAGAATATCCAAGAAGCATGACTCGGGAGATGAGAGCCATGTACCGGGTTTTTCAAAAGATGATGACTAAGATGATGGCCGAGCAGGCTAAGGCTGTTCCCAAGAAGGCAGCTTCCAAAAGCAAAGCTAAGAAGAAGCCCATAAAAAAGCCGGTTAAGATCAGCAAGCAGAAAGTACAGCGTGACAGCACCTTTGAGGATTCCGGGTCAGCAGAAGAAGTCTCCGAGGAAGAAGAGCAGTTGATCTACATCCCGAAACATCTGCGACAATCCAAGAAGCCAGTAGAAGAGCCAGTGTCAGTAAACAAACCCAAGTATGGGGCCTCCGCAGAGGATTCAATCCAAGCACTGACCAAAATTGTCAAAGACCTGCAAATTCGGGAAAAAGGAAAAAGGTCATACACCAGGCAGGATTTCTACCTCGGTTTAGAGGGGACATCAATCTGGATAACCTCCCCCGGAAATTCATTAAATTTGATGGATCCGGAGATCCCAAGGCCCATCTTGCCACGTTCTTTGCGGAATGCGCTCGGTTCAGCGAAGACAACCGTGCGCTATTTCTCTGTTTTCCCTGCAGTCTGGAGGGGATAGCTGCCAAATGGTACGCTGAGCATGTCAATCCCATCGAATTGAGGGATTTTGATAAAGTCATCAACATGTTTGTTGAACGCTTCCTATTCAACACGGAAGCTCTGCCTACCCTGAACCACCTGTGCAACCTGAAACAGGAGCCCAATGAGAAGGCCAGAGACTTCATTCACAAGTGGAGAAGCCTTTGCAACAAAATGAGGAACCCTATTTCTGAGGAACATGCCCTACAAGTCATTCTCAACAATTTCTCGCAGCCCCTGAAAAGCCTCCTTTTCCCATATCCTTCAAAGTCATTCATTGAACTGACAGAGCGAGCAGAATGGCTCGAGATGGGGATAGAAAACGGGATGTATGAAGGTGTTGCTTTGGCCAAGAATGTCCAGGACCCGAAAAAGAAAGCACACTTCACTTACTCAGCTGAGGTTCCAGAGGATAACCAGGGCAGTAGCAGCAAGCAAGGCAGTGGCAGTGGCACGAAGCCCGAGCAGAATAGAGGCAGAAAGGGCAAATTCTTCAAGAACAGTGACAAGCCTCTCCCGACCGGTCCTCAACAAAAGGAGGACCTTCAAGAAAAACCTAAGCATATAAACTGGAGTAGGGATCGGAAATTCACCCCCCTTGATCAGCCTCTAGAGAAAATTCTGGAATACTTGTTGTCTCATGGGATGGTGAAACTTCCCAAGGTTGCAGATCCGCCAGTGCTCATGGGAAGATTTAAGGAACAGTACTACAAGTTCCACAGAGCGATGGGCCATGACACTGAATATTGCTCCGTCCCGAAGCATCTGATCCAGGACTGCATTGATAAAAGCATCCTCATCGAGGATGAAGAAGAGGGCAAAATGGATATCCTGTCCGCCCCATTCCCAAAGCATTCAGCATCAACCATTTCTGAACATTCCTTCTTGCCACAGAGTCACATACATCCATGTTCCAGCGAAGAGATAAATTTGCAGCATCATGTGATGGTTCTACATCAGGATCAACCTGCATTTCAGAGAGGGGATATCCTCTCATTTTTAAATATAAGAAACATGTCAGTTGAGAGTGGGAAAACCCAAGTTTTTCCAAAGAGATTTCTGAAAAAGGAAGCCTGCACAGAAGAAGCAGAAACCTCAGAAGCAGCAGAAGAGCGGGCCAAAAGCTTTCAGAAGCCTATTACAGCGCTCTCCAACATCTCCATTTTCGAATTGACTCATGATTCTCCCCAGCATCGGGAGAAATTAGATGATCTACTGAGAAAGATCAAGGTGAAACCAGGCACCACGCCAGAAGACATGGCGCAGATTGTAAACCAGGCGATGACTAATGCGCCTATTACTTTCTCTGATGAGGACTTGCCTAAGCCTCATTCATTCCACAATAATGCACTATACATTGTGGTAAGGACCCGGGGCATGACTGTCCCGCATGTGCTCGTTGATGGAGGTAGCAGCCTCAATATTTGCCCAGAGATGACAGCGAAAGCACTGGGATTGAAAGAAGAAGAATATGTGCCTGATCCTATCACTATCTATGGCTTCGATAATCATGGGCAAACTGCCAAAGGCAAAATCTTTTTAGAGATTTTCATTAACTACTCAGTACATACGGTTCTATTCCATGTCGTTAATGTGCCGCCAACTTACAATCTGTTGTTGGGACGAACATGGATCTACAATGCCAATGCAATTCCATCGACCCTCCACCAATGCATCAAGTGGTCCAAAGGCGGAATGATCACTACCATTTTGGGCGAAGACCCTGAAGAAAGGCTGCCACAGCCTATGATCCCCCGTCCAACATTTACAGCAGATATTCCCAGCATCCGGGAGGCAGATGAAATCAATCTTAGCGACAACCTAGAGATGCTGAAATTAAAGGATGTCATGGACGAAGAGAATGTTGCAGTCGCGGTCCAATGGCAGGGACCTTGTTTCTTCAAGCTAGGAGGACGGATCAATTACACCTTCTTCAAAGATCATCCTTTATTCCCTCAGTTTTCCAAAGCAAGAAAGGGATTTGATCTGCTGATAAAACATGGATATCAGCCATTCCAAGGCATGTGGAAGAATGAGGATGGCATAATAGAGCCTATCATTCCAGTTCAGCATGCAGACATTTCAGGGTTGGGGTTCGCCGACAAGGATTCCAACAAGAAGACCATTTTTGTCAAAGGAAGCCGATGAAGATGATGCCTTAGTTTTCCTGCTTTCTTTTCTCATCTTTTTGTAGGGACGACGCAGTCCCATCTTTTGTCAGTGTCTTGTAAATACTTTGCTTCAATCAATGAAAGATCAATCTTTTTTTTCATATTCGGGCATCTATCATTTCCTTCTTATACTTTGTCTATGTCATTGCTCTTTGCTTCATACAAAAAATTGTTTTGGCTTGTACGTTCCCCTAAAAACCTCTTTTTGGCATTTTCAGGACCATTAACTCCTGAATCAATGACAAAATTCGTTATCAATCCCAAATATCTAAAATTTGCAAGGTTTCCCGAGATGAAAGACAGAGCAGAGGTCAGTCAGGCAGCAGAGCAGATTGAAGAGCCAGCCGAGTTTGATTTCATCATTCAGGATTTGCCAGAATTTGCTCATATTCAGAAGCAGGATAACCATCATCTTTGGTTCAAGATCCAACTGAAGATATCAACATCGGGTCGGAAGATGATCCAAAAATTCTCAAAATCGGGTCGAGTCTAAGCGAAATTGAAAAAGCTAGACTCATCCAATTCCTCGAAAAGCATCAGAAAGTATTTGCCTGGACTTATGAAGATATGCTAGGATTGGATATCAAGCTGGTTGAGCATCGACTCAAGTTGAAACCAGAAGCCAGACCAATCAAGCAGAAACTGAGGAAATTAGACCCTCGATTTGAGCAACAAGTCAAGGAAGGACTTGAAGATTTATTGAAAGCAGGCTTCATCCGAGCCATTGATTATTCAGATTGGTTAGCAAATATCGTGGCAGTCCCTAAAAAGAACGGAAAAGTTCGGATCTGCATTGATTTCAGGGATCTTAATAAGGCTACCCCGAAAGATGATTATCCACTTCCTAATATTGACCTGTTGATCGATAGCACGGCAGGTCATGCCATGTTTTCTTTCATGGACGGATATTCAGGTTATAATCAGATCAAGCTGGCCGTTCGTGATCAGTCGAAGACTTCATTTACTACCCCATGGGGAACCTTCTGCTATACAGTAATGTCATTTGGGCTCAAAAATGCCGGGGCAACCTATCAGAGGGCAATGGTCGTTATTTTCCACGATCAAATGCATAAGAATATGGATGCATATGTGGATGACATTCTAGTTAAGTCTAAAGAAGAAGAGGATCATCTCGATGCTCTTAGTCAAGTTTTTGAAAGACTCATTCTTTACAAATTAAGACTTAATCCTCAGAAATGTGTTTTTGGAGTTGAGTCTAGCAAATTACTCGGCTTCATTATCAGCAAGAAAGGAATCGAGGTGGACCCCGCCAAGGCAAAAGCCATTATTGATATGTCGCCTCCTACTAATCTTAGGGAACTGCGAAGCCTTCAAGGGCGTATTCAGTCTATTCGCAGATTCATCTCTAATTTGGCCATGAGATGCGAGCCTTTCAACCATTTGCTTAGAAAAGGAGTTAAATTTGAGTGGGGATCGGAATGCCAACTCTCGTTTGAGCGCATCAAGCAGTATCTTCTTAATCCACCAGTTTTAAAGCTGCCAAAGCTGGGAAAGCCTCTCTTACTATATATTTCAGTCAATCAGAATGCCTGTGGTGAATTCCTCGCGCAGTATGAAGAAGGCAGCCTGATAGAGCACGCCATCTACTACGTGAGCAAAACATTCATTGATTATGACAAGAAGTATTCTCAGATGGAGAAAACTTGTCTAGCTCTGGTCTGGATGTGCCAAAAATTGAGACATTACTTGTTGGCTTCTAAAATCAAGTTTCTATCGAAACTTAATCCTCTCAGATACATCTTGGAACAACCATTTCTCACTGGACGGATTGCGAAATGGCAAGTCCTTCTAATGCAATATGACTTAAAGTATGTCTCTCAAAAGTCGATTAAAGGCCAAGCGATCGCAGAGCAGTTGGCAGATTTCCCTTTGACAGAAGAAATTAAAGCAGAAGATGATTTTCCTGATGAGCACATCTGTAACATCCAACAGCCCCCAGTTTGGAACTTGTTCTTCGATGGCTCTAAAAATATGTCTGGCATCGGGATCGGAGTCTTGTTAATCACTTCAGAAAAAGAAATGATCCCTTATTCTCTCAAACTTGGTTTTCAATGCACTCATAACATGGCCGAGTATGAAGCTCTAATACAAGGCCTCAAAATTCTACAAAATTTCAACGTCAAGAGAGTGCATGCCTTTGGCGATTCATTACTCGTCGTCAGTCAAGTTAACACTGAATGGCAAATAAAAGATCCAAAACTGATTCCGTATCAGAAGATCGTCCTAACTCTTGTGGACAACTTCGAAGAATTTCAGTTCAGTCATATCAGAAGAGAGCATAATCAAATAGCTGATGGTTTAGCCAGTCTGGGTTCCATTTTATCTTTCAAAGGCAGTGAATCATGTCGTTCTTTTGAAGTTGGCAGACTTGAGCAGCCCGCTTTCGATTCAATTGCGCAAGTAAATCAGGTTAATCAGAAGGAGAAACCTTGGTATCAAAATATCAAAAATTTCATTGAGACTGGTGAATTTCCACCAGAAATGCCAAAAAGGGAGCAACGTGCAATTCAGCGCATGTCTACCCACTATTTCATTCTGGCCAATGTCCTCTACCGTCGTGGGTTCAGTTCTGAATATGTCAGATGTTTAGACAAAGAAGAGGCTATGAAAGTTATCCAAGAGGCGCATGAAGGGATTTGTGGTGGCTATGTTGGCTATCAAACTCTCATTAAGCAGATCGTTCGAGCAGGGTACTATTGGAACACCATGCAACAGGATTGTCATAGATTTGTGAAGAAGTGCGTCAAGTGCCAATTACACGCGCCTTACATTCATGCTCCGGCCGCATATCTACAATCACTTGTTTCTCCTTGGCCATTTTCTATGTCGGCTTTTGACGTCGTCGGCCTGATTACTCCCTCTGCTTCCAATGGCCACAAATACTTTCTGGCTGCGACAGAGTATTTCACAAAATGGGTTGAAGTTGTTACTTTACGCACGGTAGAAGGCTGCCATATGGTTTCTTTCATTCACAAGAACATTCTTTGCCGCTTCGGCATCCCACACGATATTGTCTCAGATAATGGAACCCACTTTAAAAATGAGAAGATGAAAACCTTCTGTTCTAAATTCAGAATTTCCCATCATTTCTCAGCTCCCTATTATCCTCAAGGGAATGGCCAAGCAGAAGCTACCAATAAAATCTTGATCCGTATTCTGGAAAGGACTGTGAAAATAGGCCGAGATTGGCATGAGAAGATTCATGACGCACTTTGGGCATACCGGACCACCATTCGGACCCCGACTAATGCCACTCCTTTAGAACTTGTTTACGGAACTGAAGTGGTGTTACCTCTCCATATCCAAAAGCCCGCTCTCAAATTTACTTCACTTATAGAATTGTCACTCGATCAGTATCAGCAGCAGAGATTGGTGCAGTTGGATCTACTAGATGAAAAAAGGCTCAAGGCAGCAGAGCATGCTCAAGCTTATCGACAGAGGATAGCTCGACATTATGCCAAGTCCGTCATTGAGAGAAGATTTCGAGTTAACTATTTGGTGCTCAGATCGACAGCTCATCTCAAGCATCGACCATGGGGCAAGTGGTCACCTAATTGGGAAGGCCCTTATGTGGTTAAGGAGGCTTTGCCTCGCAATTCGTATCGTCTAATAAATGCAGACGGGGGGTGGAAATGCCAGATCCCATCAACGCTCTGCATCTGAAGAAATTTTATACTTAGAATTTTCATTCTAAAGCCTTTTGTACTATTCAAAGAGTCATTTCAATAAAACAATTATCTTCTATCAATTCTTACATTCTTTTTTATGATACTGGGGCATTTTTATTTTAATCCATAATCATCTTCTTCATCATATGCAGGCAGGATTAGACGAAAGCTCTTTCCTCAAATTTTGTTAATTCTCAATTGATCTTGTGATCTTTATTTTCATTTCATCTAATTCACTTTTGGTTTGAGCAAATTTTCTTCAAGCTATTGCTCATCCCTGTCAAGTTTTAACAAATTTTTCAATCTTATTAAAATTTCATCTACCTTTATCTTTAAAAATTACCCTTTCAGGTTAAGGGATAAACCTGATGCCTCCTCTCAATGAGGTATTCTTTTTGTTATTTCCCCCGTTCAGGATAAGGGGAAAAATCCTGAATTATCTTTTAAAAACTTATTTTGAAAATCTAGCTCATCTTCAAAACGCAGTTCTCGCACTGGTTATTTCTCAAACTTTTCAATCATATATTGAGCTCATTTGGAAAATCCAGTTCTCATACCGGTAACCTTCTAAAATCAGTCTTCTGACCAAAGACCTTTCTCCTTCTAAATTCAAGTCTGACTTAAATCTCTCAAAACTTCATGTATTTCCAAAAGATCCAACGCTCGTTGGTCATGTATTTCTAAAAGATCCAGCATCTCACTGGTCATGTATTTCCAAAAGATCCAGCATCTCGCTGGTCATGTATTTCCAAAGGGCCCAGCGTCTCGTTGGTTCTGTATTCCAAAGGATCCAGCATCTCGCTGGTCATGTATTTCCAAAGGATCCAGCATCTCGCTGGTCATGTATTTCCAAAAAGATCCAACACTCGGTGGTCATGTATTTCTAAAAGATCCAACATCTCGCTGGTCATGTATTTCCAAAAGGATCCAACACTCGTTGGTCATGTATTTCCGAAGGATCCAGCATCTCGCTGGTCATGTATTTCCAAAAGATCCAACATCTCGCTGGTCATGTATTTCCAAAGGATCTAGCATCTCGTTGGTCCTGTATTCCAAAAAGATCCAGCTCCCGCTGCTCATGTATTCCAAAAAAGATCAAACCCTTAGGGTGCAACTCCTCAATTCTATCATTTCCAAACCTTCAAGATCTTCAATCTTTCAAAATTCTATCAGTTTCCCAACCTCTTGTTACAACATCTTCAAAATCTCATCATTTTCTCAACCCTCAGGTTAAAATCTCCCAAATTCAATCACTTTCAAAACATCAGATTAAATCCTTTATTTTCAAATCCAGTTTCTATGACTGGTCGGGATTTTCAAATCCAGTTTCTTTAACTGGTCAGGATTTTTCAAATCCAGTTTCTATAACTGGTCAGGATTTTAAATCCAGTTTTTATAACTGGTCGGGATTTTCAAATCCAGTTTCTATAACTGGTCGGGATTTTTAAATCCAGTTCTTATAACTGGTCGGGATTTTCAAATCCAGTTCTTATAACTGGTCGGGATTTTCAAATCCAGTTTGTATAACTGGTCGGGATTTTCAAATCCAGTTTTTATAACTGGTCGGGATTTTCAAATCCAGTTTCTATAACTGGTCGAGATTTTTTAAAATCCAGTTTTTATAACTGGTCGGGATTTTCAAATCCAGTTTCTATAACTGGTCGGGATTTTCAAATCCAGTTTTCATAACTGGTCGGGATTTTCAAATCCAATTTTCATAACTGGTCGGGATTTTCAAATCCAGTTTCTATAACTGGTCAGGATTTTCAAATCCAGTTCTTATAACTGGTCGGGATTTTCAAATCCAGTTTGTATAACTGGTCAGGATTTTCAAATCCAGTTTTTATAACTGGTCGGGATTTTCAAATCCAGTTTGTATAACTGGTCAGGATTTTCAAATCCAGTTTTTATAACTTGTCGGGATTTTCAAATCCAGTTTTTATAACTGGTCGGGATTTTCAAATCCAGTTTCTATAACTGATTGAGATTTTTTAAAATCCAGTTTTTATAACTGGTCGGGATTTTCAAATCCAGTTTCTATAACTGGTCGGGATTTTCAAATCCAGTTTTCATAACTGGTCGGGATTTTCAAATCCAGTTTTCATAACTGGTCGGGATTTTCAAATCTAGTTTCTATAACTGGTCGGGATTTTCAAATCCAGTTCTTATAACTGGTCGGGATTTTCAAATCCAGTTTGTATAACTGGTCGGGATTTTCAAATCCAGTTTTTATAACTGGTCGGGATTTTCAAATCTAGTTTCTATAACTGGTCGAGATTTTTTAAAATCCAGTTTTTATAACTGGCCGGGATTTTCAAATCCAGTTTCTATAACTGGTCGGGATTTTCAAATCCAGTTTTCATAACTGGTCGGGATTTTCAAATCCAATTTTCATAACTGGTCGGGATTTTCAAATCCAGTTTCTATAACTGGTCGGGATTTTCAAATCCAGTTTTTCTATAACTGGTCGGGATTTTAAAATCCAGTGTTTCCACTGGTCGGGATTATCAAAATCCGATTTCACATAAACTGGTTGGGATTTCCAAAAACCTAATGTATTTCATCAGTCCAGTTCTCTAAAGTCTGATTCTTACACATTTCTTTAAAATTACAGCTAAATGTCTCATCAAAATCTATATCGAGTGATTATTTCACAACAAATTCATGAAAACTTTGCCAATTTGCTAAAAGCATTTGTTGATTCTAAATATTCTTACTGCACAAAGAGAATTTTCTCATATTACCTCCAGTATTTCCTTCCAAAAGGTGAAACTTTTTGCGAAAAAGAGGTAAAATTCAAAATATTTTTCTGTTGATCAACCAAAAGGATGTAAGAAATGTCCTCGATATGATCAGTGAAAGAAATCTTCAATGATGTTGAAAAGCCAGAAGCAAATTGATATTGATCTTGGCTATGGCGCATATTTAAAAATGACTTTCTGGCAATCAGGCAGTGGAAATATCCTGAGCTATAAATAAAATCCACTCAACCCATATCTTCTCATTCATTTAAAGTTGTAATCAAATATCCGCAAAAGGGATCTCTCAACTGTCGTCAAGATGAAGACGAATAGACGAGCAGACCCCTGGGGCCAAAGAAGATTGAAAACATCTCCAAGATGACGAAGTTTGTGACGGATCCTTCCAGGGAAAGTTCAGATCACCGTCAAGATGAAGGCGAGTGCGATGAACCTACCGACAAACCCTAAAAGATATTTGATTTCAGCCGCATCTAAAGACCTTTTTGAGCCAATATCATATAGAATCCCTGAGATAAAAGAAGGATCGGAGCATCTCCAAGATGAAGGAGTTTGTGACGTACCCTTCCCTGAAAAAGAGAGAAAAGTCAGGACATCCAAATGAAGGATGATGTGAAAAACCGAGAAAGCCCAATGACTCAAAAAGAGTGCAAAAAGATCATCGTAGGGAAAACACCCAGATATCAAACTGCCAAAGTTGCCAGAAGTCATCTTTTCTCATGCAAAATTCTTTTGTCAATATCTCTTCATTTCCTGCTTTTATGAAATTAAGAATATTTCTTCTACTTCTCATATCAAGGAAATGGATAGCTTCCTTGAAGAAAATCATCAATACTAATCTTTTGAATTTGACTCTTAAAGCTGAGGAGTTAAACTCATTGGAGGAAATACTCTAGGTAAAAGAGGGAATATCTTCACACATACGTGCACATTTTCAAACATTCGAATCAGCTATAATTTTATTTTGTTGGCAGAATTTTTTAGCTATTCCAAAAATGAAATAAACATTCAATATCCATTTTGATGCAACTTAGCATTGTCTATATCTTTCAGAAGAGTTGCCTCATTCAGTTGAAGTATCTCTTCCTGTCCCATCGCGGTTTCTTCAGTCAAGGATTCCGTATGGTGTCCCCCACTCAGGATAAGGGTCAAACCTGAACCATTTGCGAAAGATCATAGATTTCAAAAGCTATTTCAGTCTCAGCAATGAGACACCCAATTTCTTCTCCCTTTTCAAAGCTTTAGGGAACCCTATATTTTCTCCTTTCGCAAAAACCTCTTTCGGATTTGTTCGTCCAAATTCTGAAGGTCCCATCGTGCTTTCTCCATTTTTGAGAAACCTGTATGGTAGATTTCCCCTACTCAGGATAAGGGTCAAACCTGAACCATTTGCGAGAGGTCATTTACTTTAAAAGCTATTTTCAGCCTCAGCAATGAGGCACCCGATTTCTTCCCCTTTTCAAAGCTTTAGGGAATCCTATGTTTTCTTCCTCTCGTAAAATCCCTTTCGGATTTTGTTCATCCAAGTTCCGAAGGTCCCATTATGATTTCTCCATTTGAGAAATCCGTATGGTAGATTTTCTATCCAGGTTAAAAGTTAACCCGAAACCTCGCTTGGCGAGGTATCTTCCTTGCAGGTTTGGGTTAAACCTGAGTCTTGTTCCTACAAAATTCCTCGTTTTAACGAGATGATTTCTTTCAGTCCCATCATGGCTCTTCTCATTGAGGAATCCATGCTTTGTATATCCATCCAAGAAAGGATTTTACTTGAGTTCCGTCTCACGAGGCATTTTTCAAAAATGTCCCATCAAGGTCCTCGTGTATTCCTTTCCTTATTTCAAATTCATTTTTGATATATCTTCGTCCCATCCAGGTTAAGGGATAAACCTGAATCATTCCAAAAGAGTATCTTGTCTCACCCATGAGACCGGATCAAAATTCTGATTTTCCATCATTTTTTGGATTTTTCATCCAAAGTCCCATCATGATTTCCTCATTCTCTACTCAATCATATCATTCTCGAGGATTTTGTTTCCCCAAAACCATTCAGGATAAGGTCTTAAGCCTGAAGAGCCATATTTCCAAAATAATTCTTCCACACCCAGTTCAGATCTGCTGACTAGGGCATTTTCAAAATTTGGAGTGTTATCTTTGCCACTAAGCTCGACTTTCAACCTGCTTAGTAGCAAAGAGGGGCATCTGTGAACACCCCAAATTTTTCAAAGTTTTGTAAAAATAACTATTTTGCCCCTGACTCTATTTTCTGAGAAGATCAAAGTGATTTCAAAGCTAAATTTCAGTCTTTCTTCAGATTTCTGGATTAAATTCCACATTGATATATTCAAATTCAACTCCAGGTCTGAACCCAGTGTTTTAAATCCAAATCTGAGCCCCATTGTCCGATTTCCAAAATAAAATCGCAAAAATACCAAAAAATGATTTTGAAAGGCTCGGGCGGCTCATCCGGCACTCTGTTGGATCCTCGACCCTATATTTCTTAGTTCGAGGTTGTAAACCTCAAATATTTCTCAAAAATTCGGACACAAATTCATTTTCTGAAGAAATTTTCTCAAAATAGCTCAGAAAAATTCCCTTTTGTAAATATTTTTATAAAAACGCAAAAAAAATAGTTTTAATCTTTGGTTTCTAGTAAAACTTTAGAATTTTATTCTAAAAATACAAAAAATTGAGAAATAACAAAAAAAAAAACCAAAAAAAAAAAATAGGAAAAACTACAAGAAAAGCAAATGATTCTCAAAGTTTAAGAAGCTTCTTGCTGAAAACCTCAATTTTAAACTATTTTACAATTTTTTTTAAGGGGGACCTCCTTTTTTAAATAGAGAAGATTTGCAACGGCTGCAGACTCGCTGCCTCTCTCCATCATCCGATTTTCAACAGCCATCGTCGCTTCCCACCTTCCATCTGCAACAATCTTCACTCTTGAATCATCCGGGCCCTCTTTAAGAAGAGGCACCCCATCTTCTTCAAAGGGGGGGCAACTTCATCGGTGATAAAAATTCTCTTTCCCATCCGTCTTTTTGGAAATAACAAGCATCCACTGATCCTTCTTCCTAGAGGGTATTGGAATTTCTCTGCAAATCCATCGACTTCATCCATTCCTTTCTTGCAAAATACCGATCAATCTTCGAGTTCCTTTGGAATCCTCCATTACAATCCACGATTCAACCAGTTAAGTCCATCAAGAGCCCTTCAGAATTGCCATATTTCTTCCATCCGAGGTTCCCCCTGCAAGGACGAGAAGAAGAACCTCTCTGCAAGGCGTCTTCCCTACAGTCGCCTGTGAGAAGGTCAATCCTCAGCACCTCTGGTAAGGCCAATACCCTTCTTCTTCCTCATTTCTTCTTAGGTAACTTCTCTTTCTTCTACTGCCTTTTATGTAAATCCCCCTTAAATTCTCCTTTCCATTTGTTTTACCCTGTTGATGCACCATGGACTGTATTGAGTTGCTTATAGCAACTTTAATACTCTCCCGTGCAATAGCAAAAGAAATGTCTCATTCCAACATCTCGCTTATGTTTTTGGTTTTCATCTCCTTTGTTATCTTGCGATTTACTATCATTCTGACTATGGATTTAGCAATGCATTAGAGTTATTTTTTTTTCATACGGTAAATCTCTGTCTTGATTAAATCTCTGCTTCTTATTGATTACTCCACTCGGTTGGTATCATGATTTTCAATTTATCGATTATCTGTTGTTATTTAGATGTAGCATTATCATCAAAATCACAGATCTGCAAGCTTTCTAGCTTCAGATCTGTGTTATAATCACATTTTCGTGTCTTCAATCTCCCGAAATCTCCCATAACTGGCGGTAATTGATGGGCATTTTGGAATCCTCTTC
Organism: Nuphar pumila; assembly: GCF_984573655.1. Lineage (NCBI taxonomy): Eukaryota > Viridiplantae > Streptophyta > Magnoliopsida > Nymphaeales > Nymphaeaceae > Nuphar > Nuphar pumila. The sequence continues at coordinate 72,781,406 of NC_143257.1, forward strand.
TATTTTATTTTTCCCTTGCATGACATCTGTATCCATACACCTCGAGTTCCCTTGATTCAGTGTCGTCATCCTTTCTTCCCCTACGCATTGATCAAAATCCAGAAGGTAAACTGGATTCGATTCAAAGGGAGGAAGAAATGGAGTGTCAACATCTTACAAGGTTATGATATCTGGTATATGGCCTACTATTTTAATTGGCTTCATCAAGGATATCTCCATCGTTTTTGAGGATGCACGTTAATACCAGTTGTCAATTGGGAATCGGTTCCCCTCCTCGTCCCATTCATTGCAACGCATGCCTTTGCTATGCTGGGAATTTCTTTGAGAATGTTTATGAAAAGCCGAATGCCTGCGATTGATCAACATCCTATATGCTACAGCTTCTAAAGTAAGTATATCAATGAAGGAATTCTGTCTTGTCAGTAGTAACCCACCTTGCAGGAACCAAGCTTACAGAAATGAAGTTATTAACAATTTGTCATGACCCACATCTGCAAAACAACCACCATAATGTAAAGATAGTATCGATGGATACTAGTTACGACAGGAAGTGTTGGTAGAACAGGAATGTTTTTGAGCTGACAGTGCCATGTGTAAGTTAGCTCCAGCAAAGCATATTCTTCAAGAATAAAAATTACAGAGTTTCAGATGGGAGAGCAGACCAAGAGATGTGTCTGAGTCGGATGATCAATCTGATGTTGAATTTCATTTAAGCCAAAGTTTTGATTAAGACTTTTTGCCAGCCTTACTTTCATCCCGAACTGCCATTGAGAGTAGGCTATTCAACCATATGGCCTCTTGATACATGTAGGTTTATAGCTCTCTAATAACCAGAATTGATCTTCAAGGCGTCATAGGATGTTGTTCATGATGCATCGTTGGAGCTAATTCATTCAAGGATAGAGGGGCTCCTGAGTTTAGCAAAGAACTTCACTTGGACTTCTAAGGAAGTCCTGCAGAACTGGCCTGTACATAGTGTCAGCTCTCTTTGTGATAGAATGTTGTTCAAAAAAAAAGAAAGAGAAATCTCTCTTGTTTAGGAATCATTACATTCAGATGGAAGATTTGAGAGCTCCAACTTAGATAAGATAAGACATAGAGGAGAGTTCGAGGGTTTGTTTGATTGAGGCGTGACCATCAACGAGTACTCTGTTTAGCAGTCTAGCAGCTTCCATCCTCTTCCATCTTTTAGATTCTTTTATTTCTTCATTATTAGCTACTTTTCATGTTTTCCTTCAAAATATAATTCACAATGTCAATATTACACCTGCGTGTCATTAGCTTGTTCCCTTTTTCTCACTGTTTATATTCAGCATGCCATATACATATGTAGCATAACATTACCTAGTTTCAGTGCATTTCTTCCACATTGTTCTAATTTTCTTTTTCGCCTTCTCTTGTTTATGGATGGCATAAGAGGTGGCACCAGTCTACCTAGAGGCAGTACCTATCCACATAGAGCAACAGGGTACAAACTTCATTTTTTTTTGTTGTGTTTATCTGCAATTATTATCAAATTGTTTATGCTTCAGAATGGTGGCTTTTTGCAACTCATTATTCCATTATTATCATCAGAAACAGTCTGATTATCTCTGTTTTCCATTAACACTTACCATGTTAAATCCACTTTTTTTTTTTTGTATTTTATGAAACTTGGGCTAAGATCTCTATTCTACTTATGATTGCACAAAGATTCAAGTTATAGCATCAATTGTTGGTGGATTTACAACATTTCTCTTGTTGTGTTATATTCTCGTCTGTTTTCTTTTTTTCTTGTTTCTTCTTTCTTTTACTCTTTTCACATTTAGTCATCACCCATGCATCTCATACGTTTATCCTTCTCATCTTGCATTTTGTCACCATGTCTTTCATTCCATCCCAATCGTTTTGGATATGCTGCACTCAAGGATTACCCTGTATCTCTGCTTCATCCCCTGTAACACTTTCCCTTCAGCCATTATACACTTTCCACAGACAGTTTTTGCATCCATCGGCTGGCTGTCATCAACGATGCCTTCGCAGTGACCATTTGTGATAGTATTGAACACTGCTACAGCACCTTACCTTCCAGCTTAAACCCCATCTTATCTGCCAGCGTGAATGAAAAGGTACCTGAATGCGGGAAATATGGCTTGGATTGCCAGGTAATGTAGTATTTACAGGATGCAAGTTTTGTTTTCCTGCACACCATTGTCACTGTTACTATTCCAGTCATGGCATCATATGTATTTCATATATCCCAGTCCGGTCAATATGCATCAATTCATGACTCAATCTGGAGAGGATTCAGTGGTTCAAGTTCTGAAGGTCATAAAGAAATGAGGTGGGTAAGGATGAAAGAGGTCGATAACATAAAAATCAGTTTCAGCAGGTATATTGCCAGGGTGTTGTGATAGCATGTTGTATTTGGCAATGCCTTCTAAACCTCTGTCACCTATATCCTTACCTTTCTTATATTGAGCAGACATTAGATCTTTTCACTATTTACCGCTGTAAATTTTTGAAGCACCCCTCATTGCCATACACCCGATATGAACTATTCCTCGTTTCACATTGTACAGTACCTCATCTTGTAAGTCCTTCATTTCCAAGAATCCTCGATAGTGCATGTCACCTGTGTTTTGCAGTATTTTCTGCAAACTATTTTCAAATCACCTTGTTCCATCTATTGAAGGCCTCCAAATCACCTGTCGCCACTGCAGCCATGCCCATTCAGCAGCTACAATTCCCAGCATTGCAAATGTCATTCAGTAACCTACCTGTCATCTGTAGCAATGTTTGCTGCAATTTACTACCCCTGTTGTATCTACTCACCACACTCTCACAATGTCATCGCCTGTGTTTTCAATACCACAGCTCTACTTAGCCCCCACAGTTAGTTACACTTAGCATTACCTGCAGAATATTCGGTCCATACCCTTGGTGCTTCCAGCCCTTACATATCTACCTATTACTACCCCGGATTGGTACTCCACAACCTCTTTCACACGGTTGTCCCTGCAGTGATATTACTGTACAGCAAGCCCCATGGCTGTTATGGTCTCCTGTGTGCTTATGACACAATAAGTTAAGAGATTGTTGTGATCTCTCGCCACACAATGCACAACCCCCATTGTTATCTCTCAGCTTCTTCTCTATTACTGTTGCACATTCCCATCTAAATCTTTATTTGGACTTCCAAAATCACTGATTCCTACACTTAACATCTATACTCCACATTACCTATTGTCACTATCACTTCCTCACAGCATCCTCACACTTCCATTTTTTTTTTACACAGAAGCACAGTTGCATCCTTGCAACTCCATCCAGCTTTCACCTCCAACTGCCTCATTCCCCCCTTGTTATTATCCCTTATCTATTACAATCTGAATTTATCACCTCAGCACATCTCCTTATTGTATATACCCTCATATATATATATATATATATATATATATATATATATATATATATATATATATATATATATATATATATATATATACCTATACATATTTATATACATGTGAATACACCTATATATGTATATATACATATGTATATAGGTATACGTATATCATTTTCATCATTTTGTCATACATATCTTTTCATTATTTGATTTCCATATGACATATGTGATTTTCCTTCTCTTTTCATTACTAATCTGTTTGTTTTTCAGGAAATATGCGGAAAATGTCTTTTTATGGAAGTTGTATTTTCAATTTTAAATGTTGTAATAGCTAGATTTGAATGAGAATTTATATTTCCTGTCATAGATAGAATGAATGAGCATTATAAAATATCATGAATTGTTTGTTTTCATGCATTTTTGCCTTTATTTCTCAAAATTCTCACAATGGTGAAACACGAATGGCACACGCACCATTTCGTAAGAGATAATAAATACTAAGTTGATGATCCACATCAATGGCCATAGTCAGGGTGTGGACAAAACTTAGCATTTTTATCTTTTACAAAATAACACTGGATCCCCACTGGATCCATTTTCAAGATTCATCATATTTTCCTAAAATATTTTCTTCTTTTATCAGAATTTAACTTAAAATTAACTCAAAATATATATCAATGGCCATAGTCAGGGTATATTGAGGGTTAATTTCATTTTAAATTCTATAAAAGCACCAAAAAGGTATTTTATCCTTCATTTGAATTTAGATATGACTATTATATAATACATTCAATGACCATAGTCAGGAGTGTATTATATCATTAATCTTATTTAAATTCATTTGAAGAATGAAATATGATTTTTAAATCCAATTTCAAACTTATTCAAATTCATTCATCATATAGGATAGAATTACATCATATTTTCAAAATTTCCTTTTCAAAATTCCAAGTGATTCTTCTTCTTCATTTCTCAGATCAAATCTTATTCAAATCCAATTCTATCTTATTTCAAGATTCAAAAATTCAATTTCAAAGTTCAATTTGACTTTGAAATTCCAAAATTAGAAGATGAATCAGAAATTTCAAAGTTAAATTGAACTTTGAAATTAGACTTAAATTTGGAAATGGAATGTTGAAGATAATATTTGAATTTGAAATTTGGATTTTGAAATCCAAATTTTGAATAGAAGAACAGATTGGAATAGAGATTGAAGAGAGATATTTGAGATCACTTGGATTTTTGGAAAAGGAATTTTGAAAAAATATGATGCAATTCTATCCTGAATGATGAAATAAATTTAAAGAATTTGAAATTGACTTTGAAATCATATTTCATTCTTTAAGTGAATTAGAGTAAGATTGAGAATATAATACATCCCTGACTATGTCCATTGAATGTATTATATAATAATTTGTACTTCAATCCACATGAAGAATAAAACATATTTTAGTGCTTTTATAGAGTTTAAAATGAAATTAACTCTCAATATATCATGACTATGGCCATTGATATATATTTTGAGCCAATTTTAAATTAAACTCTAATAAAAAAAGAAAATATTTGAAAATATGATGATTTTTTAATAGGATCCAGTGTGGATCTAATGTTATTCCATAAAAGATGAAAATCCTAAGTTTTGTTCACATCCTGACTATGGCCATTGATGCAAATCGTCAACTTAGTATTAGTCACCTCCTATTAGAATGGTGCACGTGCCATTCGTGTTTCCATTTGCAAGCTTTCAAAAACAAAGGAAAATAATGAAACAAATGTTATTTATATGCTCATCCATTCTAATCTAATGCAGAAAATGGAATTTTTTCATTAATATCTAACTATTACAAGTCGAACTATATTTGAAATTGCAATTTCTAAGTTAGAAGGGAAAATAACACTTTCTACCTGATTCCTGCAAAATAGAGTTAGTAAGGAGACAAGACATAAAGAAAGGGGAGAATACATTGGACTAGAATACATATGATGATGAGAGAATATATGTTACACAGCATATATGATATTCTGTATTAATAGGAAAATGTATAATAGAATAAAATGAAGTGTTATGTAACAACTGTAAAATTTGTGAGAATGCACATCAGGTATTGCGAAGGAATGACAGTGATGTAGCAATGAGAAGATATCATAGGTAAGTGTAACAAGGAGTGAGTGGGCAAAATGGAATGCAGAGATGATTGTGGAAGGTGACGGGTGTGTGTAGGAGGTGGGTTGTGGTACCTTTAACCTTCAGTGATAACCTGAGTGTTATCAGATGACCCTATGATGAACATAAAACTGGAAATATAGACTTTATAATGATACCAAATTGTCAAGTGATATATTATCTTTCAGGACAATGAGACACAGATATACATGCTGAAGCTAATTCAGTATATACATAAGATGTTATTTTGAAAAAAATGTGAATATGTTGAGATAAAAAGTAGGACAGATGCTGTGAAGTGAAGGTGTTGGGTAATGAATATAATCGTTGCAGTTACAACAACAAAGGGGATATGCTGGATTTGCATAAATGCATGACGTTCAACAGTGCTGCTGAGTGAGGTGGCGGCAAATGCCTAGGTGATGTAAATAGAATAAGTAGGAGGCTATCAGCAGGCAAAGGATGTCTATCAAAACCAACATCACTTAACAGGAAATTTTATAAAGTGTTGTTGTAGTGACATGGGATAGAATAGATATAGCAGTTGTGTGTTGGTGCTGAAGGTGCAAGTGGTAATGATATATACAAAAAAAATTAGTAGAGAAAAGGAAGAAAAGAAAAAAAAAATGGAAACGTGTTGTATGGAGTGGTATGACAGCAAGTATGTATCATGCAAACACAATGATAGTGAAGTGTGGCAAGGGTGCAACTGAGTGAGGTAAACACGTGGGTGCAGCTGGGTGTCAGTATTTGCACAATGGTGTACTTGTGAACCCTTCCATCGATGTACAGTGAGATATGGTGTTGGCATACAGGTACATTCAACACTTTTAAGCAAACAGAAATTCAAATACAGAGCTCTACGTCCCATATTTACTGGGAATTGTCTGTCATGTAAGTTCACCAATGGTAATAACCTCGATCCAGCAAAAAGCAGCAGTATGTAGAAATGTTATAGATAGCCTCAACTATCTTCTTTGAGCCACTAGGACCTCCGACCCTTGTCCAATAGTATTAGCAGGGTGATAACCTCTATCGACAGTATGACCATGTTCCATCAAAATTCATCTCAGAGAAGCCATCCCTCAGCAAACTCAGGACCTCCAGTGCCTATGAAAAACATGGAAAAGAAAGAGACAATACTTCCAGACTTCTGGAGTTTATTTGAAATCCAGACCTACATACTCGTAGGTCAAGCATAGTTCAACGTAGTGGATTGACTTCTGCAATCAGTAGAATAACTTCTTCTTTTATGATCCTTGTGATTCAGAACATGAGCATAGTAAGGCATTTTAAAAAAAAATGGAGGTTTGAACCACGAGGAGATAGTCAAAGGACCCTTTGCCACCATACGAAATAGTAGTTGTAGTGAATCATTGCCACTTATTAACAGGGTTTTTAAGATTGATCATAATTATCATATAACCATCCAAACGAGCTACTAGAATATGATAACAGAAATGTCCAAAGAGGTAAGCATAATCATAGTCAAATTTTGATGGCAATGGGCCCCAAGTTTACTAACCAAAGAAATGATGTATAGTTGGGCCAAAAGCTTCTCTGTTTCAATCTGAGACAGCTGAGCAGAGTCACCTATTTCAGGACATAAAAATAGCTTAAGCGACAAAAAGAAAAAAAAATCTGAAAACTTTTTATCCTTCAGCTTTTCTCTCGACTTTGGCATCAGTTAAGCCCTATCAGACACACTTGGAAAGTCTCTAGAACTGCCCTCATAGAATATACCATGGATGTAGTAGATCGTCCTCGAACTCTTTGAAGGAATCACCTCTAACATCATATGCAATATTTCTAGCCACACCTAAAGCTTAGAATAGCATTGTTTGCTTTTGCTTGAGGAGCATGATATGGATGGTGAAAATCAAAGTTACAGAGTACAAGAATTCTGTATTCAAATTGTGGAACAAACATTTTGAATAAATTGTAGAGACTACCCATGCTATTACCAGACTAAAACAGGGGAATCGACCTTGAAATGCTAACATTCCTACAACTTGTTACATCACTGTGATTAACACACAGAATGAAAGAGGATGATTGGCATGGCTTATAATGCAGCAAGTGTAATGGATGTAACACACAGGGGGTTGTGAAGGGATGCGGTGGTAAAATTAAATGGAACAATGCTGGGAAAATGACATTGACTGCTACAAATAAAAATGTGTAATGTATTAGGCCATGCTTACAATGAAGTAGAATACATATGAATGCTGAAAGTACTGATATGATGTTATGAACATATACGAAAAAGATAGTTCATCAGATGCATATGTTATTGAAGTGGATAAGCCATGTGTACAAGTATTTGATGAAACAACAAGAGGGGAAGGCAAATGACGATGGTGAATGTGGTTGAGGACACAACTCAACCTCTCTCTAGTCGCGCCGGTACTCAATGGTACCTCTGTTAACCCTATACTCTATATAGACATACCACAGGAGATGCTATATCCAAAAAAAAATCATATTATACAATTACCCACAATATGACACCACCGATTAGGAATAAAATACAGATAGCCGAAATGACTGGGGTTGGCAGGCATAGCCGCCATGAATCAGTGGAAGCTTAGAGGAAAGGGGTGTTTCCTTTGGGTGCCGACCATCTTCGTCTAGTTGAATTGTCCCACAGAACAAGTATATTCAATATATTGGAAATCTCCAAGGTCGTGCCTAAAATAATTTCCCAGATTCATTGCACATGTTCTGAGGTCTGAGATTTTTGGGATCTAATTCGATCCCCCTTTACATGGGATGGTACATGTAAATAAATAAATTAATGCAGGAAATTGAACAAAACAGAAGAGATAAGTATATTGGCAATTCACAAAACCCTCAAAAAAAAAAAAAGAACATAGTGCAATACTGCGGATGACAGGATTTCAAAGAGTTTAAAGCATGCTCCAGCCAATTTGTATATATGAAAATGCCAAACAGTTGTGATCATGTGATGCAATAAGAACCAGATGGAATAAAAGAAACAGTGATGATGAATTAACTGATGAAATAAAATGCATGACATGTAAACGACCTTGTACAGAGCATACATAACTTAACATTAATAACCTGTGTCAGGCAGCCTAGGATTCTTAGTGAGAGATTTTTCATTTATACCTTAACTAAGCATAAAGATCGACGAATAAGGGAGAAAAAAAAATCCAACGAAGCGTGAATCAGTAAAAGGAGAAGAGGAAAACAATTTAGAGGAAACAATGCTAAAAAAAAAAAAAATTGTACCAAACTAATGACAAACTAAGGGTTAGCTGTGATGTCAAATGAAGAAAAACAGATAGAAGATCATCAACAGACAAATAAAAAAAAATATATACAACGAGCAATCTGATGTAATGAAATTTAAGGCAATGATAAAATGCAGTGCTATGAAAACAAGAAATCAAATGTAAAATATGGATAGAATAAAGTGAAAGAAAAAAAAAGGAATTAAATGTTGGAATCGATAGATTCCGTTAATATTGCACTTTTTGTAAACTGAATTTGTTATATACAAACCGAGTTTACAGAAGATGCGTGAATGGGGCAAAAGCAAGAAGGAAAATGACTCAAGAAGGGAGGAGGAGAATGTCCTTACCGATTGTTAATCCTCGACTGAATAGGTAGTGGTACCTTCGGAGTTGTAGCCGATCTTCAGTCGTTTGGGGAAAAGAACTAAAAGGAAAAAAACAAGAAGGAAGAATGAAAAATGAAGCATGAAAAGAAAACGTAGAAGGAGAAGCGTGATCGGGAGCCGGGAGGAGGTGAAGCACGGGTCCCCTAGGGCTTTCCTCTTGCGTCCTTTTAAAGAGGGAGCAAATGTCTCTGGAAAGGTGCGAGGCAGTTGAAGATCGATGGATGAGGGTTGGGGGCATTGATCAAAGGGTGGAGGAGGGCCTGGTGGCCGCTAGTGATCATGGGTCGAGGAGCTTGTTGGGGGAAGATGGTTCTGGAAGAGGAAGAGAAGGGGAGAAGGAGAGAGTGACGGTTTCAAAAACCCTAACTTGACTCATAAAACCCTGAAGGTAAAATTTTTCACAAAGGGGCCTTTTTAAAAAAGTTTTTTTTTCCAAAAACGGGTTTTTAGAAAACCATTTTTTTGTGATTTCCTTTATTATTTTGATTTTTTTATTCTTTTCTCGGTATTTTCTGATTTTTTTGTTATTTTGGAAATAAAACCCTAAAACTTAAGAAAATATGAGGGACAAAAACTATTTTTTGTATATATATATAGATATATATATATATATATATATATATTGGTAAGAATTTGCAAAATAGGGGTTTTCTAAAAATTTGGTGTTTTGATTCCTTCAGAAAATGAGTTTGGATTCAAAATTTTAGAGAGTTTTCGAGTTTTTAACCTCTTATCGAGGAATATCAAATAATGAATCCAAATGGATGTCGGATGGACTGTCTGAGCCATTCAAAAGCTTTTTTTGGTATTTTTGTAATTTTAATTTAAAAATTTGGGCAATAATGTTCAAATTTGGATTTCGGCAATGGATCCGAATCGGAAACTGAGTCAGATGTATAGAAATGAATTTAATTTCAATAAAATCTGAGAAATAACTGGAATTTAGATTTTAAAACTGACTCAATTACTCAAAAAATGGGGTCGGGGCAAAAAGGAAATATTTATAATATTTTGAAAATTTTGGGGTGTTCACAGATGCCCCTCTTTGCTACTAAGCCGGTTGAAAGCCGAGCTTAGTGGCAAAGAAACACTCCAAATTTTGAAAAATGCCCCAGTCAACAAATCTGAGCTGAGTGTGGAAGAATTCATTTTGAAAACATGGCCTTTCAGGCTTAAAAACCTTATCCTGAATGGTTATGGGGGACGAAATCCTCAAAAATGATATGACTGAATGATAGAAATGATGAAATCATGATGGGACATTGGGTGAAGATCCCGAAACGATGAAAGATAAGAATTTTGATCAAGTCTCGTGGGTGAGGTAAGATCAGCCTTTTGGAATGACTCAGGTTTAGCCCTTAACCTGGATGGGACGAAGATAGATCAAGATAATTTGGATGGGGAAAGGAATATAAGCGGACCTCGATGGGACATTTTTGAGAGAAAATGCCTCGTGAAATGAAACTCAAGTATGATTCTTTCCTGGATGGATGTACAGAGCATGGATTCCTTTGTTGGGGGAAAAATCATGATGTGATTGAGAGGATTACTTCTTCGAAACGAGGCTCAGGTTTAACCCAAACCTGAATGGAAGGTACCTTATGGAACAAGGTTCAGGCTTAACCCTTAACCTGAAGGGGACAACCATACAAAATCCTTGAACGAGGAAGCCGTGATGGGATGACCAAATGCATCGCTAAAGCGAGATTCAGGTTTAACCCTTGACCTGTGTGAGGGAATCGTACGAAATCCTCAGATGAAGAAACCGTGGTGGGACTAGAAAGGATATCTAGTTGAAACGAGACTCGAGTTTAACCCTAACCTGAATGGAAAGATACCTCATAGAGCGAGGTTCAGGCTTAACCCTTAACCTGAAAGGGGCGACCATACGAAATCCTTGGGTGAAGAAACCATGATGGGACCTTCGGAGTTTTGACGAACAAATCCGAAAGGGGTTTGCGAGAAGAGAAAAACAACAGATTCCCTAAAGCTTGAAAAATGGATGATCTGGGGCGTCTCATTGTTGAGACTAAATCAGCTTTCTAAAAACAGACGACCTCTCGCAGAAGGTTTGAGTGATACCTCGAGGAGCGAAGTAACAGGTTTAATCCTTAGCCTGAATGGATACAAAATCCTTGAAGAGCGAGGAAACTGTGATGGGACCTCTAGACTTTGCACAACAAGTCCAAGAGGGGTTTGCAAAGGGATAAAAATGGGGGTCCCTAAAGCTTGAAAAGGGGTTGATCTTGGGCGCCTCATTGCTGAGACTGAAAATAGCTTTTGACAATAACAGACCTTTTGCAAAAAGTTCAGGTTTAACCCTTATCTTAAGCGGGAACTGTCTATGGCGGGACAGTAGGGAATGCAGGGAAGCGTGCAAATCTGAGAGCACTCAGATCAGACAAAAGGAAAGGACTTTCCAGTCCTAAGGAGGGATGATGTTAGGATACGTCAAAACGAATATCAAGTTCTTGCTTCATTTTGGGATCATGAGAAAACATTGCCAATAAGATGCCAAAAATTGTAGTTGATTTAGAGTGATTGAATTGTGCATATATGTGTGAAAATATCACATCTTTCTACCTAGAGTATTAACTCCAATGGGGCTAACTCTGTGGAATCAAGAATCAAACTCAATTTTGTTATTGTTGAGCTTCTTTAAGGAAGATATCAATTTCCTTGATATGAAAAGAGAGGAAACATTCTTAGCTTCATAAAAGCGATTGAGTGAAAAGATATTGATAAAAGAATTTTACATAGATAAAGATGATTCCTGGCAGTTTCGGGCAGTTTGATATCTTGGGCATTTTCCCATGATGATCTTTTGCATTCTTTTAAGTCATGGAGATTTCTTGGGCTTTTACATCATCCTTCATTTTGGAGATGTCCTGACTTTTCTCTCTTTTCGGGGAAGGGTACATCACATACTCCTTCATCTTGGAGATGCTCCGATCCTTCTTTTTCTTTCTCAGGAATTAGGATGATGATATAGGTTCATTGGTCAAAATTCTCTAGATGATAGCAGAAATCAAATATCTTTTAGGGTTTGTCGGGAGGTTCATCGCAGTCGCCTTCATCTTGACGGTGCTCAAAACGTTCCCTGGAAGGATCCTTCACAAGCTCCTTCATCTCGGAGATGATCCAAATCTTCTTTGGCCCTTGGGGTCTAGCTCGTATATTCGTCTTCATCTTGACGATATTTGATTGCAACTTGGATGACTGAGGATATATGGATTGGGTAGGTTCTTTTTACTGCCCAAGATATTTCCACTATCTTACTGCGAAAAGAATGATCTTTAAGAATGTGTCATATCTATGATCAATATCAATTCGCTTATGGCTTTTCAACATTATTGAATTTTCGTTTGCTGGTCATGTCGAAGAATTTTCTACATCCTCTTGGTTGACCAACAGAAAAAGCTTGAATTCAGTTCTTATTTCGCAAAAATCTTGCTTTTTGGAAATAATACTAAAGATAGTTGGAGGAAATTCTTTATGTGATGCAAATTTTGAGATCAACAATGACTTTTGATAGCAAATTGGCAAAATATTCTTGAAATCCTTGATGAATGTAATCGCTTGACAACCGATTGACACGTCCATGACAAAATTCTCCTCTCTTTTTCCCCAAAAAGAGAGACTCAGGCTTAGCCCTTACCTGAATGGGAAGTTGGAAATACTCCTCTCTTCCCCAAGGAGGAGGTATTTGCAAAATGAAACTTTCGAAGAGAAATTAAGTTTTCGTCAAAACTCCCTATCTCTAGGCTTCTCTTATGGAAAGACGGCCAAAAAAACAAAGTTGAGAAAGTATCACAGAGGAACGAGTCCATCACACTCGCCCTAGAAGAGGGTCCTTTGTGAAGGGGTTGGCCAAAAGATGAGAAAAATGGGGGCCACAAAAGAAACGAGCTTCCGTCAAAGCTCTCCCTGGAAAAAAGGGTTCTTTTGTGTAAATTTGGTTGTTGTTTTGCAAACTGTTCGCGAAGAAAAAGAGTCCCTTCAAACTCTCCCTGAAAGAGAGTTCTTGCAAACGAAAGTTGGTGGCATGCGAAAGGAACGAGCTCCCTCGAACTCTCCCTGAAGAGGGTCCTTTGCAAGAAAAAAAGATTGATTTTTGATAAAATGGTAACCCGAAGGTTGAAATTGAGATTTAAAACTTGAATGTTGATGATTGGTTAGTACAAAGACTGAACCTGGAGGGCTAACTTGATCAGTCAGCCAAACACTAGCACGAGAGCTAGCTATACCAGCACGAGCACTGGGTTTTAAAAAACACACCAGCACTGGATTTCGAAAAATGCCCCAGTACGAGCGCTGGGTTTCGAAAATGCACACCAGTATGAGCACTGGGTTTTTGAAAGTGCACACCAGCACGAGCATTGGTTTTCGAAAATGCACACCAGTACGAACATTGGGTTTTTCGAAAAATGCACACCAGTACGAGTACTGGGTTTTCGAAATTGCATACTAGTATGAACACTGGGTTTTTCGAAAATGCACACCAGCACGAGCAATGGGTTTCGAAATGCACACCAGCACGAGCATTGGGTTTTCAAAAGTGCACACCAGCACTGGTTTTCAAAAATACACACCAGTATGAACACTGAGTTTTTCGAAATGCACACCAGCACGAGCACTGGGTTTCTAAAATGCCCTAGTACGAGCGCTGGGTTTTCGAAAGTGCACACCAGTATGAGCACTGGGTTTAAAAAACATACCAGTACGAGCATTGGATTTTGGAAATCACACTAGTATGAGCACTGGGTTTAAAAGATGTACCAGTACGAGCACTGGATCTTTAAAGAAGAGACTGACATTCCTAAGATGTTTGGAAATTGAAGCATGGATGATTGCTGGTGTTTCAAGATTATCCCTTATCCTGAAGGGGAAAGGCAAGGAGAACTTTGGTCCAATACGAGCATTGGATCAACAGGGAAAATTCGATTCGGAACTTGAGAATTCAAAAATAAGAATATACAAAAAGCGAAAAACACGAGTCGGAACCTGGTTTTTCAGAATAAAAAGAGAAAATTGAGTTTTTGAAACTCAAATTTTCAAAAGAATGATCGGTTTCAATAAGAGCGTTGAATCCGATAGGAAGTTCGAGTCAGAACTTGAGAATTAAAAAATAAGAATATACAAAAAGCGAAAAAACTGAGTCGGAACCCTGTTTTTCAGAATAAAAAGAGAAAATCGAGTTTTTGGAACTCGAAATTTCAAAGGAATGATTGGTTCCAACATGAGCATTGAATCCGATAGGAAGTTCGAGTCGAAATTCGAGACTTCCAAAAATAAGAATATACAAAAGCAAAAACCCGAGTTGGAACCCAGTTTTTCAAAATAAAAGAATGAATGAGAATCGAGTTTGAGAACTTGAATTCTCGACGTAGCAATAGGTTCCAACGCGAGCATTGGATCCAAAAGGAAGTCTGAGTCGGAACCCGAAACTTTAGAAATAAGAATATACAAAAGGGAAAATCCGAGTCGGAACCTGTTTTTTCAAAATAAAAGAATGAGGGAAAATCCGAGCCGAACCCGATTTTTCAAAATAAAAGAATGAATGAGAATTGAGTTTGAGAACTCAAATTCTCGATGTAGCAATTGGTTCCAACGCGAGCATTGGATCCAAAAGGAAGTCCGAGTCGGAACCCGGAACTTCAGAAATAAGAATATACAAAAGGGAAAATCCGAGTCGGAACCCGGTTTTTCAAAATAAAAGAATAAGAGAAAATCAGAGTCGGAACCCAGTTTTCAAAATAAAAGAATAAATGAGAATCGAGTTTGAGAACTCAAATTCTCGACGTAGCAATTGGTTCCAACGCGAGCATTGGATCCAAAAGGAAGTCCGAGTCGGAACCCGGAACTTCAGAAATAAGAATATACAAAAGGGAAAATCCGAGTCGGAACTCGTTTTTTCAAAATAAAAATAAAATGAAAACAAAACCTGAGTCGGAACTCAGGTGGGAAGGGAATAATCCTTACCCAAGAGTCAGAATTTTTTTTAGAAGGATTGACAAAAGGCATGAATAGATTCTGACGATGAGGATGAGAAACTTATTCAAGATCCTCGGCCCAAGATGGTCTGAGATTTGAATTTTATTTAGGATGGTTTTCAAGATTATTCCTAATCCTGAAGAGAATTTGACAAAATCAGAAAAGATTGATAGAGATTTGATAAAGAATAAAAGAAATTGATGAAAGGGAAGAATCAATAAAGTTAGTGAGATTAACAATAAAAAGGATTAGTAGAAATTTGAGGGAAAATTGATGATAAAAGAATTTAGGATCATCCCCTGTCTTGAAAGAAAATAAAGGGCCTCGCGCGACGAGGTTCAAGTTTATCCCTTAACCTGAAAGGGAAAAAGAATACACGAATACCTCATTGAAACGAGGCATCAGGTTTATCCTTTATCCTGAAAGGGTTTGTAAAGATTGATAAAATTTTAGTTAAATTGATAAAAACTTGACAAAAATTGATAAAATTGATAATAAACTGATGAAAATTCGATTAAATTATAATTAATAAGAAAAATTAATATTAATTAAAGAATTAATAAGGTTTTTAGAAAAAGTTTGTCTGATCCTGCCTGCATATGATGAAGGAAAACAAGTATAGATCAAAATAAAGTGCCCTAGTATCAGGGAGAAGAATGTGAGAATTTAATAAAAGATTATTGCTTTATTGAAAAAGACTTTTGAAGAGTACAAAAGGCTAGGACGGACAACTCAAGTGTAAAATCTCTTCAAATGTAGAGCATTGATAGGATCTGGCAGTTCCACCCCATCTGCGTTGACCAGACGATAGGAATTGCGAGGCAGCGCTTCCTTAACCACATAAGGGCCTTCCCAATTGGGTGACCACTTGCCCTTCGGTCGATGCTTGAGATGAACTGTCGATCTGAGTACTAGATCATTAACTCAAAATCTTCTCTCAATAACGGACTTGGCGTAGTGCCTAGCTATCCTCTGGCGATAAGCTTGAGCGTGCTCTGCTGCCTCGAGTCTTTTCTCATCTAACAGATCTAGTTGTACCAACCTTTGTTGCTGATACTAATCAAGCGGGAGTTCAATGAGCGACGCAAACTTGAGTGCGGGCTTCTTAATGTGGAGAAAAAATACCACCTCGGTCCCATAAACAAGCTCTGAAGGAGTAGCGTTGGTTGGGGTCCGAATGGTGGTTCGGTACGCCCAGAGTGCATCATGCATCTTCTCGTGCCAATCGCGGCCTGTCTCCACAGTTCTTTCTAGAATGCGGATCAAAATCTTGTTGGTGGTCTCTACCTGGCCATTCCCTTGAGGATAATAGGGAGTCGAGAAATGGTGATGAATCCTGAACTTCAAGCAGAAGGTCTTCATCCTCTCATTCTTGAAGTCACTGTCATTATCTGACACAATATCATGTGGGATGCCGAAGCGGCAAAGAAGATTCTTATGAATAAAATAAACCACATGTCAGCCTTCTACCGTTCGCAGAGTTACAACTTCGACCCATTTGGTGAAGTATTCTGTGGCTAAGAAAAAATATCGGTGGCCATTAGAAGCTGAAGGAGTGATCGGACCCATCACATCGAAGGCCCACATCGAAAAAGGCCAAGGGGAAACCACAGACTGTAAGTATGCGGCTGACACATGATTGAAAGGTGTGTGCATTTGACATTTGACGCACTTCCTCACAAATCGATGGCAATCTTGCTGCAAGGTTTTCCAATAATACCCTGCTCGGATAATCTACTTGACGAGTGTTTGGTAGCCGACGTGACCACCACAAATTCCCTCGTGTGCCTCTCGGACAAATGGCTTCATCCTTGTCTAAGCATCTGGCGTACTCAGAACTAAACCAACGATAGTAGAGAGTATCAGCGATGATGAATTAACGGGCCGACATGCGTTGGATCGCACGTTGCTCCCTTCTTGGCATTTCTGATGGAAATTCACCTGTTTCGATAAAGCTTTCGATGTCTTGATACCAAGGCTTCTCTTCTTGAGTGGCTTGGTTAACTTGCTCAGCTGGAATGAAGGCAGGTTGATCAAGTCTGACAATCTTGAAGGAACAACAAGATTCACTGTCTTTGAAAGATAAAATGGAACCCAGACAGGCTAGGTCGTCTGCTATGTGATTGTATTTCCTCTTGACATGATTGAGCTGAAATTCCTCAAAGTTGCCTATGAGAGCTAAAGCAATCTTCTGATAGGGAATCAACTTTGAATCCTTGACTTGCCATTCAACATTAACTTGGCTAACAACAAGCAATGAGTCGCCGAAGGCATATACTCTCTTGACATTAAAGTCTTACAAAATTTTGAGGCCTTGTGTTAGAGCTTCATACTCAGCCATGTTGTGAGTACATTCAAAGTTGAGTTTGAGGGAATAAGGGATCATCTCCTTTTTGGGAGTCATCAATAAGATCCCAATCCCTATGCCGGACATATTCATGGCTCCATCGAAGAATAGAGTCAAAACTGGGGATTCTTGAATGTTGCAGATACGATCGCCGGGAAAATCATCTTCTACCTTGATCTCTTTTATCAATGGGAAATCCGCCAACTGATCTGCTATAGATTGTGTAAGACCCGCAATTTTTCAGAAAATATCTGAATAAAATTCATGAGGCATTTACCGCTAAAAATGGCATTTTTCTCAGAATGCGAAACGATTCAATTCCTGCGAGCTAGTTACACTTAGGATATTCGTCGAAACGCGAATATATGCTCAAACACTCTGGAAGCCATAACTTCCTATCTGAACAAAATCAAAGGATTCCTGCGAGCCAACTTTCTTAGTGGCATCAATACGAAGATAATGGCGTACTCAGAAATTTTCGGAAAAAAATCGCCCAAAACCCGAAATTCTTGTGGGACCCACGGAAATATGGGTGGCACCCACAAAAATATTTCTCAGAAAATATTCTAAAAGATTCTAGAATATTCCAGCACCATCCAGCACCTTCCAGAGCCTTCCAGCTCCTTCCAGCACCTTCCATGGAAGGGATTTCTAAAAAGCCAAGGGGTATAAGGGTAAAAGTGAAACTTGGGGCCCAAGTTTCACTTCCTATAAATAGAGGAGCCCCCCTCTCTCTAAAAATCGCCAACCCCTCTCTCTCTCCTCCTTTTCCCAAACCTCCCCTACCTAGCCTAGCCCACCTGAGCCCACCTGACCTAGTCTGAGCCTGCCTGACTTAGCCTGAGCCTGCTTGACCTGGTCTGAGCCTGCCTGACCTGGTCCTAACCCACCTGACCTGGGTCTGAACCTACTTGACCTAAGTCCAAACCCAGTTGACTTGACTTGAACCTGGTTTGGTTCAAAGTCAAAGTCCAAGTCCTTTTTCGTCCGAAGTTCGAAGTTGATCCTTTTTCGAAGTCGAGCCTCGTTCGAAGCATTTGAAGCAACCGGAGCCGTTTCTTCCGCAAATTGAAGTAAGTTCGCTTCATTAAACCATCTCTCTCAAGTATTTGATTGTTTGTATATAGCATATACTTTCTGAAGTAGTATCTTGCTTTAGTTCTTGGTTGAGCCCTCTAGGACGCTTCGGTGTTCACGCGCTCGCCTCGTAACTATCGTCGGATATATATGTTCGAATACGCAGTATATGCGTTCTTCAAAATAGTATCTCACCCTAGTTCTTGGTTGAGCCCTCTAGGACACTTCGGTGTTCACTCGCTCGCCTCGTAACTATCGTTGGATACAGATCTAGGTGTATATCTGTTGATTCTGCCGACGCGTCTTATATCGCACAGGCTATGTAATTTACCTTTGTCGTCGCGTCGTATGATGCCAAGGCTCCCTGCTTTCTGTACTTCTGATTAAAGCACTTCCGATTATGCATTTACTTACGTCGTCGCGTCGAACGATGCCAAGGCTCCTGCTTTCTGCAATGTATTTACTTACGCTGTCGCGTCGAACGATGCCAAGGCTCCTGTTTTGTTATATATGTAGAATATTTCGTTCAGTTACACACCCTGAACAATAGTATATGCATTTCCTTTACACCGTCGCTGTATAAAGCACAGACTTCTGCTTATATTACATATATGGCGCGTAAGTGAGTGTTCAAATGGAGATCAACTCCAAAATCGCCCATGTGATTCCCTTACCGCTCCTCGTACAAGATTCTGCTTGACGAATGAAGCCCCTATTGGAAAGGCTTCGCCTTTTGGCAAAATGCTCTTTACGTATAGACTAAATCAATTACGTATGGCCTGGCTATGGCCCAAGGTTCCTGCAACCTTGATGGATGCAAAGTACGCACAACGGTGCGCATCCATTTCCCGAGTTAAGCGTAGCGATTTCCCACCAAAGAGGGGAGATGCCGCTAAAATGGATAAAAGAAAACGCACGCTTTCTCCGTTAAAGAGAGGAAGTGCTGCTGAAATTTCTGAAGGAGCTAAGAATGGCTCAGAAAGAACGTAGCAGAAGTGCTACCCAGTTATGGAACGCCTTCTACGATGTAGAAAGGTTCGTCGCACCACTGCCGGTAGAGCAGAGAAGGTGTTGACAGAATGGTTGGCAGAAGAGCTGCCAGAACCAATTAAGTGGCACAATGATGTCCTTTGTTGGAACGATGTCAGAATGACTCATCTCCCTGACACCTGCAAGGGCACCATACTTATAAGAGCCGTTGCGCCAAAGTAGTGGTAGCGCCTTGACGAGGTCCTGAGCTCGTTGCGTAAAAATACGCCGAGTAGCCGATCCGTAGAGATCGAGTCATGTGCATGCTCATTGAGAATTATCAGACAACCAAACTCGTAAGGGCCGCTGAGCCGGAGTGTGTTGTTTCCACCGAAAGAGGTGAAGTGCTCGTCAAGGCCGAAGTGCCGAGAGCAGAGTTAAGCATGCATATGAATAAAACCTTTGTTCCACGGTGAAAACCGTGTGGTTGATTGGGGTCGGGTACATACTTCTCAAAGGCTACCCTATAGGCATGCAATGTTCGTCAAGTAATTGTAAGACCGGCAGGCCCCTTTAAGAATTTCTCACCGAGGAAGACGGTGATGGCGCAACCTTGAGTGACATATATTTCACCCGAACCTGATAGAGTTCATTGATGGCCTTCGTCACTCAGAGGTATGGAGGTCGTGGTTATCCTTAAATATCTAAGGATTGAACCCAACTACTGCAGTAGCAGAATGCATTCGGATACCTAGTAAGGATCTCTTCCGGTATGCTGTACCGTCCTACTAGGGGGATGGGGTCAACAGGCCTCTGGGGTATCTAAAATACATAGAATAATCAACCCCCAGATCGTCGCGTTGTCGCCCAGATATGAGTCCCCTAAGCCTAGGGGGAGGTGCAATTATCGAAACAAAGCATTAGCTTAGGTACAACGCTACTTTGAATGTATGAGTGGATGACGTTGTTGAGTCAGTCCTGCATAACCTTTGTGAAGGTGTCATGGTCGGTATACTACTGTACCGATTGGGAAAGAACCCCATTGATATCCGTACGACTAAGTGAAGCTCGGAGAGCTGTCCTTAGATTCGTAGGATACGAATGTGCCAAGCATAAAGGCTTGAGCTAGACATCCATTCGTGACTCTGAGGAGGTCAAGGCTAAGTCGTAGAGACTTAAGCGGTTATTCTAAACTCACAGCCCTGAAGAGGCTTATGCGAAGTCATGAAGACTTGCGTGGATGTTCAACTCATAGCCCTGATGAGGCTTTTGCGATATACGCTAGGTCATGGAGGCTTGAGCATCGTATTACGAACTGCGACCCTGAGTGGTCTATGCATTTACTTGAGTTGAATAGATAGGTATTTGCCTACTTACCAGACCATCAGTGGTTCTGACCCCGTTTAATGGGGATTTCAAGTGTTGAACCTGCGTGGCGATATACGGAGCAAGGCGGCATCGAGTTCCAGGGTTTCTCTAGACAGAGTTGTACTGCTTCCTTTTTATTGAACCTTCACTGCTTTTCTAAGCAGTAGTGTTGTAATAAACATGTGCTTTCGATAAAATGGATCACTTTGGTGGTCAATGAGTTGCTTGGCCATATACCTGCAACGTGCTCGGAGTTTTCTAAAACCGACGACTCATTATCGTCTTATTCCGCTGCTAAAAGTTTTTCTAAGTTCCGCTGCAAAGAAAAAAAAAATTCATGAAAATTTTAACTTAGCTTTGTTTTGGAAATCCGGGGCGTTACAGATTGACCCTTGACTGACTTCTGAGAAACATACTCCAAGTCGTACTGCATCAGGAGGACTTGCCATTTAGCGATCCGTTCAGTGAGGAAAGGCTACTCAAGGATGTACTTGAGAGGATTGAGTCTTGACAAAATTTGGATTTCTAACGCCAACAGATAATGTCTCAGCTTCTGACACATCCACACTAAGGCTAAACATGTCTTTTCCATTTGAGAGTATCTTTTCTCATAGTCAATGAAAGTCTTGCTGATGTAGTAGATGGCGTGCTCTATCCGGCTGCCTTCCTCATACTGCGCAAGAAATCTACCACAAGCATTCTGGTTAATAGAAATATACGAGAGAAGTGGCTTTCCAAGTTTTGATGGCTTCAGAACAGGTGGATTTAGGAGGTAATGCTTGATGCGTTCAAATGAGAGATGACATTCTGGTCCCCACTCAAATTTCACTTCTTTTCTCAACAAGTGATTAAAGGGCTCGCATCTCATGGCGAAATTAGAAATGAAGCGCTGAATCGATTGAATGCGCCCTTGAAGGCTCCTCGGTTCTCTAAGATTGGTAGGAGACGGCATATCAATGATTGCCTTTGCCTTAGCTAGATCCACCTCTATGCCTTTCTTGCTGATCATAAAGCCAAGCAGTTTGCCTGACTCTACTCCAAATACGCACTTCTGCGGATTGAGCCTCAACTTATAGAGGATAAGTCTTTCGAAGACTTGGCCGAGAGCATCGAGATGATCCTCTCCTTCTTTGGACTTGACCAGGATGTCATCCACATAGGCATCCATGTTCTTGTGCATCAGGTCATGAAAGATAACGGCCATTGCCCTCTGATAGGTTACCCCAGCATTCTTGAGCCCAAACGGCATAACTATGTAGCAAAATGTGCCCCAAGGCGTCGTAGAAGAGGTTTTTGCTTGGTCACGAGCGGTCAATTTGATCCGGTTGTAGCCTGAGTATCCATCCATAAAGGAAAACATGGCATGGCTTGCCGTGCTGTCGATTAGAAGATCAATATTAGGAAGTGGATAATCATCTTTTGGGGTAGCCTTGTTGAGATCCTTGAAATCAATGCAAATTCAGACCTTGCCATTCTTTTTGGGAACTGCTACAATGTTCGCCAACCAGTCTGGATAATCAATGGTCCGAATGAATCCTGCCCTTAACAACTCCTCAAGTCCTTTAACTTGTGGTGCTACTCGGGGATCCATTTTTCTCAGTTTCTACTTGATTGGCTTGCAATCTGGCTTCAGCACAAGACGATGCTCGACTAACTTGGGGTCTAAGCCTGGCATATCCTCATAAGTCCAAGCAAAGACTTCTTGATGCTGTTTGAAGAAATAGATGAGCCTTTCCTTCTCATCTGAACTTAGGCTGAAACCAATTTTGAGGATCTTAGGATCATCTTCTGAGCCGATGTTGACATCATCTATCGGATCTCGAACCATTGGTGATGGTTCATCTTGCTTCTGAATACTGGAAAATCCTGAATCACTGAGTCAAAATATGCTAATTCTTTGATATGCCCTGTTATCTTACTGACCTCTTCCTCTGCCTTTGCCTTGCAGATTCTGGCCGGTTTGGAATTACTTTAAGAAAAATTAGAATTGATAACAAGCCTTTTGAGCAATTTAGGAGCCATGATCTTGGCAATCCTGAAAAGCACAAATAAGGTTTTTGAAAAAAGGTAAGAGATTCAAAAATAGTCCTTTATACAGAGAATGATGACATAGAAAAAGATATAACCAAAAAATCATGTATGCCAAAATGAGAATAGGAAATCAAATTTTCATTAATTGAAATATTCTTGATATTTACATATGGTTGTTTGATGAAGAAAGGAAAACTGGGGTGGACTTGCCCCTACAAGATGACAAAAAAAAGAAAGCAGAAAACACTGGCATTGTCTTCTTCATTCTGCTCCCTTGACAAAGGTGGTTTTTCTGCCGGACAATTGGCCTGTGAAACCCAAACCTGCACTGGTGACATGTTGAGTGGGGACGATCGGCTCCATAATGCCATCCCCATTCTTACCAAGGCCCCTGAAGGGCTGGTAGCCATGTTTCATCAGAAGATGAAACCCTTTCTTAGTTTTTGAGAATTGGGGAAACAGAGGATGATCCTTGAATGAAGTGCAATCGAGGCACCCACCTAACTTAAAGAAGCGAGGTCCCTGCCACTGGATCACTGCTGCAACATTTTCTGTCGACTGGACTTCTTTCAGCTTCAACATGTCTAGGCTTTCACTCAAATTGATTTCATCGACTTCCCGGATGCTCGGGATGTGAGCAGTGAAAGTAGGACGGGGAATCATCGGTTGTGGGAGTCACTCTTCCGGATCCTCTCCTAGGACCGTGGTAATCTTGCCTCCTTTTGACCATTTTATGCACTGGTATAGGGTTAAAGGAACGGCATTGGCATTGTGGATCCAAGTGCGCCCGAGCAAAAGGTTGTACGTAGGTGGCACATTCACTACGTGGAAAAGCACGATATGCACTGAATAGTTAATGAAAATCTCGAGAAAAATCTTCCCCTTGGTTGTCTGCCCGTGGTTGTCAAAACCATAGATCGTGATCGGATCTGGGGTGTATTCTTTTTCCTTCAGACTCAAGGCCCTGGCTGTCATCTCCGGACAGATGTTGAGGCTACTGCCTCCATCAACGAGTACATGAGGGACTGTCAAGCCCCTGGTCCACACCACTATGTAGAGAGCGTTGTTATGAAATGAATGAGGCTTTGGCAAATCCTCATCAGAAAATGTTATTGGTGCGTTTGTCATTGCTTGATTGACGATCTGGGCCATATCTTGCTGTGTTGTGCTAGGCTTGACCTTGATCTTATGCAGCAGGTCTTCTAGCACTTGTTGGTGCTTCGACAAAGCATGGGTCAGGTCCAGAATGAAGACATTTGATAGAGCAGTAATTGGCTTCTGTACTGACCCTGGAGTCTCATCTTTCTTTGATGCTGCTTTGATGAAGCACTTCGGAATCCTGGGGATTAGCTTGGCAATTTCTGTCGTCATCTTCATTGGCTTCTTGGTTAGTTTCTTGTTGTTGACAACCGAAGTAATATCCGCCCTCTTGGTGGAAGACTGTGTTTGGCGAAGGACTAGGACCTGATGCTGATCCTGAATGTCTTGACTGGAACACGACTGAATATTGTTCTAGAGAAAGACTGCTTGTTCTGAAATCACTGAAGTTGAATGTTTTGCGAAAGGTTTGGACAAAATTTTGGGTTGTTGTTCATCCTCATCCTCGATCAACAAATTCTTATTGATGCATTCTTGGATGATGTTTTTTAGAACAAAATAGTGTTCTGTGTCATGCCCAACAGTCCAATGAAACTTACAGAATTTATTGGTCCACTTACCCATGGCAACTGGAGGATCTGCCACTTTGGGGAGTTTGATCATTTCTTTCGACATTATATATTCTAGGATGTCTTTGCGAGACTGCTCCAGGGCGGTGAATTCCCGATCATAACTCCATCCTTCATGATTTGGCTTTTCTTGTTGTTTTGCCTCTGGCTGCGACACTGATCGGATGGGCTGTGGCTTAACAAACTTTTCCTTCTGGGCTGCAGAGTTCGTTCTTTCGACCCTGGAGTATCCGGCATTCTTGTTGCGATTTTTCTTGTTCTTCTTGCTGCCAGAACTATTGCTATGGTCTGAGAAATCTGTAGAATAAGCAACGTGTGCTTTCTTCTTCTAGTCAGGATTCCCTCAGACGAAAGGGTAGCCCTCATATAAGCCATTGTCTAGTCCTGTTTCGAGCCACTCGGCTCTCTCAATCAGCTTAATAAATGACTTGGTTGGAGATGTGAAAATGAGATTCCTCAGAGGCTGAGCAAAGTTGTTCAAAATGATTTGCAGGGCGTGCTCCTCTGGGATGGGAACCTTCATTTTGTTACAGGTACTCCTCCACCTGTAGATGAATTCGCCAGCTCTCTCATTCTCATTTTGCTTCAAATTGTACAGATGGTTGAGAGTTGGTGAGGCCTCAATGTTAAACATGAAGCGCTCAATGAAAAGGTTCACGACTTTATAGAACTCTCGTAGTTCGATAGGGTTGATGTGGTCTGCATACCACCTGCCCGTTGTTCCCTCTAGGCTGCGAGGAAAGCAGATGAATAATGCCCTGTTGTCTTTCTTGAAATGGCCGCACTCAGCATAGAATGTGGCTAAATGAGTCTTGGGATTGCCTGTTCCGTCAAACTTGAGGAACTTTCTAGGGAGATTCTCCAAATTGTCAACCCCATCTAGGCCATTATAGAAATTTTCACCAGAGTAGGTTTGCTTGCCCTTGCTCTTGGCCTGGATGTCCTTAATTGCCTGAGTCATTTCTCTCATTTGCTCATGCATCGGATCCTCAACTGGAATAGGTTTGTTCACAGATTCAGGCTCTGCAGTGATCTTTATGAACTGCTGTGGAGGATTCTCATGGTAGACAAACTGCTCTTCCTCTTCTGATTCTTCCTCAGCTGGTTTTGATTCCTCAGAAGTGGTGTCAGGCTGGACTTTCTTTCTGACGATCCTAACTGGCTTTTTCACAGCTTTCTTCTTTGGTTTGCTTTTCTGAACAACCTTCTTCTGACTGACCTCGGCTTGTTCTGACATTATCCTGGCCATCATTTTCTGAAACAGACTGTACATAGCGAAATCAATATCATCTTGCTTGTTCTGGCCTTGTCCTCTGACCGACTTGGGAGAATTCATTCCTTCGTTCTCACTGTCGATGTGCTGAGGGGCGGTCTCTTTCTCAGCTCTTGTCTGAACCATTCTGACAATGCCAATGATTTCTGCAGAATAAAGGAATGGTTAGAGCACGGAAGAGCTTTTATGGAAAACACAAGTTTTGAGAAAAGACGAGAATGGAGGAATTGATAGACAATTAAACAGGTTATCCCATTACCAGGGATCGGGTCATCACAAATTTTGTGATAATTGCGTTACCATTTTGTGATAACAAAAAAAATCTGCCTTGCTACCTAGGCGAGGTCGTCCATCATGATAAGAGATAATTGAAGAAGAATATAAGGAAAAGTCTCATCACTAGGGATGAGGTCATCACGGAAATCGTGACCACATAAAATAAAAGAATAAAATTTTGGCCAAAAAAGAGCTTTTTAACAGAACATAAAGTTGCATTTTTATTGATGACAAAATTCAAATACAAAGAGAAGGTGGGCAGACAGTTTGCCATCATTCTCGATATTCAGATGATACATTGGGACCAGAAAATATAGACAAAGGAATGAAGGAGTCCCAAGTGTATTTGGTTACATGGTATGCCCCAAACCACTGATCCGACTGCAGATCGAACTCTGGCATGTGGCCCATCGAGAAGCGAGTGTTGACACAAACCTGCCACTATGAGAATTGTCTGAGACATCTCTCTGGCTGATAGTCGACATAGAAGAAAGGACCAAGCAGTCTGTAACGCTTGCTACGAGCATAAGTGTAGCGAGAAACTGACTCTTGCCTGTTGAAGTAATCCCAAACGATCTCTTCCTGATGCAGACTCTCAATCAAAGTTCGATACTGAATGACAAACTTCGACCTTTTGCTGCCAAACCTGAACAAACTAGCTTTTGATGGCACGTGTCACAGGAACCACGACTGCAAGGCATAAGTGCATCCTTCCACCAGAATGGTCTCTTCAAGGGCAAAACAAGCTAAACCTTGGTAGAGAAAGGCTAGAGCTGCCATGGACACTGAAAGTTGATGGGTCTGCTTGCTTCCCCATCTTCGAAAGAGTTGGGCGACTATCACATCGATGAAATTCTGACCGTCCTGAAAGAATGCTAATCCTACTGTGCATAGGACCATGGCATGCTGGATTCTTTCTTTTGCTGCTCGAGACAAGGTGTCAACTTCCTCGTAGGCTCCATACTTGCGATAGAGTCCAAACAGGTTGATGAACTGACTTCTGTTGATCTCAGTGAGGGGCCAGGATCTTCTCCCTGTAGCTCTGGCTAATGCTTCTCGAACATCTATCCCCTTGACATTGATCAGGAACTACTGCTCGATCGGATCATCTGGCTGACCAGCTGGCTCTGGCAATCCCATGATATCGCTGAATTCATCCATTAGCAGAGTCATCTCTCCCCATGGAAACCAGAATGTGCAGGTATGTGGATTTTATCGTTCTGCCATAGCTTGAATCAGACTGTCGTTGATGGTTCGCTTGCCCGCCGCTGATGCCATCTCCAATCCACAATCATCCAAGTGGTCTGGGAACATACGCGAGAAGGTGGCGAACCAAGAATAATATCACCGAGGGAAGAAGGAATGAGATTGGATGACCCAATGATCCGAGGTTCCATCCCTCATTTGACAAGAAAAAATGATCTTTGGGAAAAACAGCATCAGGGGAATTGGATGCCATTGGAATGATACTGGGGCAAAGAAGAAGAGAATTAGATAGAATGCAGGACTTGTGGATAGACTCTTGATGAAAGAAAAGGATAGACACATCTCCTGGAAATTTTGAAAGATCAAGGATTTTTAGAAAAAGGGATTTTCAGGGTTTTTTTAAAAAAAAGTTTGACACACAAGAGAAAAAGAATGTAGGAAAAGGAAAAATATACATCTGGGTTTTTTGAAAAGGTTTGATATATATAGGAGAATACAAGGAAACTTCGCATAATCCGAGCTGCACAAACAAGCATGCACACACAGCACTCCCTAAAGGCTGACTCTAAATGCAATATTTTGAAATGGCTTGTAGGACCTTAATCCTAACTCTATGGTTCAGATCATCTGATTCCAATTAAGGTATGTCGATATACTTAAGCTGAAGCTCGAACTACGTGGCATAGAAATATTTCTTCGGTTCTAAGGTAATGGCTTCCCAACATCCTTGAGCACCTACCGTTATATCTCAGACTATGGCCCTTAGGTACGTGGTAGGGGGGCGCGAACCCAAATAAGTGGTTCAGTTGTGAGGCTCTCTCCTGAACTATGGTTTAGTGAGACAGCTCAGCAACGTGAAGACCGGGACAATATAGATAGGGATGTTTTTCAAAAATATGCTCAACATGCAAATAAAACTAGAAGGCTCTAATGCAAGTCCTAAAAGAGATAGAATTTAAAAAAAATATCTGCATACACTTGCATACATTGTTTATATTCAATCCCTAGAATTGAGGAGAGTTGTATTTCAGACCTAAGTCTACTATGGACATGGATAATCTCCTCAATATGGTCCTACCAAACCATACTTAAATCCTATATGCAATGATGTCAGCTTTAGGACCAAATCTAGGTTCCTAAGGTTTGCATGAAAATGAAGCTGACATATGTTAGAATAAAGACTTAGATAATATCAAAGCAAAGCAAAAGGCATAGATCCAACCAAGCGAAGATGAGTCCCATCTCGGTTGCCAACTTTTGTGATCATGCAAAATTTTTCCTCTCGTTCCTCTTTTCCTTCTCTTTGCCTTTCTAACCTCTATTCCCTTTTAAAAGAAAAATAAAAGATAGAAAAGAAGAGAGAAATGAGAAAAGGAAGAAGAGAGAGGAACTCTTTTGCAAGGTCTCATCTGACCAAAATTTTGAAAGATGTTTTAAAATCACTCGCCTCCGTTTTAAAAATCTGCGGGAAAAATGGAGAGACGGGATTCGCTCGTCGGTACAAGGTTTGACCGTTCCTGGCGCCTTTACCAGGGGTAATCAAACCAAGGATCGAATTTATGCCCTTTTTGCTTTGCTAAAATATTATCTAAGAATTTATTCTAAGTCAAAAAAATGCATAAAGAATCATGCTTGTATTGAATGCAAAGATGTATGCTTCTTTTGAGAAAATGTTTTGAAAATTTCTAAGTTTGCTGAGATGAGCTTGATAATAGAGTGAAGAAGTGATTCCAAGGATTGAATTTTAGAGTTTGAATCCAACTTAGAATTTGAAATGGATCTGGAAGAAGAGACTAAAATTTCCAAGTTTTAGAATGATCAGAATTTGGATAGATAAATTGGTGGATGAAGAGGAAAGATATTTAGAATTGGCATTTTTTTAAGTAAGAAATGATTTTTCAAAGTCATAATGGACTCTGAATTAGGATCAATTTCCAAGAATCGATTTTAAATTCAATATCTAAACAAGAATTTGATTTTAGATTTGAGAAATAAATTTGAAATTGGCTTTGAGAATTGGAGATGAAATTAGATTTGAAACAAAATTTTGATCTAACTTCTGAGATGGAACTGGATCTGAGATTTTGAGATCCGAGATAGGGTTGGATCTGAAATCTGGATTCTAAAGAAGAATTGGACTCTGGGCCCTAAAATGGATTTTGGATCTGAAATCCAAGATGAAGTGGAATTCTGGAATCCTAAATGGAATTTGGATCTGAAGTCTGAGATCCAAGAGGAAGTTGAATTCTGGATTTAGAATCCTAAATGGGAATTAGATCCAAAATCTAAGATCCAACGATGAAGTTGAATTCTGGATCCTAAATGGAATTAGATCCAAGATCTGGAATTCAAGATGGAATTTGGATCCAAATTCTGAGATCCAAGATGGAATTAGATCCAAAATTTGGAATGGAATTTGGATCTGAAGTCTGAGATCCAAGGTGGAATCGAATTATGGATCCTAAATGAAATTTTGGATCTGAAGTCTGAGATTCAAGATAAAGTTGGGTTCTGGATCCTAAATGGAATTTTGGATTTGAAGTCTGAGATCCAAGATGAAGTTGGGTTCTGGATCCTAAAATGGGTTTTTGGATCTGAAGTGTGAGATCCAAGAAGTGGAGATTGCATTTGGAAATCTGGATCCAAGTTGGGATGGGGTTCTAACTTTGGATTTGGATTTTGAATAGTCCAAATGGGACTTTTGAAGATGGATCTGGGTCTTTGAAGGCCCATATTAAATTTAACACTTTTAGAAAAGAATCGAATTTTGAGATTCAGAATCAATCTCAAAACATGGATTTTGAATTTGAGAATCAAGACTAAAAAAAATAAAGGATAAATTTGATTTGAGTTTTTGTAAATTAGAAGATGAATCAGAAATTTCAAAGTTAAATTGAACTTTGAAATTAGACTTAAATTTGGAAATGGAATGTTGAAGATAATATTTGAATTTGAAATTTGGATTTTGAAATCCAAATTTTGAATAGAAGAACGGATTGGAATAGAGATTGAAGAGAGATATTTGAGATCACTTGGATTTTTGGAAAAGGAATTTTGAAAAAATATGATGCAATTCTATCCTAAATGATGAAATAAATTTAAAGAATTTGAAATTGACTTTGAAATCATATTTCATTCTTTAAGTGAATTAGAGTAAGATTGAGAATATAATACATCCCTGACTATGTCCATTTAATGTATTATATAATAATTTGTACTTCAATCCACATGAAGAATAAAACATATTTTAGTGCTTTTATAGAGTTTAAAATGAAATTAACTCTCAATATATCCTGACTATGGCCATTGATATATATTTTGAGCCAATTTTAAATTAAACTCTAATAAAAGAAGAAAATATTTGAAAATATGATGATTTTTAAAAAGGATCCAGTGTAGATCCAATGTTATTCCATAAATAATGAAAATCCTAAGTTTTGTTCACATCCTGACTATGGCCATTGATGTAAATCGTCAACTTAGGATTAGTCACCTCCTATTAGAATGGTACACGTGCCATTCGTGTTTCCATTTGCGAGCTTTAAGAAACAAAGGAAAATAATGAAACAAATGTTATTTATATGCTCATTCATTCTAATCTAATGCAGAAAATTGAAATTTCTCATTAATATCTAACTATTACAAGTCAAACTATATTTGAAATTGCAATTTCTAAGTTAGAAGGGAAAATAACACTTTCTACCTGATTCCTGCAAAATAGAGTTAGTAAGGAGACAAGACATAAAGAAAGGGGAGAATACATTGGACTAGAATACATATGATGATGAGAGAATATATGTTACACAACATATATGATATTTTGTATTAATAGGAAAATGTATAATAGAATAAACTGAAGTGTTATGGAACAACTGTAAAATGTTGTGAGAATGCACATCAGGTATTGAGAAAGAATGACAGTGATGTAGCCATGAGAAGATATCATAGGTAAGTGCAACAAGGAGTGAGTGGGCAAAATGGAATGCAGAGATGATTGTGGAAGGTGACGAGTGTGTGTAGGAGGTGGGTTGTGGTACCTTTAACCTTCAGTGATAACCTGAGTGTTATCAGATGACCCTATGATGAACATAAAACTGGAAATATAGACTTTATAATGATACCAAATTGTCAAGTGATATATTATCTTTCAGGACAATGCGACACAAATATACATGTTGAAGCTAATTCAGTATATACATAAGATGTTATTTTCAAAAAAATGTGAATATGTTGAGATAAAAAGTAGGATAGATGCTGTGAAGTGAAGGTGCTGGGTAATGAATGTAATCGTTGCAGTTACAACAACAAAGAGGATATGCTAGATTTGCATAAATGCATGGCATTCAGCAGTGCTGCTGAGTGAGGTGGCGGCAAATGCCTAGGTGATGTAAATAGAATAAGTAGGAGGCCATCAGCAGGCAAAGGATGTCTATCAAAACCAACATCACTTAACAGGAAATTTTATAAAGTGTTGCTGTCGTGACATGGGATAGAATAGATATAGCAGTTGTGTGTTGGTGCTAAAGGTGCAAGTGGGAATGATATATACAAAAAAATTTAGCAGAGAAAAGGAAGAAAAGAAAAAAGAAAAAAAAATGGAAACGTGTTATATGGAGTGGTATGACAGCAAGTATGTATCATGCAAACACAATGATAGTGAAGTGTGGCAAGGGTGCAACTGAGTGAGGTAAACACGTGGGTGCAACTGGGTGTCAGTATTTGCACAATGGTGTACTTGTGAACCCTTCCATCGATGTACAGTGAGATATGGTGTTGGCATACAGGTACATTCAGCACTTTGAAGCAAACAGAAATTCAAATATAGAGCTCTGCGTCCCATATTTAATGGGTATTGTCTGTCATGTAAGTTCACCAAAGGTAATAACCTCGATCCAGCAAAAAGCAGCAGTATGCAGAAATCTTATAGATAGCCTCAACTATCTTCTTTGAGCCACCAGGACATTCGACCCTTGTCCAATAGTATTAGCAGGGTGATAACCTCTATCGACAGTATGACCATGTTCCATCAAAATTCATCTCAGAGAAGCCATCCCTCAGCAAATTCAGGACCTCCAGTGCCTATGAAAAACATGGAAAAGAAAGAGACAATACTTCCAGACTTCTGAAGTTTATTTAAAATCCAGACCTACGTATTCGTAGGTCAAGCATAGTTCGACATAGTGGATTGACTTCTGCAATCAGTAGAATAACTTCTTCTTTTATGATCCTTGTGATTCAGAACATGAGCATAGTAAGGCATTTAAAAAAAGAAGAAGAAGGAAATCTGAGGTTTAAACCACGAGGAGATAGTCAAAGGACCCTTTGCCACCTTACGAAACAGTAGTTGTAGTGAATCATCTTCACTTATTAACAAGGTTTTTAAGATTGATCATAATTATCATATAACCATCCAAACGAGCTACTAGAATATGATAACAGAAATGTTCGAAGAGGTAAGCATAATCATAGTCAAATTTTGATGGCAATGATCCCCAAGTTTACTAACCAAAGAAATGATGTGTAGTTGCGCCAGAAGCTTCTTTATTTCAATCTGAGACAGCTAAGCAGAGTCACCTGTTTCAGGACATAGAAATAGCTTGAGCAACAAAAAAAAAAATCTGAAAAGTTTTTATCCTTCAGCTTTTCTCTCGACTTTGGCATTAGTCAAGCCCTATCAGACACACTTGGAAAGTCTCCAGAACTGCCCTCATAGAATATACCATGGATGTAGTAGATCATCCTCGAACTCTTTGAACTGAAAATCAAAGTTATAGAGTACTAGAATTCTGTATTCAAATTGTGGAACAAACATTTTGAATAAATTGTAGAGACTACCCATGCTATTACCAGACTAAAACATGAGAATCGACCTTGAAATGCTAACATTCCTGCAACTTGTTACATCACTGTGATTAACACACAGAATGAAAGAGGATGATTGGCATGGTTTATAATGCAGCAAGTGTAATGGATGTAACACATAGGGGGTTGTGAAGGGATGCGGTGGTAAAATTAAAAGGAACAATACTGGGAAAATGACATTGACTGCTACAAATAAAAATGTGTAATGTATTAGGCCATGCTTACAATGAACTAGAATACATATGAATGCTAAAAGTCTGATATGATGTTATGAACACATACGAAAAAGATAGTTCATCAGATGCATATGTTATTAAAGTGGATAAGCCATGTGTACAGGTATTTGATAAAACAACAAGAGGGGAAGGCAAATGACGATGGTGAATGTGGTTGAGGAAACAACTCAACCTCTCTCTAGTCACGCCGGTAGTCAATGGTACCCCTGTTAACCCTATACTCTATATAGACATACCACAGGAGATGCTGTATCAAAAAAAAAACTCATATTATACAATTACCCACAATATGACACCACCGATTAGGAATAAAATACAGATAGCCGGAATGACTGGGGTTGGCAGGCATAGCTGCCATGAATCAGTGGAAGCTTAGAGGAAAGGGGTGTTTCCTCTGGGTGCCGACCATCTTCATCAAGTTGAATTTTCCCACAGAACAAGTATATTCAATATATTGGAAATCTCCAAGGTCGTGCCTAAAATAATTTTCCAGATTCATTGCACATGTTCTAAGGTCTGAGATTTTTGGGATCTAATTTGATCCCCCTTTACATGGGATGGTACATGTAAATAATTAAATTAAGGCAGGGAATTGAATGAAATAGAAGAGATAAGTATATTGGCAATTCACAAAACCCTAAAAAAAAAAAAAGAACATAGTGCTATACTGAGGATGACATGATTTCAAAGAGTTTAAAGCATGCTCCAGCCAATTTGTATATATGAAAATGCCAAAAAGTTGTGATCATGTGATTCAATAAGAACCAGATGGAATAAAAGAAATAGTGATGGTGAATTAACTGATGAAATAAAATGCACGACATATAAACGACCCTGTACAGAGCATACATAACTTAACATGAATATCTTGTGCGTCAGGCAGCCTAGGATTCATAGTGAGAGGTTTTTCATTTATACCTTAACTAAGCATAAAGATCGATGAATAAGAGAGAAAAAAAAATTCCAACGAAGCGTGAATCAGTAAAAGGAGAAGAGGAAAACAATTTAGAGGAAACAATGCTACAAAAAAAAATTGTACCAAACTAATCACAAACTAAGGGTTAGCTGTGATGTCAAATGAAGAAAAACAGATAGATCATGAACAGACAAATAAAAAAAAAATACAATGAGCAATCTAATGTAATGAAATTTAAGGCAATGATAAAATGCGGTGCTATTGAAACAAGAAATCAAATGTAAAATATGGATAGAATAAAGGGAAAGAAAAAAAAGGAATTAAATGTTGGAATCGATAGATTCCGTTAATATTTCACTTTTTTGTAAACCGAATTTGTTATATACAAACCGAGTTTACAGAAGATGCGTGAATGGGGCAAAAGCAAGAAGGAAAATGACTCAAGAAGGGAGGAGGAGAATGTCCTTACCGATTTTTAATCCTCGACTGAATTGGGAGTGGCGCCTTTGGAGTTGTAGACGATCTTCAGTCGTTTGGGGAAAAGAATTGAAAGGAAAAAAAAAGAAGGAAGAACGAAAAATGAAGCAGGAAAAGAAAAGGTAGAAGGAGAAGTGTGATCGGGAGCCGGAGGAGGTGAAGCACGGGTCCCCTAGGGCTTTCCTCTTGTGCCCTTTTAAAGAGGAAGCAGATGTCTCTGGAAAGGTGCGAGGCGGTTGAAGATCGGTGGATGAGGGTTGGGGCCATTGATCGAAGGGCGAAGGAGGGGCCTGGTGGTCGTTAGCGATCAAGGGTCGAGGAGCTTGTTGGGGGAAGATGGTTCTGGAAGAGGAAAAGAAGGGGAGAAGGCGAGAGTGAGGGTTTCAAAAACCCTAACTCGACTCTTAAAACCCTGAAGGTAAAATTTTTCACAAAGGGGCCTTTTTTAAAAAGTTTTTTTTTCCAATAACGGTTTTTTAGAAAACCATTTTTTGTGATTTCCTTTATTATTTTGATTTTTTTGTTTTTTTCTCGGTATTTTCTGTTTGTTTTTTGTTATTTTGGAAATAAAACCCTAAAACTTAAGAAAATATAAGGGACAAAAGCTATTTTTTTGTATATATATATATATATATATATATATATATATATATATATATATATATATATATATATATATATATATATTTGTAAGAATTTACAAAATAGGGGTTTTCTAAAAATTTGGTATTTTGATTCCTTTAGAAAATGAGTTTGGATTCAAAATTTTAAAGGGTTTTCGAGTTTTTAACCTCGAATCGAGCAATATCAAATAATGAATCCAAATGAATGCCGGATGGACTGTCTCATCCATTCAAAAGCTATTTTTGGTATTTTTGTAATTTCAATTTAAAAATTTGGGCAATAGTGTTCAGATTTGGATTTCGACAGTGGATCCATATCCGAAACTGAGTCAGATGTATAGAAATGAATTTAATTTCAATAAAATCTGAGAAATAACTGGAATTTAGATTTTAAAACTGACTCAATTACTCAGAAAATGGGGTCAGGGTAAAAATGGAATATTTACAATATTTTGAAAATTTTGGGGTGTTCACAGACATCCGAAGAAGATATGGTCACATGGCACTGTCTGCAGCGACGACCGCATTCGCTCGTCATTCTGTTTTTTAAAAAATATTAATTCAGAAGGGGTCAGACTACCCCGTCTGAGTAAGAAGCATAATATCCATATGAATATGCATAGTGTCATGTGTACAAGTATATGTGCAACATGTTTAGATAGAACTAATAACCTTTTAGACAAGTGATGAATGTACAGTTCACTAAGATCAAGTATTTCATGATATATTCCATAAGCATTAAAGCATGATACATCATATGCACGAACTACATTTAGGTTATCCTGTATTCTGTATTTAAAGAAATCCATGTCAGAGCTATGCATCACACGAGTGAACCATAAACATACTCTAACCATAGAAACCTCAAGTATTATGCGCACACTTGAAGACTTTTAGAAATATACTAACTTTAAGTTTCTCTTGTTAATTAACTTGTGCGTACGCACATGCATTCGACATCGTAGTGGATCGAGACCACACGAGGGTCTATTATTTTATTACTCGTATGACTAGCCGTACGGATATCCAAAGGGAACGGTTCATGACCAAGAGAGTACTCCTTAATGACTAGAACTAGAATTAGGATGCACTTTGTACTTCTGCAAAAGACTTGAATCTACCACCTATGACGCATTTGTAGTCCTGGCCTCCTAACTCTGAGGACTGGGGACCGGGTGAGACGCCTAGCTCTCACAAAAACTAGAATGTCCCACTGAGTTTGTACCATCTACCCTCTCCATGGTAGACCATGGATCCAGTAACATACACTGTCTTTCAGGTGTACCCAGAGGCCTGGGAAAACCAGTAACATATACCATTTTCAGGTTTACCCAGTATCCTAGGAAACCAGTAACATATATCGTCTTTCCGGTATACCCAGAATCTAGAAGTTGCATTTATGTCATCATGTATTAATTTAGCTTTTGTTTTTTGTACTAGGGTATACATATCGTTCCCCACTGGTTGTGCCACAACATGGCCTAAGCCAACTTTAACAATTTATAAGTGCTTGTATGGCACTATCAACTCTGTGCGAAGCTGTAAGCTCAATTTTATACTTTCATGTGCTCATGGCAGGTCAAATGCCTCTTATTTAGCTAGTTTTTGCAAACAACCACATACGAACTGACACTAGACATAGAGAAAATCATTTGCACGCAATCATCATGAAATCAATGCTTAACATAATTTCTCACATGGCACCACAAGAGTTTTGTATGCATAGCGTCCCTTTTGTACCACCATGCCACTGTAGTTTTCCTTAATTGAGCAGTGATGTCTATTTTGAAATCATTGTAATTTTGAAAAGATTTTTAAATGAAGAACATGTGAAAACCAGACATCAAATAATAAAAACTGGTTCTCACTAGTGGATGAGACCGGGTCGAACTCAGGGAATGAGAATATTTCGTATTCAAGCACACAAATCTAAACTATTTTTTATTGCTGAAATGGAGAAAAAGTATGAAAGGAAAGAAGTCTAAGTAACTGCTTATTACAACAAATGAATACCCTATGCAGATGGCTTAAAAGAAATTATTTACAAACCCAGACTTAAATTCCTAATGTCTAAAATAAAAGTAAAAATCTTCTATCTTCATGTACTTTGTGTCACGTATGCACTTGAGCTCCACTCATGTGCTATCCTGCACGAATCAAGCAAACACGAGCAGTACACGTGAGAGAAATAACACTTATGCTAAACACAAAGTATATGTGCTTGACTTAGATAGACGCATTACTTTGTATTTCTTTCATTTTCGTTTTTAGTAAGTAGCCTTTGTTTATTAGACTTATTTTAGTCCATCTAGGGTGGCCTTAACCTAACTCAAAGATAAACTCTAAACCATCCCCCTTACTAACCCTAGTTAGTTAAGTAACCCTAGCCAAGTTAACTAATTAACATTAGGTGATCTTCTTGTTGACACTAATTTCTATTTAGCTTTAGATTTAATCTTCGTGTTTTTAGTTAATTATTTAGTTTACATTAAGGTGAGTTTATTAGGACTAGTTAAATTCATTAACGTAGATAGTGCAATTAGCTCTTGCATATTAGTTTCCAATAGTTTAAGTGTAGCGTTTCGTTTAGATTAGAATTAGAAGTAACTTGTTTAATTCATTTAAATGTTTGCTTAGTTAATTCATTTGATTTCAATTTCTGTAGTTTAACAGTAGATTAGAAGTGTTTAGAACTGTTTTTGCATATAATTCTATGTCATAGTGTATTTAGTGGATTCCTTCAAATGAATAGTGCATTGATTTAAAAATCATAGTTTTGCATCAACTTGCACTCATCATTTTATGTGAAAATTTTCTAAGTTTTTCCAAATTTTTTACTCTATTCTCTTCATCTTTGTGTTCACTATCAGTAGATCAAAAATCAGTTCATTTTGAGTTCATTTGGTTTGACTTTTAAGCGTTTTTCAAAATAAGCTTTTTTGCGTTTTCAAATTTCGGGACAGATGATTTCCAGATTTTATACGAATTTGAAACGCTTATATCTGGATCTTCAAGAGAAGTTTTTCAAATTCGTAAAGTCTGGCAGATTCTTGAATTTGTCAGGAACAGAACAAAAAAAAAATTATGAAAATCAGACTTCGTTTGCCTCTTCAAATTCATTGTTTGAGAAAACCTATCAGAATCCACTTTTGCACTATTTGAGGGCAAAACAGTCATTTTATTAGTTGTGTGATTTTCGATAGTTTTTATTGTTTTTCTGCATCTTAGTTAGTATATTTACAATAATTAGTTCACTTAGATTCAGAATATTAGTTGATATACTTATAAATGACATTTTAGTTAATTTTGAATTTTAATTATAATTTAGTTCATTAATTCCTCGTAGAATTAGGTTTAATATATATTTTAAAATTATTTATTATAATTGTATACTAACTTTATATCTTCTTGTGTTTTAGGTTAATAAAGTTTACAACAGGTCAAAAGGCTGATTCAGAATAAAAATGCATATGCATATATGGTGAAAGGACAAAATTGCCCTTGGCGATCTGGAGAAGACTTTAGAAATTTGTTTGTAGTTAACTGTAATTTCTAGTTTGTAATTTCCTTAGAATTGTAATGTTTACCGTAGATTAATAGTTTGATTTTAATAAATTGAAATTCTTAGAAGTAATTTGAATAGGTGGGCATTCACTACTGCATGCTGAAGATTATCATGCTTGACACATTGAATTTCACTCTCCAACGGTCTTTCATTAATGATGCTATCAAACTTCTCAACAGGAGTTGCTGACCACAACATTATCAACCATTTTGAGAATATCTTTTGTTTATCATGAGATCCAGCTATAGCCTCTTCATTTTTGTTGTTTGACATAAGAGAGTTGAATAGAAGAATTGGTGGATCTAGAATCATCAGTTCTGATTTCTGACTCATCACCGCTAGTGTTGCCTTTAAATAATGATACTTTGAAAGGTTTCCTTGATGACAATAAAATGGGTCAGTTTTCAATGCTGCAGAGGGGAACTATGCATCAGTACTATTGGTAGAAACACTAATGCAAAACAAAAAGCAATACAACATAATCACTGGAAGTAAACTAAGATATAGGAATAAAATCAATGCAGTTTTTCAATTAGGAAAAAATGACTTCATTAGACTGCAAGCAAAAAAAATAAAAAAAAAATCACAGTAAACTTACATGGTCCTTCAAGCATTATCCCCCTATAAGATGTAGAATGCTTAAAGGACCTTGGATGTGATGCAGTTTATCATCCTATACACCTATAAGATGGTCAGCATGCAAAAACTTGGGTAGTTTTTAAAAATCAGCCAACAACCATCAACTGTGATAGGCACATTCATCTGGGATGCATGGTTTCATGCATCAAGAATGACTCCCATATATTCACACATTTACCAGAAAGAATATCCCATGAGAATTTTAATGATAAAGGAATATTCGACCAAATCTAAATTACAAAAGACACGACACACACTAATACAATTTTGATAAAAAAAATAAATGATTTTCCATGCCATATAGGTGTAGTTGTAGCTCACTGAGATAATAGCATTCGTTATAACAGGGACCTTGGTAAGTTAAATAGGGAACCCAGACTTTGTACCTACTTGG
Source organism: Nuphar pumila (assembly GCF_984573655.1). Taxonomy (NCBI): domain Eukaryota; kingdom Viridiplantae; phylum Streptophyta; class Magnoliopsida; order Nymphaeales; family Nymphaeaceae; genus Nuphar; species Nuphar pumila. The sequence continues at coordinate 72,821,587 of NC_143257.1, forward strand.
GTCATATTGAACAAAAGAGGTCGGTTTTGTCATGCCATTAAAATTGCCAGCATGTCATGAATCTTGTTCAGGACCTTCTTTAAATTCGACAACTTTAGTATTATGGCATAAACTGTTTTGCATAGATGCACATGATGCCATGTTTATTGACTTATGTTTGATAATGTTACATGCAACATGATTGTTATGGACGTGTTAATGGTATGCATAACCTGATGGTATATGCATGAAATATTAAATGCAAGTTAACTGTAATTGCATGAAATGATGTGTGCACATTAATGCTATGGACTTCATAGCAACTTGGGTATGTAATAAATTGTACTATGCTATAATGATGTGCATCATGGGATTATTGTATATACATGATGTTGAATGTAAGTATTCATGGCAAACAAATAACCAATACTAATGAGCAAGCATAACATGATAGATGCATTCATGATATGATACACAGGTGAATATCCTTGTGTGCAATGAATTGAGCACCAAAAATAAATGTTTAGGTGAAACATGATATGTAAGCTGCAATATTCTACTAGCACCATGTGGATATACTTGTTGTTTTATGTGTGTTGTTGTTACGGGTATACATGCATAGGTGATCAGCTCATGTACGAGCTTGCAATTCTGTGAAACCATGGTAATGACATACGAGCACTTATGAAAAAGTTGTACTTGAGACATGCCCTATAAGTGCATGATCGGTGGGGTATGAAACGTACACCCTAGCTCAAAAATGGAATTTTTAGAATACTGTAAGTATAAGTACTCGGCTCAGAGTTGAGCAAAAAGTTTCTGAGAAAATATTGTTGGTGCCTATTGGGCATTCAATGGGTAATGTGCATACATTGAGATCACCCCGAGTGTGGGTTGGGATTTTTGGAAATCCCCTATAGTGCAATGACTTTCACACAAAAAAACAAACAAGAATGAAAAATATGCACACATAACTTAAATTTGGGATTCTAGGTATACCTGAAAGACGCTATAGTTTATCGGTTTCCTGGGATACTAGGTATACCTAAAAATGATATATGTTATTGGTTTCCTAGAGCTCTCGGTACACCTGAAAGACGGTGTATGTCACTAGACCCAAGGTCTACCTTGGAGAGGGTAGATGGTACAAGCTCCGTGGGACAGTTTCATTTTTGTGAGAGCTAGGCGTCGCACTTGGTCTCCAGTCCTTGGAGTTAGGTGACCAGGACTACCAATGTGTCCTAAGTGGTATATCCAAGTGTTCTGTATAAGTTACAGGGTGCATTATAATTCTAGTTCTAGCCATTGGGGAGTACTCTCTCGGTCACTGACCGTCCCCTTTGGATATTCGTATGGCTAGCCATACATGTTATTAAATAATAGACCCCGTATGGTCTCGGTCTGATATAATGTTGAATGTTTGTGTGTACCCACAGGGTAATTAATAAGAGAAAAGTAAAGTTAATACACTTTTGGAAAGTCTTCAAGTACACACACAATGCTAGATGTTGTATTCACTCGTGTGATGCATAGCTTAGCAATATTTTCCTTTACATTCAAAATGTGATAACCTAAATGTGATTCATTAATATGATGTGTCATTCATTGATATATTTTCTTTATGTAATAAATCATGAAATGCTTGAATTCAGTGAACTGTATATTCAAAACTTGTTTAAATGTTTATCATTTCTTATATCAATGTATTGCACATATACTTATACACATGACACTGAGCACATTCATATAGATATTTTGCTTCTTACTCAGACGGGGTAGTCTGACCCCTTCTGAATTAATATTTTTAGGAAACAAATAAAGATGGGCAATTGCAGTCGTCGTGCGAATGGGCCATGAGACCATACCTTCTTTAGATGTCCTGAAAAACTCTGACTTTAAGAAATTCATTAAATTTGTCATTTATGACATGCAAGATTTTAATTCGCCTAATGTTATGAAGTCTGTGCTATCACCTGTAACCCGCCCAAATTATTTGACAGAGGGATTAATAAAAGATTTTTGCTGTGGTTTTAGAAAAACAATTTATTTCAAATTTTTTGACTTAAATAATTGGGGCGTTACAACACATATACGCATGATTGAATCACTATAAATTGATTTTGCCAAAATCAGAACACATATATGCATGATTGAATCACTATAATTTTTTTTTACTGCATTAGAACACATATATGCACGATTGAATCACTATAAATTTTTTTTGACAACCTTAGAACACATATCTGCCTGACCGAATCACTATGATTTTTTTTTTACAACATTAGAACACATATAGGCATGAATGAATAACTACAAAAAAAATTTATGAAATTTTTTTGATAGCCTTAGAACACATATATGCATGATTGAATAACTATAAAACTTTTATGATGACATTAGAACTCATATATGCATGATTGAATCACTATATTTTTTTTTTTGATAGCCTTAGAACACATCTGCATGATTGAATCACTATGATATTTTTTTACAGCCTTAGAACACATATCTGCATGATTGAATCACTATAAAAAAAAATTGATAGCCTTAGAAAACATATCTGCATGATCCAATTACTATAGATTTTTTTGGCAGCCTTAGAACACTTATATGCATGATTGAATCACTATGAAATTTTTTTACAGCCTTAAAACACATATATGTGTGATTAAATCACTACAAAATTTTTTTGAAAACAATAAAATAAATATATGCATGATTGAATCACTACAAATTTTTTTTTACTGTAATTGAACAAATATATGCATGATTGAAGCACTATAATTTTTTTTTGACAACCTTAGAGCAAATATATACATGATTGAATCACTATGAAACTTTTTCGACAGCCTTAGAACACATATATGCATGACTGAATCACTACAAAAAGTTTTTGACAGCGTTAGAATACTTATATGCATGATTGAATCACTGTAAAAAAAAATTGACAGCCTCAGAACACATATATGCATCATTGAATCACTATAAATTTTTTTTGACACTAATAGAACAAATATATGCATGATTGAATCACTATAATTTTTTTTTGACAACCTTAGAACACATATTTTGAGAGCCTTATAACACATATATACATGATTGAATCACAATGAAATCTTTTTTTAACAGCCTTAGAATACATATATGCAAAATTGAATCACTGTGAAATTTTTTTGACAGCCTTAGAACACATATATCAATGATTGAATCACTACAATTTTCTTTTTACAGCGTTATAACACACATATGCATGATTGAATCACTATGAAAATTTTGTGACAGCGTTATAACACACATATTCATGATTGAATCCCAATGAAATTTTTCTGACAGCCTTAGAACACATATATGCATGATTAACTCACAATGAAATTTTTTTCATAGCCTTAGAACACACATATGCATGATTGAATAACTATAAACTTTTTTTGACAACCTTAGAACACATATATGAATGATTGAATCCCTATGAATTTTTTTTTACAGTCTTAGAACACATATATGCATGATTGAATCACTATGAAATTTACTCGACAACCTTAGAACACATATATACCTGATTGAATCACAAAGAATTTTTTTTGAGAGCCTTAGAACACATACATGCATGATTGAATCACTATGAATTTTTTTTGACAGCCTTAGAACACATATATGCATGACTGAATCACTATGAAATTTTTTTGACAGCCTTAGAACACATATATGCATGATTGAATCACTATAATTTTTTTTTGACAACCTTAGAACACATATATGAATGATTGAATCACTACAAAATTTTTCTAACAGCCTTAGAACACATATATGCATGATTAAATCACTACAAAATTTTTCTGACAGCAATAGAACAAATATATGGATGATTAAATCACCATATAAATCTTTTGACAACCTTAGAACACATATCTGAATGAACGAATCACTATAAAAAAAAATTGACAGCCTTATAACACATATATGCATGATTGTATCACTACAAAATTTTTTTTGACAGCCTTAGAACATATATATGCAAGATTGAATCACTATGAAGTTCTTTTGATAGCATTAGAACATATATGCAACATTGAATCACTTTAAAAAAATTTCTAGAGCCTTAGAACACATATATGCATGATTGAATCACTATAAAATTTTGTTGATAGCCTTAGAGAACATATATGCATGATTGAACCACAACGAATTTTTTTTTACAGCCTTAGAACACACAAATGCTTGATTGAATCACAATGAAAATTTTTTGACAACCTTAGCATAGATATACGTGTGATAGAATCCCAATGAAATTTTTTTGACAACCTTAGAACAGATATATGCATGATTGAATGACTATAATTTTTTTTTGACAGCCTTAGAACACATATACGCATGATTAAATCTCTATGAAATTTTTTTTATGGCCTTAGAACATATATATGCATGATTGAATTTTTTTTGACAGCATTAGTACAAATATGCAAGATTGAATCACTATAAAAAAATTTGACTGCCTTAGAAAACATATACGTATGATTGAATAACTATGAAATTTTGTTGACAACCTTAAAACACATAAACGCATGATTGAATAACTCTGAATTTTTTTTGACAGCCTCAGAACACATATTTACATGATTGAATCACTATGATTTTTTTTTGACAGCCTCAAAACACATATATCCATGATTGAATCACTATGAGATTTTTTTGACAACCTTAGAACACATATATGCATGATTGAGTCACTATAAATTTCTTTGGACAGCCTTAGAACACATATATACATGATTGAATCACTGTGATTTTTTTTTACAGACATAGAACACATATATGCATGATTGAATCACTATAAAAAAAAATTTGACAGCATTAGAACACATATATGCATGATTGAATCACTATAAATTTTTTTTGACAGCAATAGAACAACTATATGCATGATTGAATCACTATAAAAAAAAATTGACTGTCTTATAACACATATATGCATGATTGAATCACTACAGTTTTTTTTTTTTAAAGCTTAGAACACATATATGCAAGATTGAATCATAATGAAATTTTTTTGATTGCCTTAGAACATATATGCAAGATTGAATCACTATGAAATTTTTTTGACAGCCTTAGAATACATATATGCATGATTGAATCACTATAAAATTTTGTTGACAGCCTTAGAGAACATATATGCATGATTGAATCACTACAAATTTTTTTTGATAGCCTTACAACAAACATAAGCATGACTGAATCACTATGAAATTTTTTTGACAGCTTAGAACACATATACGTATAATTGAATAACTATGAAATTTTGTTGACAACCTTAAAACACATATATGCATGATTGAATAAGTATGAATTTTTTTTGACAACCTCAGAACACATATTTACATGATTGATTCACTATGAAACTTTTTTGACAGCCTCAGAACACATATATGCATGATTGAATCACTATGAGATTTTTTTGACAGCCTTAGAACACATATATGCATGATTGAGTGACTATGAAATTTTTTTGACAGCCTTAGAACAGATATATACATGATTGAATCACTATGATTTTTTTTTTACAGACATAGAACACACATATGCATGATTGAATCACTATAAAAAAAATTTTTGACAGCATTAGAACACATATATACATGATTGAATCACTATAATTTTTTTTTACAAATATAAAAAAACTATAGGCATGATTCTTATAACACATATATGCATGATTGAATCACTACAAATTTTTTTTGACAGGCTTAGAACACATATATGCAAGATTGAATCATAATGAAATTTTTTTGATAGCCTTAGAACATATATGCAAGATTGAATCACTATGAAATTTTTTTGACAGCCGTAGAACACATATATGCATGATTGAATCACGATAAAATTTTGTTGACAGCCTTAGAGAACATATATGCATGATTGAATCACTACGATTTTTTTTTTATTGCCTTACAACAAACATAAGCATGACTGAATCACAATGAAATTTTTTTGACAGCTTAGAACACATATACGCCTGATTGAATCCCAATGAATTTTTTTTCACATTCTTAAAACACATATATGCATGATTGAATCTCTATGAAATTTTTTTGACAGCCTTAGAACACATATACCCATGATAGAATCACTATGAATTTCTTTTTTTGCCTAACATCACATATATGCATGATTGGAATTTTTTTGACAGCCTGAGAACATATATGCAGGAATGAATCACTATGAAATTTTTTGACAGCCTTTCAACACATATACGCATAATTGAATCATTATAAAAAAATTTTAATAGCCTTAGAACACATATATGCAAGATTGAATCACTATGAAATTTTTTGACAGCCTTAAAACACATACATGCATGATTGAATAACTATGAAAATTTTTTGACAGCCTTAGAAAAGATATTTGCATGATTGAATCACTATAAAAAAAATTTGACAGCATTAGACGACATATATGCGTGATTTCTACAAATTTTTTTTGACAGCCTTAGAACACAAATATGAATGATTGAATCACTATCAAATTCTTTTTATTGCCTTAGAGCACATATATGCATGATTGAATCACTGTGAAATTTTTTTGACTGCCCTAGAATACAAATACGCACGATTGAATCACTTTAACTTTTTTTGACAGTCGTAGAACACATATATGCATGATTGAAATTTTTGTGACAGCCTTAAAAGATATATGCACGATTGAATCACTATAATTTTTTTTTTATAGCCTTAGAACACATATACGCATGATAGAATCACTACAAATTTTTTTTTTAGCCTAACAACACATATATGCATGATTGAAATTTTTTTGACAGCCTGAGAACATATATGCAGGATTGAATCACTATGAAATTTTTTGACAGCCTTAGAACACATATACGCATAATTGAATCATTATAAAAAAATTTTAACAGCCTTAGAACACATATATGCATGATTGAATCACTATGAAATTTTTTTGACAGCCTTAAAACACATACATGCATGATTGAATAACTATGAAATTTTTTTTGACAGCCTTATAACAGATATTTGCATGATTGAAACACTATAAATTTTTTTTTACAGCATTAGAAGACATATATGCGTGATTACTACAAAATTTTTTTTGACAGCCTTAGAACACATATATGAATGATTGAATTACTATCAAATTCTTTTTATTGCCTTAGAGCAGATATATGCATGATTGAATCACTGTGGAATTTTTTTGACTGCAATAGAACACAAATACGCACGATTGAATCACTCTAAATTTTTTTGACAGACGTAGAACACATATATGCATGATTGAAATTTTTTAACAGCCTTAATAGATATATGCACGATTGAATCAGTATAATTTTTTTTTGATAGCCTTAGAACACATATATGCATGATTGATTAACTACGAAATGTTTTTGATAGCCTTCAAACACATATATGGATGATTGAAACACTATAAATTTTTTTTGACAACCTTAGAACAGATATATGCAAGATTGAATCACTATGAATTTTTTTTGACAGCCCTAGAACACATATGCGCATGATTAGATCACTATAAAATTTTTTTACCGCAATAAAACAAATATATGCATGATTGAATCACAACGAAATTTTTTTGACAACAATAAAACAAATATATGCATGATTGAGTCTCTATAAATTTTTTTTGACAACATTAGAACACATATATGCATGAGTGAACCACTAAGAAATTTTTTTGGCAGCCTTAGAACACATATATGCATGATTAAATCACTATTAAAGTTTTTTTACAGCAATGGAATAGATGTATACATGACAGATTCACTATAATTTTTTTTTGGGAACCATATGCAAGATTGAATCACTACAAATTTTTTTTGAAAGCCTTAGAACATATATGCAAGATTGAATGACTACAAAATTTTTTTGACAGCCTTAGAACACATATATGCATGATTGAATCACTATAAAATTTTGTAGATAGCCATAGGGAACATATATGAATGATAGAATCACTACGATTTTTTTTTGACAGCCTTAGAACACACATATGCATGATTGAATCACTATGAAATTTTTTTTACGAACTTGGAACATATATATGCGTGATGGAATCCCAATGATTTTTTTTTGACAATGTTAGAAGACAATATGCATGATTGAATCACTATAATTTTTTTTTGACAACCTTAGAACACATATATGAATGATTGAATCACTACAAAATTTTTCTAACAGCCTTAGAACACATATATGCATGATTAAATCACTACAAAATTTTTCTGACAGCAATAGAACAAATATATGGATGATTAAATCACCATATAAATCTTTTGACAACCTTAGAACACATATCTGAATGAACGAATCACTATAAAAAAAAATTGACAACCTTATAACACATATATGCATGATTGTATCACTACAAAAAAATTTTTGACAGCCTTAGAACATATATATGCAAGATTGAATCACTATGAAGTTCTTTTGATAGCCTTAGAACATATATGCAACATTGAATCACTTTAAAAAAATTTCTAGAGCCTTAGAACACATATATGCATGATTGAATCACTATAAAATTTTGTTGATAGCCTTAGAGAACATATATGCATGATTGAACCACAACGAATTTTTTTTTACAGCCTTTGAACACACATATGCTTGATTGAATCACAATGAAAATTTCTTGACAACCTTAGCATAGATATACGTGTGATAGAATCCCAATGAAATTTTTTTGACAACCTTAGAACAGATATATGCATGATTGAATGACTATAATTTTTTTTTGACAGCCTTAGAACACATATACGCATGATTAAATCTCTATGAAATTTTTTTTATGGCCTTAGAACATATATATGCATGATTGAATTTTTTTTGACAGCATTAGTACAAATATGCAAGATTGAATCACTATAAAAAAATTTGACTGCCTTAGAAAACATATACGTATGATTGAATAACTATGAAATTTTGTTGACAACCTTAAAACACATAAACGCATGATTGAATAACTCTGAATTTTTTTTGACAGCCTCAGAACACATATTTACATGATTGAATCACTATGATTTTTTTTTTACAGCCTCAAAACACATATATCCATGATTGAATCACTATGAGATTTTTTTGACAACCTTAGAACACATATATGCATGATTGAGTCACTATAAATTTCTTTGGACAGCCTTAGAACACATATATACATGATTGAATCACTGTGATTTTTTTTTACAGACATAGAACACATATATGCATGATTGAATCACTATAAAAAAAAATTTGACAGCATTAGAACACATATATGCATGATTGAATCACTATAATTTTTTTTTGACAGCAATAGAACAACTATATGCATGATTGAATCACTATAAAAAAAAATTGACTGTCTTATAACACATATATGCATGATTGAATCACTACAGTTTTTTTTTTTTAAAGCTTAGAACACATATATGCAAGATTGAATCATAATGAAATTTTTTTGATTGCCTTAGAACATATATGCAAGATTGAATCACTATGAAATTTTTTTGACAGCCTTAGAACACATATATACATGATTGAATCACTATAAAATTTTGTTGACAGCCTTAGAGAACATATATGCATGATTGAATCACTACAAATTTTTTTGACAGCTTAGAACACATATACGTATGATTGAATAACTATTAAATTTTGTTGACAACCTTAAAACACATATATGCATGATTGAATAAGTATGAATTTTTTTTGACAACCTCAGAACACATATTTACATGATTCAATCACTATGAAATTTTTTTGACAGCCTCAGAACACATATATGCATGATTGAATCACTATGAGATTTTTTTGACAGCCTTAGAACACATATATGCATGATTGAGTGACTATGAAATTTTTTTGACAGCTTTAGAACAGATATATACATGATTGAATCACTATGATTTTTTTTTTACAGACATAGAACACACATATACATGATTGAATCACTATAAAAAATTTTTTTGACAGCATTAGAACACATATATGCATGATTGAATCACTATAATTTTTTTTTACAACAATTGAACAACTATATGCATGATTCTTATAACACATATATGCATGATTGAATCACTACAAATTTTTTTTGACAGGCTTAGAACACATATATGCAAGATTGAATCATAATGAAATTTTTTTGATAGCCTTAGAACATATATGCAAGATTGAATCACTATGAAATTTTTTTGACAGCCTTAGAACACATATATGCATGATTGAATCACGATAAAATTTTGTTGACAGCCTTAGAGAACATATATGCATGATTGAATCACTACGATTTTTTTTTTATTGCCTTACAACAAACATAAGCATGACTGAATCACAATGAAATTTTTTTGACAGCTTAGAACACATATACGCCTGATTGAATCCCAATGAATTTTTTTTCACATTCTTAAAACACATATATGCATGATTGAATCTCTATGAAATTTTTTTGACAGCCTTAGAACACATATACCCATGATAGAATCACTATGAATTTCTTTTTTTGCCTAACATCACATATATGCATGATTGAAATTTTTTTGACAGCCTGACAACATATATGCAGGATTGAATCACTATGAAATTTTTTGACAGTCTTTCAACACATATACGCATAATTGAATCATTATAAAAAAATTTTAATAGCCTTAGAACACATATATGCAAGATTGAATCACTATGAAATTTTTTGACAGCCTTAAAACACATACATGCATGATTGAATAACTATGAAAATTTTTTGACAGCCTTAGAAAAGATATTTGCATGATTGAACTATAAAAAAAATTTGACAGCATTAGACGACATATATGCGTGATTACTACAAATTTTTTTTGACAGCCTTAGAACACAAATATGAATGATTGAATCACTATCAAATTCTTTTTATTGCCTTAGAGCACATATATGCATGATTGAATCACTGTGAAATTTTTTTGACTGCCCTAGAATACAAATACACACGATTGAATCACTCAAACTTTTTTTGACAGTCGTAGAACACATATATGCATGATTGAAATTTTTGTGACAGCCTTAAAAGATATATGCACGATTGAATCACTATAAATTTTTTTTTATAGCCTTACAACACATATACGCATGATAGAATCACTACAATTTTTTTTTTTAGCCTAACAACACATATATGCATGATTGAAATTTTTTTGACAACCTGAGAACATATATGCAGGATTGAATCACTATGAAATTTTTTGACAGCCTTAGAACACATATACGCATAATTGAATCAATATAAAAAAATTTTAACAGCCTTAGAACACATATATGCATGATTGAATCACTATGAAATTTTTTTGACAGCCTTAAAACACATACATGCATGATTGAAACACTATAAATTTTTTTTTACAGCATTTGAAGACATATATGCGTGATTACTACAAATTTTTTTTTGACAGCCTTAGAACACATATATGAATGATTGAATTACTATCAAATTCTTTTTATTGCCTTAGAGCACATATATGCATGATTGAATCACTGTGGAATTTTTTTTACTGCAATAGAACACAAATACGCACGATTAAATCACTCTAAATTTTTTTGACAGACGTAGAACACATATATGCATGATTGAAATTTTTTAACAGCCTTAATAGATATATGCACGATTGAATCAATATAAATTTTTTTTGATAGCCTTAGAACACATATATGCATGATTGATTAACTACGAAATTTTTTTGATAGCCTTCAAACACATATATGGATGATTGAAACACTATAAATTTTTTTTGACAACCTTAGAACAGATATATGCAAGATTGAATCACTATGAATTTTTTTTGACAGCCCTAGAACACATATGCGCATGATTAGATCACTATAAAAATTTTTTACCGCAATAGAACAAATATATGCATGATTGAATCACAACAAATTTTTTTTGACAACAATAAAACAAATATATGCATGATTGAGTCTCTATAAATTTTTTTTGACAACATTAGAACACATATATGCATGAGTGAACCACTAAGAAATTTTTTTGGCAGCCTTAGAACACATATATGCATGATTAAATCACTATTAAAGTTTTTTTACAGCAATAGAATAGATGTATACATGACAGATTCACTATAATTTTTTTTTGGGAACCATATGCAAGATTGAATCACTACAAATTTTTTTTGAAAGCCTTAGAACATATATGCAAGATTGAATGACTACAAATTTTTTTTTACAGCCTTAGAACACATATATGCATGATTGAATCACTATAAAATTTTGTAGATAGCCATAGGGAACATATATGAATGATAGAATCACTACGATTTTTTTTTGACAGCCTTAGAACACACATATGCATGATTGAATCACTATGAAATTTTTTTGACGAACTTGGAACATATATATGCGTGATGGAATCCCAATGAATTTTTTTTGACAATGTTAGAAGACAATATGCATGATTTAATCACAATAATTTTTTTTGACAAACTTAGTACACATGTACGCATGATTGAATCTCTATGAATTTTTTTTTTACAGCCTTAGAACACAAATATGAGTGATTAAAATTTTTTTCACATCCTTAGAACATATATGCAAGATTGAATCACTATAAAAATTTTTGACAGCCTTAGAACACATGTACGCATGAATGAATCACTATGGTTTTTTTTCGACAACCTTATAACACATATATGCATGATTGATTCACTATGAAATTTTTTTGACATCGTCAGAACACTTATACGCATGATTGAATCACTTTGAGATTTTTTGACAGCGTTAGAACACATATATGCATGATTGAATCACAAAGAATTTTTTTTGACAGCCTTAGAACACATATATGCATGATTGAATCATTATAAAAAAAAATTGACAGCCTTAGAACAAATATATGAATGTGTTCTTCGATATCAAATTTTTTTGATCGCCTTACCACACATATATGCATGATTGAATCACTGTGAAATTTCTTTGACTGTCATAGAACACATACACGCATGACTGAATCACTATGAAAATTGTTTTACAGCCTTAGAATATATATATGCATGATTGAATTTTTTTTCATGGCCTTAGAACATATATTTGTTATTAAATCACTATAAAAAAAAATTGACAACCTTAGAACACATATAAGCATGATTGAATCACTATAAATTTTTTTTGAAAACCTTAGAACAAATATATGCACGATTGACTCACTATGAATTTTTTTTACAACCTTAGAACACGTATATGCGTGATTGAATCACTATGATTTTTTTTTTACATCCTTGGAACACATATATGCTTGTTAGAATCACTATGAAATTTTTCTGATAGCCTTAGAACACATATATACATGATTCAATCACTATGAAATTTTTTTGACAGCCTTAGAACACATATATGCATGACTGAATCAATATGAAATTTTCTTGAGTGCCTTAGAACACATATGCATGATTGAATCACTATGATATTTTTTAGACAGCCTTACAACACATATATGCATGATTGAATCACTATGAAAATTTTTTACAACATTAGAAAACATATATCCATGATTGAATCGCTATAAAAAATTTTTGACAGCAATAGAACAAATATATGCATGATCGAATCACTATAGAAATTGTTTAACAGCTGTATTGATTGAATCACTACAATTTTTTTTCACAACCTCAGAACACATATATGCAAGTTTGAATCACAATGAATTTTTTTTTATAGCCTTAGAACATACATACATGGTTGAATCACTATAATTTTTTTTACAGCCATAGAGCACATATATGCATGACTAAATCACTAAAAAAAATTATTGACAGAATTAGAGAACATATATGCATGATTGAATCACTATCAAATTTTTTTGACAGCTTTAGAACACATATACGCGTGATTGAATCCCAATGAAATTTTTTTGACAGCCTTAGAACACATATAAGCAAGATTGAGTTACTGTAAATTTTTTTTGACAACCATAGAACACCTATATGCTTGATTGAATCACTTGAATTTTTTTTTTACAGCCTTAGAACACATATACGCATGATTGAATCCTTATAAATTTTTTTTGACAGACTTAGAACACATATATGCATGATTGAATCACTATGAATTTTTTTTACACCCTTAGAACACAAATATGCGTGATTGAATCCCTATGAAATTTTTTTTACAGCCATGGAACAGATATATGCACGATTGAATAACTATGAGATTTTTTTGACAGCCTTAGAAAACACAAATGCATGATTGAATCACTATGAAATTTTTTTGACACCCTTAGAACACGTATATGCATGATTGAATCACTCTGAAATTTTTTTGACAGCCTTGGAACACATATACGCACGATTGAATCGCTATAAAATTTTTTTGATGACCTTAGAACACATATATGGATGATTGAATCACAATGAAATTTTTTTTGTAGCCTTTGAACACATATATGCATGATTGATTCACTATGAAATTTTTTTGACAACCTTAGAATAGATATATGCAAGATTGAATCACTATGGAATTTTTTGGCACTCTTAGAACACATATATGCATGATTAGATCAATATAATTTTTTTTTACAGCAATAGAACAAATATATGCACGATTGAATCACTAAATATTTTTTTTTATATCAATAGAACAAATATATCATGATTGATTCACTATAAAAAAAATTTGACAACCATAGAACACATATATGCATGATTGAATCACTATGAATATTTTTTGACAGCTCTAGAACACATATATCCATGATTAGATCACTATAAATTTTTTTTGAAAGCAATAAAACAAATATATTCATGATTGAGTCACTACAATTTTTTTTTACAGCAATAAAACAAATATATGCATGATTGATTCTCTATAAAAAAAATTTGACAACCCTAGAACACGTATATGCATGAGTGAATCACTAAGAATTTTTTTTGGCAGGCTTAGAACACATATATGCATGATTGAATCACTATGAATCTTTTTTACAGCAATAGAAGAGATATATGCATGACTGATTCACTATAAAATTTTTTTGGGAACCATATGCCAGATTGAATCACTACAAAATATTTTTGATAGCCATGGAACATACATGCAAGATTGAATGACTACAATTTTTTTTTGACAACCTTAGAACTCATATATGCATGATTGAATAAGTATAAAATTTTGTTGACAGACTTAGGGAACATATATGCATGATTGAATCACTATGATTTTTTTTAAAGCCTTAGAACACACATATGCATCACTATAAATTGTTTTTTACAGCCGCATAACATATATATGAATGATTGAATCATCATCAAATTTTTTGACAGCCTTAGAACATATATATTCAAGATTGAATCACGAAGAAATTTTTTTGACAACATTAGATCATATATATGCAAGATTGATTCACCATGAAATTTTTTTACAGCCTTAGAACACATATATGCATGATTGAACTGCTATGAATTTTATTTGACAGTCTTACAACACATATAGGCAAGATTGAATCACTATGAATTTTTTTTACAGCCTTAGAACACATATATGCATGATTGAATAACCATGGGATTTTTTTGACTACCTTAGAACACATATATGCATGATTGAATCACTATGAATTTTTTTTGACATCTTAGAACACATATATGCGTGATTGAATCATTATGAATTTTTTTTGACAACCTTAGAACGTATATATGCATAATTTAACAACTATGAAATTTTTTGGACATACTTATAACACTTATATGCATGATTAAATCACTACAATTTTTTTTTGACATCTTAGAACACATATCTGCATGATAGAATCCCTATGAATTTTTTTTGACAGCCTTAGAACACATATATGCATGATTGGATCACTATAAAAACTTTTTAGCAGCCCTGGAACATATATATGCAAGATTGAATCACTATGAAATTTTTTTGACAGCCTTACAACATATATATGCATGATTGAATAACTACAAATTTTTTTTTACAGCCTTAGAACACATATATGCATGATTGAATCACTATAAAAAAAATTTGACAACTTTAGAACATGTATATGCATGATTGAATCACTATAAATTATTTTTTACAGTCGCAAGACATATATATGAATGATTCAATCATTATCAAATTTTGTTGACAGACTTAGTACATACATATGAAAGATGGAATCGAGATGAATTTTTTTTTACAACCTTAGATCACATATATGCAAGATTGATTCACCATGAATTTTTTTTACACCCATAGAACACATATATGCATGATTGAACTACTATGATTTTTTTTTTACAATCTTACAACACATATATGCGTGGTTGAATTACTATAAAATTTTTTTATAGCCATAGAACACATATGTGCATGATTGAATAACCATGGGATTTTTTTTACTACCTTAGAACACATATATGCATGATTGAATCTCTATGAACTTTTTTCGACATCTTAGAACACATATATGCATGATTGAATGACTGCAAAAATTTTTTTGGCAGCCTTAGAACATATATATGAAAGATTGAACCACTATGAATTTTTTTTTACTGCCTTAGCACATATATATGCATCATTGAGTCACCATAAAATATTTTTGACAGCCTTAAAACTCATATATGCATGATTGAAAAACCATGAATTTTTTTTTACAGCCTTAGAACACATATATGTATGATTGAACTACTATAAATTTTTTTTGACAGCCTTGGAACACATATATGCATGATTGCATCACTATGAATTTTTTTTGACATAATTAGAACACATATTTGCATGATTGAATCACTATGATTTTTTTTTTACAGCCTTAGAACACATATATGCATGATTGATACACTATAAAAAAAATTTGACAGCCTTAGAAAAGATGTATTTATGATTGAATCACTATGAAAGTTTTTTGACATCCTTAGAACACATATATGCATGATTAAATCTCTATGAAATTTTTTTGACAGCTTTAGAACAAATATATGCATGATTAAATCACTATAATTTTTTTTATAGCCTTAGAACACATACATATGTATGATTGAATCACTATGCAATTTTTTTGACAAACTTCGAACACATATATGCATGATTGAATCACTTTGATTTTTTTTTGACAGACTTAGAACACATTTATGCATGATTCAGTCACTATAAAAAAAATTTGATAGCCTTAGCAAACATGTATGCAGGATTGAATTACAATGAAATTTTTTTGACAACCTTATAACACATATATGGATGATTGAATCACAATAAAAAAATTTTGACAGCTTTAGAACGTATATATGCAGTATTGAATCACTATGAATTTTTTTTTACTGCCTTAGAACACATATATGCATGATTGAATCACTATAATTTTTTTTTTGACAATTTCGAACATATATCTCCATGATTGAATCACTGTGAAATTTTTTTGATAGCCTTACAACACATATATGCAAGATTGAATCATTATAAAAAAAATTTAACAGCCTTAGAACGTATATATGCAAGATTTAATAACTATGAATTTTTTTAGACAGGCTTAGAACACATATATGCATGATTAAATCACTACAAAATTTTATTGACATCTTAGAACACATATTTGAGTGATTGAATCACTATAAAATTTTTTAGACATCCTTAAAACACATATATGCATGATTGAATCACTATAA
The DNA here is from genome assembly GCF_984573655.1 of Nuphar pumila. NCBI lineage: Eukaryota > Viridiplantae > Streptophyta > Magnoliopsida > Nymphaeales > Nymphaeaceae > Nuphar > Nuphar pumila. The sequence continues at coordinate 72,839,183 of NC_143257.1, forward strand.
ATTTTTTTTATCAGCCCTAAAACATATATATTCAAGATTGAATCACTATGAAAGTTTTTTGACAGCCTTACAACATATATATGCATGAATGAATAACTATAATTTTTTTTTGACAAGCTTAGAACACATATTTGCATGATTGAATCACTATAAATTTTTTTTGACAACTTTAGAACATATATATGAATGATTGAATCATCATCAAAATTTTTGACAGCCTTAGAACACATATATGCAAGATTGAATCATGAAGAATTTTTTTTGACAACCTTAGATCATTTATATGCAAGATTGATTCACCATGAAATTTCTTTACCGCCTTAGAACAATTATATGCATGATTGAACTGCTATGAATTTTTTTTGACAGTCTTAGAACACATATATGCAACATTGAATCACTATAAAATTTGTTTACAGCCTTAGAACACATATATGCATGATTGAATAACCATGGGATTTTTTTGACTACCTTAGAACACATATATGCATGATTGAATCAATATGAATTTTTTTTTACATCTTAGAACACATATATGCATGATTGAATCACTATAATTTTTTTTTGACAGCCTTAGGACACATATTTGGATGACTGAATCACTATTAAATTATTTTGATAGCCTTAGAACACGTATATGCATGATTGAATCAATAATTTTTTTTTGTCAACTTAGAAAATATATCTCCATGATTGAATCACTATGAAATTTTTTTGACAGACTTAGAAAACATATATGCAAGATTGAATCATTATAAAAAAAATTTAACAGCCTTTGAACATATATATGCAAGATTGAATCACTATGAATTTTTTTTGACAGCCTTAGAACGTATATATGCATGATTTAATAACTATGAATTTTTTTAGACAGACTTAGAACACATATATGCATGATTAAATCACTATAATTTTTTTTGGACATCTTAGAACACATATCTGCGTGATTGAATCACTATAAATTTTTTTTAAGATCCTTAAAACACATATATGCATGATTGAATTACTATAAATTTGTTTTATCAGCCCTGAAACATATATATTAAAGATTGAATCACTATGAATGTTTTTTCACAGCCTTAGAACATATATATGCATGAATGAATAACTACAATTTTTTTTTCATAGGCTTAGAACACATATATGAATGATTGAATCACTATGAATTTTTGTTGACAAATTTGGAACATATATATGCATGATTGAATCACTATAAATTGTTTTTGACAGCCGGAAAACATATATATTAATGATTGAATCCTTATCAATTTTTTTTGACAGCCTTAGAACACATATATGTCAGATGGAATCTCGATGAAATTTTTTTGACAACCTTAGATCATATATATGCAAGATTGATTCACCATGAAATTTTTTTACAGCCTTAGAACACATATATGCATGATTGAATAACCATGGGATTTTTTGACTACCTAAGAGCACATATATGCTTGATTGAATCACTGTGAAATTTTTTTTGACAGCCTTAGAACACATATATGCAGGATTGAATCACTATGAAATGCTTTTGATAGCCTTAGAACACATATATGCATGATTGAATCATTATAAAAAAAATTTAACAACCTTTGAACATATATATGCAAGATTGAATCACTACGATTTTTTTTGACAGCCTTAGAACACATATATGCATGATTGAATCACTTTGAAATTTTTTTGAAAGCCTTAGAACACATATATGCATGATTGAATCAATACAATTTTTTTTTGACAACTTAGAACATATATCTCCATGATTGAATCACTATGAATTTTTTTTGACACACTTAGAACCCATATATTTAAGATTGAATCATTATAAAAAAATTTTAACAGCCTTTGAACATATATATGCAAGATTGAATCCCTGTGAAATTTTTTTGATAGTCTTAGAACACATATATGCATGATTGAATCACAATGAAATTCTTTTGATAGCCTTAGAACACATATATGCATGATTGACTATGGAATTTTTTGACAGCCTTAGAACATATATATGCAAGATTGAACCACTATGAAATTTTTTTGACAGCCTTTGAACATATATATGCATCATTGAGTCACTGTAAAAAAAATTTGACAGCCTTAGAACTCATATGTGCTTGATTGAATCACTATAATTTTTTTATGACAGCCTTAGAACACATATATGCATGATTGCATCACTATAAATTTTTTTTGACAGCCTTAGAACACATATATGCATGATTGCATTACTATGAAATTTTTCTGACAACCTTAGAACACAAATTTGCATGATTGAATCACTATGAAATTTTTTTGACAGCATTAGAACACATATATGCATGATTGAATCACTATAAAAAACTATAAAAAAAAATTTGACAGCCTTAGAAAACATGTATGCATGATTGAATCACTATGAAATTTTTTTGGCAGCCTTAAAACACATATGCATGATTAAATTTCAATGAAATTTTTTTGAGAGCCTTAGAACATATATATGCATGATTGAATCTCTATCAATTTTTTTTTGACAGCTTTAGAAAAAATATATGCATGATTAAATCACTATAAATTTTATTGACAACTTTAGAACACATATATATATGTATGATTGAATCACTATCAATTTTTCTGACAACCATTGAACACGTATATGCATGATTGAATCACTGTGATTTTTTTTTTACAGCCTTACAACACATATGCGTGATTGAATCACTATAAAAAAAAATTGACAGCCTTAGAAAACATATATGCATGATTGAATTACAACGAAATTGACAGCTTTATAACACATATATGGATGATTGAATGACAATAAATTTTTTTTGACAATTTTAGAACGTATATATGCATGATTGAATCACTAAGAATTTTTTTTTACAGCCTTAGAACACATATATGCATGATTGAATCACTATGAATTTTTTTTGACAGCCTTAGAACACATATATGCATGATTGAATCAATACAATTTTTTCTGACAACTTAGAACATATATCTCCATGATTGAATCACTATGATTTTTTTTTGACAGACTTTGAACACATATATGCAAGATTGAATCATTCTAAAAAAAATTTAACTGCCTTTGAACATATATATGCAAGATTATATCACTACGAACATATATATGCATGATTTAATAACTATGAATTTTTTTAGACAGACTTAGAACACATATATGCATGATTAATTCACTACAAATTTTTTTTGACATCTTAGAACACATATCTGCATGATTTAATCACTATAAAAAAAATTTGACAGTCTTAGAACACATATATGCATGATTGAATCACTATAAAAATTTTTTAACAGCCCTAGAACATATATATGCAAGATTGAATCACTATGAAATTTTTTTGACAGCCTTATAACATATATATGCATGAATGAAAAACTACAAATTTTTTTTGACAGACTTAGAACACATATATGCATGATTGAATCACTATGAATTTTTTTTGACAACTTTAGAACATATATATGCATGATTGAATCACTATAAATTGTTTTTGACATCCGCAAAACATGTATATGAATGATTGAATCATTATCAAGTTTTTTTGATAGTCTTAGAACACATATACGTAAGATTGAATCACGATGAAATTTTTTTGACAACCTTAGATCATATATACGCAAGATTAATTCACCATGAATTCTTTTTTACAACCTTAGAACACATATATGCATGATTGAACTGCTATGAATTATTTTTTACAGTCTTAGAACACATATATGCATGATTGAATAACTATGAATTTCTTTTACAGGCTTAGAACACATATATGCATGATTGAATAACCATGGGATTTTTTTGACTACCTTAGAACACATATATGCATGATTGAATCACTATGAATTTTTTTCGACATCTTAAAACACATATATGCATGATTGAATCACTATGAATTTCTTTCGACAACCTTAGAACACATTTATATATGATTGAAACACTATGAAATTTTTTTGACAGACTTAGAACACATATATGCATGATAGAATAACCATTGGGATTTTGTTTACTACCTTAGAACACATATATGCTTGATTCAGTCACTATGAATTTTTTTTGACATCTTAGAACTCATATATGCATGATTGAACCACTATAAAAAAAATTTGACAACCTTAGAGCACATATTTGCATGACTGAATCACTATGAAATTCTTTTGATAGCCTTAGAACACATATATGCATGATTAAATCAATACAATTTTTTTTTGACAACTTAGAACATATATCTCCATGATTGAATCACTATGAAATTTTTTTGACAGACTTAGAACACATATATGCAAGATTGAATCATTATAAAAAAATTTTAATAGCCTTTGAACATATATATATGCAAGATTGAATATCTATAAAAAAATTTTGACAGCCTTAGGACGTATATATCCCTGACTTAATAACTATGAATTTTTTTAGACAGACTTAGAACACATATATGCATGATTAATTCACTACAAAAAAAATTTGACATCTTAGAACACATATCTGCATGATTGAATCACTATAAAATATTTTTGACAGCCTTAGAACACATATATGCATGATTGAATCACTATAAAAAAATTTTAACAGGCCTCGAACATATATATGCAAGATTGAATCACTGAGAAAGTTGCATGAATGAATAACTACAATTTTTTTTTGATAGGCTTAGAACACATATATGCATGATTAAATCACTATGAATTTTTTTTGACAAATTTAGAACATATATATGCATGATTGAATCACTATAAATTATTTTTGACAGACGCAAAACATATATATGAATGATTGAATCATTATTAAATTTTTTTGACAGCCTTAGAACACATATATGTAAGATTGAATCACGATAAAATTTTTTGGACAACCTTAGATCATATATATGCAAGATTGATTCACCATGATTTTTTTTTACAGCCTTAGAACACATATATGCATGATTGAACAACTCTGAATTTTTTTTTATAGTCTTAGAACACATATATGCATGATTGAATCACTATGAAATTCTTTTACAGGCTTAGAACACATATATGCATGATTGAATAACCATGGGATTTTTTTGACTACCTTAGAACACATATATGCATGATTGAATCACTATGAATTTTTTTCGACATCTTAGAACACATATATGCATGATTGAATCACTATGAATTTTTTTCGACATCTTAGAACACATATATGCATGATTGAATCACTGTAGAAAATTTTTTACAGCCTTAGAGCACATATTTGCATGATTGAATCACTATGAAATTATTTTGATAGCCTTAGAACACATTTATGCATGATTGACTATGAAATTTTTTTGACACCCATAGAACATATATATGCAAGATTGAACCACTATGAAATTTTTTTGGCATCCTTAGAACATATATATGCATCATTGAGTCACTGTAAAAACATTTTGACAGCCTTAGAACTCATATATGCATGATTGAATCACTATAAATTTTTTTTGACATCCTTAGAACACATATATGCATGATTGAATCACTATAAATTTTTTTTGACAGCCTTAGAATAAATATATGCATGATTGCATCACTATAAAAATTTTTTGACAAGCTTAGAACACAAATTTTCATGATTGAATCACTATGAAATTTTTTTGACATTAGAACACATATTTGCATGATTGAATCAATATAAAAAATTTTGACAGCCATAGAAAACTCGTATGCATAACTGAATCACTATTAAATTTTTTTGACAGCCTTATAAAATATCTATGCATAATTGAATCACTATGAAATTTTTTTGACAACCTTAGAACACATATGCATGATTAAATTTCATAGAAATTTTTTTGAGAGCCTTAGAACACATATATGCATGATTGAATCGCTATGAAATTTTTTTGACTGGTTTAGAGCAAATATTTGCATGATTAAATCACTATAAATTTTATTGACATCCTTAGAACACATATATATGAATGATTGAATCACTATGCGATTTTTTTGACAATTTTTGAACACGTATATGCATGATTGAATCACTATGAAATTTTTTTGACAGCCTTAGAACACATATGCATGATTGAATCACTATAAAAAAAATTGAAAACCTTAGAAAACATGTATGCACGATCGAATTACCATGAAATTTTTTTGACAGCCTTATAACACAAATATGGATGATTGAATCACAATAAAATTTTTTAGACAGCTTTAGAACGTATATATGCATGATTGAATCACTATGAATTTTTTTTGACAGCCTTAGAACCCATTCATGCATGATTGAGTCACTATGATTTTTTTTTTGACAGCCTTAGAACACAAATATGCATGATTGAATCAATACAATTTTTTTTACAACTTAGAACAAATTTGCATGATTGAATCACTATGAAATTTTTTTCACAGCCTTAGAACACAAATTAGCATGATTGAATCATTATAAAAAAAATTTAACAGCCTTTGAACATATATATGCAAGATTGAATCACTATGAATTTTTTTGGACAGCCTCAGAACATATATATGCATGATTCAATAACTATGAATTTTTTTTGACAGACTTAGAACACATACATGCATGATTAAATGGAACTCGAAACTTTAAATGACATAAAAAAGGGAAACGGAAACCGGATCTTCAAAATAATAATAAAAATAGAAAACCCGAGTTTTGAAAACTCAATTCTTCAAAGGAACAGATGGTTCCAACACGAGCATTGAATCCGATAGGAAGTTTGAGTCGGAACTCGAAACTTCAAACGACATAAAAAGGCAAAACCCGAGTCGGAACCCGGATCTTCAAAATAATAATAAAAATGGAAAACCCGAGTTTTGAAAACTCAAATTTTCAAAAGAACGATCGGTTCCAACAAAAGCGTTGAATCTGATAGAAAGTTTGAGACGAAACTCGAAACTTCAAACGACATAAAAAGCGAAAATTCGAGTCGGAACCCGGATCTTCAAAATAATAATAAAAATGGAAAACCGGAGTTTTGAAAAACTCGAGTCTTCAAAGGAACGATCGGTTCTAACACGAGCGTTGAATCTGATAGGACGTTCGAGTCGGAACTCGAAACTTCAAACGACATAAAAAGGGAAAACCCGAGTCGGAACCCGGATCTTCAAAATAATAATAAAAATGGAAAACCCAAGTTTTGAAAAACTCGAATCTTCAGAGGAACGATCGGTTCCAACACGAGCGTTGAATCCGATACAAAGTTCGAGTCAGAACTCGAAACTTCAAACGACATAAAAAGGAAAAACCCGAGTCGGAACCCGGATCTTCCAAATAATAATAAAAATAGAAAACCCGAGTTTTGAAAACTCAATTCTTCAAAGGAACAGTTGGCTCCAACACGAGCGTTGAATCCGATAGGAAGTTCGAGTTGGAACTCGAAACTTCAAACGACAAAAAAAGGGAAAACCCGAGTGGGAACCCAGATCTTCAAAATAATAATAAAAATGGAAAACCCGAGTTTTGAAAACTCGAATTTTCAAAGGAACGATCGGTTTCAACACGAACGTTGAATCCGATAGGAAGTTCGAGACGGAACTCAAAACTTCAAACGACATAAAAAGGGAAAACCCGAGTCAGAACCCGGATCTTCAAAATAATAATAAAAATGGAAAACTAGAGTTTTTAAAAACTCAAATCTTCAAAGGAACGATCGGTTCCAACACGTGTGTTGAATCCGATAGGACGTTCGTGTTGGAACTTGAAACTTCAAACGACATAAAAAGGGAAAACCCGAGTCGGAACCCGGATCTTCAAAATAATAATAAAAATGGAAAACTCAAGTTTTGAAAAACTCGAATCTTCAGAGAAACGATCGGTTCCAACATGAGCATTGAATTCGATAGGAAGTTCGTGTTGGAACTCGAAACTTCAAACGACATAAAAAGGAAAAACCCGAGTCAGAACCCGGATCTTCCAAATAATAATAAAAATAGAAAACCCGAGTTTTGAAAACTCAATTCTTCAAAAGAACAGTTAGTTCCAACACGAGCGTTGAATCCGATAGGAAGTTTGAGTCGGAACTCGAAACTTCAAACGACATAAAAAGGGAAAACCCGAGTTGGAACCCGCATCTTCAAAATAATAATAAAAATGGAAAACCCGAGTTTTGAAAACTCGAATTTTCAAAAGAACGATCGGTTCCAACAAAAGCGTTGAATCCGATATAAAGTTTGAGACAAAACTCGAAACTTCAAACGACATAAAAAGGGAAAACTTGAGTCGGAACCCGGATCTTCAAAATAATAATAAAAATGGAAAACCCGAGTTTTGAAAAACTCGAATCTTCAAAGGAACGATCGGTTCCAACACGAGCGTTAAATCTGATAGGACGTTCGTGTCGGAACTCAAAACTTCAAACGACATAAAAAGGGAAAAACCAGAGTCGGAACCCGGATCTTAAAAATAATAATAAAAATGGAAAACCCGACTTTTGAAAAACTCGAATCTTCAGAGGAACAATCGCTTCCAACACGAGCGTTGAATCCGATAGGAAGTTCGAGTCGGAACTCGAAACTTCAAACGACATAAAAAGGAAAAACCCGAGTCGGAACCCAGATCTTCAAAATAATAATAAAAATGGAAAACCCGAGTTTTGAAAACTCGAATTTTCAAAGGAACGATCGGTTCCAACACGAACGTTGAATCTGATAGGAACTTCGAGACGGAACTCAAAACTTCAAACCACATAAAAAGGGAAAACCTGAGTCGGAACACGGATCTTCAAAATAATAATAAAAATGGAAAACCTGAGTTTTGAAAACTCGAATTTTCAAAAGAACGATTGGTTCCAACAAAAGCGTTGAATCCGATAGAAAGTTTGAGACAAAACTCGAAACTTCAAACGACATAAAAAGGGAAAACTTGAGTCGGAACCCGGATCTTCAAAATAATAATAAAAATGGAAAACCCGAGTTTTGAAAAACACGAATCTTCAAAGGAACGACCGGTTTCAACATGAGCATTGAATCCGATAGGAAGTTCGAGTCGGAAATCGAAACTTCAAACGACATAAAAAGGGGAAATCCGAGTCAAAACCCAGATCTTGAAAATAATAATAAAAATGGAAAACCCGAGTTTTGAAAACTCGAATTTTCAAATGAACAATCGGTTCCAACACGAGCGTTGAATCCGATAGGAAGTTCGAGACGGAACTCGAAACTTCAAAGGACATAAAAAGGGAAAACCTGAGTCGAAACCCGGATCTTCAAAATAATAATAAAAATAGAAAACCCGAGTTTTGAAAACTCAATTCTTCAAAGGAACAGATGGTTCCAACACGAGCGTTGAATCAGATAGGAAGTTCGAGTCGGAACTCGAAACTTCAAACGACATAAAAAGGGAAAACCCGAGTCGGAACCCGGATCATCAAAATAATAATAAAAATGGAAAACCCGAGTTTTGAAAACTCGAATTTTCAAAAGAACGATCGGTTCCAACAAAAGCATTGAATCTGATAGAAAGTTTGAGACGGAACTCGAAACTTCAAACGACATAAAAAGCGAAAATTCGAGTCGGAACCCGGATCTTCAAAATAATAATAAAAATGGAAAACCGGAGTTTTGAAAAACTCGAGTCTTCAAAGGAGCGATCGGTTCTAACACGAGCATTGAATCCGATAGGACGTTCGAGTCGGAACTCGAAACTTCAAACGACATAAAAAGGCAAAACCCGAGTCGGAACCCGGATCTTCAAAATAATAATAAAAATGGAAAACCCAAGTTTTGAAAAACTCGAATCTCCAAAGGACCGATCGGTTCCAACACGAACGTTGAATCTGATAGGAAGTTCGAGACGGAACTCGAAACTTTAAACGACATAAAAAGGGAAAACCCGAGTTGGAACCCGGATCTTCAAAATAATAATAAAAATGGAAAACCGAGTTTTTAAAAACTCGAATTTTCAAAGGAACGATCGGTTTCAACACGAGCGTTGAATCCGATAGGACGTTTGTGTCGAATCTCAAAACATCAAACGACATAAAAAGGGAAAACCCGAGTCGGAACACGGATATTCAAAATAATAATAAAAATGGGAAACTCGAGTTTTGAAAACTAGAATTTTCAAAAGAACGATCGGTTCGAACAAAAGCGTTGAATCCGATAGAAAGTTTGAGACAAAACTCGAAACTTCAAACGACATAAAAAGGGAAAACCCGAGTCGGAACCCGGATCTTCAAAATAATAATAAAAATGGAAAACCCGAGTTTTGAAAAACTCGAATCTTCAAAGGAACGATCGGTTCCAACACGAGCGTTGAATCCGATAGGAAGTTCGAGACGGAACTCTAAACTTCAAACGACATAAAAAGGAAAAACCCGAGTTGGAACCCGGATCTTCAAAATAATAATAAAAATGGAAAACCCGAGTTTTTAAAAACTCGAATCTTCAAAGGAACGATCGGTTTCAACACAAGCGTTGAATCCGATAGGACGTTTGTGTCGAAACTCGAAACTTCAAACGACATAAAAAGGGAAAACCCGAGTTGGAACCCGGATCTTCAAAATAATAATAAAAATGGAAAACCCGAGTTTTGAAAAACTCCAATCTTCAAAGGAACGATCGGTTTCTACACGAGCGTTGAATCCGATAGGACGTTTGTGTCGAAACTCGAAACTTCAAACGACATAAAAAGGGAAAACCCGAGTCGGAAACCGGATCTTCAAAACAATAATAAAAATAGAAAACCCGAGTTTTGAAAAACTTGAATCTTCAGAGGAACGATCGGTTCCAACACGAGCGTTGAATCCGATCGGAAGTTCAAGTCGAAACTCGAAACTTCAGACCACATAAAAAGGAAAAACTCGAGTCGGAACCCGGATCTTCCAAATAATAATAAAAATAGAAAACCCGAGTTTTCAAAAACTCGAATCTTCAAAGGAACGATCATTCCAACACGACTTTCGTGTCGGAACTCAAAACTTCAAACCACATTAAAAGGAAAAACTCGAGTTGGAACACCCGGATCTTCAAAATAATAATAAAAATAGAAAACCCGAGTTTTGAAAACTCAATTCTTCAAAGGAACAGTTGGTTCCAACATGAGCGTCGAATCCGATAGGAAGTTCGGGTCAGAACTCGAAACTTCAAACGACATAAAAAGAGAAAACCCGAGTCGGAACCCGGATCTTCAAAATAATAATAAAAATGAAAAACCCGAGTTTTGAAAACTCGAATTTTCAAAACAACGATCGGTTCCAACAAAAGCATTGAATCCGATAGTAAGTTCGAGACGGAACTCGAAACTTCAAACGACATAAAAACGGAAAACCCGAGCCGGAACCCGAATCTTCAAAATAATAATAAAAATGAAAAACCCGAGTTTTTAAAAAGTCAAATCTTCAAACGAACGATCGGTTCCAACACAAGCGTTGTATCCGCTAGGACATTTGTGTTGGAACTCGAAACTTCAAACAACATAAAAAGGGAAAACCCGAGTCGGAGCCCGGATCTTCAAAAAAATAATAAAAATGGAAAACCCGAGTTTTGAAAAACTCGAATCTTCAGAGGAACGATCGGTTCCAACACGAGCGTTGAATTCGATAGGAAGTTCGAGTCGGAGCTCGAAACTTCAAACAACATAAAAAGGGAAAACCCGAGTCGGAACCCCGATCTTCAAAATAATAATAAAAATGGAAAACCCGAGTTTTGAAAACTCGAATTTTCAAAGGAACGATCTGTTCCAACACAAACGTTGAATCCGATAGGAAGTTCGAGACGGAACTCGAAACTTCAAACGACATAAAAAAGGAAAAGCCGAGTTGGAACCCGGATCTTCAAAATAATAATAAAAATGGAAAACCTGAGTTTTTAAAAACTCGAATCTTCAAAGGAACGATCGGTTCCAACACGAGCGTTAAATCTGATAGGACGTTCGTGTCGGAACTCAAAACCTCAAACGACATAAAAAGGGAAAAACCAGAGTCGGAACCCGGATCTTAAAAATAATAATAAAAATGGAAAACCCGAGTTTTGAAAAACTCGAATCTTCAGAGGAACAATCGCTTCCAACACGAGCGTTGAATCCGATAGGAAGTTCGAGTCGGAACTCGAAACTTCAAACGACATAAAAAGGAAAAACCCGAGTAGGAACCCAGATCTTCAAAATAATAATAAAAATGGAAAACCCGAGTTTTGAAAACTCGAATTTTCTAAGGAACGATCGGTTACAACACGAACGTTGAATCTGATAGGAACTTCGAGACGGAACTCAAAACCTCAAACCACATAAAAAGGGAAAATCCGAGTCAGAACCCAGATCTTCAAAATAATAATAAAAATGGAAAACCCGAGTTTTGAAAAACTCGAATCTTCAATGGAACGATCGGTTCCAACACGAGCGTTGAATCCGATAGGAAGTTTGAGTCAGAACTCGAAACTTCAAATGACATAATAAGGGAAAACCCGAGTCGGAACCCGGATCTTCAAAATAATAATAAAAATGGAAAACCCGAGTTTTGAAAACTCGAATTTTCAAAGGAACGATCGGTTCCAACACGAACGTTGAATCCGATACGAAGTTCGAGACGGAACTCAAAACTTCAAACGACATAAAAAGGGAAAACCCGAGTCAGAACCCGGATCTTCAAAATAATAATAAAAATGGAAAACTAGAGTTTTTAAAAACTCAAATCTTCAAAGGAACGATCGGTTCCAACACGTGCGTTGAATCCGATAGGACGTTCGTGTTGGAACTTGAAACTTCAAACGACATAAAAAGGGAAAACCCGAGTCGGAACCCGGATCTTCAAAATAATAATAAAAATTGAAAACTCGAGTTTTGAAAAACTCGAATCTTCAGAGAAACGATCGGTTCCAACATGAGCATTGAATTCAATAGGAAGTTCGAGTTGGAACTCGAAACTTCAAACGACATAAAAAGGAAAAACCCGTGTCAGAACCCGGATCTTCCAAATAATAATAAAAATAGAAAACCCGAATTTTGAAAACTCAATTCTTCAAAAGAACAGTTAGTTCCAACACGAGCGTTGAATCCGATAGGAAGTTTGAGTCGGAACTCGAAACTTCAAACGACATAAAAAGGGAAGCCCGAGTTGGAACCCGCATCTTCAAAATAATAATAAAAATGGAAAACCCGAGTTTTGAAAACTCGAATTTTCAAAAGATCGGTTCCAACAAAAGCGTTGAATCCGATATAAAGTTTGAGACAAAACTCGAAACTTCAAACGACATAAAAAGGGAAAACTTGAGTCGGAACCCGGATCTTCAAAATAATAATAAAAATGGAAAACCCGAGTTTTGAAAAACTCGAATCTTCAAAGGAACGACCGGTTTCAACACGAGCATTGAATCCGATAGGAAGTTCGAGTCGGAACTCGAAACTTCAAACGACATAAAAAGGGGAAATCCGAGTCGAAACCCAGATCTTGAAAATAATAATAAAAATGGAAAACCCGAGTTTTGAAAACTCGAATTTTCAAATGAACGATCGATTCCAACACGAGCGTTGAATCCGATAAGAAGTTCGAGACGGAACTCGAAACTTAAAAGGACATAAAAAGGGAAAACCTGAGTCGGAACCCGGATCTTCAAAATAATAATAAAAATAGAAAACCCGAGTTTTGAAAACTCAATTCTTCAAAGGAACAGATGGTTCCAACACGAGCGTTGAATCTGATAGGAAGTTTGAGTCGGAACTCGAAACTCCAAAGGACATAAAAAGGGAAAACCCGAGTCGGAACCCGGATCTTCAAAATAATAATAAAAATGGAAAACTCAAGTTTTGAAAAACTTGTATCTTCAGAAAAACGATCGGTTCCAACACGAACATTGAATCCGATAGGAAGTTCGAGTTGGAACTCGAAACTTCAAACGACATAAAAAAGAAAAACCCGAGTCAGAACCCGGATCTTCAAAATAATAATAAAAATGGAAAACCCAAGTTTTGAAAAACTCGAATCTTCAAAGGACCGATCGGTTCCAACACGAACGTTGAATCTGATAGGAAGTTCGAGACGGAACTCGAAACTTTAAACGACATAAAAAGGGAAAACCCGAGTTGGAACCCGGATCTTCAAAATAATAATAAAAATGGAAAACCGAGTTTTTAAAAACTCGAATTTTCAAAGGAACGATCGGTTTCAACACGAGCGTTGAATCCGATAGGACGTTTGTGTCGAAACTCAAAACATCAAACGACATAAAAAGGGAAAACCCGAGTCGGAACACGGATATTCAAAATAATAATAAAAATGGGAAACTCGAGTTTTGAAAACTAGAATTTTCAAAAGAACGATCGGTTCGAACAAAAGCGTTGAATCCGATAGAAAGTTTGAGACAAAACTCGAAACTTCAAACGACATAAAAAGGGAAAACCCGTGTCGGAACCCGGATCTTCAAAATAATAATAAAAATGGAAAACCCGAGTTTTGAAAAACTCGAATCTTCAAAGGAACGATCGGTTCCAACACGAGCGTTGAATCCGATAGGAAGTTCGAGACGGAACTCGAAACTTCAAACGACATAAAAAGGAAAAACCCGAGTTGGAACCCGGATCTTCAAAATAATAATAAAAATGGAAAACCCGAGTTTTTAAAAACTCGAATTTTCAAAGGAACGATCGGTTTCAACACAAGCGTTGAATCCGATAGGACGTTTGTGTCGAAACTCGAAACTTCAAACGACATAAAAAGGGAAAACCCGAGTTGGAACCCGGATCTTCAAAATAATAATAAAAATGGAAAACCCGAGTTTTGAAAAACTCCAATCTTCAAAGGAACGATCGGTTTCTACACGAGCGTTGAATCCAATAGGACGTTTGTGTCGAAACTCGAAACTTCAAACGACATAAAAAGGGAAAACACGAGTCGGAAACCGGATCTTCAAAATAATAATAAAATAGAAAACCCGAGTTTTGAAAAACTTGAATCTTCAGAGGAACGATCGGTTCCATCACGAGCGTTGAATCCGATAGGAAGTTCAAGTCGAAACTCGAAACTTCAGACCACATAAAAAGGAAAAACTCGAGTCGGAACCCGGATCTTCCAAATAATAATAAAAATAGAAAACCCGAGTTTTCAAAAACTCGAATCTTCAAAGGAACGATCAGTTCCAACACGAGCGTTGAATCTGATAGGACTTTCGTGTCGGAACTCAAAACTTCAAACCACATTAAAAGGAAAAACTCGAGTCGGAACCCCCGGATCTTCAAAATAATAATAAAAATAGAAAACCCGAGTTTTGAAAACTCAATTCTTCAGAGGAACAGTTGGTTCCAACATGAGCGTCGAATTCGATAGGAAGTTCGGGTCAAAACTCGAAACTTCAAACAACATAAAAAGAGAAAACCCGAGTCGGAACCCGGATCTTCAAAATAATAATAAAAATGAAAAACCCGAAGTTTTGAAAACTCGAATTTTCAAAAGAACGATCGGTTCCAACAAAAGCATTGAATCTGATAGTAAGTTCGAGACGGAACTCGAAACTTCAAACGACATAAAAACGGAAAACCCGAAACGGAACCCGAATCTTCAAAATAATAATAAAAATGAAAAACCCGAGTTTTTAAAAAGTCGAATCTTCAAACGAACGATCGGTTCCAACACAAGCGTTGTTCCGATAGGACATTTTTGTCGGAACTCGAAACTTCAAACAACATAAAAAGGGAAAACCCGAGTCGGAGCCCGGATCTTCAAAAAAATAATAAAAATGGAAAACCCGAGTTTTGAAAAACTCGAATCTTCAGAGGAACGATCGGTTCCAACACGAGTGTTGAATTCGATAGGAAGTTCGAGTCGGAGCTCGAAACTTCAAACAACATAAAAAGGGAAAACCCGAGTCGGAACCCCGATCTTCAAAATAATAATAAAAATGGAAAACCCGAGTTTTGAAAACTCGAATTTTCAAAGGAACGATCTGTTCCAACACAAACGTTGAATCCGATAGGAAGTTCGAGACGGAACTCGAAACTTCAAACGACATAAAAAAGGAAAACCCGAGTTGGAACCCGGATCTTCAAAATAATAATAAAAATGGAAAACCCGATTTTTTAAAAACTTGAATCTTTAAAGGAACGATCGTTTCCAACACAAGCATTGAATCTGATAGGACGTTCGTGTCGGAACTCAAAACTACAAATGACATAAAAAGGGAAAACCCGAGTCGGAACCCGGATCTTCAAAATAATAATAAAAATGGAAAACCCGAGTTTTGAAAAACTCGAATCTTCAGAGGAACGATCAGTTCCAAGACGAGCGTTGAATCCGATAGGAAGTTCGAGTCGGAACTCGAAACTTCAAACGACATAAAAAGGGAAAACCCGATTCGGAACCCGGATCTTCAAAATAATAATAAAAATGGAAAACCCGAGTTTTGAAAAATCAAATTTTCAAAGGAACGATCTGTTCCAACACGAACGTTGAATCCGATAGGAAGTTCGAGACGGAACTCAAAACTTCAAATGACATAAAAAGGGAAAATCCGAGTCGGAACCCGGATCTTCAAAATAATAATAAAAATGGAAAACCCGAGTTTTGAAATACTCGAATCTTCAAAGGAACGATCGGTTCCAACACGAGCATTGAATCCGATAGAAAGTTCGAGTCGGATTTCGAAACTTCAAACTACATAAAAAGGGAAAACCCGAATCGGAACCCGGATCTTCAAAATAATAAAAAAAATGGAAAACCCGAGTTTTGAAAACTCGAATTTTCAAAGAAACGATCGGTTCCAACATGAACGTTGAATCCGATAAGAAGTTCGAGATGGAACTCGAAACTTCAAACGACATTAAAAGGGAAAACTCGAGTTGCAAACCCGGATCTTCAAAATAATAATAAAAATGGAAAACCTGAGTTTTTAAAAACTCGAATCTTCAAAGGAACGATCGGTTCCAACACGAGCGTTGAATCTCATAGGACTTTCGTGTTGGAACTCAAAACTTCAAACGACATAAAAAGGGAAAACCCGAGTAAGAACCCGGATCTTCAAAAAACTAATAAAATTGGAAAACCCGAGTTTTGAAAAACTCGAATCTTCAGAGGAACGATCGGTTCCAACACGAGCGTTGAATCCGATAGGAAGTTCGAGTCGGAACTCGAAACTTCAAACGACATAAAATTGGAAAACCCGAGTCGAAACCCGGATCTTCAAAATAATAATAAAAATGGAAAACCCGAGTTTTGAAAACTCGAATTTTCAAAGGAAATATCGGTTCCAACACGAACGTTGAATCCGATAGTAAGTTCGAGATGGAACTCAAAACTTCAAGCGACATAAAAAAGGAAAATTCGAGTCGGAACCCGGATCTTCAAAATAATAATAAAAATGGAAAACCAGAGTTTTTAAAAACTTGAATCTTCAAAGGAACGATCGGTTTCAACACGAGCGTTGAATCCGATAGGATGTTTGAGTTGGAACTTGAAACTTCAAACGACATAAAAAGGTAAAACCCGAGTTGGAACCCGGATCTTCAAAATAATAATAAAAATGGAAAACTCGAGTTTTTAAAAACTTGAATATTCAAACGAACGATCGGTTCCAACACGAGCGTTGAATCCGATAGGATGTTCGAGTCGGAACTTGAAACTTCAAATGACATAAAAAGGTAAAACCCGAGTTGGAACCCGGATCTTCAAAATAATAATAAAAATGGAAAACTCGAGTTTTTAAAAACTTGAATATTCAAACGAACGATCGGTTCCAACACGAGCGTTGAATCCGATAAGAAGTTCGAGTCGAAACTCGAAACTTCAACCCACATAAAAAGGAAAAACTCGAGTCGGAACCCGGATCTTCAAAATAATAATAAAAATAGAAAACCCGAGTTTTGAAAACTCAATTCTTGAAAGGAACAGTTGGTTCCAACACGAGCGTTGAATCTGATAGGAAGTAGGGTCAGAACTCGAAACTTCAAACGACATAAAAAGGGAAAACCCGAGTCGGAACCCGAATCTTCAAAATAATAATAAAAATGGAAAACCCAAGTTTTGAAAAACTCGAATCTTCAAAGGAACGATCGGTTCTAACACGAGCGTTGAATCCGATAGAAAGTTCGAGTCAGAACTCGAAACTTCAAACGACATAAAAAGGAAAAACCCGAGTCGGAACCCGGATCTTCCAAATAATAATAAAAATAGAAAACCCGAGTTTTGAAAACTCAATTCTTCAAAGGAACAGTTGGCTCCAACACGAGCGTTGAATCCGATAGAAAGTTTGAGACAAAACTCAAAACTTCAAACGACATAAAAAGGGAAAACCCTAGTGGGAACCCAGATCTTCAAAATAATAATAAAAATGGAAAACCTGAGTTTTGAAAAACTCGAATCTTCAAAGGAACGATCGGTTCCAACACGAGCATTGAATTCGATAGCAAGTTCGAGTCGGAGCTCGAAACTTTAAACAACATAAAAAGGGAAAACCCGAATCGGAACACGGATCTTCAAAATAATAATAAAAATGGAAAACCCGAGTTTTGAAAACACAAATTTTCAAAGGAACCATCGGGTCCAACATGAACGTTGAATCCGATAGGAAGTTCGAGACGGAACTCGAAACTTCAAACGACATAAAAAGTAAAAACCCGAGTTGGAACACGGATCTTCAAAATAATAATAAAAATGGAAAACCTGAGTTTTTATAAACTCGAATCTTCAAAGGAACGATCGGTTCCAACACGAGCGTTGAATCTGATAGGACGTTCGTGTCGGAACTCAAAACTTCAAACGATATAAAAAGGTAAAAACCCGAGTCGGAACCCGGATATTCAAAATAATAATAAAAATGGAAAACCCGAGTTTTGAAAAACTCGAATCTTTAGAGGAACGATCGGTTCCAACACGAGCGTTGAATCCGATAGGAAGTTCGAGTCGGAACTCGAAACTTCAAACGACATAAAAAGTGAAAACCTGAGTCGGAATCCAGATCTTCAAAATAATAATTAAAATGGAAAACCCGAGTTTTGAAAACTCGAATTTTCAAAGGAACGATCGGTTCCAACACGAACGTTGAATCTGATAGGAACTTCGAGACGGAACTCAAAACTTCAAACCACACAAAAAGGGAAAATCCGAGTCGGAACCCAGATCTTCAAAATAATAATAAAAATGGAAAACCCGAGTTTTGAAAAACTCGAATCTTCAATGGAACGATCGGTTCCAACACAAGCGTTGAATCCGATAGGAAGTTCGAGTCAGAACTCGAAACTTCAAACGACATAAGAAGGGAAAACCCGAGTCGGAACCCGGATCTTCAAAATAATAATAAAAATGGAAAACCCGAGTTTTGAAAACTCGAATTTTCAAAGGAACGATCGGTACCAACACGAACGTTGAATCCGATAGGAAGTTCGAGACGGAACTCAAAACTTCAAACGACATAAAAAGGAAAACCCGAGTCAGAACCCGGATCTTCAAAATAATAATAAAAATGGAAAACTAGAGTTTTTAAAAACTTGAATCTTCAAAGGAACGATCGGTTCCAACATGTGCGTTGAATCCGATAGGACGTTCGAGTCGGAACTTGAAACTTCATATGACATAAAAAGTGAAAACCCGAGTCGGAACCCGGATCTTCAAAATAATAATAAAAATGGAAAACTCAAGTTTTGAAAAACTCGAATCTTCAGAAAAACGATCGGTTCCAACACGAACATTGAATCCGATAGGAAGTTCGAGTTGGAACTCGAAACTTCAAACGACATAAAAAGGAAAAACCCGAGTCGGAACCCGGATCTTCCAAATAATAATAAAAATAGAAAACCCGAGTTTTGAAAACTCGAATTTTCAAACGAACGATCGGTTCCAACACGAGCGTTGAATCCGATAGGAAGTTCGAGACAGAACTCGAAACTTCAAAGGACATAAAAAGGGAAAACCCGAGTCGGAACCCGCATCTTCAAAATAATAATAAAAATGGAAAACCCGAGTTTTGAAAAACACGAATCTTCAAAGGAACGACCGGTTACAACACGAGCGTTGAATCCGATAGGAAGTTCGAGTCGGAACTCGAAACTTCAAACGACATAAAAAGGGTAAATCCGAGTCGGAACCCAGATCTTGAAAATAATAATAAAAATGGAAAACCCGAGTTTTGAAAACTCGAATTTTCAAACGAACGATCGGTTCCAACACGAGCGTTGAATCCGATAGGAAGTTCGAGACAGAACTCGAAACTTCAAAGGACATAAAAAGGGAAAACCCGAGTCGGAACCCGGATCTTCAAAATAATAATAAAAATAGAAAACCCGAGTTTTGAAAACTCAATTCTTCAAAGGAACAGATGGTTCCAACACGAGCGTTGAATCCGATAGGAAGTTTCAGTCGGAACTCGAAACTTCAAACGACATAAAAAGGGAAAACCCGAGTCGGAACCCGGATCTTCAAAATAATAATAAAAATGGAAAACCCGAGTTTTGAAAACTCGAATTTTCAAAAGAATGATCGGTTCCAACAAAAGCGTTGAATCCGATAGAAAGTTTGAGACGGAACTCGAAACTTCAAACGACATAAAAAGCGAAAATTCGAGTCGGAACCCGGATCTTCAAAATACTAATAAAATTCGAAAACCCGAGTTTTGAAAAACTCGAATCTTCAGAGGAACGATCGGTTCCAACACGAGCGTTGAATCCGATAGGAAGTTCGAGTCGGAACTCGAAACTTCAAACGACATAAAATTGGAAAACCCGAGTCGGAACCCGGATCTTCAAAATAATAATAAAAATGGAAAACCCGAGTTTTGAAAACTCGAATTTTCAAAGGAAATATCGGTTCTAACACGAACGTTGAATCCGATAGGAAGTTCGAGATGGAACTCAAAACTTCAAGCGACATAAAAAAGGAAAATTCGAGTCGGAACCCGGATCTTTAAAATAATAATAAAAATGGAAAACCAGAGTTTTTAAAAACTTGAATCTTCAAAGGAACGATCGGTTTCAACACGAGCGTTGAATCCGATAGGATGTTCGAGTCGGAACTTGAAACTTCAAACGACATAAAAAGGTAAAACCCGAGTTGGAACCCGGATCTTCAAAATAATAATAAAAATGGAAAACTCGAGTTTTTAAAAACTTGAATATTCAAACGAACGATCGGTTCCAACACGAGCGTTGAATCCGATAGGAAGTTCGAGTCGAAACTCGAAACTTCAACCCACATAAAAAGGAAAAACTCGAGTCGGAACCCGGATCTTCAAAATAATAATAAAAATAGAGAACCCGAGTTTTCAAAACTCAATTCTTCAAAGGAACAGTTGGTTCCAACACGAGCGTTGAATCCGATAGGAAGTTCGGGTCAGAACTCGAAACTTCAAACGACATAAAAAGGGAAAACCCGAGTCGGAACCCGGATCTTCAAAATAATAATAAAAATGGAAAACCCAAGTTTTGAAAAACTCGAATCTTCAAAGGAACGATTGGTTCTAACACGAGCGTTGAATCCGATAGAAAGTTCGAGTCAGAACTCGAAACTTCAAACGACATAAAAAGGAAAAACCCGAGTCGGAACCCGGAACTTCCAAATAATAATAAAAATAGAAAACCCAAGTTTTGAAAACTCAATTCTTCAAAGGAACAGTTGGCTCCAACACGAGCGTTGAATCCGATATAAAGTTTGAGTCGGAACTCGAAACTTCAAACGACAAAAAAAGGAAAAACCCGAGTGGGAACCCAGATCTTCAAGATAATAATAAAAATAGAAAACCCGAGTTTTGAAAACTCGATTTTTCAAAAGAACGATCGGTTCTTACAAAAGCGTTGAATCCGATAGCAAGTTTGAGACAAAACTCGAAACTTCAAACGACATAAAAAGGGAAAACCCGCGTCGGAACCCAGATCTTCAAAATAATAATAAAAATGGAAAACCTGAGTTTTAAAAAACTCGAATCTTCAAAGGAACGATCAGTTCCAACACGAGTGTTGAATCCGATAGGAAGTTTCAGTCGGAACTCGAAACTTCAAACGACATAAAAAGGGAAAACCCGAGTCGGAACCCGGATCTTCAAAATAATAATAATAATGGAAAACCCATGTTTTGAAGACTCAAATTTTCAAAGGAAGGATCGGTTCCAACACGAGCATTGAATTCGATAGCAAGTTCGAGTCGGAGCTCGAAACTTTAAACAACATAAAAAGGGAAAACCCGAATCGGAACACGGATCTTCAAAAAAATATTAAAAAAGGAAAACCCGAGTTTTGAAAACTCAAATTTTCAAAGGAACCATCGGGTCCAACATGAACGTTGAATCCGATAGGAAGTTCGAGACGGAACTCGAAACTTCAAACGACATAAAAAGGAAAAACCCGAGTTGGAACACGGATCTTCAAAATAATAATAAAAATGGAAAACCCGAGTTTTTATAAACTCGAATCTTCAAAGGAACGATCGGTTACAACACGAGCGTTGAATCTGATAGGACGTTTGTGTCGGAACTCAAAACTTCAAACGATATAAAAAGGGAAAAACCCGAGTCGGAACCCGGATCTTCAAAATAATAATAAAAATGGAAAACCCGAGTTTTGAAAAACTCGAATCTTTAGAGGAACGATCGGTTCCAACACGAGCGTTGAATCCGATAGGAAGTTCGAGTCGGAACTCGAAACTTCAAACGACATAAAAAGGGAAAACCCCAGTCGGAATCCAGATCTTCAAAATAATAATAAAAATGGAAAACCCGAGTTTTGAAAACTCGAATTTTCAAAGGAACGATCGGTTCCAACACGAACGTTGAATCTGATAGGAACTTCGAGACGGAACTCAAAACTTCAAAACACATAAAAAGGGAAAATCCGAGTCGGAACCCAGATCTTCAAAATAATAATAAAAATGGAAAACCCGAGTTTTGAAAAACTCGAATCTTCAATGGAACGATCGGTTCCAACACGAGCGTTGAATCCGATAGGAAGTTCGAGTCAGAACTCGAAACTTCAAACGACATAAGAAGGGAAAACCCGAGTCGGAACCCGGATCTTCAAAATAATAATAAAAATGGAAAACCCGAGTTTTGAAAACTCGAATTTTCAAAGGAACGATCGGTACCAACACGAACGTTGAATCCGATAGGAAGTTCGAGACGGAACTCAAAACTTCAAACGACATAAAAAGGAAAAACCCGAGTCAGAACCCGGATCTTCAAAATAATAATAAAAATGGAAAACTAGAGTTTTTAAAAACTTGAATCTTCAAAGGAACGATCGGTTCCAACACGTGCGTTGAATCCGATAGCACGTTCGAGTCGGAACTTGAAACTTCATATGACATAAAAAGGGAAAACCCGAGTCGGAACCCGGATCATCAAAATAATAATAAAAATGGAAAACTCAAGTTTTGAAAAACTCGAATCTTCAGAAAAACGATCGGTTCCAACACGAACATTGAATCCGATAGGAAGTTCGAGTTGGAACTCGAAACTTCAAACGACATAAAAAGGAAAAACCCGAGTCGGAACCCGGATCTTCCAAATAATAATAAAAATAGAAAACCCGAGTTTTGAAAACTCAATTTTTCAAAAGAACAGTTGGTTCCAACACGAGCGTTGAATATGATAGGAAGTTTGAGTCGGAACTCGAAACTTCAAACGACATAAAAAGGAAAAACCCCAGTCGGAACCCGCATCTTCAAAATAATAATAAAAATGGAAAACCCGAGTTTTGAAAACTTGAATTTTCAAAAGAACGATCGGTTCCAATAAAAGTCTTGAATCCGATAGAAAGTTTGAGACAAAACTCGAAACTTCAAACGACATAAAAAGGGAAAACCAGAGTCGGAACCCGGATCTTAAAAATAATAAAAAAAATGGAAAACCCGAGTTTTGAAAAACTCGAATCTTCAAAGGAACGACCGGTTACAACACGAGCGTTGAATCCGATAGGAAGTTCGAGTCGGAACTCGAAACTTCAAACGACATAAAAAGGGCAAATCCGAGTCGGAACCCAGATCTTGAAAATAATAATAAAAATGGAAAACCCGAGTTTTGAAAACTCGAATATTCAAACGAACGATCGGTTCCAACACGAGCGTTGAATCCGATAGGAAGTTCAAGACAGAACTCGAAACTTCAAAGGACATAAAAAGGAAAAACCCGAGTCGGAACCCGGATCTTCAAAATAATAATAAAAATAGAAAACCCGAGTTTTGAAAACTCAATTCTTCAAAGGAACAGATGGTTCCAACACGAGCGTTGAATCCGATAGGAAGTTTGAGTCGGAACTCGAAACTTCAAACGACATAAAAAGGGAAAACCCGAGTCGGAACCCGGATCTTCAAAATAATAATAAAAATGGAAAACCCGAGTTTTGAAAACTCGAATTTTTAAAAGAACGATCGGTTCCAAGAAAAGCGTTGAATCTGATAGAAAGTTTGAGACGGAACTCGAAACTTCAAACGACATAAAAAGCGAAAATTCGAGTCGGAACCCGGATCTTCAAAATACTAATAAAATTGGAAAACCCGAGTTTTGAAAAACTCGAATCTTCAGAGGAACGATCGGTTCCAACACGAGCGTTGAATCCGATAGGAAGTTCGAGTCGAAACTCGAAACTTCAAACGACATAAAATTGGAAAACCCGAGTCGGAACCCGGATCTTCAAAATAATAATAAAAATGGAAAACCCGAGTTTTGAAAAATCGAATTTTCAAAGGAAATATCGGTTCCAACACGAACGTTGAATCCGATAGGAAGTTCGAGATGGAACTCAAAACTTCAAGCGACATAAAAAAGGAAAATTCGAGTCGGAACCCGGATCTTCAAAATAATAATAAAAATGGAAAACCAGAGTTTTTAAAAACTTGAATCTTCAAAGGAACGATCGGTTTCAACATGAGCGTTGAATCTGATAGGATGTTCGAGTCGGAACTTGAAACTTCAAACGAAATAAAAAGGTAAAACCCGAGTTGGAACCCGGATCTTCAAAATAATAATAAAAATGGAAAACTCGAGTTTTTAAAAACTTGAATATTCAAACGAACGATCGGTTCCAACACGAGCGTTGAATCCGATAGGAAGTTCGAGTCGAAACTCGAAACTTCAACCCACATAAAAAGGAAAAACTCGAGTCGGAACCCGGATCTTCAAAATAATAATAAAAATAGAAAACCCGAGTTTTGAAAACTCAATTCTTCAAAGGAACAGTTGGTTCCAACACGAGCGTTGAATCCGATAGGAAGTTCTGGTCAGAACTCGAAACTTCAAACGACATAAAAAGGGAAAACCCGAGTTGGAACCCGGATCTTCAAAATAATAATAAAAATGGAAAACCCAAGTTTTGAAAAACTCGAATCTTCAAAGGAACGATCGGTTCTAACACGAGCGTTGAATCCGATAGAAAGTTCGAGTCAGAACTCGAAACTTCAAACGACATAAAAAGGAAAAACCCGAGTTAGAACCCGGAACTTCCAAATAATAATAAAAATAGAAAACCCGAGTTTTGAAAACTCAATTCTTCAAAGGAACAGTTGGCTCCAACACGACCGTTGAATTCGATATAAAGTTTGTGTCGGAACTCGAAACTTCAAACGACAAAAAAATTAAAAACCCGAGTGGGAACCCAGATCTTCAAGATAATAATAAAAATAGAAAACCCGAGTTTTGAAAACTCGAATTTTCAAAAGAACGATCGGTTCTTACAAAAGCGTTGAATCCGATAGAAAGTTTGAGACAAAACTCGAAACTTCAAACGACATAAAATGGGAAAACCCGAGTCAGAACCCAGATCTTCAAAATAATAATAAAAATGGAAAACCTGAGTTTTAAAAAACTTGAATCTTCAAAGGAACGATCGGTTCCAACACAAGCGTTGAATCCGATACGAAGTTTGAGTCGGAACTCGAAACTTCAAACGACATAAAAAGGGAAAAACCGAGTCGGAACCCGGATCTTCAAAATAATAATAATAATGGAAAACCCATGTTTTGAAAACTCAAATTTTCAAAGGAACGATCGGTTCCAACACGAGCATTGAATTCGATAGCAAGTTCGAGTCGGAGCTCGAAACTTTAAACAACATAAAAAGGGAAAACCCGAATCGGAACACGGATCTTCAAAATAATAAAACAAATGGAAAACCCGAGTTTTGAAAACTCAAATTTTCAAAGGAACCATCGGGTCCAACATGAACGTTGAATCCGATAGGAAGTTCGAGACGGAACTCGAAACTTCAAACGACATAAAAAGGAAAAACCCGAGTCGGAACCCGGATCTTTAAAATAATAATAAAAATGGAAAACCAGAGTTTTTAAAAACTTGAATCTTCAAAGGAACGATCGGTTTCAACACGAGCGTTGAATCCGATAGGATGTTCGAGTCGGAACTTGAAACTTCAAACGACATAAAAAGGTAAAACCCGAGTTGGAACCCGGATCTTCAAAATAATAATAAAAATGGAAAACTCGAGTTTTTAAAAACTTGAATATTCAATCGAACGATCGGTTCCAACACGAGCGTTGAATCCGATAGGAAGTTCGAGTCGAAACTCGAAACTTCAACCTACATAAAAAGAAAAAACTCGAGTCGGAACCCGGATCTTCAAAATAATAATAAAAATAGAAAACCCGAGTTTTGAAAACTCAATTCTTCAAAGGAACAGTTGGTTCCAACATGAGCGTTGAATCCGATAGGAAGTTCGGGTTAGAACTCGAAACTTCAAACGACATAAAAAGGGAAAACCCGAGTCGGAACCCGGATCTTCAAAATAATAATAAAAATGGAAAACCCAAGTTTTGAAAAACTCGAATCTTCAAAGGAACGATCGGTTCTAACACGAGCGTTGAATCCGATAGAAAAATCGAGTAAGAACTCAGAATTTCAAACGACATAAAAAGCAAAAACCCGAGTCGGAACCCGGATCTTCCAAATAATAATAAAAATAGAAAACCCGAGTTTTGAAAACTCAATTCTTCAAAGGAACAGTTGGCTCCAATACGAGCGTTGAATCCAATATAAAGTTTGAGTCGGAACTCGAAACTTCAAACGACAAAAAAAGGAAAAACCCGAGTGGTAACCCAGATCTTCAAGATAATAATAAAAATAGAAAACCCGAGTTTTGAAAACTCTAATTTTCAAAAGAACGATCGGTTCTTACAAAAGCGTTGAATCCGATAGAAAGTTTGAGACAAAACTCGAAACTTCAAACGACATAAAAAGGGAAAACCCGAGTCGGAACCCAGATCTTCAAAATAATAATAAAAATGTAAAACCTGAGTTTTAAAAAACTCGAATCTTCAAAGGAACGATCGGTTCCAACACGAGCGTTGAATCCAATAGGAAGTTTGAGTCGGAACTCGAAACTTCAAACGACATAAAAAGGGAAAACCCGAGTCGGAACCCGGATCTTCAAAATAATAAAAATAATGGAAAACCCATGTTTTGAAAACTCAAATTTTCAAAGGAACGATCGGTTCCAACACGAGCATTGAATTCGATAGCAAGTTCGAGTCGGAGCTCGAAACTTTAAACAACATAAAAAGGGAAAACCCGAATCGGAACACGGATCTTCAAAATAATAATAAAAATGGAAAACCCGAGTTTTGAAAACTCAAATTTTCAAAGGAGGGTCCAACATGAACGTTGAATCCGATAGGAAGTTCGAGACGGAACTCGAAACTTCAAACGACATAAAAAGGAAAAACCCAAGTTGAAACACGGATCTTCAAAATAATAATAAAAATGGAAAACCCGAGTTTTTATAAACTCGAATCTTCAAAGGAACGATCGGTTCCAACACGAGCGTTGAATTTGATAGGACGTTCGTGTCGGAACTCAAAACTTCAAATGATATAAAAAGGGAAAAACCCGAGTCGGAACCCGGATCTTCAAAATAATAATAAAAATGGAAAACTCGAGTTTTGAAAAAACTCGAATCTTTAGAGGAACGATCGGTTCCAACACGAGCGTTGAATCCGATAGGAAGTTCGAGTCGGAACTCGAAACTTCAAACGACATAAAAAGGGAGAACCCGAGTCGGAATCCAGATCTTCAAAATAATAATAAAAATGGAAAACCCGAGTTTTGAAAACTCGAATTTTCAAAGGAACGATCGGTTCCAACACGAACGTTGAATCTGATAGGAACTTCGAGACGGAACTCAAAACTTCAAACCACATAAAAAGGGAAAATCCGAGTCGGAACCCAGATCTTCAAAATAATAATAAAAATGGAAAACCCGAGTTTTGAAAAACTCGAATCTTCAATGGAACGATCGGTTCCAACACGAGCGTTGAATCCAGTAGAAAGTTCGAGTCAGAACTCGAAACTTCAAACGACATAAAAAGGAAAAACCCGAGTCGGAACCCGGATCTTCCAAATAATAATAAAAATAGAAAACCCGAGTTTTGAAAACTCAATTTTTCAAAAGAACAGTTGGTTCCAACACGAGCGTTGAATCCGATAGGAAGTTTGAGTCGGAACTCGAAACTTCAAACGACATAAAAAGGAAAAACCCCAGTCGGAACCCGCATCTTCAAAATAATAATAAAAATGGAAAACCCGAGTTTTGAAAACTTGAATTTTCAAAAGAACGATCGGTTCCAATAAAAGTGTTGAATCCGATAGAAAGTTTGAGACAAAACTCGAAACTTCAAACGACATAAAAAGGGAAAACCAGAGTCGGAACCCGGATCTTAAAAATAATAAAAAAAATGGAAAATCCGAGTTTTGAAAAACTCGAATCTTCAAAGGAACGACCAGTTACAACACGAGCGTTGAATCCGATAGGAAGTTCGAGTCGGAACTCGAAACTTCAAACGACATAAAAAGGGCAAATCCGAGTCGGAACCCAGATCTTGAAAATAATAATAAAAATGGAAAACCCGAGTTTTGAAAACTCAAATTTTCAAACGAACGATCGGTTCCAACACGAGCGTTGAATCCGATAGGAAATTCGAGACAGAACTCGAAACTTTAAAGGACATAAAAAGGGAAAACCCGAGTCGGAACCCGGATCTTCAAAATAATAATAAAAATAGAAAACCCGAGTTTTGAAAACTCAATTCTTCAAAGGAACAGATGGTTCCAACACGAGCGTTGAATCCGATAGGAAGTTTGAGTCGGAACTCGAAACTTCAAACGACATAAAAAGGGAAAACCCGAGTCGGAACCCGGATCTTCAAAAGAATAATAAAAATGGAAAACCCGAGTTTTGAAAACTCGAATTTTCAAAAGAACCATCGGTTCCAACAAAAGCGTTGAATCCGATAGAAAGTTTGAGACGGAACTCGAAACTTCAAATGACATAAAAAGCGAAAATTCGAGTCGGAACCCGGATCTTCAAAATACTAATAAAATTGGAAAACCCGAGTTTTGAAAAACTCGAATCTTCAGAGGAACGATCGGTTCCAACACGAGTGTTGAATCCGATAGGAAGTTCGAGTCGGAACTCGAAACTTCAAACGACATAAAATTGGAAAACCCGAGTCGGAACCCGGATCTTCAGAATAATAATAAAAATGGAAAACCCGAGTTTTGAAAACTCGAATTTTCAAAGGAAATATCGGTTCCAATACGAACGTTGAATCCGATAGGAAGTTCGAGATGGAACTCAAAACTTCATGCGACATAAAAAAGGAAAATTCGAGTCGGAACCCGGATCTTCAAAATAATAATAAAAATGGAAAACCAGAGTTTTTAAAAACTTGAATCTTCAAAGGAACGATCGGTTTCAACACGAGCGTTGAATCCGATAGGATGTTCGAGTCGGAATTTGAAACTTCAAACGACATAAAAAGGTAAAACCCGAGTTGGAACCCGGATCTTCAAAATAATAATAAAAATGGAAAACTCGAGTTTTTAAAAACTTGAATATTCAAACGAACGATCGGTTCCAACACGAGCGTTGAATCCGATAGGAAGTTCGAGTCGAAACTCGAAACTTCAACCTACATAAAAAGAAAAAACTCGAGTCGGAACCCGGATCTTCAAAATAATAATAAAAATAGAAAACCCGAGTTTTGAAAACTCAATTCTTCAAAGGAACAGTTGGTTCCAACACGAGCGTTGAATCCGATAGGAAGTTCGGGTCAGAACTCGAAACTTCAAACGACATAAAAAGGGAAAACCCGAGTCGGAACCCGGATCTTCAAAATAATAATAAAAATGGAAAACCCAAGTTTTGAAAAACTCGAATCTTCAAAGGAACGATCGGTTCTAACACGAGCGTTGAATCCGATAGAAAAATCGAGTAAGAGCTCGAAACTTCAAACAACATAAAAAGCAAAAACCCGAGTCGGAACCCGGATCTTCCAAATAATAATAAAAATAGAAAACCCGAGTTTTGAAAACTCAATTCTTCAAAGGAACAGTTGGCTCCAACACAAGCGTTGAATCCGATATAAAGTTTGAGTCGGAACTCGAAACTTCAAACGGCAAAAAAAGGAAAAACCCGAGTGGGAACCCAGATCTTCAAGATAATAATAAAAATAGAAAACCCGAGTTTTGAAAACTCTAATTTTCAAAAGAACGATCGGTTCTTACAAAAGCGTTGAATTCGATAGAAAGTTTGAGACAAAACTCGAAACTTCAAACGACATAAAAAGGGAAAACCCGAGTCGGAACCCAGATCTTCAAAATAATAATAAAAATGTAAAACCTGAGTTTTAAAAAACTCGAATCTTCAAAGGAACGATCGGTTCCAACACGAGCGTTGAATCCGATAGGAAGTTTGAGTCGGAACTCGAAATTTCAAACGACATAAAAAGGGAAAACCCGAGTCGGAACCCGGATCTTCAAAATAATAAAAATAATGGAAAACCCATGTTTTGAAAACTCAAATTTTCAAAGGAACGATCGGTTCCAACACGAGCATTGAATTCGATAGCAAGTTCGAGTCGGAGCTCGAAACTTTAAACAACATAAAAAGGGAAAACCCGAATCGGAACACGGATCTTCAAAATAATAATAAAAATGGAAAACCCGAGTTTTGAAAACTCAAATTTTCAAAGGAACCATCGGGTCCAACATGAACGTTGAATTCGATAGGAAGTTCGAGACGGAACTCGAAACTTCAAACGACATAAAAAGGAAAAACCCGAGTTGAAACACGGATCTTCAAAATAATAATAAAAATGGAAAACCCGAGTTTTTATAAACTCGAATCTTCAAAGGAACGATCGGTTCCAACACGAGCGTTGAATCTGATAGGACGTTCGTGTCGGACTCAAAACTTCAAATGATATAAAAAGGGAAAAACCCGAGTCGGAACCCGGATCTTCAAAATAATAATAAAAATGGAAAACTCGAGTTTTGAAAAAACTCGAATCTTTAGAGGAACGATCGGTTCCAACACGAGCGTTGAATCCGATAGGAAGTTCGAGTCGGAACTCGAAACTTCAAACGACATAAAAAGGGAAAACCCGAGTCGGAATCCAGATCTTCAAAATAATAATAAAAATGGAAAACCCGAGTTTTGAAAACTCGAATTTTCAAAGGAACGATCGGTTCCAACACGAACGTTGAATCTGATAGGAACTTCGAGACGGAACTTAAAACTTCAAACCACATAAAAAGGGAAAATCCGAGTCGGAACCCAGATCTTCAAAATAATAATAAAAATGGAAAACCCGAGTTTTGAAAAACTCGAATCTTCAATGGAACGATCGATTCCAACACGAGCGTTGAATCCGATAGGAAGTTCGAGTCAGAACTCGAAACTTCAAACGACATAAGAAGGGAAAACCCGAGTCGGAACCCGGATCTTCAAAATAATAATAAAAATGGAAAACCCGAGTTTTGAAAACTCGAATTTTCAAAGGAACGATCGGTACCAACACGAACGTTGAATCCGATAGGAAGTTCGAGACGGAACTCAAAACTTCAAACGACATAAAAAGGAAAAACCCGAGTCAGAACCCGGATCTTCAAAATAATAATAAAAATGGAAAACTAGAGTTTTTAAAAACTTGAATCTTCAAAGGAACGATCGGTTCCAACACGTGCGTTGAATCCGATAGCACGTTCGAGTCGGAACTTGAAACTTCATATGACATAAAAAGGGAAAACCCGAGTCGGAACCCGGATCTTCAAAATAATAATAAAAATGGAAAACTCAAGTTTTGAAAAACTCGAATCTTCAGAAAAACGATCGGTTCCAACACGAACATTGAATCCGATAGGAAGTTCGAGTTGGAACTCGAAACTTCAAACGACATAAAAAGGAAAAACCCGAGTCGGAACCCGGATCTTCCAAATAATAATAAAAATAGAAAACCCGAGTTTTGAAAACTCAATTTTTCAAAAGAACAGTTGGTTCCAACACGAGCGTTGAATATGATAGGAAGTTTGAGTCGGAACTCGAAACTTCAAACGACATAAAAAGGAAAAACCCGAGTCGGAACCCGCATCTTCAAAATAATAATAAAAATGGAAAACCCGAGTTTTGAAAACTTGAATTTTCAAAAGAACGATCGGTTCCAATAAAAGTCTTGAATCCGATAGAAAGTTTGAGACAAAACTCGAAACTTCAAACGACATAAAAAGGGAAAACCAGAGTCGGAACCCGGATCTTAAAAATAATAAAAAAAATGGAAAACCCGAGTTTTGAAAAACTCGAATCTTCAAAGGAACGACCGGTTACAACACGAGCGTTGAATCCGATAGGAAGTTCGAGTCGGAACTCGAAACTTCAAACGACATAAAAAGGGCAAATCCGAGTCGGAACCCAGATCTTGAAAATAATAATAAAAATGGAAAACCCGAGTTTTGAAAACTCGAATTTTCAAACGAACGATCGGTTCCAACACGAGCGTTGAATCTGATAGGAAGTTCAAGACAGAACTCGAAACTTCAAAGGACATAAAAAGGGAAAACCCGAGTCGGAACCCGGATCTTCAAAATAATAATAAAAATAGAAAACCCGAGTTTTGAAAACTCAATTCTTCAAAGGAACAGATGGTTCCAACACGAGCGTTGAATCCGATAGGAAGTTTGAGTCGGAACTCGAAACTTCAAACGACATAAAAAGGGAAAACCCGAGTCGGAACCCGGATCTTCAAAATAATAATAAAAATGGAAAACCCGAGTTTTGAAAACTCGAATTTTCAAAAGAACGATCGGTTCCAAGAAAAGCGTTGAATCTGATAGAAAGTTTGAGACGGAACTCGAAACTTCAAACGACATAAAAAGCGAAAATTCGAGTCGGAACCCGGATCTTCAAAATACTAATAAAATTGGAAAACCCGAGTTTTGAAAAACTCGAATCTTCAGAGGAACGATCGGTTCCAACACGAGCGTTGAATCCGATAGGAAATTCGAGTCGGAACTCGAAACTTCAAACGACATAAAATTGGAAAACCCGAGTCGGAACCCGGATCTTCAAAATAATAATAAAAATGGAAAACCCGAGTTTTGAAAACTCGAATTTTCAAAGGAAATATCGATTCCAACACGAACGTTGAATCCGATAGGAAGTTCGAGATGGAACTCAAAACTTCAAGCGACATAAAAAAGGAAAATTCGATTCGGAACCCGGATCTTCAAAATAATAATAAAAATGGAAAACCAGAGTTTTTAAAAACTTGAATCTTCAAAGGAACGATCGGTTTCAACACGAGCGTTGAATCCGATAGGATGTTCGAGTCGGAACTTGAAACTTCAAACGACATAAAAAGGTAAAACCCGAGTTGGAACCCGGATCTTCAAAATAATAATAAAAATGGAAAACTCGAGTTTTTAAAAACTTGAATATTCAAACGAACGATCGGTTCCAACACGAGCGTTGAATCCGATAGGAAGTTCGAGTCGAAACTCGAAACTTCAACCCACATAAAAAGGAAAAACTCGAGTCGGAACCCGGATCTTCAAAATAATAATAAAAATAGAAAACCCGAGTTTTGAAAACTCAATTCTTCAAAGGAACAGTTGGTTCCAACACGAGCGTTGAATCCGATAGGAAGTTCTGGTCAGAACTCGAAACTTCAAACGACATAAAAAGGGAAAACCCGAGTTGGAACCCGGATCTTCAAAATAATAATAAAAATGGAAAACCCAAGTTTTGAAAAACTCGAATCTTCAAAGGAACGATCGGTTCTAACACGAGCGTTGAATCCGATAGAAAGTTCGAGTCAGAACTCGAAACTTCAAACGACATAAAAAGGAAAAACCCGAGTCGGAACCCGGAACTTCCAAATAATAATAAAAATAGAAAACCCGAGTTTTGAAAACTCAATTCTTCAAAGGAACAGTTGGCTCCAACACGACCGTTGAATTCGATATAAAGTTTGAGTCGGAACTCGAAACTTCAAACGACAAAAAAATTAAAAACCCGAGTGGGAACCCAGATCTTCAAGATAATAATAAAAATAGAAAACCCGAGTTTTGAAAACTCGAATTTTCAAAAGAACGATCAGTTCTTACAAAAGCGTTGAATCCGATAGAAAGTTTGAGACAAAACTCGAAACTTCAAACGACATAAAAAGGGAAAACCCGAGTCGGAACCCAGATCTTCAAAATAATAATAAAAATGGAAAACCTGAGTTTTAAAAAACTTGAATCTTCAAAGGAACGATCGGTTCCAACACGAGCGTTGAATCCGATACGAAGTTTGAGTCGAAACTCGAAACTTCAAACGACATAAAAAGGGAAAACCCGAGTCGGAACCCGGATCTTCAAAATAATAATAATAATGTAAAATCCATGTTTTGAAAACTCAAATTTTCAAAGGAACGATCGGTTCCAACACGAGCATTGAATTCGATAGCAAGTTCGAGTCGGAGCTCGAAACTTTAAACAACATAAAAAGGGAAAACCCGAATCGGAACACGGATCTTCAAAATAATAAAACAAATGGAAAACCCGAGTTTTGAAAACTCAAATTTTCAAAGGAACCATCGGGTCCAACATGAACGTTGAATCCGATAGGAAGTTCGAGACGGAACTCGAAACTTCAAACGACATAAAAAGGAAAAACCCGAGTCGGAACCCGGATCTTTAAAATAATAATAAAAATGGAAAACCAGAGTTTTTAAAAACTTGAATCTTCAAAGGAACGATCGGTTTCAACACGAGCGTTGAATCCGATAGGATGTTCGAGTCGGAACTTGAAACTTCAAACGACATAAAAAGGTAAAACCCGAGTTGGAACCCGGATCTTCAAAATAATAATAAAAATGGAAAACTGGAGTTTTTAAAAACTTGAATATTCAAACGAACGATCGGTTCCAACACGAGCGTTGAATCCGATAGGAAGTTCGAGTCGAAACTCGAAACTTCAACCTACATAAAAAGAAAAAACTCGAGTCGGAACCCGGATCTTCAAAATAATAATAAAAATAGAAAACCCGAGTTTTGAAAACTCAATTCTTCAAAGGAACAGTTGGTTCCAACATGAGCGTTGAATCCGATAGTAAGTTCGGGTCAGAACTCGAAACTTCAAACGACATAAAAAGGGAAAACCCGAGTCGGAACCCGGATCTTCAAAATAATAATAAAAATGGAAAACCCAAGTTTTGAAAAACTCGAATCTTCAAAGGAACGATCGGTTCTAACACGAGCGTTGAATCCGATAGAAAAATCGAGTAAGAACTCGGAACTTCCAACGACATAAAAAGCAAAAACCCGAGTCGGAACCCGGATCTTCCAAATAATAATAAAAATAGAAAACCCGAGTTTTGAAAACTCAATTCTTCAAAGGAACAGTTGGCTCCAACACGAGCGTTGAATCCAATATAAAGTTTGAGTCGGAACTCGAAACTTCAAACGACAAAAAAAGGAAAAACCCGAGTGGGAACCCAGATCTTCAAGATAATAATAAAAATAGAAAACCCGAGTTTTGAAAACTCTAATTTTCAAAAGAACGATCGGTTCTTACAAAAGCGTTGAATCCGATAGAAAGTTTGAGACAAAACTCGAAACTTCAAACGACATAAAAAGGGAAAACCCGAGTCGGAACCCAGATCTTCAAAATAATAATAAAAATGTAAAACCTGAGTTTTCAAAAACTCGAATCTTCAAAGGAACGATCGGTTCCAACACGAGCGTTGAATCCGATAGGAAGTTTGAGTCGGAACTCGAAACTTCAAACGACATAAAAAGGGAAAACCCGAGTCGGAACCCGGATCTTCAAAATAATAAAAATAATGGAAAAGCCATGTTTTGAAAACTCAAATTTTCAAAGGAACGATCGGTTCCAACACGAGCATTGAATTCGATAGCAAGTTCGAGTCGGAGCTCGAAACTTTAAACAACATAAAAAGGGAAAACCCGAATCGGAACACGGATCTTCAAAATAATAATAAAAATGGAAAACCCGAGTTTTGAAAACTCAATTTTTCAAAGGAACCATCGGGTCCAACATGAACGTTGAATCCGATAGGAAGTTCGAGACGGAACTCGAAACTTCAAAAGACATAAAAAGGAAAAACCCGAGTTGAAACACGGATCTTCAAAATAATAATAAAAATGGAAAACCCGAGTTTTTATAAACTCGAATCTTCAAAGGAACGATCGGTTCCAACACGAGCGTTGAATCTGATAGGACGTTCGTGTCGGAACTCAAAACTTCAAATGATATAAAAAGGGAAAAACCCGAGTCGGAACCCGGATCTTCAAAATAATAATAAAAATGGAAAACTCGAGTTTTGAAAAAACTCGAATCTTTAGAGGAACGATCGGTTCCAACACGAGCGTTGAATCCGATAGGAAGTTCGAGTCGGAACTCGAAACTTCAAACGACATAAAAAGGGAAAACCCGAGTCGGAATCCAGATCTTCAAAATAATAATAAAAATGGAAAACCCGAGTTTTGAAAACTCGAATTTTCAAAGGAACGATCGGTTCCAACACGAACGTTGAATCTGATAGGAACTTCGAGACGGAACTCAAAACTTCAAACCACATAAAAAGGGAAAATCCGAGTCGGAACCCAGATCTTCAAAATAATAATAAAAATGGAAAACCCGAGTTTTGAAAAACTTGAATCTTCAATGGAACGATCGGTTCCAACACGAGCGTTGAATCCGATAGGAAGTTCGAGTCAGAACTCGAAACTTCAAACGACATAAAAAGGAAAAACCCGAGTCGGAACCCGGATCTTCCAAATAATAATAAAAATAGAAAACCCGAGTTTTGAAAACTCAATTTTTCAAAAGAACAGTTGGTTCCAACACGAGCGTTGAATCCGATAGGAAGTTTGAGTCGGAACTCGAAACTTCAAACGACATAAAAAGGAAAAACCCCAGTCGGAACCCGCATATTCAAAATAATAATATAAATGGAAAACCCGAGTTTTGAAAACTTGAATTTTCAAAAGAACGATCGGTTCCAATAAAAGTGTTGAATCCGATAGAAAGTTTGAGACAAAACTCGAAACTTCAAATGACATAAAAAGGGAAAACCAGAGTCGGAACCCGGATCTTAAAAATAATAAAAAAAATGGAAAACCCGAGTTTTGAAAAACTCGAATCTTCAAAGGAACGACCAGTTACAACACGAGCATTGAATCCGATAGGAAGTTCGAGTCGGAACTCGAAACTTCAAACGACATAAAAAGGGCAAATCCGAGTCGGAACCCAGATCTTGAAAATAATAATAAAAATGGAAAACCCGAGTTTTGAAAACTCGAATTTTCAAACGAACGATCGGTTCCAACACGAGCGTTGAATCCGATAGGAAATTCGAGACAGAACTCGAAACTTCAAAGGACATAAAAAGGGAAAACCCGAGTCGGAACCCGGATCTTCAAAATAATAATAAAAATAGAAAACCCGAGTTTTGAAAACTCAATTCTTCAAAGGAACAGATGGTTCCAACACGAGCGTTGAATCCGATAGGAAGTTTGAGTCGGAACTCGAAACTTCAAATGACATAAAAAGGGAAAACCCGAGTCGGAACCCGGATCTTCAAAATAATAATAAAAATGGAAAACCCGAGTTTTGAAAACTCGAATTTTCAAAAGAACCATCGGTTCCAACAAAAGCGTTGAATCCGATAGAAAGTTTGAGACGGAACTCGAAACTTCAAATGACATAAAAAGCGAAAATTCGAGTCGGAACCCGGATCTTCAAAATACTAATAAAATTGGAAAACCCGAGTTTTGAAAAACTCGAATCTTCAGAGGAACGATCGGTTCCAACACGAGTGTTGAATCCGATAGGAAGTTCGAGTCGGAACTCGAAACTTCAAACGACATAAAATTGGAAAACCCGAGTCGGAACCCGGATCTTCAGAATAATAATAAAAATGGAAAACTCGAGTTTTGAAAACTCGAATTTTCAAAGGAAATATCGGTTCCAACACGAACGTTGAATCCGATAGGAAGTTCGAGATGGAACTCAAAACTTCATGCGACATAAAAAAGGAAAATTCGAGTCGGAACCCGGATCTTCAAAATAATAATAAAAATGGAAAACCAGAGTTTTTAAAAACTTGAATCTTCAAAGGAACGATCGATTTCAACACGAGCGTTGAATCCGATAGGATGTTCGAGTCGGAATTTGAAACTTTAAACGACATAAAAAGGTAAAACCCGAGTTGGAACCCGGATCTTCAAAATAATAA
The DNA here is from genome assembly GCF_984573655.1 of Nuphar pumila. Classification (NCBI taxonomy): domain Eukaryota; kingdom Viridiplantae; phylum Streptophyta; class Magnoliopsida; order Nymphaeales; family Nymphaeaceae; genus Nuphar; species Nuphar pumila. Next base: position 72,877,579 of record NC_143257.1, read on the forward strand.
TAAAAATGGAAAACTAGAGTTTTTAAAAACTTGAATATTCAAACGAACGATCGGTTCCAACACGAGCGTTGAATCCGATAGGAAGTTCGAGTCGAAACTCGAAACTTCAACCTACATAAAAAGAAAAAACTCGAGTCGGAACCCGGATCTTCAAAATAATAATAAAAATAGAAAACCCGAGTTTTGAAAACTCAATTCTTCAAAGGAACAGTTGGTTCCAACACGAGCGTTGAATCCGATAGGAAGTTCGGGTAGGAACTCGAAACTTCAAACGACATAAAAAGGGAAAACCCGAGTCGGAACCCGGATCTTCAAAATAATAATAAAAATGGAAAACCCAAGTTTTGAAAAACTCGAATCTTCAAAGGAACGATCGGTTCTAACACGAGCGTTGAATCCGATAGAAAAATCGAGTAAGAGCTCGAAACTTCAAACAACATAAAAAGCAAAAACCCGAGTCGGAATCTGGATCTTCCAAATAATAATAAAAATAGAAAACCCGAGTTTTGAAAACTCAATTCTTCAAAGGAACAGTTGGCTCCAACACGAGCATTGAATCCGATATAAAGTTTGAGTCGGAACTCGAAACTTCAAACGACAAAAAAAGGAAAAACCCGAGTGGGAACCCAGATCTTCAAGATAATAATAAAAATAGAAAACCCGAGTTTTGAAAACTCTAATTTGCAAAAGAACGATCGGTTCTTACAAAAGCGTTGAATCCGATAGAAAGTTTGAGACAAAACTCGAAACTTCAAACGATATAAAAAGGGAAAACCCGAGTCGGAACCCAGATCTTCAAAATAATAATAAAAATGTAAAACCTGAGTTTTAAAAAACTCGAATCTTCAAAGGAACGATCGGTTCCAACACGAGCGTTGAATCCGATAGGAAGTTTGAGTCGGAACTCGAAATTTCAAACGACATAAAAAGGGAAAACCCGAGTCGGAACCCGGATCTTCAAAATAATAAAAATAATGGAAAACCCATGTTTTGAAAACTCAAATTTTCAAAGGAACGATCGGTTCCAACACGAGCATTGAATTCGATAGCAAGTTCGAGTCGGAGCTCGAAACTTTAAACAACATAAAAAGGGAAAACCCGAATCGGAACACGGATCTTCAAAATAATAATAAAAATGGAAAACCCGAGTTTTGAAAACTCAAATTTTCAAAGGAACCATCGGGTCCAACATGAACGTTGAATCCGATAGGAAGTTCGAGACGGAACTCGAAACTTCAAACGACATAAAAAGGAAAAACCCGAGTTGAAACACGGATCTTCAAAATAATAATAAAAATGGAAAACCCGAGTTTTTATAAACTCGAATCTTCAAAGGAACGATCGGTTCCAACACGAGCGTTGAATCTGATAGGACGTTTGTGTTGGAACTCAAATCTTCAAACGATATAAAAAGGGAAAAACCCGAGTCGGAACCCGGATCTTCAAAATATTAATAAAAATGGAAAACTCGAGTTTTGAAAAAACTCGAATCTTTAGAGGAACGATCGGTTCCAACACGAGCGTTGAATCCGATAGGAAGTTCGAGTCGGAACTCGAAACTTCAAACGACATAAAAAGGGAAAACCCGAGTCGGAATCCAGATCTTCAAAATAATAATAAAAATGGAAAACTCGAGTTTTGAAAACTCGAATTTTCAAAGGAACGATCGGTTCCAACACGAACGTTGAATCTGATAGGAACTTCGAGACGGAACTTAAAACTTCAAACCACATAAAAAGGGAAAATCCGAGTCGGAACCCAGATCTTCAAAATAATAATAAAAATGGAAAACCCGAGTTTTGAAAAACTCGAATCTTCAATGGAACGATCGGTTCCAACACGAGCGTTGAATCCGATAGGAAGTTCGAGTCAGAACTCGAAACTTCAAACGACATACGAAGGGAAAGCCCGAGTCGGAACCCGGATCTTCAAAATAATAATAAAAATGGAAAACCCGAGTTTTGAAAACTCGAATTTTCAAAGGAACGATCGGTACCAACACGAACGTTGAATCCGATAGGAAGTTCGAGACGGAACTCAAAACTTCAAACGACATAAAAAGGAAAAACCCGAGTCAGAACCCGGATCTTCAAAATAATAATAAAAATGGAAAACTAGAGTTTTTAAAAACTTGAATCTTCAAAGGAACGATCGGTTCCAACACGTGCGTTGAATCCGATAGCACGTTCGAGTCGGAACTTGAAACTTCATATGACATAAAAAGGGAAAACCCGAGTCGGAACCCGGATCTTCAAAATAATAATAAAAATGGAAAACTCAAGTTTTGAAAAACTCGAATCTTCAGAAAAACGATCGGTTCCAACACGAACATTGAATCCGATAGGAAGTTCGAGTTGGAACTCGAAACTTCAAACGACATAAAAAGGAAAAACCCGAGTCGGAACCCGGATCTTCCAAATAATAATAAAAATAGAAAACCCGAGTTTTGAAAACTCAATTTTTCAAAAGAACAGTTGGTTCCAACACGAGCGTTGAATATGATAGGAAGTTTGAGTCGGAACTCGAAACTTCAAACGACATAAAAAGGAAAAACCCGAGTCGGAACCCGCATCTTCAAAATAATAATAAAAATGGAAAACCCGAGTTTTGAAAAACTCGAATCTTCAAAGGAACGACCAGTTACAACACGAGCGTTGAATCCGATAGGAAGTTCGAGTCGGAACTCGAAACTTCAAACGACATAAAAAGGGCAAATCCGAGTCGGAACCCAGATCTTGAAAATAATAATAAAAATGGAAAACCCAAGTTTTGAAAAACTCGAATCTTCAAAGGAACGATCGGTTCTAACACGAGCGTTGAATCCGATAGAAAAATCGAGTAAGAGCTCGAAACTTCAAACATAAAAAGCAAAAACCCGAGTCGGAACCCGGATCTTCCAAATAATAATAAAAATAGAAAACCCGAGTTTTGAAAACTCAATTCTTCAAAGGAATAGTTAGCTCCAACACGAGCGTTGAATCCGATATAAAGTTTGAGTCGGAACTCGAAACTTCAAACGACAAAAAAAGGAAAAACCCGAGTGGGAACCCAGATCTTCAAGATAATAATAAAAATAGAAAACCCGAGTTTTGAAAACTCTAATTTTCAAAAGAACGATCGGTTCTTACAAAAGCGTTGAATCCGATAGAAAGTTTGAGACAAAACTCGAAACTTCAAACGACATAAAAAGGGAAAACCCGAGTCGGAACCCAGATCTTCAAAATAATAATAAAAATGTAAAACCTGAGTTTTCAAAAACTCGAATCTTCAAAGGAACGATCGGTTCCAACACGAGCGTTGAATCCGATAGGAAGTTTGAGTCGGAACTCGAAATTTCAAACGACATAAAAAGGGAAAACCCTAGTCGGAACCCGGATCTTCAAAATAATAAAAATAATGGAAAACCCATGTTTTGAAAACTCAAATTTTCAAAGGAACGATCGGTTCCAACACGAGCATTGAATTCGATAGCAAGTTCGAGTCGGAGCTCGAAACTTTAAACAACATAAAAAGGGAAAACCCGAATCGGAACACGGATCTTCAAAATAATAATAAAAATGGAAAACCCGAGTTTTGAAAACTCAAATTTTCAAAGGAACCATCGGGTCCAACATGAACGTTGAATCCGATAGGAAGTTCGAGACGGAACTCGAAACTTCAAACGACATAAAAAGGAAAAACCCGAGTTGAAACACGGATCTTCAAAATAATAATAAAAATGGAAAACCCGAGTTTTTATAAACTCGAATCTTCAAAGGAACGATCGGTTTCAACACGAGCGTTGAATCTGATAGGACGTTCGTGTCGGAACTCAAATCTTCAAACGATATAAAAAGGGAAAAACCCGAGTCGGAACCCGGATCTTCAAAATAATAATAAAAATGGAAAACTCGAGTTTTGAAAAAACTCGAATCTTTAGAGGAACGATCGGTTCCAACACGAGCGTTGAATCCGATAGGAAGTTCGAGTCGGAACTCGAAACTTCAAACGACATAAAAAGGGAAAACCCGAGTCGGAATCCAGATCTTCAAAATAATAATAAAAATGGAAAACTCGAGTTTTGAAAACTCGAATTTTCAAAGGAACGATCGGTTCCAACACGAACGTTGAATCTGATAGGAACTTCGAGACGGAACTTAAAACTTCAAACCACATAAAAAGGGAAAATCCGAGTCGGAACCCAGATCTTCAAAATAATAATAAAAATGGAAAACCCGAGTTTTGAAAAACTCGAATCTTCAATGGAACGATCGGTTCCAACACGAGCGTTGAATCCGATAGGAAGTTCGAGTCAGAACTCGAAACTTCAAACGACATAAGAAGGGAAAGCCCGAGTCGGAACCCGGATCTTCAAAATAATAATAAAAATGGAAAACCCGAGTTTTGAAAACTCGAATTTTCAAAGGAACGATCGGTACCAACACGAACGTTGAATCCGATAGGAAGTTCGAGACGGAACTCAAAACTTCAAACGACATAAAAAGGAAAAACCCGAGTCAGAACCCGGATCTTCAAAATAATAATAAAAATGGAAAACTAGAGTTTTTAAAAACTTGAATCTTCAGAGGAACGATCGGTTCCAACACGTGCGTTGAATCCGATAGCACGTTCGAGTCGGAACTTGAAACTTCATATGACATAAAAACGGAAAACCCGAGTCGGAACCCGGATCTTCAAAATAATAATAAAAATGGAAAACTCAAGTTTTGAAAAACTCGAATCTTCAGAAAAACGATCGGTTCCAACACGAACATTGAATCCGATAGGAAGTTCGAGTTGGAACTCGAAACTTCAAACGACATAAAAAGGAAAAACCCGAGTCGGAACCCGGATCTTCCAAATAATAATAAAAATAGAAAACCCGAGTTTTGAAAACTCAATTTTTCAAAAGAACAGTTGGTTCCAACACGAGCGTTGAATATGATAGGAAGTTTGAGTCGGAACTCGAAACTTCAAACGACATAAAAAGGAAAAACCCGAGTCGGAACCCGCATCTTCAAAATAATAATAAAAATGGAAAACCCGAGTTTTGAAAACTTGAATTTTCAAAAGAACGATCGGTTCCAATAAAAGTGTTGAATCCGATAGAAAGTTTGAGACAAAACTCGAAACTTCAAACGACATAAAAAGGGAAAACCAGAGTCGGAACCCGGATCTTAAAAATAATGAAAAAAATGGAAAACCCGAGTTTTGAAAAACTCGAATCTTCAAAGGAACGACCTGTTACAACACGAGCGTTGAATCCGATAGGAAGTTCGAGTCGGAACTCGAAACTTCAAACGACACAAAAAGGGCAAATCCGAGTCGGAACCCAGATCTTGAAAATAATAATAAAAATGGAAAACCCGAGTTTTGAAAACTCGAATTTTCAAACGAACGATCGGTTCCAACACGAGCGTTGAATCCGATAGGAAGTTCGAGACAGAACTCGAAACTTCAAAGGACATAAAAAGGGAAAACCCGAGTCGGAACCCGGATCTTCAAAATAATAATAAAAATATAAAACCCGAGTTTTGAAAACTCAATTCTTCAAAGGAACAGATGGTTCCAACCCGAGCGTTGAATCCGATAGGAAGTTTGAGTCGGAACTCGAAACTTCAAACGACATAAAAAGGGAAAACCCGAGTCGGAACCCGGATCTTCAAAATAATAATAAAAATGGAAAACCCGAGTTTTGAAAACTCGAATTTTCAAAAAAACGATCGGTTCCAACAAAAGCGTTGAATCCGATAGAAAGTTTGAGACGGAACTCGAAACTTCAAACGACATAAAAAGCGAAAATTCGAGTCGGAACCCGGATCTTCAAAATAATAATAAAAATGGAAAACCGGAGTTTTGAAAAACTCGAGTCTTCAAAGGAATGATCGGTTATAACACGAGCGTTGAATCCGATAGGACGTTCGAGTCGGAACTCGAAACGTTAAACGACATAAAAAGGGAAAACCGTAGTCGGAACCCGGATCTTCCAAATAATAATAAAAATAGAAAACCCGAGTTTTGAAAACTCAATTCTTCAAAAGAACAGTTGGTTCCAACACGAGCGTTGAATCCGATAGGAAGTTCGAGTCGGAGCTCGAAACTTCAAACAACATAAAAAGGGAAAACCTGAGTCGGAACCCCGATCTTCAAAATAATAATAAAAATGGAAAACCCGAGTTTTGAAAACTCGAATTTTCAAAGGAACGATCGGTTCCAACACAAACGTTGAATCCGATAGGAAGTTCGAGACGGAACTCGAAACTTCAAACGACATAAAAAAGGAAAACCCGAGTTGGAACCCGGATCTTCAAAATAATAATAAAAATGAAAACTCGAGTTTTTAAAAACTCGAATTTTCAAAGGAACGATCGTTTCCAACACGAGCGTTGAAACTGATAGGTCGTTCCTGTCGGAACTCGAAACTTCAAACAACATAAAAAGGGAAAACCTGAGTCGGAACCTCGATCTTCAAAATAATAATAAAAATGGAAAACCCGAGTTTTGAAAACTCGAATTTTCAAAGGAACGATCGGTTCCAACACAAACGTTGAATCCGATAGGAAGTTCGAGACGGAACTCGAAACTTCAAACGACATAAAAAAGGAAAACCCGAGTTGGAACCCGGGTCTTCAAAATAATAATAAAAATGGAAAACTCGAGTTTTTAAAAACTCGAATCTTCAAAGGAACGATCGTTTCCAACACGAGCGTTGAAACTGATAGGACGTTCCTGTCGGAACTCGAAACTTCATACGCCATAAAAAGGGAAAACCCGAGTCGGAACCCGGATCTTCAAAATAACAATAAAAATGGAAAACTCGAGTTTTGAAAAACTCGTATCTTGAGAGGAACGATCGGTTCCAACACGAGCGTTGAATCCGATAGGAAGTTCAAGTCGAAACTCGAAACTTCAAACCACATAAAATGGAAAAACTCGAGTCGGAACCCGGATCTTCAAAATAATAATAAAAATAGAAAACCCGAGTTATAAAAACTCAATTCTTCAAAGGAAAAGTTGGTTCCAACATGAGCATTGAATCCGATAGGAAGTTCGGGTCAGAACTCGAAACTTCAAACAACATAAAAAGGGAAAACCCGAGTCGGAACCCGGATCTTCATAAATAATAATAAAAATGGAAAACCCGAGTTTTGAAAACTCGAATTTTCAAAAGAACGATCGGTTCCAACAAAAGCGTTGAATCCGATAGAAAGTTCGAGACGGAACTCGAAACTTCAAACGACATAAAAAGGGAAAAATCGAGTCGGAACCCGGATCTTCAAAATAATAATAAAAATGGAAAACCCGAGTTTTGAAAAACTCGAATCTTCAGAGAAACGATCATATCAACACGAGCATTGAATCCGATAGGAAGTTTGAGTCGAAACTCGAAACTTCAAACAACATAAAAAGGGGAAACCCGAGTCGGAACCCGGATCTTCAAAATAATAATAAAAATGGAAAACCCGAGTTTTGAAAACTCAAATTTTCAAAGGAACGATCGTTTCCAACACGAGCGCTGAATTCGATAGGAAGTTCGAGTTGGAGCTCGAAACCTCAAACAACATAAAAAGGGAAAACCCGAATCGGAACCCGAGTCTTCAAAATAATAATAAAAAGGGAAAACCCGAGTTTTGAAAACTCGAATTTTCAAAGAAACGTTCGGTTCCAACATGAACGTTGAATCCGATAGGAAGTTCGAGACGAAACTCAAAACTTCAAACGACATTAAAAGGGAAAACCCGAGTTGGAACCTGGATCTTCAAAATAATAATAAAAATGGAAAACTCGATTTTTTAAAAACTCGAATCTTCAAAGGAACGATCGGTTCCAACACAAGCATTGAATCTGATAGGACGTTCGTGTCAGAACTCAAAACTTCAAACGACATAAAAAGGGAAAACCCGAGTCGGATCCCGGATCTTCAAAATAATAATAAAAATAGAAAACCCGAGTTTTGAAAAACTCGAATCTTCAAAGGAACGATTAGTTCCTACACGAGCGTTGTATCCGATAGGAAGTTCGAGTCGGAACTCGAAACTTCAAACGACATAAATAGGGAAAACCCGAGTCGGAACCCGGATATTCAAAATAATAATAAAAATGGAAAACCCGAGTTTTGAAAACTCGAATTTTCAAAGGAACGATCTGTTCCAACACGAACGTTGAATCCGATAGGAAGTTCGAGACGGAACTCAAAACTTCAAACGACATAAAAAGGGAAAATTCGAGTCGGAACCCGGATCTTCAAAATAATAATAAAAATGGAAAACCCGAGTTTTGAAATACTCGAATCTTCAAAGGAACGATCGGTTGAAACAAGAGCATTGAATCCGATAGGAAGTTCGAGACGGAACTCGAAACTTCAAATGACATTAAAAGGGAAAACTCGAGTTGGAACCCGGATCTTCAAAATAATAATAAAAATGGAAAACCCGAGTTTTTAAAAACTCGAATCTTCAAAGGAACGATCGGTTCCAACACGAGCGTTGAATATCATAGGACTTTCGTGTCGGAACTCAAAACCTCAAACGACATAAAAAGGGAAAACCCGAGTAAGAACCCGGATCTTCAAAATACTAATAAAATTGGAAAACCCGAGTTTTGAAAAACTCGAATCTTCAGAGGAACGATCGGTTCCAACACGAGCGTTGAATCCGATAGGAAGTTCGAGTCGGAACTCGAAACTTCAAACGACTTAAAAATGGAAAACCCGAGTCAGAAGCCGGATCTTCAAAATAATAATAAAAATGGAAAACCCGAGTTTTGAAAACTCGAATTTTCAAAGGAATGATCGGTTCCAACACGAACGTTGAATCCGATAGGAAGTTCGAGATGGAACTCAAAACTTCAAACGACATAAAAAAGGAAAATTCGAGTCGGAACCCGAATCTTCAAAATAATAATAAAAATGGAAAACCCGAGTTTTTAAAAACTTGAATCTTCAAACGAACGATCGGTTCCAACACGAGCGTTGAATCCGATAGGAAGTTCGAGTCGAAACTCGAAACTTCAAACCACATAAAAAGAAAAAACTCGAGTCGGAACCCGGATCTTCAAAATAATAATAAAAATAGAAAACTCGAGTTTTGAAAACTCAATTCTTCAAAGGAACAGTTGGTTCCAACACGAGCGTTGAATCCGATAGGAAGTTCGGGTAGGAACTCGAAACTTCAAACGACATAAAAAGGGAAAACCCGAGTCGGAACCCGGATCTTCAAAATAATAATAAAAATGGAAAACCCAATTTTTGAAAAACTCGAATCTTCAAAGGAACGATCGGTTCTAACACGAGCGTTGAATCCGATAGAAAAATCGAGTAAGAGCTCGAAACTTCAAACAACATAAAAAGCAAAAACCCGAGTCGGAACCCGGATCTTCCAAATAATAATAAAAATAGAAAACCCGAGTTTTGAAAACTCAATTCTTCAAAGGAACAGTTGGCTCCAACACGAGCGTTGAATCCGATAGGAAGTTTGAGTCGGAACTCGAAACTTCAAACGACAAAAAAAGGGAAAACCCGAGTGGGAACCCAGATCTTCAAGATAATAATAAAAATAGAAAACCCGAGTTTTGAAAACCCTAATTTTCAAAAGAACGATCGGTTCTTACAAAAGCGTTGAATCCGATAGAAAGTTTGAGACAAAACTCGAAACTTCAAACGACATAAAAAGGGAAAACCCGAGTCGGAACCCAGATCTTCAAAATAATAATAAAAATGTAAAACCTGAGTTTTGAAAAACTCGAATCTTCAAAGGAACGATCGGTTCCAACACGAGCGTTGAATCCGATACGAAGTTTGAGTCGGAACTCGAAACTTCAAACGACATAAAAAGGGAAAACCCGAGTCGGAACCCGGATCTTCAAAATAATAATAATAATGGAAAACCCATGTTTTGAAAACTCAAATTTTCAAAGGAACGATCGGTTCCAACACGAGCATTGAATTCGATAGCAAGTTCGAGTCGGAGCTCGAAACTTTAAACAACATAAAAAGGGAAAACCCGAATCGGAACACGGATCTTCAAAATAATAAAACAAATGGAAAACCCGAGTTTTGAAAACTCAAATTTTCAAAGGAACCATCGGGTCCAACACAAACGTTGAATCCGATAGGAAGTTCGAGATGGAACTCGAAACTTCAAACGACATAAAAAGGAAAAACCCGAGTCGGAACCCGGATCTTTAAAATAATAAAAATGGAAAACCAGAGTTTTTAAAAACTTGAATCTTCAAAGGAACGATCGGTTTCAACACGAGCGTTGAATCCGATAGGATGTTCGAGTCGGAACTTGAAACTTCAAACGACATAAAAAGGTAAAACCCGAGTTGGAACCCGGATCTTCAAAATAATAATAAAAATGGAAAACTCGAGTTTTTAAAAACTTGAATATTCAAACGAACGATCGGTTCCAACACGAGCGTTGAATCCGTTAGGAAGTTCGAGTCGAAACTCGAAACTTCAACCTACATAAAAAGAAAAAACTCGAGTCGGAACCCGGATCTTCAAAATAATAATAAAAATAGAAAACCCGAGTTTTGAAAACTCAATTCTTCAAAGAAACAGTTGGTTCCAACATGAGCGTTGAATCCGATAGGAAGTTCGGGTCAGAACTCGAAACTTCAAACGACATAAAAAGGGAAAACCCGAGTCGGAACCCGGATCTTCAAAATAATAATAAAAATGGAAAACCCAAGTTTTGAAAAACTCGAATCTTTAAAGGAACGATCGGTTCTAACACGAGCGTTGAATCCGATAGAAAAATCGAGTAAGAACTCGAAACTTCAAACGACATAAAAAGCAAAAACCCGAGTCGGAACCCGGATCTTCCAAATAATAATAAAAATAGAAAACCCGAGTTTTGAAAACTCAATTCTTCAAAGGAACAGTTGGCTCCAACACGAGCGTTGAATCCAATATAAAGTTTGAGTCGGAACTCGAAACTTCAAACGACAAAAAAAGGAAAAACCCGAGTGGGAACCCAGATCTTCAAGATAATAATAAAAATAGAAAACCCGAGTTTTGAAAACTCTAATTTTCAAAAGAACGATCGGTTCTTACAAAAGCGTTGAATCCGATAGAAAGTTTGAGACAAAACTCGAAACTTCAAACGACATAAAAAGGGAAAACCCGAGTCGGAACCCAGATCTTCAAAATAATAATAAAAATGTAAAACCTGAGTTTTCAAAAACTCGAATCTTCAAAGGAACGATCGGTTCCAACACGAGCGTTGAATCTGATAGGAAGTTTGAGTCGGAACTCGAAACTTCAAACGACATAAAAAGGGAAAACCCGAGTCGGAACCCGGATCTTCAAAATAATAAAAATAATGGAAAACCCATGTTTTGAAAACTCAAATTTTCAAAGGAACGATCGGTTCCAACACGAGCATTGAATTCGATAGCAAGTTCGAGTCGGAGCTCGAAACTTTAAACAACATAAAAAGGGAAAACCCGAATCGGAACACGGATCTTCAAAATAATAATAAAAATGGAAAACCCGAGTTTTGAAAACTCGAATTTTCAAAGGAACCATCGGTTCCAACATGAACGTTGAATTCGATAGGAAGTTCGAGACGGAACTCGAAACTTCAAACGACATAAAAAGGAAAAACCCGAGTCGGAACCCGGATCTTCAAAATAATAATAAAAATGGAAAACCCGAGTTTTGAAAAACTAGAATCTTCAGAGGAACGATCGGTTCCAACACGAGCGTTGAATCCGATAGGAAGTTCGAGTCGGAACTCGAAACTTCAAATGACATAAAAAGGGAAAACCCGAGTCGAAATCCAGATCTTCAAAATAATAATAAAAATGGAAAACCCGAGTTTTGAAAACTCGAATTTTCAAAGGAACGATCGGTTCCAACACGAACGTTGAATCTGATAGGAACTTCGAGACGGAACTCAAAACTTCAAACCACATAAAAAGGGAAAATCCGAGTCGGATTTTCAAAATAATAATAAAAATGGAAAATCCTAGTTTTGAAAACTCGAATTTTCAAAAGAACGATCGGTTCCAACAATAGCGTTGAATCCGATAGAAAGTTCGAGACGGAACTCGAAACTTCAAACGACATAAAAAGGAAAAACCCGAGTCGGAACCCGGATCTTCAAAATAATAATAAAAATGGAAAACCCGAGTTTTGAAAACTCAATTTTTCAAAAGAACAGTTGGTTCCAACACGAGCGTTGAATATGATAGGAAGTTTGAGTCGGAACTCGAAACTTCAAACGACATAAAAAGGAAAAACCCGAGTCGGAACCCGCATCTTCAAAATAATAATAAAAATGGAAAACCCGAGTTTTGAAAAACTCGAATCTTCAAAGGAACGACCAGTTACAACACGAGCGTTGAATCCGATAGGAAGTTCGAGTCGGAACTCGAAACTTCAAACGACATAAAAAGGGCAAATCCGAGTCGGAACCCAGATCTTGAAAATAATAATAAAAATGGAAAACCCAAGTTTTGAAAAACTCGAATCTTCAAAGGAACGATCGGTTCTAACACGAGCGTTGAATCCGATAGGAAGTTCGAGTCAGAACTCGAAACTTCAAACGACATACGAAGGGAAAGCCCGAGTCGGAACCCGGATCTTCAAAATAATAATAAAAATGGAAAACCCGAGTTTTGAAAACTCGAATTTTCAAAGGAACGATCGGTACCAACACGAACGTTGAATCCGATAGGAAGTTCGAGACGGAACTCAAAACTTCAAACGACATAAAAAGGAAAAACCCGAGTCAGAACCCGGATCTTCAAAATAATAATAAAAATGGAAAACTAGAGTTTTTAAAAACTTGAATCTTCAAAGGAACGATCGGTTCCAACACGTGCGTTGAATCCGATAGCACGTTCGAGTCGGAACTTGAAACTTCATATGACATAAAAAGGGAAAACCCGAGTCGGAACCCGGATCTTCAAAATAATAATAAAAATGGAAAACTCAAGTTTTGAAAAACTCGAATCTTCAGAAAAACGATCGGTTCCAACACGAACATTGAATCCGATAGGAAGTTCGAGTTGGAACTCGAAACTTCAAACGACATAAAAAGGAAAAACCCGAGTCGGAACCCGGATCTTCCAAATAATAATAAAAATAGAAAACCCGAGTTTTGAAAACTCAATTTTTCAAAAGAACAGTTGGTTCCAACACGAGCGTTGAATATGATAGGAAGTTTGAGTCGGAACTCGAAACTTCAAACGACATAAAAAGGAAAAACCCGAGTCGGAACCCGCATCTTCAAAATAATAATAAAAATGGAAAACCCGAGTTTTGAAAAACTCGAATCTTCAAAGGAACGACCAGTTACAACACGAGCGTTGAATCCGATAGGAAGTTCGAGTCGGAACTCGAAACTTCAAACGACATAAAAAGGGCAAATCCGAGTCGGAACCCAGATCTTGAAAATAATAATAAAAATGGAAAACCCAAGTTTTGAAAAACTCGAATCTTCAAAGGAACGATCGGTTCTAACACGAGCGTTGAATCCGATAGAAAAATCGAGTAAGAGCTCGAAACTTCAAACAACATAAAAAGCAAAAACCCGAGTCGGAACCCGGATCTTCCAAATAATAATAAAAATAGAAAACCCGAGTTTTGAAAACTCAATTCTTCAAAGGAATAGTTAGCTCCAACACGAGCGTTGAATCCGATATAAAGTTTGAGTCGGAACTCGAAACTTCAAACGACAAAAAAAGGAAAAACCCGAGTGGGAACCCAGATCTTCAAGATAATAATAAAAATAGAAAACCCGAGTTTTGAAAACTCTAATTTTCAAAAGAACGATCGGTTCTTACAAAAGCGTTGAATCCGATAGAAAGTTTGAGACAAAACTCGAAACTTCAAACGACATAAAAAGGGAAAACCCGAGTCGGAACCCAGATCTTCAAAATAATAATAAAAATGTAAAACCTGAGTTTTCAAAAACTCGAATCTTCAAAGGAACGATCGGTTCCAACACGAGCGTTGAATCCGATAGGAAGTTTGAGTCGGAACTCGAAATTTCAAACGACATAAAAAGGGAAAACCCTAGTCGGAACCCGGATCTTCAAAATAATAAAAATAATGGAAAACCCATGTTTTGAAAACTCAAATTTTCAAAGGAACGATCGGTTCCAACACGAGCATTGAATTCGATAGCAAGTTCGAGTCGGAGCTCGAAACTTTAAACAACATAAAAAGGGAAAACCCGAATCGGAACACGGATCTTCAAAATAATAATAAAAATGGAAAACCCGAGTTTTGAAAACTCAAATTTTCAAAGGAACCATCGGGTCCAACATGAACGTTGAATCCGATAGGAAGTTCGAGACGGAACTCGAAACTTCAAACGACATAAAAAGGAAAAACCCGAGTTGAAACACGGATCTTCAAAATAATAATAAAAATGGAAAACCCGAGTTTTTATAAACTCGAATCTTCAAAGGAACGATCGGTTCCAACACGAGCGTTGAATCTGATAGGACGTTTGTGTTGGAACTCAAATCTTCAAACGATATAAAAAGGGAAAAACCCGAGTCGGAACCCGGATCTTCAAAATATTAATAAAAATGGAAAACTCGAGTTTTGAAAAAACTCGAATCTTTAGAGGAACGATCGGTTCCAACACGAGCGTTGAATCCGATAGGAAGTTCGAGTCGGAACTCGAAACTTCAAACGACATAAAAAGGGAAAACCCGAGTCGGAATCCAGATCTTCAAAATAATAATAAAAATGGAAAACTCGAGTTTTGAAAACTCGAATTTTCAAAGGAACGATCGGTTCCAACACGAACGTTGAATCTGATAGGAACTTCGAGACGGAACTTAAAACTTCAAACCACATAAAAAGGGAAAATCCGAGTCGGAACCCAGATCTTCAAAATAATAATAAAAATGGAAAACCCGAGTTTTGAAAAACTCGAATCTTCAATGGAACGATCGGTTCCAACACGAGCGTTGAATCCGATAGGAAGTTCGAGTCAGAACTCGAAACTTCAAACGACATACGAAGGGAAAGCCCGAGTCGGAACCCGGATCTTCAAAATAATAATAAAAATGGAAAACCCGAGTTTTGAAAACTCGAATTTTCAAAGGAACGATCGGTACCAACACGAACGTTGAATCCGATAGGAAGTTCGAGACGGAACTCAAAACTTCAAACGACATAAAAAGGAAAAACCCGAGTCAGAACCCGGATCTTCAAAATAATAATAAAAATGGAAAACTAGAGTTTTTAAAAACTTGAATCTTCAAAGGAACGATCGGTTCCAACACGTGCGTTGAATCCGATAGCACGTTCGAGTCGGAACTTGAAACTTCATATGACATAAAAAGGGAAAACCCGAGTCGGAACCCGGATCTTCAAAATAATAATAAAAATGGAAAACTCAAGTTTTGAAAAACTCGAATCTTCAGAAAAACGATCGGTTCCAACACGAACATTGAATCCGATAGGAAGTTCGAGTTGGAACTCGAAACTTCAAACGACATAAAAAGGAAAAACCCGAGTCGGAACCCGGATCTTCCAAATAATAATAAAAATAGAAAACCCGAGTTTTGAAAACTCAATTTTTCAAAAGAACAGTTGGTTCCAACACGAGCGTTGAATATGATAGGAAGTTTGAGTCGGAACTCGAAACTTCAAACGACATAAAAAGGAAAAACCCGAGTCGGAACCCGCATCTTCAAAATAATAATAAAAATGGAAAACCCGAGTTTTGAAAAACTCGAATCTTCAAAGGAACGACCAGTTACAACACGAGCGTTGAATCCGATAGGAAGTTCGAGTCGGAACTCGAAACTTCAAACGACATAAAAAGGGCAAATCCGAGTCGGAACCCAGATCTTGAAAATAATAATAAAAATGGAAAACCCAAGTTTTGAAAAACTCGAATCTTCAAAGGAACGATCGGTTCTAACACGAGCGTTGAATCCGATAGAAAAATCGAGTAAGAGCTCGAAACTTCAAACAACATAAAAAGCAAAAACCCGAGTCGGAACCCGGATCTTCCAAATAATAATAAAAATAGAAAACCCGAGTTTTGAAAACTCAATTCTTCAAAGGAATAGTTAGCTCCAACACGAGCGTTGAATCCGATATAAAGTTTGAGTCGGAACTCGAAACTTCAAACGACAAAAAAAGGAAAAACCCGAGTGGGAACCCAGATCTTCAAGATAATAATAAAAATAGAAAACCCGAGTTTTGAAAACTCTAATTTTCAAAAGAACGATCGGTTCTTACAAAAGCGTTGAATCCGATAGAAAGTTTGAGACAAAACTCGAAACTTCAAACGACATAAAAAGGGAAAACCCGAGTCGGAACCCAGATCTTCAAAATAATAATAAAAATGTAAAACCTGAGTTTTCAAAAACTCGAATCTTCAAAGGAACGATCGGTTCCAACACGAGCGTTGAATCCGATAGGAAGTTTGAGTCGGAACTCGAAATTTCAAACGACATAAAAAGGGAAAACCCTAGTCGGAACCCGGATCTTCAAAATAATAAAAATAATGGAAAACCCATGTTTTGAAAACTCAAATTTTCAAAGGAACGATCGGTTCCAACACGAGCATTGAATTCGATAGCAAGTTCGAGTCGGAGCTCGAAACTTTAAACAACATAAAAAGGGAAAACCCGAATCGGAACACGGATCTTCAAAATAATAATAAAAATGGAAAACCCGAGTTTTGAAAACTCAAATTTTCAAAGGAACCATCGGGTCCAACATGAACGTTGAATCCGATAGGAAGTTCGAGACGGAACTCGAAACTTCAAACGACATAAAAAGGAAAAACCCGAGTTGAAACACGGATCTTCAAAATAATAATAAAAATGGAAAACCCGAGTTTTTATAAACTCGAATCTTCAAAGGAACGATCGGTTTCAACACGAGCGTTGAATCTGATAGGACGTTCGTGTCGGAACTCAAATCTTCAAACGATATAAAAAGGGAAAAACCCGAGTCGGAACCCGGATCTTCAAAATAATAATAAAAATGGAAAACTCGAGTTTTGAAAAAACTCGAATCTTTAGAGGAACGATCGGTTCCAACACGAGCGTTGAATCCGATAGGAAGTTCGAGTCGGAACTCGAAACTTCAAACGACATAAAAAGGGAAAACCCGAGTCGGAATCCAGATCTTCAAAATAATAATAAAAATGGAAAACTCGAGTTTTGAAAACTCGAATTTTCAAAGGAACGATCGGTTCCAACACGAACGTTGAATCTGATAGGAACTTCGAGACGGAACTTAAAACTTCAAACCACATAAAAAGGGAAAATCCGAGTCGGAACCCAGATCTTCAAAATAATAATAAAAATGGAAAACCCGAGTTTTGAAAAACTCGAATCTTCAATGGAACGATCGGTTCCAACACGAGCGTTGAATCCGATAGGAAGTTCGAGTCAGAACTCGAAACTTCAAACGACATAAGAAGGGAAAGCCCGAGTCGGAACCCGGATCTTCAAAATAATAATAAAAATGGAAAACCCGAGTTTTGAAAACTCGAATTTTCAAAGGAACGATCGGTACCAACACGAACGTTGAATCCGATAGGAAGTTCGAGACGGAACTCAAAACTTCAAACGACATAAAAAGGAAAAACCCGAGTCAGAACCCGGATCTTCAAAATAATAATAAAAATGGAAAACTAGAGTTTTTAAAAACTTGAATCTTCAGAGGAACGATCGGTTCCAACACGTGCGTTGAATCCGATAGCACGTTCGAGTCGGAACTTGAAACTTCATATGACATAAAAACGGAAAACCCGAGTCGGAACCCGGATCTTCAAAATAATAATAAAAATGGAAAACTCAAGTTTTGAAAAACTCGAATCTTCAGAAAAACGATCGGTTCCAACACGAACATTGAATCCGATAGGAAGTTCGAGTTGGAACTCGAAACTTCAAACGACATAAAAAGGAAAAACCCGAGTCGGAACCCGGATCTTCCAAATAATAATAAAAATAGAAAACCCGAGTTTTGAAAACTCAATTTTTCAAAAGAACAGTTGGTTCCAACACGAGCGTTGAATATGATAGGAAGTTTGAGTCGGAACTCGAAACTTCAAACGACATAAAAAGGAAAAACCCGAGTCGGAACCCGCATCTTCAAAATAATAATAAAAATGGAAAACCCGAGTTTTGAAAACTTGAATTTTCAAAAGAACGATCGGTTCCAATAAAAGTGTTGAATCCGATAGAAAGTTTGAGACAAAACTCGAAACTTCAAACGACATAAAAAGGGAAAACCAGAGTCGGAACCCGGATCTTAAAAATAATGAAAAAAATGGAAAACCCGAGTTTTGAAAAACTCGAATCTTCAAAGGAACGACCTGTTACAACACGAGCGTTGAATCCGATAGGAAGTTCGAGTCGGAACTCGAAACTTCAAACGACACAAAAAGGGCAAATCCGAGTCGGAACCCAGATCTTGAAAATAATAATAAAAATGGAAAACCCGAGTTTTGAAAACTCGAATTTTCAAACGAACGATCGGTTCCAACACGAGCGTTGAATCCGATAGGAAGTTCGAGACAGAACTCGAAACTTCAAAGGACATAAAAAGGGAAAACCCGAGTCGGAACCCGGATCTTCAAAATAATAATAAAAATATAAAACCCGAGTTTTGAAAACTCAATTCTTCAAAGGAACAGATGGTTCCAACCCGAGCGTTGAATCCGATAGGAAGTTTGAGTCGGAACTCGAAACTTCAAACGACATAAAAAGGGAAAACCCGAGTCGGAACCCGGATCTTCAAAATAATAATAAAAATGGAAAACCCGAGTTTTGAAAACTCGAATTTTCAAAAAAACGATTGGTTCCAACAAAAGCGTTGAATCCGATAGAAAGTTTGAGACGGAACTCGAAACTTCAAACGACATAAAAAGCGAAAATTCGAGTCGGAACCCGGATCTTCAAAATAATAATAAAAATGGAAAACCGGAGTTTTGAAAAACTCGAGTCTTCAAAGGAATGATCGGTTATAACACGAGCGTTGAATCCGATAGGACGTTCGAGTCGGAACTCGAAACGTTAAACGACATAAAAAGGGAAAACCGTAGTCGGAACCCGGATCTTCCAAATAATAATAAAAATAGAAAACCCGAGTTTTGAAAACTCAATTCTTCAAAAGAACAGTTGGTTCCAACACGAGCGTTGAATCCGATAGGAAGTTCGAGTCGGAGCTCGAAACTTCAAACAACATAAAAAGGGAAAACCTGAGTCGGAACCCCGATCTTCAAAATAATAATAAAAATGGAAAACCCGAGTTTTGAAAACTCGAATTTTCAAAGGAACGATCGGTTCCAACACAAACGTTGAATCCGATAGGAAGTTCGAGACGGAACTCGAAACTTCAAACGACATAAAAAAGGAAAACCCGAGTTGGAACCCGGATCTTCAAAATAATAATAAAAATGAAAACTCGAGTTTTTAAAAACTCGAATTTTCAAAGGAACGATCGTTTCCAACACGAGCGTTGAAACTGATAGGTCGTTCCTGTCGGAACTCGAAACTTCAAACAACATAAAAAGGGAAAACCTGAGTCGGAACCTCGATCTTCAAAATAATAATAAAAATGGAAAACCCGAGTTTTGAAAACTCGAATTTTCAAAGGAACGATCGGTTCCAACACAAACGTTGAATCCGATAGGAAGTTCGAGACGGAACTCGAAACTTCAAACGACATAAAAAAGGAAAACCCGAGTTGGAACCCGGATCTTCAAAATAATAATAAAAATGGAAAACTCGAGTTTTTAAAAACTCGAATCTTCAAAGGAACGATTGTTTCCAACACGAGCGTTGAAACTGATAGGACGTTCCTGTCGGAACTCGAAACTTCATACGCCATAAAAAGGGAAAACCCGAGTCGGAACCCGGATCTTCAAAATAACAATAAAAATGGAAAACTCGAGTTTTGAAAAACTCGTATCTTGAGAGGAACGATCGGTTCCAACACGAGCGTTGAATCCGATAGGAAGTTCAAGTCGAAACTCGAAACTTCAAACCACATAAAATGGAAAAACTCGAGTCGGAACCCGGATCTTCAAAATAATAATAAAAATAGAAAACCCGAGTTATAAAAACTCAATTCTTCAAAGGAAAAGTTGGTTCCAACATGAGCATTGAATCCGATAGGAAGTTCGGGTCAGAACTCGAAACTTCAAACAACATAAAAAGGGAAAACCCGAGTCGGAACCCGGATCTTCATAAATAATAATAAAAATGGAAAACCCGAGTTTTGAAAACTCGAATTTTCAAAAGAACGATCGGTTCCAACAAAAGCGTTGAATCCGATAGAAAGTTCGAGACGGAACTCGAAACTTCAAACGACATAAAAAGGGAAAAATCGAGTCGGAACCCGGATCTTCAAAATAATAATAAAAATGGAAAACCCGAGTTTTGAAAAACTCGAATCTTCAGAGAAACGATCATATCAACACGAGCATTGAATCCGATAGGAAGTTTGAGTCGAAACTCGAAACTTCAAACAACATAAAAAGGGGAAACCCGAGTCGGAACCCGGATCTTCAAAATAATAATAAAAATGGAAAACCCGAGTTTTGAAAACTCAAATTTTCAAAGGAACGATCGTTTCCAACACGAGCGCTGAATTCGATAGGAAGTTCGAGTTGGAGCTCGAAACCTCAAACAACATAAAAAGGGAAAACCCGAATCGGAACCCGAGTCTTCAAAATAATAATAAAAAGGGAAAACCCGAGTTTTGAAAACTCGAATTTTCAAAGAAACGTTCGGTTCCAACATGAACGTTGAATCCGATAGGAAGTTCGAGACGAAACTCAAAACTTCAAACGACATTAAAAGGGAAAACCCGAGTTGGAACCTGGATCTTCAAAATAATAATAAAAATGGAAAACTCGATTTTTTAAAAACTCGAATCTTCAAAGGAACGATCGGTTCCAACACAAGCATTGAATCTGATAGGACGTTCGTGTCAGAACTCAAAACTTCAAACGACATAAAAAGGGAAAACCCGAGTCGGATCCCGGATCTTCAAAATAATAATAAAAATAGAAAACCCGAGTTTTGAAAAACTCGAATCTTCAAAGGAACGATTAGTTCCTACACGAGCGTTGTATCCGATAGGAAGTTCGAGTCGGAACTCGAAACTTCAAACGACATAAATAGGGAAAACCCGAGTCGGAACCCGGATATTCAAAATAATAATAAAAATGGAAAACCCGAGTTTTGAAAACTCGAATTTTCAAAGGAACGATCTGTTCCAACACGAACGTTGAATCCGATAGGAAGTTCGAGACGGAACTCAAAACTTCAAACGACATAAAAAGGGAAAATTCGAGTCGGAA
Organism: Nuphar pumila; assembly: GCF_984573655.1. Lineage (NCBI taxonomy): Eukaryota > Viridiplantae > Streptophyta > Magnoliopsida > Nymphaeales > Nymphaeaceae > Nuphar > Nuphar pumila. The sequence continues at coordinate 72,898,866 of NC_143257.1, forward strand.
CCCGGATCTTCAAAATAATAATAAAAATGGAAAACCCGAGTTTTGAAATACTCGAATCTTCAAAGGAACGATCGGTTGAAACAAGAGCATTGAATCCGATAGGAAGTTCGAGACGGAACTCGAAACTTCAAATGACATTAAAAGGGAAAACTCGAGTTGGAACCCGGATCTTCAAAATAATAATAAAAATGGAAAACCCGAGTTTTTAAAAACTCGAATCTTCAAAGGAACGATCGGTTCCAACACGAGCGTTGAATATCATAGGACTTTCGTGTCGGAACTCAAAACCTCAAACGACATAAAAAGGGAAAACCCGAGTAAGAACCCGGATCTTCAAAATACTAATAAAATTGGAAAACCCGAGTTTTGAAAAACTCGAATCTTCAGAGGAACGATCGGTTCCAACACGAGCGTTGAATCCGATAGGAAGTTCGAGTCGGAACTCGAAACTTCAAACGACTTAAAAATGGAAAACCCGAGTCAGAAGCCGGATCTTCAAAATAATAATAAAAATGGAAAACCCGAGTTTTGAAAACTCGAATTTTCAAAGGAATGATCGGTTCCAACACGAACGTTGAATCCGATAGGAAGTTCGAGATGGAACTCAAAACTTCAAACGACATAAAAAAGGAAAATTCGAGTCGGAACCCGAATCTTCAAAATAATAATAAAAATGGAAAACCCGAGTTTTTAAAAACTTGAATCTTCAAACGAACGATCGGTTCCAACACGAGCGTTGAATCCGATAGGAAGTTCGAGTCGAAACTCGAAACTTCAAACCACATAAAAAGAAAAAACTCGAGTCGGAACCCGGATCTTCAAAATAATAATAAAAATAGAAAACTCGAGTTTTGAAAACTCAATTCTTCAAAGGAACAGTTGGTTCCAACACGAGCGTTGAATCCGATAGGAAGTTCGGGTAGAAACTCGAAACTTCAAACGACATAAAAAGGGAAAACCCGAGTCGGAACCCGGATCTTCAAAATAATAATAAAAATGGAAAACCCAATTTTTGAAAAACTCGAATCTTCAAAGGAACGATCGGTTCTAACACGAGCGTTGAATCCGATAGAAAAATCGAGTAAGAGCTCGAAACTTCAAACAACATAAAAAGCAAAAACCCGAGTCGGAACCCGGATCTTCCAAATAATAATAAAAATAGAAAACCCGAGTTTTGAAAACTCAATTCTTCAAAGGAACAGTTGGCTCCAACACGAGCGTTGAATCCGATAGGAAGTTTGAGTCGGAACTCGAAACTTCAAACGACAAAAAAAGGGAAAACCCGAGTGGGAACCCAGATCTTCAAGATAATAATAAAAATAGAAAACCCGAGTTTTGAAAACCCTAATTTTCAAAAGAACGATCGGTTCTTACAAAAGCGTTGAATCCGATAGAAAGTTTGAGACAAAACTCGAAACTTCAAACGACATAAAAAGGGAAAACCCGAGTCGGAACCCAGATCTTCAAAATAATAATAAAAATGTAAAACCTGAGTTTTGAAAAACTCGAATCTTCAAAGGAACGATCGGTTCCAACACGAGCGTTGAATCCGATACGAAGTTTGAGTCGGAACTCGAAACTTCAAACGACATAAAAAGGGAAAACCCGAGTCGGAACCCGGATCTTCAAAATAATAATAATAATGGAAAACCCATGTTTTGAAAACTCAAATTTTCAAAGGAACGATCGGTTCCAACACGAGCATTGAATTCGATAGCAAGTTCGAGTCGGAGCTCGAAACTTTAAACAACATAAAAAGGGAAAACCCGAATCGGAACACGGATCTTCAAAATAATAAAACAAATGGAAAACCCGAGTTTTGAAAACTCAAATTTTCAAAGGAACCATCGGGTCCAACACAAACGTTGAATCCGATAGGAAGTTCGAGATGGAACTCGAAACTTCAAACGACATAAAAAGGAAAAACCCGAGTCGGAACCCGGATCTTTAAAATAATAAAAATGGAAAACCAGAGTTTTTAAAAACTTGAATCTTCAAAGGAACGATCGGTTTCAACACGAGCGTTGAATCCGATAGGATGTTCGAGTCGGAACTTGAAACTTCAAACGACATAAAAAGGTAAAACCCGAGTTGGAACCCGGATCTTCAAAATAATAATAAAAATGGAAAACTCGAGTTTTTAAAAACTTGAATATTCAAACGAACGATCGGTTCCAACACGAGCGTTGAATCCGTTAGGAAGTTCGAGTCGAAACTCGAAACTTCAACCTACATAAAAAGAAAAAACTCGAGTCGGAACCCGGATCTTCAAAATAATAATAAAAATAGAAAACCCGAGTTTTGAAAACTCAATTCTTCAAAGAAACAGTTGGTTCCAACATGAGCGTTGAATCCGATAGGAAGTTCGGGTCAGAACTCGAAACTTCAAACGACATAAAAAGGGAAAACCCGAGTCGGAACCCGGATCTTCAAAATAATAATAAAAATGGAAAACCCAAGTTTTGAAAAACTCGAATCTTTAAAGGAACGATCGGTTCTAACACGAGCGTTGAATCCGATAGAAAAATCGAGTAAGAACTCGAAACTTCAAACGACATAAAAAGCAAAAACCCGAGTCGGAACCCGGATCTTCCAAATAATAATAAAAATAGAAAACCCGAGTTTTGAAAACTCAATTCTTCAAAGGAACAGTTGGCTCCAACACGAGCGTTGAATCCAATATAAAGTTTGAGTCGGAACTCGAAACTTCAAACGACAAAAAAAGGAAAAACCCGAGTGGGAACCCAGATCTTCAAGATAATAATAAAAATAGAAAACCCGAGTTTTGAAAACTCTAATTTTCAAAAGAACGATCGGTTCTTACAAAAGCGTTGAATCCGATAGAAAGTTTGAGACAAAACTCGAAACTTCAAACGACATAAAAAGGGAAAACCCGAGTCGGAACCCAGATCTTCAAAATAATAATAAAAATGTAAAACCTGAGTTTTCAAAAACTCGAATCTTCAAAGGAACGATCGGTTCCAACACGAGCGTTGAATCTGATAGGAAGTTTGAGTCGGAACTCGAAACTTCAAACGACATAAAAAGGGAAAACCCGAGTCGGAACCCGGATCTTCAAAATAATAAAAATAATGGAAAACCCATGTTTTGAAAACTCAAATTTTCAAAGGAACGATCGGTTCCAACACGAGCATTGAATTCGATAGCAAGTTCGAGTCGGAGCTCGAAACTTTAAACAACATAAAAAGGGAAAACCCGAATCGGAACACGGATCTTCAAAATAATAATAAAAATGGAAAACCCGAGTTTTGAAAACTCGAATTTTCAAAGGAACCATCGGTTCCAACATGAACGTTGAATTCGATAGGAAGTTCGAGACGGAACTCGAAACTTCAAACGACATAAAAAGGAAAAACCCGAGTCGGAACCCGGATCTTCAAAATAATAATAAAAATGGAAAACCCGAGTTTTGAAAAACTAGAATCTTCAGAGGAACGATCGGTTCCAACACGAGCGTTGAATCCGATAGGAAGTTCGAGTCGGAACTCGAAACTTCAAATGACATAAAAAGGGAAAACCCGAGTCGAAATCCAGATCTTCAAAATAATAATAAAAATGGAAAACCCGAGTTTTGAAAACTCGAATTTTCAAAGGAACGATCGGTTCCAACACGAACGTTGAATCTGATAGGAACTTCGAGACGGAACTCAAAACTTCAAACCACATAAAAAGGGAAAATCCGAGTCGGATTTTCAAAATAATAATAAAAATGGAAAATCCTAGTTTTGAAAACTCGAATTTTCAAAAGAACGATCGGTTCCAACAATAGCGTTGAATCCGATAGAAAGTTCGAGACGGAACTCGAAACTTCAAACGACATAAAAAGGAAAAACCCGAGTCGGAACCCGGATCTTCAAAATAATAATAAAAATGGAAAACCCGAGTTTTAAAAAACTCGAATCTTCAAACGAACGATCGCTTCCAACACGAGCGTTGAATCCGATAGGATGTTTGTGTCGGAACTCGAAACTTCAAACGATATAAAAAGGGAAAACCTGAGTCGGAACCCGGATCTTCAAAATAATAATAAAAATGGAAAACCCAAGTTTTGAAAAACTCGAATCTTTAGAGGAACGATCGGTTCCAACACGAGCGTTGAATTCGATAGGAAGTTCAAGTCGGAGCTCGAAACTTCATACAACATAAAAAGGGAAAACCCGAGTCGGAACCCAGATCTTTAAAATAAAAATGAAAATGGAAAACCCGAGTTTTGAAAACTCAAATTTTCAAAGGAACGATCGGTTCCAACACGAACGTTGAATCCGATAGGAAGTTCGAGTCGGAGCTCGAAACTTCAAACGACATAAAACGGGAAAACCCGAGTTGGAACCCGAATCTTCAAAATAATAATAAAAATGGAAAACCCGAGTTTTGAAAACTCGCATTTTCAAAAGAACGATCGGTTCCAACACGAGCGTTGAATTCGATAGGAAGTTCGAGTCGGAGCTCGAAACTTCAAACAACATAAAAAGGGAAAACCCGAGTCGGAACCCGAATCTTCAAAATAATAACAAAAATGGAAAACCCGAGTTTTGAAAAACTTGAATCTTTAGAGGAGCGATCGGTTCCAACACGAGCATTGAATCCGATAAGAAGTTCAAGTCGAAACTCGAAACTTCAAACCACATAAAAAGGAAAAACTCGAGTCAAAACCCAGATCTTCAAAATAATAATAAAAATAGAAAACCCGAGTTTTGAAAACTCAATTCTTCAAAAGAACAGTTGGTTCCAACACGAGCGTTGAATCCGATAGGAAGTTCGGGTCAGAACTCGAAACTTAAAACCACATAAAAAGGGAAAACCCGAGTCGGAACCCGGATCTTCAAAATAATAATAAAAATGGAAAAATCGAGTTTTGAAAATTCGATTTTTCAAAGGAACGATCGGTTCCAACACGAACGTTGAATCCGATAGGAAGTTCGAGCCGGAACTTGAAACTTCAAACGACATAAAAAGCGAAAACCCGAGTTGGAACCCGGATCTTCAAAATAATAATAAAAATGGAAAACCCTAGTTTTTAAAAACTCGAATCTTCAAAGGAACGATCGGTTCTAACACGAGCGTTGAATCCGATAGGACGTTCGTGTCGGAACTCGAAACTTCAAACGACATAAAAAGGGAAAACCCGAGTCGAAACCCAGATCTTCAAAATATTAATAAAAATGGAAAACCCGAGTTTTGAAAAACTTGAATCTTTAGAGGAACGATCGGTTCCAACACGAGCGTTGAATCCGATAGGAAGTTCAAGTCGAAACTCGAAACTTCAAACGACATAAAAAGGAAAAACTCGAGTCGGAACCCGGATCTTCAAAATAATAATAAAAATAGAAAACCCAAGTTTTAAAAACTCAATTCTTCAAAGGAACAATTGGTTCCAACACAAGCGTTGAATCCTATAGGAAGTTCGGGTCAGAACTCGAAACTTCAAACGACATAAAAAAGGAAAACCCGAGTCGAAACCCGGATCTTCAAAATAATAATAAAAATGGAAAACCCGAGTTTTGAAAACTCAAATTTTCAAAAGAATGATCGGTTCCAACAAAAGCGTTGAATCCGATAGAAAATTCGAGACGGAACTCGAAACTTCAATGATTGAATTTTTTTTGACAACATTAGAACACATATATGAATGATTGAGTTAGTATGAAATTTTTTTGGTAGCCATAGAACATATATATGCTAGATTGAATCACTATGACACTTTTTTGAAAGTCTTAGAAGACATATATGCATGATTGAATCACTATGATTTTTTTTGACAGCCTTATAACACATATATGCGTGATTGAATCACTACAAATTTGTTTTGGCAACATTAGAACACATATAATCATGATAGAGTCACTATGAAATTTTTTTGACAGTCGTAGAACATATATATGTCAGATTGAATCACTATGAAAATTTTTTGACAGTCTTAGAACACATCGATGCATGATTGAGTCCCTATGAAGGTTTTTGGACTGCATTACAACACATATATGCAAGATTGAGTCACTGTGAAAATTTTTGGAGAGCATTAGAACACAAATATGCATGATTGAATCACTATAAAAAAAAATTGACAGCCATAGAACACATATATGCCTGATTGAATCACAATGAATTTTTTTTTACAACATTAGAACAATATATGCAAGATTGAATCACTATGAAATGTTTTTTACTGCCTTAGAACACATATATGCATGATTGAATCACTATGAAATGTTTTTGATAGTTTTAGAACAAATGTATGCATGATTGAATCAACATGATTTTTTTTTACGACATTAGAACACATATATGCATGACTGAGTCACTATCAAATCTTTTTGGCAGCCTTAGAAAAAATACACATATGATTGAATCACTATGAAATTTTTTTGACAGCCTTAGCACTCATATATACAAGATTGATTCACTACGATTTTTTTTTTACATTCTTAGAACACCTACATGCGTGATTGAATCACTATGAAAGTTTTTTGACAGCATAGAACACATACATACATGATTGAATCACTCAAAAAAAATTTTCACAGCCTTAGAATACATATATGTGTGATTGAATCACTATAACATTTTTTGACTGCCTTAGAACACATATATGCATGATTGAATCACTATAATTTTTTTTTATAGCCTTAGAACACATATATACATTATTGAATCACTATGAAATTTTTTTGACAGCCTTAGAACATATCTGCATGATTCAATTACAATAATTTTTGTTTGACAGCCTTAGAACACATATATGTATTATTAAACCATTATGATTTTTTTTGACAGCCTTAGAACACATATGCATCATTGAATCTCTATGATTTTTTTTTTTACAGTCTTAAGACACATATAAGCATGATTGAATCACTTTGAATGTTTTTTTGACACCCTTAGAACACATACCTACGTGATTGAATCACTATGAATTTTTTTTTACTGCTTAGATAATGTACATGCATGATTGAATCACTTTGAATTTTTTTTGACCGCCTTAGAACACAAGTGTGCATGATTGAATCACTACAAAAAAATTTTGACAGCCTTAGAAGACTTATATGCATGATTGAACCACTATGAAATATTTTTGACAGCCTTAGAACACACATACGCATGATTGAATCACTATGAAATTTTTTTTATAGCAATAAAACAAATACATGCATGATTGATTCACTGTAAATTTTTTTGACGGCCTTAGCACACATATATACATTATTGAATCACTCTAAAAAAAAATGACATCCTTAGAACACATATATGCGTGATTGAATCACCATGACACTTTTTTGACAGCCTTATAACACATACATGCAAGATTGAATCACTATGATGATTTTTTGACAGCCTTAGAACAGATATATCCAAGATTGAATCATTATGAAATTTTTTTGACAGCCTTAGAACACACACATGCATGATAGAATCACTATGAAATTTTTTTGATAGCTATAAAACAAATACATGCATGATTGATTCACAATAATTTTGTTTTTTACTATATCAACACACGTATATGCATGATAGAATCACTATAAAAAAAAATTGACAGCCTTAGAACACATATCTGCATGATTGAATCACTATAGCTTTTTTTGGACAGCCTTACAACACATATATGAATGATTGAATCACTATAATTTTTTTTTGACAAACTTAGAACATATATATGAATGATTGTATCACTGTGAAATTTTTTTCACATCCTTAGAACACATATATGCTTGATACAATCACTATGCAATTTTTTTGACTACCTTAGAACACATATATGTATGACTGAATCACAATGATTTTTTTTTTATAGTTTTAGAACACAAACACGCTTGATTGAATCACTATAAAAAACTTTTGATAGCATAAAACACATATATGCATCATTGAATCACTATAAAAAAAAGTTTACAGCCCTAGAACACATATATGCTTGATAGAATCACTATGAAATTTATTTGACAGCCTTAGAGCACATATATACACGATTGACTCACTATGAAATTTTTTTGAAAGCCTTAGAACACATACATACATGATTGAATCACTGTAATAAAAATTTGACAGCCTTAGAACACATATATGCCTGATTGAATCACTATGAATTTTTTTTTACTGCCTTAGAAAACATATATGCATGATTGAATCACTATAATTTTTTTTTGACAGCCTTAGAACACATATATGCATGATTGAATCACTATGATTTTTTTTTGACAGCCTTATAACATATATGCATGATTAAATTACAATAAAAAAATTTTGACAGCCTTAGAACACATATATACATTATTAAATCATTATGATTTTTTTATAAAGCCTCAGAACACATATACGCATGATTGAATTACTATGATTTTTTTTGACAGCCTTAAGATACATATAAGCATGATTGAATCACTTTGAATTTTTTTTGACACCCTTAGAACACGTACCTGCATGATTGAATCACTATGAAATTTTTTTGATAGCATAGAACACATACATGCATGATTGAATGACAATGAATTTTTTTTACCGCCTTAGAACACATGTGTGCATGATTGAATCACTACAAAATTTTTTTGACCACGTTAGAAGACTTATATGCATGATTGAATCACTATGAAAAAAATTTTATAGCAATAAAATAAATACATGCATGATTGATTCACAGTAAATTTTTTTGACAACCTTAGCATACATATATACATTATTGAATCACTATAAAAAAAATTTGACAGCCTTAGAACACATATATGCGTGATTAAATCACTGTGACATTTTTTTGACAGCCTTATAACACATATATGCAAGATTGAACCACTATGAATTTTTTTTTACAGCCTTAGAACACATATATGCGTGATTGAATCACTACACAAATTTTTTGACTGCCTTAGAACACATATATGCTTGATTGAATCACTATAATTTTTTTTTGACAACCTTAGAACTCATATATGCATGATTGAATCGCTATGAAATTTTTTTGACAACCTTAGAACATATCTGCATGATTCAATAACAATAAATTTTTTTTGACAGCCTTAGAACACATATATGCATTATTAAATCATTATAATTTTTTTTTTGACAGCCATAGAACACATATATGCATGATTGAATCACTATGAATATTTTTTTACAGTCTTAAGACACATATAAGCATGATTGAATCCCTTTGAATTTTTTTTGACACCCTTAGAACACATACCTGCGTGATTGAATCACTATGAATTTTTTTTTACAGCATAGATCACATACATGCATGATTGAATCACTATTAATTTTTTTTGACCGCCTTAGAACACAAGAGTGCACGATTGAATCACTACAAAAAAATTTTGACAGCCTTAGAAGACTTATATGCATGATTGAACCACTATGAAATATTTTTGACAGCCTTAGGACACACATATGCATGATTGAATCACTATCAAAAAAATTTTATAGCAATAAAACAAATACATGCATGATTGATTCACTGTAAATTTTTTTGACGACCTTAGCACACATATATACATTATTGAATCACTATAAAAAAAAATTCACAGCCTTAGAACACATATAAGCGTGATTAAATCACTATGACATTTTTTTGACAGCCTTATAACACATATATGCAAGATTGAACCACTTTGATTTTTTTTTGACAGCCTTAGAACACATATATGTGTGATTGAATCACTACAAAAAAAATTTGACTGCCTTAGAGCACATATATGCATGATTGAATCACTATAATTTTCTTTTTACAGCCTTAGAACACATATATGCATGATTGAATCGCTATGAAATTTTTTTGATAGCCTTAGAACATATCTGCATGATTCAATTACAATAAAAAAATTTTGACAGCCTTAGAACACATATATGCATTATTAAATCATTATGTTTTTTTTTACAGCCTTAGAACACATATATTCATGATTGGATCACTATGATTTTTTTTTTACAGTCTTAAGACACATATAAGCATGATTGAATCACATTGAATTTCTTTTGACACCCTTAGAACACATACCTGCGTGATTGAATCACTATGATTTTATTTTGACAGCATAGATCACATACATGCATGATTGATTCACTATGATTTTTTTTTTAGCTCCTTAGAACACAAGAGTGCATGATTGAATCACTACAAAAAAAATTTGACAGCTTAGAAGACTTATATTCATGATTGAACCACTATGAAATATTTTTGCATGATTGAATCACTATGAATTTTTTTTTATAGCAATAAAACAAATACATGCATGATTGATTCACTGTAAATTTTTTTGAGGGCCTTAGCACACATATATAAATTATTGAATCACAATAAAAAAAATTTGATAGCCTTAGAACACATATATGCGTGATTGAATCACCATGACATTTTTTTGATAGCCTTATTACACATATATGCACGATTGAATCACTATGAATATTTTTTGACAACCTTAGAATAGATATATCCAAGATTGAATCACTATGAATTTTTTTTGACAGCCTTAGAACACACACATGCATAATTGAATCACTATGAAATTTTTTTAATAGCTATAAAACAAATGCATGCATGATTGATTCACTATAATTTTTTTTTTACTATATCAACACACATATATGCATGATTGAATTAGTATAAAAAAAATTTGACAGCCTTAGAATAAATATGCATGATTGAATCACTATAATTTTTTTTGGACACCCTTAGAACACATATATGCAAGATTGAATCACTATAAATCTTTTTTGACAAACTTAGAATGCATATATGCATGATTGAATCACTGCGATTTTTTTTTGACATCCTTAGAACACATATACGTTTGATACAATCACTATGCAAATTTTTTTACTGCCTTAGAACACATATATGCATGATTGCATCACTATGAAATTTTTTTGACATCGTTAGAATACATTTATCTATGATTGAATCACTATGATTTTTTTTTATAGCCTTAGAACACTAACATGCTTGATTGAATCACTATAAAAAAATTTTGATAGCATAGAACACATACATGCATGATTAAATGACTATAAAAAAATTTCACAGCCCTAGAACACATATATGCTTGATTGAATCACTATGAAATTTGTTTGACTGCCTTAGCACACATATATACAAGTTTGATTAACTATGAATTTTTTTTGAAAGCCTTAGAACACATATATGTGTGATTGAATCTCTATGAAATTTTTTTGATAGCATAGAACCCATACATACATGATTGAATCACTTTAAAAAAAAATTTACAGCCTTAGAACACATATATGCATGATTGAATCACTACAAATTTTTTTGGACTGCCTTAGAACACATATATGCAAGATTGAATCACTATGAAATTTTTTTGACAGCCTTATAACATATATGCAAGATTAAATTACAATAAAAATTTTTGACAGCTTTAGAACACATATATATATATATATATATATTATTAAATAATTATGAATTCTTTTTTACAGCCTTAGAACACATATATGCATGATTGAATTACTATGATTGAATCACTTTGAATTTTTTTTGACACCCTTAGAACACATACCTGCGTGATTGAATCACTATGATTTTTTTTTTACAGCATCGAATACATACATGCATGATTGAATCACTATGAAATTTTTTTGACCGCCTTAGAACACATGTGTGCATGATTGAATCACTACAAAATTCTTTTGACCGCCGTAGAAGACTTACATGCATTATTGAATCACTATGAAATATTTTTGACGGCCTTTGAACACTATGCATGATTGAATCACTATGAATTTTTTTTATAGCAATAAAACAAATACATGCATGATTGATTCACTGAAATTTTTTTGACAGCCTTAGCATACATATATACATTATTGAATCACTATAAAAAAAGTTTGACAAACTTAGAACACTTATATGCGTGATTGAATCACTATAAAAAAAATTTGACAGCCTTAAAACACATATATGCTTGATTGAATCACTATCAAATTTTTTTTACAGCCTTAGAACAGATATATGCGTGATTGAATCACTACAAAAATTTTTTGACTGCCTTAAAACACATATATGCATGATTGAATCACTATAATTTTTTTTGACAGCCTTAGACACATATATGCAAGATTGAATTACTATGAAATTTTTTGGACAGCCTTAGAACATATCTGCATGATTCAATTACAATAAACATTTTTTGACAGCCTTAGCACACATATATGCATTATTAAATCATTATGAATTTTTTTTGACAGCCTTAGAACACATATATGCATGATTGAATCATTATGATTTTTTTTTTTGACAGTCTTAAGACACATATAAGCATGATTGAATCACCTTGAATTTTTTTCGACACCCTTAGAACACATACCTGCGTGATTGAATCACTATGATTTTTTTTTTACAGCATAGATCATATACATGCATGATTGAATCACTATGAATTTTTTTTAACCGCCTTAAAATACAAGTGTGCATGATTGAATCACTACAAAAAAAATTTGACAGCCTTAGAAGACTTATATGCATGATTGAACCACTATGAAATATTTTTGACAGCCTTAGAACACACACATGCATGATTGAATCACTATGAATTTTTTTTATAGCAATAAAACAAATACATGCATGATTGATTCACTGTAAATTTTTTTGATGGCCTTCGCACACATATATACATCATTGAATCACTATAAAAAAAAATTGATAGCCTTAGAACACATATGTGCGTGATTGAATCACCATGACATTTTTTTGACAGCCTTATAACACATATATGCACGATTAAATCATTATGAATATTTTTCGACAGCCTTAGAACAGATATATCCAAGATTGAATCACTATGAATTTTTTTTTACAGCCTTAGAACACACACATGCATGATTGAATCACTATGAAATTTTTTTGATAGCTATAAAACAAATACATGCATGACTGATTCACTATAAATTTTTCTTTTACTATATCAACACACATATATGCACGATTGAATCACTATAAAAAAATTTTGACAGCCTAAGAATACATATGCATGATTGAATCACTATAATTTTTTTTGGAGAGCCTTAGAACACATATATGCAAGGTTGAATCACTATAATTTTTTTTTGACAAACTTAGAACATATATGCATGATTGAATCACTGTGAAATTTTCTTGACATCCTTAGAAAACATATATGCTTGATACAATCACTATGAAAATTTTTTGACTGCCTTAGAACACATATATGCATGATTGAATCACTATGAATTTTTTTTTACCTCGTTAGAATACATTTATGCATGATTGAATCACTATGATTTTTTTTATAGCCTTTGAACACAAACATGCTTGATTGAATCACTATAAAATTTTTTTGATACCATAGAACACATAAATGCATGATTGAATCACTATAAAAAAAATTTACAGCCCTAGAACACATATGCTTGATTGAATCACTATGAAATTTATTTGACAACCTTAGCACACATATATACAAGATTGTTTCACTATGAAATTTTTTTGAAAGCCTTAGAACACATACATGCTTGATTGAATCTCTATGAAATTTTTTTGACAGCATAAAACACATACATACATGATTGAATCACTGTAAAAAAAAGTTGACAGCCTTAAAACACATATATGCATGATTGAATCACTAAAAAAAAAAATTGACTGCCTTAGAACACATATATGCTTGATTGAATCACTATAACTTTTTTTTGACAGCCTTAGAATACATATATGCATGATTGAATCACTATGAAATTTTTTTGACAACCTTATAACATATATGCATGCTTAAATTAATAAAAAAAGTTTGACAGCCTTAGAACACATATATACATTATTAAATCATTATGAATTATTTTTTTACTGCCTTAAAACACATATATGCATGATTGAATCACTATGAAATTTTTTTGACAGCCTTAGAACATATCTGCATGATTCATTTACAATAAATTTTTTTGACAGCCTTAGAACACATATATGCATTATTAAATCATTATGAATTTTTTTTTGACAGCCTTAGAACACATATATGCAAGATTGAATCACTATGATTTTGTTTTACAGTCTTAAGACACATATAAGCATGATTAAATCACTTTGAATTTTTTTTGACACCCTTAGAACACATACCTGCGTGATTGAATCACTATGATTTTTTTTTGACAGCATAGATCATATACATGCATGATTGAATCACTATGAATTTTTTTTAGTCGCCTTAAAACACAAGTGTGCATGATTGAATCACTATAAAAAATTTTTGACAGCCTTAGAACATACATATTCATGATTGAATCACAATGAATTTTTTTTTATAGCTTTTGACAGCCTTAGCATACATATATACATTATTGAATCACTATAAAAAAATTTTGACAGCCTTAGAACATATATATGTGTGATTGAATCACTATGACATTTTTTTAACAGCCATATAACACATATATGCAAGATTGAAACACTATGAAATTTTTTTGACAGCCTTAGAACACATATATCCGTGATTGAATCACTACAAAAAAAAATTGACTGCCTTAGAACACATTTATGCATTATTGAATCACTATAATTTTTTTTTTGACAAACTTAGAACACATATATGCATGATTGAATCACTATGAAATTTTTTTGACAGTCTTAGAACATATCTGCATGATTCAATTACAATAAAAAATTTTGACATCCTTAGAACACATATATGCATTATTAAATCATTATGAATTTTTTTTGACAGCCTTAGAACACATATATGCATGATTGAATCATTATGATTTTTTTTTTGACAATCTTAAGACACATATAAGCATGGTTGAATCACTTTGAATTTTTTTTTACACCCTTAGAACATATACCTACGTAATTGAATCACTATGATTTTTTTTTACAGCATAGATCATATACACGCATGATTGAATCACTATGAATTTTTTTTAACCGCCTTAAAACACAAGTGTGCATGATTGAATCACTACAAAAAATTTTTGACAGCCTTAGAAGACTTATATGCATGATTGAACCACTATGAAATATTTTTTACAGGCTTAGAACACACATATGCATGATTGAATCACTATGAATTTTTTTTATAGCAATAAAACAAATACATGCAAGATTGATTCACTGTAGATTTTTTTGACGGCATTCACACACATATATACATTATTGAATCACTTTAAAAAAAAATTGATAGCCTTAGAACACATATATGCGTGATTGAATCACCATGACATTTTTTTGACAGCCTTATAACACATATGCACGATTGAATCACTATGAATATTTTTGACAGCCTTAGAACAGATATATCCAAGATTGAATCACTATGAAATGTTTTTTACAGCCTTAGAACACACACATGCATGATTGAATCACTATGAAATTTTTTTGATAGGTATAAAACAAATACATGCATGATTGATTCACTATAAATTTTTCTTTTACTATATCAACACACATAATGCACGATTGAATCACTATAAAAAAAAATTGACACCCTAAGAATACATATGCATGATTAAATCACTATAATTGTTTTTGTACAACCTTAGAACACAAATATACAATGTTGAATCACTATAATTTTTTTTTTGACAAAATTAGAACACATATATGCATGATTGAATCACTGTGAAGTTTTCTTGACATCTTTAGAACACATATATGGTTGATACAATCACTATGAAAATTTTTTTACTGCCTTAGAACACATATATGCTTGATTGAATCACTATGAAATTTTTTTGAAATCGTTAGAATACATTTATGCATGATTGAATCACTATGATTTTTTTTTATACCCTGAGAACACAAACATGCTTGATTGAATCACTATAAATTTTTTTTTATAGCAGAGAACACATACATGCATGCTTGAATCTCTATAAAAAAAAATTTACAGCCTTAGAACACATATATGCTTGATTGAATCACTATGAAATTTATTTGACAGCCTTAGCACACATATATACAAGATTGATTCACTATGAATTTTTTTTGAAAGCTAAACACATACATGTGTGATTGAATCTCTATGAAATTTTTTTGATAGCATAGAACCCATACATACATGATTGAATCCCTTTAAAAAAAATTTACAGCCTTAGAACACATATATGCATGATTGAATCACTACAAAATTTTTTGGACTGCCTTAGAACACATATAGGCATGATTGAATCACTTTGAAATTTTTTTGACACCCTTAGAACACATATATGCATGACTGAATCACTATGAATTTTTTTTGACAGCCTTATAACATATATGTATGATTAAATTAATAAAAAAAAAATTATGACAGCCTTAGAACACATATATACATTATTAAATCATTATGAATTATTTTTTGACTGCCTTAGAACACATACATGCATGATTGAATCGCTACAAATTATTTTTGACAGCAATAGAACAAATATATGCTTCATTGAATCACTATAAAAAAATTATGAGATCCTTAGATTACATATATGCATGATTTAACCACTATGAAAATTTTTTGAGAGCCTTAGAACACATATATGCAAGATTGAATCACTATGAAATTTTCCTAGCACCCATAGAACACATATATGCATGATTGAATCTCTATGAAGTTTTCTTAACACCCATAGAACACATTTATGCGTGAGTGAATCACTACAATTTTTTTTGACAGCATTAGAACACGTATATCCATGACTGAATCACTATGAACTTTTTTTGACAGCCTTAGAACACATATATGCATGATTGAATCACTGAAAAAAAATTAATAGCAATAGAACAAATATATGCATGATTGAATCATTATAAAAAAATTTTGACATCCTTAAAACACATACATGCATGATTGAATCACTATGAAAGTTTTTTTACTGCCTTAGAACACATATGTGCTTGATGGAATCACTATGAATTTTTTTGACAGCTTTCGAACATATATAAGCAAGATTGAATCACTATAAAAAATTTTTGACAGCGTTAGGACACATATATGCTTGATTGAATCACATATATGCATGATTGAGACACAACATAAATTCTTTGACTTCCATAGAATACATATATGCATGATTGAATCACTATCAAATTCTGTTGTGACCCTTAGAATACATATATGCATGATTGAATCACTATAAATTCTTTTTTACAGCATTAGAATAAATATATGCATGATTGAATCATTATATGTTTTTTTGACAGCCTTATAACACATATATGGATGATTGAATCACTATAAAAAAATTTTGACAACATTAGAACACATATATGCAAGATTGAGTAACTATAAAAAATTTTTAGCATCCTTAGAACACATATATGCATGATTGGAATTTTTTTGACAACCTTAGAACAAATATATGCATGATTGAATCACTATTAAAGTTTTTGGACAAACTTAGAACACATATATGCATGATTGAATCACTACAAATTTTGTTCGAAATCAATAGAACACATATATGCATGATTGAATAAGTATGATTTTTTTTTACAGCCTTAGAACACATATATGCATGATTGAATCACTATGAAATTTTTTTGACAGTCTTAGAACACATATATGCTTGATTGAATCACTATGAAGTTTTTTTGACGGCCTTAGAACACATATATACTTGATTAAACCATTATGAATTTTTTTTGGCAACATTAGAACACATATAATCATCATTGAGTCACTATAAAAAAATTTTGACAGCCTCAGAACACATATATGCATGATTAAATCACTTTGTAATTTTTTTGACAGCCTTAGAACAGATATATGCATGATTGAATCACTACAATTTTTTTTTTAAATCAATAAAACACATATATGCATGATTGAATTCGTATGAAATTTTTTTGACAACCTTAGAACACATATATGCATGATTGAATCACTATGAAGTTTTTTTGACGGCCTTAGAACACATATATACTTGATTAAACCATTATGAATTTTTTTTGGCAACATTAGAACACATATAATCATCATTGAGTCACTATAAAAAAATTTTGACAGCCTCAGAACACATATATGCATGATTAAATCACTTTGTAATTTTTTTTGACAGCCTTAGAACACATAAATGCATGATTGAATCACTAAGAATTTTTTTTGGCAGCCTTAGAACATATATAAGCATGATTGAGTCACTATGAAATTTATTTGACTGCCTTACAACAGATATATGCTTGATTGAATCACTATAAAAAATTTTTGACAGCCTTAGAACACTTATATGCATGATTGAATAGCTTTATAAAAAATTTAACAGCAATAGGACAAATATATGCAGGATTGAATCACTATGAAATTTTTTTGATAGCCTTGAAACACATATATGCAAGATTTAATCACTATGATTTTTTTTTGACATTCTTAGAAAACATATATGCATGATTAAATCACTATGAAATTTTTTTGACAGCATTTTAACACATATATGCTTTGTTGAATCACTAGGAAATTTTTTTGACACCCTTAGAACCAATATATGCAAGATTGAATCACTATGAAATTTTTTTGACAGCCTTGCAACACATTTATGCATAATTGAATCACTATGAATTTTTTTTAATGGCTTAGAACACATATATGCATCAATGAATCACTACAAAAAAATTTTGATAGCCTTAGAACACACATATGCATGGTTAAATAACTACAAAAGTTTTTTTTGACAGCCTTAGAACACACATATGCATGATTGAATCTCTATAAATTTTTTTTGACAGCCTTAGAAAACATATATGCATGATTGAATCACTGTGAAATTTGTTTGAATGAATAGAAGAAATATATGCATGATTGAATCACTATAAAAAATAAATTCACAACCTTAGCACACATATATGCATGATTGAATCACTATGAAATTTTTTTGACAGCAATAGTATAAATATATACATGATTGAATCACTATAATTTTTTTTGACACCTTAGAACACATATATGCAAGATTGAATCACTATGAATTTTTTTTGACAGCCTTAGAATACATATATGCAAGATTAAATAACAATGAATTTTTTTTTACAGCAATAGTACAAATAAATGCATGATTGAGTCACTATGAAATTTTTTTGACGGCATTAGATCACATATATGCTTTATTGAATCACTATGAAATTTTTTTGACAGCCTTAGAACACTTATATGCAAGACTAAATCAATGTAGAATTTTTTTGACAGCCTTAGAACACATATATGCATGATTGAATCACTATGAATTTTTTTTACAGTATTATAACACATATATGAAAGATTAAATCACTACAAAAATTTTTTGACCACCTTTGAACACATATATGCATGATTGAATCACTACAAATTTTTTTTGATGGCCTTAGAACATATATATGCTTGATATAATCACTATGATTTTTTTTGACAACCTTAGAACACATACATGCATGGTTGAATTACTACAAAAATTTTTTGACAGCAATAAAACAAATATATGCATTATTGAATAACAAAAAAAAAATCTGACAGATTTAAAACACATATATGCAAGATTGAATCGCTATGAAATTTTTTTGATAGTCGTAGAGCACATATATGCATGATTGAAAACACATATATGCATGATTTGGTCATAATAAAAAAATTTTTACTGCCTGACAACAAATATATGCATTTGTAAATCACTATGAAATTTTTATGACAGCCTTAGAATACATATATGCTTGATTGAATCACTATGAATTTTTTTTTATAGCCTTAGAGCACATATATGCATAATTGAATCACTATGAATTTTTTTTTTATAGACTTAGAACTCACATATGCAAAATTGAATCACTATAAATCTTTTTTGACAGCAATAGAACAAATATATGCGTGATTGAATCACTATAAAAATTTTTGACAGACTTAGAACACATATATGTAAGATTGAATCACAATGAAATTTTTTAGACAACAGTAATACAAATATACGCATGATTGAATCACTATGAAATTTTCTTGACTGCCTTAGAACACATATATGCTTTATTCAATCACAATAAAAAAAATTTGACAGCCTTAGAACACATATATGTAAGATTGAATTACTATGAAATTTTTTTGACAGCCTTGAAACACATATATGCCTGATTGAATCACAATGCATTTTTTTACAGCAGTAATACAAATATATGCATGATTGAATCACTATGAATTTTTTTTGACAGCCTTAGAACACATATATGCTTTATTCAATCACTATAAATGAATTTTGACAGCCTTAGAACACATATATGAAAGATTGAATCACTATGAAATTTTTTTGATAGCCTTAGAACACATATATGCATGATTTAGTCACTACGATATTTTTTTGACAGCCTTAGAACACAAATATACATGATTGAATCAATACAATTTTTTTTTGACAACCTTAGAACACATATTTGCCTGATTGAATCACTATGAAATTTTTTGGACAGCTTTAGAACATATAAATGCTTGATTGAATCACTATGAATTTTTTTTTGACATCCTTAG
Organism: Nuphar pumila; assembly: GCF_984573655.1. Taxonomy (NCBI): domain Eukaryota; kingdom Viridiplantae; phylum Streptophyta; class Magnoliopsida; order Nymphaeales; family Nymphaeaceae; genus Nuphar; species Nuphar pumila. Next base: position 72,919,298 of record NC_143257.1, read on the forward strand.
AACACATATATGCATGATTTAATCACTATGAAGTTTTTTTTACTGCCTTAGAACTCACATATGCATGATTGAATCACTATAAATCTTTTTTGATAACAATAGAACAAATATATACATGATTGAATCACTATAATTTTTTTTGACAACCTTAGAACACATATATGCTTTATTGAATCACTATAAAAAAATTTTGATAGCCTTAGAACACATATATGCAAGATTGAATCACTATGAAATTTTTTAAACAACCTTAGAACACATAATAGCATGATTACCTCACTACGAAATTTTTTTGACCGCCTTAGAACACATATATACATGATTGAATCACTATCAATTTTTTTTTACAGCCTCAGAATACATATACGCATGATTGAATCACTATGAAATTCTTTTGACAGCCTTAGAACATATATATGCATGATTGAATCTCTATGAAATTTTTTTGACAACTTTAGAACACATATATGCATGATTAAGTAAATATGAATTTCTTTTGACTCTTTTAGAACACATATATGCATGATTGAATCACATAATTTTTTTTTTGACAACCATAGAACACATATATGCATGAATGAATCACATAACATTTTTTTTATAGCAATAGAACAAATATATGCATGATTGAATCACTATAAATTTTTTTTTACTGCCCTAGAACATATAGATGCATGATTGAATCACTATGAATTTTTTTTGATAGCCTTAGAACACATATATGCTTTATTGAATCACTATGAAATTTTTTTGGCAGCCTTAGAACCAATATATGTATGATTGAATCACTATAATTTTTTTTTGAAAGACTTAGAACACACATATGCATGATTGAATCACTACAAAAAAATTTTGACAGCCTTAGAACACATATATGCATGATTTAATCACTATGAATTTTTTTGACAGCCTTAGAACACATATATGAATGATTGAATCACTACGAATTTTTTTGACAACCTTCGAACACATATATGCATGATTAAATCACTATGAATTTTTTTTACAGCAATAAAACAAATATATGCATGATTGAATCACTATAAAAAAAAAATTGACAACCTTAGAACATATATACACATGATTAAATCACTATGAAATTTTTTGATAGCCGTTCAAGATATATGCAGTATGAAAATTTTTTGAGAGCCTTATAACACGTATATGCATGATTGAATCACTATGAATTTTTTTTTACAGCTTTAGAACACATATATGCATGATTGAATCACTAACCAGCTAATAATGATGATGCAACTACTGTAAAGAGAATACATAGTGCATTTGAGTTGAAGAATGACAGCAAATGAAATAGGTCAGATACATTTGCAGGTAAAACGAGAGATCAACGGAGGATCGTTGCAAAAAGGGTCTGATCTAGGACCAGATCAGATTCCACTCTGTAAAGGTAAAATGTGACTATGAGTAAAAGACTCTGTTATTGACCTATCGCAATGTAGAGGAGATTCATACGATAAAAGAGATACAGGTAATGAATTGAAAGAGGTTTATAACAGGGTAAACTAAGATACTACACGAATCATGAGATATTAATATGATTCACCTGGCAAATGGTATTCTAAGAAAAAAAAAAGAAAGAAAAGAAAGGAAAAGAAGAGGAGAAAATAAATGGAAACAACACCCGATAAGGTCAATTATACCAAGTCTTATAACCCTGATGATGCCAATCAAAAGGCATTGAAGTGATTGCCAAATGCATCATCAGCGCTGTTAAAGGCGGGGTGATAATATGAACACCTTCAGGGAGCAGGATCAAACGAGAAAGGAGGAAAATACAAAAATAAATAAATAAAAAAAAGGTAAAGAAAAAAAAATTGAAATAGTTACAAAGGGGACAGAGAAAACATAATGTCAGAATATATTCATTCTTTTCTATTTTGCTTGTCTATAATCCAATTTGTTATATACAAATTGGTATTACAGAGAGTGCGTCAATGGGTTAAACAAAGATCGAAAGAAGGAAGAAAGAAAAGGAACGCAATTAAATTATAAAAGCAATGGATGATATGAAGAGAATAGAGGATGGGATAGATGGCTTACCGTGACCTGCGGTTATGGCTGGGCGTGGGAGCTCTTTTGGTGATCCAAAGGGAGGCCTGGATAGAGCCGGCTTTTCTGCAGGGGAGGAGGAAGCAGGAAAACTGGAAGGAGAGGCTTACTGACTTCCTTTTGCTTGCAGGCACCTTGGAAGAGGGAGCGAAGATGATTGTTGGTAGTAGAAAAGGGCGAAAATGGATGGATGCGAGAAGAAAAAAATATGATCTCTAGAGGGATCCTGGAGTGCTCTTCTTAAAGGAAGAGTGGAAGGTTCCAGCGGACGGAGGTTTGTTGAGGATGAATGGAGGAGGGAGGCTCCCAGGCGATCGAGGGTGGAGAAGGGAAACTCGCGAACCCGCGGCCGTTGTAGACTTTCCTTTATTTTCAAAAGAGGGTCCCTTTACAATGACTTTTCAAAAAGTGGTTTTAAAGAGGGTTTTTTAGCAAACTTTTGCTAAAAGGTGCTTTTCATAAAACTTGATTTTCAAAAAGGGTTTTTAGAAAAAGAGGTATTTTCAAGGAGGTTCTCAAAACTGTTTTTCTTTCTTTTCTATATTTTTACTTTTTTGCTCTTTTCAAAATTTTCTATATCCTTTTTTTTGTATTTATTTTTTTTTTGTATTTTTTGGAATAAAACCTTAAAATTTACGAGAAAATGAAGATTTAAACTAATTTTCTTGTATTTTGGAGAAATATTTACAAAAGAAGGTTTTCAATGTTATTTTGGGAAAATTCTTCAGAAAATGGGTTTGGACCTAAGTTTTGAGAAAAAAATGTTCGAGTTTTGAAACTCGACTCGAGAAACACAACATGAAGGGTCCAAACGAACACCGGACAAAGTGTCTGAGCTAAAAAGTTATTTTGGAAATTTCGAGAATTTGATTTTAAACATTGGACAACGAAGCTCAGATTTGGATCTTTTATCTAGATCTGAATTCGAAATTGAGTCAGATTTCTAAAATGAATTTAATTTCAATAAATCTTGAGAAATAAAATGGAATTTGGATTTAAAACTGACTCAATTACCCAAAAAATGAAGATAAAGGGCAAAAGGGAAATATTTACAATATTTTGAAAATTTTGGGGTGTTCACAAATGCCCCTCTTTGCTACTAAGCCGGTAAAAAGCCGAGCTTAGTGGCAAAGATAACACCCCAAATTTTGAAAACTGCCCCAGTCGGCAAATCTGAACTGGGTGTGAAAGAATTTATTTTGAAAGCATGGCTTTTTAGGCTTAAGACAATATCCTGAATGGCTTAAGGGGGACGAAATCCTCGAAAATGATATGACTGAATAGATAGAAATGAGGAAATCGTGACGGGACTTTGAGTGAAGGTCCCGAAAATGGTGAAGGATTTTGATCAAGTCACATGAGCGAGTCGAGATCAATTTTTTGGAATGAGTCAGGTTTAGCCCTTAACCTGGATGGGACGAAAATACATCGAGATAATTTGGGATGGGGAAAGGAATATAAGTGAACCTCGATGGGACATTTTCGAGAGAAATGCCTCGTGAGATGAAACTCTAGCATGATCCCTTCTTTGATGGATATAAAGAGCATGGATTCCTTGAGGGGAAGAACCACGATGGGACTGGATGAAAACACCTCGTCAAAACGAGAAACCTCGTCAAAATGAGACTCAAGGTTTAACCCAAACCTGCAAAAGGAAAATACCTCGAGGGGCGAGATTTAGGCTTAACCCTTATCCTGAAAGGGATGACCATACAGAATCCTCGAATCGATGAAGCCGTGATGGGACAACAAATGCATCGCAAAAGCGAGATTCAGGTTTAACCCTTGACCTGAGTGGGGGGAATCACACGAAGTCCTCAAATGAAGAAGTCGTGGAAGGACTAGAAAGGATATCTAGTTGAAATGATACTCAGGTTTAACCATGACCTGAATGGAAGGATACCTCGCGGAGCGAGGTTCAGGCTTAACCCTTAACCTGAAAGGGACGACCATACGGAATCCTTGGATGAAGAAACCATGATGGGACCTTCGGAATTTGGACGAACAAATCCGGAAGGGGTTTGCTAGAAGAGAAAAACCAGGGATTCCCTAAAGCTTGAAAAGGGGATGATCTGGGGCGTCTCATTGCTGAGACTAAATCAGCTTTCTAAAAACAGACGACCTCTCGCAGAAAGTTTTGGTGATACCTCGAGGAGCGAGGTAATAGGTTTAATCCTTAGCCTGAATGGATACAGAATCCTTGAAGAGCGAGAAAAACTGTGACGGGACCTCTAGACTTTGCACAACAAGTCCAAGAGGGGTTTGCAAAAGGATGAAAATGGGGGTCCCTAAAGCTTGAAAAGGGGTTGTTCTTGGGTGCCTCATTGCTGAGACTAAAAATAGCTTTTGACAATAACAAACCTTTTTGCAAGAAGTTCAGGTTTAACCCTTATCCTGAGCGGGAACTGTCTATGGTGGGACAGTGGGGAACACACGGAAGTGTGCAAATCTGAGAGCACTCAGATCAGACGGAAGGAAAGGGCTTTTCAGTCCTAAGGAGGGATGAAGTCAGGATACGTCAAAACGAACATCAAGTTCACACTTCATTTTGAGATAATGAGAAAATATTTCCAATAAGATGTCAAAATTATAGTTGATTCAGCATGATTGAATTGTGTATGAAAAATATCACCTCTTTCTACCTAGTGCATTAGCTTCAATTGGGCTAACTCTGTAGAATCAAGAGTCAAATTCAAAGTTTGTTGTTGTTGAGCTTCTTTAAGTAAGATATCAATTTCCTTGATATGAAAAGAGAGGGAATATTCTTAGCTTCATAAAAGCAATTGAGTGAAAAAATATTGATAAAAGAATTTCACATAGAAAAAGATGATTCTTGGCAATTTCGGGCAGTTTGATATCCTTGGCATTTCCCATGATGTTTTGCACTATCTTGAGTCATGGAGCTTTCTTGGGTTTTTACATCATCCTTCATTTTGGAGATGTCCTGACTTTTCTCTCTTTTTCGGGGAAGGGTACGTCACAAACTCCTTCATCTTGGAGATGTTCAGATCCTTTTTCTTCTTTCTCAGGAATTTGGCTGATGATATAGGTTCATTGGTCAAAATTCTCTAGGTGATAGCGGAAATCAAATATCTTTTAGGGTTTGTCGGTAGGTCCATCACACTCGCCTTCATCTTGACGGTGATCCGAACTTTTTCTAGAAGGATTCGTCACAAATTCCGTCATCTTGGAGATGTTTCAAATCTTCTTTGGCCCCGGAGATCTAGCTCGCATAATTCATCTTCATCTTGACGACATTTGAGAGATCCCTTTTGCGGATATTTGATTTACAACTCAAATGACTGAGGAGGTATGGATTGGGTAGGTTCTTTTTTATTGCCCAGGATATTTTCACTGTCTTACTGTCAAAAGAATGATCTTTAAGAATGTGCCATAGCTATGATCAATATCAGTTCACTTATGGCTTTTCAACATCATTGAATTTTTCCTTTGCCTGGTCATATCGAAGATTTTTCTTCTCCTCTTGGTTGACCAACAAAAAAGTTTGAATTTAGTTCTTATTTCGCAAAAGTCTTGCTCCTTTGGAAATAATACTAAAGGTAGTTTGAGATAATTCTTTATACAATGAAAATTTTGAGATCAACAATGACTTGATAACAAATTGGCAAAATATTCTTAAAGTCCTTGATGAAACAAATCGCTTGATATCGAATTGACACGTCCGTGACAAAATTCTCCTCGCTTTTTCCCCAAAAAAGAGAGACTCGAGCTTAAGCCCTTACCTGAATGGGAAGTTGGAAATACTCCTCTCTTCCCTAAAAGAGGAGGTGTTTGCAAAACGGAACTTTCGAAGAGAAATTAAGTTTTCGTCAAAACTCCTTATCTATAGGCTTCTCTTATGGAAAGGCGGCCGAAAAACAAAGTTGAGAAAATATCACAGAGGAATGAGTCCATCATACTCTCCCTAGAAGAGGGTCCTCTGTGAAGGGGTTGGCCAAAGATGAGAAAAATGAGGGCCATAAAAGAAACGAGCTTCCATCGAAGCTCTCTCTAAAAAAAATGGTTCTTTTGTGTAAAGTTGGTTGTTGTTTTGCAAACTGTTCACGAAGAAAATGAGTCCCTTCAAACTCTTCCTGAAAAGGGGGTTCTTGCAAACGAAAGATGGTTGTATGCGAAAGGAACGAGCTCCCTCGAACTCTCCCTGAAGAGGGTCCTGTGCAAGAGAAAAAATGATTGATTTGTTGATAAAATGATGACCCGAAGGTCGAAATTGAGATTTTAGAGCTTGAATGATGATGATTGGTTAGTACGAAGACTGAACCTGGAGGGCTAACTGATCAGTCAGCCAAACAACTAGCACGAGCTCTAGATGTACCAGCACTGGATTTCGATAAATGCCAAAGTACGAGCGCTAGGTTTTCGAGAATGCACACCAGTACGAGCATTGGGTTTCCGAAATGCACACCAGCATGAGCACTGGTTTTTTCAAAAGGAGAGTTGAAAATGAGACCGACATTCGAAGATACTTAAGAATTAAGCGAGAATGATTGTCGGTGTTTCAGGATTATCCCTTATCCTGAAGGGGAAGTTCAGGTTTGTCCCTTAACCTGAAAGGGAACTTTGAGAAAATAAGGATATACAAAAGCGAAAAACCCAAGTCGGGACTCGGTTTTTCGAATACAAGAAATGAGTGAGAATCGAGTTTGAAAACTCGAATTCTCAACACCACAATTTGCCCAATATTAGCATTGGATTCAAAAGGAAGTTCAAGTCGGAACTTGAGACTTCACAAATAAGAATATACAAAAAAGGAAAATTCGAGTCGGAACCCAGTTTTCAAATATAAGAAATGAGTGAGAATTGAGTTTGAAAACTCGAATTCTCAACACAACAATTTGTCCAATACGAGCATTAGATTCAAAAGGAAGTTCAAGTCGGAACTTGAGACTTCACAAATAAGAATATACAAAAAGGAAAATCCAAGTCAGAACCCGGTTTTCAAATATAAGAAATGAGTGAGAATTGAGTTTGAAAATTTGAATTCTCAACACAACAATTTGTCCAATACGAGCATTGAATTCAAAAAGAAGTTCAAGTTGGAACTTGAGACTTCGCAAATAAGAATATACAAAAGGAAAATCTGAGTCGGAACCCGGTTTTTAAGAAAAAATAATGATAAAATGAAAAATGAAATCCTGAGTCGAAACTCAGATGGGAGGGAAACGATTTCAACCCAGGAGTTGGAACTTGAAGGATTGACAAAAGCATGAATAGATTTTGCCGATGAAGATGAGAGATTCATTCGAGATCCTTGACCCAAGGTGGCCTAAGATCCGAATTTATTTATGATGACTTAAGGATTTTTTCCTATCTTGAGGGAATATAGAACAAAATTTGATGTGGATTGAAGGATTTATGGGAAATAATTCAGGTTTATTCCTTAACCTGAAGAAGAATAAAATTTATAAAAATGGAGAAGAATTTAAAGAAATTTATTGAAAATTTATTTTGAAAAAGAATTTTCACGGGTAGCAGCGGTGCTCTCATGAGGGGTATCAGGATTATCCTTTATCCTGGATGGGAAGACCTCGGTCAACGAGGGTCAGGTTTTTCCCTTAACCTGAGGGAAAAATGAATGAAAGAATACCTCATGGGAAAAAGGCATCAGGTTTATCCCTTAACCTGAAAGGGTTAAAAGAAAAAGATCAATAAAATAAAACTGATAAAACTTGATAAAATTTGACAAAATTGATAAGCTTAACAATAAATTGATGAAAACTTGATTAAATTGAAAAATGAAACGAATGCAATTAATAAAGATAACAAGATTAATCGAAAAAATTGATAAAATTTTTAGAAAAATATTCGTCTGATCCTGCCTGCATTATGATGAAGGAAAATAAGTATAGATCAAAATAAAATGCCCAGTATCAGGGGGGAGGATGTGAGAATTTAATAGAAGATTATTGCTTTAGTGAAAGACTTTTGAAGAGTACAAAAGGCTATGATGAACAATTCAAGTGTAAAATATGTTCAAATGTAAAGCATTAATAGGATCGGGCAGTTCCACTCCATCTGCGTTGATCAGGCGATAGGAATTGCGAGGCATCGCTTCCTTAACCACATAAGGGTCTTCCCAATTGGGTGACCACTTGCCCTTTGGTCGATGCTTGAGATGAGTTGTCGATCTGAGCACAAGATCATTGACTCGAAATCTTCTCTCATTAACTGACTTGGCGTAATGTCGGGCTATCCTCTGTCGATAGGCCTGAGCGTGCTCTGCTGCCTTGAGCCTTTTCTCATCTAATAGATCAAGTTGTACCAACCTCTGTTGTTGATACTGATCAAGCGGAAGTTTGATGAGCGACGTGAACTTGAGAGCGGGCTTATGAACATGGAGAGGTAATACTACCTCGGTTCCATAGACAAGCTCTGAAGGAGTAGCATTGGTTGGGGTCCGAATGGTGGTTCGGTATGCCCAAAGTGCATCGTGCATCTTCTCGTGCCAATCGCGGCCTGTTTTCACGGTTCTTTCTAGAATGTGAATCAAAATTTTGTTAGTGGCCTCTGCCTGGCCATTTCCTTGAGGATAATAAGGAGCTGAGAAGTGGTGATGAATCCTGAACTTCGAGCAGAAGGTCTTCATCCTCTCATTCTTGAAGTGGCTGCCATTGTCTGACACAATATCATGTGGGATGCCGAAACGGCAAAGAAGATTCTTATGGATAAACGAAACCACATGTCGGCCTTCTACTATTCGCAGAGTGACAACTTCGACCCATTTGGTGAAGTATTCTGTAGCCGCGAGGAAGTATCGGTGGCCATTAGAAGCCGAAGGAGTGATCGGGCCAACTACATTGAAGGCCCACATCGAAAAGGGCCAAGGAGAGACCACGGATTGCAAGTATGTGGTCGGTGCATGAATGGAAGGGGCGTGCATTTGACATTTGATGCACTTCCTTACAAGTTGATGGCAATCCTGTTGCATGGTTTTTCAGTAATACCCTGCCCGAATGATTTGCTTAACGAGTGTTTGGTAGCCAATGTGACCACCACAAATTCCCTCGTGTGCCTCTTGGACAACTTCCAAGGCTTCATTTTCATCTAAGCATCTGGCGTACTCAGAACTGAACCCACGACGGTAGAGAGTATCAACAAGGATGAAATAACGGGCTGGCATGCGCTGAATCGCGTGTTGATCCTTTTTTGGCATTTCCGATGGAAATTTACCAGTTTCGATGAAGTTTTTTATGTCTTGGTAACCAAGGCTTCTCTTTCTGAGTGGCTTGGTTCACTTGCTCAACTGAAATGTAGGTAGGTTGATCAAGTCTGCCAATCTCGAAGGAACGACAGGACTCACTGTCTTTAAAAGACATAATAGAGCCTAAACAGGCTAGGCCATCGGCTATGTGATTGTACTCTCTCTTGACATGGTTGAGCTGAAACTCTTCAAAGTTGCCTATAAGAGCTAAGGCAATCTTTTGATAAGGGATTAACTTTGAATCCTTGACTTGCCATTCAGCATTAACTTGACTGACAACAAGTAATGAGTCGTCGAAGGCGTGTATTCTCTTGACACCAAAGTCTTGGAAAATCTTGAGGCCTTGTATTAGAGCTTCATACTCGGCCATATTATGAGTACATTGGAAGTCGAGCTTGAGGGAATAAGGGAGTATCTCCTTTTCAGGAGTGATTAGCAAGATCCCAATTCCTATACCAGACATGTTTCGGGCTCCATCAAAGAATAGAGTCCAAATTGGGGATTCCTGAACACTGCAAATGCGATCATCAGGGAAATCATCTTCTGCTTTGATCTCTTTTGTTAACGGGAAATCTGCCAACTGATCTGCGATGGACTGACCCTTGACTGACTTCTAAGAAACATATTCCAAATCGTACTGCATTAGGAGGACTTGCCATTTTGCAATCCGTTTAGTAAGGAAAGGCTGCTCAAGGATGTACTTGAGAGGGTTAAGTCTTGATAGAATTTTGATCTCTGAGGCCATCAGATAATGTCTCAACTTCTGACACATCCATACTAAGGCTAGACATGTCTTCTCCATCTGAGAGTATCTCTTCTCATTATTGATGAAGGTCTTGCTGATGTAGTAGATGACATGCTCTATCCGGCTGCCTTCCTCGTACTGTGCAAGAAATCTGCCGCAAGCATTGTGATTGACGGAGATATATAAAAGTAGTGGTTTTCCGAGTTCTGGTGGCTTCAGAACTGGTGGATTGAGGAGATACTGCTTGATGCGCTCGAATGAGAGCTGACATTCTGGTCCCCACTCAAATTTCACTTCTTTTCTTAACAAGTGATTGAAAGGCTCGCATCTCATAGCCAAAATGGAGATAAAACGTCGAATAGACTGAATGCGACCTTGAAGGCTTCGCAGCTCTTTAAGATTAGTGGGAGGCGGCATATTGATGATCGTCTTTGCCTTGGCAGGATCCACTTCTATGCCTTTCTTGCTGATCATATAGCCAAGCAGTTTACATGACTCTACTCCGAAGACGCATTTCTGTGGATTGAGTCTCAACTTGTAGAGAATAAGTCTTTCGAAGACTTGGCCGAGAGCATCAAGATGATCCTCCTCTTCTTTTGACTTGACCAAGATGTCATCCACATAGGCATCCATATTCTTGTGCATCTGGTCATGAAAGATAACTGCCATTGCTCTCTGATAGGTTGCTTCAACATTCTTAAGCCCAAACGGCATGACTGTATAGCAAAACGTACCCCAAGGCGTAGTAAAAGAAGTTTTAGATTGGTTCCAAGTGGCCAATTTGATCTGATTATAGCCTGAGTATCCATCCATAAAGGAAAACATGGCATGGCCTGCTGTGCTATCGATCAGAAGATCGATGTTGGGAAGTGGATAATCATCTTTCATGGTTGCTTTGTTCAGATCTCTGAAATCAATACAGATCCGGACTTTGCCATTCTTTTTGGGAACCGCCACAATGTTCGTCAACCAATCTGGGTATTCAATAGTCTGAATGAATCCTGCCTTTAACAACTCTTCAAGTCCTTTTTTAACTTGCGGTGCTACTCGGGGATCCATTTTTCTGAGCTTCTGCTTGATGGGTTTGCAATCTGGCTTCAGCACAAGGCGGTGCTCAACCAACTTGGGGTCTAAGCCTGACATATCCTCATAAGTCCAAGCGAAGACTTCCTGATGCTGTTTGAGAAAATAGACGAGCCTTTCCTTCTCATTCGAATTCAAGCTGGAACCAATCTTGAGGATTTTCGGATCATCTTCCGAACCAATGTTGACATCCTCTGTTGGATCTTGAACGAATGATGATGGTCCATCCTGCTTCTGAATACTGGCAAATCTTGAATCGTTGAGTCGAATTCTGCCAACTCTTCGATCTGCTCTGTCACTTTGCTGACTTCTGCCCCTGCCTTTGTCTTGCAGATTCTGGCCGGTTTGGACTTATTTTGATAAAAATTGGTATTGATGACGAGCTTCTTAAGCGATTTAGGAGCCATAATTCTGGCAATCTGAAAGCACAAAGAAGGTTTTTGAGAAAAAGGGTTTTGAAAAATAGCCTTTTGTATAGAAAGGAATAACAATCATGGAAAATGATGTAAGCAAAGAATTTGTGTATACCAAGGTGAGATATAGGAATCAAAATTTCATTGATTTAAGTAACTTTGATATTTACAGATGATTGAATGAAAGAAAGAAACTAGGGCGGATCTTTTGCCCCTACAAGAAAGAAAAAGAAAGCAGAAAACACTGGCATTGTCTTCATAGTGTTCCTTTGATGAATGTGATCTTTCTGTCGGACGATTGACCTGTGAAACCCAAGCCTGCACCTTGGATATGCTGAGCGGGGATGATCGGCTCCAGGATGCCGTCCTCATTGCTGCCCAGGCCCCTGAAGGGCTGATAATCGTGCTTGATCAGGAGATCAAATCCTCTCTTCGCTTTTGAGAATTGGGGAAAAAGAGGGTGATCCCGAAAGGAAGTGCAGTCGAGGCACCCACCTAGCTTGAAGAAGTGAGGTCCCTGCCATTGAACCACTGCTGTAACATTCTCTGTCGGCTGGGCTTCTTTCAGCTTCAACATGTCCAAGCTTTCACTTAAATTGATTTCATCGACTTCCTGGATGCTCGGAATGTCAGCAGTGAAAGTAGGACGGGGAATCATCGGCTGCGGGAGTCGCTCTTCTGGGTCCTCTCCTAGGACTGTGGTGATTATGCCTCCCTTCGACCACTTGATACACTGATGAAGGGTTGAAGGAACAGCGTTGGTATTGTGGATCCAAGTGCGCCCAAACAATAGATTGTATGTGGGCGGCACATTGACCACGTGGAAGAGCACGGTGTGTACCGAGTAATTGATGAAAATTTCAAGAAATATCTTCCTCTTTGCTGTCTGCCCGTGGTTGTCGAAACTGTAGATCGTGATTGGATCCGGGGTATATTCCTCTTCTTTTAGGCCCAATGCCTTGGCCGTCATTTCAGGACAAATATTGAGGTTGCTGCCTCCATCGACGAGCACATAAGGGACTGTCATGCCCCTGGTTCGCACCACTATGTACAAGGCGTTGTTGTGGAAAGAATGAGGCTTTGGCAAATCCTCATCTGAAAATGTGATAGGTGCGTTTGTCATGGCGTGATTGACGATTTGAGTCATATCTTGCGGAGTTGTACTAAGCTTGACCTTGATCTTTCTGAGCAGATCTTCTAGCATTTGTCGATGCTCAGGTGAAGCGTGGGTCAGGTCCAGGATGGAAATATTGGATAGAGCGGTGATTGGCTTCTGAATTGACCCTGAAGCCTCTTCTTTCTTCGAAGTCGCCTTGATGAAGCGCTTCGGAATTCTGGGAACTATCTTGGCAATATATGTCGTTGCTTTTGATGAATTCTTGTTGCTGATTAATGACGCAATATCCACCCTCTTGGTGGAAGACTGCGCTTGACGAAGGACCAGGACCTGATGCTGATCCTGAATGTCCTGGCTGGAACATGGCTGAATACTGCCTTGCAGAGAGAATGTTTGTTCTGTGATGACTGAAACTGAATGTTTAGGAAATGGCCTGGACAAGATTTTTGGTTGTTCTTCCTCATCCTCGATCAATAGATTTTTGTCATTACAGTCTTGAATGATGTTTTTAAGGACAAAACAGTACTCTGTGTCATGCCCAACAGTCCGGTGGAATTTGCAGAATTTATCCATCCATTTTCCCATAGCAACGGGAGGATCTGCCACTTTGGGGAGTTTGATCATTCCCTTTGACATCATATACTCCAAGATGTCTTCGCGAGATTGTTCCAGAGCTGTGAACTCTCGATCATAACTCCAACCCTCATGCTTCAGCTTCTCTGACTGCTTTGCTTTCGGCTACGGTGTTGACTGAACAGGCTGTGGCTTGACAAATTTTCCTTTCTGAGATGCCGAGTTTGTCCTTTCGGCCCTGAAATGCCCGACATTCTTGTTATGATTTTTCTTGCTCTTCTTGTTGCCAGAACTGCCACTGCCCTGATTCAAAAATTCTGCAGAGTAGGTGACGTGCGCCTTCTTCTTTTGGTTAGGATTCCCTCTGACAAAAGGATATCCTTCGTACAGACCATTGTCCAAGCCAGTCTCGAGCCATTCGGCTTTCTCAATTAGTTTGATGAATGATTTGGCGGGCGAGGTAGAAATGAGGTTCCTCAGGGGCTGGGCAAAGTTGTTCAAAATGATCTGCAAGGCATGCTCTTTAGGGATAGGAACCTTCATTCTGTTACAGGTGCTTCTCCACCTGTGGATGAATTCATTGGCTTTCTCATTCTCATTTTGTTTTAAATTGTACAGATGATTGAGGGTTGGTGAGGCTTCAACATTGAACATGAGGCGCTTAATGAACAGGTTAACAACTTTATCAAACTCTCATAATTTGATAGGATTAATGTGGTTTGCATACCACCTGGCCGCTACACCCTCTAGGCTGCGAGGAAAGCAAATGAATAATGCCCGATTGTCTTTCCTGAAACGGCCGCACTCAACATAGAAAGTGGCCAAATGAGCCTTAGGGTTGCTCATTCCGTCGAACTTAAGGAACTTGTGAGGGAGATTTTCCAGATTGTCATCCCCGTCTAGGCCATGGTAAAAATCTTCACCGGAGTAGGTCTGCTTGCCCTTGCTTTTGGCCTGAATATCTTTGATGGCCCGATTCATTCCTTTCATCTGCTCTTGCATCGGATCATTAGCCAGAATGGGCTTGTTTATTGATTCGGGCTCTGCAGTAGTCTTTACAAGTTGCGGGGGATTCTGATGAAAAACAAATTGTTCTTTCTCTTCTGATTCCTCTTCAACTAATTTTGTTTCTTCAGAAGTGGTGTCAAGCTGGACTTTCTTCCTGATGATCCTGATTGGCTTCTTTACAGCCTTCTTCTTTGTCTTGCTTTTCGGAGCAACCTTTATCTGACTGGCCTCAGCCTGTTCTGACATCATTCTGGTCATCATTCTTTTGAACAGGTTATACATGGCAGGATCTATATCATATGTTTGGTTCTGATTCTGCCACCTGACCAATTTGGGAGAATTCATTGCTTCGATTTCGCTGTCAGTGTGCTGAGGAGAAGTCTTTTTTCTAGCTCTGGTTTGAACCATTTTGACAATGCCAGATGATTTCTGCAGAAATAGGGGAATGGTTAGAGACCGGAGGAATTTTTTTTTTTTTTTTGAAAATGTGGCCTTTTGAGAAAAAGACATGAAAGAATGAATTGATAGACAATTTAGACAAGTTATCCCATCACCAGGGATTGGGTCATCACAAATTTTGCGATAATTGAGTCACCATTTTGCGGTGACAAAAATGCGCCTTATGACCTAGGCGAGGTCATCCATCATGATGAGAGATAATCGAAGAAAGAATATAAGGAAGAGGTCTCATCACTGGGGATGAGGTTGTCACGAGGATTGTGACCATATAAAACAAATTAAAATTTTGGCCATAAAGAGCTTTCTATCAGAACAAAAAGTTGCATTTTTATTGATGACAAAATTTAAATACAAAGAGAAGGTGGGCAGACAGTTTGCCACCATTCTCGATATTCCGACGATACATTAGGACCAGGAAATATAGATAAAGGAATGAAGGAGTCCCAAGTGTATTTGGTGACGTGGTATGCCCCAGACCACTGATTCGACTGCAGATCGAACTCTAGCATGCGGCCCGTCGGGAAGCGAGGGTTGACACGAATCTGCCGCTGCGAGAATTGTCTGAGACACCTCTCTGGCTGATAGTCGACGCAGAAGAAAGGGCCAAGCAATCTGTATCGCTTGCTACGAGCATAAGTGTAGCGATGAACTGATTCTCGTCTATCAAAATAGTCCCAGAGGATCTCTTCCTGGTGTAGACTCTCGATCAAGGCTCGATACTGATCAATAGATTTCAACTTCTTGCTGTTGAACCTGAAGGAACTGCCTTTGATGGAACATGTCGCAGGAACCACGACTGCAAGGCATGCGTGCATCCTTCCACCAAAATGGTCTCTCCGAGGGCGAAACGGGCTAAGCCTCTGTAGAGAAAGGCTAGAGCTGCCATGGACACCGAAAGCTGACGGGTCTGCTTGCTCTCCCATCTTCGAAAGAGTTGGGCGACTCTGACATCGATAAAATTCTGACCATCCTGAAAGAACGCTAGTCCCACTGTGCATAGGACCATGGCATGCTAAATTTTTTCTTTTGTTGCTCGAGACAAGGTATCAACTTCTTCGTAGGCCCCATACTTGCGATAGAGTCCGAACAGGTCGATAAACTGACTTCCGCTGATCTCCGTGAGAGGCCAAGATCTGCTCCTTGTAGCTTTGGCTAATGCCTCTCGAACATCTATCCCCTTGACATTGATCAGGAACTGCTGCCCGACCGGGTCGTCTGGCTGACCAGCTGGCTCTGGCAATCCCATGATGTCACTGAACTCATCCATTAGCATAGTCATCTCTCCCCATGGAAACCAAAATGTGCAGGTACGTGGATTCCATCGTTCTGCCATAGCTTGAATTAGACTGTCGTTGATGGTTCGCTTGCCAACTGTCGATGCCATCTCCAATCCACAATCATCTAAGTGGTCCGGGAACATACGCGAGAAGGTGGCAAACCAGGAATAATACCACCGAGGGAAGAAGGAACGAGACTGGATGACCCGATGATCTGGGGTTCCATCCTTTATTTGATAGAAGACATGATCCCTGGGAAAGATAGCATCGGGAGATTCAGACGCCATCGGAATGATATTGAGGCAAGAGAGGAAGAGAATTAGATAGACTACAGGACTTACGAACAGACTTTGATGGAATAAGAGGATAGACATAAATCCTAGAATTTTTTTTTTGAGAGACTAAGGGACTTAGAAAGTCTTTTCATGGTTTTTTTAAGAAAATTTTGACACAAAAGAGAAAAGATGGTAGATAAAGGAAAAAGTATATATCTGGGTTTTTTTTTTTAAATAGAGGAAAATTTTGAATAGTACACCCAGGGTTTTGAAGAAGGTCTGATATATACAGAAGAATACAAGGAAATATTACACAATCATAGCTGCACAAACAAGGATGCGCACACAGCACTCCCTAAAGGCTGACTCTAAAATGCAATATTTGAAATAGCTTGTACGACCTTAATCCTAACTCTATGGTTCAGATCATCTGATTCCAATCAAGATACGCCGATATACTCAAGTCGAAGCTCAAAGTACGTGGCATATAAGATATCTCTCCGGTTCTAAGGTAAAGGCTTCCCAACATCCTTGAGCACCTACCGATATACCTCGGACTATGGCCCTTAGGTACGTGGTAGGGGGGCGCAAACCCAAATAAGTGGTCCAGTTGTGAGGCTCTCTCCCGAACTATGGTTCAGTGAGACAGCCCAGCAACATGAAGACCAGGACAATAAAGGTAGGGATGTTTTCAAAATATGATCAACATGCAATAAAATCAGAAGGCTCTAATGCAAGTCCTAAAGAGATAGATTTAAATAAAGAGAAGCATACACTTGCATACATTGTTTTGCATTCAATCCCTAAAATTGAGGAGAGTTGTATTTAAGACCTAAGTCTAATGTGGACATGGAATAATCTCCTCAATATGGTCCTACCAAACCATACTTAGATCCTATATGCAAATGATGTCAGCTTAGGACAGAGTCTAGGCTCCTAAGGTTTGCATGGAAATAAAGCTGACATTTAAAGAATAAAGACTTAGAAAATATCAAAGCAAAGCAAAAGGCACAAATTCGACCGGACGAAGACGGGTCCCATCTCGGTCGCCAAAACTGTGATCATCGCAAAATTTTTCTTCTCTTGTAGTTTCTCTCTCTTCCTTCTCTTTTCCTTTTCCAACCCCTATTTTCCTCCTTTTTGAAGGGAGAAGAATAAAAGATAGAAAAGAGAGAGAAACTCTTTAGCGGGGTCTCACTTGACCTTGATTTGAAAATATTTAGCAAATAACTCGCCTCCGTTTTGAAATATATTGCGGGAAAATGGAGAGACGGGATTCGCTCGTCGGTACGAGGTTTGACCGTTCCTGGCGCCTTTACCAGAGGTAATCGAACCAAGGATCGAATCTATGCCTTTTGCTTTTCCTAAATATCATCTAAAATTTTATTCTAAAGATCTAAATGCACAAAGAATCATGCTTGTGCAATGCAAAGATATATGCTCTTTTTGAAAGATATTTTGAAAATTTCCAAGTATTCTGAGATGAACTTGATAAGGGAGTGAAGGAATAATTGAATCTAACTTTAGAACTTGAGATAGATCAGAGAAGTTCTAAGTCTTTGAAGTAGTTTAGAGTTGGAAGAATAAATCTTTGAATTTGAAAAGAATGATTGGAAGATGAGTGAAAAGGAAAAAGGAAAGAAATTCCAAAGTCAGAAAATAGACTTTGAACTTAGATTTAGGAGAAGAGATAAAACTTATAATGAAATTTGAATCTAAATGATGACTTTGAATGGTATTTAGAAATGAAGTGAATTTTAGGAAGTTCAGATGAGATCTGAAAATGGCATTGGATCTCAAAATAGATTCAAAATCTAAAATCTGAGATCCGATGTAAAATTGGGTTCTGGATCCTAAGATGGATTTGGATTTGAAGTCTGAGATCCAAAGTGTGATTGAATTCTGGACCCTAAAATGGATCTGGATCTGAAGTCTGAGATCTAAAGTGTGATTAAATTCTGGACCCTACAATGGATTTGGATCTGAGATCCAAAGTGGAACTGGGTTCTGGATCCTAAAATGGATTTGGATCTGAAGTCTGAGATCCAAAGTTGAACTGGGTTCTGGATCCTAAAATGGATTTGGATCTGAAGTCTGAGATCCAAAAGTAGAATTGGGTTCTGACCCTAGAATGGATTTTGGATCTGTAATCTGAGATCCAAGGTGAAGTTGAGTTCCGGATTCTAAAACGGATTTGGATCTGAAGTCTGAGATCCAAAAAAAGTGGAATTAGATTCTAGATCCTAAGATGAATTTGGATCCAAGGTCTGAAATCCAAGATGTAGTTTGGATCTAGAGCCTAAGATCCGAAGGTAGAATTGTATTTGGAAAACTGGATCCAAGTTGATCTGATTTTGGATTTGGAATTTCCAAAAATTGATTTGAGAATTGAATTTTGAATATACAAAATGAATTTTCGAAGGTAGAATTGTATGAAAATAATGCAATTTATGATATTTACAATGCTCATTCATTCTATCTAAAACTGGAAATATAAATTCTTATTCAGAATCTAACTATTACAACTCATAAAATCAAATTTACAACTCCCAGTAATGATATTTTCCATATATTCCATGCAAAACACTCAGTTAGTATGAAAACGGAGGAGAATTTACATATATCATGTTGATTTCAAAGATACGAATTATGAGACATTTATGTACTTACCTTGCACTTGATACCTCAAAATAATGTAGGTGATCCAAGGCATGGAAGGGTAGCCATTCAGTGTATTTGTCTATATATATGTATGTATGTATGTATGTATATATATATATATATATATATATATATATATATATATATATATATATATATATATATATATATATATATATATATATATATATATATATATATATATATATATATATATATATGTATATATATATAATGTGAATGTGGAATAGGTGATTGATGATGGTAAGTTGCTGCAAATTGTTTGGATGGCTATAATGAAGAGTGATAGATATGGGTGGCCTAGTAGGTACAGGGGTGCAACAGAGGAAAGTGACAAGTATATGCATATGTAAGCTTGTGAGGTGAAGGAGGTGGTGCTGCAGTGAGAAAATGACCTAAATGATATGCACCTAGTACAACACAGTCATGTCTGCTGAAATGACCTGTAGGTGGCAGGGGGTTGTGCTATAAACACAAAGAGTTTAGCAGTGGGTTTAGTGCAAACAGCGTGCACAGATGACAGTAAGTAAGGTCTGGGTTGGGTGATTGGATGGCAAGCATGATGGGTTATGCCAACACTGAAGGGTTTTTGACAATGGGAATCAGGTTGGAGAAATGAGGAAGATATACAGCTGTATGCTGGGGATGCCTGGTAGGCATGAGATGAGGGATACACAGCAATGTTAAACCTTGCTAAAAGAGCAGAAGGAGGGGCACAGTAGTGCAGAGCACTGCTATAGGCATAGGAAGATTTCAACAATACCAATTACTGTTGTAAACATCGAAGAGAGGAAGAAAGAAAAAAAAATGATGTGAGAAACGGTACTTGATATTGGCACAAGAAACCGATGGCCACAAATGCAATGATAATAGATGTTATCAACAAAGGAGGGATTGCCTTATAGAAATAATCTTTAAAGCAATTTAAAACCAGGTGGCAGCTCATCAACACTCTGTAAAAAAAAAAATTGTATCTATCACCTTTTGGGTAATGCATATCCTGTAATCCATCGCATACTAGGTTATGTATATACAGGAAACAGCTGTGCAGTGAATGGTATGTTTAGGGATATGTAGAGAAGATATTGACAGTTAGGGAGTAGTTAGGGAGTGATTGAGAGATGACGAGGTACTAAGGTAGGACAGCAATGGTGGTCACGAATGCTGTGGATGCCAAGTATGAGATGCCAAGGCATTAATTAATATAATAACATAAAAGAGAAAAATATTACACTGTGGATGTTGTGTGATGAACACATAAGTGTACAAAAAGATGCCAATGCTAATTCTACTGTGCACTCGATATGGGTTTTGAGAATGAAGGGATGGCAGGTTGCAAGTGCCAAGGAAGGCGGCCACAGAGACACTGTAGCTGATGTATGTACAATGGCGTGACTGGGTTGGAGCAACTGTAGAAGATGGAAGAGCTGGAAATGGCTAATGACAGGCAAATAGCAGGGCAAACACTGATAGTAAGTGTGCTTTGCAGGGGTGTCTCAGTGTGTTTCATCAAGTTGGCCCAATGTTCCACTTGAGAAGCCAAACGAATCAATCTAATAGCTATTAGTGCATGATAAAGAAGCTTTATAAAGCTAAAGCATCGTTCATGCGAAAATCACAAGGAATTTAGTGATGTGGTCTGAAATGTTCACTATGGGGACACCTGCGTGAGTTAATATTTGCAACTCTTGAAGGTTACCCGACCTTTAATAATGTACTTGCCGATCTCAGCAAAATACCCAACCTGCTGGAATCATCCTTATTAGCGGGAAAACACACGCCAATGTCACTCTTTTTTTTTTTAGAAGGAGAAAGCACAGGAACCATACAGATGTATAGCCTTAATTTAGGCCACTTCTTGATGACCAGATTTTCCCCACCTTAGGCTTGTAGTATATCTGTCTCCATAGGCAACGAAAAAACACTTTTCCTGTTTTTTTTTTACTCAGGGCCAGAACAAAGTATAGTCCCAGAAGAAGCTCCTCATTACGATGATCAAAGAAGATCAACATCAGTGCGAATCCAAACAGTCAAGCATGAGAAAATCAAATATTGACAGATAATTGAGATGCTCACAGTCTTGTGATAAGAGATGAGGAATAATAATGTTGTAACCTATGTGAAAATAAGAGATGAACCACATGATTTTGATTCCTACGTACAGAAATGGCTACAGAACAGCCATTTAGGTCAAAAAGCCAAGGAGCAATGGTTGCTCGGTTTTTTTTTAAGGGATGCAAAGTGTGACCTGCTAAATTTTTTTTTTTTTTCGGTACACATTGGTATATGGAAAAAATGATTCCATAACCCCGAGCTGGAGGCTGAAGATGCAGTTGGTGCTAATATGCAGAATCCTGTTCCACAGGAAAATATTAACCATCCATAGTATTGCCATTGTAGGGTAAGCTATGTTGTCATAGGAGGCTTAGAGTTTATATGGAATTCTCTCCTTCAAACTAAGAGTGGATCGATGCTTACTTTTTATGTGGTGATTACCAAAGCTCAACAGTCGAACGATTATAACCCAGTCAGTCAGCAAAGCACACAACCATTGTTATGAATATATATATCATGGTGGACTATGAATATAATAAATTTTCCTTTTGTTGTAGGAAAAGAAAGTGAAATGAAAGCAATATAACGAAAAAGGAATGAAGCAATGAAATGAAGCAAGGTGACGAAAATGAAAGAGACACAGTGCGATAAATACATTAACCAGATAATAATGATGATGCAACTACTGTAAAGAGAATACATAGTGCATTTGAGTTGAAGAATGACAGAAAATGAAATAGGTCAGATACATTTGCAGGTAAAACGAGAGATCAGCGGAGGATCGTTGCAAAAAGGGTCTGATCTAGGACCAGATCAGATTCCACTCTGTAAAGGTAAAATGTGACTATGAGTAAAAGACTCTGTTACTGACCTATCACAATGTAGAGGAGATTCATACGACAAAAGAGATACAGGTAATGAATTGAAAGAGGTTGATAACAGGGTAAACTAAGATACTACACGAATAATGAGATATTAATATGATTCACCTGGCAAATGGTATTCTAAGAAAAAAAAAGAAAGGAAAAGAAGAGGAGAAAAAAAATGGAAACAACACCCGATAAGGTCAATTATACCAAGTCTTATAACCCTGATTATGCCAATCAAAAGGCATTGAAGTGATTGCCAAATGCATCATCAGCGCTGTTAAAGGCGGGGTGATAATATGAACACCTTCAGGGAGCAGGATCAAACGAGAAAGGAGGAAAATACAAAAATAAATAAATAAAAAAAAAGGAAAAGAAAAAAAAATTGAAATAGTGAACTACGAAGGGAACAGAGAAAACATAATGTCAGAATGTATTCATTCTTTTTTATTTTGCTTGTCTATAATCCATTTTGTTATATACAAATTGGTATTACAGAGAGTGTGTCAATGGGTTAAACAGACATTGAAAGAAGGAAGAAAGAAAAGGAACACAATTAAATTATAAAAGCAATGGATGATACGAAGAGAATAGAGGATGGGATAGATGGCTTACAGTGACCTGCTGTTATGGCTGGGTGTGGGAGCTCTTTTGGTGATCCAAAGGGAGGCCTGGATAGAGCCGGCTTTTCTGCAGGGGAGGAGGAAGCAGGAAAACTGGAATGAGAGGCTTACTGACTTCCTTTTGCTTGCAGGCACCTTGGAAGAGGGAGCGAAGATGATTGTTGGTAGTAGAAAAGGGCGAAAATGGATGGATGCGAGAAGAAAAAAAATCTGATCTCTAGAGGGATCCTGGAGTGCTCTTCTTAAAGGAAGAGTGGAAGGTTCTAGCGGACGGAGGTTTGTTGAGGATGAATGGAGGAGGGAGGCTCCCAGGCGATCGAGGGTGGAGAAGGGAAACTCGCGAACCCGCGGCCGTTGTAGACTTTCCTTTATTTTGAAAAGTGGGTCCCTTTACAATGACTTTTCAAAAAGTGGTTTTAAAGAGGGGGTTTTAGCAAACTTTTGCTAAAAGGTGTTTTTCATAAAACTTGATTTTCAAAAAGGGTTTTTAGAAAAAGAGGTATTTTCAAGGAGGTTCTCAAAACTGTTTTTCTTTCTTTTCTATATTTTTACTTTTTTGCTCTTTTCAAAATTTTCTATATCCTTTTTTTGTATTTATTTTTTTTTGTATTTTTTGGAATAAAACCTTAAAATTTACGAGAAAACGAAGATTTAAACTAATTTTCTTGTATTTTTGGGAAATATTTACAAAAGAAGGTTTTCAATGTTATTTTGGGAAAAATTCTTCAGAAAATGGGTTTGGACCCAAGTTTTGAGAAAAAAATGTTCGAGTTTTGAAACTCGACTCGAGAAACACAACATGATGGATCCAAATGAACACCGGACGAAGTGTCTAAGCTAAAAAGTTATTTTGGAAATTTCGAGAATTTGATTTTAAACATTGGACAACGAAGCTCAGATTTGGATCTTTTATCTGGATCCAGATCCGAAATTGAGTCAGATTTATAAAATGAATTTAATTTCAATAAATCTTGAGAAATAAAATGGAATTTGGATTTAAAACTGACTCAATTACCCAGAAAATGAAGATAAAGGCCAAAGTGAAATATTTACAATATTTTGAAAATTTTGGGGTGTTCACACTAAGCCCTTGAAAGGCTGATAGTTGTGCTTCAATAACAGGTCAAATCCTTTCTTGGCTCTCACAAACTGTGGTAAAAGATGATGGTCCCTGAGAGTGTTGTAATCGAGATGACCCCCAATCTTAAAGAAATGTGGCCCTTGCCATCGGACCATCGTTGTAGTATGCTTCATCTCTGGTGCTGCCTCTAGCTTCAATATCTCGAGGCTTTCACTAAGAATAACCTCTTCACTTTCTCTGATGCTAGGGATGTCAGCAGTGTAGGTTGGCCTGGGAATCATATGCTGCGACAACCTCTTTTCTGGGTCTTCCCCCAAGACAGTAGTGATTATGCCACCCTTGGACCACTTAATGTGAATGCATTGTGAATCCACGTTCGCCCCAGTAAAAGATTATATGTTGGTGGCACATTGATGATGTGGAAAATGATTGTGTGGACAAAGTAGTTGATAAATATTTCTAGGAAAATCTTTCCCTTTGTTGTATGTCCATGATTGCCAAATCCAAAATAGTGATTAGATCTAGCGCATACTCTTTTTCTTTTATACCCAGAGCCTTGGCCATCATCTCGGGGCAAATGTTGAGGCTACTGCCTTTGTCGATGAGCACGTGGGGTACAGTCATTGCCCTGGTTCAGACCATAATATACAAAGCATTATTATGAAATGTATAAGGCTTGGGCAGATCCTCATCTAAGAATGTGATTAGAGCATTGGTCATGGCCTGATTGACGATTTGGGCCATGTCTTCTAGAGTGGTGTCAGGCTTGACCTTGATTTTTTGCAGCAAGTCATCTAGGACTTGCTGATGTTTGAGAGAGGTATGTGCCAGCTCGAGAATCGGGATATTGGAAAGGGCAGTAATTGGTCTTTGCACTGTATCGACCTTCTCCTCTGATGCTTTGCCCTTTTTAGACACCTATTTAATAAAGCTTTTGGGGAACCATGACATTCTTTTGATCACCTTAGAAGATACCCTGGCAGGCTCTTTTGGGACATTCAGTGTAATATCCGAAAATTTCTAAGTTCTTTTCTATAGCATTGTGAAATGTCTTGAATTTTGTGCCAATATAAAACCCTAATTTCGTTAAAAAAATTAATGTTTGAGTATATTCGTAAGGATTAAGGGATTTAATTATATTGAATTGTAGTAAATATAAACCCTACATGGTTTGGATATCTGAGAAAATTCTAAGTGATGTCTAATTGAAAACGTCTTACTTAAAAAGAAAATGTTGATTTTTCTTTTAAGTAAAATTATTTAAATAAAGTAAATTAACAAAAGTAGATTTTAAAAATATACATATTAATATGCTTAATAAGATGGAATTAGTTTATATTTAATTCCTTTACATTTTCACATGAGTTGTGGTTATATAAAACAAAAACGGTTTTTAATTGGAATTTTATGATTTATCAATAATAGTTTAATATAATAGTTTTCTTTTGTATACATTAAAATCCATTTTTTTATTAGTTTAGTAGGAGCCCATAGGTGGGCCATCCCATCCTATGTGGCATCTTACTTCAAATTCAAATTGAAAATAAAGGTATAGTGATTTTCAAGGTTATTTAAAGTTTGAAAAGTCAAAGTGGAGATCAAGGGCTCCAAATGAATTTCATTAATGAGATCAAGGGCTGGAATTAATTCCACCACATAACCTAATTTAAGAAGGGTTATAAAACCCTCCCATAGCTCTTGCCCTCCTCATTTGTGCTGGAAAAAAAAAGGAGAGCTTCTCTCTCCCCCAAAAACCCTCTTCTCTCTCTCGTCTCTTTCCCTTCCCTATTCTCTTCTTTTAGGGTTTCTTTTGGTTCTTGAGTGCAAGATCCAGACCTCAAGGGGTGTGGTGAGGAGATCTAAGGTCTTCATCTTGCTGGAAGAAAGGGCTGATTGGTGGATCGATCAAAAAGGGCTATTCATCCATCAAGAAATACATTTTTTTCAACAAAAGGTAGGGTTTCTATGCTTTTCTTGCAAGAACGGAGTTCTTGGCATGGATTTTGATGCTTTTTCATGAGTTTAGATCATAATCAAACCCTCCTAACCCTGGGTTTGACTCAGATCTAATGATCCATGGCAAAAACACATTTTTCCCTAAAGAAAACCATTTTTGAAATCGGGTTTATTATAAAAATCGATTTCTTAGAAATAGATTTGTAAAATATATTTGTATTTGATTTATTCCATGATTTTTATGCAAATATTAGTTTGGATTGATAGATTATGAAGTGTTTCATCCACTGTGAATATTTTAGAATTTTTGGAATTTTATTTCATGCGTATTCCCTATTTCTTTTAATTTTTTTTGGGATTCGGGTGACTCGGTTTGATTCACCCAAATGCAAATCTCGGAATTCCAGGTTTTCCACTTGACCTCCGTTCAGTAAAATGGTTGTTTCTCCCTCGTCCGGAAGAGTTTTGATGAACGAATTGTTGCGTTGGAAAGCTAACTCCATTGTGCATCTACTGTAGAAATTTGGGATCTGTACATGGACCGAGCACGTCTCTGTGACAGTCGAAACAAAAACTGATAGGTCTGTAGTAAAACATGTATAACTCCCTCATACGAAAGAGTTTTTACAAACGGTTTGCGGCTACGGATAGCTGACAACAATTCCTATATACTGTAAAAATTTTAGCTCTGTTCATGGAGCCAAAAATTTTCTGTGAGCTCTGTACCAGTCGGACAGAGTTATGAAATTGGAAAAATTAGGGCAAATTCATAAATCAAGGCTCAAAGGGTGCATAGTATATATGTTTTTATTTAATTTTTTTATAGAATTAGTATGCATTATGTGAATGATTATGCAGGTCTGATTTTATGCAATCTTATATGATTATGGCATGAATTATAAATGGAAGGTTACACATGAAAGATTTAGGATCAAAAGGTCCAATGAATACAAGTTTATGTTTTAAATTCTAAAAATGTGTTGACTATATGTATGTCCATGATATCGTGATGATATGATTGTTTCATTGATATGGATGTTCATATATATTCTCCTTGTTGCATTGGCCATGTACATGCATATGCATTATGATGTGTGAAAATGAATAAGATGTTTATGCTACGCATGTGCTCAAATGTCTGTTACAAGTTTAATTATATGTCCTTGTCCAATGCTTTATAAGAATGCATTCATGACCATAAAGTGGTTTAAGTTTGATGTTGCATCAAAAGTATGACTGAAATCAAGTAATCATGTGACATTAAACTCAAGATACTTGCTTGGAGAGTAGCAGGTGATACAAAACTTCGTGGGACAAGTTCTGTTACGGGCACGGAAGGTTGCTCCTCCCCTCCCACGATTTTAGGGGAAAAACCTCTGCATTAGACTGCAGCGTAGAGGTTATTGTACTCATGAGGAAAAAACTGATGCATCGGGTTGAAAGGTGTTGGGAATCTCTCTCGTATTAACGTCCCTCACCCCGTCTTAGTGAATGGACCTGGCCAGGCTAAAGCCACCCCTGTATGTAAAACACGTCCTGTGTCATGGTCTTGATCTGAGAATGTCTGTCTGTGTCGTATCAGCAGGGCTAAGAAGTGATAACTTAAATGGTGTGTGCATTAATTTGGCATCACATGCATCATCTAATTAAGAAAATATAACTAAAGATAAGAAAATATGCATGCATTAAAAGAGCTTCTGCATATGGTAAGTCATGCATTTTAATGGTTCATGCATTTTGTATCTTGAATGTATGAATTTATGTCTTTCTGTTAAATATGAAAATTTTAAACATGCATGATTTGTTGTATGATTGTTTAAGTTAAATTAAATGTTAAACCATGAAATTTCTATTGAAATCCTTGTCTTGTTATTCTGTCTTACAAGTTTAGCATAATTACTCTACTTAGACATATTGTCTGACCCTATATGGTTTAAAAAAAATTTAGGTAATGAGTAGGTACTTACGTGCGAAGGCGGAAGGTTGCGACGGGGACTGAGCCTACCTTTCCTCTGCTTCATGAATTCTGAACTCTGATTTTAATTTAATTCAATTCAAGGACAAATGTGATTAATTATTGTGAAACTTGAATTTTATTTCATGCATAGTTAATTAGTTGTTAAAGTTTAAATTCCATAAGTATATGTTTGCAAGCATTCATCTGAAGTAGCACGCCAAGTTTTATGCCCAATGTGTTTTTCCGCTGTTAACTGCTAAAAGATTTAAATGTATAAAAAAAAAAAAATTCCACCAATTTCGGGTTATAAAAATTGGGGTGTTACATTCAGCTTGCTGAAAGCTGAAACGAGGTCCATCTTCTAGGCATTGGATTGGGCCTTATGCAATACTAATACCTGATACTGAATATTGATATCACTACTATGGCATGACTTGAAATGCTCTTGTGGCTGAAATGGATGGTCAGATATTATTGCAGTCGAGTGTTGAAGGAATGGTTGATTTAATATTTTCATTTTCTTATCTTCGGCACCTTTTACCAGTAGATTTTTATAAATATAGCCTTGTATGATGTTTTTGAGAACAAAATAGTTCTCAGTGTCATGTCCCACTGTTCGGTGGAACTTACAGAATCTTTCCTTTATTTTCCTCATGACCACTAGTGGATCGGCCACCCTCGGAAGCTTTATCATATCAACACCGAGCATATACTCTAGTATTGTCTCAAGAGACCGATCCAAGGGAGTAAACTTGCGATTATAACTCCACCCATCACGCTTCAGTTTTTCTTGAGGTTTCGACCCTTGCTCGAGAGTCTGCTATGGTTGTCTGTCATACTGAGGGATCAATTTACCCTTCTGGTCATTTTTGTTGTGATTCTTCATGTTTCCCTTATGTTGGTTCTTACTGTTGCTGGCAAAGTAAGTGAAATGGGTTTTCTTTTTGGACTCTGGTTGACTGATGTTCTTGGTGAACGTGAAATCCTCGTAAGATCCATTTTCCATACTCAACTCGATCCATTCGGCTCGTTCTGTCAGCTCAATGAAAATTTTTTATGGAGAGGTGGAGATCAATCCCCTTAGGGGTTGTGCAAAGTTACTCAAGATCAAGGATAGTGTGTGTCCCTTTGATATTGGATCCTGCATTTTGTTACAAACAGATCTCCACCTGTGAATAAAATCCCTGGCTTTCTCATTTTTCTTCTACTTCAGACTGCAGAGGTGGCTGAGAGTCGGGTGCCTCAGCATTGAATAAGAAGCGCTCAATAAATAGGTTGACCACTTTGTCAAACTCCTTCATCTCTATAGGGTTAATGTGCTCTTAATACTATTTCGCTGTAATTCCCTCTGGACTGCTAGGGAAACAAAGGAATAAAGCTTGATTGTTTCTCCTAAACCTAGAACATTCTGCGAAGAAAAGGGTAAGATAAGCCTTAGGATCGCCAGAGCCATCAAACTTGATAAATTTCTTGGAGAGATTGTCGAGATTGTCATCCCCATCCAGTCCGTCATAAAAATCTTTACTTGTAAAGACCTTCTTGCCCTTATCATGAGCTTGTAGGTCTTTGACATCTTGACCACATCTTTGAGTTGTGGCTGATCAGGGTCATTAACAGACTGGTTCTTGGACTTGTAAGCCGACCCCTGCCCTTGAGTTGACTTTTTAAATGCATGTTGGGTTTCATATTCCTCGTCAGTATCTTTCACTGATTCTGCTTCATCAGAAGTTTGCTCGTGATGACTCTGCCTTTTGGATATTTTCACATTCTTTTTCACTGTTCGACCTTTGACCTTCTTCTTAGTATGAGCTCTTCTAGAAGCGGCCCCTATCTCTTCGGACAACATCTTGCTCATCATTCTCTGAAATAGTAAGTACATTTGAGGGTCAATGTCATCATTAACCCATTGGTTTCCGTTCCCGGCAGACCATGTAGAGGCCATTTCTTGTTTTGAGGCTGAAGAGTAACTAATATGTTGAACTGGTGCAGTTTTCCTGCCAAACCTTGTCTAAACCATGTAAGGATACAAGTACTCTCTGCAAGGCAAAACTGAGGGTTAGCTGCTGAAAATGGTTTTGAATAAGAAATAATTGCTGGATATTTTGGTAGACAATTGGAAGGATATCCCATTACTAGGGACTGAGTCACCGCTGGAGTCACGACAATTGCACTGCTATTCTTTGCAAAATAAACAACTGGAAATATGCCTTGTTACCTAGGCGAGATCGTCAAACCAAAATAGAATGAAAATTTAAAGGAATTTTATTAAAGGAAAACATGATTTTATTAATAATAAACTTGACAAAGAGGAGGGGGACAGACAATTTTCCACCACTCCTGATAATCAGCAGACACTCGAGGACCAAGAAAAATAGTAAGAGTATCAAATGAATCTCAGTCATATCTGGCAGAATGGTATGCTCTGGACCACTGATCTGATGTGAGATCGAACTCTGGCATGATTCCAGGTAGTAGATGAGATTCTATGCGCTTTTGTTTTTGAGAAAACTGCCTGACACATCGTTCTGGATGGTAGTAGGTGCAAAAGAATGGGCCAAGTAGCATGAACTGTTTGTCATATGCATAAGTATATCTGAGAGGTGATTCCTGACGATCAAAGTAATCTCACACGACTTCTCTTGAAGGTTGTCGATCAAGAACCGGTATCGTGCCACTAGAAGAAGCTTTTCGCCATTGTACCTGAATGAGCTGGCTCTGGTGGGTACATGTCTAAGGAACTAGGATTGCAATGCGTAGGTGCATACCTCAACTAGAATTAATTCTCCAAGTGTGAAACGGGTCAACCCTCGGTACAAGAAAGCTAATGCGTCCATGGCTATAGAGAGGCGGTTGGTCTATTGACTTTCCCACCTTCGTAAAAGCTGAACTATCCTGATGTCTACGTAACTCCGTCCGTCTGGAAAGAAAGTCAATCCCACAGTACATAGGACCATTGCATGCTGGATTCTCTCTCGAGCTGTTTGGGATAAGAAGTTGACTTCAACGAATGCTTTATATTGTCTATAGATCTCAAGCAGGTTCACATATTCATTTCTATCTTCCTCGATCAGCGGCCAAGACATACATCCTGTCACACGAGCTAAGGCATCTCGAGGATCCAGACTCTTCACATTGATCAAGAATTGTTGTTCCAATGGGTCTCCAGGCTGACTGAATGGCTCGGGCAATCCCATGATCTCTGAAAACTCATCCATTAACAAAGTCATTTCTCCCCATGGAAACCAGAAGGTACAAGTATGCAGATTCCACCGCTCTGCTAAAGCTTGAATCAAACTGTTGTTGATGATCTACTTTCTCACTACGGATGCCAGTTCTAACCCACAATCGTTCAGATGGTCCAAAAACATATGAGAGAAATTTTTTTTAGCCAAAAATAGTACCACCGGGGAATGAAGGATCAGGTGCTAAGGACTCGATGCTTAGAAAGACCTTGTTGCACCTTGTAGGAGATATGGCTCTCAGAAAAGACTGAATCGAGTTGACTGGATGCCATCAGATTGAAAAACAGGGAAAATTGGAATGAGACTTGAAAAAAAAAACAGGAATCTTGAAAATTTGCAGGTAGGATAAAAATGAAGTTGGAAATTCAAGATCCAGAGTTATGAAAGAATAGAAAATCTCATGGAGTTTTGAAGAAAATTGGATAATTTGGGAAAATCTTCCAGGGTTTGAAAAATAAGAAGAGAATGTTAAAAACATATGAAAATAGGGGATTTTGAAAATTGTCCAATATTTAAAAAAAGGGGAAATATGGGAAAATTAAAAGGAAAATGACTATGATACATTCAATCGCATCCTGCATAAACAATTATGCATATACAACATTCCCTAAAAGTTGACTCTATATGCATAAGTTTTGAAATAGTTGTAGGACCTTAATCCTAACTCTAAGGTTCAAATCATCTGTGTCCAATCATGCTATGCCGATATACTCGAACAGAGGCTCGATGTACGTGATATAAAATCAATTCCTCGGGTTCTAGGTTCATGTCTTCCAACATCCTTGAGCACCCTGCCAATATACTTTGGACTATGGCCCTTGGTATGTGATAGGGGGTTTTAACCCAAATAGGTGGCTCAGTTGTGAGGCTTTGTTTTGAACTATGATTCTGGAAGAAAGCCCAGCAACGCGAAGACCGGGTAAAGATAGTTGGGGTTATTTTAGAAACATGATCACATGCAAGAAAACAGAGGGCTCTAAAGCCTAGAGAAGTAAAATTTTGAAAATTTTGAAGAAGCAAACATAGTTTTCAATCATATCCTAGATTGAGGAGAGTTGTATTTGACCTAAGTCTAAGTGAGCATGAATAATGTCTCCTCAATTCGTCCTACAAAACCATGCCTGAGTCTATGTGAAATTCATGTCAGCTGGGTTTAAATCTAGGCTCTTAGGTTCACGTGATATCATAAAATAAAAGTTGACATTTGTAGAACACGATTTTGATAATTTGAACAAAGCAAAGCATTAGATTGATCAGGCGAAGATAGGTCCCATCACGATCGCCAACCTGTTATCATCGCAAAATTTTACTTTTGCAAGTCAAACTGACCTTTAAAAAAGATTTTGAAAATAACTCACCTCTATTTTTAAAATGCAGGAAAATTTTGTAGAATGGGACTCGTCTTTCGGTACGAAGTTCAGTCATTTCTGGTGCCTTTACAAGGGATAATTGAACCAAGGATCAATCTAGTGCTTTGCTTTGCTTTGCTCAACTTATCTAAATCATGCTCTATTTCCTAAATACACAAAGAATCAGGCATGTGGTTTGAATTTCTGAAAATGCAGGTTTGAAAACATGATGTATGCTTTAGAATTTTGGAGAATACTTGAAAAAGAAACACTTAAAAAATCGTGAATCATGATTGGGATAGAGTTTCTGAAGAAAAGAAAATTGATTCCTTAATAAATACAAGTATTTTGTGAAAATCGATTTCTGAGGAATTTCAAATAACTTTGGGAAAAATACTTGATTTCTCTGAATTTAGACTTTGAAATTAAAGATATTACGACTTGGAAAATCATGATTTGAACTTGTGGAATACCTAAAATTCCACTTGAAAGCGCAAAGTTTTGAGAAAATCAATTTCTAAATAAGGCTTAGAAAATTTTGAGAAAATCGATTTCTCTGAATTGGAATTGGAATTGGAATTTGCAAATTAAATGAAATGAATGAATATGGATTTGAAAGACAATGTTTTGAAGAATTGAGAAAATCTTTTGTATTTTTGAGAAATGCAGTGCATTTTGAAGTTAGCCTAAGAGTGTAGGCTGAATGTGGCTAATACGAAGATCACAAATATGGGTCTCATTTGTATTCTGACTATAGCCATGAATATGAATTCCACTGAGTTTGTCAACTCTCTAAGAGCTTGTGCATGTGCCATTCGTGTCAATCATGGTGAAATTAAAATATGTGCATGAATGACAAACATAGCAGTTATATATCAAAATTTAAACTATATGCAATCCAAATCCTTATCCTAAGCAGCAATTGAAATTCTTATTCCAAAGTTTAATTATAATTTACATCACTAATTGAATTTAAATAAAGGAAAATAAAGGAGATACAACCTTGAATGTCCCTACAAAACTAGAAAATTTGTTAGTGAATATATGTTGGCCTTTCTAGATTTATCGAGTAATATTTGGAAATTACTGGATTTATCTAGATATAAGCATTTTTCATGATTTTCCTGATATAAACATAATGAAATATGGAATAAAATTGAAGAAATAATAAAGATAAAAAACTTTGAAAATCGGAATTTAGGGAAAATTAACAAAAATACCCCTATAAATAAGACTATCGGGATCCTACAGGCACCCTATTTTGCAATTTAATTCATTCAAGCATCAAATGATATCCAAAATCAGTAAAAATTGACTTCTTCACTTTTTATAACCCTAAAATTAGATTGGAATCATAAAAACTTGTTTTTGATATAATTTAAGTACGAAAATTATACAAAACCCTAAAATATGCTATTTTTACCTGTGGGCATGTACCTATTTCAGTGTTAGACCCAAATCAGGGGTCAATTCACCATGGAAATTCATGAAATTTTACAAATACATAATAGATAGAAAAACATAGATTTTTGTTTTTACATATAGGAAAAATCATATCCTGTTAGGGAGATATCGTTCCGGCAATATTTGATCAATTATAACAAATATAAAAACTATCAAAACAGATACTTTCGGTTTTAAATATAGATAAAATACCATAACACATCAAAAAATTCTAGAATTTCGGCAGTGAATAAAGGACATGTAGATAAGAAACTTTTTTTTTTACAGATCATTGATTGGATCTTCAGTTAGGGAGATACGATCAACACAAGTTGAATTAGGGTTTTAATAAAATGTAACAAGTTCTAAAAAGTTGATCTGACTCTATGACAAAAGAAAAATAACAAACAGTGGTAAAGAATTATAAGAAAATTACAGTAAAAAATAGACTTTAATACAAAGCTACTGCAATTTACAAATTACAAATCGGACCTTGGATGACAGAAATAACGCAACTGTAAGTTACATCTAAATATCAACAACGATTTTAAGTAAAAAAAATCATGATCCAATTTTGTATTTTTCTAACAGGGTTCCCGAATCTCAAAAACTCTGATTGAATCACAATGAATTTTTTTGACAACCTTAAAACACATACAAGCATGATTGAATCACTAAAAAAAAAAATTGACAACCTTATTACACATATATGCAAGATTGAATCACTATAAAAAAATTTTGACAGCCTTAGAACACATATTTGCATGATTGAAACAGTATGAAATTTTTTTGACAACCTTAGAATGTATATGCAAGATTGAATCTCTATGAAATTTTTTTGACTGCCTTAGAACACATATTTGCGTGATTGAGTCACTATGAATTTTATTTTACAGTCGTAAAACACATATGCATCATTGAATCAGTATGAATTTTTTTTGACAACCTTAGAACACATATGCATGATTAAATCACTATGAATTTTTTTTTACTGCCTTAGAACACATATATGCAATATTTAATTACTATGATTTTTTTTTTACAGCCTTACAACACATATATGCGTAATTGAATCACTATGAAATTTTTGTGACTACCTTAGAACACGTATATCCATGATTGAAATTTTTTTGAGGACCTTAAAAGAAATCTGCATGTTTAAATCTCTATAAAAACTTTTTGACAACCTTAGAAAACATATATGCTAGATTGAATCACTATGAAATTTTTTTGATAGCCCTAGAACACATATATGCGTGATTGAAACACTATGAATTTTTTTTTACAGCCTTATAAATTATATATGCAAAATTGAATCACTTTGACATTTTTTTGACAGCCTTAGAACACATATTTGTATGATTGAGTCAGTATGAAATTTTTTTGAAAACCTTAGAACACATACACACATTTTTGAATCAATATAAATCTTTTTCTAAGATTTTGAACACATATAAGAATGAATGAAATTTTTTTTACAGCCTTAGAACATAATGGCATGATTGAATAACTATGAAAAATTTTTGGCAGCCTTAGAACACATATATACTTGCTTGAATCACTACGACATTTTTTTTATAGTCTTAGAACACATATATGCAAGATTGAGTCACTATAAAAAAATTTTGACATTCTTAGAACACATTTATAAAAAATTGAATCACTGTGAAAATTTTTTGACAGCCTTAGAACACGTATAAGCTACATTGAATCACTATAAAAAAAATTTAACATTCTTAGAACACATATCTGCAAGATAGAATCACTATGAAATTTTTTTGACAGCCTTAAAACACATATAAGCATGATTGAAACACTATGAAATTTTTTTGACAGCCTTAGAAAACATATTTGCAAGGTTGAATCACTGTGAAATTTTTTTTACAGCCTTAGAACACATATATCCGTGATTGAGTCACTATGAATTTTTTTTTACAGTTATAGAACACATATATGCATTATTGAATCACTATGAATTTTTTTTCACAACTTTGGAACACACATATGCAAGATTGAATCACTATGACATTTTTTTGACAGCCTTAGAACACATATGTCCAAGATTAAATCACTACAATTTTTTTTTGACAACCATAGAACACATATATGCATGATTGAACCTCTATGAATTTTTTTTGACAGCCTTAAAACACATATATGCATGATTCAATCACTATGAATTTTTTTTTATAGCCTTAGAACACATATATGCAAGATTGAATCACTATGAAATTTTTTTTGACAGCCTTAGAACACATATATGCAAGATTGAATCACTATGAAATTTTTTTGACAACCTTAGAACACATATATGCATGAGTGAATCACTATGAATTTTTTTTTACAGTCTTAGAAGACATATATGCAAGTTTGAATAACTATAAAAAAAATTCAGAGCCCTAGAAAACATATATGCATGACTTAATCCCTATGATTTTTTTTTTACAACCTTAGAACACATACACAAGATTGAGTCGCTATGAAATTTTTTTGATAGCCATAGAAGATAATTGCATGATTAAATCACTATGAAATTTTTTTGACAACATTAGAACACATATATGCAGTATTGAGTCACTTAAATTTTTTTTTTACAGCCTGAGAACTTATATACGAATGATTAAATCACTATAAAATTTTTTTGACAGCCTTTGAACATATATGCATGATTAAAACTCTATGAAAAAATTTTCACAGCTTTGGAACACACATATGCATCAATGAAATTGTTTTGACAACCTTAGAACATAATTGCATGATTGAATAACTATAAAAAAATTTTGACAACCTTAGAACGAATATATACATGATTGAATCACCATGAATTTTTTTTTATAGCATTAGAACATATATATGCATGATTGAATCAGACATTTTTTTTCATAGACTTAGAACACATATATGCAAGATTGAATCACTATGAAAATTTTTTGATAGCCTTAGAAAATATATATACAGGATTGAATCACTATGAAATTTTTTTTGATAGCCTTAGAACCTATATACACATGATTGAATCACTATGAAATTTTTTTGACTGACTTAGAACACATATATACATGATTTAAATTTTTTTGACTGCCTTAGAACATATATGCTTGATTAAATCACTATAAAAAATTTTTGGCTGCCTTAGAACACATATATCCTGGATTGAATCACTATAAAAAAAAATTGACAGCCGTAGTAGACATATATGCAAGATTGAATCACTATGAAATTCTTTGGACAGCCTTAGAACACATATTTGCATGATTGAAACAGTATGAATTTTTTTTTACAGCCTTAGAAAGTATATGCAAGATTGAATCGCCATGAATTTTTTTTGACAGCCTCAAAACACATATTTGCGTGATTGAGTCACTATGAAATTTTTTTTACAGTCGTAGAACACATATGATTCATTGAATCAGTATGACTTTTTTTTTACAGCCTTAGAACACATATGCATGATTGAATCACTATGATATTTTTTTGACAGCCTTAGTTCACATATATGCAAGATTGAATTACTATGATTTTTTTTTTACAGCTTTACAACACAAATATGCATGATTGACTCACTATGAAATTTTTTTGACTGCCTTAGAACACATATATGCATGAATGAATTTTTTTTGACAACCTTAAAACAAATCTGCATGTTTAAATCTCTATAAAAAAATGTTGACAATCTTATAATATATATATGAAAGATTGAATTACTATGAAATTTTTTTGACTGGGTAATAACACATATATGCGTGATTTAAACACTATGATTTTTTTTTTACGGCCTTATAAAATATATATGCAAGATTTAATCACTTTGACATTTTTTTGACATCCTTAGAACACATATTTGTATGATTGAGTCACTATGAAATTTTTTTCAAAGCCTTAGAACACATATACGCATTATTGAATCACTATAAAATCTTTTTCACAGCTTTAGAACACATAAGCATGATTGAAATTTTTTTGACTGCCTTAGATCACAGATATACATGCTTGAATCACTATAACATTTTTTTTATAGCCTTAGAACACATATATGCAAGATTTAATCGCTATGAAATTTTTCTGACATCCTTAGAACACATTTATGCAAAATTGAATCACTATGAAAATTTTTTGACAGCCTTAGAACACATATACGCAAGATTGAATCACTATGAAATTCTTTTGACAACCTTAGAAGACATATAAGCATGATTGAAACACTATAAAAATTTTTAGACAACCTTAGAAAACATATATGCAAAATTGAATCACTATGAAAAAATTTTTACACCCTTAGAACACATATATCTGTGATTGAATCACTATGAAATTTTTTTGACAACCTTAGAACACATATAAGCATGATTGAAACACTATGAAATTTTTTTGACAGCCTTCGAAAACATATATGCAACATTGAATCACTATGAATTTTTTTTTACAGCCTTAGAACACAATTATTCGTGATTGAGGCACTATGAAATTTTTTTTACTGTTGTAGAACACATATGCGCATTATTGAATCACTATGAAATTTTTTTCACAGGTTTGTAACACACATATGCAAGATTGAATCACTATGACATTTTTTTGACAGCCTTAGAACACATATGTCCATGATTGAATCACTATGATTTTTTTTTTTAAACCATAGAAGATATATATGCATGATTGAATCACTATGAAGTTTTTTTGACAGCCTTAGAACACATATATGCATGGGTGAATCTGTATGATTTTTTTTTTATTGCCTTAAGAAGAAATATAAGTGTGATTGAAATTTTTTTACTGCCTTAGAACATATCTGCCTGATTGAATCACTATAATTTTTTTTGACAGCCTTAGAACACATATATGCAAGATTGAATCACTATAAAAAAAATTTGATAGCTATGGAACATAATTGCATGAATGAATCATTATGATTTTTTTTTACAACTTTAGAACACATAAATGCAGGATTGAGTCACTATAAATTTTTTTTGACATCCTTAGAACCTATATATGCATGATTGAATCACTATGAAATTTCTTTGACTGCATTAGAACACATATATGCATGATTGAAATTTTTTTGACTGCCTTACAACATATATGCCTGATTAAATCACTATAATTTTTTTTTTACAGCCTTAGAACACATATATGCAAGATTGAATTACTATGAAATTTTTTCACAGCCCTACAACACATATATACATGATTGAATAACTATGAATTTTTTTTTTACAGCCTTAGAACACATACATGTAGGATTGAATCACTATTAAATTTTTTTGACAGCCTTAGAAAACATATATGCCAGATGGAATCACTATGAATTTTTTTTTACAGCCTTAGAACACATATATCCAAGATTGAATCAATATGAATTTTTTTTTACAGCCTTAGAACACATATATGCTTGAGTGAATCACTATGAATTTTTTTTATAGCCTTGCAAGATTGAATCACTATGGGTTTTTTTTATAACCATAGAACATAATTCTTTGATTGAATCACTATGAAATTTTTTTGACAACATTAGAACACATATATGCGAGATTGAGTCACTTTGAAGATTTTCTGACAGGATTGAATCACTATGAATTTTTTTTTCAGCCTTAGAACACATATATGCATGATTGAAATTTGTTTCACAACCTTAGAACATATATGCAAGATCAAATTACCAAAAAAAAAAATTGACTGGCTTGGTACATATATATGCATATTTGAATCACAATGAAATTTTTTTGACAGCCTTAGAACACATATATGCATGATTGAAACACTATAAAAAAAATTTTACAGCCTTGGAAAATATATATGCAAGATTGAATCAGTATGATTTTTTTTTTACAGCCTTAGAACACATATATGCGTGATTGAGTCACTGTGAAATTTTTTTTGCAATCATAGAACACATATATGCATTATTAAATCACTATAATTTTTTTTCATAGCTTCAGAACATACATATGCATGAATGAAATTTTTTTGACAGCCTTAGAACATAATTGCATGACTGAGCAATTATAAGCATTTTTTGACAACCCTAGAACACATATATACATGATTGAATCACTGTGATTTTTTTTTGACAGCCTTAGAACATATATATGCATGATTGAATCACTGTGACATTTTTTTATTGCCTTAGAACACATATATGCAAGATTGAACCACTATGAACATTTTTTGACATCCTTAGAACACGTATATGCAAGAGTGAATCACTATGATTTTTTTTTCACCGGCTGAAAACACATATATGCAAGAGTGAATCACTATGAAATTTTTTTGACAGACGTAGAACAAATATATGCATGAGTGAATCACTATGAATTTTTTTTGACAGCCTTAGAACACATATACGCAAGATTGAATCACTATGAAATTTTTTTGACAGACTTAGAACATATGTATGCAAGATTTAATCACTATGGTTTTTTTTTTACAGCCTTAGAACATGTGTACGCATGATTAAATCACTATGAAATTTATTTGACTGCCTTAGAACATATATGCATGATTAAATCACTTTAAAAAAATTTGACAGCTTTGGAACACATATCTGCAAGATTGAATCACTATGAAATTTTTTTGATAGCCATGGAACATAATTGCATGATTGAATCATTACAAAATATTTTTGACAACTTTGAACACATATATGCAAGATTGAGTCACTATGATTTTTTTTTTTTTTTTACAACCTTAGAAGCTATATACGCATGATTGCTATCAAATTTTTTTGACTGCCTTAGAACACATATATGCATGATTGCAATTTTTTTTACTGCATTAAAACATATATGCCGGATTAAATCACTATAAGTTTTTTTTGATAGCCTTAGAACACATAAATGCAAGACTGAATTACTATGAAATTTTTTTCACAGCCTTACAACACATATATGCATGATTGAATCACTATGAAATTTTTTTTTACAGCCTTAGAACACATATATGCATGATTGAATCACTATGAAATTTTTTTGACAGCCTTAGAACACATATATGCAAGATGGAATCACTTTGAATTTTTATTGACAGCTTTAGAACACATATACGCAAGATTAAATCAATATAAAAATTTTTTGACAGCCTTAGAACACATATATGCATGAGTGAATCACTATGAATTTTGTTTTACAGCCTTAGAACACATATATGCAAGATTGAATCACTATGAATTTTTTTTTTTAGCCATAGAACATAATTGCATGACAGAATCACTATGAATTTTTTTTGACAACATTAGAACACATATTTGCATGATTGACTCACTTTGAATATTTTTTGACATGATTGAATCACTATGAAATTTTTTTGTCTGCCTTAGAACACATATATGTATGATTGAAATTTTTTTGACAGCCTTAGAACATATATGCAAGGTCAAATCACTATGAAAAATTGTTGACAGGCTTGGAACACATATATGCATGTTTGAATCACAAGGAAATTTTTTTGACAGCCTTAGAACACATATTTGCAAGATTGAATCAATATAAAAAAAAATTGACAGCCTTAGAACATATATGCATGATTGAAAGACCATGAAATTTTTTTAACAGCCTTAGAAAATATATGTGTCAGATTGAATCAATATAATTTTTTTTTGACAGCCCTACAACAAATATATGCGTGATTGAGTCACTATGATTTTTTTTTTACAGTCGTAGAACACATACATGCATTATTAAATCACTATAAATGTTTTTTTCACAGCTTTCGACCATACATATGCATGAATGAAATTTTTTTGACAGCCTTTAAACATAATTGCGTGATTGAATAACTATAAAAAAAATTTGACAACCTTAGAACACATATATACATGAATTAGTCACTATGAATTTTTTTTGACAGACATAGAACATATATATGCATGATTGAATCGCTATGCATTTTTCTTGATTGCCTTAGAACATATATATGCCAGATTGAATCACTATGAAATGTTTTGATAGCCTTAGAACACATATATGCAAGATTGAATCACTATGAACCTTTTTTGACAACCTTAAAAGACATATATGCACGAGTGAATCACTATGAATTTTTTTACTGCCTGAGAACACATATATGCATGATTGAAATTTTTTTTACTGCCTTAGAACATATATGCCTGATTAAATCACTATAATTTTTTTTGACAGCCTTCGAAGACATATATCCATGATTGAATCACTATAAAAAATTTTTGACAACCTTATTACACATATATGCAAGACTGAATCACTATGAAATTTTTTTGACAGCCTTAGAACACATATTTGCATGATTGAAACAGTATGGAACTTTTTTGACAACCTTAGAATGTATATGCAAGATTGAATCTCTATGAAATTTTTTTGACTGCCTTAGAACACATATTTGCGTGATTAAGTCACTATGAATTTTATTTTACAGTCTTAAAACACATATGCATCATTGAATCAGTATGAATTTTTTTTTACAGCCTTAGAACACATATGCATGATTAAATCACTATGAATTTTTTTTTACTGCCTTAGAACACATATATGCAATATTGAATTACTATGAATTTTTTTTACAGCCTTACAACACATATATGCGTAATTGAATATCTATGCAATTTTTGTGACTGCCTTAGAAACACGTATATCCATGATTGAAATTTTTTTGACAACATTAAAAGAAATCTGCATGTTTAAATCTCTATAAAAACTTTTTGACAACCTTAGAAAACATATATGCTAGATTGAATCACTATGAAATTTTTTTGATAGCCTTAGAACACATATATGTGTGATTGAAACACTATGAATTTTTTTTTACAGCCTTATAAATTATATATGCAAAATTGAATCACTTTGACATTTTTTTGACAGCCTTAGAACACATATATGTATGATTGAGTAAGTATGAAATTTTTTTGAAAACTTTAGAACACATACACACATTTTTGAATCAATATAAATCTTTTTCTAAGATTTTGAACACATATAAGAATGAATAAAATTTTTTTTACAGCCTTAGAACATAATGGCGTGATTGAATAACTATGAAAATTTTTTGGCAGCCTTAGAACACATATATACTTGCTTGAATCACTATGACATTTTTTTTATAGTCTTAGAACACATATATGCAAGATTGAGTCACTATAAAAAAATTTTGACATCCTTAGAACACATTTATGCAAAATTGAATCACTATGAAAATTTTTTGACAGCCTCAGAACACGTATAAGCTAGATTGAATCACTATAAAAAAAAATTAACATTCTTAGAACACATATCTGCAAGATTGAATCACTATGAAATTTGTTTGACAGCCTTAGAACACATATAAGCATGATTGAAACACTATGAAATTTTTTTGACAGCCTTAGAAAACATATTTGCAAGGTTGAATCACTATGAATTTTTTTTTACAGCCTTAGAACACATATACCCGTGATTGAGTCACTATGAATTTTTTTTTACAGTTATAAAACACTTATATGCATTATTGAATCACTATGAATTTTTTTTTCACAACTTTGGAACACACATATGCAAAATTGAATCACTATGACATTTTTTTGACAGCCTTAGAACACATATGTCCAAGATTGAATTACTACGAATTTTTTTTGACAACCATAGAACACATATGTGCATGATTGAACCTCTATGAATTTTTTTTGACAGCCTTAAAACACATATATGCATGATTCAATCACTATAAAATTTTTTTATAGCCTTAGAACACATATATGCAAGATTGAATCACTATGATATTTTTTTTGACAGCCTTAGAACACATATATGCAAGATTGAATCACTATGAAATGTTTTTTACAACCTTAGAACACATATATGCATGAGTGAATCACTATGAATTTTTTTTTACAGTCTTAGAAGACATATGCAAGTTTGAATAACTATAAAAAAAATTCAGAGCCCTAGAAAACATATATGCATGACTTAATCCATATGAATTTTTTTTGACAACCTTAGAACACATACACAAGATTGAGTCGCTATGAAATTTTTTTGACTGCCATAGAAGATAATTGCATGATTGAATCACTATGAAATTTTTTTAACATTAGAACACATATATGCAGGATTGAGTCACTTAAATTTTTTTTTTACAGCCTGAGAACTTATATACGAATGATTAAATCACTATAAAATTTTTTTGACAGCCTTTGAACATATATGCATGATTAAAACTCTATGAAAAAATTTTCACAGCTTTGGAACACACATATG
The DNA here is from genome assembly GCF_984573655.1 of Nuphar pumila. Classification (NCBI taxonomy): domain Eukaryota; kingdom Viridiplantae; phylum Streptophyta; class Magnoliopsida; order Nymphaeales; family Nymphaeaceae; genus Nuphar; species Nuphar pumila. The sequence goes on from NC_143257.1 coordinate 72,962,990, forward strand.
CATCAATGAAATTGTTTTGACAACCTTAGAACATAATTGCATGATTGAATAACTATAAAAAAAATTTGACAACCTTAGAACGAATATATACATGATTGAATCACCATGAATTTTTTTTTATAGCATTAGAACATATATATGCATGATTGAATCAGACATTTTTTTTCATAGACTTAGAACACATATATGCAAGATTGAATCACTATGAAATTTTTTTGATAGCCTTAGAAAATATATATACAGGATTGAATCACTATGAATTTTTTTTTGATAGCCTTAGAACATATATACACATGATTGAATCACTATGAAATTTTTTTGACTAACTTAGAACACATATATACATGATTTAAATTTTTTTGACTGCCTAAGAACATATATGCCTGATTAAATCACTATAAAATTTTTTTGACTACCTTAGAACACATATATCCTGGATTGAATCACTATAAAAAAAATTTGATAGCCGTAGTAGACATATATGCAAGATTGAATCACTATGAAATTCTTTGGACAGCCTTAGAACACATATTTGCATGATTGAAACAGTATGAATTTTTTTTTACAGCCTTAAAGTATATTTAAGATTGAATCGCCATGAATTTTTTTTGACAGCCTCAAAACATATATTTGCGTGATTGAGTCACTGTGAATTTTTTTTTACAGTCGTAGAACACATATGATTCATTGAATCAGTATGACTTTTTTTTTACAGCCTTAGAACACATATGCATGATTGAATCACTATGATATTTTTTTGACAGCCTTAGTTCACATATATGCAAGATTGAATTACTATGATTTTTTTTTGACAGCCTTACAACACAAATATGCATGATTCACTCACTATGAAATTTTTTTGACTGCCTTAGAACACATATATGCATGAATGAAATTTTTTTGACAACCTTAAAACAAATCTGCATGTTTAAATCTCTATAAAAAAATGTTGACAACCTTATAATATATATATGAAAGATTGAATCACTATGAAATTTTTTTGACTGGGTAATAACACATATATGCGTGATTTAAACACTATGATTTTTTTTTACGGCCTTATAAAATATATATGCAAGATTGAATCACTTTGACATTTTTTTGACATCCTTAGAACACATATTTGTATGATTGAGTCACTATGAAATTTTTTTCAAAGCCTTAGAACACATATACGCATTATTGAATCACTATAAAATCTTTTTCACAGCTTTAGAACACATATAAGCATGATTGAAATTTTTTTGACAGCCTTAGATCACAGATATACATGCTTGAATCACTATGACATTTTTTTTATAGCCTTAGAACACATATATGCAAGATTTAATCGCTATGAAATTTTTCTGACATCCTTTGAACACATTTATGCAAAATTGAATCACTATAAAAAAATTTTGACAGCCTTAGAACGCATATACGCAAGATTGAATCACTATGAAATTCTTTTGACAACCTTAGAAGACATATAAGCATGATTGAAACACTATGAAATTTTTTAGACAACCTTAGAAAACATATATGCAAAATTGAATCACTATGAAAATTTTTTTATAGCCTTAGAATACATATATCTGTGATTGAATCACTATGAAATTTTTTTGACAACCTTAGAACACATATAAGTGTGATTGAAACACTATGAAATTTTTTTGACAGCCTTCGAAAACATATATGCAACATTGAATCACTATGATTTTTTTTTTACAGGCTTAGAACACAATTATTCGTGATTGAGGCACTATGAAATTTTTTTGACTGTTGTAGAACACATATGCGCATTATTGAATCACTATGAAATTTTTTTCACAGGTTTGTAACACACATATGCAAGATTGAATCACTATGACATTTTTTTGACAGCCTTAGAACACATATGTCCAAGATTGAATCACTACGATTTTTTTTTTAAACCATAGAAGATATATATGCATGATTGAATCACTATGAAGTTTTTTTGACAGCCTTAGAACACATATATACATGGGTGAATCTGTATGATTTTTTTTATTGCCTTAGAAGAAATATATGCAAGATTGAATCACTATGAAATTTTTTTAACAGCCTTAGAACACATCTATGCAAGATTGAATCACTATGAATTTTTTTTGACAGCCATGGAACATAATTGCATGATTGAATCATTATGAATTTTTTGACAACTTTAGAACACATATGCAGGATTGAGTCACTATGAACTTTTTTTGACAGCCTTAGAACCTATATACGCATGATTGAATCACTATGAAATTTTTTTGACTGCCTTAGAACACATATATCCATGATTGAAATTTTTTTGTCAGCATTAGAACATATATGCCTGATTAAATCACTATAACATTTTTTTGACAGCCTTAGAACACATATATCCAAGATTGAATCACTTTGAATTTTTTTTTACGGCCTTAGAACCCATATACGCAAGATTGAGTCTCTATGAAAATTTTTTGATAGCCATAAATCACATATATGCATGATTGAAACACTATGAAATTTTTTTGACAGCCTTAGAAAATATATATGCAAGATTGAATCACTGTAAAAAAAATTTGACAGCCTTAGAACAAATATATGCATGATTGAATCACTATGAAATTTTTTTCACAACATTAGAACAAACATATGCAAGATACACAATGAAAATTTTTTGACAGCCTTAGAAGAAATATATGCATGATTGAATCACATATATGCATGATTGAATCACTATGAAATTTTTTTCACATTAGAACAAACATATGCAAGATACACAATGAAATTTTTTTGACAGCCTTAGAAGAAATATATGCATGATTGAACACATATATGCATGATTGAATCACTATGAAATTTTTTTGATAGCCTTAGCACACATATATGCAGGATTGAATTACTAAGAAATGTTTTTCACAGCCTTACAACACATATATGCATGATTGAATTACTATGAAATGTTTTTTTACAGCCTTAGAACACATATATGCATGATTGAATCACTATGAATTTTTTTTGACAGCCTTAGAACACATATATGCAAGATGGAATCACTATGATTTTTTTTTTACAGCCTTAGAACACATATATGCAAGATTGAATCAATATGATTTTTTTTTTACAGCCTTAGAACACATATATGCATGAGTGAATCACTATAAATTTTTTTTGACAGCCTTAGAACATAATTTCATGATTGAATCACTATGAAATTTTTTTGACAACATTAGAGCACATATATGCAGGATTTAGTCACTTTAAATATTTTTTGACATGATTGAATCACTATAAAAAAAAATTGACTACCTTAGAACACATATATACATATATATATGATTGAAGTTTTTTACAGCCTTAGAACATATATGCAATTTCAAATTACTATAAAAAAATTTTGACTGGCTTGGTACACATATTTGCATATTTGAATCATAATGAAATTTTTTTCACAGTCTTAGAACACATATATGTAAGATTGAATCACTATAAAAAAAAAATTGACAACCTTAGAGCACATATATGCATGATTGAAACACTATGAAAATTTTTTGATAGCCTTATAAGATATATAAGCAAGATTGAATCAGTATGAATTTTTTTTTACAGCCTTAGAAGACATATATGCGTGATTGAGTCACTATGAAATTTTTTTTAGAATCGTAGAACACATATATGCATTATTGAATCACTATAATTTTTTTTTCACACCTTTGGAACATACATATGCATGAATGAAATTTTTTTGATAGCCTTAAAACATAATTGCGTGATTGAATAACTATAAGTTTTTTTGAACACATATATGCATGATTGAATCACTACGATTTTTTTTTGGTAACCTTAGAACATATATATGCATGATTGAATCACTATGACAGTTTTTTTATTGCCTTAAAACACATATATGCAAGATTGAATCACTATGAACATTTTTTGGCAGCCTTAGAACACATATATGCATGAGTGAATCCCTATGATTTTTTTTTACAGCCTTAGAACATATATATGCAAGATTGAATCACTATGAAATGTTTTTGACAGACTTAGAACACATATATGCATGTGTGAATCACTATGAATTTTTTTTTGACAGCCTTAGAACACATATACGCAAGATTGAATCGCTATGAAATTTTTTTGACAGACTTAGAACACATATATAAAAGATTGAATCACTACGATTTTTTTTTTACAACCTTAGAACTTGTATACGCATGATTGAATCACTATGAAATTTATTTAACTGCCCTAGAACACATATAAGCATGATTGAATTTTTTTTTACAACCATAGAACATATATGCATGATTAAATCACTATAAAAAAAAATTGACAGCCTTAGAACACATATATGCAAGATTGAATCACTATGAATTTTTTTTTACTGCCTTAGAACACATATATGCATGAGTGAATACCTATGATTTTTTTTGTAGCCTTAGAACAAATATATGCAAGATTGAATCACTATGATATTTTTTTGACAGCCTTAGAACACATACATGTAGGATTGAATCACTACAAAAAAAAATTGATAGCCATGGAACATAATTGCATGATTGAATCATTATGATTTTTTTTTTACAACTTGAGTCACTATGAATTTTTTTGACATCCTTAGAACCTATATATGCATGATTGAATCACTATGAATTTTTTTTTACTGCCTTAGAACAGATATATGGATGATTGAAATTTTTTTGACTGCCTTTAGACCATATATGCCTGATTAAATCACTGTAATTTTTTTTATAGCCTTAAAAATAATTCTGTGATTGAATAACAATAAGAATTTTTTGACAACCTCAGAACACTTATATGCATGATTGAATCACTACGATTTTTTTTTACTGCCTTAGAACATATATATGCATGATTGAATCACTATGACATTTTTTTTATTGCCTTAGAACACATATATGCAAGATTGAATCACTATGAACATTTTTTGGCAGCCTTAGAAAACATATATACATGAGTGAATCACTATGATTTTTTTTTTACAGTCTTAGAACATATATATACAAGATTTAATCACTATGAAATTTTTTGGACAGACTTAGAACACATATATGCATGTGTGAATCACTATGAATTTTTTTTTACAGCCTTAGAACACATATACGCAAGATTGAATCGCTATGAAATTTTTTTGACACACTTAGAACACATATATAAAAGATTGAATCACTACAAATTTTTTTTGACAACCTTACAACATGTATAAGCATGATTGAATCACTATGAAATTTATTTGACTGCCCTAGAACACATATATGCATTATTGAAATTTTTTTATGGCCTTAGAACATATATGCATGATTAAATCACTATAAAAAAATTTTGACAGCCTTAGAACACATATATGCAAGATTGAATCACTATGAATTTTTTTTTACTGCCTTAGAACACATATATGCAAGATTGTATCACAAAGAAATGTTTTTGACAGTCGTAGAACACATATATGCAAGAGTGAATACCAATGAATTTTTTTTGATAGCCTTAGAACAAATATATGCAAGATTGAATCACTATGATATTTTTTTTACAGCCTTAGAACACATACATGCAGGATTGAATCACTACAAAATTTTTTTGATAGCCATGGAACATAATTGCATGATTGAATCTTTATGAATTTTTTTTTTACAACTTGAGTCACTATGAATTTTTTTTGACATCCTTAGAACCTATATATGCATGATTGAATCACTATGAATTTTGTTTTACTGCCTTAGAACACATATATGGATGATTGAAATTTTTTTGAGTGCCTTAGACCATATATGCCTGATTAAATCACTATAATTTTTTTTTGATAGCCTTAGAACACATATATGCAAGACAAAATTACTATGACATTTTTTTCACAGCCTTAAAACACAGATATGCATGATTGAATAATTATGAAATTTTTTTTGATAGCCTTAGAACACATATATGCAGGATTGAATCGCTATGGAACTTTTTTGACAACCTTAGAACACATATATGCATGGGTGAATCACTATGAATTTTTTTTGACAGCCTTAGAACACTTATATGCAAGATTGAATCACAGTGATTTTTTTTTATAGCCATAGAACATAATTCCATGATTGAATCACTATGAAATTTTTTTGACAACATTAGAACACATATATGCAAGATTGAGTCACTTTGAAGATTTTTTGACATGATTAAATCACTATGAAATTTTTTTGACTGCCTTAGAGCACATATATGCATCATTGAAATTTTTTTGACATCCTTAGAACATATATGCAAGATCAAATTACCAAATTTTTTTTTTTACTGGCTTGGTACATATATATGCATATTTGAATCACAATGACATTTTTTTGACAACCCTATAACACATATATGCAAGATTGAAACACTATAAAAAATTATTGACAACCTTAGAACACATATATGCCTGATTGAAACACTATGAAATTTTTTTTACAGCCTTAGAAAATATATATGCAAGATTGAATCAGTATGAATTTTTTTTTACAGCCTTAGAAGACATATATGCGTGATTGAGTCACTATGAAATTTTTTTTAGAATCGTAGAACACATATATGCATTATTGAATCACTATAATTTTTTTTCACACCTTTGGAACATACATATGCATGAATGGAATTTTTTTGACAGCCTTAGAACATAATTGCATGATTGAATAACTATAAGAATTTTTTGACAGCTTTAGAACATATATATGCATGATTCAATCACTATGACATTTTTTTATATCCTTAGAACACATATAAGCAAGATTGAACCACTATGAACACTTTTTGACAACTTTAGAACACATATATGCAAGAGTGAATCACTATAAAAAAAATTTCATCGCCTCAGAACATATATATGCAAGATTGAATAACTATGAAATTTTTTTGACAGACATAGAACGAATATATGCATGAGTGAATCACTATGAATTTTTTTTTGACAGCCTTAGAACACATATAGGCATGATTGAATCACCATGAAATTTTTTTGACAGACTTAGAACACATATATGCAAGATTTAATCACTATGATTTTTTTTCATAACCTTAGAACATGTATACGCATGATTGAATCACTATGAATTTTATTTGACTGCCTTAGAACATATATGCATGATTAAATCACTATAAAAATAAATTGACAGCCTTAGAACACATATATGCATGATTGAATCACTGTGAAATTTTTTTGGATGCCTTAGAACACAAATATTTAAGATTGAATCACTATAAAAAAAATTTGACAGCCTTAGAATATATATATGCATGAGTGAATCCCTATGATTTTTTTTCATAGCCTTAGAAGAAATATATGGAAGATTGAATCACTATGAAATTTTTTTGACAGCCTTAGAACACATATATACAAGATTGAATGACTATGAAATTTTTTTGACAGCCATATGTAAACACCCCAAATTTTCACTCACCTCCCCGACATTTCCACCAAACACCATCATCCAGCCTTTGAAATCGCCGGAGGGCAAAATGGTCATTTTCTGAGCCCGGACCTTGCAAAAGTCCAAATTTCATCTGAAACTCTCAAAATTTCTCTATTTTTTTTATCTCAGATGTTTAAAATTTTACTCCTGACAGGAGACAGACATCTCCAAGTCTTGGTTCAAGGTTGCATTGCATAAGACATGACATTTCAAATCACTGCACTGCACAGCATGTCATTTCGAGGTCCAGAACTCTTGATTTCAAAATTTTCAATCCAGATTAGAATTTTAACTCTTTTCAAAATTGATTTCAAAACCCTGGGTCTTCAAAGTTATCAATTCTTCCCATTTTACCCCCAGGGCCCTGAATTTCAAAATATTTCCTCAAGAAAACAATCTGGATAATTTTCAATAAATTTCAACTCAGATTTTGCCTTTTGTCAGCTATTTCAACTATCCTCTTTTTACAAAATTGCCCTACAAGGGCCAACTCTTTCCAAAAATTCCTGTTTTACCAATTAGTTCAGATTTTATGAAAATTCCAAAAAGAAGTTGTGGTTTTATCCTTATTTCAATAAAGAAGCAATGTGGGACCCACACTGAGGTGGCGTCACACAAGCTTTCCTTTTGAAAATTTGAATTTTGAAAAACCCAAAAAAATAGGAGCCTTGTCCCCTGGATTGGTGCCACTTGTCTTTTCTCTCTCCTCTCATCCACATGCCAAGTGTCAGTGTGGGGCTACCTTCAGAAGCCGCCACATGTCATCCCATTTATCTACCATGTGTCACCCTATCCATCCCGTGCCATGTGTCAATCCAAGATTATCAGGAGATGCCAAGTGTCATAGGTTGTCCTGTCTAGAAAAAGTGGAGCTTGTCTCCTCTGAGGTGGCGCCACTTGAAGTGGGTCTCCTGCAGGGGACACGTGTCAACCTCTCCCTCCTTCTAGAAAAGTAGCCTGACACATGTCTCTCCCTACTTTTCTCAGAAAAGTAGGAGACACGTGTCACTCCTAGATTCCTCCAGAAAAGGTAGGCTTGTCTCCTCTGAGGTGGCACCATTTGGAGTGTGTCTCCTGCAGAGGACATGTGGCAAGCTCTCATTTCCTCAGAAAAAGAAATTGCCATGTGTCATTTCCTGCTATCTTCAGAAAAGCTAGAATTCAAATATTCAAATCTCCTCATAGGTGGCGCAAATCCTGAACTTCTACCCTTTTCCATGTTGTCTGAGATGGCGCCACATGGCTTGGCCCTCCTTCTCTCCCCTCTGCCATGTGTCATCTTCTGCTTCTTTCAGAAAAAGCAGGTGACACATGTCTCCTTCTCACTCCTTCAGAAAAAGTAGAGGACACATGTCTTCTCCCTACTTTTTTCAGAAAAGTAGGAGACACATGTCACTCCTGGCTTTCTTCAGAAAAAGCAAACCATTCAAAAATTCAAACAGGGCCTAGGTGGCGCAAATCCTGAGCCCTGATTTTTCCAGATGGCCTGAGGTGGCGCCACATGTCCTTTCCCTCCTTTTCCTCCCTCTTGCCATATGGCATCGTAGGAGCCACCCTGAGGCCACCCTCCATTCCTCCAGAGCCAACCTCCATTTGAATTTCAAAATTCCCCCTGAGGTGGCGCCATTTGAGAAAGCCTCTCTAGACAGCTGACACTTGTCCGCCACATGTCCAGACCTCCCTGCATCAGAAAAAGTAGAAAAACCCCCCTATGAGGTGGCGCATTTTGCTTCCTCCCTTCATGTCCTCCTGCCACATGGCATCGTAGGAGCCACTCTGAGGAAATGCCACATGTCAGCCCCTCCTTTCCTGCAGAAAAAGCAAAATTTCAAACATTTGAACTCCCCAGAGGTGGTGCCACATGGCAAGCCCCTACTGTTCCAACTTTACACCTCAGAACACCTTTTGAGGTGGCGCCATTCCAGGACTCCACTTGGCTCCATTTTGATTTTTATTTTATTTTTAATAAAAGTAGCCCACCATGAGGTGGCGCCACCTGAGGGCTCCCTGCAAAAGCCAAATTCGAATTTCAAACCCCCAGATAGCACCCCCTGAGATGGCGCCACATTGAGGGCTCAGATTGAGCCTGTTTGAATTTCAAATTTTTTCAAAAAAATTTATAAAAACAAGGCTCCACGCCCAGGAGAGGAGACCATCTTTGGAGACTATTTTTGTGAACTTGAAAATCCGACCTAGCCTCCTTAAAATCTGATTCTGAACTTTGGAAATCGTGCCCCCTTTAGCTCATTGGAGAAGGTGGAGTAAAGTTCGTGCAGTGGTCAATTCGACTCAAGCATAGGTCGATTTTGGTGAACCATCCGAAGCCTGGAGCGAAGGACGAAGGAAGCTCGTGATAGCCGCCCCTTTCAAGAACTTCTACGCTGCGTAACGAAGCAAGGTGCACTTCTTTTCCCCTTGATTTGATGCCATAATTCGATTCGGGAGTCGTTTGAAGAAAGAGCTCATCTGAGAGATGGATTGAGCTATTCTCATAAAACGACATATATAAAAATGTTTAATTATGCTTCCTTGATGATTTTTTAACCTTCATGCATTTAGCTAGGTTTAATTTGCATTTTATTTCATTCATTTAGCATATTTCATGAATTAATTAGGATTAATTTAGCATTTATTTCAATTCTGCTTATTTTCAGTAGGTCTCTGTTTTTGTCAGTCAGTCCACACGTCATTTCATGCATTTATTTTTTATTAAAAATCTCAAAAATATCATGGAATGCGTCCTGAGGTGTCTCTGAAATTTTGCCAAAAATTCGAAGGCATTTGAATTTGTTTACTGCGGTAAACATTCAAAATAGCAAGTCGGGTTTTGTTACCCGGGATGCGTTTTGAAAATCATTTGCCGACTTGTAAAATCGAGATATCCCTCACGGGAGATCCTATTTTCTATCCAAATAATGTTCTGAACTCGGGAGAATGTCTAATTTGTAATATGATTTTTTCAGATTTTTCTGATTTTTTTTACTGTATGACAAAAATCCGAGAGTTCGGGACACGTGTCAGAGCTTAATTTGGGCCTCTGAGATTTTGGATCGACTTAGGGCTATTGTTTCTCTTTGTATGTTGCTCCAAATCCAAAACTGTAAAAAGTGAAAGTTGTGTCCGAGATGTCCTCTATTTGCATCTGAAAGCCTGTGATTTTTAGAATAGTGTTGATACCTGCTTCGTATTTTTTTTGTTAGTCCCCTGTTTTGCTACATTTGTCTGTTCTGTTAGTTTAGGCAGGAATAGTTATATTTTTATCTGTGTTTCTGTTGATCAAATGCCGATGTCATAAACATGCACGTTGTTCATGTAGGTGTCGTCCATAGCTCTGATTAATTTCATAAATTTCCATGGCTGTTTTATATTTTTTTGGCATTTTACATCAGATTAGGGTGATTTTTACCTCTGTCAGAACTAAATCCCTGTTTCTGAACTCACCATGGCTCAAATCCCGAGGCTGTAAAAACAAAAAATGTTTCATTTCGGGTATTTTAGCAGTCTGCAAAATATCAAAAGTTTCCATGGTGTAAATCTTGCATTATCATATTAGGCATTGCATTTGGTTCGGATCCATAGGCAAAATCCACCATTTTAGCATTTAAATCATATCATTTCGTGATTTTTAGCATTCTAGGTGGTTTATCAGAGTAAGTAGATGCTTCATACCGAATTTGGTGCAATTTGGAATCCATTTGAGGTTCGGATTAACCATAATACCAAAACAGGGTCTCGCAGGACCCGGATCCAAGTGAAAAACAAGCGAAAATCGTTATTTTTGATAAATTGCAAAATATCAAATTCTGATTTTACAGCCTTAGTGTGTTTAGCAGTATGTCAATATGTCTCTTACTGCATTTCATCATCATTTAATTCAATTTGAATTTTGAAATCTCAGTTTTACCAAGTTTTCCTTCAAAAAACCCTGATTTTAAAGGTGTAACTTTAATTTTAGGGGTATTTTGGTCATTTTGACCACCAATTCCGAATTTCAAACTGTTTTCTACTGAGTTTCTTGCATTTTCATCATTTCAAAATATCAAGGAAGCATGAGAATAGGGTTTATATCCAATTAAATCCAATAATTTCATAATATTATTGGAAAATCTTGGAAAAACCCACATATTTGAGCTAACCCAATTTCAAGTTTGGCAGGAACAATCAAAAGAAGGAGCTGAAGTCTGCAAATTTCTTTTATTTCCTTTATTTAAGTGATGTAATAATGTAAATTTTGGAATAAGAGAGTTAATTTCCTGCTTAGACTAGGATGCATATCATATAGTTTAAATTTATGCAATATCCTGATTATATGATTCATGCATTTTATTTCAAAAGCACTATGGATGTTCACGAATGGCACGTGCACCAACTCTTAGGGAGTTGATGGACTCGGTGGGATCCATATTTACGGCCCTAGTCGGAATATGGACGAGACCCAGATCCGTCATCTTTCTACTAGTCACATAGAGCCTACACTCTTAGGCTATCTTAAAATGCACATCATATTTCCAAAGTTTTCAAAATCATGTGCATTAAATCAATCAAGTTCTGAACATATTCATGGCCACAGTCAGGATATGTGAAGGATTTATTTAGACTTACTGCACATTTTCCAACCAATTCCTCAGAAAGTCTTTTCAAAGGGCATTCATTCACTCATGTCATTGGCATCATGAAATCATTAGTTTTCCCACGATTTTCTTAAGAAAACTTCATTCTCAAGAAATCGATTTCTCAAGAAACTCTGAGGATTTTCCAAAATCGGTTTTCCAAAGTCAAGTTTTTCCACAGTTTTCCCAGGAAAATGATATTTTCTTAAGAGATTCAAAAGAGTTTTCTAATCTTTCTCCAAGATCCAAAATCGATTTTCAAGTATTTCAAAAGGTAAAATTTCCAGGATTTCGATTCCCCAAGTTTTGAATTTCCTTCTCCAATGAGTTTTCCTATAAATCTTCTATCATTTTCCTAAGAAAACTCTCAAAGTCCAGGTTTTCCTAAGAAGTGTTTCCTCTTTTCAAAAGGTTCATCTTTTCTCAAGAATCACTTCCATTTTCCCAGGATTTTCAACCATTCATAATTTTCCCAAGTCTCTATGAACTTTCCTGAGATTTCAAATCTTTTTCATCTGAGTTTCCTGAGAAATTGACTTTCATCTTTTTCCTGAGAGAATCTTTTCAACTCCAAATATTTTCCAAGCATACATCATGTTCTCCCAAGCTGCATTTTCCCAAAACCTCATAGCACATGCCTGAATTCTCTGTGCATTTAGGATAGAACATAACTTTGATGATTTAACTAAGTCAAGCATAGTTTTGGTCCTTAGTTCGATTACCCCTGTTAAAGGCGGCAGGAACGGTCGAACCTCATACCGACAGGTCGAGCCCCATCCCATGGATTTTCCCGCAATTTTCAAAAACGGAGGCGAGTATTTCAAAAGCAATTTCCAAAATCCGGTCAAGTTTGAAGCGCGAAAGCGTTTTCTTTTTTTCTCTTCCGCAAGGAAGGGAAGACGGGGGAAAAATTCGGCGACCGTGATGGGACCTGTCCTCGTTTGGTCAAAATTGTGCTTGATTTAGTTCAATTATTGAAATCATGTTCACAAAATGTCAGCTCTTTACTTTTGCTATCATGCGAACCTAGGAGCCTAGATTCTGACCTAGCTGACATTGGCTGCATATAGACTAGGCATGGTTTGGTAGGACCAGATTGAGGAGATATTTTCATGCTCACATAGACTTAGGTTTAAATACAACTCTCCTCAGTTTAGGATCTGAATGCAAACAATGTATGCTTCTTCAAAGATTTTCAAAAATCTATCTCTCTAAGATTTAGAGCTCTCTATTTCTTGCATGTGATCATTTTTCAAAACTCCATTACCTATCATTACCCGATCTTCACGTTGCTGGGCTCTCTTCCAGAACCATAGTTCGGGACAGAGCCTCACAACTGGGCCAAATATTTGGGTTAACACCCCCCTACCACGTACCGCGGGCCACAGTCCGAAGTATATCGGTAGACACTCAAGGATGTTGGAAAACCTTACCTTAGAACCAGAGTTGAAATTCTATGCCACGTACCTCGGATTTCGATTCGGGTATATCGGCGTAACTGGATTGGACAAAGATGATCTGAACCTAGAGTTAGGATTAAGGTCCTACAGCTGTTTTCAAATGGATGCATCTAGAGTCAGCCTTTTAGGGAGTGTTGAATGTGCATAAATGTTTGTGCAGGATGTGATTGTATGTATGATTTTCTCCATTCTTTATATTTCCCAATGTTTTTTTTTTCATTAGGTCTTTTTCAAAATATCCTTATTTTCCACAAGGTCTTTTTCTCAAACCCTGAATGATTTTCTAAAATATCCAATTTCTTTCAAAACTCCAGGCGATTTTACATTCTACCTTTCTACTGGATCTCGAATTTCTAGCTGCATTTTTATCCTGCCTGCAAAATTTTTCAAAATTTCTCACATTTTCCTAAGTCTCATTCTGAGTCTTTCTCTGTTTTCAGTTCGATGGCATCCAGTCAAGTCGATCCTATCTTTCCTGAAGGTCACATCTCCTTCGATGTGCGACAAGGTCGTCCTGAACATCGAGCCCTCAGCACCGGAACTTTCATTCCTCGGTGGTATTATTCCTGGCTAAAGAGCTTTTCCCGAATGTTCCCGGACCATTTGAGCGAGTGCGGATTAGAGCTGGCATCAGCAGTCGGAAAGCAGACCATCAATGGCAACCTGATCCATGCAATGGCGGAGCGATGGAATCCTCGGACGTGTACCTTCTGGTTCCCATGGGGAGAGATGACCGTTTTAATGGATGAATTTTCAGAAATCATGGGGTTACCAGAACCAGCCGGTCAACCAGGAGACCCATTAGAGCATCAATTCCTTATCAATGTCAAGGGTTTAGACCCCCGAGACTCCTTAGCTCGTATGACAGGCCGTCGATCTTGGCCCCTGATCCAGTTAGAAGGAAATGAGTATGTTGACCTACTTGAGTTGTACCGCCAGTACGGGACCTTCATGGAAGTCAGTTCGCTATCAAGAACAGCTAAAGAAAGGATTCAGAATGCAATGGTTCTATGCACTGTAGGATTATCCCTCTTCTCAGATAGACAAAACTACATGGACATCAGAATAATCCAGCTTATGAGGAGATGGGGAAATCGGCAAACCAATCGCCTCTCTATAGCCATGGCAGCGCTCGCCTTCCTTTATCGAGGTCTGACTCGATTCTCACTTGGAGAGTCCATTTTAGTTGAAGGATGCATCTACGCACTTCAGTCCTGGTTTTTCCAGCACATTCCAGCCCGAGCAAGCTCTTTCAGATACAATGGTCAAGAACTCCTTCCAGTGGCGCAGTACCAGTCTATGATCAACAACATTCAAGAGGATGACGTAGTTTGGGACTATTTTGATCGGCAGCTGTCTCCTCCCAGATATACCTACGCTTATGGCAAGCGGTTCAAGTTGCTAGGACCATTCTTCTGCACTTACTACCAACCAGAGAGATGTGTTCGGCAGTTCTCTCAAAGGCAGCAGTACGTCGAAGCTCGCTTGTTATCAGGAGTTATGGCAGAGTTTGATCTCACTTCCGCACAATGGTCTGGAGCATATCATTCTGCCCGCTACAGCTGGGATTCTTTTGTTTCTCTTAAAATCTTTCCTGGTCCTAGAGTGTCTGCCGACTATCGTGAATGGTGGCAAATCGTCTGTCCTCCACCTCTTTGTCAAGATCAATAAAATCTTATTCTTCTCATTTTAATAAAATTCTCTTTCCTTCTATTGTGGTTTGACGACCTCGCCTAGGTAACAAGGCATATTTTCGTTGTTTATTTCTTTTGCAGAAGGAATGGCAACACAATTGTCGTGATTCCCACGACGACTCAGTCCCTAGTAATGGGACATCTTTTCCAAATTGTCTACCATATTTTCAGCAAATATTTCTTCCAAAAGCTAATTCCTTCATAATCTAATCAGGTCTTTGCCCTGCAGAGAGCATCCATACCATTTGATGGTTGAGACAAGATCAAGCAAAAGAACCACGGCATCCCAGTACTCGTCAGCCTCGGAAGAAGAAATGGGTTCCCCTCGATCCGAGAAGAGTCAAGAGCAGCAGCAAGAAGATGACGGCATAGACCCTCAAATGTATGCCATGTTCAGAAAAATGATGAATAAGATGATGAATGAGCAGCCCGGGACCAGCTCAGAAAGGAACCCATTCAGAGAAAAGTTCCATGGTCGCAGGAGTAAGAAGGCTCCCAAGAAGCAGATCCAGCCAGAAGAGATTTCAGATGAATCAGATTCAACTGAAAACACAGATGAAGAATATGAGGTGCCTCCGGCATTTCAGAAGCGTGGCCAAAGTAAAAGCCGCAGATCAAAAAGCAGAGATAAAGAAGAGCCTTTGCAAGCGCAGTTTAAAGAAATGGCCCGAGTTGTCAAAGATCTGCAAGTCGCGACAAGGGCAAGAAAGTCTTCACCAGTGAGGACTTTTATGACGGCTTAGAAGGGGATGATGATCTGGAGAATCTCCCCCGAAAATTCATCAAATTCGATGGTTCTAGCGACCCAAAAGCTCATCTCGCCACCTTCTTTGCTGAATGCTCTCGGTTTAATAGGGATAACCGAGCATTGTTTCTATGCTTCCCCCGCAGCTTGGAAGGAGTGGCAGCCAAGTGGTATGCTGAGCATATCAACCCCATCGAGCTCAAGGAGTTCGACAAAGTTGTGAATCTCTTTATTGAACGCTTCTTGTTCAACACAGAAGCGCTGCCTACACTGAGTCATCTCTGCAATTTAAGGCAGAATGAGAATGAAAAAGCACGGGACTTCATTCACATATGGAGATCAGCTTGTAATAAGATGAGAGATCCTATCTCGGAAAGGCATGCATTGTCCCTGATCCTCAACAATTTTTCGCAGTCGTTAAGAGGATTGATATCCACAACACCATCCAGGACCTTCATTGAGTTGACTGAACGAGCCGAATGGCTCGAACTAAGTGTGGAAAATGGAGTCTATGAAGGCTTTACCTTTTCCAAGAACAACTCCCAAGGTGAGCAGAAAAAGAAAGCTCACTTCACTTATTCTGCCAGCAACAACAACAAAGGCCAAAATCGATACAAAGGGCAGAAGAAAGATTACTGCTATGGCACAGGCAGTTCGAACAACAAGGACCAGAAAGCAAAGCATGCTCCTCAGTACAGCAAGCCTCCTCAGCAGGATCAAGGGCCAAAACTGCGTGAGAAGACTAGACATGAAGGATGGAGCTACGACAGAAAGTTTACTCCTCTTGACCAATCACTCGAGGATGTACTCGAGTACATGCTATCAAAAGAGATGGTCAAATTGCTCAGATTGGCCGATCCCCCTGTGCCCATGGGGAAATGGAAAGATCAGTTCTGTAAGTTCCACAGGACAGTGGGACACAACACCGAGAACTGCTTTGTTCTCAAAAACATCATACAAGATCTCATTGAAAAGAATCTATTGGTAGAAGGAGAAGAAGAAGAGAAAATGGACATTCTCAATCACCCCTTCCCTTCACACACCACAGCAGTAGTGTCTGCACAACCCTTTCTACCGCATGAACATATCAAGCCATATTCTGCACAAGATCTCCAAGTTCAGCATCAGGTGACGGTGCTACGACAAGCAGCTCCAGATTCTAAGAAGATGGACTTAATTTCGGCATTTGGTAAAATGAAAGTTTCGGAAGCACCTGTGAAGTCAGTTCCCAAATCAAAAGGAACTCCTGACTTCTTCAAGCAAATTGTTAGACCCAGGATGGAGAATTCAAGTCAGAAGCCTCTGACCGCTTTATTCAATGTCTCCATCCTTGACTTGGCCAAGAATTCTAGCAAGCACCGACAAGTACTGGATGATTTACTCAGGAAAATCAAAGTTAAGCCCAGTACCACTCCAGAAGACATGGCACAGATTGTGAACTCTACCATGACCAATGCACCAATCACTTTTTCGGATGAGGACCTTCCAAAGCCTCATTCCTTTCATAATAATGCTCTTTACATTGTCGTTCGGGTCAGAGGAATGATAGTACCGCATGTGTTGGTCGATGGAGGCAGTAGCCTCAATATTTGCCCTGAAATGACCGCAAAGGCATTAGGGATCAAGGATGAAGAATATATTCCAGACCCTATCACGATCTATGGGTTTGACAACCATGGTCAAACGGCAAAAGGGAAGATATTCCTGGAGGTGTTCATTAATTATTCAGTGCATTCAGTGCTTTTCCATGTGGTTAACGTACCACCCACCTACAACTTGCTGCTTGGAAGGACATGGATTCACAATGCTAATGCAGTGCCTTCCACCCTACATCAATGTGTGAAGTGGTCAAAAGGTGGAATGATAACCACGATATTGGGAGAAGACCCAGAAGAAAGGCTCCTGCAGCCCATGATTCCTCGGCCATCATTCAATGCAGATATTCCCAGCATCAGGGAAAGTGAAGAGATCAATCTCGGGGAGAATCGAGAAATACTTCAGGCACCATCAGAGCCATCTCTGCACACAGTAGCCACGACACGATGGAAAGGTCCTCAATTCTTCAAGGTTGGAGGTCGAATCGACTACAGCACCATTAAGGATCATCCATTGTTTCCACAATTTATGAAGTCAAAAAAGGGATTCGATTTGCTCCTGAAGCATGGCTATCAACCCTTCAAGGGACTCGGTCAGAACGAAGATGGCCGCATCAAGCCAGTGATCCAGAAGCATCGTCCCCACAGGGCAGGATTGGGGTTCTCCGGAGGAAGCTCATCAAGGAAGACTGTTTTTGTCAAAGGGGCACAATGAAGACCATTTGTTATTTTCTTTCTATTCTTTTCCAAATAAATGTCTCATTTTACCAATGTCATTGATCAATTCAATCAATAAAATTCCCAGTTTCTTTGTCTATTCGGATGCCATCTACTCCCTTTCTGTCTATCTCATCATTTTATAATTCAATGTCATTTTATGCATGGTTCTCTTCAAATGATTGCTTGTCTTACTGTAGGCCGATTTATCTGAACCAGATTTCTTATCCAAAATTTCAGAATGACTTCTCGGACAATCAAGAAGCTCGTTCTCAATCCCAAGGCCTTTCAGAAGTCGACAGCAATTCACAGAATCAAAGCAAGCACCGGAAATGATAAGGTTGCAAAGCAGTCAGATGATTGTGCAGAACACGATCAGTCTCTTCAGGAATTACCGGAGTTCGCCGCAATTCAGAAGCAGGACGAACCATCTCCTCTAGTACAAGATCCAACTGAAGGTGTCAATATCGGTTCAGAGGAAGATCCAAAAATTCTCCAGATCGGAACCAGTCTGAGTTCAGAAGAAAAGAAAAGGCTTACAGATTTTCTCAAGCAGCATGAAGAAGTGTTCGCATGAACATATGAAGACATGCCAGGCTTAGACCCCAAATTAGTCGAACACCGTCTTGTCTTAAAGCCGGATGCTAAGCCAGTCAAGCAGAAGCTGAGAAAAATGGATCCCAGAATAGAACAACAAGTCAAGGAAGGACTTGAAGATCTGCTCAAAGCAGGATTTATTCGAGCTATTGACTACCCAGATTGGTTAGCCAATATCGTCGTTGTCCCAAAGAAAAGCGGCAAAGTAAGGATTTGCATAGACTTCAGAGACCTCAATAAGGCAACTCCGAAGGATGACTATCCACTTCCAAGCATCGATCTTCTAGTCGATAGCACGGCAGGACATGCCATGTTCTCTTTCATGGACGGATATTCCGGCTACAATCAGATTAAGTTGGCCGCCCGCGACCAATCAAAAACTTCCTTTACTACGCCTTGGGGCACTTTCTGCTATACGGTTATGCCTTTTGGGCTCAAGAATGCTGGAGCAACGTATCAACGGGCAATGGGTGTCATCTTCCACGATCAGATGCGCAAAATCATGGATGCGTATGTTGATGATATTCTCGTGAAATCTAAAGAGGAAGAAGATCACCTCGAAGCACTTGATCAAGTCTTTAAAAGACTTATTCTTTACAAGTTAAGGCTTAACCCGCAAAAGTGTGTCTTTGGAGTCGAATCAGGCAAACTATTGGGTTTTCTGGTAAGCAAAAAGGGAATTGAAGTTGACCCGGCCAAAGCAAAGGCTATCATTGATATGCCACCCCCGAAGAATCTCAAAGAACTACGTAGCCTTCAAGGACGTATGCAGTCAATCCGGCGATTCATTTCCAATTTGGCGATGAGATGTGAGCCCTTCAACCACTTACTCAGAAAAGGAGTGAAGTTCGAATGGGGGCCAGAATGCCAGCAATCGTTCGATCGAATCAAGAAGTATCTTCTTAATCCTCCCATCCTGAAGCCATCAGAATTGGGAAAACCCTTTTTATTATACATCTCAGTTAATCAAGTCGCATGCGGTGGATTCTTGGCGCAATACAAAGAAGGCAGCCTGATAGAGCACGCCATCTATTATGTGAGTAAGACTTTCATAGATTATGAAAAGAGATACTCTCAAATAGAGAAGACCTGCCTAGCTCTGGTATGGATGTGCCAGAAGCTAAGACACTATCTGCTGGCATCTGAAGTCAAAATCTTGTCTAAACTCAATCCCCTCAAGTATATTTTAGAGCAGCCTTTCCTCAGCGGACGAGTCGCAAAATGGCAAGTCTTACTGATGCAGTATGACTTAGAATATGTCTCGCAGCAATCAATCAAAGGCCAAGCAATTGCAGATCAATTGGCGGATTTTCCTCTGGCCGAAGAAGTGAAAGCCGAAGATGACTTCCCTGATGAGCAGATTTGCAATCTCCAGCAATTTCCAGTCTGGAATTTATTTTTTGATGGTTCTAAGAACATGGCCGGAATAGGTATCGAAATTTTATTAATCACTCCTGAGAAGGAGATGATTCCATTTTCCCTCAAGTTAGATTTTCAATGTACCCACAATATGGCTGAATATGAAGCCCTGATTCAAGGTCTAAAGATTCTACTAGACTTCAATGTTAAGAGAGTGCATGCCTATGGCGACTCATTACTCATTGTTAATCAAGTTCGAGCCGAATGGCAGGTCAAAGATCAGAAGTTATTTCCCTATCAGAAAATTGTTTCAGCTCTTGTCAGCCAGTTTGAAGAATTTCAGCTCTTCCATATCAAGAGAGATTTCAATCAAGTGGCCGATAGTCTAGCCAGTTTAGGCTCCATTATGGCATTCAAGAATGGAGAATCTTGTCGCTCTTTTGAAATTGGCAGACTTGACCAACCTGCTTTCCTTCCATCGGAGCAAGTAAACCAGGCTGAGCAAAAGAAGAAGCCTTTGTATTACAACATCAAAACTTTCATAGAAACCGGTGAATTTCCTCCAGAACTCTCAAAGAAAGAGCAGCGAGCAATCCAGCGTATGTCCACTCGATATTTCATTTTGGCCAATGTCCTCTATCGTCGTAGATTTAGCTCAGAGTATTCCAGATGTTTAGATGAAGACGAAGCCAAAGAAGTCGTGCGAGAAGCACACGAAGGTATCTGTGGTGGTCACGTCGGCTACCAAACCCTTGTCAAGCAAATCATAAGAGCAGGGTACTACTGGAAGACTATGCAACAAGACTGTTATCATTATGTGAAGAAGTGTGTGCAATGCCAGATACACGCACCTTCTATTCATGCTCCGGCAACTTATTTACAGTCTGTTGTCTCTCCATGGCCGTTCTCCATGTGGGCCTTCGATGTCGTAGGTCCCATCACTCCTTCAGCTTCAAATGACCATAAATGTTTCCTTGCCGCAATAGAATATTTCACCAAGTGGGTAGAAGCTATCACTCTTCGCACAGTTGAAGGCCGACATGTGGCCTCTTTCATCCACAAGAACATCCTTTGCCGTTTCGGCATCCCACATGACATTGTGTCAGACAATGGCAGTCATTTCAAGAATGAAAAGATGAAGACATTTTGCTCAAAATTCAAGATCTATCACCATTTTTCTGCTCCATATTATCCTCAAGGGAATGGTCAGGCAGAGGCCACCAACAAGATTCTAATTCGTATCTTGGAGCGAACTGTGGAAACAGGCCGTGACTGGCATGAGAAGATCCACGATGCACTATGGGCCTATCGGACTACCATTCGCACACCAACGAATGCTACCCCATCAGAACTGGTCTATGGAACAGAAGTAGTATTGCCGCTACATGTTCAGAAGCCCGCTTTGAAATTTGCTTCACTTCTGCAATTACCTCTTGATCAATACCAGCAGCAGCGACTAGTGCAGCTAGACTTACTCGACGAGAGAAGGCTAAAAGCAGCAGAGCATGCTCAATCCTATCGCCAGAGAGTAGCCAGGCAATACGCGAAATATATCATCGAAAGAAGATTCAAAGTCAATGATTTAGTACTTCGATCCACAGCTTATCTCAAGCATCGTCCCGGCGAGAAATGGTCGCCAAATTGGGAAGGTCCCTATGTTGTCAAAGAAGCATTACCCCGCAACTCATATCGGCTCATCAATGCCGATGGGGTAGAATTGCCAGATCCTATTAATGCTCGACACTTGAAAAAATTTTATACTTGAAACATTTATCCTTCTCTTGTAATCCTTCCTGTTTCTTTCAAATAATGATCCAACTTTCTTTCCCAGTTACACTGAGGCATTTTAAAATTTTGTTCTATATGCAGGCAGGATAAACAAATTCCTCATTTCATGCACATGTGCATTCATATGCATCAATTCATATTCATTTGTATTTAATTGCATTAACAACAATCTGGTTAGTATTGGGATTTCAACAAACAGTCCCATCACAATTCCTAATGATTCAAAATCAAAAGGTCATCACCAATACTGAACCAAAACCCAGCGCTCGAACTGGTATTATTTCAAAATCCAGTACTCAAACTGGCACATTTTCAAAATCCCAATTTTTCAGAAAACCGAGTTCCGACTCGGGTTTTTTATTCAAATCATGTTCTTTTGTTGATTCGGGTTCCGACTCGTGATCTCATTACCTTACTCGAGCCCTGACTCGAGCTCTTCATTTTTCATTTGTTGATCCGGGTTCCGACTCGAGATCTCTCTATTTATTTGAGCTCAGATGCGAGCTCTTCATTCTCTTTTGTTGATCCGGGTTCTGACTCGTGATCTCTCTATTCACTTGAGCTCTGATTTGAGCTCTTCATTTTTTTTCTCTGTAGATCCGAGTTCCGACTCGTGATCTCATTTCGAGCTCAGATGCAAGCTCTTCATTTTCCCTTGTTGATCCGGGTTCCGACTCGAGATCTCTTTAGTTACTCGGGCCTTGACTCGAGCCCTTCATTTTCTTCTGTTGATCCGGGTTCCGACTCGTGATCTCTGAATTTTATTCGAGCGCTGACTCAAACTCATCATTCTCCTTTGATTAATCCAAGTCATTTCAATCATCAAAGTCTGTCAATTACTCGAATCTGACATTTTGCCTTCCAAATTCCAATTTAAATCTTCAAATCAGGCAATTCTCCCATTTCGACCTCTGGGTCACCCGATTTCCAATTCTCAATTTCAATTACCAATTTCCAATTCTCGACCTTCGGGTCAATCAATTTCCAAATTTCAACCTCTGGTCAAATCAATTCTCAATTTCGACCTTCGGGTCACACAATTTCGACCTTTCGGTCAACCAATTCTCAATTTCGACCTTTTTGGTCGAACCGATTCTTAATTTCGACCGTCAGGTCATCCAATTTCGACCTTTGGGTCATTCAATTCTCAACAACCAATTTTCCAATTTCCAATTTCGACCTTTGGGTCAATCAGTCTCAATATCCAATTTCAAATCATTTTCTCTTGCGAGAGACCCTTTTTAGGGAGAGTTCGAGGGAGCTCGTTCTTTTCGCATGCTATCTAATTCGTTCACTTAGCCCCTTTTTAGGGAGAGTTTGAAGGGACTCGCGTCTTTGTGAACCGTTTGCAAAACAATTTCCAATTTCACACGAGGAACCCTTTTAATAGGGAGAGGCTCGACGGAGACTCGCTTTTCTTGTGACCCCCAATTTCATACTAGGTCATCTTCATCATGAAGGACCCTCTTTGCAGGGAGAGTGTGATGGACTCGTTCCTTTCATGACCCAATTTTCTGACCTCACTATTATCGGCCCCCTTTCCATAAGAGAAGCCTAATATTAGGGAGCTTTGACGAAAGCTCACTTTCTTTTCGAAAGTTCGTTTTGCAAACACCTCCTCTTTAGGGAAGAGAGGAGTATTTCCCATTTCCCATTCAGGTAAGGGCTAAGCCTGAGTCTCTCTTTTTGGGGAAAAAGAGAGGAGAATTTTTGTCACGGATGTGTTGAGCCGGATTTCAAATACGCATTTTCACCAAGGATTTCAAGAAAATTTTGTCAATTTGTCAATCAATTGTTGATTTCAGAATCTTTATTGTACAAATCTTTATTTCAGTTTACCGTCAGCATTACTTTCAAAAGAGTGAAGCTTCTGCGAAAAGAGATTCAAAATTCAAATTCTTTTTATTGGCCAACCAAAAGGATGAAGGACAAGTCCTCGATATGGCCAGAAAAGAAGATTCAATGTTATTGAAAATCGTAAATGATTGATATTGATCGCAGTTATGGCACATCTTTAAGGATTATTCTTGTAAAGACAAGGTAGTGGAAATATCCTAAGCGCTAGAAAAGAGAGCATTTACCCAAGCCCCGTTTCCTCAAAATCACTTAAGCTGCAACTAAATATCCGCAAAAGGGATCTCTCACCTGTCGTCAAGATGAAGGCGAATTAGGCGAGTAGACCCCCGGAGCCAAAGAAGATTCGAAACATCTCCAAGATGACGAAGTTTGTGACGGATCCTTCCAGGGAAAGTCCAAAGCACTGTCGAGATGAAGGCAGATGCGATGAACCTCTCGACAATCACTAAAAGATATTTAATTTCAGCTATCACCCAAAGATCTCCAAACCCATCATCCAAGAAGGATCGAAACATCTCCAAGTTGAAGGAGTTTGTGATGTACCCTTCCCAAAAGAGAGAAAGAGAGGAAAAAGAAAGAGAGAAAAAGTCAGAACATCTCCAAAATAAAGGAGAATGTAGCAAAAACCCAGAGAACCAAAAGAGTGCAGAAAGATTATCATGAGAGAAGCCCTCAGGATATCAAACTGTCAGATCTATCAAGAATCTTCTTTAATCTTGTGAAGTTCTATTATCAATACTCTTTCATCAACTGCTTTCATAATATCAAATTCTCTTTCTTGCTCATATCAAGGAAATTGATAACTTCTTTGAAGAAGGTCAATTGCGAGCAATTTGGATTTCAAGTCTTGATTCTACAAAGTGAACCTTGTTTGGAGGTAATGCTTTGGGTAGAAGAGAAAGAATATCTTTGCAAAAATATGCAACATTTTCAAAAAATTTTGAATCAACAGCAAGATTTCCAACATTTTAACAATATTTTCTAGCTATTCTGGCGTGAAGTGAGAGCTTGATGTCCGCCTTTGATACATCCTGACACCAATTTTAAATCCCTCCTAAGGACTTGATTCCTTCCCTTCTTTGAGAGCATGAACTCTCAGATTGCACACTTTCCTGTGTCCCCACTGTCCCACCAAAGACAGTCCCATTTCGGTTCGAGGTCGAACCACCAATCATTTCCTCGCAAAAGGCAATTTCAAAAGCTGATTTTAGTCTCAGCAATGAGACGCCCAAAACCAATCCCTTTTCAAGCTTTAGGGACCCCATTTTCCTTCCTTTTGCAAAAACCCTGTCGGATTTATTGTGCAAGATCCGAAGGTTCCATCATGGTCTCTTCTTTCGAGGATTCCATTCCATTTCTGCCCAATCAGGATAAGGGTACAAA
The DNA here is from genome assembly GCF_984573655.1 of Nuphar pumila. Taxonomy (NCBI): domain Eukaryota; kingdom Viridiplantae; phylum Streptophyta; class Magnoliopsida; order Nymphaeales; family Nymphaeaceae; genus Nuphar; species Nuphar pumila. Next base: position 72,988,216 of record NC_143257.1, read on the forward strand.
CCTGAGCCTCATTCAAAGAGGTATTCCATTTCCGCCCGATCAGGATAAGGGTATAAACCTGAGCCTCATTCAAAGAGGTATTCCATCTTCCACCCGATCAGGATAAGGGTACAAACCTGAGCCTCAACCAATGAGGTATTTCCATTTTCCACCCGATCAGGATAAGGGTACAAACCTGAGCCTCATCCAAAGAGGTATTTCATTTTCCACCCGATCAGGATAAGGGTACAAACTTGAGCCTCATTCAAAGAGGTATTTCATTTTCCACCCGATCAGGATAAGGGTACAAACCTGAGCCTCATTCAAAGAGGTACTTCATTTTTCGCCCGATCAGGTTAAGGGTACAAACCTGAGTCTCATTTCGATGAGATATTTCATTCCCCAATCAGGTTAAGGGTCAAACCTGAGCTTCGTTCCATGCGAGGCATTTTTGTCTCATCCAGGTCAAGGGCATAAACCTGAACTTCGCTCTCATAGAGCAAATCTTTCCTCTTCATTCTCCATTTCATATCTACCATCTTCCTCGGGCTAATTTCTTCACGCCCAGTCAGATCCTTCTAACTGGGGCATTTTTTCTATAGCCCAAATTTGGTGTGTTTTTCTTTGCCACTAAGCTCGGCCACAAGCCGACTTAGTAGCAAAGAGGGGCATCTGTAAACACCCCAAATTTTCACTCACCTCCCCGACATTTCCACCAAACACCATCATCCAGCCTTTGAAATCGCCGGAGGGCAAAATGGTCATTTTCTGAGCCCAGACCTTGCAAAAGTCCAAATTTCATCTGAAACTCAAAATTTCTCTATTTTTTTATCTCAGATGTTTAAAATTTTACTCCTGACAGGAGACAGACATCTCCAAGTCTTGGTTCAAGGTTGCATTGCATAAGACATGACATTGCATATCATTGCATGAGCATTTCAAATCACTGCACTGCACAGCATGTCATTTCGAGGTCCAGAACTCTTGATTTCAAAATTTTCAATCCAGATTAGAATTTTAACTTTTTTCAAAATTGAGTTCAAAACCATGGGTCTTCAAAGTTATCAATTCTTCCCATTTTACCCCCAGGGCCCTGAATTTCAAAATATTTCCTCAAGAAAACAATCTGGATAATTTTCAATAAATTTCAACTCAGATTTTGCCTTTTGTCAGCTATTTCAACTATCCTCTTTTTACAAAATTGCTCTACAAGGGCCAACTCTTTCCAAAAATTCATGTTTTACCAATTAGTTCAGATTTTATGAAAATTCCAAAAAGAAGTTGTGGTTTTATCCTTATTTCAATAAAGAAGCAATGTGGGACCCACACTGAGGTGGCGTCACACAAGCTTTCCTTTTGAAAATTTGAATTTTGAAAAACCCAAAAAAATAGGAGCCTTGTCCCCTGGATTGGTGCCACTTGTCTTTTCTCTCTCCTCTCATCCACATGCCAAGTGTCAGTGTGGGGCTACCTTCAGAAGCCGCCACATGTCATCCCATTTATCTACCATGTGTCACCCTATCCATCCTGCGCCATGTGTCAATCCAAGATTATCAGGAGATGCCAAGTGTCATAGGTTGTCCTGTCTAGAAAAAGTGGAGCTTGTCTCCTCTGAGGTGGCGCCACTTGAAGTGGGTCTCCTGCAGGGGACACGTGTCAACCTCTCCCTCTTTCTAGAAAAGTAGCCTGACACATGTCTCTCCTTACTTTTCTCAGAAAAAGTAGGAGACACGTGTCACTCCTAGATTCCTCCAGAAAAGGTAGGCTTGTCTCCTCTGAGGTGGCACCATTTGGAGTGTGTCTCCTGCAGAGGACACGTGGCAAGCTCTCATTTCCTCAGAAAAAGAAACTGCCATGTGTCATTTCCTGCTATCTTCAGAAAAGCTAGAATTCAAATATTCAAATCTCCTCATAGGTGGCGCAAATCCTGAACTTCTACCCTTTTCCATGTTGTCTGAGATGGCGCCACATGGCTTGGCCCTCCTCTCCCCTCTGCCACGTGTCATCTTCTGCTTCTTTCAGAAAAAGCAGGTGACATATGTCTCCTTCTCACTCCTTCAGAAAAAGTAGAGGACACATGTCTTCTCCCTACTTTTTTTCAGAAAAGTAGGAGACACATGTCACTCCTGGCTTTCTTCAGAAAAAGCAAACCATTCAAAAATTCAAACAGGGCCTAGGTGGCGCAAATCCTGAGCCCTGATTTTTCCAGATGGCCTGAGGTGGCGCCACATGTCCTTTCCTTCCTTTTCCTCCCTCTTGCCACATGGCATCGTAGGAGCCACCCTGAGGTGGCGCCACATGTCCACCCTCCATTCCTCCAGGGCCAACCTCCATTTGAATTTCAAACTTCCCCCTGAGGTGGCGCAATTTGAGAAAGCCTCTCCAGACAGCTGACACTTGTCCGCCACATGTCCAGACCTCCTTGCATCAGAAAAAGTAGAAAAACCCCCCTATGAGGTGGCGCATTTTGCTTCCTCCCTTCATGTCCTCCTGCAACATGGCATCGTAGGAGCCACTCTGAGGAAATGCCACATGTCAGCCCCTCCTTTCCTGCAGAAAAAGCAAAATTTCAAACATTTGAACTCCCCAGAGGTGGCGCCACATGGCATGCCCTTACTGTTCCAACTTTACACCTCAGAACACCTTTTGAGATGGCGCCATTCCAGGACTCCACTTGGCTCCATTTTGATTTTTATTTTATTTTTAATAAAAGTAGCCCACCATGAGGTGGCGCCACCTGAGGGCTCCCTGCAAAAGCCAAATTCGAATTTCAAACCCCCAGATAGCACCCCCTGAGATGGCGCCACATGGAGGGCTCAGATTGAGCCTGTTTGAATTTCAAATTTCTTCAAAAAAAATTATAAAAACAAGGCTCCACGCCCAGAAGAGGAGACCATCTTTGGAGACCATTTTTGTGAACTTGAAAATCCGACCTAGCCTCCCTAAAATCTGATTCTGAACTTTGGAAATCGTGCCCCTTTAGCTCATTGGAGAAGGTGGAGTAAAGTTCGTGCAGTGGTCAATTCGACTCAAGCATAGGTCGATTTTGGTGAACCATCCGAAGCCCGGAGCGAAGGACGAAGGAAGCTCGTGATAGCCGCCCCCTTTCAAGAACTTCTACGCTGCGTAACGAAGCAAGGTGCACTTCTTTTCCCCTTGATTTGATGTCATAATTCGATTCGGGAGTCGTTTGAAGAAAGAGCTCATCCGAGAGATGGATTGAGCTATTCTCATAAAACGACATATATATAAATGTTTAATTATGCTTCCTTGATGATTTTTAACCTTCATGCATTTAGCTAGGTTTAATTTGCATTTTATTTCATTCATTTAGCATATTTCATGAATTAATTAGGATTAATTTAGCATTTATTTCAATTCTGCTTATTTTCAGTAGGTCTCTGTTTTTGTTAGTCAGTCCACACGTCATTTCATGCATTTATTTTTTATTAAAAACCCCAAAAAAATCACGGAATGCGCCCTGAGGTGTCCCTGAAATTTTGCTAAAAATTCGTAGGCATTTGAATTTGTTTACTTTGGTAAACATTCAAAATGGCAAGTCGGGTTTTGTTACCCGGGATGCGTTTTGAAAATCATTTGCCGACTTGTAAAATCGAGATATCCCTCACGAAAGATCTGATTTTTTATCTGAAAGATGTTATGAACTCGGGAGAATGTCTAGTTTTTAATATGATTTTTTCAGATTTTTTTGATTTTTTGTAATGTCTGACAAAAATCCGAGAGTTCGGGACACGTGTCAGAGCCTAATTTGGGCCTCTGAGATTTTGGATCGACTTAGGGCTATGGTTTCTCTTTGTATGTTGCTCTAAATCCAAAACTGTAAAAAGTGAAAGTTGTGTCCGAGATGTCCTATGTTTGCATCTGAAAGCCTGTGATTTTTAGAACAGTGTTGATACCTGCTTCGGATTGTTTTTGTTAGTCTTCTGTTTTGCTACATTTGTCTGTTCTGTTAGTTTAGGTAGGAATAGTTATATTTTTATCTGTGTTTCCGTTGATCAAATGCCAAAGTCATAAACATTAAAGTTGTTCATGTAGGTGTTGTTCATAGCTCTGATTAATTTCATAAATTTCCATGGCTTTTTTTTGTATTTTTTGGCATTTTACATCAGATTAGGGTGATTTTTACCTCTGTCAGAACTAAATCCCTGTTTCTGAACTCACCATGGCTCAAATCCCGAGGCTGTAAAAACCTAAAATGTTCCATTTCGGGTCTTTTAGCAGTCTGCAAAATATCATAAGTTTCCATGGTGTAAATCTTGCATTATCACATTAGGCATTGCATTTGGTTCGGATCCATAGGCAAAATCCACCATTTTAGGACTTTCTTTGAATTTTAGCATTTAAATCATATCATTTCGTAATTTTTAGCATTCTAGGTGGTTTATCAGAGTAAGTAGATGCTTCATACCGAATTTGGTGCAATTTGGAATCCATTTGAGGTTCGGATTAACCATAATACCAAAACAGGGTCCCGCAGGACCCGGATCCAAGTGAAAAACAAGCGAAAATCGTTATTTTTGATAAATTGCAAAATATCAAATTCTGATTTTACAGCCTTAGTGTGTTTAGAAGTATGTCAATATGTCTCTTACTGCATTTCATCATCATTTAATTCAATTTGAATTTTGAAATCTCAGTTTTACCAAGTTTTCCTTCAAAAAACCCTGATTTTAAAGGTGTAACTTTAATTTTAGGGGTATTTTGGTCATTTTGACCACCAATTCCGAATTTCAAACTGTTTTCTACTGAGTTTCTTGCATTTTCATCATTTCAAAATATCAAGGAAGCATGAGAATAGGGTTTATATCCAATTAAATCCAATAATTTCATAATATTATTGGAAAATCTTGGAAAAACCCACATATTTGAGCTAACCCAATTTCAAGTTTGGCAGGAACAATCAAAAGAAGGAGCTGAAGTCTGCAAATTTTTTTTATTTCCTTTATTTAAGTGATGTAATAATGTAAATTTTGGAATAAGAGAGTTAATTTCCTGCTTAGACTAGGATGCATATCATATAGTTTAAATTTATGCAATATCCTGATTATATGATTCATGCATTTTATTTCAAAAGCACTATGGATGTTCACGAATGGCACGTGCACCAACTCTTAGGGAGTTGATGGACTCGGTGGGATCCATATTTACGGCCCTAGTCGGAATATGGACGAGACCCAGATCCGTCATCTTTCTACTAGTCACATAGAGCCTACACTCTTAGGCTATCTTAAAATGCACATCATATTTCCAAAGTTTTCAAAATCATGTGCATTAAATCAATCAAGTTCTGAACATATTCATGGCCACAGTCAGGATATATGAAGGATTTATTTGGACTTACTGCACATTTTCCAACCAATTCCTCCGAAAGTCTTTTCAAAGGGCATTCATTCACTCATGTCATTGGCATCATGAAATCATTAGTTTTCCCACGATTTTCTTAAGAAAACTTCATTCTCAAGAAATCGATTTCTCAAGAAACTCTGAGGATTTTCCAAAATCGGTTTTCCAAAGTCAAGTTTTTCCACAGTTTTCCCAGGAAAATGATATTTTCTTAAGAGATTCAAAAGAGTTTTCCAATCTTTCTCCAAGATCCAAAATCGATTTTCAAGTATTTCAAAAGGTAAAATTTCCAGGATTTCGATTCCCCAAGTTTTGAATTTCCTTCTCCAATGAGTTTTCCTATAAATCTTCTATCATTTTCCTAAGAAAACTCTCAAAGTCCAGGTTTTCCTAAGAAGTGTTTCCTCTTTTCAAAAGGTTCATCTTTTCTCAAGAATCACTTCCATTTTCCCAGGATTTTCAACCATTCATAATTTTCCCAAGTCTCTATGAACTTTCCTGAGATTTCAAATCTTTTTCATCTGAGTTTCCTGAGAAATTGACTTTCATCTTTTTCCTGAGAAAATCTTTTCAACTCCAAATATTTTCCAAGCATACATCATGTTCTCCCAAGCTGCATTTTCCCAAAACCTCATAGCACATGCCTGAATTCTTTGTGCATTTAGGATAGAACATAACTTCGATGATTTAACTAAGTCAAGCTTAGTTTTGGTCCTTGGTTCGATTACCCCTGTTAAAGGCAGCAGGAACGGTCGAACCTCGTACCGACAGGTCGAGCCCCATCCCATGGATTTTCCCGCAATTTTCAAAAACGGAGGCGAGTATTTCAAAAGCAATTTCCAAAATCCGGTCAAGTTTGAAGCGCGAAAGCGTTTTCTCTTTTTCTCTTCTGCAAGGAAGGGAAGACGGGGGAAAAATTTCGCGACGATAACACCATATAACATAATTGCGTGATTGAATCATTATGAATTTTTTTGACAACTTTAGAATACATATATGCAGGATTGAGTCACTATGATTTTTTTTACAGCCTTAGAACATGTATACGCATGATTGATCACTATGAAATTTATTTGATGGCCTAAGAACACATATATGCTTGATTAAAAAAATTTTGCCAGCGTTGGAACATATATGCATGATTAAATCACTATAATTTTTTTTTACAGCCTTAGAACACATATATGCATGATTGAATCACTGTGAAATTTTTTTGACTGCCTTAGAATACATATATTTGAGATTGAATCACTGTGAAACTTTTTTAAAGCCTTAGAACACATATATGCATGAGTGAATTCCTATGATTTTTTTTCGATAGCCTTAGAACAAATATATGCAAGATTGAATCACTATGAAATTTCTTTGACAGCCTTAAAACACATATCTGCAAGATTGAATTAGTATGAAACTTTTTTGAGAGCCATGGAACATAATTGCATGATTGAATCATTATGAATTTTTTTTTGACAACTTTAGAACACATATATGCAAGATTGAGTCACTATGGTTTTTTTATGACAACCTTAGAACCTATATATGCATGATTGAATCATTATGAAATTTTTTTGACTGCCTTAGAACACATATATGCATGATTGAAATTTTTTTGACTGGCTTAGAACATATATGTCTGATTAAATCACTATATGTTTTTTTTGACAGCCTTAGAACATATATATGCGAGATTGAATCACTATGAAAGATTTTTTATATCTATGGAACACAATTGCATGATTGAATAATTATGGATTTTTTTTTACAACTTTAGAACACATAAATGCAGGATTGAGTCACTATGAACTTTGTTTGACATCCTTAGAACCTATATATGCATGATTGAATCACTATGAAATTTTTTTAACTGCCTTAGAACACATATATGCATGATTGAAATTTTTTTGACTGCCTTAGAACATATATGCCTGATTACATCACTATAATTTTTTTTGACAGCCTTAGAACACATATGCAAGATTGAATTACTATGAAATTTTTTTCACAGCCTTACAACACATATATACATGATTGAATAACTATGAAATTTTTTTTTATTGCCTTAGCACACATACATGCAGGATTGAATCACTATGAAATTTTTTTGACAGCCTTAGAACACATATATACAAGATTGAATGACTATGAAATTTTTTTGACATCCATATAACATAATTGCGTGATTGAATCATTATGAATTTTTTTGACAACTTTAGAATACATATATGCAGGATTGAGTCACTATGATTTTTTTTACAGCCTTAGAATATGTATACGCATGATTGAATCACTATGAAATTTATTTGATGGCCTAAGAACACAAATATGCTTGATTAAAATTTTTTTGCCAGCCTTGGAACATATATGCATGATTAAATCACTATAATTTTTTTTTACAGCCTTAGATCACATATATGCATGATTGAATCACTGTGAGATTTTTTTGACTGCCTTAGAATACATATATTTGAGATTGAATCACTGTGAAACTTTTTTAAAGCCTTAGAACACATATATGCATGAGTGAATTCCTATAATTTTTTTTCGATAGCCTTAGAACAAATATATGCAAGATTAAATCACTATGAAATTTCTTTGACAGCCTTAAAACACATATCTTCAAGATTGAATTAGTATGAAACATTTTTGAGAGCCATGGAACATAATTGCATGATTGAATCATTATGAATTTTTTTTTTGACAACTTTAGAACACATATATGCAGGATTGAGTCACTATGGTTTTTTTATGACAACCTTAGAACCTATATATGCATGATTGAATCATTATGAAATTTTTTTGACTGCCTTAGAACACATATATGCATGATTGAAATTTTTTTGACTGCCTTAGAACATATATGTCTGATTAAATCACTATATGTTTTTTTTGACAGCCTTAGAACATATATATGCGAGATTGAATCACTATGAAAGATTTTTTATATCTATGTAACACAATTGCATGATTGAATAATTATGGATTTTTTTTTACAACTTTAGAACACATAAATGCAGGATTGAGTCACTATGAACTTTGTTTGACATCCTTAGAACCTATATATGCATGATTGAATCACTATGAAATTTTTTTAACTGCCTTAGAACACATATATGCATGATTGAAATTTTTTTGACTGCCTTAGAACATATATGTCTGATTACATCACTATAATTTTTTTTGACAGCCTTAGAACACATATATGCAAGATTGAATTACTATAAAAAAATTTTCACAGCCCTACAACACATATATACATGATTGAATAACTATAAATTTTTTTTTTACTGCCTTAGCACACATACATGCAGGATTGAATCACTATGAAATTTTTTTGACAGCCTTAGAACACATATATACAAGATTGAATGACTATGAAATTTTTTTGACAGCCATATAACATAATTGCGTGATTGAATCATTAAGAATTTTTTTGACAACTTTAGAATACATATATGCAGGATTGAGTCACTATGATTTTTTTTACAGCCTTAGAACATGTATACGCATGATTGAATCACTATGAAATTTATTTGATGGCCTAAGAACACATATATGCTTGATTAAAAAATTTTTGCCAGCCTTGGAACATATATGCATGACTAAATCACTATAAATTTTTTTACAGCCTTAGAACACATATATTCATGATTGAATCACTGTGAAATTTTTTTGACTGCCTTAGAATACATATATTTGAGATTGAATCACTGTGAAACTTTTTTAAAGCCTTAGAACACATATATGCATGAGTGAATTCCTATGATTTTTTTTCGATAGCCTTAGAACAAATATATGCAAGATTGAATCACTATGAAATTTCTTTGACAGCCTTAAAACACATATCTGCAAGATTGAATTAGTATGAAACCTTTTTGAGAGCCATGGAACATAATTGCATGATTGAATCATTATGAATTTTTTTTGACAACTTTAGAACACATATATGCAGGATTGAGTCACTATGGTTTTTTTATGACAACCTTAGAACCTATATATGCATGATTGAATCATTATGAATTTTTTTTTACTGCCTTAGAAAACATATATGCATGATTGAAATTTTTTTGACTGCCTTAGAACATATATGTCTGATTAAATCACTATATGTTTTTTTTGACAGCCTTAGAACACATATATGCGAGATTGAATCACTATGAAAGCTTTTTGATATCTATGGAACACAATTGCATGATTGAATAATTATGGATTTTTTTTTACAACTTTAGAACACATAAATGCAGGATTGAGTCACTATGAACTTTGTTTGACATCCTTAGAACCTATATATGCATGATTGAATCACTATGAAATTTTTTTAACTGCCTTAGAACACATATATGCATGATTGAAATTTTTTTGACTGCTTTAGAACATATATGCCTGATTACATCACTATAATTTTTTTTGACAGCCTTAGAACACATATATGCAAGATTGAATTACTATGAAATTTTTTTCACAGCCTTACAACACATATATACATGTTTGAATAACTATGAAATTTTTTTTTACTGTCTTAGCACACATACATGCAGGATTGAATCACTATGAATTTTTTTTGACAGCCTTAGAACACATATATGCCAGATAGAATCACTGTGAATTTTATTTTACAGCCTTAGAACACATATATGCAAGATTGAATCAATATGAAATTCTTTTGACAGCCTTAGAACACATATATGCTTGAGTGAATCACTATGATTTTTTTTTTTAGCCATAGAACATAATTCCATGATTTAATCACTATAAAAAAATTTTGACAACTTTAGAACACATGTGCAAGATTGAGTCACTTTGAAGATTTTTTGACAAGATTGAATCGCTATGAAATTTTTTTGACAACCTTAGAACATATATATGCATGATTGACATTTTTTTGACAACCTTAGAACGTATATGCAAGATCAAATTACCAAAAAAAAAATTGACTGGCTTGGTACATATATATGCATATTTGAATCAAAATGATATGTTTTTTATAGCCTTGGACACATATATGCAAGATTGAATGACTAAAAAAATTTATTGACAGCCTTAGAACACATATATGCATGATTGAAACACTATGAATTTTGTTTTACAGCTTTGGAAAATATCTATGCAAGATTGAATCAGTATGAATTTTTTTTTACAGCCTTAGAACACATATATGCGTGATTGAGTCACTATGAATTTTTTTTTACAATCGTAGAACATATATATGCATTATTGAATCAATATAATTTTTTTTCACAACTTTGAAACATACATATGCATGAATGAAATTTTTTTGACAGCCTTAGAACACAATTGCATGATTGAGTAACTATAAGAATTTTTTGACAACCTTAAAACACATACATACATGATTGAATCACTGTGATTTTTTTTTTTACAGCCTTAGAACATATATGTGCAGGATTGATTCACTATGACATTTTTTTTATTGCCTTAGAACACATATATGGAAGATTGAACCACTATGAACATTTTTTAACAGCATTAGAACACATATATGCAAGAGTGAATCACTATGAATTTTTTTTCACTGCCTCAGAACACATATATGCAAGAGTGAATCTCTATGAAATTTTTTTGACAGACTTAGAACAAATATATGCATGAGTGAATAAGTATGAATTTTTTTTGACAACCTTAGAACACATATACGCAAGATTGAATCACTATGAAAAATTTTTGACAGACTTAGAACACATATATGCAAGATTTAATCACTATGTTTTTTTTTTTACAGCCTTAGAACATGTATACGCATGATTAAATCACTATGAAATTTATTTGACTACCTTAGAACATATATGCATGACTAAATTACTATAAAACATTTTTGACAGCCTTAGAACATATATATGTTTGATTGAATGACTGTGAAATTATTTTGACTGCCTTAGAACACATATATCCAAGATTGAATCACTATGAATTTTTTTTTACAGCCATAGAACATATATATGCATGAGTGTATCCCTATGAATTTTTTTGATAGCCTTAGAACAAATATATGGAAGATTGAATCACTATGAAATTTTTATGACAGCCTTAGAACAAATATATGCAAGATTGAATGACTATGAAATTTTTTTGACAGCCATAGAACATAATTACATGATTGAATCATTATGAATTTTTTTTATGCCTTTAGAATACATATATGCAGGATTGAGTCACTATGATTTTTTTTTACATCCTTAGAACATGTATACGCATGATTGAATCACTATGAAATTTATTTGACGGCCTTAGAACACATATATGCATGATTGAAATTTTTTTGACAGCCTTGGAACATATATGCATGATTAAATCACTATAACATTTTTTTTACAGCCTTAGAACACATATATGCATGATTGAATCACTGTGAAATTTTTTTGACTGCCTTAAAACACATATATGCAAGATTGAATCACATTAGAATTTTTTTGACAGCATTAGAACACATATATGCATGAGTGAATTCCAATGAATTTTTTTCGACAGCCTTAGAACAAATATATGCATGATTAAATCACTATGAAATTTTTTTGACAACCTTAGAACATATATCTATAAGATTGAATTGCTATGAAATTTTTTTGATAGCCATGGAACATAATTGCATGATTGAATCATTACATTTTTTTTTTGACAACCTTAGAACACATATATGCAAGATTGAGTCACTATGAATTTTTTTTGACAACCTTAGAACCTATATACGCATGATTGAATCACTATAAAAAAAATTTGACTGCCTTAGAACACATATATGCATGATTGAAATTTTTTTGACTGCCTTAGAACATATATGCCTGATTAAATCGCTATAAGTTTTTTTTAACAGCCTTAGAACACATATATGCAAGATTGAATTACTATGAAATTTTTTTGACAGCCTTAGAACACATATATGCATGATTGAATCACTATGAAATTTTTTTAACAGCCTTAGAACACATATATGCAAGTTGAAATCACTATGAATTTTTTTTTACAGTTTTAGAACACATATATGCAAGATTAAATCAATATAATTTTTTTTGACAGCCTTAGAACACATATATGCATTAGTGAATCACTATGAATTTTTTTTACGGCCTTAGAACACATATATGCAAGATTGAATCACTATGAATTTTTTTTTATAGCCATAGAACATAATTGCATGATTGAATCACTATGAATTTTTTTTTACAACATTAGAACAGATATATACATGATCGAGTCACTTTGAACTTTTTTTTACAGTCTTAGCACACATATATTTAAGATTGAATCACTATTAAAAAATTTTGACAGACTTAGAACACATATATTCATGAGTGAATCACTATGATTTTTTTTTTACAGCGTTAGAACACATATACGCAAGATTGAATCACTATGAATTTTTTTTGACAGACTTAGAACACATATATGCAAGATTGAATCACAACGATTTTTTTTTGACAGCCATAGAACATATTGCATGATTGAATCACTATGAATTTTTTTTGACAACTTTAGAACACATATACACTGGATTGAGTCACTATAATTTTTTTTTACAGCCTTAGAACATGTATATGCATGATTGAATCAGTATGAAATTTATTTGACTACCTTAGAGCATATATATGCATGATTGAAACTTTTTTGACAGTCTTAGAACATATATGTATGATTAAATCACTGTAAATTTTTTTTGACAGCCTTAGAACACATATATTCATGATTGAATCACTGTGAAATTTTTTTGACTGTCTTAGAACACATATATGCAAGATTGAATCACTATGAAATTTTTTTGACAGCCTTAGAACACATATATGCATGAGTGAATCCCTATGATTTTTTGCTATTGCCTTACAACAAATATATGCAAGATTGAGTCACAATGAAAATTTTTTGACAGCCTTAGAACACATATATGCAATATTGAATCAATATGAATTTTTTTTGACAGCCATAGAACATAATTGCATGATTGAATCATTATGAATTTTTTTAAAAACTTTAACACATATATGCAGGATTGAGTCACTATGATCTTTTTTTGACATCCTTGGAACCTATATACACATGATTGAATCACTATGAATTTTTTTTTACTGCCTTAGAACACATATATGCATGATTGAAATTTTTTTGACTGCCTTAGAACTTATATGCCTGATTAAATCACTATAAATTTTTTTTTTAGAGCCTTAGAACACATATATCAATGATTGAATCACTATAAAATTTTTTTGATAGTCATACAACACATATATACAAGATTGAATCACTATGAAAAATTTTTTACAGCCTTAGAACACATATTTGAATGATTGAAACAGTATGTAATTTTTTTGACAGCCTGAGAAAGTATATGCAAGATTGAATCTCTATGAAACTTTTTTGACTGCCAAAGAACACATATTTGCGTGATTGAGTCATTATGATTTTTTTTTTACAGTTGTAGAACACATATGCATCATTGAATCAATATGAATTTTTTTTGACAGCCTTAGAACACATATGCATGATTGAATCACTATGAAATTTTTTTACAGCCTTCTAACACATATATGCAAGATTTAATTACTATGAATTTTTTTTTACAGCCTTACAACACATATATGCATGATTGAAATTTTTTTGACAACCTTAAAAGAAATCTGCATGTTTAAATCTCTATAAAAAAAAAATTGACAACCTTAGAAGACATATTTGCTAGATTGAATCACTATGAAATTTTTTTGATAGCCTTAGAACACATATATCCGCGATTGAAACACTATGATTTTTTTTTTACAGCCTTATAAAATATATATGCAAGATTGAATCACTTTGACACTTTTTTGACAGCCTTAGAACACATATATGTATGATTGAGTCACTATGAATTTTTTTTGAAAACCTTAGAACACATATACGCATTATTGAATCACTATAAAATCTTTTTCACAGATTTAGAACACATATAAGAATGAATGAAATTTTTTTGACAGCCTTAGAACATAATTGCGTGATTGAATGACTATGAATTTTTTTGGGCAGACTTAGAACACATACATGCTTGAATCACTATGAAATTTTTTTGACATACTTAGAACACGTATATGCAAAATTGAATCACTGTTAAAAATTTTTGACAGCCTTAGAACACATATATGCTAGATTGAATCACTATAAAAAAAATTTAACATTCTTAGAACATATATATGTAAGATTGAATCACTATGAAATTTTTTTGACAGCCTTAGAACACATATAAGCATGATTAAAACACTATGAAATTTTTTTGGCAGCCTTAGAAAACATATTTGCAAGATTGAATCACTATGAATTTTTTTTTACAGCCTTAGAACACATATATTTGTGCTTGAGTCACTATGAAATTTTTTTGACAGTTATAGAACACATATATGCATTATTGAATCACTATAAAAAAAATTTACAACTTTGGAACACAAATATGCAAGATTGAATCACTATGACATTTTTTTGACAGCCTTAGAACACATATGTCCAAGATTGAATCACTACGAATTTTTTTTGACAACCATAGAACACATATATGCATGATTGAATCACTATGAATTCTTTTTGACAGCCTTAAAACACATATAAGCATGATTGAATCACTATGAAATTTTTTTGATAGCCTTAGAACACATATATGCAAGTTTGAATCACTTTGAAATTTTTTTGACAGCCATAGAACACATTTATGCAAGATTGAATCACTTTGAAATTTTTTTGACAACCTTAGAATACATATATGCATGAGTTAATCACTATGAATATTTTTTGACAGTCTTAGAAGACATATATGCAAGTTTGAATCACTATAAAATTTTGTTCGCAGCCCTAGAAAACATATATGCATGAGTGAATCCCTATGAATTTTTTTTTACAACCTTAGAACACATATACACAAGATTGAGTCGCTATGAAATTTTTTTTACAGCCATAGAACATAATTGCATGATTGAATCACTATGAAATGTTTTTTACAACATTAGAACACATATATGCAGAATTGAGACACTTAAAATTTTTTTTGACAGCCTGAGAACATATATACGAATGATTAAATCACTATGAAAAATTTTTGACAGCCTTTGAACATATATGCTTGATTAAAACTCGATGAAAAAAATTTCACAGCTGTGGAACACACATATGCATGAATGAAATTTTTTTGACAACCGAATTGCATGCTTGAATAACTATAAAAAAAATTTGACAACCTTAGAACGTATATATACATGATTGAATCACCATGATTTTTTTTTACGTCATTTGAACATATACATGCATGATTGAATCAAGCATTTTTTTTATAGCCTTAGAACACATATATGCATAATTGAATCACTGTGAAATTTTTTTGATAGCCTTAGAAAATATGTATACAAGATTGAATCGCTATGAAATTTTTTTTGATAGCCTAAGAACCTATATACGCATGATTGAATCCCTATGAAATTTTTTGACTGCCTTAGAACATACATGCCTGATTAAATCACTATAAAAAAAATTTGACAGCCTTAGAACACATATATCCTAGATTGAATCACTATAAAAAAAATTTGACAGCCGTAGCAAACATATATGCAAGATTGAATCACTATGAAATTCTTTTAAAAGCCTTAGAACACATATTTGCATGATTGAAATAGTATAAATTTTTTTTTACAGCCTTAGAAAGTATATGCAAGATTGAATCTCCATGAAAGTTTTTTGACAACCTTAGAACACATATTTCGTGATTGAGTCACTATGAATTTTTTTTGGCAGTCGTAGAACACATGTGAATTTTTTAATCAGTATGAATTTTTTTTGACAGCCTTAGAACACATATGCATGATTGAATCACTATGATTTTTTTTTACAGCCTTAGAACACATATATGCAAGATTGAATTACTATGAATTTTTTTTTACAGCCTTACAACACAAATATGCATTTTTTTGACTGCCTTAGAACACATATATTCATGATTGAAATTTTTTTGACAACGTTAAAACAAATCTGCATGTTTAAATCTCTATAAAAAAATTTGACAACCTTAGAAGAGATATATGCAAGATTGAGTCACTATGTAATTTTTTTGACTGCCTTCGAACACATATATGCGTGATTGAAACACTATGAATTTCTTTTTACAGCCTTATAAAATATATATGCAAGATTGAATCACTTTGACATTTTTTTGACAGCCTTAGAACACATATATGCATGATTGAGTCACTATGAATTTTTTTTGAAAATCTTAGAACGCATATACGCATTATTGAATCACTATAAAATCTTTTTCACCGCTTTAGAACATATATAAGCATGAATGAAATTTTTTTGACAGCCTTAGAACATAACTGCGTGATTGAATAACTATGAAATTTTTTTGTTAGCCTTAGAACACAGATATACATGCTTGAATCACTATGACATTTTTTTTAAAGCCTTAGAACACATATATGCAAGATTGAATCACTATGAAATTTTTTTGACATCCTTAGAACACATTTATGCAAAATTGAATCACTGTGAAAATTTTTTGACAGCCTTAGAACACATATATGCTAGATTGAATCACTATAAAAAAAATTGACATTCTTAGAACACATATATGCAAGATTGAATCACTATGAAATTTTTTTGACAACCTTAGAACACATATAAGCATGATTGAAACACTATGAAATTTTTTTGACAGCCTCAGAAAACATATATATAAGATTGAACCACTATGAATTTTTTTTTACAGCCTTAGAACACATATATCCATGATTGAATCACTATGAAAATTTTTTGACAACCTTAGACACTATAAAATTTTTTTGACAGCCTTAGAAAGCATACATGCAAGATTGTATCACTATGATTTTTTTTTTACAGCCTTAGAACACATATATCTGTGGTTGAGGCACTATGAAATTTTTTTGACAGTTGTAGAACACATATACACATTATTCAATCACTATGAAACTTTTTTCACAAGTTTGGAACACACATATGCAAGATTGAATCACTATTACATTTTTTTGACAGCCTTAGAACACATATGTCCAATATTAAATCACCATGATTTTTTTTTTAAACCATAGAACACATATATGCATGATTGAATCACCATGAAATTTTTTTGACTGCCTTAAAACACATATATGCATGATTCAATCACTATGAAAAAAATTTTATAGCCTTAGAACACATATATGCAAGATTGAATCACTATGAAATTTTTTTGACAGCCTTAGAACACATATATGCAAGATTGAATCACTATGAAATTTTTTTGACAACCTTAGAACACATATATGCATGAGTGAATCACTATGATTTTTTTTTTACAGTCTTAGAAGACGTATATGCAAGTTTGAATCACTATAAAAAAAAATTCACAGCCCTAGAAAACATATATTCATGAGTGAATCCCTATGATTTATTTTTGACAACCTTAGAACACATATACACAAGATTGCGTCGCTATGAAATTTTTTTGACAGCCATAGAACATAATTGCATGATTGAATCACTATGAAATTTTTTTGACAACATTATAACACATATATGCAGGATTGAGTCACTTAAATTTTTTTTGACTGCCTGAGAACATATATACGAATGATTTAATCACTATAAATTTTTTTTGATAGCCTTTGAACATATATGCATGATTAAAACTCTATGAAAATTTTTTCACAGGTTTGGAACAAACATAACATGAATGAAATTTTTTTTACAACCTTAGAACATAATTGCATGATTGAATAACTATAAAAACATTTTGACAAACTTAGAACGTATATATACATGATTGAATCACCATGAATTTTTTTTTACACCATTAGAACATATATATGCATGATTGAATCAGACATATTTTTTGATAGTCTTAGTACACATATATGCAAGATTGAATCACTATGAAATTTTTTTTATAGCCTTAGAAAATATATATGCAAGATTGAATCATAATGAAAAATATTTTGACAGCCTTAGAACCTATATACGCATGATTGAATCACTATGATTGTTTTTACTAACTTAGAACACATATGTGTGATTGAAATTTTTTTGACTGCCTTAGAACATATATGCCTGATTAAATCACTATAAAGTTTTTTTGACAGCCTTAGAACACATATGTCCCGGATTGAATCACTGTGAAATTTTTTTGAGAGCCTTAGAAGACATATATGCAAGATTGAATCACTATGAAATTCTTTTGACAACCTTGTTACACATATATCCATGATTGAATCACTATGAAATTTTTTTGACAGCCTTAGAACAGATATATACAAGATTGAATCACTATGAAATTTTTTTGATAGCCATAGAACACATAATTGCATGATTGAATCACTATAAAAAAAATTTGACAGTCTTAGAACAGATATGCATGATTAAATCACTATAATTTTTTTTTAACGCCTTAGAACATATATGCATGATTAAATCTCTATGAAAAAATTTTCACAGCATTGGAACACACATAATTGCATAATTGAATAACTATAAAACTTTTTTTATTGTCGTAGAACACATATATGCAATATTGAATCACAATGAAATTTTTTTGACAGCATTAGAACACATATATGCAAGATTAAAACACTATGAAATTTGTTTGACAGCCTTAGAAAATAAAAATGCAAGATTGAATCACTATGATTTTATTTTTCACAGCTTTGGAACATACATACGCATGAATGAAATTTTTTTGACTGCCTTAGAACATAATTGCGTGATTGAATAACTATAAAAAAAATTTGACTACCTTAGAACACATATTTACATGATTGAATCAATATGAATTTTTTTTACAACCTTAGAACATGTATACGCATGATTGAATCACTGTGAAATTTTTTTGACAGCCTTAGAACATATATGCATGATTAAATCACTATAAAAAAATTTTTAGGGCCTTTGAGCACATATATGCTTGACTGAAACAATACAATTTTTTTTTACACCAATAGAACAGATATATGCATGATTTAATCACTACAAATTTTTTTGACAACCTTAGAACACATATATGAATGATTGAATCACAATATATTTTTTTGATAACCTTGGAACACATATATGCATGATTGAATCACTATGAAATTTTTTTGACATCCTTAGAAGACATATATGCTTGATTGAGTCACTATGAATTCTTTTTTTACTGACTTAGAACAAATATAGGTAGCATGGAATCACAATTAATTTTTTTTTACAGCCTTAGAACACATATATGCATGATTGAATCTCAACAAAAAACTATTTACAACCTTAGATCACATATATACATGATTGAATCGCTATGACATTCTTTTCGACAGCCTTAGAACACATATATGCATGATTGAATCACTATGAAATTTTTTGGTCAACCTTAGAAGACGTATATGCATGATTAAATCACTATGAATTTTTTTGGACAGCCTTAGAACACATATATGCACGATCGAATCACTATGAAAAAATTTGATAGCATTATAACACATATATGCACGATTGAAACTCTATCAAATTTTTTTGACAGCTTCAGAACACATATATGCATGATTGAATCACAATGAAATTCGTTTGACAGCCAAAGAACACATATAAGCATGAATGAATCACTATAAAAAAATTGACTACATTAGAACACATATATGCATAACTGAACCGCTATGAAATTTTTTTGACAGCCTTAGAACACATATCTACATGATTGAATCACTACGAAGTTTTTTTGGAAGCCTTAGAACACATATATGCATGATCGAATCCCTATAAATTTTTTTTGACAACCTTAGAACACATATCTGCATGATTGAATCATTATAAAAAAAACTTGACAGCCTTAGAACACATATACGCAGGATTGAATCACTCTAAATTTTTTTTTACAGTATTAGAAACCATATATGCACGACTGAATCACTATAAATTTTTTTTGACAAACTTAGAAAACATATATGCATGATTCCCCTATAAAATTTTTTGGACAACCTTAGAACACGTATATGCATGATTGAATCACTACAAATTTTTTTTGACAGACTTTGAACACATATTTGCAAGATTGAATGATTATGAAATTTTTTTGAAAGCCTTAGATCACATGTATGCATAATTGAATCACTACGAAATTTTTTTGATAGCCTTACAACACATATACGCCAGATTTAATTACTACAATTTTTTTATAGCATTTGAAATCATATATGCAGGATTGAATCACTATAAAGTTTTTTGACAACCATAGAACACATATTTGCATGATTGAATCACTGTAAAAAAAATTTTACAAACTAAAAACACCTATATGCTTGATTGAATCACTACAAAATTATTTTGACAGCCTTAGAACACATATATGCCTAATTGAATCACTATGAAATTTTTTTTATAGGCTTAGAACACATATATGAATGATTGAATCACTACAATTTTTTTTACAGTCATAGAACAAATATATGCATGAGTGAATCACTATAATTTTTTTTAGAGCAATAAAACAAGTATATGAATGATTGAATCATTATGAATTTTTTTTTACTGCCTTGGAACACATGTATGCATGATTGAATCACTATGAAATTTTTGTCACAGCCTTAGAACACATATATCGATGATTGAATCACTATAAAATAAAGTTTGACTGCCTTAAAACAAATATATGCATGATTGAATCATTATCAACTTTTTTTTAATAACATTAGAAATCATATATTCATGATTGAATCACTATAAAAAAAAATTGACTAGCTTAGAACACATATCTTCATGATTAAATCACTACGAAATTTTTTGACAGCCTTAGAACCCATATATGCATGATTAAATCACTATGAATTTTTTTTTTACAGCCTTAGAACACCTATATGCATCATTGAATCGGTATGAAATTTTTTTGACAGCCTTAGAAAACGTATATGCATGATTGAATCACTATGAAATTTTTTTGATAGCCTTAGAACACATATACGCCTGACTGAATGACTTTAATTTTTTTTTTACAGCATTAGAAATCATATATGCATGATTGGATCACTATAAATTTTTTTTGACAAACATAGAACACATATCTGCATGATTGAATCACTATGAAATTTTTTTGACAACCTTACAACACATATATGCATGATTCAATCACTATAATTTTTTTTGACATCCTTAGAACACATATATGCATGATTGAATCACTATAAATTTTTTTGATAGTCTTAGAACACATATATGAGTGATTGAATCACTACAATTTTTTTTTCACAGAAATAGAACAACTATATGCATGATTGAATCACTACAATTTTTTTTTACAGCAATAGACAAGCCTGTGCATGATTGAATCACTATAATTTTTTTTGGACAAACTTAAAACACATATATGCATGGTTGAATCTCTATGAAAATTTTTTTGACAGACTAAGAACACATATATGCATGATTGAATCAGTACAAAATTTTTTTGATAGCATTAGAAATCATATATGCATGATTGAATCACTATAAAAAAAATTTTACTACCTTAGAACACATATATGCATGATTGAATCACTATGACATTTTTTTGACAACGTTAGAACACATATATTCATGATTGAGTCACTATAATTTTTTTTGACAGCCTTAAAAAACATACGCATGATTGAATAACTATGATTTTTTTAACATCTTTAGAACACATATATGCATGACTGAAATTTTTTTTAAAGCCTTAGAACATATATGAATGATTGAATCACTATAAATTCTTTTTTGACAGCCTTAGAACATATATATGCATGATTGAGTCACTATAAATTTTTTTTCACAGCCTTATAACACATATATGCTTGAATGAATCACTACAAAACTTTTTTTTGAAATTTTTTTGACAGCCTTAGAACACATATATGCATGATTGAATCACTATCAAAAAAATTTGACTGCATTAGAACACATATATGCAAGATTGAATCACTACAAAATTATTTTGACAGCCTTAGAGCACATATATATAAGATTGAATCACTATAAAAAAAAATTGACAACCTTAGAACATATATAAGCTTCATTGAATCACTAGGAAAATTTTTTGATAGCATTAGAACACATATACACATGATTAAATCACTAGGAATTTTTTTTTATTGCATTAGAACATATATATGCATGATTGAATCACTACAAAAAATTTTTGACAGACTTAGAACACATATATGCATAATTGAATCCCTACAAATTTTTTTTGACAGACTTAGAATACATATATGCAAGATTGAATCACCATGAACTTTTTTTGACAACCTTAGAACACATATATGCATGATTGAGTCACTATGAATTTTTTTTAACACCTTTAGAACACATATATGCATGATTGAAACACTACAATTTTTTTTCACATCCTTAGAACACATATATGTATGGTTGAATAAATATTTTTTTTTTACAATAATAGAACACATATACGCCTGATTGAATGGCTATAAATTTTCTTTAACAACATTAGAAATCATATATGCATGTTTGAATCACTATAAAAAAAAATTGACAACCTTAGAACACTTATCTGCATGATTGAATTACTATGAAATTTTTTTGACAGTTGTAGAACACATATATGGATGATTGAATCACAACAAAAAATTTTTGGCAGCCATAGAAGACATATATGCATGATTGAATCATTATGAAATTTTTTTGAGAGCCTTAGAACACATATATGCTTGATTAAATAACTACAAAAGTTTTTTTACAGCAATATAACAAATATATACATGATTGAATCTCTTTGAAATTTTTTTGACAACATTAGAACAGATATATGCCAGATTGAATCACTATGAAATTTTTTTGACAACATCAGAACACTTATATTCCTGATTGAAGTACTATAAAAAAAATTTGACAGCCTTAGAACACATATATGCATGATTAAATCACTATAAATTTTTTTTGACAGCCCTATAACACATATATGCATGATTGAATTACTACAAAGTTTTTTTGACAACAATATAACAAATATATGCAAGATTGAATCACTATGAATTTTTCTTTAAAGCCTTACAACACATATATCCATTATTGAATCACTACGAATTTTTTTTGAAAGCCTTAGAACACATATATGCATGATTGAATCACTCTGAATTTTTTTTTACAGCCTTAGAACATATATATGCATGATTAAATCACTTTGATTTTTTTTTTACAGCCTTAGAACATATATATGCATGATTGAATCACTACAAATTTTTTTTGACAGCCTTAGAACAAATATATGCATAATGAATCACTGTGATTTTTTTTTGAAAGACTTAAAACACATATATGCTTGATTGAATCACTCTGAATTTTTTTTATAGCCTTAGAACACATATATGCATGATTGAGTAACTATAAAAAAAAATTGACAGCCTTAGAACACATATATGCATGAATGAAAAACTATGAAATTTTTTAACCGCCTTAGAACACATATATGCATGATTGAGTCAGTAAAAAAAAATTTTGACAGCAATATAACAAATATAAGCAAGATTAAATCAGTACAATTGTTTTTTTACAGCAATAGAACAAATATATGCATGATTGAGTCACTATAACAAATTTTTGACATCCTTAGAACACATGTATTCATAATTGAATCACTATGTAATTTTTTGACAGCATTAGAACATATAAATGCTTGATTGAATCACATCGAAATTTTCTTGACACCCTTAGAACACATATATGCATGATTGAATCTCTATGAAATTTTTTTGACAGCCTTAGAACACAGATATGCACGATTGAATCACCATGAAATTTTTTTGATAGCCTTAGAATACATATATGCATGATTGAATCACTACAAAAAAAATTTGACAGCATTAGAAATCATATATGCATGATTGAATCACTATAAATTTTTTTGACAACCATAGAACACATATCTGCACGATTGAATCACTATAATTTTTTTTCACAACCATAGAACACATATCTGCAGGATTGAATCACTGTGAAATTTTTTTTACACCCTTAGAACACATACAGGCATGATTGAATCAATACAAATTTTTTTTAACACCCTTAGAACATGCCTGATTGAATCACTATGATTTTTTTTACAGCATTAGAACACATATATGCAACATTATATCACTACAAAAAAAAATTTAGAGCAATAGAACGAATATATACATGATTGAATCACTATGAATTCTTTTTGACACCCTTAGAACATATATATGCATGATTGAATCGCTATAAAATTTTATTGACATCCTTTAAAACACGTATATGAATTATTGAATCACTGTGAAATTTTTTTTACACATTAGAACAGATATATGCATGATTGAAAGACTCTGAAATTTTTTTGACAGCCTTAGAACACATATATGCATGATTGAATCACTATAAACTTTTTTTGACCGCCTTAGAACTTATATATGCATGATTGAATCACTACAAATTTTTTTTTAGAGTAATGGAACAAAAGTATGCGTGATTAAATCACTATAATTTTTTTTTACAACCTTAGAACACATATATGCATCTTTAAGTCACTATGAAATTTTTTTGACAGCATTAGAAAAAATATTCGGATGATTGAATCACTAGGAACTTTTTTTGACACCCTCAAAACACATATACGCATGATTGAATCACTACAAAGTTTTTTTGACAGACTTAGAACACATACATGCATGATTGAATCACATTGAAATTTTTTCGACAGCCTTAGAACACATGTATGCATGATTCAATCACTATGAAATTTCTTTGACAGCCTTAGAACATATGTATGATTGAATCACTGTACATTTTTTTTTACAGCCTTAGAACACATGCATGATTGAATCACTACAAAAAAAAATTTACTCTAATAGAACAAATATATGCATGATTGAATCACTATGAATTTTTTTTAGAGCAATAGAACAAATGTTTGAATGATTAAGTCTCTATAAAAATTTTTTGACAACCTTAGAACACATATACGCATGATTGAATCACTATAAAAAAAATTTGACAGCATTAGAAAACATATACGAATGATTGAATCACTAGAAACTTTTTTTGACAGCCTTAGAACACATATATGCATGATTGAATCACTGTAAAAATTTCTTAAGAGCCTTAGAACACATATGCATGATTGAATCACTATGAAATTTTTTTGACAGCCTTAGAACACGTGTATGCATGATTGAATCACTATGGTTTTTTTTTTACAGCCTTAGAACACATGTATGCATGATTCAATCACTATGAATTTTTTTTGATAGCCTTATAACACATATGCATGATTGTATCACTATAAAAAAAATTTGACATCCTAAGAACACATATTTTCATGATTGAATCACTCTAAATTTTTTTGACAGCCCTAGAACATATATATGCATGTTTGAATCACTATGAATATTTTTTACAGCCTTAGAACACATATATGCATGATTGAATCACTAAAAAAATTTTTTGACAGCAATACAACAAATATATGATTGATTAAATCAGTAAAAAAAAAATTTGACAGCAATAGAACAAATATATGCATGATAGAATCACTATATGTTTTTTTTGACAACCTTTGAACACATATATGCATGATTGAATCACTATGAAATTTTCTTGACAGGCTTATAACACATCTATGCAAGATTGAATCACTATGAAATTTTTTTGACAGTCATAGAACACATATGTGCAAGATTGAATCACTATAAATTTTTTTTACAGCATTAGAAATCTTATATGCAAGATTGAATCGCTAAAAATTTTATTTGACAACCTTAGAACACATATCTGCACGATTGAATCACTAAAAACTTTTTTTGACAACCATAGAACACATATCTGCAGGATTAAATGACTGCAAATTTTTTTACACCCTTAGTACACATGCATGTGTGATTGAATCACTACAAAATTTTTTCGACAGCAATACAACAAATATATGCATGATTAAATCAATATAATTTTTTTTTACAGCAAAAGAACAAATATATGCATGATAGAATCACTATAAAAAATTTTTGACAACCTTTGAACACATATATGCACGATTGAATCACTATGAAATTTTTTCGACAGTCGTAGAACACATATATGCTAGATTGAATCACTATAAAAAAAAATTTATAGCATAAGAAATCTTATATGCAAGATTGAATCACTATAATTTTTTTTTGACAACCTTAGAACACATATCTGCATGATTGAATCACTAAAGACTTTTTTTGACAACCATAGAACACATATCTGCAGGATTGAATCACTATTAAATTTTTTGACACCCTTAGTACACATACAAGTATGATTGAATCTCTACAAAATTTTTTTGACACCCTTCAAACATAAATGATTGAATCACTATGATTTTTTTTTACAACAATAGAACACATATTTATGATTGTATCACTATGAATTTTTTTGTCAACCTTAGAACACATATATGCATGATTGAATCACTCTGAATTTTTTTTTGCAGCCTTAGAACACATATATGCATTATTGAGTCACTACAAATTTTTTTTACGGTACTAGAACAAATATATTCATGATTGGGTCACTATAAATTTTTTTTATAGCCTTAGAACGCATATAACCTTGATTGAATCACTATGAATTTTTTTTGATAGCCTTAGAACACATATATGCCTGACTGAATCCCTTTGAAATTTTTTTGACAGCCTTAGAACACATATATGCAAGATTGAATCACAGTAATTTTTTTTTGACAGCCTTAGAACATGTATATGCAAGATTGAATCACTATAAAAAAATGATAGCCTGAGAACGCAGATAAGAAAGATTGAATCTCTATGAATTTTTTTTCACAGCCTTAGAACACATATATGCGAGATTGAATCACTATGAAATTTTGTTGACTGCCATAGAACACATATCTACATTATTGAATAACTATGAAATTTATTTGATAGCCATAGAACACATATGTGCATGATTGAATCACTATAAAAAAAATTTGTCAGCCTTAAAATATATATATCTATGATTAAATCACTATGAAATTTTTTTGACAAACTTAGGACACATATATGCATGATTGAATCATTATAAAAAAATTTTGACAGCCTTAGAACACGTATACGCAAGATTGAATCACTATAAAAAAAAATTGATAGCCTTAGAACACATATATACACGATTTAATCACTATAAAAAAAATTTGACAACCTCATAACACGTATATGCATGATTGAATCACTATAATTTTTTTTGATAGCTTTAGAACACATGTTTGCAGGATTGAATCACTATAAATTTTTTTGATAGCCTCAGAACACATAAAGGCAAGATTGAGTCCCTATGAAATTTTTTTGACACCCTTATAACAGATATATACATGATTAAATCACTATGAAATTCTATTGAAAACATTAGAACTCATATATTCAGGATTGAGAAAATATGATTTTTTTTTTACAGCCTTAGAACACATAACCATGATTGAATCCCTACAAATTTTTTTTATATAGTTTCAGAACACATATATGCATGACTGAATTTTTTTTTATAGCCTTAGAATTTATATGAATGATCGAATCACTATAAAAAAAATTGACAACTTTAGAACACGTATATGCATGATTGTATCACTATAAAAAAAAATTGACAGCCTTAGAACACATATATGCATAATTGAATCATTATGAAATTTTTTTCACATCCTTAGAACACATATATGCATGGATGAATCACTACAATTTTTTTTTAGGAATTTTTTTTACAGCCTTAGTACACATATATACATGATTGAATCACTATAAAAAAATTGTTCATTAGAACACATATATGCAAAATTGAATCACTGTAAAAAAAAATTGACAACCTTAGAACACATATCTGCTTGATTGAATCACTATAAAAAAAAATCACAACTTTAGAACACATATATGCAAGATTGAAATTTTTTGACACCCTTTGAACATGCATGATTGAATCACTACGATTAATTTTTTACAGCAATAGAACACATATATGCATGATTGTATCACTACAAAAATTTTTGAGAGCAATAGAACAAATATATGCCCGATTGAATCACTTTAGAAAATTTTTGACACCCTTAGAACATATATATTCATGATTGAATCATTATGAATTTTTTTTGACTGCCTTAGAACGTATATATGCTTGATTGAATCGCTATGAAATTTTTTTGATAGCCTTAGAACACATGTATGCATGATTGAATACCTTAGAACACATATATGCATGATTGAATCACTATAAAAAAAATTCATAACCTTAGAACACGTTTATACATGATCGAATCACTATAAAATTCTTTTGACAATAATAAAACAAATATATGCATGATTGATTCAATACAAAAATTTTTTGACAGCAATACAACAAATATGTGCATTATTGAATCGCTAGAAAAATCTTTGACAACCTTAGAACACATATATGAATGATTGAATCACTATGAATATTTTTTGACAGCCTTAGAACACATATATCCCAGATTAAAGCACTATGAATTTTTTTAGACAACCGTACAACACATATATGCATGATTGAATCACTATGAATTTTTTTTCACAGACTTCTAACATATATAATCAATATTGAATCACTATGAATTTTTTTTACAGCCTTAGAACATATATATTCAAGATTTGGTCACTATGACATTTTTGGGACAGTCTTAGAACACATATACGTATGATTGAAATATTTTTTACTGCCTTAGAACACATATACGCATGATTGAATCACTATAAAAAAAATTGACAGCCTTACAACACAGATATACATGATTGAAATTTTTTGACGGCCTTAAAACACGTATTTGCATGATTGAATCACTAATAAATTTTTTTTGAAAGCCTTGGAACATTTATATGCATGATTGAATCACTATGATTTTTTTTACTACCTTAGAACACATATATGCTTGATTGAATCACTATAAAAAAATTTTGACAGCATTAGAATACATATATGCAAGATTGAATCACTATGAATTTTTTGGATAGCCTTAGAACACATATATGCATGATTGAATCACTATGAATTTTTTTGACAATAATAGAACAAACATATGCATGATTGAAAAGGTACAAAAAATTTTTTGACAGCAATAAAACAAATACATGCATGATTGAATCACTATAAATCTTTTTTGACAGCAATAGAACACATATATGCATGATTGAATCGCTATAAAAATTTTTAGACAACCTTAGAACATATATATGCATGATTGAATCACTATGAAATTTTTTTGACATTCTTAGAACACATATATGCAAAATTAAATCACTATAAAAAATATTTGACAGCCTTATAACACATATATGCAAGATTTAATCACTATAAAAATATTTTGACAGCTTTAGAACATATATATGCAAGATTGAGTCACTATGATTTTTTTTTTGATAACCTGAGAACACATATATGCATGATTGAATCAATATGAAATTTTTTTGACAGCCTTAGAACACATATATGCATGATTGAATCACTATGAAATTTTTTTGACTACATTACAACACGTACATGCATCATAGAGTCACTATGAATTTTTTTGGACAGCCTTAGAACACATACTCATGATTGAATTTTTTTTTACAGCCTTAGAACATATATTTGCATGATTCAATGACTATGAAATTTTTTTGACAGCAATAGAACAAATATATGCATGATTCAATCACTATAAAAAAAAATTGACAACCTTATAACATATATACGCATGATTGAATCATAATGAAATTTTTTTGACAGACTTAGAAGACATATGTGCATGATTGATTCTCTATAAAAAAATTTGACAGCCTTACAACATATATATTCTTGATGGAATCACTATGAAATTTTTTTGATAGCCTTAGAACACCTATATGCAATATCGAATCACTATGAAATTTTTTGGATACCCTTAGAACACATATATGCAAGATTGAGTCACTATGAAATTTTTTTGACAGCCTTAGAGCACATATAGGCATGATGCAATCACAATGAATTTTTTTTTACAATATTAGAACACATATACGCATGATTGAGTCACTATGAAACTTTTTTGGACAGCCTTAGAACACATACGCATGATTGAAATTTTTTTGACAGACTTAGAACATATATATGAAAGATTGAATCACAATGAAAAATTTTTTATTATCGTGGAACACATATACGCATGATTGAATCACTATGAAATTTTATTGTAATCCTTAGAACACATATATGCATGATTGAAATTTTTGTGACAGCATTAGAACATATATGCATGATTGAATCACTATAAAAAAATTTGACAGCCTTAAAATACATATATGAATGATTGAATCTTTATAAAAAAAAATTGATAGCCTTAGAACACATATATGAATGATTGAATCACTATGACAATTTTTTGACAGCCTTAGAACATATATATGCATGATTAAGTCACTGTGAAATTTTTTGACAACCTTAGAGCACATATATGCATGATTGAATCACTATAAAAAAATGATAGCCTTAGAACACATATACGCATGATTGTGTCACTATGGATTTTTTTTTGACACCATAGAACACATGTCTTCATGATTTTGTCACTATGAAATTTTTTTTATGGCTTTAGAACACATATATGCTTGATTGAATAACAATGAAATTTTATTGACAGAGTTAGAACACATATATGCATGTTTGAATCACTATAAAATTTTTTTGATAACATTAGAAAACATATATGCATGATTGAATCACTATGAATTTTTTTTATAGCCTTAGAACACACATATATGCGAGATTGAATCACTGTAAAAAAAAATTGACAGCAATATAACAAATATATGTAGTGTTGAATCAGTATAACATTTTTTTGACAGCCTTAGAACATATATATACATGAATGAGTCACTATGAAATTTTTTTGGGCACCCTTATAACATATATATGCATGATTGAATCACTATGAAATTTTTTTAAAAGCCTTAGAACACATATATCATGATTGAGTCACTATGAAACTATTTTGACAACCTTAGAACACATATATACATAATTGAATCACTATGAAATTTTTTTGATAGCCTTAAAACACATATATGCATGATTGAATCACTGTGAAATTTTTTTGACAGCCTTAGAACACATATATGCATGATTGAAATTTTTTTAACGGCCTTAGAACATATATGCATGATTGAATCACTATAAAAAAATGTTGACAGCCTTAGAACACATATATGCATGATTGAATCACTATGAAATTTTCTTGACAGCCTTAGAACACATTTGCATTATTGAGTCACTATGAAATTTTTTTGACAGCCTTAGAACACATATTTCCATGATTGAATCACTATGAAATTTTTTTGACTGCCTTAGAACATATATGCATGATTGAATCACTATAAAAAAATGTTGACAACCTTAGAACACATATATGCATGATTGAATCACTATGAAATTTTTTTGACAGCCTTATAACACATATATGCATGATTGTGTCACTATGAAATTTTTTTGTCAGCCTTAGAATACATATATGGAAGATTGAATCACTACAGAATTTTTTTGACAGCCTTAGAACAGATATATATGCGATTGAATCACTATAAAAAAAAATTGCTACAATAGAACCAATATATGCATGATTGAATAACTATAATTTTTTTTGCCAACCTTAGAACACATATCTTCATGATTGAATCATTATAAAAAAATTTTGACAGCCTTAGAACACATATATGCAAGATTGAAATACTGTGAAATTGTTTTGACAGCCTTAGAACACATATATGCAACATTGAATCACTATGAAATTTTTTTGACTACCTTACAACACATATATGCAAGATTGAATCACTATAAAAAAAAATTGACAACCTTAGATCACATATATGCAAGATTGAATAACTATAAAAAAAATTGGCAGCCTTAGAACACTTATGCATGATTGCGTCACTATGAAATTTTTTTGACAGTCATGATTGACTCACTATGAAACTTTTTTACAGCCTTAGAACACATATATGCATGATTGAATCACTATAAAAAAATTTTGACAGACTTAAAACACATATATGCATGATTGAATCACTATGAATTTTTTTTGGCAGCCTTAGAACACATATATGCATGATTGAATCACTGTGATTTTTTCTTGACAACCTTAGAACACATACATGCGTGATTGAATCACTATGTTTTTTTTTTACAACATAGAACACATATATTCATGATTGAATCACTATGAAATTTTTTTGATAGCCTTAGAGCACATATAAGCATGATTGAATCACTAGGAATTTTTTTTTTACAGCCTTAGAACACATATATGCATGATTGAGTCACTATGAAATTTTTTTGACATCTTTAGAACATATATATGCATAATTGAAACACTATAAAAAAATTGACAGCCTTAGAACATATATATGCATGATTGAATAACCATGAAATTTTTTTGACAACATTAGTGCACATATATGCATGATCGAATCACTATACATTTTTTTCACAACCTTAGCACAAATATCTGCATGCTTAATCACTATATAATTTTTTTAACAGCCTTAGCATACATATATGCATGATTGAATCACTATAAAAAAATTTTGATAGCCTAAGAACATATATATGCAAGATTGAATCACTATAAAAAAATTTTGACAGCCTTAGAACACATATATGGAAGATCGAATCACAATGAAATTTTTTTGACAGCCTTAGAACCCATATATGCACAATTGAATCACTATAAAAAAAATTTGGCAGCAATAGAACAAATGCATGGTTGAATAACTATAATTTTTTTTTGAAAACCTTAGAACACATATCTTTGTGATTAATCACTCCATAATTTTTTTGACAGCCCTAGAATACATATATGCATGATTGAATCACTATGAAATTTTTTTGAGAGCCTAAGAACATATATATGCAAGATTGAATCACTATGAAATTTTTCTGACAACCTTAGAACACATATATGGAGGATTGAATCACTACAAAAAAAATTTGACAGCCTTAGGACACATATATGCATGATTGAATCACTATAAAAAAAATTGGCAGTAATAGAACAAATATATGCATGATTGAATAACTATAAATTTTTTTTGACAAACTTAGAACATATATCTTCATGATTGAATCATTATAAAAGTTTTTTTGACACCGTTAGAACATATATATGCATGATTGAAATACTGTGAAATTTTTTTGACAGCCTTATAACACATGTATCCAACATTGAACCAGCATGAAATTTTTTTGACTGCCTTAGAACACATGCAAGATTGAATCACTAAAAATTTTTTTTGACAACCTTAGATCACATATATGCAAGACTGAATAAGTATAAAAAAAATTTGACTGCCTTAGAACACATATATGCATGATTGAATCACTATGAAAAAATTTTAACAACCTTACAACACATATATTCATGATTGACTCACCATGAATTTTTTTTATAGCCTTAGAAAACATATATGCATGATTGATTCACTAAAAAAAAATTGACTGCCTTAGAACACATATATGCATGATTAAATCACTATGAAATTTTTTTGACATCTTAGAACACATATATGCATGATTGAATAACAATGAATTTTTTTTGACAGCCTTAAAATACATATATGCATGATTGAATGACTATGAAATTTTTTTTAACAGCCTTAGAACTTAAATATGCAAGATTGAATAACTATAAATTTTTTTTTACAGCCTTAGAACATATATACGCATGATTAAATCACTTTAAAATTTTTTTGACAGCCTTAGAACTCATATGTGCATGATTGAGTCACCATGAAATTTTTTTGACAGCCTTAGAACACATATCTGCATTATTGAATCACTATGAATTTTTTTTGATAGCCTTACAACAAATATATGCCTAATTCAATCGCTATAAAAAATTTTGTCTGCCTTAGAACACATATATGCTAGATTGTATCACTATGTAATTTTTTTGACAACCTAAGAACATATATATGCATGATTGAGTAACTATTAAATTTTTTTGGCAACATTAGAACACATATATGCATGATCAAATCACTATACATTTTTTTGACAACCTTAGCACAAATATCTGCATCATTAATCACTATATAATTTTTTTGACAGCCTTATAACACATATATGGAAGATTGAATCACTATAAAGTTTTTCTGACAGCCTTAAAACACATATTTACTTGATTGAATCACTATAAAAAAAAATTCACTGCAATAGAACCAATATATGCATGATTTAATAACTATATATTTTTTTTACAACCTTAGAACACATATCTTCATGATTGACTCATTATGAAATTTTTTGACAGCCTTAGAACACATATATGCATGATTGAAATACTGTGAATTTTTTTTGACAGCCTTAGAACACATATATGCAACATTGAATCACTATGAAATTTTTTTGACAGCCTGAGAGCACATATATGCAAGATTGAATCACTATGAATTTTTTTAACAACCTTAGACCACATATATGCAAGACCATATAAGTATAAAAAAATTTGAGAGACTTAGAACAAATATATGCGTGATTGAATCACAATGAATTTTTTTCGAAAGCCTTACAACACATATATGCATGATTGAGTCACTATGAAATTTTTTTACAGCCTTAGAAAACATATATGCAGTATTGAATCACTATAAAAAAAATTGACAGCCTTAGAACACATATATGCATGATTGAATCACTATAAAAAAAAAATTGACATCTTAGAACACATATATGCATGATTAAATCACTACAAAATTTTCTTGACAACCTTAAAACACATTAATGCATGATTGAATTAGTATAAAATTATTTTGCCAGCCTTAGAACACATATATGCAGGATTGAATCACTATAAAAAAATTTTGACTGCCTTAAAACATATATATGCAAGAGTGAATCACTATGAAATTTTTTTGACAGCCTTAGAACATATATATGCATGATTAAATCACATTAAATTTTTTTTGACAGCCTTAGAACTCATATATGCACGATTAAGTCACTATGAAATTTTTTTGACAGCCTTAGAACATATATCTGCGAGATTGAATCACTCTGAAATTTTTTTGATAGCCTTAGAACAAATATATGCATGATTCAATCACTATAAATTTTTTTGGACAACCTTAGAACACATATCTGCATGATTGAATCACTATAAAAAAAAAAATTGAATGCCTTAGAACACATATATGCATGATTAAAACAGAATGAATTTTTTTTGACAATCGTAGAACAAATACCTGCATGATTGAATCACTGTGAAATTTTTTTGAAAGCCTTAGAAAGCATGTACGCATGATTGAATCACTATGAAATTTTTTTGACAGCCTTACAATGCATATGCTTCATTGAATTACAAAATCATTATAAAAAAATTTTAACAGCCCTAGAACACGCATACGCAAGATTTAGTCATTATAAAAAAAATTAAGAGTCTTACAACATATATATGCAAGATTGAATCACTATCAAATTTTTTTGACAGCAATAGAACAAATATATGCATAATTGAATCACTATAAAAAAATTTTGACATCCTTAGAACACGTATATGCGTTATTGAATCACTATGAAATTTTTTTGACACCTTTAGAACACATATATGCATGATTGAATCACTATGAAATTTTTTTGACACCCTTAGAACACATATATGCATGATTGAATCACTATGAAATTTTTTTGACAACCTTTGAACACATATATGCATGATTAAATCACTATGATTTTTTTTTTACAGCCTTAGATTACATATTTGCATGATTGAATGACTATGAAAATTTTTTGACAGCCTTAGAACATATATATGCATGATTGAATCACTATGAAATTTTTTGTACAGGCTTAGAACACATATATGCAAGATTGAATCACTATGTAATTTTTTTGACAGCCTTAGAACATATATATGCATGATTGAATAACTACGAAATTTTCTTGACAACATTAGAACACATAGATGTATGTTCGAATCACTGTACATTTTTTTTCACAACTTTAGCACAAATATCTGCATGATTAATCACTATATAATTTTTTTAACAACCTTAGAATACATATATGCATGACTGAATCACTATGAAATTTTTTTTGACAGCCTTAGAACACATATATGGAAGATTGATTCACTATGAAATTTTTCTGACAACCTTAGAACACAAATATGCTTGATTGAGTCACTATAAAAAAAAATTTGACAACAATATAACAAATATATGCATGATTGAATAATTATAATTTTTTTTTACAACCTTAGAACACATATCTTCATGATTGAATCATTATAAAAAAAATTTGACAGCCTTAGAACACATATATGCATGATTGAAATACAGTGAAATTGTTTTGACAGCCTTAGAACACATATATGCAATATTGAATCACTATGAAATTTTTTTGACAGCCTTAGAACACATATATGCAAGATTATATCACTATGAATGTTTTTTTGACAACCTTAGAACACATATATGCAAGACTGAATAAGTATAAAAAAAATTTTACAG